>NC_138769.1:470669117-471889614 GCF_965119305.1 Pelophylax lessonae | reverse complement strand
GCCAGGAACACACCTCTTGTAAAGAATGCCTCCACTCTGCTCAGCTCTGCTCCCCCCGGCCGCCATTTTCTCCCCCCTCGCAATCTTTCATCCGACCTCCTCACATCCACATTAGGCCAAAGCTTTTTGGCTATACTTCTCCTGTGGTTCACACTAGTGAGGTTATTTCTGCACTTCTGTGAACACGTTTTCAGCCGACAGTGGGCTAAAGCCCCCTGTCGGCTGACGTCACAGACCTGGCCCAGGCTCTGAAAAGGTCCCAACCATATGGCCAGCCGGTCCCATCTCCTGCACAGACAAGCGATCCAGTCAGTGCTGGAGGGGCAGAGCAGAGAACTGGTAACTGGCAGTCATTTACTCATTTCTCAGTCATGGAGGCAGCAGGGGACAGCTGCAGCTGAGATCAGTGCTACAGCCATCTAGGTGAGTATTTTTTCTCTTTTAATTTGATAGCACCTATTCCTTCTTATGTCTGAATAAGTGATTTAAAAAAAAACATTGTTTTTAAAAATGTTATGAGACTATCCTTCTCCCCCTTCTATGGTATCTAGTTCATAGATTTAACAAGGATTAATCTCAGGGTCATCCTCCCATCTTTAACATCCTGCTATTAGTCTACATCCTGCTTTAGGTCTCTCTTTCCTTCATAAAGCTTTAGGGATTTATTCTGGAAAACATATTAATGTCCCCTCATAGGATGAATACTTCCTACTGAAATATTCCAGTAATTAGAGAACGACTGCATAGGAATTTCCCATAAATCAAAATATAATGACACAATCTAATTTTTAGCGCCAGAGAACAAAGTCATGGGGAACAACTTTTTTTGCATATACTATATTTAACCCCTACAGATTTATACTGAAAGAGGAGAATATGGAAAGCAGCATTTAATTTATTTCAATGAAATTATTTTAATGGCCTTGTCTTCATTCAACTTATCTCTTTCCTTTTTGTAGTGAATAGGTCAGCAGTAGAGATGAGCAAATCTGGCCAGGCCCTATTTGCTAAGAGTGTGGTGCATCCTGTTTGAAATCCAGCTTAAAGACTATAGAACAGCAGTGCGAGATCTTCATTAGCATAGCAGTGTCAATTAGTTGAATAAAACAAAACAGTACACTTACATGTACAATTCTCAATGTTCAGCATAAAAACAGTGGGTCCCCCAGGGAGGAACTACCATCAGGCTGTACCTTGCCAGGCAGGGAGAGAGCTCAGATCTGACAGCTGTCAAGAAAGACTGCCAATACCCAGCATCTAACTCCACTGACACTGCCTGGTGGAATCCTTAATACACTGATGAAAGGAGAGGATAGGGGGTGGTGTAAGGGGCGGTAATGCATTTCAATGGGAAACTCCATCTTTGTCATTTAGCTATGGCCTGCTGTCCTGCTGCTGACCAATTCCTATAAAAACTTCATTAAGAGTTAGGAGAATGCAGATGGTGCAGAATTGTAGACCTGAATGCTCTTAAAGTGGAAGTAAATTTCCTTTGTTTTTTTTTGTTTCTACAGATAAGCCTTTAATAAAACGTACCTGTAGGTATAGTAAATATCTCTTAAACGTGCACCATTTAAGAGATATTTACATGTGTAGCAGCGGATGGTGTCATCGCCATGGCATGGCTCTCTCAATGGACGGCATGCTATCCATTGAGAGAGCTGTGCCATGGCCTTGACTTCTGCGTGCATGCATGGGAGTGACATCATCATGGCTCTGCCATTCAAACGGTTGGAGCCCGTTAACCTGGAAGGAAGACTGGGTGTAGATGGATTCGCTGTGAGTGGTGACAGGGTGCCGCTAGAGGGACTAGTTTTTTAGGTAAATCTGTCAAATTGTGCTAGCACATTATGGCATTTCCCTAGGGGGGGCAGGTTTTTTTATTTTACGCAGTTTACTAATACTTTAATGAAGTAGGATTGACTAAAATGTACTAGCCAAAAAACAGGCAGGTTTTTTTTTTTTGTTTGCAAGAATTAGGAGACCACAGAAGACACAGCAGTGTACAACTGAACAGCTACAGGACAATTGTAAGTAGGTCTCAATCCCTAGAGAAAAGGAGCACAGGATGGTGCTTTTCTACAAAAATTAAGACCCTGCAGTTTATAGAGCATAATACATTTAGTCAGCAGCAGGATTCAGGGATAACAATGATATTTTTGTAACCTATACAAATTTTACATTATTAGCTTTTAAAAGGACCAAGCATTAAGGCTATGTTCACACCTATGCAGGTGCGGGAATGCGTGTAAATAGCAAGCGTTCCCACACCCGCAGGCTGCTCTGTAGCAGATGGGCAAGGGTACCATTAATTCTTAATGGCACCCCCACCCATCTGAAAAAGCAGTGGGTTTTCAGGTGCATGAAACTACATGGTGCAATAGTCCCATGCAGTTTCCTTGTGGTGGCAGTTTTGAAAGGGACCTTTTTCCTGCATTTCCTGCAGGTACAGCAGCTCATTCAAATGAATGGCCTGCTGTCCCAGTGCAAACACGACATGTAAGAAACATCTAAATATGAGCCTAGCCTTAAGTAGCATGCAACGTTGAGTCATATTGGCAATGCCACTCATGTTACTAACATTTAATGCATCAAGTCCTGTATATGATCAAAGGTTTTTAAAGCATGTATTTATAAAGGAAAAAAAGCATCTTTTATTGACCATATATTATGCTTTTTTTTTTTTCATCCAGCGGGTTGAACGAAAGAAAATGTCTTGATTTCCCCATCCACACATTCAATGTGGATGGGGGAATCACTCCCGCTGTGGTACTGTATTCTAAGAGAGAGAGCACTCATACTCAAACTGGAATTTGGAACAAAGTTGCTCAGTACAGTAATAGCAATGGCTGCCACTGCCAATGGCATTTGCAATAAAAGGTAGCACTGTGTCAACCAGCCTGGCCATACATGAATCATATCTGGCCGAATTTCTATCCATGCATGCTGCTTTAAATTGTATTCCCTGTATATAAACAACTCATAAACACTTACTTTTTGTCCTTTTACTCCACTGCAGTCACATTTGCTAGTTCCACATCCATTGCATGCCTGTAAAAGAAAACAGAGATAATTAAATAAGTTACAATTTACAATGTGCTTTTATTGTCTTAAGCCTGGTACACACCACAGTTTTGGGTTGAACGAGAAAAAACTGACAGCTCAGACCGGAGCTGCTGTACTAACAATCCGAAGTTAGTACAGCGATCTCCGTGCTGTGTTATTGTGTTCTCATAGGTGGACTACCCGCCCGCCAGAATACTCTGGCTAATGACTGAGAGTGCTGATCAGGAGCTGGTCGGCTGCTGGTTTTCCAGCATGCATGTCCGTACACACGGGCTGAATGTGGCCTGGTTTTTATAGAACCGGCTGATGTCACCCTTCCTTCAGCCTGTGTGTATTATGCCCCGTACACACGTGCAGATTATCTGAAGACTTTTGTCTTCAGATTTACCTTTTCTATGTAGTGCAAGGGCCTGCCGGATTGCATACAAATTGAAAGTGTTTAGGTTTGACCTCATATTATATGGTTTTGGTAAGTCTACAGACAAAAGTCTTCAGATAATCTGCACGTGTGTACGGGCATTAGGCTCTACAATGTTTGCTCATCACACATACAGACAAAAGACATGGCAAACAAAGCACTCAAACTCATACTGGAACTTCCACCAGTCACTAGGTGCAGTAAATGCAATGGCTGTTTGCAATAAAAGGTTCCACTGTGTCCTGGCGGTCAATAGTGAAAAACAAATGGTTTCCTTCTGAGCATGCAGTGCCTGACAGCGTAGCAAGACTTACGGCTTCATCACTGCATCATGACTGCATCATCCTATATCAATCCTTTTAATGTCTTCTGGCTACTAAATTAATAATACTTAACCTCCCTGGCGGTCTGATTATGTCAGTATTTTTGAATGTCAAAGTGGTACATTGTTTTGCATGGAAATCTGTTGTTTTATATTGTAGGCCTGTAATTCTTAGTAATATAACAGTAAAAGTGAATACAAATTATTAATAAATGATTAATAAATAAATTAATTAATTATTAAATAAATAAATGAAATGAATAAATTAATTAATACATTTTTAATGAAACAATTATTAATAAAAAATAAAAGGGATACAAGTAAAAGTAAAAGTGCCGGCAGGGCACTGGACAAAGCACTAGGGACAAAGCTAAGGTGAAATGGGTTGATACAGTAATGAAATCCTAACAGGTTGCAATGTATCATGTCATGTTTTGTTTCTTTTTTTGAATTTCCAGCCTGGTTCTGCACTCACGTGGCACTCACAGGGAAGGGAACACGGAAGACAGATGTAGGCATTGGCCGGAGGACATCAGGGGATCGTAGGGACAAGGTAAGTTTCACTACAGGGTAACCCCGAATGTGGCTCGGGGTTACCGCTTTTGGTACTGAAAATGAACCCTGAGCCTCACTCGGGATTACCACCAGGGAGCTGCTGGTATTCAGAGGACACCTTGTAATATTATCCAATGAGTACAAGATGTTCCATAAACGGCAGTGGTGCTGAAGAAGTGACCCCCTGTGGTCAGCTTGCAGTAGGTCAGTTTGCAGTTTTCAGTAGGTCTGTTTGTAGTAGGGTAGCTACTCGATAGAACCTGAGCAAGACTTGGAAGATTGTGCCCATCACTGTACAAAAGCCAACTACAACAGTGATTTTCAGCTTTCACAGCAATCCATCAGGTATAGTGCATGCTTACACTGTGTCAGGCAATACAATCAGTTCCTGGACATAGGTGTGCACAGGGGGTGTGCCAGGTGTGCATGGGCACACCCTAATCACTGCATGTTGTGGCGATTCCCCCTATTGCCTGGACTTCCCCCGCGTTGCTCTCCCCTGCAGTGTTGCTGGCTTCCCTCCTCTCCTCTCCCACTGGCTGCTGTAGGGGATGTTAAAAAATGGAGAGTGGGGAAAGGGACCGGTAAATATGTAATTTACTGGCTCCTTCCTTTTCTAAATGAACACAGTGAGCACACTTACTCACTGTGTTCATTCATAACAGACGCAAAGTGAACTGTGTTTACTATGCTTCAGTTTGTGAATGAACAGGAAGCCACCTGCACAGAGCACTTCCCATTCATTCACTGTCCAGAGCAGCTGAGGCTGCGGGGAAAAGCATATGTGTTTGAGCTTTGGGGTGCACACCCTAATGCAATAGGCTGCGCACACCTATGTTCCTGGAGTTCAGCTTTGATAAAATAGACGAAATGAAACATCTTTGTGCAAAGTGCAGTATCCTCTTGCCTTAGACCAGTGATAACACATGTGGTTGTTATAGGTTATTGCATTTGCACTTGTGTGCCCAGAAATCTTTTGAAATGTGCTTCGAATTTCTACTGCAGGTTACCAGCCGTCATCATCAATTCTTAAATAATTCTGTTAGGCACAAGCTGGTACAGAATTATGGTGCAATACATGTTTAGATTTTAAATCCATTTCATATCACATTGTATACAAAGGTTAACATTCTGAAAATGGTTTGGAAGGAACATCTGCTGACGCAATAAGGGATGCTTTACTTATCTAATTATTTGCCCATCTGACGTATATAGCGGGTGATCAATGAGCAACACTCACTATGAATTCTATCTGTATGAACTGTTAATGACCGATGCGTCCAGCATCAGGCCATATTTTTTTTATTATCTTTTGGTGCCGTTCCTTTACATGCATTTTCATTCATTCCTTTTGCAAATACCTGATTAGGATTTTTTTTTTGTAGTACTTTGATGTAGTGTGCATTGTGATGCCTTCAATCTGCCAGCATCCCAACCAAATAAGGAGCTATGGATGTGCTACTCAGCTTATCTCTGGAATTCCTTCAAACCTCTTCACTATATAACATTCTGAAATATGTCGGGCCTGGCTGCCATCCTAGCCGGTGGCCTATTACTAGAGATTCCCCAGAATCACATGCCTTACCTAAAAATAAAAATAGATTTGTATATAGTATATGCAATGTGAGTTATTTATTCATTTTATAGCTTTCAAATCAGAAATTCGTTTTTAAAATGCAAGCATTTCCAGTCTGTATCTGAGCACTACATAGCTGTAGAGTCATATACAACAGAATATGAAATAGACACTTTTGGTCCAACTGTAGAAAGTGCATGCAGTAAAATGTTTAACCCTTCCATGACCATAGTGGGTCAAAGTTTAAAGTGACACTCAGGGCAGCCATCAGAAATTTTGAGGCCCCTTACACAGCTTTAGGCCTGGGCCTCCAGGGTCTGACAACTAGATTACATTCTCCTCCTATGCTGGGGCCTGTGAATGCATATGATTGGCTACTAGGACTCCAGGCAGCCCTAGCAACCAATAATTTTGACAGCGGTGGCCAGTGGCAGGATGGGAGTCAGGAGCCAGTGCAGCGGGTGGCACCAGAGGCAGTCGGGACTAGTTGTCAGTGTAGGGGAGGAAAGGAACAAAAGGGGAGGTGCCAACTTGGAGCCTGGGGCATCCGGATGGACTGGGCCCGTTGGGACACCTGGGCCCCCTATATCTATATGGGCTGTACCCCCCTGATAGAGGCCCTGGTGACACTAAACAATATCCCTATTCTCCAAAAAGAATCCTGTTCTGCCCCTCTTTTATGTATATGTTGTGTGTTTCATTACCTTGCATGATTATTATTGTTCAGTACCATTATATTTATTTGGAAGAAATAAACAGGTGCTCTTTTCCAAGAGCATCTGTTTATTCTGATTTTGATTAGGATGTTGGCACGCTCAGGAAAGCCCTTTCCCCCATTTATTATTATTATTATTGTTCAGTAGCATGCTGTAATCCAGTGATATTTTGGGTCCACTAAAACATATTTACTTATGTAAATTGGTATCCACCTCTGCCCATCCCTCCTATTTAGTGCTAGTTAGTTCAGTTCTAGATAGAACCCCCTCCATGTTTTTTTCCATGTTCTCTCGGTCAATGTTAGTTCCTCACAGGGACAGGACTTAGGAAAAGCATTGTCTTCTTACACTTTAAAAGACTGGAAAAACATCCTCTGTACTGCAATTAGCTAAAGCAAATTGTGTTGAATTCAAATTTTCTGTTTTATGGAAAAGTCAAGCTGCCTGTGGATGAGGCCAAGTCAGCAGGGGATTATACTGTTCGGACAGACTGGGTCTAATAGGATATGTTAATACTAAAGCACCATTTTAAATAGAACAAATCTATAAAAACTACTGCTTAATGGCCCTGTAATCTAGTTTCTTATTGTATTTCCTGCCTTCTTGTATTGTCCTCCATAAGCTTCTAAAGCTTTTCTTTCCCCCCTCACTTCCTTTTGTTTGGAATAGCAGTGCATGCTAGTTGTGGTCATGTGCATTACTCTATGCACATTACAAATCCCATAGTTCATATTCCCAAATCCACCTTAGGAGCAAGCAAGAGGCAAGAGGGTGGCTATGCTCCAACATACAGTGGAACCATGGAGAATGCACATAGCCACCCTTCTAACAGAAAGTCAGATCACAGGTACAAAAAAATGAATTTGGTAATTTGGAGGAGGCTGAGAACAATAGAAGGTACTCTTTTGAGTTAGGACAACATACTTAAACAGACTTTTTTTTTAAACTAGAGCTTAGTGTTATACACATATACATGTATTTTGTTCATCCATCAATGCTAATGGTGGGATGGATGTATCCCCTCTGCCAGGCTTTTTAATTTCTGATAGCCAATGCCTCCTGCAACCAGTGCAGTATCAGGACATATGACCCACATGCTTGTTTTGTTTCAGAAACCCCCTTGGTCAGTGATGGCGAACCTTGGCACCCCAGATGTTTAGGAACTACATTTCCCATGATGCTTATGCATTTTGCAGTGTAGGTGAGCATCATGGAAAGTGTAGTACCAACACATATGGGGTGCTAAGGTTTGTGCCATCACTGCCCTAGGTTGAAAAGCTGACTTGCACCATTGAAGCAAGTTAGTAGTGGCAGCTTCCATAGTTCTCTCCTGAGAGGTTCCTTTTACACACCATGAATACAAAGACTGAGTGTATGTCCTCCAAAATTATAGATGACCATGCAGTTGCTTTGTATGCCTAATAATATATTAAGCTAATATATGCGTGGTAGCACAAGTAGCTTACACCTTAGGCACTACTCTATGGAATGTTTTCACAAAAATAAACAAACTCTACATGGAACATAAAAGTTGGTTTGAAAACCTGGAGAATTATACATTTTAGATTCTCTGCAGACCAGACTCATCTACAGGAGAAACATAAAGTGAGGAATCAGTAACTTTCCTGAGTCCATCATCCCTAGTTCTAAACAATGCAGCTTTAAAGATAAACCCTAGGGGAATATAAAAGACACAAATGAATGCAGCTATATCATGAATAACGATTAACGAATCAATAAATGTATTTCTAAATACAAGCAGTATAATTATATGGCCTGGGATCAGCCTATTAAAGTCCCTGTTTAGCAGGGCTGGATGGGACAGGAAGACGCAGCACAAGGAGCCAATCAGTTTATCTGCAGACAAGTGGTGTGTCAATAAGAAGAGGGAATAATGTGACAGATAGATGAGCTCATCACTTTGCTGTTTCTGCTTTCACTGTCCAGTCACCAGCTGGGGCTGGTTCAGGACAACCTGGGATCAGAGGGAGTGGGGTTAAATGATACTGGCCATCAGAAGGACATCTAGCGGCAGTAAAAAAAATACTGCAGAATGAAGCTGAATATTGCAGCAAAGGCTTGTTTTGGTATTTTATCTTTTGATGGGGTAATCATTTTCAACTTATTTTGGCTTTCTGAATGTAGCAATACTCCCAAGGGAGCTGCTGGTGACGGGTTCCCCTGGGTTACCATTAGCAACAAAAGAACATTCAGACATGTTTCCAAGTGATTTTACCTCAGACAAGGACCAGTCCAGTTTCTTTGGTTTATAGGTTTTATTAGGAACTTGAATAGCAGAAGGTATGAGTGGGATACTCCAACTGAACTAAACTATGTACAATAAGCAGGAACAATGTGATAAATGCTGATTAACGCTAGATAAATGCTGATTAACGCTGGTTAAATGCTGATTAATGCTGGTTAAATGCTGATTAGCGCTGGTTAAATGCTGATTAATGCTGATTAAATGCTGATTAACGCTGTTTGAGCTAGTCACGGCTAGGCCGCTTACTGAACTTCACCTTTGACTGTTAAAGAGTCCTAATAGCTTCCTAAGGTACGCCTTTCCTGAGGTAGCTGACTTTAATAGCAGACTGCACTGCTGAGCAACTTCAGGGCCCTTCCTGGTGCCCCCTTTTTACCCCTAATCTTCAGGGCTTCACAACTTGTCACCCCCTTTACTACAACACACTGGGTTAGCTGGCTCCTTGACCCCCTTGACCTCTCTGGAGTGGTTCCCTCTCTTATGCAGACCCCTGGGCAGGTGCTTAAGTACTGTTTTTCCAGAAGAATCCTGCCCAGCAGCGCCACTTGGTCAGCACACACTGGATCCTCTGCAGCACAGCTCAACCCCTGGTTCCTAAGCCGACTGCCTGGACCACCTTCCTCAGCAACAGGAGGAGAGACAGCCATCACCCTCCTCCTGGGACCTGGCTTCCCGCCCGAAGACACCCTGTCACATGCTCACTCCACATTTATTTCCAATCCCAGGATGCATTGCAGCAATGCCCACCCACTGGGACAGTCATAAACCCTGGTGTGCTATTGGCTAGGTTTCCTCCACTGCCCAACAAGGTCACTCATTGGATACAGTGGGGTGACTCCCCGGACTCAACAGAACACACCTGGAATCATGTGACAGGCTAACTAACAGAACAGACCCTCCTGATAAGCAGAACAGGGTGACAAATATATTTTACCTAGCACCTACCTAGGAGGGTGCTACATGAAAGTACATGGCAAACAGGGTATAAAACTAATGCTGTCATGAGTACTTATAATGCACACCTGAAAATGTGTTTCTGATGCTGGATATACACTATACGAAAAAACATTCAAACTAATTTTCGAAAAACAAACTCTTGGCCATGAGAGCAGACGATTGTGCCATCATGTAATGACCAAATTTTGATCAATAAATCATTCAATGAACATAAATGAATCAGTTTTTCATTCATTTTGTCACATATGCCTAATGCAAACAGTTCAGGCGAGAAACACATTAACCTTTCAATTTATCGTTCGTTCAGCAGAATTTTTCAAACTGTTCCTTCGATTTTTCAGCTCTGAAAAGTTAAAACTGATTTTCTATTTGTGCCCATTAACTGGACGAAAAACGAACGAAGGAACTCAAATGATTTTTTGGCTAGTGTATGACCAGCATTGTCAACAGAATAATAGTAGCGCTAAAAACACTATATAAGAGTTCCTAAAATAGACAGTGGATATCCACTAAAGTGACAGTGTGGTGAACAGCTTGGTCCTCACAGTCTTTAGTTGACTAATACCATAAGTCTATTGACGGGTTAATCTAAAGAAACAAACTCCCTTCCAGATCTCCAATAAATATGGAAGTCCAATATTATTAACGGCGGTTGTAGGGTAGAAACTGAGAAACCTCCGTGTAGTCTGGTCGGGTCACCACAAATCCACCACCAAGTGCAGGGGGGCAATAAGAAATGGCCACTCACCGGATAGATTTGCTCACCTATTCTCATAAGTGAGCACCACTCGCTTAATGTTCACAAATCCACATGTCACCATAGGATAGGTAAAATCGAGCAAAAGATGGTTCCCAATCCAGTGCAGTGTCCCTTTTTCTGCCAATGTCTCCCAGATATGTGGAAAATAAACAGATATCTCCACTAGTGCAATACGTCTCATAAGGCTTTATTACAAAGTAAAACAACACTTAATGCACTCACTTTTAGTTGGATAAATCACAGCATATCTCATAGAGGCAGTATCGGGACCCCTTCTCCTAATCCGATGTGGCTCCACGCCAGATCGGGTAGTTCCGGATGTCCTTCGCTGCCGTAAACCTCGATAGGGTGCGTCGTCTGGCCACGCCCCAACGCGTTTCGTCACTTCCTGACTTCAACTGGGGGACCCAGTGGTGCTCACTTATGAGAATAGGTGAGCAAATCTATCCGGTGAGTGGCCATTTCTTATTGCCCCCCTGCACTTGGTGGTGGATTTGTGGTGACCCGACCAGACTACACGGAGGTTTCTCAGTTTCTACCCTACAACCGCCGTTAATAATATTGGACTTCCATATTTATTGGAGATCTGGAAGGGAGTTTGTTTCTTTAGATTAACCCGTCAATAGACTTATGGTATTAGTCAACTAAAGACTGTGAGGACCAAGCTGTTCACCACACTGTCACTTTAGTGGATATCCACTGTCTATTTTAGGAACTCTTATATAGTGTTTTTAGCGCTACTATTATTCTGTTGACATTGCTATCAAATATCCATATTTGTTCAAGTAGCAGCTTCAGGGGTATTATTTGATTACCAGCAGTTGCTGGTGCATCCTAAAGCGCGGAGATAGTCGCACAGTTTGGGCGGAAACTGAGGATTATTTTATCATATGACCAGCATTAGTTAAGGAAACCTGTGCTGAGAGCAACAGGAAATCCTCCAATGCTGGCCCCTACTTGCTGAAGATGCTAGTTATCTGGCTGTCATACTGATCTTCTGGTGTCAATGCCTTCCAGAATATGAACTCAGAATGAACACAGTTCTGACCCTCATATGTCACTAGCTATACACCTGTTCCTGGTTTACCCTAAGAGGTATTGAAATTAAAGAATCATCCTGTTTGCCAGAAAAGTTTCTGCAACTAGATGGTCAACAAAAGCAGTTCCATATTTTGCTCAGCAGGGGTTTCCTCTAGCGTGAGTTTTTTACAATGCTCTTCTCAGATTTATGTTCCCGTCATAGATTTTATTGTCTCATTACAGAAACATGTGAGTGTTGAATAGCCAAACAAGATCATAGCATAAAATGAGGCAAAATGTTCAGTTTTTACAGAAGAAAAAGAAGGAGAAGGACCTCCACTTGAAAGGATGACTAATGAATCGTTTGATGCATGTGTCTTTACAGAGGAAGACGTTGTAAGATTGCTGTCTAAAGTGAAGACAATTAAGTCACAGGGTCCTGATTAGATACACCCAAAATTATTAAAAGAGCTTAGTGGTGAGCTGGCAAAACCATTAACAGATTTATTTAACCAATCATTAGTAACAGGAGTCGTCCCGGAAGATTGGAAATTGGCAAATGTCGTGCCCATTCACAAGAAAGGTAGTAGGGAGGAATCGAGCAACTATAGACCAGTGAGTCTGACATCAATAGTAGGCAAATTAATGGAAACCCTATTAAAGGATAGGATTGTGGAACATCTTAAATCCCATGGATTGCAAGATGAAAAACAACATGGGTTTACTTCAGGGAGATCATATCAAACAAATCTTATAGATTTTTTTGACTGGGTGACTAAAATAATAGATGGTGGAGGTACAGTAGACATTGCATATCTAGATTTTAGTAAGGCTTTTGACACTTTCCCACATAGAAGACTTATCAATAAACTGCAGTCATTGAGCATGGACTCCCATATTGTTGAGTGGATTAGGCAGTGGCTGAGTGACAGACAACAGAGGGTTGTAGTCAATGGAGAACATTCAGAACAAGGTCATGTTACCAGTGGGGTACCTCAGGAAACTGTACTGGGGCCAATTTTGTTTAATATCTTCATAAGTGATATTGCAAAAGGCCTCGATGGTAAGGTTCGTCTTTTTGCTGATGACACAAAGATATGTAACAGGGTTGATGTTCCTGGAGGGAAACGCCAAATGGAAAAGGATTTAGGAAAACTAGAAGAATGGTCAGAACTCTGGCAACTGAAATTTAATGTGGATAAGTGCAAGATAATGCACCTGGGGCGTAAAAACCCAAGGGCAGAATATAGAATATTTGACACAGTCCTGACCTCAGTATCTGAGGAAAGGGATTTAGGAGTAATTATTTCAGAAGACTTAAAGGTGGGAAGACAATGTAATAGAGCAGCACGAAATGCCAGCAGAATGCTTGGATGTTAGGGAGAGGTATAAGCAGTAGAAAGAGAGAAGTGCTTATGCCGCTGTACAGAACACTGGTGAGACCTCACTTGGAGTATTGTGCGCAGTACTGGAGGCCATATCTCCAGAAGGATATAGATACTCTAGAGAGAGTTCAGAGAAGAGCTACTAAACTAGTACATGGATTGCAGGAAAAAACTTACCAGGAAAGGTTAAAGGACCTTAACATGTATAGCTTGGAAGAAAGAAGAGACAGAGGGGATATGATAGAAACGTTTAAATACATAAAGGGAATCAACTCGGTAAAGGAGGAGAGCATATTTAAAAGAAGAAAAACTACCACAAGAGGACACAGTTTTAAATTAGAGGGGCAAAGGTTTAAAAGTAATATGAGGAAGCATTACTTTACTGAGAGAGTAGTGGATGCATGGAATAACCTTCCTGCAGAAGTGGTAGCTACAAATACAGTGAAGGAGTTTAAGCATGCATGGGATAGGCATAAGGCTATCCTTCATATAAGATAGGGCCAGGGACTATTCACAGGATTCAGATATATTGGGCAGACTAGATGGGCCAAATGGTTCTTATCTGCCGACACATTCTATGTTTCTATGTTTAACCCCTGGGTGGGGAATAAGGTAGTGAGGTCTAGGCCTTATTCACACTGGTGTACATATCCCTGCGCCCATGCAAAGGGCTTTTTCACCTGCATGAGAGGCACTGGTGCTCCATGCAGCCAGGTGCAGGAAGCCTGTTCAAATCAATGACAGGCGGCTAGCTGGACAGACCTGCAAGGATCTCCAAGCGCATCCTGAAGTATACATCCATGCAGGTCCAATGCACAGATCATAACACTATTCTTATCCATGTATGCATATATGCAGCACCATGAAAGAAGACCTGCTTCTATGAGGCCACATATATGTGTAAATGCGGTGGAAAAGGATTAACAACCAGCATCCATTCTCCTCCCCTACTAAAAATTACAGTGGTATCAAAAAAGCACCAAGCGGCTGAGAAAATCGCAGCCAAGTCTTACTACATTATCAAACTGTGGCTCCATGCACACTAGCATTATTTTTAAGCCCCTAGAAGCTGTTATTAGCATTTTATCCTGCTCCTAGAAGCTAAATAGTGTTATCTTATGTGCCCATGCACACTACTTAGGTCATTTTTTGAGTTTTTTGAGCTTCAGCGTCTAAGAGCAGAAAGAAATTGTTTTTGTAGAGTTTCTTGGAGCGTTTTTCCCAGCAGTAACGCTCCTCAATGCTCCTAAACGTTTTTTGAGGGTTTTTTTTCACCTTTTTTTTTAAAGGAACTGCAAAAACGCCCATAAAATGCTAATGCTCCTAAATGCTACTAAAACAGAAAGCTATTACTAGCGTTTTTATCCAGCTAGTGTGCATGGAGCCTGAAAGTCTGATCAAATCTCAGCTGTACTAGTGTGAATCTAGTCTAAGTGCTAGTTCACACTGGTGCGATGCGGGAACCCTGCAAATCCACTGCGGGTTCCCGCATCACACCCAACTTGCAGGCAGTGCACACTGCCATATGCAAACTGCTGGGAGTGGCCATACAAAGTTCATGACACCCCCAGATTAGTTTGCATATCTCAGGGCGAACTGTCAGTTTGGACGGGAATCAGATAGGATAGGTCTGAACAATTCTGCAATCCGATTCTGGTGCGGACCAAAAAAGGGTCCTGCACGAATGCGATGCAAATTCAGCCATACAATCTGTATGGCTGAATTCACATTGCACAGACATGCCATGTGATTTGCAGAGCAGTGCGGTGCAAATCACATGCGATGTCTGACATCGATATGGTGTGAACCGGTGTTCAGTGAAAAGACCCTGCCCGTGAAAATTCCCTACCCTTCTCACTTCCGGTGCACCTACGTCGCACCTACGTCATGGAACAGCTGAGCAGGTTACCATTGCGCATGCTCAGAGGTCCGGTGGGTAGGGAATTTTGACGGGGTAGTGTGTTGTAACATTACACCGCATCAGCTGTTGCCGTGGTAACATTAAAACATCTCGGCTGCAACATGAAATCATCTCCGTTCCTACCCCTGTCACTTCCCTGATCTCGGCTCCTAAATGTAAAAGCGGCGGGTCTATGAAAATATAAATCCCGGAGATCTCGGCTCCGTGATTTATATTTTCATAGACTCGCCTCCGCTTTTACATTTAGTTGCCGAGATCAGGGAAGTGACAGGGGTAGGAGCGGAGATGATTCATGTTGCAGCCGAGATGTTTTTAATGTAACCGCGGCAACAGCTGATGCGGTGTAACGATACAAGACACTACCCCGTCAAAATTCCCTACCCTCCGGACCTCTGAGCATGCGCAATGCTAACCTGCTCAGCTGTTCCATGACGTATGTGCACTGGAAGTGGCACCGGAAGTGACGAGGTATGGAATTTTCACTAAGTATGGTTTTCTAACGTTACACCTGTACTTAAAGAACATTCAACCAAAAGAGAAACATTCAACCAGATGAGGAAATAATAGCAGGGAGACCTATGCACCGTGTACAAAGTGTATGGAGATCCCTGTGCTCACCAGACAGTAATCAATCAGCTACTGCAGAGAGTGGACTGATATACAGAATTGATACAGTATTACAGGGACGGAACTCACTGTTTGCCTCAGTAAATCTGTTGCTCATCTGAGAAGAATTTCAGTCCAATTAACCCAACAAACAAGGAGTTCTATCTCTGCAACATTGTAATCATTCTGTATATCAGTCCACTATCTGCAGTAGCCGATTGATTACACTGTTTGTGGGGAGCACAGGGATCTCCATACACTTTGTACACAGGGAAGAGATCTACCTCATATTAATTCCTCTTCTGTTTGAATATTCTCATCCAATAGTGTAAGAATATTTTCTTTATTGGTTGAATGTTCCTTAAAGGGTGACTCCACTCTCGTGGGGAAAAAAAAATAGCAAATAAAGAAAAAACAATATAGCGTATACAATTGTGACACACATCATATTGTAATTGAATGTTATTAGTTACATAGTTAGTGAGGTTGAAAAAAGACATCAGTCCATCCAGTTCAACCTATGATGTGTGTGTGTGTTTGCCTTTAACCATACATTGTATACCCCTGTATGTTGTGGTCTCTAAGGTGCCCATCTAATAGTTTTTTGAAACTATCAATGCTCCCTGCTGATACGACTGCTTGTGGAAGAGAATTCCACATCCTTACCGCTCTTACAGTGAAGAACCCCCTACGCACTTTAAGGTTAAACCGCCTTTCCTCTAGTTTTAGTGAGTGGCCACATGTCTTATTGTATCTCCTTTCTCTGAATTGTTTGTTCCTTATGCTAGGGTCGCCAGTACAGTATTTGTACATTGATATCATATCCCCCCTCAATCGTCTCTTCTCCAGAGAGAATAGGTTCAGTGCTTGTAGTCTTTCCTCATAGCTGATGTCCTCCATTCCCCTAATTATTTTTGTTGCCCTTCTCTGGACTCTTTCCAATTCCAGCACATCCTTCCTGAGGACCGGTGCCCAGAACTGGACAGCATACTCCAGATGTGGCCGGACCAGAGTCTTGTAGAGCGGGAGAATAATCTCTTTATTTCTGGAGTGAATCCCCTTTTTTATACATCCCAGTATTCTGTTGGCTTTGCTTGCAGCGGCTTGGCATTGCATGCCACTGCCAAGCCTGTTGTCTACCAGTACCCCCAAGTCCTTTTCCATCCTAGACTCACCCAGAGGTTACCCCCCTAATGAGTAGCTTGCTTTCTGGTTTCTGGCCCCCAAGTGCATTACTTTACATTTTTCAACATTAAACCTCATCTGCCATGTAGTTGCCCACCCCGTTATTTTGTTCAGGTCCGCTTGTAAGGTTTCCACATCCTGCATAGAAGATATTGGCAAGCTTAGTTTAGTATCATCTGCAAATACTGAGATTGTACTAGATATCCCCTCCTCTAGATCATTTATGAATAAATTAAACAGGATTGGTCCCAGGACAGAACCCTGTGGGTCCCCACTTTCCACACGCGCCCAATCCGAGTACTCCCCATTAATCATCACCCTCTGGACTCTCCCCTGGAGCCAGTTCTCTATCCAGGTACTCACCTTATGGTTCATACCTACCTTCCTTAGTTTGTACAGTAAGCGTTTGTGGGGAACGGTGTCAAAGGCCTTTGCAAAGTCCAGATACACCACATCCACAGGCTTTCCTTTATCTAGGTGGCAGCTCACTTCATCGTAGAAGGTTAATAGATTGGTTTGGCAAGAACGATTTTTCATGAATCCATGCTGATTGCTACTAATAATACAGTTTTCATTACTAAAGTCTTGTATGTGGTCCCTTAACATCCCCTCCCAAATCTTGCAGACTACAAATGTTAGGCTGACCGGCCTATAGTTACCCGGGATACATCTCGGCCCCTTTTTAAATATTGGTACCACATTGGCTTTTTTCCAATCAGCTGGCACCATACCCGTCTGTAAACTATCCTTAAAGATCAAGAATAATGGTCTGGCAATCACCTGGCTGGGCTCTTTAAGAACCCTCGGGTGCAAGCCATCCGGTCCCGGTGATTTATTTATGTTAAGTTTCTCTAGTTTAGTTTTAAGTCTATCTTCTGTTAGCCATGGTGGTATTTCCTGAGGTGTGTTGTTCAGTTCGGCCTTACAAGCTAGGTTCGTGTAGCCCCCCGATTCTTTTGTGAAGACTGAAGAGAAGAAATTATTTAACACTTCCGCCTTTTCTCTGTCCTCAGTGGCCATATTTCCTTTGTCATCTTTTATGGGGCCAATGTGTTCTGGCCTCGCTTTCTTACTGTTTATATACTTAAAGAACTTATTTTTACTCTCCTCCGCTATATGTCTCTTGTGTTCTATTTTAGCCGCCCTGATTTCGTCTTTACATTTCTTATTACACTCTTTTAAATGTATTTCCCTTTGGAATGCACTGGTCAATCCCCTTGTTAAGTATGCTCTTGAAGCGCTCCCATTTTTCCTCCGTGTTCTTTGTTCCCAGGGTTCTATCCCAATTCATATTTTCTAGCAGCGAGCGCAGTTTTGGGAAATTGGCTCTTTTGAAATTCAGCGTCCTTATATTACCCCTCTGTTTCCTATTACTGTAATTATTACTGAAACTTAGTGACCTATGGTCACTGTTTCCTAAGTTGCCCCGTATTTCTATATCCGTGAGCAGGTCTGTATTGTTGGTAATCAGTAGGTCAAGTACCGCATTGTTTCTTGTCGGTGCATTCACCATCTGACCCATGAAATTGTCCTGCAAAACATTTAGGAACTACCTAGCCTTGGCTGAGTGTGCGGTTCCTTCTGCCCAGTCTATATCAGGATAATTAAAGTCCCCCATTATAAGGACATTTCCCATCCTTGCTGCCAATCCTATCTGTAAAATGAGGTCCGCCTCCCCCTCCTCCCTCTGGTTGGGGGGCCTATAGCATACGCCCAATATTACCTTCCCCACAGTGCCTTCCCTTTGAAGCTCTACCCATAGGGATTCTGCCTCGTCCATAGCTCCATTATTAATATCATCCCTCATATTTATCTGTATACTGTTCTTAATATACAGACATACCCCTCCCCCTTTTTTACCTTCTCTATCTCTGCGATAAAGGGAATACCCCTGAATGGTCGCCATCCAGTCATGAGAGCTGTCAAACCAAGTCTCTGTTATCCCCACAAAATCTAAGTCCTCCTCAAACATCAGTAGCTCCAGCTCTCCCATCTTGTTGGCCAGGCTTCTGGCATTAGTAAACAAACCTCTTAATTTTGACCCGTTACATATATCCTCATTTGATGTTTTTAGGATGCTCTCTTGATTTTTCCCCATACCCACCCTGGGGGACTCTGTTAATGATTGTAAGTGAAGGTCAGTAGAAGACGCTGAAAAATTAAGTTTCCTTTTCAATCTGTAGCTGTTGTAATTTTCTGAAAATGCAATGCAATATGGCTACCTGGAGCTGTTCTGTACACAGAATGTATACTGACCACACCCCAGAAACATCATTTCCTGCTTATGTGATTAGCTCACCGATTTTCCCAGAAGTCTGTTCTAAGATACAAGTCAGATTTCTGGCATCCCCTGCAACAAAAATTTAATTTTGCTGAGATACTTCCAATAGGAACACGTCTAAAGGAATGCAGGCCCAGCAGATTTCCTCATTAGAGCTCTGCAGCTGCCACAGCTGAATGATAATTATAAAACCACTCCTATTAGACCCACTCAGCACAGAGGCACAGAGGAACAAACAATGATTTCTTCTGAATAACAAAAGGTAGGAATCTGCAACAAAGTTTGTTAAAATCTTTGCAATGTACAGAGATTACCCAGAGGTGAATGTTTTTTTCTCAACAAAAGTTGAGTTACGATTTAAGGCTTGGTTCACACTAATGCAATGCGACTTTGATGTGATTTACAGTTTGATTATCCCCTTGCCAACTGGGCACTTTTATCCCCTTCCTACCCAGGCCATTTTTCAGCTTTCAGCGCTTTCACAATTTGAATGACAATTGCGCGGTCATGCTACACTGTACCCAAACCACATTTTGTTAATACAAATAGAGATTTCTTTTGGTGGTATTTATTCATCACTGGGTTTTTTCTTTTTCTATATTTTGCTAAATAAACAAATAAAGACCGAACGTTTTGAAAAAAAAAAAAAAAATCAACTTTTTCATAGTTTGTTATTACATTTTGCAAACAGGTAATTTTTCTCCTTCTCTGATGTGCTGCACTGATAGGCTGCACTGATGAGGTGGCACTGGTGAGCACTGATGAGGCGGCACTGATGGGTACTGGTAGGTGGTATGGGCACTGATAGGTGGCACTGATTTGTGACACTGATGAGAAGGCACTGATGGGCACTGATTGGCAGCATTGATGTGAACTGATTGGCAGCACTGGTCGGCACTGATTGGCAGCACCTGTGGGCACACATTGGTAGGACTGGTGGGCACTGTTGGGACTGCACTGATAATCAGGATACTAATAATCAGTGCCCTGATTATCAGTGTACTGTAAATGTTTCTTTTAGAGGAGCCGGTTATCGGCTTACTTCTCCACTCCTCATGCTGTCAGCATGAGAAAAGGAGTGCCGATAACCGGCTTCTGTTGACATCCCTGATCAACTGTGATTGGAGACAGCTGATAATGTGGTAAAGAGCTGCTGATTGGCTCTTTATCTCAATATGTGAGCAGCAGTGTCCTCCGGACACTGCAAACACAGAGTGCTCAGCCCGCGCCCAGCAGCGGGCGTGTGGTAGACGCGATCATGGCACGCTGTCGTATGACGGCATCCCAGAACTAACCCGCGGCACTGTAGCCATCATTCAGCTATAGTGAGGTCGGCAACTGGTTACATGGTGTAACTTTGATGGGATTTTTCATATTATTTGGGGCCAAGTCGCACTGTAAATTGCACCAAAGTAGTGCAGGAACCTTTTTCCAAAATCACACGGTTCTGAGTCACATTGATTAGAATGGGGACCTCAAATCCAATTCTGTGCAACTCAAATCCCATCAGAAGTCACAGTTTTCTGAATCCCGCCTAACTCCGCTTGTTAAATTTTCTTAAACTTTTTCTCCTTTAGGATCAAATGTAAGAGAATGTTAGGTTTGCCTTGCGAAAGGTAAAAAATAGAAACTGACATTACAAACAATACAAATATTATTTGTGACTTTTGCGGAAAAATTTTTTTTTTTTATAAATAGAACAATAAAGTAGCACTACAGGGCAAACTTTTTTTTTTCCATTTTGAATCGAGTAAGTGAGGGTCATAACCCCTGTCAGTTTATTTTTTGCCATCAGTGTCCCATTGCAGAGATTTCCCTTCACTTCCTGCCACATAGCCAAAACAGGAAACCCTGCAAATTTTGGGAAAATGTCCCCTCTATAACTTTTCTGGGGACAACCCAAAATTTGGGATTTTCTTTTATTTTCACTTTCAATGATAACGATAAACAGGACAAACAGAGAGGGTGAATCTCCCTAATGGGGACACAGAGAGCAAAAAAAACTGACTGGGGTTCTTATCTCCCTCTATTCTGTCCATAACTAAATAAAAAAGTTTTGTCTTTAGTTTTACTTTTTTCACAAGGCTCTGCTTGTGAGCCTGTTGCTAATATACTAAAACCTAAACATAACTGTATCATATTATATGAGTCTTCTTTCTAAAATGTCCACAATCAAATAAATATACTCTGTGTGAGGGCTCAATAAATTATAAATAAATCGAAGGACACAACAAGTACAGTCTAGTCATGTTTTCCAAATAAATTGCTGGCTGGGAAATCAGTGGCCCGGAATGGGACTATAGGTCATTGCTGTTAATGATTGTAAGTGAAGGTCAGTAGAAGACGCTGAAAAAAAGAACAGAAACTAAAATCTTGTTTGGAGGGCTAACCACTGCTGCCAATGAGAAAACGTGCTGATTCTTTAGGAGATACACACAAGCAGATTTATCAAAACACTCCAAGGTTTAATAATGTTGTAATAATGTTGTGGGATTATTAGTAGCAGCTTGATATTGTTTTCAGTGTACTGTATATCATCCTATAAAATCTAGGTGGACTACAGAAAATTTTGCTATGCGAATTAAGGAATTAAAAAAATATGCGACATCATGTATCTACATAGCTATAGAGTATTTGTCAAATCAGAGGTAATAAGAAAATGCATCAAAGTTACTAGTATTTTCACATGAATTAGTGTCTGTAAAGTAATGATAAACCCACATATATACCCAGTAAACTGATTAGCTTCAGGAAATGCACAGTGCTGAAATAGACCTTCCTACATAAGTGGTACCGTTTTATCTGAGGCCCCCTAGCCCAACCTGTAGCCTGAGGCTGCATGCCACCCTTTGGCACTTTTTATGTGGCTCTTGGTCTCCCTGCAGACCCTAATCTGTGTTTTCCTATTGCCCTGTCATAGTAATAATATTCGGCAGTCTCATGTATTTGTGACTCAAATCTATTACTGTCTTAATGGGTGTGTCCCTCATGTCTTTTTTATATTTGCGCTATGCGGCAGTGGCAGAACTACCATGATCACAAAGGTCGCACTTGCAACCAGGCCTTGGAGATCCACCACTGTGGGGCGGAGTTCAGGAGGGCAGAAAGGGGGCGGATTTTTGTTGTATTTTTTTACTTTCTCTTGTATTATGCCCCTAGTCCCTAACTAACTCTTGTGTTATTCTTGCAGTCTCTGACTATCACTTGCATCATATCTGCAGTATTTGACTTTCTCTTGTATCATGCCCCTATTCTCTAACTAACTCTTGTATTATTCCTGCAGTCTCTGACTATCATTTGCATCATATCTGCAGAATTTGACTTTCTCTTGTATCATGCCCCTAGTCTTTCATTGTATCCTGGAGACAAAAAAAGGTCCTATGCTCCGCACATAATTGCAAGACCCTGTGGATATGTGAAATGACAGCCTCAGCCCGGGCTCCAGCCAAACCACATCCCCCAAAGCATTTTACTCTGCCCCCATGTCGTGTTATGTGTCTGCTGTCTCTGAGACTGAAAATTCAACCAAATTATATGTGCAGCCCTATGGTTATGTTGGGATCACACTTTAGGTCCTCCATATCAAGATTAACCACTACTGATCTACAGCCTTCTCCTCACCAGAGCCTTTCAAAGTTCACAAATCAGATGGTTTTTCTGAGCTTCCAGGAGGCAGGGGGTGGGGATCTGATAATACACATTGCACAGCATAGAGCTAAGTGTAATCTGAAACCTGAGTGGAGGGAATATATACACCCCCTCTACACAGTCTCATTGGTGAAACAAGCACAGTCAGTCTCTAGCTGTGTGCTAAAGGGGGTGTCCGGCCATCTCCCAAGATTGCCTCTTGTCAGAAGTGACTCATGTAGATAACAGAGGAAGGAGAGAGCAGACAGGATCCATACCAAATGTTATAGATTGGGGCAAGTAATCACTACAGAACTAAATGAAGGACATCAATTTTATTTGAGGCTTGCCTACAGGTAAGCCTTATATAATAAGGCTTACCTGTAGGTACAAATAATATCTCCTAAACCGTCACAGTTTAGGAGATATTTGCAGTGCATGCAGCCGCTCGTGCGAGCGGCGCATGCGCTCTGAAGGTCCGGGGGGACCTTCAGTTTTGCTTGCCGGGAGCTTGCCGGAAAATCACTCCCGCGCGCATGCGCAGGGAGAGACGTCATCGCGGCTCCGGCCAATCACAGCGCCGGAGCCGCCGAACCCGGAAGAGTCGCCGAGGGATCATGGCAGCGCCCACAGCGATGTCCGGGGGTCCGTGTCGGGGCTTCGTTCTAAGGTAAGTAACACATAATGGGCTAGTATGCGATGCATACTAGCTCATTATGCCTTTGTCTTGCAGGTTTTTTTTTTTTCTTTTTTCTTTTTAGGGTTTACAACCGCTTTAAAGAGGTTGTAAACTCATTCAAAAAAATTTTTCCAACCTGAAAGAGAAATACATAATGAGTTATTATGCATCGCATCGCATACTAGCTCATTATGAAATACTTACCTTAGAACGAGCCCCTGCTGTGCCGCCCGCTTACCTGTATGACGGGCGACATGTTCAGTCGCCTGTCTTCCGGGATCGCGGCATCCGGCCATCTGAGGGGCTCTGAAGGAACAGCACCAGCGGCCGTTCCTTCAGAGCGCATGCGCCAGTGAGGTCACTGGCTGCATGTAAGGTAAATATGTGCTAAACGGTACGTGTTTAGGAGATATTTACAGTACCTATAGGTAAGCCTTATCATAGGCTTACCTATAGGTAAAAGTTGCAGAGGAGGGTTTACTTCCTCTTTAACTGAACAAGCTGAAGTTAGAAGCTGACTGGCTACCATGCACAGCTGCACCCGATTTTGAACTGAACTAGTGACAGTCTTTCTGTAGGTGAGAGACAGCAAGGAGCCTACTATGGATGTCCCTGGGGCCTCATGGTCTTTTCTGTTTAAACAAGTTTGGCTGTAACCCTAACATTTGTGCAAATGACTGGGAAAAGTAAAAAATGTTCAGGGATGCCGCAATAATTCCTTTTTACATGGTATTTTTAATAGCATTTTAGGAAACCACACGTATTTGATTAATCATAACGGATATGGCCAATTTGTCTTTTCCAATTCATGTGTTCTAAACTAGATTAAATGTAAACAGTGCATCAATGTGGACTTATGTAGTGTAAACTGATTCTCTTACATCTATAACTTTTCCTGTTTATTTAGCATTAACATTCTCTGTGAATATGATATAGACCCAGCTAAATAAACATATAGCTTTACACTTGAAGCCAGCAAAGTTTTCTTTATGATCTGTAGCCCATAAAAATGCCAGCCGGTGTATGATTTAGCATGGTATTGATTTTCATCCTATGAATAGTCATTGTCATGAAAAATCAGCATGAACCATCTGTCAGTGTATGTTATGATTTTATGTTGCATTGTAGTTGAATCATGATGGGGACTAACATATGTAATATCAGCATTAATATGGGTGTCATGCTAAAGGAATGTTAAAGTTATAACATGATCTGCCCAGTCATTTATTTGCTGTGTTAGTGGACGAATATAGGTTAAATCCTAGCACCAGAGAAAGAAAAAACCCTGTCGGTAATAGACCTTTAAAGGCAGCCACTGTTAATCCCATAAGGAAATAATCAGTACTCAAATATAAAAAAATGCAACATTTATTTATGACAGCATAATAAAAACATTCATTCAAACTATAGCATGAATGATATGCATGTAGGTGCTATACAGCATACTCCTATGGCAAAAGAACCCATAGGTTTCCCAACGTGTGCCAGGGTCTGGTGTCTGTGAATCACAGAAACGGACGACCTCCCATGTCCGGGCCAATATGGATTCTAGTGTGTAGATACCAATGGATCACTACACGTTTCGCTATGCAGCTTCCTCAGGAGATCATATTTGGTGTTTGGATGACAACCATGAAGCACCCAATGTCTTCTCAATTTTGGTATAAAGGGTGATGATGATAACAGGATTATTCCTGTATTGGAAATATCCACTATACAATGGTTTCCTTCTTGTTCAGGAGCAGCGACTCCTTCAAGTGCTGATCCAGCCTGTGGGAATAGCCTCTCCAGCAGGTGAACATTGAAGATGTCCACTCTGATTTTTTTCTTTCTCTATACTTGCATTATTTGTATGTGGTGCCACAAAACACAGGGTCACGTCTCAATCTTGTATACCTAGCACGAGTGTATTTACTATCCAGATGAAAACATGATACTTCACCTGTAATAATTGGCAGTCATGATGTCCTATTCCGATGGCTAACCTTCCTTTAGGCTGGCAACACTATATAATGACTTACTGAATGCCATTTCTAAAGTTGCAAAATTGTTTGAATGATATTCTTACAATATTTTTGTGTAGGTATAGCATTTGCACAGGTAGCAGGGAATATCTAGCATTGAACCCATATACAAATGTTAAAGCCCATCTCCTGGGACATAAAAGAAAATGCTCCCTAGTAGTGGGGCTGTCCTCGTACTGCAAGGGTTAGGGGGGAGCAATCACACTTGTGAATGCACCTGCAGACTGAATACACGCAAAAACCTCAGCGGGAGTTCCTGCGATTAGTTGCAAAATCAACACTATGGAAAACAATAGGAAAACACACATTACCAGTCCCTGCGCAGATCCTGGAGATAGATTCTCAAGCTGGGGAATCTTGTAATATGGCCTGTGGTGAGACACATGAATGAAGCGTGGCAGCTCTCCTAACCCTCCATGGGATATGAGGCAAAGCAGCTGTACAAAAAATAAAGGAACAGAGCGCACACCGCCCTAGTGTAACACCATTTATTTGAAGTTAATAGAATCCATAAAAACAGGTACTCACAAACAGATAGGAAGTCATGCATGGAAATAAATATCCCCCGATGATGTTTACAGGGCTGTCTCCTCCTAGCATCGGCGGCTCAGCTGTTCGTCCTGCACTAGTCAGTGAGTATCATACGGCTAAGCCAACCGCCTCGGATTACTCAAGGAGACTCGATGTGGTGAGCCTGCGCACGGTCCAGCCGCCGCCGCACACCCTCCAAGAGCCGGATGCTATAGCCGCTCAGAGAAACTGACAATGCGGTTAAGCAGAGGGAGACTCCAGGTTGAGATCTGAAGAAGGAGGCTACGCCTCCGAAACGTTGTCCTTAGCAACCCCATGCAAGTCATGCTCTGGGTCCCGATCGTGGAGTCTCCCTCTGCTTAACCGCATTGTCAGTTTCTCTGAGCGGCTATAGCATCCGGCTCTTGGAGGGTGTGCGGCGGCGGCTGGACCGTGCGCAGGCTCACCACATCGAGTCTCCTTGAGTAATCCGAGGCGGTTGGCTTAGCCGTATGATACTCACTGACTAGTGCAGGACGAACAGCTGAGCCGCCGAGGCTAGGAGGAGACAGCCCTGTAAACATCATCGGGGGATATTTATTTCCATGCATGACTTCCTATCTGTTTGTGAGTACCTGTTTTTATGGCTTCTATTAACTTCAAATAAATGGTGTTACACTAGGGCGGTGTGCGCTCTGTTCCTTTATTTTTTGGAAAACAATAGGAGGCTGCCAACTCTTGCAGCTAATCGCACCTACTTGCATGTAATTATGACTGTGTGTCCAGGGCCGATCACTTACATGTAATCGCAGCATAAGGGATGACATGCCATTGGGCACAATTAGCTGCTAGAATCCATATCGTCCCATTGCTTTCAATGTGGCTGCCTCTCGCAGCTATTCGCTGGAACCCACCCTTGAGTTCTTGAAGGTGCATTTGCAGGTGTGAATGCACCCTAAATGCTTTTTTAGATCTGAGGGGATGAAAGAAAGCAGTTCTGCTGGTCAGATTTTCTGCTTTTTCCGCAGCCAGCAATCTTTCTACTTCCCTATGCCCTGGTAGTGGACTGTCATTGGGTATCCTCATGTCAAGTGCTGAGCAATGGGCTCTGCATTGAACTTGATGAAGTCAGAGGACCTGAAATGTCTTGAGTGTAGGGGAGAAGAGGTTATGGGGGCTAGTTTTACAGCCTGGAGGAAGCAAAACTACTTTTTACAGACCTAGACCTAGGCGAGCATTTAACCCTTGCAGTTTGGGAGCAGCCCCACTGCAAGGGACAATTTTTCCATTCCCCGACACAGATCAGTATGACAACTGGCAACTGCAGTCAAAGCCACAAATTCACTTAGGCCCCTACTCACTTAGACACTATGGGGTTGAATTTACTAAAAGTAGAGCGTGCAAAATCTGGTGCAGTTGTGCATGGTAGCCAATCAGCTTCTAACTTCAGCTTGTTCAATTAAGCTTCCACCAAAAAACCTGAAAGCTGATTGGTTTCTATGAAGAGCTGCACCAGATTGTGCACTCTCAAGATTTAGTAAATAAACCCCTGTGTCCTGTACTGCATGAGCTGCACGAATGGAGCTGCATGATATGTATCTGCAGCCTATGTTTCTCTATGGCATGGGTGCTCAGACCTGTGGCCCTCCAGCTGTTTCAGAACTACAAGTCCCATGAGGCATTTTAAGCTGCTGACTGTTACAAGCATGACTCCAAAAGGCATGATGGGACTTGTAGTTCCGCAACAGCTGAAGGGCCACAGGTTGAGCGCCCATGCTTTATGGGGATGTTGAGGCTGTACAGCAGTCCTAATTGCACACTGTCTGTTTTTGGGGCCACATAAGCCAGATGTTTATTTATCATGCATGGGCCACAGTGCCCGTGTGAATGAGCCCTTACCCCCTGCTAAGCTACACATACTCACATTTTTTCCTCTGTTAGAGAAAGCCCTGTTTTATTACTCAGGTCTGAGGACTCGTTCCTCACCCCCATGTGACAGCATAGGATGCCTGTACAGCCAATCACCAGGTACCTACACAGTCACATGGGAGGAGTGAGCCAATACTCCCCATACCCAGTAGTAATGTTTTCTTTGCTCCTGGTGGATGAACCTCTAGTGCTAGTATGCAGTTCTCCAGACTACTAACAAAAGAAACTGGTGCACTGTTGCTACCCTCCGAATGAAATCCTGAAGGCTTCATTCAGACAGGTGTTGACACCCATTTTGCAGGCAGGCCCCAATTGTTATTTCTCCCGCATCCATCTCGAGCTGCATGTAGGCAGTTTACAGAGGTGGATGCAGACAGACACAGTTGGACACAGCTGCATGTGAAAATATGAAATCAAAAAACAAACACAAGGGTGCACCGGCCTAGTGCATTATCCTCTAAAAAGGTTTTATTAAATAAAAGGTATAAGAATACTCACAAACAAATTCTTGATACAAGCTTATCAAATGGGTAAATTGCCATCAGCTTTAAGATCAAAGGGTGTATTGTCCTCTGAAGCTGGAAAGGCTTACACGTTTCGAGGCTTAGCCTCTTCCTCAGAGCCTCTGTGAAAATATGACATGCGTGCAGGAGTGGGTGCACAGATTCGAATGTAGGCAATATGCATTCAGATGTGTGCACCTGCTAATGCACCCATGTAAACTTGACATGTGGCTGTGTCTGTATAGCCACTCTGTTTACATTCACCTCCAAGAGTAGCTTGGAGTGGATGAAGGGGTAATAACAAATGCTGCCTGCATGCAGAATGGGTGTCAACGCTCATCTGAATGAAGCTGAATATCGCTATTAAGTATCATTTCAAAAGCTCAAAAGTTTTAGATGTGCATTAGAACTCACTTATCTCTTATAAATACATGCTGACACATATCATATGGCTCTTTCTAATACGGCTTCAATAAAACAGAAAATAATGTGTGCATTGTTATTTTGTATTATTTACATAAGCAAACCTCATTTAAGATTTTTCACATTTTGCTGTGATTACGCATACTGTGATTACGTACAGTAGGACGGTAAAAATGTACTTTTCTGTCCAGTAATAGATTTTTTTCTCTTTTTTGGAAATGATGTTTTGTCATTTAAATCTCACTTACTAGATGCCGCCTCTGACAGACTGTGTCTAACGTCAATTAATTACGTAACAACAAAACCCAAGGCTGCAAGCCTAAAGCCTGAGAAAGATAAATAAATGTGTTTTCTGAACTACAACTAAGAAAAACAAATAAGACCACCATGATAGAGAACATTCTGCATTGGGAAAAAGGGTGTCAGCTCTGCTCTGGGTTTTGTCTTATTTCATTTTATCCACTTCCTGAATTCCATATCCTTCAACCTTCTCTTCAACAATACAAAAAGGCTGATTTTACCCGACAATAATCAGATATATATTTTCAATGTTGAGAAGTTTAGTTTTTGATAACAGCAAAGCTAATTTCAGTCTTTAAAGTGCACCTGAACTCAAAAATGTAAGATTTTCTACTATTTAGGGAACAACTCGAATGGGTAATTGTGTCTTAGCATTACCCTGAATATGTACTTTTTGACTTGCAGTCAATATATGGGGGGTGGACAAATTATGTAAATTTGCTCTAGGATTTCTAGGATAATGCATTTTTTTACATTCTTTACAATTTATTTAAAAAAAAAGAAAAAAAACAAGGAAATTAACATAGGTATCCAAATTTTCTACTAAATTAAAGCCCAATAAGTTAGATTAAACCAGAAGCGCTAAAAAGGTATATTGTGTGGAACCAAGATATGGACAAAATAAGAAAAATACATTCTGGGACTCAAGAAGATGTTGGGAGAAAAGGGCCTGGGGCTCAAGTGGATAAGGTAAACCAGGAAAAGACCGGCCGGGGGCGGGAATTGCCCCCAGGCCACTATGATGCCCTGAAAAAGGCCGCAGACATGCCTAAAAGCTTCCTGGTGAAGAGGAGTAAAAAGTCCCCACCAGTGTCCTACCAATTGCGGGAAAAGGACGAGGACAGAGCATGGAGGATGTACGCCATGGCTCCTTGCCTCTGGGACTCAAGAAGATATAGCGAGAAAAAGTACTTGAACTCAAGTAGAAAAGATAAACCAGGGGCAGACTGAGCCAGGGGAATTTCACCTCTGATGCCTATAAAAATGCTGCAGACATGCCTTTAGGCTTCTTGGTGAGGAGGAGTACAAGGTCCCTGCAAGTGTCCTACCGATTAGGATTAGGATGAGGACTGAGCATGGATGGTATATGCTGTGTCTGAGCAAAGGCCGGCTCCTTGCCCCACCAGAGGCTCTCCTCCCCGGCCAGCCCCGATTGCCCAGCAGATAAAGACAGATAAAATCAGATCACCAGCAACTTTTTACCTCTTTCTCTTCCCCATCAGGAAAGCCTCCTCCAGTATATCCAGCAAGAGCTTGATACACAGTTTAAAGCTAAATTAAACCAGCATAATGCAAACACAATTACAAATGCAAGCTTCAGCATGACTGATGTATTCCATCGATTGACTTCATCAGAGGAGCTATTCTGGATAATCAATTACTCTACACTGGAGCAGGTTTCCTGAGGGGGATGAGAAGCAGGTAGTAGGCCCCGGATAAACTGAAACAGTAATCCTGGTGAAACAGTAAAAACTGGTGAAAAATGGTGGTTACACGGAGAACGGGATCGGGAGGCTGTAACACATCTGGTAAATGCTGAATCTGATGGTTATTTGTTTGTAATTGAAACCGTTGTTGGAATACTATTACTGCTAGAAATGGCTAAAGTATACTGTGGCTTTGATTTATTAAAGGGGTTGTAAAGGCAGAAACCTACAAGCCTACAAGCCTTTACAATCACTTTAAAGAAGTAAGAAAAGTAATTGACGAGAAATAGGGTGAACAAGTGTTCGCACTCAACGTTGCCAAGCGTGTGTCCTCGGCCCTGTATCCACTCCTTCCTCACTGGGTGTGATTGACAGCAGCGGGAGCTAATGTCTCCAAGCCAATGAAGGAGGAAAGAGCAGAGAGAGTCGCTGCTCTCATGCACAATGCTGAATCACCATTGGGCTCAGGTAAGTATATGTGTGAGGGGGCTGGGAGGGAGATGAACTCAGAAGGTTTTTTATCTTAGAACCACTATAATGACATGGACTTGACAATGGAAATTTATTAAGCAACTTCTTTTTCTTGGCTCAGTCTTTATTAAGGTATTCATCAGCCATGGGAAATTATTATGATTTCCAAATCAGGAAATCCCTTTCATTAATCTCTGTCAATGTTAATTAGAGAAATGCTATAGAAAAAATATTGTATTCTAATCTTCAGAATTACCTCTGATAAATGCAATGCCCATATTCAGTCAATTCATTGTTTTTTATATCACATGTTTTATACAGTATATTTATCTTTACATTTACTTTCTGACCAAGCTGTTAAGGAAAAGTGACAGTTAGTGGGGTTGGGACAACCTATTACACTTTCTGTAGTATGATTACAATAAATTGCTTAAAAAGACACTATCAGCTTGCCCATACAGGGAAAGTAAAATTATATCTGCAAAGGGCATCCCCTGACCTCCTTCAACCACATATACATGGTTGGGCCAGGGTTGGTAGAAACAAGTGCTTGAGCCACACTCTTATTGGCCCCTGGCTGCTCAGCTGTGAATTAATTTGACCAGCATTTATGTTGGTAAACACTATCGTAATCACAGGGTGGTGCTGTAAAATTCATCATAGATTGTGTTTAAGGAACAGCGGCACTGCCAAACGTGACCCATTCAAATAAATACGGCTGTGCCTCAACCACAATGCAATCACATGTATTGCAAGTGGTGTGGTGCAACAGACTTCTAATGGTTAACACAGACATAAAGAGACAACATATCACCTCCAAATGCCTTCAAAAAGCAATCCACTGCAGATCGCTTTTTCAGAAGGGCAGCAATAATAGTTGCACATGCAATCAAACCCATATACCCACCTCACCTGTCCTCCCTCTCAGCTACTTTCTTTCTGAGCTCCTTCACATGGGCAGCTGGGGGGTGGTAAAATTAGGTGCCGCCCGCAGGCACTTACCTAAATGCTAACATTACAGGCAGACAGGTCTGAATACATACTGCTTTGGGACCGTGGCAAGCAGCCCATTGAGGTCAATGAGAGTTTGCCGAAACTGTGGTCCAGTGTTTTTATACAAAATTCCTCTTGGGATTAAAAAAAAAACAGACATTCAGGAGGCGACCTGAGTGCCTGCCAGTTTACACATGAGGTTTATAACACAGCTATTATCATCGGTGTGAGATCCTTTTAAATTTGCAATATACAGCAATATATATTTAAACATTTAGCTACCATATAATGTCTGATTTAATTCATTCTACAAATGCTAATGGGGCCAATTAGAAAGCAGAAATGTGCTATAAACATGTAACCGGATTATGATTTGTGATTTTGTTTGTGAAAAATACGCTAATTAATTTAGTCGCTTATAATTAGAATAGCATCTAGTACCCACTTGTAATAATGTTTTTCACACAATTAGCCTGTAAGTACTGCTTGGCGTGTTTATTAAGTCCACATGATTATATTGCAGTTGAGTTATTGCCCAGCGTGACACATGCATGTGTTTTTTCAGATTCCATGGGTAAGCAAGGCTCAAAATGTGATTTCAATTTCTAGTAAGATTGTGGTAAATAAATCATATCACATCATTATCAGTCATACCATGTTTTGAAAAAAAGCAATTGCATTGACCATACTGTCTTAATATAAGCCGCGTTCTTGGCATATAATAAATAAAAAAAACAACATATTTTGTTAAAGCTAGACAGCAGTGATGGCGCCCCAGATGTTTTGGAACTACATTTCCCATGATGCTCATGCCCTCTGCAGTGTAGTTGAGCATCATGGCAAATGGGGTCCCAAAAAATCTGGGGTGCCAAGGTTCGCCATCACTGATATACAGTATTACTGTTAGCTCTGCTAGAACCAGACACACTAATATAGGGGATTGGCGCCTGAACCATATCTTTTGTTAATATAATGTATGTATTTTACTGCAGAAGAATTTTAATGTGCAAAATGAATTACAGACCAAGGTAAGATGAACTCTAATGTGTTGCTATGGATTTTACTGAGCTTAAGAATTTGCACTAGGTTTTCACCGGCAGCAGAGGGGCAGTAAAACAAGTGATTCATTTTTATTTCTCACCGCCAAACAAACATGGTGGCCACTTAGTTTCGCAGTGCAGCAATTTTAACTCAGCATGTTGAGTTTGATGGGCAGCACTGCCTGTTACACTCATCCAAAGAAGTCAAAATACCCGCAATGAACCCACAAGCCAAACATCTGGTTTGCAGTTGAGGTGTATTATTTCAACGCAAAATCCAACTTTGGCTGACAAAAAAACAAACATTCTGAAGGCGGACTGTCACATATAATAAAAAGGCCCTAAGCCGGTCATAGACGGTTCGAATCTTGGCCAGTTTACCATGTATGGGCAAGCTGATTGTACCCAAACTGAACAATTGATTAACTTGGGTACAGCCAGTCTGTTGGATTCTACATGCAATTATTGCTAGTGGCTATTATCACTTTGTTCTCCCAGTGCCCCCCCCCCACCCCTCCTTCCCCACCGAGAGAACACAATGGCTAAATGTGAGGGATTTCCCCATCAACTCAATCGCTCCATCTATAGCCAGCTAGAAATAAGAGTTCGTTATTGAAAAAGGCTGAAAATGTAATTGTAAGTTTATAGAATGTGGAAAAGTTTGAAACTCTGTTTTTATTGCCATCTGTGTCTCTTCTGGGGAGAAATACTCTCACTATTGGTCCTGGTGACCATTGTTTCCAGTGCATTGAGTTTTCACCTGAGCAGGAACAGAATGGAAATCTTCCAATAGGTAAATCTGTTCTCATGATAACTGTCTAAAGGCTCGTATACACGAAAAGAAAGTAAAGGAAGTAAAATTTCGCATGACGAACGATCTGCCTATTTTCAGATCGTTAGTATGGTGCTTTCGACAGCTGATTGTGACTTTTCAGAAGACAAAAACTGAAGGTGCAAGCTATAAAATTGTTATTGTACGTGAACATAACATCCTTTAATTAGTACAGTTTTCATCCAAAAAAAATCGTAAGAGCAAGACTATGCACGCTCGTAAATTAAAAAAATACATACAAAACAATTCAACACATTATAACACTTCTGAAGTTGTATTCTGTCGTATGAAAATTTTCATATGTTAAGCAACCTCTTCACTTTCCATATGAGACTAGCATGCAACAAAAAAACAGACAAATAATCGTCCGATAATCTGATCGTGTGTACCAGGCTTAAGCCTGCTGTCACACCTTAGCACAATGTAAGCAGAGCATATTCCTGGTGGTGCCATCTGTGTCTCTTCTGGGGAGAAATACCCTCATTGTTGATCCTGGTGACCGTTGTTTCCTAAACTTTGAGTTTTCACCTTAACAAGAATAGAAGAGAAATCTTCCTAGAGTTAAACCTGTTCTCCTGATAACTGTCTAAGCCTGCATTCACACCTGAGGTCTGCGTAAGCAGAGTGTATTTATGGTGATCTTAAAAGCATTTTATCATGCCTTTTCAGGCATTTTACACACATGTTCCCAGATAGCAAACAAAGGTGCTGCAAGTTTGAAAATGAATTGCTAAGCTATTGCTAGACTCACCAGGCTTCATAAGTTTGTTGCACAATTGCAGCAAGTCCACATTGCATGACTCCAGATCAACTTTCTATGCAAACATTCTGCAAGTCTGCAGCAAGTTCTGGTTCAGTTATGTTGTGCAATAGTCATCCCACCACAGGGGTCACTGTAGCTGAATTTTCATGCTGTATACTTTTTCAGAAGGTCAAGTTAACAGACTTACAATTCAACACTGCCCCAAATTTGTGGCAAGTTATCCTTGCTATCTGGGTTATTGACGTATTACAGGTGATCTTGTACGTGCTTCAGGCATTTGTTTCTTGGTCAGGGCAAGGATGGGAGAGCCACTCTATAGGAAAAGACGAGCACTTCAGGAACAAAAACACATGTGAAAATGCATGTTAAACACACGTGAAAATGCATGTGCTGCCCATTTACAGGCGCTTCATTTGAAGTCTATAGGGCCAAAAAGGACTGAATACGCTAAAAAAAATAATCCGACACTTAGTGTTGGTTTACACATATGCAAAGCGGGAACCCTGCAAATCCACTGTGGGTTCAGGCACTGCATTCAAATCGCAAGCAGTTCACACTGCCATATGTGAATCGCTGGGGGTTTCAATACAAAGTTACCGGCATATTGCAGTGCAAACTGTCGGTTCGGACATGAATCGGATCGCATAGGTGTGAACCACCATGCGATTCAATTCTGCCGCGGACCCAAAAAAGGGTCCTGTGTGTGTTGTGTTCGAATGCAATGCGAATTCAGCCATACAATCTGTATGGCTGAATTTGCATCGCACAGATATCACATGTGATTTTCAGAGCAGTGCGCTCCGAATCACATGCGATGTCTGACATCACACTGATGTGAACCAAGATTTACAGCAACAGTCTAAAGCAGTTCAAGTTCAAGTTAATTGTTTGCTCCTTATTGTTTTTCTTTTTCTTTATGTCTGAAAGGCTGATATTAAATGTTTGCTTCCAATAAATGGAGTATATGTAGAGGGGGGTATGGGGGTGTGTGAAGGGATATGAGGGGGCAAAGTAGAAAGAGTTGAAACTGGAAAAGCAGAAAAGAAGGGAAGGTAACTGGGGAGATATTAATAAATGAGAAGGAATGGAGGGATGGAGGTTGATTTGGGGATGTGTGATTAGGGGAGGGCCTGGCATCTTGGACCTTGATATTCACTCTTGTACTCTTTGAACAGAAGAACACTTATGATGTGGTCCCAACAACAGGGACAGAACTGTTTTTATTGATTATCAGAAGAAATGTCAGCAAGAGTCCACATGTATAAAACACATTTACACTTTTTTTATATTATATAAAATCGCATAGTGAATTGCCCATTGAAAGAACATGCATATACATTCTGTGAGAAGGGGGGGGGGAGGGGAGGGAGAACAAATGTTATTAGGCTGTTTCCTGTGCTGGATGAATGTTTTACATTAATAAAAAAAAAAAAAAAAGGAAAATACTGCATTTGGCCAGTAAATGTTATTAACCATCATAGGAATTTCCTATGATACTTAGCACCATCTAGCAGCTGAATGCAGTATTTTTCCCTCCCCCTTTCACACTGAATGAATGCACATGCATGTTCACTGGGCAAATTGCTACACAAGACCTTTATTATTACATCCCTTTCATTTTAGTTTATACAACATAAATAGTCAATGAAATACAATTAGGAAATTGGATATATTTTACCAACAGCAGAGAATGGGTTCTTAAAGGGATTGTAAAGGCAGAAGGTTTTTTTATCTTAATGCATTTGGATAAAAAAAACTTTCTGCTTACAGTAGCCCCCTTAGCCCCCCTAATACTCCCCTGAGCCCATCTTTATATAGCGATGTTGCAAGAGTGTCTCAGCTCCCTGGGACCCCCCTCCTCATTGGCTGAGACAGCAGCGTGGTGCGATTGGCTCCCGCTGCTGTCAATCAAAGTCAGTCCGTCAATCAGGAGAGGGTTGGGCGGGGTCAGGTTGCGGCTCTGTTTCTGAATGGACACAGGGAGCTGTGACTTGGCTCAAGTGCCTGCAGGATCCGGGCTGCCCTGTGCAAACAGGAGGGAGGAGCCAGGAGCACAGAAGAGGGACCCGAGAAGAGGAGGATCCGGGCTGCCTTGGGCAAACAGGAGGGAGGAGCCAGGAGCACAGAAGAGGGACCCGAGAAGAGGAGGATCCGGGCTGCCCTGTGCAAAACCACTTCACAGAGGAGGTAAGTATAACATGTTTGTTATTTAAAAAAAAAAAACGACAATTTACAATCACTTTAACAACCCTTAACCACTGAAACTGCCTGAAGTGCCTGCTTCTCTTTTATTTGCAAGAATAAATGACTGGAGGCATGAGTCAACATCAAGTTTTCTTTTGATCAGTGAAGCAAAATAAAAGATATAAAAATATAATTGTCAAGCATTCATTCCCAACAGGAAAACAGTTTTGATTATTCTGTAAATAATAAATTCACTGAAGAAAAAGGAAACATGTTCATCCTCAATGACTAGACAGGAAAAAGGTTCCAAGCTGACTTTCCTGACACAGTTCATTGTGTTTTGTTTTTCATCCTGAGCTCCTGCACACAGCTCTGGCATTAGGTTACCCTATAAACTTTAGAGGACTTCCAGTCTTTATATGCAGTATATGTTGCAGAAACTTATTTTTATAGTAATGCATAAACATTACTGTATCATTTTCCAGCATGACTTCTATGTTGATTTCTTTTTTTTTATTTGACTTTTATTATTTTTATCAAACCTTATCACTCTTATATCATCGTTAACATGTTAAAGTGTTACTAAAAACCACAACAGTAAAATCAGTCTGTATATGCAATAAATCCTGCTTCTGATACCCACTGTGGAACTTAATGTGCGGATTGTGTTAAAAGGCTCTTTTATCCTGTCTTCTCTGATCCTTCCCTTCTTCCACAGTCCCCAATCCATCTCCAAATAGTACAGAGCCTTGGGGGCACTCTGCACATGCTTAGTTTGGTGTGGATTGCTAGAGAGTTTTTTGTCTTGGGAGGGTGCATGTGATTGGCACAGGGCCAATCAGCACTGTCCAGACAGCGGGTCAGGGGTCCTTCAGCCTCATTGGACAGTCAGAGGAGAATGAAAACTCCTCTTACAAGCTTTAACCAGTGCTCAGCCAGACACTGATAGAAGTCACAAGACTGCTATAAACTGCTGATGAGAAATAGTGTTTAGCAGTTTACAGTATGTGTACTAAAATAATTACATTTCCATGTTCTTTGTACTGTAGTAGAACAAATATAGTGAATGCAGGGTCCTGGGTTTAGCAACACTTTAATGTAATATCAAAACTTAACATCTTATTAAAATAACACCTGGTGATCCTGCCATGAAGGTCTTCAGCTAGCCATTCACAGCTCGAAAATCAATAAATTCCCCATCAAATCTCCACTGCTGGTCATTGTGTTCAGCCGCTGAAGTATGTGATGCTGCTGAATAGTGACTCTATCTGATAGGATGCAGACGCTGTTTGGCCAATAATTCCCCACTTTGTACAGTTGATTTTTAAATTGGCCTTTATTAAGCCAATTGGTGTTTGCAGAGCAACCCACAGCTTACATTTTGTCCAATTCTTGCTGAAATGTGAGTTGGCATTGGGCAGCTTGAGGCTAGCTTTACACTAGCCCAAACTCTGAAAAGCAATTCTTGGTGGAATACTTTTCAGAGTGTGGCTATTGGCTAAGCAGCGACTATCAAAAGTTCAGGAGGCAATCCTGCTTCTTCCTGAATGCTTTTTGTTTTTTCTGTGTGTGTTTCCGCAGTTTACAATGGGACTAACAGAGAATTAAAGGAGGGCGAAAAATGTATTTTCTAAAAGAAAGGTTTTTGCTAATTGCAAAAAGAGAAAAAAAACATAGATACCATTTAATGCCTAACTGCTGAGAAATATGGTGTAGTAAAATTAGTTAACATGCATGAGAAAAAGATTGAGTTTTTTTCTGTAATTGGACTATTCTTAAATTATTTTCAGCCTTATATGGTCAATATGTAAATGTATTCTTCCTACAATAAACTCATTATATTGAGTCAGGCTGATATCTGTTATGGGTTTTTCTGTGTGTCTCATTATTTTAAAATGCTGGCATATATGTATTTCACTCACAGGATGACAGGTCAAATTTTAAAGCTATCACTTTAACCACTTCTGGACCGGAAGATTTTCCCCCTTAATGACCAGGCCATTTTTTGTGATTCTGCACTGCGTTATTTTAACGGACAATTGCTCGGTCGTGGGATGCTGTACCTAAATAAAATTGATGTCCTTTTTTCCCCCCACAAATAGAGGATTTTTTTGGTTGTATTTTATCACCTCTGTGATTTTTCTCTCAGGAATCAATACTGGAATTGTGGTTCTCAGGAACCACAATTCTGAAAAAAAAAAAAAATTATATTTTTAACTTTCTGATATAAAACATTCCCAATAAAATAAAATTTAAAAGTCAAGTTTTTTCATCCTTCTAGGCCAATTTGTATTCTGCTACATATTTTTGGTAAAAAAAAAAATCCCAATAAGCGTATTTTCATTGCTTTTCACAAAAGTTATCTCATCTACAAACTAGGGGAAAGATTTAGGTCATTTTTATTTATTTCTTTTTTTTTCTACTAGTAATGGCAGCAATCAGCGTTTTTTAGCGGGACTGTAACATTGCGGCAGACAGATCGGACCCCATTTTTGACACTTTTGGGGGGACCAGTGACATTACTACAGTAATCAGTGCTAAAATATGCACTGTTAATGTAATAATGACACTGGCAGGGAAGGGGTTAACCCAGGGGCGATCAAAGGGTTAAGTGTGAGCCTAGGGGATGTTTTCTGTGGGGGGATGGGCTTGTGCAATCAATACAGAGACCTGTGTTCCTAAATAGGAGGAACACAGGAGCTCTGTATTGATTCCTGAGAGAACAACGGTCTGCTGTGTTTACAACAGCAGACCACCATTCTCTATTCACGGGGAGCGATTGCAAGTGCCCGGCGGCAATCACAGCCGCTGGCCTCATGGATCGGCTTCCCTGCTGGCGAGTGGGCGTGCGCGTGTGCGCCCCTAGGATCGCTCTGGCGTATCGCCATACAAGTACGGGGATTCGCGGTAACCTGCTGACCTGCCACCGTATATTTGCGGCAGCTGGTCGGCAACTGGTTAAATAAAAAGTGTAATATGTGTAAATGTAGCTACACACTTCAATTCAGCTTCCAATGAAAACATCATTTATTGATGGCAGTCTGATACTGCATGGCAGATAAAATCAGTGCACACAACTGTTTCTAATATTTCGTATTACTTTTAGCACAGAAATAGTGCAGATTTTATTGAGCTTGGCTGCACTGATATTTGGCTGTGTTCTTTTTCTGGAAAGAACAAAACAACGTTTACATGCATGTTTGACCAGTTTAATTGGACAAGAATGAGCAAGGAATCATTCACATACAATCACACACAAGACTCTTCTCAAAACACAAAAGTTTGGTCTTTTGCAATTTCAACTTTCCTGGCAGGTAAATATGTTTCCTGGGGAAACAAAGACACAAGGTTAAAGGAAAAATATCTGGATGCTGAAGATGCTATTGTGTTCAGAGAGGCCTCCTAAATCCTTGCCTTGTTATTACACTTTAAATGCAGCGATTATAGAAGAACTATTATTAAAATGTTTTACATTTTATTTAAGGTGTACTGTATGTTACCCTGAATATTTTCTATGTGTATTTTAAAAGTTATAGTCTCTAACATTTTCATGTACTTTTTTCATATAAAGTACCTAAATGATATTGTCAGTGACCATTCTTTCTTGTTCTAAACTGCCCACACAAAGCAGAAAAGCTGATCTGTCCTTGCTTGGTCAGTTTTTGTCCTCTGGTTGGCCATTTAGAGGTCCAGGATCCTGCGCAGACACACAGCATGCCTATATTGGGTAGTTTGTTTAGTCACCACACCCCCTGACCAATCATAGCCTGCCTCTGTGACATACCTCCTCCCAGTCACAGCCTGCTTCTTGAACATGCCCAAACACAGCCTAAATTTTGTCCTAAAAGAGAAATATGGGAATCTGGGTTTTTGTAGAATTCTACGTACCTAGGTGGATGCTGCATCTGTTGTCCACCGCCTCTAACACTGAGAACCGAGTGATCAAACTCTGCTGATCACTAGTTACTCAGAGATCCATCTGTCTGTCAGTCACCAGCTCTCTACTCTGTGCTCACTGGAGCTGGGCTGTGGAGGGGGTGAGAGTGACCAGTGTAGGCCTCCAATGGCTGGCTGTGAGGCTGAGCCTGATGCCGGACCAGGCATGTGATCGGATACCAGCCATATTGTCGTGATCTTGCCCAAGCCTGGACTGGCTCTGTGACGTCAGCCGACAGCAGGATTCAGCCCACTGTCAACTGAAAAGAAGTCATAGGAGTGCAGAACGAACTGCACTCCTGTGAACAGTTCTCCTTTAAGCTGTAACCCTCACCACCCCCTCTATCGGGAAGAAGAGATGCATGGTCACATGGACTTTTTATCCTTGTAAAAAAGGTAAGAAAGGTTGTTTTGAAAGTGGGAAAATAGTTATGTTGCCTTCATAGTTAAAACTGTATTAGAAAATGTCTATAACGGCCTTTCTCAACCTTTTCAACACAGAGGGACTTTCCAGTCTCCGGGAACCCCTGCTAAAAATTACTCTATCTACAACTCATAAAACATCAGTGTGATCATTGAGAGGAATTATCCCTTTACAGATAGCTAAAAAGATCAATTGCATTAATGGCCACTTACCTGGTAGGCACAAATTGCTTAAGGAACCCCTAGCAACCTCTGGAGGAACCCTAGGGTTCCTGGTTGAGAAACCCTGGTCTATAACATTGCATGTTCACAACTTCTTTACCTCACCAGGGGACCGAGTGCATATAGCCTCAGTTGGTAGTCTTATTGTCCACAAAATGCACCTTCATATGCTGACTGTAACCCCACTCCCAAATTATGGGTGTTTAAGTAAGGCAGGGGTGGGGAACCTGCGGCCCGCACAATCGTTATGTCCGGCCCACACAATTGTTGCGATTCGCCCCCCCCCGTGCCGCTGTGTCAGAAGGAGCCGATGGCTCCGTCCTGACACTGTGAGTCTCCGAAAAGGGTGGACCCGGGACGCAGAGCAGTGCGCCTCGAGCCCGCCCATTTGTGTGAAAATAGCGAATGAAAATTCGTTACTGTCTCACAGATCCTCCTCCTCCTTGGCCAATGGCATTGGCCGAGGAGGAGGCGGGACGCGGGACGCGGGAGGACTCGAAGAGAGGAAGCCGCCGCTACAACAGGTAAGTCAAGTGCACTGGCGCTTGGCATGCTGTTCACTCTGCATTGTGGTCAATCAATCAATTGTGGTCAATCAATGGTCAGTCTGCAATGTGGTCATTCAATGGTCACTCTGCATTGTGGTCAATCAATCAATTGTGGTCAATCAATGGTCAGTCTGCATTGTGGTCAATCAATGGTCAGTCTGCATTGTGGTCAATCATGGTCAGTCTGCATTGTGGTCAATCAATCAATTGTGGTCAATCAATCAATTGTGGTCAATCAATGGTCAGTCTGCATTGAAGGGGGCACAATGATCTCTGCATGGAAAGGGGGCACGCTGTGGTCAGTCTGCATTGTAAGGGGGCACGCTGTGGTCACTCTGCATTGAAAGAGGGGGCATGCTGTGGTCAGTCTGCATTAAAAGGGGGCACGCTGTGGTCAGTCTGCATTGAAAGGGGGCACGCTGTGGTCAGTCTGCATTAAAAGGGGGCACGCTGTGGTCAGTCTGCATTAAAAGGGGGCACGCTGTGGTCAGTCTGCATTGAAAGGGGGCACACTGTGGTCAGTCTGCATTGAAAGGGGGTACGCTGTGGTCAGTCTGCATTGAAAGGGGGCACACTGTGGTCAGTGTGCATTGAAAGGGGGCACGCTGTGGTCACTCTGCATTAAAAGGGGGCATGCTGTGGTCAGTCTGCATTGAAAGGGGGCACACTGTGGTCAGTCTGCATTGAAAGGGGGCACGCTGTCGTCACTCTGCATTAAAAGGGGGCATGCTGTGGTCAGTCTGCTTTGAAAGGGGGCACGCTGTGGTCAGTCTGCATTGAAAGGGGGCACACTGTGGTCAGTCTGCATTGAAAGGGGTCACGCTGTGGTCAGTCTGCATTCAAAGGGGGCACGCTGTGGTCAGTCTGCATTAAAAGGGGGCATGCTGTGGTCTCTCTGCATTGAAAGGGGGCACGCTGTGGTCACTCTGCATTAAAAGGGGGCACGCTGTGGTCACTCTGCATTGGAAGGGGGCATGCTGTGGTCAGTCTGCATTGAAAGGGGGCATGCTGTGGTCACTCTGCATTAAAAGGGGGCACACTGTGGTCAGTCTGCATTGAAAGGAGCACGCTGTGGTCAGTCTGCATTGAAAGGGGGCATGCTGTGGTCAGTCTGCATTGAAAGGGGGCATGCTGTGGTCTCTCTGCATTGAAAGGGGGCACGCTGTGGTCTCTCTGCATTGAAATGGGGTATGCTGTGGTCTCTCTGCATTGAAAGGGGGCATGCTGTTGTCTCTCTGCATTGAAAAAGAGCATGCTGTGGTCTCTCTGCATTGAAAGAGGGCACACTGTGGTCTCTCTGCATTGAAAGGGGGCATGCTGTGGTCAGTCTGCATTGAAAGGGGGCACGCTGTGGTCAGTCTGCATTGAAAGGGGGCATGCTATACCTTGATTACTGAAGGCCCCTTTCACACTTTTGTGACCTCAAAGTCACGCAATTTTTTACAGCGTTTTTTGCCGCAAAGCAATGCCTATTACATATATGCATACATTTTGTACGGCCCCCGAATGATGTTACAAAAATCCAAATGGCCCTTGGCAGAAAAAAGGTTCCCCACCCCTGATGTAAGGGGAGGTACAGCTAGCACAGTCAGTTCTCTAAGATGAGTGTTCTGTCACCATTATAAATGAACAAACTAAAAGATCAATGCTGCTTATTTATTAATATCAGTAAAAGATCACTCAGACCGCAGCTCTGTGTAAAATATCTGTCGATGCCCTGTGTGAAGTAAAAGCAGCCACAAATACTGTAAACAGAGTCACAGCTCTGAGTGATATTTTACTATTATGAGTAATCAAGCAGTAATGATCTTTTTGATTGTAAGCTCTAAGGAACAAGCTTATCTTGTATTGAATTGTTTTGTAACTGTGCTGTCTGCCCTCATGTTGTACAGTGATGCGCAAACTGTTGGCACTATATAAGTTCTCCTATCCTGAAGATGCCCATTTGGGGGAAACGTGCCGATGTGGAGTGGCTTTATAAATCCTGTATAACAATATTAAAATTTATAATAGTGACAGATCACTCCGAGCTACAGCACTGTGTGTCTATCATGGATACTTTTACATATCCACAACTCAGATGATGGATGACATAGTGCTGCAGTGCTGAGTGAACTTTCATTTTTATGAATGAACAATCAGCAATATCACAATATCAGACCTGTGCCATGTACAACAAGCCTAGACATTTGACAATGTGATCTCTGCATTATTGGGGGATGAACCAGTTTTATCCTCCCTTTCAGAGAACACCCAACACATTGCCTTTCTTGTTTTTTTTTTTTGTTTTTTTTGACCAGCACTGGGGAGGGAGTCCAGCGATATATTTTCTGTGATAAAGGTAAGTTTTAGTCTGTCTTTTACTCTTTATTTATCCATTCTAAGAAGTCTATTAACCTTTAAGTATGCAGTAGATGTTTATATTGGACCAGTTCAAAAAAGGAGATATCTGCTTTATTGCCTTGCTCTTTATAAACGCATCTGCTCTCTTGGATGCTGGATAATCATATATAGTTCTTAGGCCCTGTTCAATTTGAAGCACAATTTGAAGCTTCTTCAAAGTGCTTCACTGCGATTTACATTATATTCAACGGTGCCAGTTTACACCTGAGCATAGTGATGCTTAGGTCTCATTTAGGCAAATGGCTGGGGGGGCAGTGGAAATTTGCAGTTTTTGCAACCCCTCTTAAGCTGCAATAGACAGAAGGCAGGGGTGTTTACATGCCGCAGTCGTGATACTTTGTTTTGCGCAGTCGTGATACTTTGTAGCAAAATCTACCTGTCATGTAGCAATCGGCGGGCAGCAAGCCCACTGAGCCCAACACATTCAGATGAACAGTGCAGCACTGCTAACGCCCCACAACCACATGCTATGCATTTGTCGGCAAAAATAGTGTTAAAAGAGGCTGTGAGGAGGCATCCCATCACCTCCTCACTGCCTGTCGAGCCTCTTAAGCGTGATCCGAATGCAGATCTTACTTCAGAGGAAAGCTAGATTGAGAAACACATCTCAATCTACCCTAAAAGCTTGAAGCACATGTAGGCAGGAGCAGTCTAGTTTCTCTACTGCAGGTGGGGCTTGTCTGCAGTGGCACTGCTCTTAGAGAGGGAGACAAGAGGAATGGGATTCCTCTTTGGTTTCCCGTGTCACTGGGGTAGCTATCCTATTGGATGCTGCTGCCCCATGTGACTCTGATGGCCAACTTGGTCAGGCAGAGTCTATTTAAAGCCCTAGCTCCCAGTTTTGGCACACATTTGGGAAGTGGACACTGTAGGGAAAGATACCCTGCCTGTTATGGATAGTATTAGCGGTAGGGAAAGGTTCCTGATGAGGAGGGAAGGAACAGGGTCTGAAACTCCTCAGGACATCTTCCTGATTGGCCACAAGATGGGCAGACCACATTCTGCCCTCTTTACAGATGCTATCAGTCCAGCTGCGTATTCCTTAATTCACAATGCTGGTGGTCTTCCCTCTGGGTTTTGTTGGGAACTTTTATTGTATTACTTCAATACAAGTTCTCTTTTGCACCAGAAAGTGTGATTTATTGCTGCCGAACTACGCTGCACACCACTTACACATGCCACTTGAAATAGTACATGAGCTTCTTGTAGGACAGGGTCAATAGACTTTAGCCACTTCCGGACTGCCCGCCACAGTTTTACGTCCCTAATTTGATGTTAAATACTGGGGTTATGGCAGCAGATAGCTGCCATAACCCCAGTATTTTTTTACAGAGTGGGCGGTCCTCTTTAACATAAAAATTGTCCCAGCAGCGGATTCCCCACCGGCTTACTTTTATGGGCAGCAGGAGTGGTCCCTCCCCCCTTGTCGCTTCCCGGACGTTTTCTCCGCTTACTGGAGCCGTCGGTAGTGGGGTAAATAATTCGGCCCTTTCTCCTCCTAGGCAGGAAGTTGAGTGAGGGCAAGCTGGCCCCCACTCGACTCTATGGCCTTGGAGGACCGGAGCGTCATCATACATCGCTTCCTCCAAACGGCCTTGAAGGGCCCATTTTGTTTCATGATCAAAAAAAGGACTTTTTTTATTGCTTTTCAGTGTAGGTGTGAGATCTGAGGTCTTTTTGACCCCAGATCTCACATTAAAGAGGACCTGTCCTGCTTATTTCTGTTTACATTACTTGTAATAGGAAAAAAAGTGATCAAAAAACATTTTTTTTAAAGGGACAGTGTAAAAATAAAAAATAAAAGGTAAAATAAATAAGAAAAAAAAATGTAAAGTGCCCCATCACTCCGAGCTCGCGCGCAGAAGTGAACGCATACACAAGTCGCGCCCACATATGTAAACGGTGTTTAACCACAAACGTGAGTTATTTCTGCGATCGTCAGACCAAGAGCAATAATTCTAGCCCTAGACCTCCTCTGTAACTTTAAACTGGTAACCTGTAGAAATGATTAAAGGGTCGCCTATGGAGATTTTTAAGTATCAATGTTTGTCGCCATTCCACGAGCGTGCACAATTTTGATGGATGAAATATTTCAATTTACTCGGCATAACATTATCTTTCACAATATAGAAAGAAATTGGGCTACCTTTACCTTTTTCTAATTTTTTAATTAAAAAAAAGTGTATTTTTTCCAGACAAATTGTGTTTGTAAGACTACTGCGCAAATACGGTGTGACATAAAGCACTGCAACAATCTCCATTTTTTTTCTCTAGGGTCTTTGATAAAAAAAATATATAATGTTTGGGGGTTCTAAGTAATTTTCTAGCAAAAAAATACTGATTTTAACTTGTAGCAACAAGTGTCAGAAAAAGCCTGCACCTTAAGTGGTTAATGGGCATTTTTTGCACATTTTTTTTCTGTTGGTTAAAAATAATTTTAAAAAGTAACTGTTCAAACCTGAAATGCAAGCAAAAATGCCTGTACAAATGATTAAAAAAAACCCACTTAGGTGTGAATGAGGCCTTTGTCGCCTGTGTTCTCAGCATCCAGTCAGCTATCTTTTTCTATCAGTGACACACATGTGAATAACAATGCCAAGGGCATTAGCTGGCAGCTAAGAGATAAAGAATGAAGTACAGATACACAGTGTGAGCAGTATGTTGGAATCACTGCTTCAGGCTTCTTCCACCTTCTAGGTGCCAGCTGTTGACCCTGACCCAGTGACATCCACAAGCACTTGATATTTTAGAATGTCAGAGCTGACATGGGTTAATGGGTACTTACTACCAATAGAGTGTGAGAGGTGAAAGTGCAAAGTGCAATACAAATTCAAACAATGGAACTATTCATGCAGAAGAATAAAATGGAAGATTGTGTTTAGTTTTAGTATTAAAGGACAACTACACAATTATAGCTGAACTCCGGGAACAAAACATTTCATATAAATACTGTATATTCCTTACTAACAAAGGACATAAATCCACTTTGATTGCAATAAATGCTTTTTAAATCCGAACCTCTACAAATAAAATATATCATCACTGTGCTACACAAAGCCTGCACAGGAAGTATAGTTGTGGGAGGGACCCAGCATCTCCACCCACTATAGGCTGCCTGCAGAAATCTACAGAAGGGGGCGGAGACAAGACCAGTGATCCTGTACAAGGAGTGAGAGCAGCAGTGACCGGTCTTTATTACAGCGGTTTCACACTGAATTACTGCACAGATCTAGAGCACACCAATATTAATGTAAGGCTAAACATGTGAGTCACACGCTACAAAACACAGCTGATGTGTACTATTGAGATGGCGTATTCGTCCTCCGCTGCCCGGATTGATCACCTTTCATGCGTGCATATTCAACTTGCATGTGAGTGTAAATTTTATATGAAGCTTAGTGTGTATGGTTTTACGCTATGGTCCCTTTACTTTTTTACTACATGGACCCCTACCCTCGCTGTGGTTACTGAGGAACATCTTCATATACAGCTGGCTGAGAGATTGGCCTGATACGCTTTATATTACCAGGCATCTGGTAAGTGCTCACCCCTTGGTGGGTCATCACCCCTTTTTTTCACGCGGTGTGGTGGTCGGCATATGCATGCATGTACATCTAAAGAGGAACTATATATAGTTACATCTATGCACTAGTACTAATCACCTTAAGCGTATTGCAACATTTTGGGACTTTTTTTGATGCGCTACATTTTGAATTTTCTTTGTACAGGAGATTTATTGCTTTTATAAGGCTAAACATGCCTCTTTTTTTTGACAAATATTTGACTTATCCTGGACTTTATCTGACATAATATTAGGCTGTATACAAGTGTGTTTTCCTTTCTGTAGCATTAGCTACAGTAATTAACTACTCAAAGCTACAATTTAAAAATCAGCTTAAAACAGCTATTGGTAAGCCCCTAAGAGCCCATTGACAACACAACACTGTGTACTGCAGTGCACATATTGTCATGCATGGACACGAGTTGGTGTGTCAAGTAGTCCATTCAGAATTAATCACTGTGCCATACGGCACTGCATTTAGAGCACATGTATTTTACAGCTGTGTTGGAGTGCCATTCACAATGTGTTACAGTAACACGCATGTTACCGGAGCACAGCAATGTGATTGGGCTCTAACTGCTTATAGAGATGGATTCACTGCTGAGTCAATTTCCATTGCATATGAGGCTACTTTGCTGGCTGGAGCCCACAGAATTAATACATTTTTACATTCAGCTTATATGGGTCATAATGTACGCAACATAATTATTTTTTGTATATGGTGTAATCAAAAAACCAATAACAAATGCAGGCAAATATTTTTTTTATGAATTTGTATTTGTAATATTGAGCTTTGCCTAGAAAGAGAACCTGTACTGAGAGAATATACAGGAAGCCATCACTGACCTCCTTCTAAAAATGCTAATTCCCAGGCCTCAGGATTCTAAGTCTCTGATCCAGAGCTTGCATGCATATTAGAAAGCTAGCATGCAACCAGACCTCCTGATCTGTATACTTTTTCCAGGTTTGTGCCTTAGGCTTGGTTCACTTCTGTCCAGGTGTGGGAACACTTGTAAATCACACACATCCCTGCACTAGCATGCAGCCGCACACAGAAGACAGTGTTTTAAAGAAAATGTGCAATGTGGAAAGGCATTGTGCAAAAAGCACTGCACGACTTCCATGCAGCTGTGTTTTAGGTGCAGGGACCTTTTTCCTGCAGGAAATGCAGGCACGGCAACCCATTCATATGCAGCACGCATAGTTGCATAGATGTCAACTGGGCCTGCATTGGAGCAATTGGGTCAGTAAGACAGCTGGACAACTAACATTTTCCTAAGGTCAGTAATGGCAGCCTCCGTGTTCTAACATGGAGAGTATGACTTCCCATGTGGATGTGCTGTGGCAAAGGTTTCTCCTCTTCTGCCATTGTTTTCTACACAATTCTTGCACCTGCACTGCCAAATGTTGGTCACTTGTCTTCCTTAAACCAATTAATATTATCAATAAACTGTTGTTTTTGGAACTCTGTGTTATTTATTAGATAATATGTTCAAATGCATAGTACGCCTGGTTTTCTTTTTTTGCCAGGACATCTGTACAAATTCCTAATAGAATTAAAAAGTTCACAGTGTACTCTACACAATCCTGCACTTGGCAGCGTACACCTCAAAGCAGATGTACTTGTCTCTCTACAATTAAAACATAGTAGAATAGTTCATGCCTACTGTTTTTTTGTGTATTATTTAAACTGTATGTAAAATGAGAAAAAAAGACAATTTTTAGGCTAAGTTACACTTGCAGTTGAGTGTGTGTGTGTGGGGGGAGGGGAGGGAGTAAATGCTACATAAATCATCTGCCTTTACTCAAAATGGCCACGGCAAGAAATACTATACAGTAGTGCTCATAAGTTTACACACCCTGGCAGAATTTGTGATTTCTTGGCCATTTTTCAGAGAATATTAATGATAACACAAAAACTTTTCTTTCACTCGTGGTTAGTGTTTGGCTGAAGCCATTTGTTATCAATCAACCGTGTTTACTCTTTTTAAATCATAATGACAACAGAAACTACCCAAATGACCCTGATCAAAAGTTTACAAAAGTTCTTAATACCGTGTATTGCCCCCTTTTAACATCAATGACAGCTTGTTGACTCCTCTCCAAATGTAGCGTTTATGGTTGTGGCCAAAAAAGTTCAATTTTGGTCTCATCACTTCAAATGACTTTGTGCTAGAAGGTTTGAGGCTTGTCTCTGTGCTGTTTGGAGTATTGTAAGTGGGATACTTTGTGGCATTTGTGTAGTAATGGCTTTCTTATGGTGACTCGACCATGCAGCCCATCTTTCTTTAAGTGCCTCCTTATTGTGCATCTTGAAACAGCCACCCCACATGTTTTCCGAAATCATAAATTCAGCCAGGGTATGTAAACTTAGGAGCACAACTGTAGGTGTTTTCCATGGGATTTCTCAAAATAAAGCATGGAGACATAGATGGATGGATGGGGGAGTTTGCTTTAAATATTAAAAAATTTTTTGGTTTGTGGTGCTCAGATACAGTTTAGTTCCACGTTAAGTTGCTTAGGCAACTAGACAGGTTGTATATCCTGCAGTGCCACCCCCTGTACGTGACCCATTCAAGCAGATAGGGCTGTGCCACTACCACCCTGCAAACACGTGGTGCTGCCTTTTAGCTGATATGCAGGTCAGCATGGCAAAGAGGGCAATTCTCAAACAAGCAAGCCCTTAAATGGTTGTATTTGATTTTTTTATATAAGCTACTTGAGCGAAATGTGAAATAAAAATAGTAATTTTAGAAAAATGCTGTAGAAGAGCAATTGGTTTATTGTTGCTATGACAAATCCTGAAGTCAAAATCAGTGTGGTATTTTGGTTAAAAGGTAAGCGAGTGGAAGAAAAGAAGGCTGTTGTCCCTAGCAATCCACAAACTTTCCTGTCTTGTTTTCAAGCCAAAGTGGAAAAAATGTATAGCTTGAATCTAATTGGTTGTCATTGGCAACAATATTTTTCTGTGCGCTAATGTTAGGATCTGGTAAAAACAGCAAAACATCATCAGCACACCAATTAAACCAACAATTTCTTAGCTAATAGTGACCACTACTGCCTCAGGAATGTGGTCCATAGCAGCCCCCCAAATTTTGCAATAACGTTTGTAACAATAAATGTCGCTATTTGTTGCTTTTTTTGGCATGCTGGGTATGATTTTCCCCTTTTTCTGGATTTAATAGCGACAGCCCCAGGTGTTTTTACCTTAGCACCCCTATGCAGCCCCAACACTCTTGAACAGTATCTGTCAACACACCTGCAATACAGTGCATCTCAAGGCAAGAGGTGTGCTGTGAATGCATTATAGGCACAGCCAATGGGGGCAATGCAATTATCAGGCAAAGCCAATTACTGCAATGCGACGCTGCCATAAATAAAATCAAAACTGTGCATTAGCCCTTACAGAATATCCTAAAAAAAGAATTTCCAGTCACATATGGACTGTGCCTACCCTGTCCATCACAATAAACAAAAAAAGAATGCGGCTTGTGTTTGAGTTTAAATTACTGTCAGATGATGGAATGGTGTCGAGGTTCCACACCCAAAATAAAGTCTTGTTTATGACTAGACTTATTGTTCATACCAAAAAGAAAATAACTTAGTTCAAAGCAGATCTCAAACAAACCAGTAAAATAAAATGACTTTGTTTAACAAGAAAAGTAACGGATCACAGAACTTAGCTAAAAAGAAAGCTCCATTTAGATATCAGGGTACATGTACAAAGAGATGCATTCCTAAATCATTATATAGTATAGTATATTATGCTTAATAAATCATATAATCTCTACTTTGCATTAAACAATCACGTTGGATGCAATTGTGGATGTTAGATTTCTGGCTCATTTACAAAGCGTTAGCAAAAACGTTTTGCCATGATTATAAGGATAAAGGAAATTATGCTGAGAAGTACAATCCAGAACTATGAACATATGACAGTTAGTGTCATGGCCACTAGGGGGCCTTTTGACAGGATAAGACCATATCTAGCTATTAGCTGTGCTGCCACCAAGGACTATGGTTTGGGGGGATGGGATGCTGAAAGATAAAAGAAAGCCTCATAGGGTAGTCATGTATTTTATTAAGTGAAACTAAAAACAATGTATTATGTGGGGAGCATGGTCTCAAGGGGAGAAAGCCAGCTATGCTACTATGCTAGTTGACACTGAAGCCAGATGCCGAAAACCATCCCTACCATCCCCTCTTAGATAGTTGTGCCTGGAACAGGTGTCTACTTTGAAAGATTTCTCCCCACCTCTTGTTCTTTCATTCTTTCTTACTCACAGTGGTCTCTAGTACAAACAGAGGAGTAAATAAACCCAAGGGGGGCACAGATAACAATAAAAACTTGACAAGCGGAGCTAACCCTTCACACTCTATCCAAAAGACTGGTCATAGATCCTTCTGTTTTTTTTAATAGTCAGTGGGCTGATAAAAAAGAAAAACAGATTCCCCCATCCACACAATTGAGGTGGATGAAGGAATCATCCCCTCTGTGCCATTGTATTCTGACAGCAGGACTTCTCTGCTGTAAGAATACACTGATCAGCAGCTGCAGCTAGCTGATTGACACAAGTTTTCCAACAATCCTGTTTGCCAAAATTTGATTGCTAAATCAATGGCCATAGAAGGATCTAAGTTCAGCAGGTCCCCACTAAACATCTAAATTTTGATCTATCTATGAACAGCTTAGGAGATCAGCCTAGAGGTACACTTTGATTGGTCAACACCTTTTTTTCTGGCAATCCATAGTGAAGGGTGATTCCGAGTAGGGTTGATCAAATTCTTGCCTCTTCTAATGAAATTTCACATTTAACAGCCTCCCGAACTGCCTATAATAAAATGGCGGCCAAGCGGGAGTGCTGCTATCTCAGGTGGACATCCTATGACGTCCTCCCAAGATAGCGCCTTGAGTGCACCCCACTGTGTCCACTGGAAATAGCAGATAACAAATCAGTGGTCCAGGCAGCTGATCAATCACAGCAAATTCACATGGCAATTGTACACTAAAAATGGCTTCTATCCATAGCCATTCATTGTGTACTATTGTGTTGATATCTGTAAATGGTCACCGTGATCACTTGGTATAGACAGGGCCAATCACAGTGCATTTGTAACATGTGATAGCTGTTGCCAATCACAGCTTCACAATAGTACACTCTGTATGAATGGATGGCATCCATAAAAATGGTTGCCTATACCAGCTATTTTCACTGTTATAAGCAAATATAGTGTGTAAAAAAAAAACCCTGATCACCTCCACATAATAGTACAGTGCCACTATAGTAACACTTTACTACTCTGGTCACAGTATTTAAGAAAAAATAGTCGTGAACAAAAAAAGAAAACAATTGTAATAAAAAATGTTTAAAAAATTGCCTACATTAGGTTTAAAGAAGTTACGTATTGCACCCTGACAATCCTCCCACAAGCCATGAAGTGCTTGCGTTGCATGGCGAACTATTGACGACATCTATGGGTCTAAAATAAGGTATGTAAAATGGAAAGCATTTATTTATAAATGTCATTAGCATGCTAATGATGGGAGGAGGTTGGAGCCATGGAAGGCAAAATAAAAGCAGATAAAATTTTAGCTTTAGGGAGTTCTTTGGAGTCCTGAACAGTTCACTGTCATGCACTTTTCCAGCCTCTTACCTGTAGTCAGAGTGAGAAATTTAGGAGGGAATTTTTTCTAACATAATTTTATCACTTATGTTACATAATTAGCTAATTTGCACATTTATTTAGGTAAGCAAGTCATCTTAATCCCAAAGTCTCAAGGAATCCAGTTGTATGGTCAGACATTTAAATCCCCATTGGCTTTCACATTTTGTCTTAAAGCGAATAGGTCTGGAGTTCACATACAGGTTCCAGTGTAACAAGCTGGTAATAAGGCCAAGGGTACCCTCACCAGTTTGTTCTTGGAGGTGTTGAGTTCAGTAGATTGGACTGCCTGGAAGACCAAGTAGAGGTTTACCATAACTTTGAGGACATTTCCGCTCTCCTCTTGTTGTGCCTTCTGGGCGGGAGGTGAAGAGAAACCTCCAAAATGCAGCCCACACAGACAGCCCAAATATACAGTAACACTATTTCTAACAGTTGCTTACTCTTTCCAAAGCTAAAAGGAAATGTTTTTTGCATTTAGATGTACTTGAAGTATCCAATTCCTTCAACTTTTATATGTATCATATTTTTTTATATAATGGTTTCAGGAATTCATTAGCGTGCAAAAAAAGAAAGGAATTCAAACATTTTCAGAGACTTTTACTGGCACTGGAAAAAAAGATGGATACATTTTTGCATTTGCTGTCAGTCTAATAAAAACATTTTTTAAAATGTATATTACTGAACCTATCCTCATATGTAGTCTTTAATTTTAAGTAATTGTAAGACAAACTATTAAGTTTTTAATTCACACAATAATTCATATCTTCCATCTGCAGATATTGTTGTGGAATGTTCTGGATTTCTATTTAACAAAAGTACTATTTATATGGCAGACATAAAGGCGCTGGATCCATCTCACGAAAAAGCCAGAAGTGAATATTTCAGACAAAGGTCAACATGCAAATCCACTAAAGAAAAAAAGATTATCCAGTTAATGAATGGAGTGCTTTATCGTCTCTCTTAAAAAATTATGAATGTTCAATTATCCATTATGCTAAAAAGAGAGAATCTAATAAGTGAATATTGCATGCTTACATGATAACTACTGAAAATGGAATTTACAGCTGTATGTACAGCATTTCATGAATTTATTGTACAGGGCAAGTACATGGTAAAAACTATTTTGCAATGTAAAAAAACATTTTTTGAAAGAGTTTTAAGAAAATTGTTAATTTAAAAGAAATTATTAAAATGTTACACAAGTGTATTGTAATACAGTTTATCTTAGAAGGCTTATACAATTTCTAAATGCGGCTGGGGGGCATTTATCAAGGCACTCAAATTAGATGCAAATCAGGCTGCCTGGTATTTTAACAAAGTCTATGCGACAATTTTTCTGTGTATGACGACCCCTGCACCTGCAATGCTGGGCAACCAACAGAGGCAGATATGCAAAGGCCAGAGACAGATTTAGCATTTAAGTTTAGATAGAATGTCACTCTGAACAGATGTACAATTAAGAAGCTGTCAGGGTTAATTCTGTTGCAGAGTTGCTTAAGAGCAGAAAAGAGCGGCCTTTTTAAAGCTGCAATCTTACAGTAAATTTGTCTCATAATTTGTCTCACTACTTCTGCCTAGCGTTGTCTTGCTATGAGACAAAATTGTAAATATCTCATGTGCAGTACAGTATACCTAACTGAAGTAAATCTTAAAGGGCTGCTGCTGTAGCTTGCAAGACCTAGTGTTTCTAAAGTCATTCACTACAGAATATAGGCTATGAGATCCTACCCTCTTGGCTGTGTGCTGTCCCAATTTATCAGGAGGCTGTAAAACCCCTTAAATAATCTAATCTGTAGGTAAAATTACAATTTTTGAGGGGGTCATGTGCACAGGCCTTTATGGGTACCCAAGGACTACATGACATAATCTTTTTTTTTTTTTTTTTTCTATTTTGATGCTAAAATGCAATTAACAATGAAAATGGCCACAACATTTGGCTAGTAGAACTATACAACATTGACAGCATATAGTTTGTCAGTATAGTTTGAGAACCAGGTATCAGTGCTGCCTCAATAGATGCACATTAAGAAACAAAAAGATTGATGGCAGTTGGTCTAACAACTAGAAGATGATAGAAAGAGGGGAGACCTTAGCTGTTAAAGCGTAAAATATATTTTAATTTTAAGTGGAGGGTAGGATATTAATTGGAGGGTCATTGGCTTCAGTATGTCACAGTACATGTGAGATTTGAGAGTATATATTGCGCTCAACAACAATATTCACAAAAAGTGCATGGGTGCATATAAATAAATAAATAAATAAATATTTAAAAAACAGTCCAATTGTGCTTAATAACATCAATGGTGATTGGTGACCACAACAATTGATAAAAGCACAAACCCAGCATAAATAGATAAATAAATAAATAAAGTCCTTTTTGGTGCTTAAAATACCAAGGTGATTATATGGTTAATCCGCAGCAGTGATTAAAAGCACAGACTTGATAGAAGTGGTGTTTAAAACCTTCACCTCCACACCTTCACCCAGTGCTCTTAATAAATACTCCTTACCAGAAGGATATGACCCCTTAATTATAGGGGGTCACAACAAACATTGGTATCCACAATGAATCCAGATCATCCACATAGCTTTTCCTCTCACCAGCAAGGATGTATGACCAGATAATAGTGGAACTCCAAATTAGAGGACATATAGGGGCAATAAAAAGGAGACTCTCATAGTTCAGTATATCGGTATAATCAACATTTTATTGCACTTACTACATATCGTATATTAGTCCGCCTTATTGTAATCAGAATCTCGGTTCGTTGGTATATAGAACGCCGCTTCACGCTTGCGTTCCGCCAACCCGGCAGTCTACGGTCTCACGCTCCCGACGCACGTTTCGTCAGGCTTTGAGTGAATCCCGCCTGCAGCCGTTGACCTGACCGGCGACGGGGTCACCCGTACGGGATGAACATACACACACCCTTTCTGTCACCCCCCTCTCCCCCCTTTTTGCTACACACCTTTCTGTACTAGTTTTTAGCTGGTATTACACCCGGCGTTCTCTTTCTGCCTTCTCTCTCTCCCTTCCTTTTAATATCCCCCTTCCCACTCTATCCGTTCTGTGTACTCCTACTCCCTTTATGTCACCGTCAATATAGTGACCGAATGGTTTTGGCCTCGCATGTATACCCTTCTCTGTTTTGGCGTACCCGCAAACCATGCTGACCTTAGTTGTTACCTGATACGATACTCGAAAGGCCGACCCCTATTTCGGTCATACTTCTTTTGAGTGAAATGCATACATGCACAATGATTCCTTGTTTATTCTGACGTTGAGACTCCGTCTCTTGCACTTTATGGTGTTCTTGTTTGTTAACCATTTTTATTTGCCTGTGTTTCACTGCACTTGGTACTTTGTCTATGTTTTCTACAATAAAATAAAGAATTTGAAAAAAAAATGCCATACCTTATGGGGCTGATCTGAGGTCTAAATTGCACACAGCTAGTGGGGGGGATCTGAGTGTGGAGAAACTGGGGCTGATCTGAGGTCTGAATTGCATGCATGCATTGGGGCTGATTTGGAGTTTAAATGTGGATAAATCAGGACTAATCTGAGGTCTGCAGTACATACATTGGGACTGATTTGAGGTCTGAAGGTACACAAATTAGGGCTGATCTGACATTGCTGTGTGGTGCTGTAGGGCTGCATACAAGTACAAATTCTGAAAACTAAGACTATGGTATGCTATTGTTTACCAGCATGCTGGTGGTATGATTCTTGTAAAAATGGCACTGAATGTGAAAAAAAGGTTGCTGACCTCTGGTATAGACAGACATCACATTTAAAAGCTGCAAAGCAATCAGACACAGCAGGTCCCTGACAGACAATGATTCTGCTCAATCAAGGCTTCAGATTAGCTCAGGACAAAATACAAGATAAAAATAAAATGCAACAGGGCAGGGAGGTAAATATAGAAAAGTAACAAGGTAGCAAAAAGGAGGCTGGGATAGCAGACTCAAGACAGAAGAATTTGACAATGATCCAACATTAAAAGGAGTAGGTGGAATAGGTAGAAGGGACAGGACAGAACACGGGGGAGACACAGCAGACATGCTGGGGGGAGTGCATAGAAAAGATAGCACAGAAAGTAGGGAATACACACTACCCTATCCTAACAGCTATGCTCATGTCCGGGATACTGTACTGGGAATGAGCAGCCCTTATCCCTAAGGTTTAACAGTACATTAGGGCATAGTTAAAATACTTTTTTTCAATGTGGCACATTGCCCCAAAAATGTGCCACAGCTATTTCATGCAAAAAAAAAAAAAAAGAGAGATAGAATACTTATCTCTTGGCAGCCCATGTGTCTAGACTTCAAGAGCTGCAGCCTCCATTAGACTCTTTAGTGTTCCACACTTATGTAATATGACCTGTTGTTCTATACTCTGACCCCTATGTCACTACCAGGGGCGGATCCGGGGGGGGGGGGGGGTCAACAGGGAAATTGCTCCCCTGAGCAGATTTTGGTGACTCTCCCTCCTGCTCTGGGATGGCGGGTCGGTAAGCCCAGATTGCGGGTTCCCGGCACACCATCCCCGAGCATCACACTACTCACTACTGTGTGTGTGATGGGCACATCTGACACACCCAGAAGTGCTGAATGCTAAGCAGTCTAACAGGAGCTGTGATGCTTGAACAAAGAGAAGGTAAGAGACATAAGGGCAGCTGGAGCAGTACCTATATTCTCTTCTTTAGCAGGGAACTGTTTTGGCCCACGAGTGATCCCAGGGCAATATCAGAATCAATGTTCAAGATAATAAAAAAAATATTTTTTAGCAAACCCTGCTGTCGTAACTTATATGGGGCAGAGGCCTTGTGAGGATTAATAATGAGTTACACAATTATAGTGCCTCCTTCTTGTACCGTTTTACCCAGTCTGTGCACTCTGTTCCGCCCCTCCAATCAAAAATCTGCACTGATATTTTTTAAAAAGGCCTGTCATCGGCAGACAGTTTTTTCTTCTATAGTTTCACCAGCTCACTGCTGATGTTTGCGCCTAACTGTGTGCAAGTGTTGTACCATAATACATTCATCTGTTGAAAATAAGCCTTATACCCTCTCATGAGATCTTGGGGGGAAGAAATAGGCCAGGCTGACAACACTGCTTGGGATTACAGTGCAGCAGAGGCACTGTGTTGTCAGCTTAAACAGGAAGTTAGGAACACACTGGATTTCTGGCATATCACAAGGTATTGTTTGTATAAATAGCATAAACATAAGAAAATATCTTCATGTAGCGATGTACCACATGTGTTTTTATTGTCATCTGTCATCTGTGTTCCAGCTGAGGAAATAAAAACCGGCCGACATTCAGCCTGTGTGCATGGCAGCCGGTCTGATAGAAGCTGGCTGTTCTGCGTATGCTAAAAAACCAGCAGCCGCCTAGCTCCCGATCAGCGCTCTCAGCCAATGGCTGAGAACACTGACTGGAGTGTTCTGGCATTGGGGCCTCCCCTGTCAGAACAAAATAGAACAGGGGAGATTTCTGTACTAACGTCAGTAAGTATAGCGGCTCCGACCACTCCCTCGGCACCTGCTGGGTTAAAAAAAAAAAAGTGTTTCAGGCATTAGTCTTTTGAAAGTGAGGAGAAATCCTAAATTTCAGAGTTGTTGCCAGAGGTGAGGGTAAGTTATGCAACTTGGGCCAGTGTTTTGACGACAGCTGTCTAAGCAATTGCCTTAAATTATCTGTTTGTATTTCCATGCCAGGAAGTGAAATAAAATCCCACCAGCGGGGAACACAACAAGCAAGCTGACTGATTTTAATCTGTTGTTTCTCTATGCAAAACTATAAAAACAGTTTTGGATATAGATAAAAACAATATTATTACACAACAATGTATAAAATGGCCTTTTGACATTTCTACAACACTATGGGGTTGATTTATTAAAGGAGTAGAGGGTGGTCAATGTGCAATATGAATCCTCACTTATCTTGGAAGATAGGGTGAAGCTGTGTACACTTCAATAAACCAGTAATGTTCTAGTAAAACTCTGTTTTATCTTTAAAGCTGACATTTAGATATGGCAATACTTTCATAGTTACATTGGTCCAGCTTGGGACCAGATGATAGTAGAGAGAAATGTAGTAGGGATATCTACCGCAGTGATTTCCAGCTTCTGCGGGAATTCCTTTAGGTATGGCACATATATATATTTACACTGGCCCAAATGTAAACTAAGCTAAACTTCAGTTTTAAATAAAGACCAAAGAGCAAAGAGTCAACCAAGGAAACTGGCTTCAATATGACCTCTTTACCGCATCATGTCAGCATAGAGAACTGACTATATTTTGTCTGTTGTTAGGACAAGAAAATGTCATACAGCTATTTTTGAATTCCCTTGTTTTGTCTAGGCAAAAGGAATTTTACACTTTCCGTAATTACAGTATATATTTTGAAAGCACAATACAGCATTGCACACATTGTATGGAACAATTTAATTATATAAACATATCCAAGCACTGAATATTGCACTGCTATGCTATATTTCCTAAATGTTATAGTGAAAATCAACATTATCTCTAGTATTCCTAAATATTTTCTGTCCAAGATCCTTATGCGCCAAGCAGCAATTCACAATGTAAAGACTCAAACTGGCCAATTTCGGCAGATACCTGCACTTGTTGGCACCATGTGGATCGAAAAAACTTGACTGAAAAATCAAAGAACCCTGTTGGAAATTGTCAGTTGCACAGTGACTGCATCCAATATAATATATCTGACAAAAAAAAGGGGCTCAGGATAGATACAGAGTTTGTTCACATATGTGGCGGGGGGGGGGGGGGTTATACCTGCTTCAAAATGTGGTATTGGATATGCTTTTTTAAAGCACTCTGAATGCCACTCAAAGCACCTGTCACTAAATAAAATGGTAAGCTTACAGCCCTGTTTACATATTGTATTTGCTTTTATTTACTTTGCTTTGCTTCAAAAATGATACCCCATGTTGCTTTCTTGGTGCTTCAAAGCATCTTCAAAGCCTCCATAGAAGTCTATGATAAAGCTTGCTTACAGCACCTGCAGCTATTGAGAGGCTTTTATTCAGCTTTAGCTTACTTTTGTTTTGAAGGTATTGCAGGTATGAGATATCCCAGGATGTACTGGTAAACCAAAAAGTGAACCTGAAAGATGTCATCAGCAGTCACTTCCGGTTTATGTGTACTGTATATATTCTGGGAGTGTCTGGTACAGAGGTTACATCTGGTGTGCAGCGTGGAGCAGCAGAAAGGTTTGTGGGGTCCAGACTGGGGAGGAGCAACTAGCAGATGGCACACATGGTGTGCAGCTTGGGAACGTTATAGCCGAAGGTGAGCAGGGCCTGGAGAGAGAGGACAGAGCAGAAGAGGATCAGAGGAGCTTGGGGACCGGAGCAGGAGAAACTAGCAATGTCTCATGTGGTGGGCAGTGTGGGAACAATATAGCAGGAGGCAAGAGGGGACCAGGGAGAGAGGAGGATCAGTAAACCAAAGGATCAGCAATGCTGGTGGCTACTACTGAGTGGGGGACCAGCAGAGCTGGTGGTGAATACCGAGTGGGGGATCAGCAGAGCTGGGGGTTACAACTGAGCAGAGGATAAGCAGAGCTGGGGGTACTAATGAGTGGGACATCATCAGAGCTGGGGATACTACTGAGCAGGGGATCTGTTAATATAGCGTACTAATGAGCTGGGGATTTGTTGAACAGGGGTACTAATGAGCTAGGGAGGTACTAATGAGCTAGGGATCTGCTGGGCCCCTTTAAAACAAATCAAAAATTAACACATGCACAGAACATTTGCCAAGCTTTATTAAAGCTTCAAAAAAGCATAATCGAAGCACCACTGAAGCATCATTGAAGCAGCATAGAAGCATCAAAAACACATCAAAAAAGCATGCTGAAGCGGTAGGAGCTTTAATGTGTGTTAAAGTCGAAGCAAGTGTAAATGAGCCCTTAGAGTTCAGGAGCCAGGAGCCAAAAAAAACAGCCTAGATTGATAGTTTACCTTTGAAAGAAACAGGCAATATTTTAAAACTTGGCTTGATTCTGGTAAAATTAAAATGTATGATACTGGATACCCGTGTCAATGGTAAAATCAAGTGGCAAACAAAATGCAATTACATTGTTATAAAGTTAATTACATATGGTTACATAGTTACATAGTTAGTGAGGTTGAAAAAAGACACCAGTCCATCCAGTTAAACCTATGATGTGTGTGTGTGTGCTGTCAATAGTACAACGTATACCTCTGTATGTTGTGGTCGTTAAAGTGTCCATCTAATCGTTTTTTGAAACTATTAATGCGCCCTGCTGATGCCACTGTTTGTGGAAGAGAATTCCACATCCTTACCGCTCTGACAGTAAAGAACCCTTTGACGCAGTTTAAGGTTAATTTTATTTAATTTTTTAATTAATTTAAGTGAATGGCAACATGTCTTTTTAAATTCCCTTTCGCTAAAAAGTTTGTTCCCTATGCTAGGGTCGCCAGTACGGTATTTGTACATTGATATCATATACCCTCTTAAGAGTCTTGTAAAGTGGGAGAATAATTGTTTTATCTCTGGAGTGAATCCCCTTTTTTTATACATGCCAGTTTTCTGTTGGCTTTGCTTGCAGCAGCTTGGCATTGCATGCCATTGCTGAGCTTGTTGTCTACTAGGACCCCCAGGTCCTTTTCCATCTTAGATTCCCCCAGAGGTTCTCCCCGTAGCGAATAACTTGCGTTCGTATTTCTGGTACACAAGTGCATTACCTTACATTTTAAGCTAACCAGCCTGTAGTTCCCAGGTATATATCTCGGCCCTTTTTTAAATATTGGTGCCACTTTGGCTTTTCTCCAATCAGCTGGTACCATTCCTGTCAGTAGAGTGTCCTTAAAAATTAGGAACAATGGTCTGGATATCACCTGACTGAGTTCCTTAAGGATCCTCGGGTGTAAGCCATCTGGTCCCAGTGACTTAATTATGTTAAGTTTTTCGAGTCTAGTTTTGAGTCTGTCTTCTGTTAACCATGAGGGTACTTCCTGTGACGTGTTATTACCTTTAATATTACAGTCTAGGTTACTTTATCCCCCCCATTTTTTTGTTGTGAATCTGAGGAGAAGAATTTATTTAAAACCTCTGCCTTCTCTCTGTCCTTTATAGCCAGATTACCTTCATCATCCTTTATGGGGCCAATATGTTCTGGCCTCACTTTCTTACTATTTATATACTTAAAGTATTTCTTGGGGTTTTTCTTACTCTCTTCCGCTATGTGCCTTACGTGGTCTATCCTAGCCGCCTTGATTGTGCTCTTTCATTTCTTATTGCATTCTTTGTAGTGCTGGAATGCTGCCAATGACACCTCTGAATGGTATTGCTTGAAGGCCTTTTCTTTTGTTTTTATATGAATTTTTGCGCTGGAGTTTAGCCACCCAGGGTTTATTTTAGCTCTTTTAAACGTATTCCCTGTCGTAATGCACTGGCCAATAACTTTATTAAGTATGTTATTAAAGCACTCCCATTTTTTCCCAGTGTTCTTTGATCCCTGAATTCTATTCCATTGTCTAGCATAAAGCGCAGTTTGGGGAAATTGGCTCTTTTGAAGTACAGTGTCTGTGTATTACCCTTATGTTTCCCATTTCTGCAATTTATACTGAAACTAATTGACCTATGGTCACTGTTTCCTAAGTTGCCCCTTATTTCTACATCCACAATCAGGTCTGTATTATTCGTAATTAGTAGGTTTAGTACCGTATTGTTTCTCGTTGGTGCGTTCACCATCTGACCATGAAGTTGTCCTGCAAAACATTTAAATGGGCGAGCCTTAAACGAATGTGCAGTTCCTTTTGCCCAGTCTATATCTGGATAATAAGATCCCCCATTATAATGATATTTAATTTATTGATATATAATGATATTTCCCATCCTTGCAGTGATAGGAGGTCCACCTCCTCCTCCTCCTCCCTTTGGTTGGGGACCTATAGCATACGCCCAATATTACTTTCCCCTTAGTATCTTCCCTTTGAAGCTCTACCCATAGGGATTCCACCTCCTCCCTAGCTCCATTAGTGATATCATCCCTCATATTCACTTGCACATCGTTCTTGAAATACAGGCATACCCCTCCCCCTTTTTTACCCTCCCTCCCTATCTCTGCGATAAAGGGGAATACCCCTGAATGGTTGCCAGCCAATCATGAGAGCTGTCAAAACAAGTTTCTGAAATTCCCACAAAATCGAAATCCTCATTATACATTAGCAGCTCCAGTTCTCCCATCTTGTTAGCCAGACTTCTAGCATTAGTATACAAACTTCTTAATTTTGTCCAGTCGCATACTGTATCCTTGTTAGATATTATGAGGCTGCATTTTGGATTTATGAACTTACCCATCTTGGGTTTTGGATCTCTGGTCACCCTACTACTAATGCCCCCAATGTTGCCTGCTGAACCTTGTTCCCCGCTGGCTAGCTCTACATCTGGCCCCTCCCCCATCCCCTAGTTTAAAAGCCCCTCTAACTTTTCGGCCAACTTCTCTCCTGGCACCCATTTAGGTGCAGTCCGTGCCTTCTAAAGAGCCGGTAACTGACTGAAAAGGCAGCCCAGTTCTCCAGGAACCCAAACACCTCCTTTCTACACCAGTTCCTCAGCCACTTGTTAACTTCCCAAATTTCCCGCTGCCTCTCTGTGTGACTTGTGTGACAGATTTAGGAACATCTGTATTAAATATTACAGGGATTCCAAGAAGATCTATTTGCTATTGTCATTTCCCCGCACAAAACCTTTACATGTACTCTCAAAGCTAGCTTACTGCCCCATAAAATGTTAATGTAATTTACGTGATCACAAGACATCATGTGCTTCCAAATGCTCGTTTATTTGAAGTTAGCTGTACCTAATTTCAGGATCTCTTTATATAAAAGCCGAGTCATATTTACACAGAGGTCCAAGTAAGGGTGTCTAGGAATCTCTGACAAAGCTATATCCTCTGTTACAAATTATGGCTATTAAGTTACATCTGGAAATCTTTTCAAGTCTTTTTAGATGTCTGAGTTGCCCAGTGCTAGTCTGCAGCAGCCAAGCAACCACATCACAGTAAAATAATACATCCTGCTCCATTTTACTGTAAGATGAGCAGGTTAATAAGAATGAGGCCTTTTTACATGCTTGGTAACAACAGACATCTTTAGTGTCTTTTGTAGCATGAAACATGCAGCAACAGCTGCTTTTCAGCAATAAAAAAAAAAAAAAAAAAAAAAAAAACGAAGCTGGGAATTTCTATCATTCATGCATATTTCTTACATTACACAGATAATCAAACAGGAAAAATAACTAGAGATGTGTTGTAAAATACTTTATATGCTTGTAAAAATATCCATTACCATACTGAAAGTAAGCCCCCTGCTTTAAACGATTATTATTCAACGTGTAGAATAGTGTAAAAACATGCCGGTGGACCTAAACTGCAACCTGATTTATACAGTATATAAGGCCTGTAAAAGAAGTTCTTGCAAGCACATTACAAGGGTGGTGATATAAAAATAAAAAACAGTACGGGAGCTACAGGGAGAAAACGAAGAATCCAGTCCTACCTCAATGCTTCAAAATTATACCTGCACCAAAGGACCATATTCCTATTTTTACCATTGGTACAGTTAACACTTCAGTGCTTTAGTGTGGTACAGTTTTCAAAAATCTATAAAAATGAATGTTAGAACATATAACAAGCTCAACCGAACACAATACAGGACCCCTTCCTTTTTCCTTGGTAATGCATAAAAAAAGAAAGAAACAGTGTCACTTTGCCCTTTCAGAGCAAGTAACAGAGCCCCCCCCCCCCCGGGTGTTTCTACATACCTACCCACACCACCTGCACACACTGGAAAAGGCCTTGCTAATGGAGTCTGGGTAATTTGTAAGCACATGTTCTTCCCTTTGCGACAGTACTCAGGTCTGAGCAGCTACTCGCCAGGCTTGATGCCATCCTGCCAAGGAGTGTCATAACACTATCCTCTTGTTTAAGAACCAACACCACTTGACATCCCAGCTTAGATGGCAAGGAGGTAGCAAGGGAGCATTTGTGGGTAAATATAAAAAAACAAACAGGATGGGCCTGAATGGCCAAAGTAACAATGTCTCTTTAATCTCCCAATTAACCCTGTGCACTGCTTAGGCTTGGATTCTAAGGAAAAACAGCTGACCCTAAGACTCGATTCACACCAGCGTGACTTGTCAGGCGACTTGTCAGCCTGACAAGTCGCGGTCTCTCGCAGTCCATTGACTGCTACAGGACCCGTTCTAATAGGAGCGACACAAGAAAAAGGGTCCTGTACTACTTCGGGGCGACCTCGGAGCGACTTGCATAGACTTCCATTATGTGAAGTCCATGCAAGTCGCTCCGAAGTCGTGGTGCATGGGAATGCACAAGTCGTCCACGAAGTAGTACAGAGTCGTGCCGCCCCAGTGTGAACCGAGTCTTAACGTCATTCAGGAAAACCATTTTACATACAAATGCAAACCCAGGTAAAGTCTGGGAGGTAAAGTGATTGTAAACAATCACCTTGTAAAACAACCCATTCAGTTTAAAATAGAAATGAAAGGCAAAACATTTTTATGTAGATATAAAACAACATTATAAATACCTTTTTTCCCCTTTTTATAAGTGATCACATTCCCTTTGTTCTCAGCTGCATAAGAGCTGGGGAAGGAGAAGCAGCAGCATACTGAGCCTTCCAGTAAATAGCTATGCAGTGGGGGCGTGTCAGGACAAGTCTGATTATTGGAGTAGAGCAGTCTGAGCTCCCAGCATAGCTAGAGAACTGACCACAGTGTGTTCTCCTGCTTAGTGTGGTCAATTTTAAATAGGAAAGCAGAGGCACTGGCAAGACCTCCAGGGATTTCACATAAAGGAAGCAATACAAAGAGAACAGGATAATTTCTCATACAAGTATATGGCACAGCAGTCATGTTTTAGGAATATGAAGTTTTGGGGTAACACAATGTTCAGGATGGCAATGGGTAGAGAATCCGTTAACATCCATTCACCATTCCTCCCTCTGTGCTGTGAACCGTGAGCGCTTTGCTCTGAGCACATCCAGGTTCACTGCTGTTAGATCATGGCTGGCTGTGACCCAGAAATGAGCAAATTGAGTACTGGCTGTATAAGATTTTGTTTGGAAGTAGGGCAGGGGAGGAATCAGGGATCTAACAGAGCCCTAATGTCTTCCTAAAGGGGATCTGCCACTCTTATCATATGAATGTGCTATCAAAAAAAGGCTATTCAGTCCCCATTGTAATATTAAGAAAAAATAAATAACATTAGAAGCATTGTAATATAAAAATATTACACATTTAATTTAAGAAAAAGCTTATTAAAGGATTACCCCATGCACACAGGTGCACACGAACATACGTTTATGAAAGCCAAAATCAGATAACACATGTTGGTTATCACTGAACAAACCAGACGGGATTGAGAGGAATAAATCCAGAGCCATTATTTATGGTCAACTAAACTGATGAGCCAGTTTTAATAATAATGCCTGTTTAGGTATTGCAATTTTTTTATGTTTCGCAGATGCATACATTTTTAAGGCTGGACATATTTCATGTACATTTGCACAATACAGTCCTGTCTTTTATATTTAAGGAATTATGTTGTGTTTGTGTGCATTAAACTCATTTTAGTGTATTTTTTCTTGAAAATATAGGTTTAAAAAGCTTGTGAAAATATCAATAAAAATGTGCAACTAACTTTTTATTATTTTGCAGGCTCTCTGTTTTCGGAAATATATAATGTTTTGTAGCATTAAAGGGGATGTACGGTCAAAGCTCATTCGGCTGTACATCCCCTATGGATCACAGGAGGGCAGTTCGTTCTGTACTCCTGTGACCCATTTGCAACAGAGAGCGGTCTGAAGTCAGCTCTCTACTGACATTACAGATGTCGGTTTAGGCACCGTGTCTTCATGACCACGGAGTCAGGATCCGCCAGGTGCCTGGACTGACACCCAGCTCAGCCTCTTAGCAAGCCACTGAGAGCCTGAACCGGCCACTCCCCGCCCCTCCACAACTCATCCCTTTAATGAGCGAGGAGGGGGCAGAGCAGAGAGTTTTGACTGACAGTCAGCAGCTCTCTTCTCATGAAGCTGTCAGAACTGAGTGATCGGTGGTGTGCTCTGCTCTCAGTGCAGGGGCACCAGGGGAAAAACCAAACTTCTCTTTTAGGTAATTTTTAGACCTTAAAGCAGAAGTAAAGTTGGAAAAAATTTAAAAAAATCATACCTACAGGTAAGCATTATTATAAGATTATAGTGTCCGGGGGGGGGGGGGGGGGGTACTTTACTACCACTTTAAATGTAAATATCAAATACAATTTTTGCATGTTTTCACTAGAAGAAACATAGGGGTTGATTTACTAAAGGCATATAGACTGTGCAGTTGCACTCTGCAAGAGCAGTCGCTCCAGAGCCTAGTAAATGAGCAGGAGCTCTGCTGACTTCCATCATCCAATCACGTGCAAGCAAAAATGCTGTTTTTTTTTTTATTTTCCTTGCATGTGATTGAGTACTCTTAGCAAAGTGAAGCTTTACCTCACTTATTAAGCCCTGGGGCAACGTTCACAGTATTTGCCATTAGTAAATCAACCCCAAAATTTAATAGGGTTAAAGCTAAAGTTTAAAAACAATTTTCCCTCGTCTCTGCCCCACTTTGTCTCAGAAGGGGACAGCAAAGTGAAGGACCAGATCCTGCACTTCTCTATGCAGCCGCTGAGAGGCTCATCTACACCACCCCCCAGTAGCAGAGAGGAGGACAGGACTATGCCTACAGATTCCGTGCTGCCGCAGCACCCCCTCATCTGCCTCCCTTGGTCTCAGCATTCAGCAGACTCCAGCAGCTGACTCCAGCCCTCCTCTATTCCTCCTCCAGACTCTGTACTTTCTGCTTCCCAGCTCTACCCCCAGCTTCTTCCTGGCAACAACACAAAGTAAGGGGGTTGCACTGTGATGTAAGGGAAGGCAGGGTACTCTTAACTTCGGATGATGAGAGGACTCTCTACGTCTGATGTAAGGGGGGTGGGGGGCTCCGGACATCTAGTCTTATAGATACAAGCAGCCCTGTAAGGGCAACCATAATGTTGATGCGGCCTGCAATGAAATTGAGTTTGACACCTCTGTACTAGCAGATTTAGACACTGACAAATTAAAGCCACGCTCTAGTTAATACTTTTTAAGCAGTTACAGCAACAGTTTTTTTTTTTCTTTTGGAATAAATATTTTACATAAATTATTATTATTATTATACAGGATTTATAAAGTGCCAACAGTTTGTGCAGCACTTTACAACATGAGGGCAGGCAGTAGTTTGAACGGGGGCTTACAATGTGAGGGAAGACAATACAGTTACAATACAATTCAATACAGGAGAAATCAGAGGGCCCTGCTCGTTAGAGCTTACAACCTAGAAGATAAATATCTCATCTATCAGAGAGTGTGCAAACCTCTAGGCCCCTTTCACACGGGCTTTCCGATCTGCCTGTCAGTTTTTCAGAGAGACCGGATCGGATGCTCCATGCAGCCCTATGAAGCAGCGGATGTCAGCGGAGACATCTCAGCTGACACCCTCTGCTATCCGATCCGATCCGATCCTGTCCGTGAAATCCGGATGCTTGGAAACCCTATTTTCCATCCGTCTGGAGGATCGGATCGGATAAGATCGGATGAAAATGGACAGGCGGTCCGTTCTCATCCGATCTCCCATAGAGGAGAGCGGGGATCTGACAGCTCTGTCTCTGCAAAGTAAGCGGGGACGGATCTGTCATCCACCTGCTCAGCGGGTCCCCGCTGAGCAAAGCAGAGTCCACCGGGTGGAAAGCTTGTGTGAAAGGGGCCTTAAAAAAGTCAGTGAATGTACACATTCATAGAATGTTGACAGCTGTGGGGCTTATAGATCACAAGTCTTTTATTGCTGCAGTAACCCATTAACTACAAAAATTATAAGCTGCCGCCAAATAACTCAACCCACTACACTAAACCTTTATATATCAGTTTAAGGTGCATTGATCTTAAAATATTTTTTTTAAACAAATTTTAAACATTAATTTTATACTGTGTAATAAGGAAGAGCACATTCCTTTATTACATTTCTTAAAATCTTTTTTTCCCTGTGATAAATTTGAACACCTTCCTATAAGTCTTAACTGAAGACAATAAATCCTGCTACTGTAAGCAGCGGTCTGCATGTTTCCCCAGTAGCCAATCTGTCACTTATCATAGCAAAGACAGGCAAGTCACAGATAATCTCAGATGCTAGTAATGAAATTCAGCTCCACTTTGACAAGTTTAAAACTGCAATTATGTTTAACATATAATCAACTTTTTTTATCTTTTATATTCTTTAATTAGCACAGGAAACCCCTTTGAAAACGATGGGAGCATCACAAACTAAGAATTTCTTGTTTGGTGGTATACTATTATATATACACATTTTTATCTTGGGCAAGACTTCAAAACATCTATATATAAAATGTTTGCAAATATATGGCTGGTCTTTTCTATGGTAGACAAATCTATCTGTCCTTGTATACACACCAACATGTTCCATACATTTCAGTGACATCATATGGGTGGGAACACAGCTAGGAGGTTAGGACATCAATGGTTTGGAGAAACTTCATATTACTGGTTTACTTAGCAGTGGTCTAATTGCATCAAGTGTCTAATTACAGTGACATCGTTCTGTTTTATAAAAGATGAAAAAAAAAATTCTCATCCAGTATCCAAGCACATGGTAATGATTTGCAAAGTACCAAATATCAAAGAAATTAGTAAAAAAAAAAAAAAAAGGGAAATATTTTGTTTGCCCTGGGATGATTATTAAGCTGTCATTCTCATTATCAATTTAAAGCTTTTATGACATACTTAAAAAGAACAATACACCGACACACAGTTTCTCTTTTGTTCATGGACAATAAGATTTCTGTACAAATGCAAATCTATGCATGTAGATAGAGGGTTGGCATTAATATTCATGTATAAATTTGGGTAGATGCCTAAATCATCAAAACCAATTGAATTTTTTGCTGATTATTCATCTTAAAGAGTCAGTCAACCAAAAAGTGTATATAACTAAGTTGCGCTAAATGTGTTATAAATGACAATGAATGTCAAATTAAGACACAATATGATGTTAACTCCAAGTGAATGTCCTCTTAAAGTCCCAGATATTCTCCAGAAATCAAACACAGTCCAAAATGGAAATTCCAAAGCAGAAACGTGTATCACCGATGCTGTAGTCTCCTTACCAGATAAAGGAAAGGAAAAAGCCAAACTCAAATTAGTTCTGCCAATCTCAGATCTGCAAGCCCATATTCATCTCAGGTGATGGATGGAAATCATGTAAAGAAAACAGAAACTTCCATAGCATAATACTGTTGTTAAATGACACCCTGAGAAGTGCACACCACCACCAGAGCAGATAAGGATGAAAGTTATGCACCAGCACCCCTATGTTCCAAATGCTTACCAGAAGATAGGTAAAGGGACACACAAAAGCCACCAAATTCAAAGGTTCAAAAGATCACCCCAACACCACTGCCTCTTACCAAATCACATATGGGTAAACGCCAAATGTCCCATGGATGACCCTCGGAACCAGCAGTAGGTGGAACGATCACTCCAAGTCACAAACAAGTATGTAATAAAAGAAAGCTTGATAGTGTAAAACCAACAAACCCTTTATTCACAAATAGTAAATTTCACTCACAAACGTAGGAAGCATCAAGCGTGGATACAGGGATTGAGATGAGCCGCCGGCCGGTCGGCTTCTCCGCCCGTCCTCAACAAGCTGGTGACGTCAGCACGCCGCGACCGACGCACGTTTCGTCAGATATGACGTTTTTCAAGGTCACCTTGAAAACGTCATATCTGACGAAACGTGCGTCGGTCGCGGCGTGCTGACGTCACCAGCTTGTTGAGGACGGGCGGAGAAGCCGACCGGCCGGCGGCTCATCTCAATCCCTGTATCCACGCTTGATGCTTCCTATGTTTGTGAGTAAAATTTACTATTTGTGAATAAAGGGTTTGTTGGTTTTACACTATCAAGCTTTCTTTTATTACATACTTGTTTGTGACTTGGAGTGATCGTTCCACCTACTGCTGGTTCCGAGGGTCATCCATGGGACATTTGGCGTTTACCCTAATGTGATTTGGTAAGAGGCAGTGGTGTTGGGGTGATCTTTTGAACCTTTGAATTTGGTGGCTTTTGTGTGTCCCTTTACCTATCTTCTGGTAAGCATTTGGAACATAGGGGTGCTGGTGCATAACTTTCATCCTTATCTGCTCTGGTGGTGGTGTGCACTTCTCAGGGTGTCATTTAACAACAGTATTATGCTATGGAAGTTTCTGTTTTCTTTACATGATTTCCATCCATCACCTGAGATGAATATGGGCTTGCAGATCTGAGATTGGCAGACCTAATTTGAGTTTGGCTTTTTCCTTTCCTTTATCTGGTAAGGAGACTACAGCATCGGTGATACACGTTTCTGACTTGGGAATTTCCATTTTGGACTGTGTTTGATTTCTGGAGAATATCTGGGACTTTAAGAGGACATTCACTTGGAGTTAACATCATATTGTGTCTTAATTTGACATTCATTGTCATTTATAACACATTTAGCGCAACTTAGTTATATACACTTTTTTGATTGTTTGTCGCAATTTAAGTTGCTGCTGGATCTTATTAGTTAGCGCAGTCATCTTCCCGTATTAAACCAAAAAGTATATTTCATTTATTATAAATTGGGAAGGATCATTCAACTACCATCTTCTATTTTTTGTTACACTTTGGACATTGCAAGTGAGAATGTAAAATGCACCCTACTAAAAAACTACATTTATTTTAAAAGTAACTAGTGTAAGTACCTAGATTTGGCTTGGTATTCATCTCTTTCAATTTCTTGTACAGTAGAGCTCAGACTTGGAGAAAAAGTAGCAGCTCAAGGCCTATCAGATGTGATGCAGTGCTCATATGTTGCCAAGGAATATGCTAATAGAGGAAGAGAGCAGAGTCATCAGTCCGCTGCTTCTCTTTTACTGTCCAGTCACAGTCTGGGGACAAAGACGAGTCCTACTAATACTTAAAGTATAACTAAAGACAAAACTTTAGCTTATGAAGGAATCTGAAAACTTAGTAAGAACTTATCACAGTTGTGCATGTTTACTAGTAAATGATGGTTTTTAACATACACACGCATGGAGTAAAAAAAATTACCTGTGCAAAGAAGTTCACAGCCACCAATTCAATTCTGACAAGGTTTAAAAGTGACTGATGACACAGGAAGCAGAAAGGAAAACAAACACATGCCGTACTTTAGAAACTGTCCTCCTACAGAGTCTTTGAAGAGCTGATAAAAGAGATAGATGCATTGAACTGCATAGAACTCCAATTAGGGTAAATGATAGATAGCATTGGCAGGTCACTGAATGCTTTTACTTGTAGCGTGGAAGTCTTATTTAATAGTCTCAGCCCCAGGTTAGCCCCGGAGGATTTTCCTGCTCAAAGACCAGGGCCTATTTTGCAATTCGGCACTGCGTGAATTTAACGGACAATTGCGCAGTCGTGCGACGCTTTACCCAAATGAAATTGACGTCCTTTTTTTCACAAAAACAGAGCTTTCTTTTGGTGGTATTTGATCACCTGTGCGATTTTTATATTTTGCGCTATAAACAAAAAAAGAGCGTCAATTTTGAAAAAAATTATATTTTTCACATTTTTTTATATGAAATTCCCCCCCCCCCCCAAAAAAAATGTAAAAATCAAAAATTTTAAACATTTTAGGCCAATTTGTTTTCTGCTACATATTTTTGGTAAAATAAATCGCAATAAGCGTATTTTGATTGGTTTGCACAAAAGTTATTGCGTTTACTAACTAAGGGAAAGATTTATGTCATTTTTATTGGGTTTTATTTTTAACTAGTAATGGCAGCGATCTGCGATATTTTTTGTGCGGGACTGAGACATTGCGGCGGACAGATCGGACCCCTGACTAATATTTTTTACACTTTTGGGGGTACCAGTGACATTACTACAGTAATCAGTGCTATACATATGCACTGTTACTGTAAAAATGACACTGGCAGGGAAGGGGTTAACTTTATTGGTGATGCCGGGGTTAAGTGTGTCCCTAGGGGCGTGCTTCTAACTGTAAAGGGGTGTGGCTAGTGATGTAAGCACAGGGACATACAATCCTATATAGCAGAATCGTATGATCTCTGCAGTTACACCAGGGAGAATGACAGGCGGCTTTGTTTACATCAGCCGCCTGCCTTTCTCCCTCTCCAGCGGGAGATCGCGAGTGACCGGCGGACATCGGAGCCACTGGTAACACGCGCGGGCTTCTTAGGGAACGAGTGGGGGCGGAAGCGCGCCTCTGGCGGTGCGCGCTCGCCCCTTAGAGGCTCACAGGTGGGTGACGTAGTCCTACGTCACTTTGCCTGTATGGGGCTGACCGCAGTCATAAATAGTCGTGCGGCGGTCGGCAAGCGGTTAATAGTCTCAGCCCCAGGTTAAATTAGTAAAATGTCATATTTATAGATCTAAACTACCAAGTATTGTTATTTATAGATCATTTATTTTAGAAAAGTGATATTTATATTTCTGATACCCATTTATGATGGGAGTTAAGTATATTTATTACCTGTCAATTCCAAGCAATCAGAATACACCTATATACATATTTTCCTGAATCCTCCTCCAGGCCAGAGTCTCTAAGGCCAGAGTGGCCAGACTTAATTCTTAAAACCAGTAAAAGAAAAGGTCTAAATATGGAGATGACATTTCAGGGTAAAAATATTGGTTCAAATATACTCTTTTTGAATTTTCTAGAATGTTACATCTCTAGAAGCGCACCTAACATACTGAATTTGGAAAAAGAACGAAAACCTGTAGGGATGTACATGATCTGAAAGAAAATGAAAGCATTTGTACTCTCTTTAACCTAAGCTGGCCCTAAATGAATTGAAATTCAGCAAGGACTGGTTACATTTCGATCCATGTGTGGCTGCTTCCACTCGACAGACGTTGATCTTGCACCCACCTCACTTGTGTGGATGGGGAATCATGCTGTCTGATCAAAAACAAACAAGTCATCTACACCAATCCTAATTGGAAGACCACTGGCATATTTACCATTTAGCTCGTTAAGGATTGTTCCAAGTACCAAAATCAAGCCAAAGCACTGATTGGATTTCTCTGCCTGTGCACCCAATCAGAGCTACTAGCACATAGATCCCACCTGCCCTGTTGCAGCCTGATCCCAGAAGCACTGGTGTGGGTAACTAGGAGGAATCCTGAACATTCTAAAATGTAAATATTCCAGCATGATTTCTATTAGGTTAGGTTAAGGAGCAGCTGCGTAAAGTCTTACCATGCTGTCAACAACTTCATAAAAGTATAATGAAAAACACAATTGGGGTTAAGATGTTACATAACCATGATTTTTTACGCTTGTATTTTTTAAACCACATTGCAATGATTTGCAGTGGGGATATTCATCATTGCCGTTCATATGACAAATGAATTGTGTCAATCTTGATTCCATGTGGCATTCTTACTTTGAAAAAACTGTTTATTTCTTTATGCTCAGTGCTTCCTTTGTGCTTTTGTATAAATAAAATGATAGTTTGTTTTTACTGAGGCAAAGCCACTTCCAAAATGCTGGCCAGAACATGCCTGTTACTAAGACATCAAAAGTAACAACAATTTCCAAGAACAATGAGGCAGCCCTGCACTACAGTCTCTATTGTTCTCTGATGTTCAGCACACTTTTCAAATGGAAACAGAGGGGAACTTCTTGCCAGGTCAAAGTTATTATATTTATCATACACAATGAACTATTACGTCATGTCTGCTCCATAGACAGGTATTGTCTGTTTAAATATGTATTGTATATTATATATCACAGTATTTCTCAAGAAAGAGTTTGCAGCCCAGTATTGTTAGGTATTACCTAGACTGCTCTAAAGCAGCCATGTTCCTTCCTACAAGTTACTGGAGAGCCCAAAGCCCTATGCGAAATCATTAGAATGATACAACATGCCAGGAAAGGCAGGGATACTTTTTAAATTATATGTATGTGGTCAGCATCTCTCATTTTTTTATGATCTGACCCATTAAAGGGTCAAACCACCTAAATGTTTGGGTATAGGAGGACTCTCACCAGCTGAGACAGTCTCATGTTTCTCCAACATCACTCTGCTATTATTTACAATGCTGTTCCTGTCCCTCTGGGAGGTTTTAGGAGTTTTCTTCCTCTTTCCTTTTCCCCTCAGTTCACCAGGCGTTTTCACTTGGTGATCTGGTCATACCTCCTGTATTAGAGTACCCCCACTCTGGAGGAATGAGCAAAAAGGGCACCTTTGGACAGCAGCATTGTCAGTCTGGGGAGAGGGTAGTAGTAGATGTACCTGCTTTCAGGAGCATGTAGAGCTCCTGATGCTTGATAGCTGCTGGTCTCATTCCAGCATCCTGCTTTTTGCTGTGATACATTCTCCCCGTCTGTTTTACCACCTGCAAGGTGATTGATTTGGCAAGCATCTGGGTGGAGACTAAACCTGATTTAAGAGCACAAGCTTGCAGTCTGTAACGCTCCTGCGTTTTATGTATGATGTGGATTTTCAGCTGCAGAAATATTCCACTTCAGTAGTCATGTAGAGAAACGCTGAGACACCAATCCCAACTCCCAATGACTCATCATGTGTGGATGATCTCAATTCAGCAAGTAAATACACACACTCAATAAGATGTTTCCTAGAGTGACTTATGTATATAGTAACACAGTGATGATAGGCTGAAGAGACAGGTTGGGTAGAGATGGTAGATGACAGACACTTGAAAGGAAATGTTCTTGAAAGTAAGATAGTAGCAGATGGGATGCAGATAGGTTTAGCAATCATGTATGGTAGCAGATGACAGAGTAGCAGGTGGACATACAAGAGAGATCAACCCAGTGCAAGAACAGATGGTAGTAGGCTCAAGAGCTAGCAATCTTAGATAATGCAGATGTAGTAATAGTCCTTAGTATGCAGAGCTAGATAGTGTAAGCTTTAGTATGAAGGTTATAGAGGTTTCCCCTGTGGGGTACTTATCACTAATAGCAATGTAGCAGAGGAGAGGTTCGGCAAGAGAGGATGATCCGGTAGCGGGATACAGGGATCAGCGCAGCGTGGTTCCGACAGCGAGGTATGCTTGCAAGCATGAGAGCTTCAAGACAGGTTAGCATCAAGGCACAAAGCAGTTTGAACGAACACATGTGAGTGAGAGCCGGCGATCTAAATAGCCATCCAGTCCGGCGCTCAGTGATGACAGCATCAGTCTCTAAGGTGTATGCGCACCTTACCAAAAGAGAATGGTGGGGCGCATACACTTATGAAAGAGTAATTAGGGTACCCAAAGGTACCAGAACATTACACAGTCTCATGCTTGTGATATTGCGTTTGTAACCGGTGCTCCAAGCTCTCTGTTTGTCTGCCCTGCCTGCTAAGTTGGATTCCATTGTTGATGACCTCGGATCAGATATCGACTACTCTCTGAAATCTGCCTGCCTTTAGACTATGGATTAAACCCTGACTACTCGTAGCCTTAAAAGAAGAAAATGGTCGCACTCCACCACAAAATCCAATGAAGAAAAGTTTCTTTATTCACATAAGTGGTACAAGGTACAGCAGGGAAGGACAGTAGATGCGTTTTACACGACTGCTACGTGCTTGTTCACTGTTTTCTAGTGAACAAGCACGTAGTAGTCGTGTGAAACGTGTCTACTGTCCTACCCTGCTGCGCCTTGTACCACTTATGTGAATAAAGGAACTTTTCTTCATTGGATTCCGTGGTGGTGTGCGACCATTTTCTTCTTTTATGTTTCTCCTGGTTGTGAGTCGAGGTTCAGCACCTAGCTTCAATCGTGGACTTTGACTGGCCTGAACAGTGTTATCTCTCTTCATTACTCTGATCCTTGCCTGCCTTGAACCTGGACTGTCATTGAACCACTCTGCCTGTTTGCCAACTGCAAGTTCCTACCTGTTTGCTGTGCTCAGTTAACGTTTGTCCCGGCATGGTGGTCTGACACTATAGCATTGTGTATAAGTCCTTGGGGCACACAAGTACCAGTAGGCCTGCTTAACTTATGGGGAAGGGGGTTGCTATAGGTGAAAAATGCAGATGATAGCTATGGTGTCTGATCACCTGCTTTAGGGGTAAGCGTAACACTTGCAGATTTAGATACATAAAAAATTGAAGCCAAACTCCAGCCAACACTTTATAACCAGTTACTGGAGTTATCAGTTATGTACATAATACAAATTTTGGTTTCTTTTGATTATTTTCTGTATACATGCAGTCATGCATGCTTCAATTCCGTGCATTCCTTTTGCAGCCTATCCTAATGTAGGCATGTTAGCATTTACAAGAATAATAGACCTGCTGAAGGAACAGAAGGTGCCGTTCTTTACAGATCTGTAAGAATGTCCCACCACCAAGTACCATAACAAGGAATTACAAGGGTCTGCATTTTATGCCATGGTCTAGGAAAACATCTGTTGGTCTGCACTGTTAAGTCTCCCAACATGCAGCACCTTGCAGACAAATTGCTGGGTCAAAGAAGTCCCCTTTGTCCCTCCAAGTGGTCTTGATGTAAGTAAATTTATTGCATAGGAATAGGTCTTCTCTAGTCTTTCCAGTAGCACAAGTACTTAATAGTAACTAATTCAACTTAGCCAAATCTTTTCAATACAAATGTAAGATAATTGGCATGTGCCAATGTAGGCAGATTGCCCCATTTCCCTATGTGTGACCAACACGTGCACCAGGGCCCACCAAGACAGAACTTCAGGCCAATGAATTGTTCCTTTGCCAAGCTCACACCTTGTCTATGTGCATGGATGCAGGCTTGAAGCCTCTGACTCATCCTCCTGGTCACCAGTCCTGTTAAGCCCCTATAGCCCAAAGCACCTCTATATATAGGCCTACATTTTCCCTGATCCAGTGATCCAGGTTAAAGTGATTCTAAAACGAAATAATATTTTACCTTAATGCCCTCCCTGCATCCAATGCCTTCCCTTATCTCTATGGGTAAGGGGCTGGGCTAACCCAAGGGAACATTTCTCGGGGGGGGGGTGGCCACTGATAAAAGGGAGATGTCAGCTTTAACCTCTCCCTTCAACAAGGTGAACTGATTTTCCCCTAAGGGCTCATGCACACAGGACGTTTAAAAAAACACCAGCACAGCTGTAAAAATATGCTTCTAGCCGCATTTTTACAAGCGTTTATGGGCGCTTTTGCGTGTTTTTTTGGCATTAGCATTTTTGGGCATTTAAAAACACTCCCTATGATGTAAAAATGCCTAAAACCGCCAAAAGAGGCTAAAACGTTGCTAAAAGCTTGTTGCATCGTTTAGGAGCGTTTAACCGCGTTTTTTTGCGTTTTGCATTTTTACAGCTCAACAGCCTCTGCTCCTGAACGCACAGGCTGTCTTTTTTTTCTACTGCCCCTAAACCTTATGCCTCCAAACGCCTCTGAAAGTTTATGTGTACATGCTAACATGGAGGGGTGTTTAGAGGCAGGAAAAAGAAAGGTCAGATGCCAATAATAGTGACTGTAAAAATGTCCTGTGTGCAATAATTCTAGATTGTAAGCTCTAACGAGCAGGGCCCTCTAGTTCCTCCTGTTTTGAATTGTATTGTAACTGTGTTGTCTTCCCTCACATTGTAAAGCGCTGCGCAAACTGTTGGCGCTATATAAATCCTGTATAATAATAATAATAATAATGCTTATCTTTTATATAAAATAATAAAAATACAAAGCCAAGTAAATGCCACAGTGCTTCACTGCACGCCCTGACTACATAACATACTGTTACAGAAAAATCACTAATATCTAGTGCAATATTTGATTTTTTACATTTAAGTGTTTTTTTTTATGTATAGCCTTTTTTCTACCATATAGCTGATCTTAAGCAACACTGGTGGCTTGGCCAAGATTATATGGGGGCGAGAAGCATGTTACTGATTTTCTCCTACGCATAAAAGCCCTCTGGGGGTAAGTGAAGGGAAGAATAAAATAACTTCATCAACACTAAACCGTATTTTCCCATATAAAACAATTGTAGGAGTCACCAATGTGCCAAAAAGTAACATGAGAACTGTTTAAAAATGCTGAATTTCTCAGCTGAACTGTTTACTAAGCTATGCTTCATTTTTGGTCTCAGAAAAGCAGTACCAAACATGTAACTTTCTCAGGGAAACATTAACAAATACTAAATGTCAGCAAGCAATATGATCAGCCAGACAATACGAATAAATATACAGTGTATATAAATATATATATATATATATATATCTCAATTGGATGTTGGTCAACATAGTTCAAGTACCCTTACTAAAAAAGATATGTAATGTATTGGATATCACTACAGACTTAAGGCTAGTATACACTAAAAGAAAATCTGGCTAACATTTTCGTCCAAAGAATTTTTTTACAATTTTCCTATAGTTATTATTATTATTATTATACAGGATTTATATAGCGCCAACAGTTTGCGCAGCGCTTTAGCGCCGGTTCACATACACGCGACACTACTTCCCGGGGGGGCCTCCGAGATCGCGGTGCGAGCAGCGCGCAGGGACCCCGGAGCGGCCGCCACGGACTTCATAACATTGAAGTCTATGGCGGTCGCCTCCTGGTCACCCCAAAGAAGCTCCGGACCCTTTTTCTAAGTCGGAGCGACTTGTGTCGCTCCTATTAGAACGGGTCCGCAGCTTCCCTATGGGAGGCGACCTGCGGCGACCTGTGAGGCGACCAGGTCGCCTCACAGGTCGCCTTAGTGTGAACGGGGGCTTACAATGTGAGGGAAGACAATACAGTTACAATACAATTCAAAACAGGAGGAACTAGAGGGCCCTGCTCGTTAGAGCTTACAATCTAGAAGGAAGGGTCAAGTGAAACAAAAGGCAAGGGACAAACTCTAAAATGTTTCTTGTACGTGAAAAAACAAATGATTTTCGTTTAATGTTTATGGTTTTCTTACGATTTTTGTACAAGAAAAATTAGAAAAGAAAGACTGTGCATGATCAAAAACAATAAACAAAAAAAAAAAAAAAAAAAAGTCTTTGTCGTACGAGAATATTCGTACGAATTTTCATTCCGATTTGCTGTGAAAAAAACCAGGAACGATCGTTTGCTCAATTTTCTTATAGTGTGTACCCCACTTTAGTTCAGACACCCTAATAAAAAATGTATGCACTCATCAGCCAACTCTCTATTTTTAAAAAATATACCCTGGCCGAATACAAAGAACTGCACAAATAATAACTAACTATATATCTCCATATATATATATACATACATATATAACTCCATATAGCACCATAAGCAACCACAGGATGACCTTCAGTATAGTAATCCTATAAACTGTTTTATAAAAACAGGTAATTTAAAACAAATTACTAAACAGGGAGACATCATTTCCACAGAAAACACAAAACCTAATCTACCTACAAAGAGAAGCCAATACTTCTAAAAATTAGATAATTGAAATGAGTTCTTTGATATCATGCTGCTATTTTCAACCATAACATTTCAAAGACAGCCAACCACATGTGCAACCCCAGAACAATTATCAAGAAAAATAATGCAGAAAGATTTGTTTCATAGGCAGAGAATTACAGTAATGAAACAATTTTGTCTAAAAAAGAGGATCAAGTGAAAGTCACGGTTCAACTCCTACGACAACACCCACACAAAAGCCCTAATTGATGCTTCTTAGTTCACAGAAGCTGCATGACATCCATAGGAAATAAACACCAGACCTTGCCTATAATAAGTCTGGCTCTTTAAAAGCATCATTAACTAAGGACATCCCTCTCATGTAAACTCATTTGTTGTGACAAATGTGTTACAAATTTACTTCGCTTTCTTCAAGAACCATGAACTAATTTGAATTAGTAAGTGGCTGATTAAAAGGCAATAAGAAACAGAATATTCCTACCGTCTTCCAGAGTTATATATATACACTTTATTGCTAAAGGTATTGGGACGCCTGACTTTACACGTACATAAACTTTAATGGCATCCCACTCTTAAGCCCCGTACACACGTACCGATTGTCGGCCGTAAAGATTCGGCCGACGACCGATCGGCCGATTGTAGGCTTGTTAGTATGATGCTTCCGACAGCCGAAAGCGCACTTTCGGCCGAAAAGAATCTGTCGTGCAGGCATTAAAATTTTTGTTGGCCAACACCAGAACGGCCGATTGTTCGCCAGTCAGTACAGAATTCGACAATCAGCAGATTTGCAAGACTGGGCATGCTCAGAAAAGAAAAAACACAGGGAAAGTTAACCATCACATGACATCACTTCTGCAGTCGGCGGACAAAATTCTTGTGCAGTCTTTTGCACTTTTCAGCGGACAGGACAGCCCTGGACAAAAGACGGCCGATCGGTCGGCCGACGATCGGTACGTGTGTACGAGGCATTAGTCCGTAGGGTTCAATATTGAGTTGGCCCATCCTTGGAGCTATAACAGCTTCAACTCTTCTGGGAAGGCTGTCCACAAGGTTTAGGAGTGTGTCTATGGGAATGTTTGACCATTCTTCCAGAAGTGCATTTGTGAGGTCAGGCACTAATTTGGATGAGAAGGCCTGGCTTCAATTCATCCCAAAGGTGTTCTATCGGGTTGAGGTCAGTTCTCTGTGCAGGCCAGTCAGCTTTCTCCACCCCAATCTCAAACTCAAACCAAACATCCACACTATATTGCCGAAAGTATTGGCCCACCCCTCCACATCATTTAGTGGAGGGGGGATTATGGTGTGGGGTTGTTTTTCAGGGGTTGGGTTTAGCCCCTTCGTTCCAGTAAAGGGAACTCTTAAGGCATCAGCATACCAAGACATTTTGGACAATTTTGTGCTTCCAACTTTGTAGGAACAGTATGGGGTTGGCTCCTTCCTGTTCCAACATGACTGCGCATCACTGCACATAGAAAGGTCCATAAAGACATGGGTGAACGAGTTTGGGGTGGAAGAACTTGACTTGCCTGCACAGAGTCCTGACCCCAACCCGATAGAACACCTTTGGGATGAACTAGAGTGGAGAGTGTGAGTCAGGCCTTCTCGTCCAACATCAATGCCTGATCTTATAAATGCACTTCTGGAAGAATGGTCAAACATTCCCATAGACACACTCCTAAACCCTGTGGACAGCCTTCCCAGAAGAGTTGAAGCTGTTATAGCTGCAAAGGGAGGGCCAACTCCATATTGAACCCTACGGACTAAGACTGGGATGCCTTAAAGTTCATGTGCGTGTAAAGGCAGGCCTCTCAATATAGTGTGTATAATATAGTGTATACTACTGTGCAAAAGTTTTAGACAGGTGTAGCAGGTGCCTCGCATCTCCGTGGCCATGCCAAGCTGACCAAGGCTCTCACTGAAGGGAGGGAGCGCCTGCCAGCAGCTGTAGGGGAATTTCCTCCCTCCCTCTCCTACTCTCACTGTACAATGAGTGAGAGGAATTCACAGATACTCATAACCCTCCCCTATTTCCTATTTGCAGAAGGAGCTAGCCAATCCAGGGAGGATTGAAGAACTGCAAAGAACTCTGGGACATGTAGTTCCCAACACAGGTGGCTCTATTCTAACCATTGAAAATAGAACTACACACCCCAGGATTCTCTGGCAAGAGGAGGAGAAAGGGGATGCATCTTGTCCGCTGAGGAGAATTCAGTCCCCACAAGGCAGGAGAAGAGTCTGGATCTAAGGAAGGGGTGTTGCCTCCTGGGTCAGTCGACCATGTTGTTTAAGGCATCCATATCCAGTTGGGACATTCAGCCTGAGAGAGGGGATTCCCAGGTGCACCGACGGCTGTGAAGTGCTCCAGTGTGAAGTGTCCAGTCAAGGTTAGCAGAAGAGCCTGCCTGTTCCAGGACATTGGATTGGGCCTTGACCACAGGACTGGTGAGAGGGCACTTGCCCATCTGCAGGAAACAAGGACACTACACACAGACAGAGTTACTTCACTTTGCCCTATCTTGCCAGAACCTTGGTCTTATTAAAGCCCTATTAAGCAGACACAGTGTCTGCCTTGCTATCCGGATACTGTCAGCAGACCACAGTTACACTCAGCCAAGCAGGAGTTCTATGTGCACCAACTAAAGTGGCTAGCTGAAGATACAAGGCCTCATCCTTCTTCCAAGGGACTGAAGTTACTGGTGCCATATGGGCATGTACACACATAATCAGGGCTCTGTATATGTAGTGTATGTGCAGTGTAGTCTGACTTGGGAGTAAGGCCACTAAGCCACTGAATTAGGTACAGTGTTTGTAGTTGGGCCTGTGGTGTCAGGGGATAGAAGAGAGAAGTCTGACATAGGTGAAAGTCATTCTTCTGCTCTCCTCCTGCCTGGACTCATAGCGCTAATTTAAGTAGCGGTAACCAAGCTTGTGTAAAGTTGTTATATTGTGATTCATTGTTGTTTAACTGCTTGCCTCCCTCATTCTGGGGTAATTTACAGTTGTGGAGTCCCCTAGAAGCAGCCTGATATAATACATCAAGTTATATTGCTCTCAATCTTAGTGATTGTTCTTCAGCTAATTCATTCAGGAATACACTATTACTGCCTGCTATTTTTACACAGAAACCTTATAGTAAAGACATTTCTGTGTTTAATCCTAACGTGTGTGTTTTTATTGGCCATCTACTTACACTAATGCCAGGTGTGCCAGAGGGGCAGAGATTGTTCTTGGGGTTGAGAGGCAGAGTAAAGAACCAATCATACTTAAGTGGCTCCTGCGGGGGTAGCGCTACACAGGTGTGAAAAAATGCTGTAAATTTGGAATGCTTTCAGAAGTGGTAATAGTTTGTTTTCATCAATTAGCAAAATAGAAAGCAACTGAACAGAAGAGAAATTGAAATCAAATCAATATTTGGTGTGACCACCCCTTGTCTTCAAAAATTCCAATCATATGGTTGAGATCCACCCAGATGCCTGGGCCGCCACATGGCTCAGCCTCACAGTTATCTACTGAGAGCCTAAGCCAGCTCCTCCTGCCCATTCCACAGCCCAGGGCTCCACTGAGTGTTGGAAGGGAGAGCAGAGAGCCACTGACTGACAAACCTGACTCTCTGCTCAGAGTGGAGAGGGAGAATGGATCAATCTAAGGTGTTTGATCGCTCAGTTCTCACTGCAGAGCCAGCGGGGGGCAGATGCAGCATTGGATCGATGCTACATCCACCTGGGTAAGTAGAAATTTTATTTTTAAACCCTGAACTCCTGTTTTAATGACATTGGCTGCATATTTGGGGCCATTGTCCTGCTGCAGAAAAAAAATTGGGGCCAATTACATGCGTTTTCCTATCACTTTCTATCTTGTTGAGAGGAAAATAGAGAGAGTCTTTTTCCTAGCAGAGAGTGTCAGTTATAAAAGCAGACAGAGATGTCATGTGTTATTTCATTCCTCCAAAAAAAGAAATCTGCAACATGTAGCATGTTACAAAAGGCAAACATATCCTTTAGGCTCGGTTCACACTGGGGCGGCACGACTCTGTACTACTTCGGGGGCAACTTGTGCATTCCCATGCACCACGACTTCGGAACGACTTGCATGGACTTCACATAATGGAAGTCTATGCAAGTCGCTCCGAGGTCGCCCCGAAGTAGTACAGGACCATTTTTCTAAGTCGGAGCGACTTGTGTCGCTCCTATTAGAACGGGTCCTGTAGCGGTCAATGGACCGCGAGGGAGCGCGTCTTGTCAGGCTGACAAGTCGCCTGACAAGTCGCGATAGTGTAAATCGAGTCTGAAAGGGGGAAGTCCATCCTAACGCTAAAATCGCTACATCTACAGGCATCCACGATCTAAGACTAACCTATCTAGCCATGTAGAGAAGAAATCAGTATAAATACCTTTTCTGAAGGCACTCCGGTCTGGTCTCAAGCTGAGTTGTCAGCAGCAGCTTCACTGTGGAGGCTGGTGCAGAGGACACATTCGACAACTTAAGCCCCATAGTTATTCTATGGGTGACATCACTTCCCATTCATTTCCCAGCCGTTGACGGCTGTGTCCTCTGCAGAGCTTCCACCGCTGGAGACTGGACAGGAGCGGCTTCAAAAAAGGCATGTATAGCGATTTCTTCTTTACAGGAGTAGATAGGTTAGTCCTAAATCGTGGATGCCAGTAGATGTAGCGATTTTAGTGTTAGGTCAAACTTCCCCTTTAAAGCGGTTGTATCCTCACCAAAAAAAAACAAAAGCAAACCCTGCAAGACAAAAGCATAATGAGCTAGTATGCATCGCATACTAGCTCATTATGAAATACTTACCTTAAAACGAAGCCCCGACACGGTCGCCCGGACACCGCTGAGGGAGCTGTCATGTTTCCCTTGGCGTCTCTTCCGGGTTCGGTGGCTCCGGCGCTATGAGTGGCCGGAGCCGCGATGACGTCACTCCAGCATAGGACCGGCAAGGACCTCTGAAGGTCCGCCGTACCTTCAGAGCGCATGTGCCGCTAGTGTCAGCGGCTGCATGCAGGGCGAATATCTCCTAAAACGTGCAGGTTTAGGAGATATTCATTGTACCTACAGGTAAGCCTTATTATAGGATTACCTGTAGGTAAAAGGTAAATATACTCCGATACTACCGCGTTAAGTAAAACTAATCTGACATTTGTAATGATCCTGCCGTGAATGTCCTTATTCAGACACTTCCTGTTATAGGGTAACAATGGATTGTCCCTGTCAGCATGTCACATTGGAGACTACAATTGGCCATTTCACCACACATTACTAAGGAATGGTCTACTGTTGTCATCACAAGAAAGCATGGTCTGAGAAATATGCAGAAGATAGGCAGCACTAGCATGCAAAAAGAGGATAACAGGAGGTGAAAACATAAATTGTGCATTAAAAAAAGACAAAATGATACGCAGTACTTTAGAAATCTAAATTTTGTTCAATTAGAGTTAACATATACTTAAAGGGCCATCCGAATCAATAGTTAAACAGCATTGCTGAAACACTGTTTACCCACCTTTATCTCCATATAAAAGTTTTTATAATCTGAAGTCTTTCTATCTACATTACCGCTCATCTATGGCCTTACTACATAGTGCTAGCTGAAATATAACATCATAACACTGAGTTATTTATTTTACATTGTTCCATTACATTGCACATTTTTCAAAGTGCTCTAGACCTAGTGAGATATGCAGTATCATTTTTCTGTAACAAAAACAAAAGACATAAAAGTTCACATTCAGAACATAAGTTTCACATCTCAATGCTGAGCCCTTTATATAGTTATGGAGATGTTTTAACACAGCTAGTAAAGTGTTATTATATACTGTATGTTTATATTCTACTAAGAGCATAATGTATACAACACCAAATACGCTGCCCTGCAACTCACTCTCTGCTCTGACTTTTCCTTATAGAGCTGACTGTGCAGGATATTTGCGTCACTGTGCGTAACTACAGACTGCAAGACAGTGATGGGAAACATCTGCCCAAATGTTGCCACTGGCAAGCACTGCGTTTCCTTTTCCAGGTTAAGTTTTACAATATGGGAAATAAAACAACCTTTGGGGCCTTCTATAAACATCTAAGTGACCTTGTAATAAGCTATAAAGTCATGCATCTGTGAAGCCTTTCTGCAGGGGATATCAAGGACTAATTAGATTAAATAAAGACAGTATGTGAACAAGACATTTTTCAGGGCTTCCCAAAAAAGTTGCCATAGCCACAGATTGTTTCATATTGAATATAGACATTAAAGAAAAAAAAAAAAACAAACTAGAAAAATAAGCTCTTTGATGGTACCACATATATTAAAAGGGGGGCGATTTTATTCTTACAAATGTTAAAACAATTGAGATATAGTAACATTTTTTAGAAATGGTTGGAAATACATATATTATTCGCATACAAATTAATTTGTGTATCACATCATGCTTTGCTTATCATCCATGGCCCATTAGGGTGATGAGTTTCTTGGTGTTTCGCAGATCAGCAGCACACTTCATCAGGAAGGCAAGTACAATGAAACTCTGTTACATATATAGAAATCACATACATACAATGTTTCAATAGAATTATACAACTCCTGATTACAGTAAACCCCCCTCCATTGCGGGGGTTACGTTCCGGACCCAGCCACGAAAAGTGAAAATCCGCGAAATAGAAAACTCCTATTAAAATGCATTGTAGGCATGTTTTTTTTACTGTCACTGTACATGTAAAAGCATTTTAAGGTCTTTAAACAGACTTTTAAAACAATAGAAACTCATTTAAACACATAAAAGATACTGAGAGACATAGCAAGTGCTATGGAAAACACAAACATATTTCATTTTTAATTATTTATATAGTAAAATAACATTACAAAAAAAAAACGCAATATACCGGGACCGCAAAAACTGAACCGCGATGGAGCGGAGGTTTACTGTACATCTTTCTGGAAGGAAAAGATCAAAGGCCAATTATTCTCCCTAGAGAAGAGATGCCTGAGAGGTGACATGATAGCAATTTACAAATACCTCAACAGTGATCTCAGCATAGAAAAAAAACTATTCAGTCGCAAGAAATGTAAGGGGACACGAGGCCATACAATGCGATTAGGAAAAGTGATTTAACCTTAGGCTACGTAAGGGGTATTTTACAGTAAGGGCAATAAGATTGTGGAACTCTCTTCCACAAATGGTGGTAAGTGCGGGGAGTATGGCTACTTTAAAAAGACTCTGGGATATACATCTCCAAAAAACAAAACATTCAGGGATATGGGAAATGAATACATCCACACACACCACACAGGTTGAACTGGATGGACTGTTGTCTTTTGTCCGCCTCAACTACTATGTAACTTTGTAACTATGATGTGTGACCCAGAGGTCTGGCAAGTAACCATGAGTTCAGATAATGTATATGTCCTGATAGTGTACTTCTTAGTGATGAGGCACCGTCATACACAGCAGATGCCAATGCACAGTCCTCAAGAGAACATGCTTCAGGAGGGATCAAGATGGGCCACCGATTAGGTGTGAGTAGGGTTACCTAAAAGGGTCTTAAGCGACCCTACTCACACCCATTTGGTGGCCCACCTTGATCCCTCCTAGAGCATGTTCTCCTGAAGAGGACTGTGCATTGGCATCTGCTGTGCATGCAGGTGCCTCATCACTAAAAAGTACACTATCATGACATATATCATTACCTGAACTCATGGCTACTTGCCAGACCTCTGGGTCACATATCATTGGCCCTTGATATTTTCCTTCCAGGAAGTTGTAATCAGGAGTCGTATAATTCTATTGCAACTTCGTATGTATATGATTGATATATATGTAACAGAGTTTCATTGTGCATGCCTTCCTGATGAAGGAAGCTGCTGACCCACGAGACGCATTGAAGTTTCAGAGGAACCCTTGAAATAGATTTCAGGTCTTGGGGAGCCCCTGCTTAAACCAACTCATTGGCAGTCAGTGAGCAGAATGCCCCCTATGTTTGTGGCCAGTGGCAAGAATGCCACATTTACTGTGGTGGTCATATTACTACCCTTATAGACAAGGTATTGTAGTGGTGTTTGCCCTGGAACTATGCAAGAACCATCAAATGGAAGGTCAATCAGCCACAGCTCACTGAACCAGAAACAACCTCTTGAGGAACCCCAGATTTCCATGGAACTCTATTTGAGAATGGCTGATCTAATCATTTTTAGAAATATATAATCTACTGCTACAGAAATATATACTACACTGCAGAATTATAAAACATATGATTTGGGTATAATGTAGTACATGTACACAGGAAAAGTCCACATATGTTAGTCATTTGTCACATGACCTGTGGCCTTTCACAGACTTACTGTAGGTACAGATTGAGGTGAACAACAGTATTGTGTCAATCAGACAAGCGTGATAGCCTACATCCAAACATCTGCAGCTAGTTTTACTGTATTAATGACTATCTTTAGGTTCACTGCAGGGGAAACATAGCAGTTTGTTTCTGCTGTAAAGAGACACCATCATTTATAAAAGGAAATGAAGAACACTGCGGTTCACGTTGTCTCCTTCCAATAAAAATGTTATAATCAGTGTATGATGTACAGTAAAACCAAATGCAGAGGCAATTTAAAAGCACATTTCAGAGTTTCCCATGCATGCCTCATCCTGTGAATGACTTCAGTGCTTTTTAGAGACTATAAACCTGTGAAGTCTTACCTTAGGAATCACTATAAATGAATAATCACACAAAGCTATAAGGGGGAAAAGTGGCTTAGTGGTAAGCATTTCTGCCTTGCAGCATTGAGGGTCTTTGGTTCAAATCCCAGCCAAGATGCTATCTGCTTCGCATGTTCTCCCTGTGCTTGTTGGGTTTCCTTCCACTCTCCAAAGTGCTCTATTGTATGGAGATAGAGAGCTTAGATTGTAAGCTCCTTGAGGGCTGGGACAGATGTTTTTGGTGCTATATACAGTAAATACCTTTAACAATTAAAATGTCTTCTAACAGGTATTATATGAACAATATTTTGTGTTCTAATCTGCATACAAATTATTGCGAATCTACTTTCCATTTTTTGTTTCCTTTTTCAACATGACTTCCATGACTTAAAGCGGAGTTCCGGGCACAGAAGTAATTTTTTAACAAACATACCCCCGGGACAGTCAGGGCTAGCACATTCCACAATGGCTAGCCTCTGATCTGTCCCGGTTCGCACTTACCTGCAAGAAGAAATACTTACTTATAAAATTTCTTCCACAGCGTTTCCATCTCTCTTGTGGGTAGGTGAAGCCGGCGCGGTCCTCTTCTGTCTTCTTCCGCGTCTTCTTGTCCCAGAATGCGCCTGCACCGGCCCCTCTCGTCACTTCCGGTGCGGCGCCGCATTCCTAAACAGCTTCTGGGCATGCCCAGAAGCTGTTTAGCAGGGGAATGCGGCGTCGCCCGGAAGTGACGAGCGGGGCCGGTGCCGTCGCTTTGATTCCTGGGAGTGATGACGTTCAGCTCCCAGGAATCATCGCGAGACAGGAAGTGACGGCGGAGCCGCGGCGCTGAGGGAGGAAGTACCCTGAGGTGAGTATTTACGATCTTCAATTACAAGGTGAGTTTTAAAAAAAAAAAAAAAACCTAACTATCCAATTCCTTTTCAGGTTATGCAGAACTAGCGGACGGGCACAAAAAAAAATATCGTTTTTGTGCCCGGAACTCCGCTTTAAGCAAACTTTTGTCCACAATTTAGCATGCATGCTAAAGAGCAGGCAGTACAAGTGCCCATGCACATCCATAAATTATCCTGAGGGCTAGTTTACACACCAATTCCTAATTGCACCCCAATGCTTCTGGTAAATGTGGGTGCATCCACAGCCGACAAAATGTATAGTACCTCAGTACCATGCGCTTTGGTGCAGCACCATTTTAAAAATGGTGCCTACAGTACCTTTTGCATTCCTATGTGTTTGAAATGTCTGGTCTGTCCTAAATGTGCTATGTGGCGTGCGGAAGTACAAAAAAGGAGTGCTCTTTTTGTGGTGTGAACCAGCCCTCAGATGGTCCTGGTAACCCCAATGTTCTATTATGCAAAATTAGCATTGTTGTACTCTGAACAACCATCTCCACCACTTCATCCCCCCACCTTTCTGTAATCTAGTGAAGTCATCTATCCAATAGACAGATATCTGGAATGGGAGGGAGTGGGCTAGAACTTGACCACTCTCTAGTCACAAATGTGTACAATAGAATCCTCCATGTTAAAAGACTCTAGGTAGCTTTTGAAATAAAATATGGCGGCATACTGGTACCTTAAGTTGTCCACTTTACAGAACAGGGGCAGTTTTTGTGCCTTTTAAAGAACACTGTATAATTTAGGCGACAATAAACTTAAATGTGAAACACCTAAAAGTGACACTATGGATAGAGATTAAAAAAAACTTAGTTAAATATTCATTAAAAATATTAAAACATACAGTATTTTAAAATACTGATATTATAACTGTCTGAAAACTATCTACATTATGCCTCCCGTGTGCACAAGAGAAATAAGACTGGGAAGGGAAGGGTAATCCAGTATAGGGTTTATTTATAAAAAAAATAAAAAAAAAATCTGCAGAGCTCTTCATCCTGTGAAGCTGCATTCATTTTGCGCAAATGGGGATAAAATAAACTTTATTAGGCTAGTGTCTTTGCAGGTCTAATGTTATTTTTCATACAGAAGAGTGAATTAGGAAAATACTGTATTATGGCCACTAGATGGTGCTGATGATCATAGGCACTAATATTATATTTACTATGATCATCAGCACCATCTAGTGGCCATAATGTAGTATTTTTCTGATTAATTCTATTCTGTATGACTGAAAAACCTTCAACCAGGAGAAAATTTCATTTTACCACCCTTTGTACAGAAAGGATGTGCATGCACTTCACAAAGGTTGGTATTGCAAGCACTACAGATTTCTGAAAGGTTTACATTTTAACCTTACCTGGAATTAAAAAACATTCACCCATATACACCTTACATTTATGGTCCAGTGACCTGTTACATTTTATAGTAGCCCCAAGGAGGTATTCCAGCTATCGGACCTATTAATATTTTACTTTAAACGGTTAGTTTGGTACACTACAGTTACTAGCCCAATAATACATAGTTATACAAATCTGTGCTGTTGTAAATAGTTTAACAGATCTTTTTTCATCTGTTCATTTCCTGACCATCAGAAAATTGGATAAGCAGAAGATGGTTAACATAAGCTGACTTATGAAAAGTTGAGCTAAAAAACTTTTTATTATTAAATATTATTAAATATTATTACCGTATTTAAAATTTTAACTAAAATTAGGATTTTGGCTGTCATAGGTTTCGTTTTCTTTCCTGCACTTCTGATAAATGAGTCCCGCTTTATTCACATAGTACAAAACGTATTTATAAAATCTGAAGCAATAGCTCAACAATGTTTGGTCATCTTTGAAAAAAAAAACACGTAATCCTTTTGGATGCTATGGGAAACAGGTCCACTTTTGCTTCAGTTTTCATATATCACTACTAAAATTCCCAGTAAAGGCATTTGTTACAGAGACACAATGACTAGCCAATGATGACAGAATGAAATCAGTCCTTATTTATGCAAAACATACAGAGGAAACTCCAGTATCAGACTTTTGGCAAATGCTTACAATAGGCTGGCCAGATAGTTTATAATAAGACTTAATGAGAACAGAGCTGATAGCACTTCCTCCCGGGTTCTGTTATCATATTCACAAAATGTAATGGAATAATGTGTTATACTTATGATAGGGGGTTCTGCAACCTATAGATCTTGATCTACCTGCAAATTTCTTGTCCGTGCCAGGGCACCAGCAGGTGCACAAGGGAGCTGGCTGCCATGAGAAGTCCTCACTGCCGGGCTGGCAGTTATAAGAGGAATCCACAGTTTTCTGTTGCTCCTGAACTCTGTTTTACATACTACAGACCTTAGCAATCTACACCAGTTACTCTTGACCAGGGGTCTGTCCTTCAAACTTTATGGGGGGGGGGGGGCGACTGTGGCCACTGGGAGAAGAAAAGGTCCTAACGTCACTGAGAAAAAACAATGCCCTATCTTTGGTGTCAGTGGGAGGAATTGTGCCCCAAGGACTAGATACAAGCAAACAAAGGGCCGCATCTGGCCCCTGGGCCACAGTTTGGAGACCACTGCTCTTGACCCCTGCACCCTGTTACTTAATCCAGATTTCTGCACTGTGCATTGCATTCTACTGATCCCTGCACTGCGATCTATATACTACTGACCCATAAACTTTGCTTACATACTACTGACCCCTGCATTATATACTATTGACCTCTGCAATGCATGCTACTGACCTCTGAACTCTGTGTTGCTCCCAAGCCCTGCACTCAATGTTACATACTACTTATCTGTGAAGTTTGCATTACTTATGCCTGGCCTCTGAACTCTGTGTTTCTCCAAGTCCCCTGCACTCAATGTTACATACTACTTATCCGTGAAGTTTGCATTACTTATGCCGGGCCTCTGAACTCTGCGTTAAATGCTCCTGACCTCTAAACATTGTGTTACTCCTAACCCCTGCACTTTGCTTTACACATTTATGACCTTAGAACTCTGTGTTGCATAAAATAGACCTTTAAACTCTGTGTTACTCTTTCCTCACCCCTGCATTACTTACTCTTGACCTTTGTTTTACATATTACTGACCTCTAAACTCTGCATTACTTATTACTAACCCCTGAACTCTTAAAGAGGTTGTAAACCCTACCTATAGACTTTTGCCTGTAGGTAAGCCTATGATAAGGCTTACCTATAGGTACTGTAAATATCTCCTAAACTTGCACTGTTTAGGAGATATTTACATTGCATGCAGCCGATGACGTCATTGACGCATGCGTTCTGAAGGAACGGTCACCCGTGCCGTTCCTTCAGAGCCCTTTGCCGTGAACGGCAACTCCCGCACGCATGATGACCGAAAATGTCTGCTGTGTTACGGTGAGCGGGCGGCACTGCAAGGGCTTCCTTCTAAGGTAAGTATTTCATAATGAGCTAGTATGCGATGCATACTAGCTCATTATGCCTTTGTCTCTTTGTCTTTCAGGTTTTTCCTTTCTTTTTTTCTGAGGTTTACAACCTCTTTAACTTAATACTGACCTCTGAACTCTGGGTTAATTACTACAGACCCCTCAACTATGCTACTGACCCCTCAACTCTTCAAATCTTCCCTACTTTTTAATGTAGTCTTGCTAGGTTATCTTCTTTAAGAAAAAAAAAAAAAAAAGCACTTGGACCCTGTTGACCTTTGATCAAAATAAAAGTATACATATATTTGTATTTCGGGAACGTTTTACAGTGGAAATAAAGGATTTGTAGACCCCCATCAACCCCCCGAAGTCCCTCTTCTTCTGTATTTGTATTTTTTAAAACCCTTATACTTACCTTTTATTTATTTTTTTTTGTTCTATAAGTCTTCTTACCAGTAAAATAGGTCATCACTGGCTTCTTCTTTTTCTGGTGGCAGCAGGTAGGGACATCTTTCTAAGACTTAATGGTGCTCACACAATGACGTGTGAGCTCTACTCACTCCTGGAGTCCAACCTGCATGGTTATGGGCCCTCTAGGGTGTGGTGTAAACAACAGGCTGGGGTAATTGGAAATGGTCAGCGTGAATGTCTTTCTGCTGTGAAGAGAATTGCTGGACCTGGACCGAGGAGCAAGTTGGACCCACAGCTGGAACATGGAGAGTGTAGCTAAAAATTAGGATTTTTTTAACACATGGTGATGAGATAAAAAATGTTTCAAAAAAAAAAGAATACTTTAGCTGTCACTAATAATATTGTTTATACAGTATGCATGTATTTTTTTACAGATTAACACACAATTAGATTACACATTGACGTTAATTTTAGGCCTTGCATTTTTTGCATCCCATTTTTAATTACTACTCTTTGTTTAGTATTACATATGAGCGATGGCCGATTCTCTGGTCATGTTTTATCACAAGTGAACCCTGCATACCTTACCAATTGTGAAGTCTGACCATTTCCATGGTCTAAATCCAATACATAAAATGTCATATCTGTTATGCACAAGGGTTCCCTTGATATAGGAGCACATTGTCACATGATTGTTTATGTATTCTTGCACTATGGTTTTTTTATGGAACTTTATGAATTTTTTGTACAAAATAAACTTCTTTTTATACATATTTATCTAAGTGTACATTCCTGTTGAGATCAGTCAAATGGATGCCTATAAAGTCCTACTATCTTTAAGGAGATGAAGATGTTCTCCTTTTCTTCCCCCTTCAGCTCTTTAGTATACATTTTTTTGGGATGTGGCATCATTATATCGAGATCATGTCTCAAATTTCTTTAGTGTTACATATGAGTTTAAGCTGAAGTCCAGGTACTGTATGATCTTCATTGCATTGGTCCAAACGGGACCAATATGAGAATACATATTTCTTACCTGAGGAACTGCTATGGAAGCTGAAAGTCACTACAACTACAGTACCGGTAATCATTACAATATTCCACATCCTAAGTTGAGTGGCTTCCTTTCTGAATAGTGACCACAGGGAAAGATGGGGGGCGGGGGGTAGCTTCACAAAAACGCCTTGTATTTTTTCCAAGGATACAAGGTGTTCTCTGATTGGACAAGGTGGAGATGATGATGTCATCACACTACTTCTTTGCCTAATCCAATCAGAGAATACCTTTTGTTAATTGAAACAATACATACAAAGCATTTTGTCGATGGTGGTGAGCGAGCCACACCCTGTGGTCACTATACAGGAGGGAAGCTGCTCAGTACAGGACCTAAATGATTGTGGTGATCACGGTAGCAGTGGCGACTACTACAATGATTGTTACCTTCATTTATGAGATATGCTTACTTACATTGGTCCAAGTTGGAGCAATGTGAGTATGCAATAATGTTCATGCCTGGATTTCAAATTTATGAAAACTAGTACTTAATGAGATGTGAACTGCCTGCAATAGCAACAAGCGGTCAAATTATCAACAGTGCAAACCTTCTGATCTAATGCTGCACTGAAAGCTGTGAGCCTATCTATTGCATTAGGGTGTGCACCCCCAAAGCTCAAACACATGTGTGTGTGTGTGTGTGTGTGTGTGTGTGTGTGTGTATATTGTATATATATATATATATGTATATATATATATATATATATATATATATATATATATATATATTCTCTGGGGCCGTGCACATACCCAACCCGCCCACTCAAACATTTTTGCAGTACTAGAAAAAAGCACAAGGAGGAGGCAGGGTCCATCTTGGGGATGTTACTGCAGTCCCCCTGAGAGCTGAAGGTGCCTGAAACTGCTGGGGGAGGAGGTAGGGGGATGAAATAATGTGCATATTATTCAAGACAGTTGGCAACTATGGGTGATTAGGGTGTGCCCAGGCACACCTGGCACACCCTGTGTGCATGCCTATGATTAGCACTGATCAGAATTAATAAAATATTCACTGCATTCAATACCCACTAACCTTAAAATGGACCTCTAGCCACAAATATCTCTATAAATGGCAAAAAATGTACCTCTTATCATGGGGTGTAAATGTTCACATCGACTTTGTTTACTGTTTTATTAATTTAGTAGTGTATCAAATACAACAGCCAATGCTGAACGTACAGCACTGTGGCTACAATTGCTTTGGTTCTCATACATTGAAGAGATCCTATCGTTTTACCCAACGTTTCCTCCCCCCTTGTCCATTCACAGAACATCCTATATCTTATTCACTAAATACAAGGTCTGCTGTGAATGGACAAGGGACCCTCCTCTTCCATACAAATAAAGAAAGCTATGTGTCGCTCCAAGTCAGCCCATGCTTGCCTGCTCCTAGCGCCAGTTGACATATATGCAATGACAGACATCACATGTGATTCGCTGCGCACTGCTCTGCAAATCACATGCAATGTCTGTGCGATGCAAATTCAGCCATACTGATTGTATCATTGCATTGTACTATTGCATTCGGACACAACTCGCACAGGACCCTTTTTTGGATCCGCACCAGAATCGGATTGCATGGGTGTTCACACCTATGCGATCGATTAATGTCTGAAATGGCAGTTCGCACTGCGATATGTGAACTGATCTGGGGGTGTCATTAACTTTGTATTGACACCCCCAGCGATTTGCATATGGCAGTGTGAACTGCCTGTGAGTTGAATGCGATGCGGGAACCCGCAGTGGATTCCCAGGGTTCCCGCATCGCATATATGTGAACCGGGACTTAGTCAGGTGCCCATATAGCTTGTTTTCTGGCAACTGCCATATATACTGGATGACCGCACAGCAGCTTTTTACAATCTCCTTCTTTATTTGTTTATATTTTATAAAGCAAATAAATACAAAAAGCAACACACAAAAGACGAATGTTGAGGTCTCCATGTATCTCTTGTGTATTGCTTTTATGAATGAATGAGGAAACTTGGAAATAGCTGGTGTACAGTCATCTGATTTTCTTGTATCGTGGCCCCTCCTCTTCTCCTATCCATTCACAGGATTCCTTGAAAAGATAATAAGGTTTTTGTGAATGAATGAGAGTGAAGGAGGGAAAGGGAGGGGTGAACAACACAATCCCTGCAATGTATTATAGCAAGAACTGGCATGAATGAAAATGTCATTTTTCCTGAAGCAGCCATCTGGACCCAGGGTACTAATCATAAGAGGTATCAATTGAATTGTGCTGTTCACAATCAATTTTGCTGCAGTTTCACTTTTTATAGATATCTGTGGCTAGAATTCCGCTGTCAACTGATGAAAACATACTGGAAATAAAAACTGATCTCCCATATATGCAAATGTCCCCTTACTGTGATAACATTTCATACAATTGTATGCCATGTACTCTATCTGATGAGATAGTATTGCCCTTGACCATCCATCATTGTGCCCATGTAACAGAAGGATGATGGATTCTAAAACAAGCAAAATATTGAAGTTATTGTAAAGAACATTTGCTACATAGAACTGTCAGTCAGAGCTATTTCTATATGGCAGACACTTTCCCTGTCACAAGATGAAGTATTATTATTAATATTATTGTTATTATTATTGTTAATATATATATTTTTTTACAATAAAGATTTGTTGAGTTATTCAGATTAAACATAGTAATGAGCATGATCATAACTTATATACCACCAGCAGTTTGCACAGAGACAGTACAGTTACAATGCAATTCAAGTCAAGAGGGGTAGGAGGGTCCTGCATGTAACAGCTTACAATCTAAAGCTGGCAATACACTATACATTCTGATTGTACAATCTCCTTTAGGTTTACCAAAATTATGTGACATGAGGACAAACCTAAACAATCTATCCAATCGGTATGAAATAAGGCAGACCTTTAGAATATATAGTTGATGGTAGATCATAAGGTGGCCATACACGTAACGTTCTGTTTCGTTTCACAATTTATAGATGTATTTAATATAGATACTTATATAGTGCCATCAATTTATGCAAAGCTTTACATCTATATTGTACATTCACATGATTTACCAAATTCTTTACAGAATCAGACAATATGATCAAATCTAATAAATATCTATTAAATTGTGAAAAGACACATCATTTTTTATCATTAATTTTATCATTCATCATTTTATCATTTTATCATCATTTTTCCGAGCACATTTTTCTTCCGGACAATAAATCAATCATCAATGCAATAATACATAAAATCGGTCTCTGTTTCGGCACCATAAAGGAGATTGTACAGTTAGATTGTATAGTGTATGGTCAGCATAAAGGGGAGAATAATGAATAATGTAAAAAATTGACAAACATCCAATGGCGGTCAGTGGCCAAGAATACTGATACATCTGCTCTTTGCCCTGGCGATCAGCTCATGCAAAACTTTCTATAGGATCCTTTTCCTATCAGTGCTAACGCTACTGGTATTGAGTAGTGTCCCTATAGTACTTTTTTCAGTTCCATGTTCAGGACAAGATTTGGCTTGTGTGGAAATATTGTGGAAGCGGTGATGGGTGATGCTCAGTGCTGTGGTCAGTGTGTTGGATGAGGGTATAGATGTAGTGTGGTCTATGTGATGAGGTTACAGTGTACACTCACCGCAGATTCGGTGTTACTGATGAACCCCTGCAGGAGGAGAAGCAGCACAGCCAGCAGCTCCCAATTCATGGTCCAGCGCCGTGGATGTCCTATGCACTCACATACACAATGCGATCACTTAAGCTTGTATCCTTCTTATTGTGCTGGAGTGTGATCTGCAACCATCTCTTCAATGTTCCCTGAAACAAAAACTGAACATGAAGTGAGCTTTGAAGAAAGTTTGCAGTCTGATGGTGCTTGACACTCCACCCACCAAACCCCCACCCAGCACACACAGAGGATCTTCAATGAGGCTCAATCCATGCTGTTTGCCTGTGCAGTGCACAAGTCCCCAGCACACGGACGGTGTACACATAGGTGACAGCTTAGAGCAGAGCTGGATACTTTGTACGGTCCGCACTGACATGAGAGGCGCATGCTGCTGCTGGTGAGTGATGGGGGGAGATTGGGCGACAGAGAGGACTCAGGGCAGGCAACTCTTCACACTGATCTTCCTATACTCAATTCACAAAGCTTTAACATAAGGATAAGAATCTTTATTTCAGCCATGTCACTGTCATTTTCAAATCTCATTGGACTTAGATGAAAATAACTGTCACTTTTTTGAAAATTATTATTATTATATTGTTATAATTCAAGAGCTTTATAGTGCTAGCAGTTTGCACAGCACTTTAGTATAAAGGGAGACATTACAGTTACAATGAAGGTTGGGAGGGCCTTGCTCATGAGAGCTTACAATCTAATAGAGAAAATAATGATGTTTTAGCTTGGTGAAATGAGCATATTGTGTTATATGGAGAAATAGGTGTTTATGTAGTGGTGATAAATATTGCTAATGGTGATGGGAACAGGGAAGGTTTATTTGTCTGACGCTGATCAGGGTTTATACTGGTAAATGATTGCATGTATAGTAACACCAAGCGTTTCTGCTCTGCTGTAGCATAGAAGCAGTGATATAAAGAAGACTGGAAGTGAGTAGATAATAAACTGTACAACAGCTGATAAGAAGTGCTGAAGTTAGATAAGACAGTGAGGAGATGGCACCTTTGTATGTGATAGCAAAGATGTACCCAGTGCAATGGCACTACTATTTCCAACAATGCAGCTCACTAAGTGCATATTATAAACTGGTCCTGATTCCTTGTGGCATCCCCAATGTCCCCCTATATGTGATTAACATTGGTGAGTGCTGCATTATCACTAAGCTGATTTACAATATGTAAGAATACTGCGATGATGCAGTCTGATGAGTCATCTGGAAATATCAATATTATTATCCGGTTGATGTGCAATTCGATCAAATTGGCAAACAATTGATGATGCAAAACTTTACTTCCAATCGATTTGGACTTGATTTCGATCAGATTTGATCAAACCGAGTGAATCGGCCAAAGAGCAGAAAATTATCAATCATGTTCAAAGAGCAGCACTGGGAGACTTTGTTCATGAATTCAATTGTATTTACCAATCAGATTATGAGATTGCATGGTGACACTTAGATGCGATCAGTAACTTACTTGAATGGATTATTGAACATACATTGATTGTTCCTATCATTTTGATTGAATTGGTAAACAATCAAAAAGGCATAACTTCGCTTCTGATCAATTTAGACTTGCTTTAGGTCATATTCAGCTATTGATTGATCAGGAGAAATTTATTGGAAAAGTAATTTGTTAGTTTATTAAAGCATACAGTATATGGCCACCATTAGAATGATATTTGAAGCCCTCTACCCTTTACATGAGTTCCAGATTGGAGTGAAAGAACATAAGGATTGTTCAGCTATACTTTATTATATTTTTTGTTATCCATATTAGAAAAACAGTTTTCATGCACAATATTTTACATTGAAATGTAAAGCCAAACTTTTTCATTTAGATTTAGAGTGGAGAAGGTCTAGAACCAATCTTATCTGTGTCCAAATTGTGGAGATATCTCCTCCCTTCCTGGGTGGTCACTGAGACAGGAAGTAATGAGACTACAGTGAAGGCTTTGACAGCTATAATTACTTTCTTTACTTTCTAAGATGACGGTGAAGAGTGTCAGTTTCATTCTGCCACTGGTAGTAAATCCCTACGTCAGCCAAAAATATGGAAGAATTAGAGCCTCTGCCAGGCTTTTATTGCTATCTATATCCCAATTTGAGAGATTTCTGCTCACTTCTTGTCTCCAGCATTTTTAGTAGGGTTAGAACTTTTGACAGTGTTTTTTTTAAAATTTCCCAGTGACATACTCATGCCCCATTTCTTGTAAAGGCATCACAGGGACAGGAAATAAGGGACTGACTTCCCCAGGGGGACACAGACAGAAATAGAACCCTGACAATAATTTTTCACACACTCTATATATATAGCTAAAATAAAAAATAAAAAAGTTGACTTGATTTAGGCTTTAAGTGAGCAGAAATCTTTCCAGGAGGGAACAGACAGCAAAAAGCCTGACAGCAATTCTAACACTTTCTCTTTTTGATTCAGAGTTGGGCTGGGTTCATACATGTCTGGCTGCGGTTTTCAGCCTGGAGTCCAGTGCAGTTTTGTTCACCAGTTCAGGTGCAATTCAGGTGCCAATTTTTACTTGAATTCGCACCTAAACCAGACTCAGAATCACACAGGACCCTTTTTAGAAATGGACTGCGGCCACCCTGAACATGTGTGAAGCGGCTCCATTAAAAGCCGTTCCGATTCACATGTTATGCGAATTGCATGCAGTTTAAAGCATATCCGATTTGCATATATGTGAACCGAGCCTTAAAGTAAATTTGTCATCAGTTTTGCATTTTTAAAAGTCCTGTCTGAGAGTATTATTACATAAATGCTTATAGTGCCAAGAATTTACATACCGAACACTCACATTAGTCGCTTCCCTCAAGATGCTTACAAATCGAAGGTCTCACATTATGGCACACCAATATTGGGGCCCAGGAGCCAGTTAACCTACCAGCATGTCTTTTGAGTGTGAGAGGAAATGGGAGTACCTGAAAGATACCGAAATAAGCACAACCCTATGCAGATAGCATCCTGACCGGGGATCAAACCAGTGACTAAGCCACTATGCTGCCGGTATATCCTAAAAATGATAAAACTCCTCTTATGTGCTCCTCTGAAACTGGTTCCAATTTCTTACCAAAGGTTTGACGTCACTGCCTTTGTAATTAAGACCTGCCCACCTGCCATGCACTTGTACAAAGAGAGGGCATAAGTGGCCATTAAAGTATTTTCTCATTGAGCATGGCTTGAAGTCAACCAGTAAAATAAACCTTTTTGAGTGTATAGAGAAGGGTTTTGCTGTATTATAAAGGCAACACCAGGCAGTTTGTGATGTCTGTTCATACTTTTGGTAATGCTTTTACTTTTGAAAGTTTAAACCGTCTGCAAACCACACTTTAATCACTTTAGTCAATCAAAACCTTTAAAGGCTACATTATATATTTTTTGGTCATGAGTATGCACACAGTGTATGTATGACCCAAACATTATATATATTTTTTTTAGCAAAGACTCTGGAGAGCTCAACTCTTCGCTACCTTTAATTCTCTACTTCGTCCTCCACTGCCTCCACCCACTGACTCACTCACTGCCCAGGAGATTGCCAACCACTTCAAACAGAAGATTGATACAATTTGTGAGGAGATCACTGCTGTTCAGATACCTTCCATGCTTTACGCTTCATGCCCACAGGAGCAATCACTACTTCCCTCATTCAACCCCACCACTATAGTCAAGGTTGCTAAACTACTTGCTAACATCCACTTAACCACCTGCCCTCTGGATCCTCTTCCCTCGCAAATGCTACGTTCACCCTTTGGCCCTATTCTCTCTCTAACCCACATCTTCAATCTATGCCCTATTTCCTTCCTCCCCTTTTTATCCAAACTCCTTGAACGTCTGGTCTACAACCGACTGTGCGACCACCTTGCCGAGAATAGCCTTCTTGATCCCCTTTAGTTGGATTTCGGCCTCAACACCCCACTGAAACTGCTATCCTAAAACTAACAAATGATCTACTAACGGCCAAAACCAATGGACACTATTCTGTACTCCTACTCCTGGACCTTTCTGCTGCCTTTGATACGGTCGACCACCCCTTCCTCCTCAAAAAACTCCACGCCTTTGGTCTCCGTTACTCTACTCTTCACTGGTTCTCTTCCTACTTCTCCAACCGCACCTTTAGCGTTACTTACAATTCTACTTCCTCCTCTCCTCTTCCTTTCTCTGTTGGGGGTCCCCCAAGGTTCTGTTCTTGGAACCCTCCTATTTTCAATCTACACCTCCTCTCTGGGTATGCTTATAGCCTCCCACAGCTTCCAATACCATCTCTACACTGACGATAACCAAATCTATTTATCCATCCCTCAGCTCTCTGCCTCAGTCGCCTCAGTCTCCTCATGTATCACTAATTTACAGATATATCAGTCTGGATGTCACACCACTTCCTCAAACTCAATTTACCCAAAACCAAACTTATAATTTTTCCTCCACCATGTGCCCCTTCAACTATCAGTCCATCCCCACATGCCAAGGTCCTAGGTGTTGTCCTGGACTCTGAACTCTCCTTCAAGCCCCACATCCAATCACTGTCCAAATCTTGCCACCGCAACCTCCGCAACATCTCCAAAATACGCCCTTTTCTAACCAATGACACAACAAAGCTCCTAGTTCGCACCCTGGTCATCTCGCGCCTCAACTACTGCAATTCCCTTCTCATTGGCTTATCTATACATAGGCTATCCCCCTTCAATCCATCATGAAGGCTGCTGCCAGACTCATCCACTTTATCAATAGCTCAGTGCCTGCTACTCCTCTCTGTCAAGCCCTCCACTGGCTTCCGCTCACCCAATAAATTAAATTTATCCCCCAGCTACATCACTAGCCTCGTCTCAAAATACCAACCTAATCGCTCTCTTCGTTCCTCTCAAAACCTCCTGCTGTCTAGCTCCCTCGTCACCTCCTCCCATGCTCGCCTCCAGGACTTTTCCAGAGCCTCTCCAATCCTATGGAACTCCTTACCCCTATCTGTCCGATTATCTCCTACTCTATTAGCTTTTAGACGATCCCTGAAACCCCTTCTCTTCATAGAAGCTTATCCTGCCCACACCTAACAACTATACTTCCTTTTTCTCCATCAGCCCATCCCCCACAGTTATTGCCTTTTGTTTTACTTGATCCCCCCTTTTAGATTGTAAGTTCTAATGAGCAGGGCCCTCTAATTCCTCCTGTATTGAAATGTATTGTAACTGTATTGTCTTCCCTCATATTGTAAAGCGCTGCGCAAAATGTTGGCGCTATATAAATCCAGTATAATAATAATAATAACAAAATGGCGGTTGTTGCAATATTTTATGTCACACGGTATTTGCGCAGCGGTCTTTCAAACGCAATTTTTTTGGAGAAAATACACTTCACTGAATTAAAAAAAAAAAAAAAACAAAACAATAAAGTTAGCCCAATTTTTTTGTATTTTGTGAAAGATGATGTTATGCTGAGTAAATAGATACCTAACATGTTACAGTTTAAAATTGCGCACACTCGTGGAATGGCGACAAACTATCGTACCTAAAAATCTCCATAGCCCACGATTTAAAAATATTTAACGGCTACCAGTTTAGAGGTAAAAAGGAGGTCTTTTGCTAGAATTATTGCTCTCGCTCTGACGATCTCGGTGATACCTCACATGTGTGATTTGAACACTGTTTATATTTTCTGGCATGACTTATGTATGCATTTTCTTTGGTATGCAAGCACACAGGGACGGGGGCACTTTCAATTTTTTTTTTCCCTATTTATTTTATTTGATTTATTTTTTATTTTTTTCCCTGTTCCTTAAAAAAAAATATATATATCTGATCACTTTAATTGCTGTCACAAGGAATGTAAAAATCCCTTGTGGCAGTAATAGGCAGTGACAAGTACTCTTTATGGAAGGATCTGGGGTCTAAAAGCAGATCGCTGGCTCTAAAAAAGAGCACCGGGTGATGCCCCTAGCTGCAGGCTTTACCCCGTTGCAACCACTTCTTTAAGACGACATACAGGTACGTCAGTTTGCGGGAAGTGGTTAATTGGCTTTATGAAAAAAAAATGTTTTTTGTAGTCAGTGTGACACCTATTACATAAAATTATATTGCAATACTGTAGCGAAGCACCCATTTATTTACTCTGCTTAGATGTAAGCTTTATCTCTTATTCCAAAAACCTTCCTGAGTTCCTGGGCCCGTCCAGGGAAGAAAAGTTCCTCTGTTTCAGTGAAGTCACACTGGATGAGGCAGAAGTAGCTGGGGAGGTGCTCTGCAGCCATGTGAGTGGCCCTCCACCATCAAAACTGGCGAGCATGCAGCCAGTCCAGAGCCTAATAGCACACAGCCCCTCAACACGACCCAGCTACTGTGGGGAGCCCATTTCCCATTTGCTACCAGAGTGTTGCAGTATCAGTGAGGTGACACTTTGCTCTTGGGCCTGTGATCCACCCAGCTTATCATCTATGTTACCAAAGCTACCCTGGAATTCACTGAGAGAGGTGCTTTTTATGATAATAGTCACAAGTAGGTGCTTTTGTAATGAACTATTTTTCTCTCTCAGATTAACTTTCTGTTGTTACAGATTTTGATAGAGCCTATGCTATGCAACCATATGCTACCCTGTCAGAGAAACATTGCTATGAATAATCTATTTTCTTTGGTATCCTGAACCTTTTTCCTTATTTTGTAGTGTATGCCTAGTTTTTTTAACATCTTGAACCTGTGTTGCTTTAATGCTTCTAGCTTTGCATATGCATGTTTTTAACATCTTTAACCTGTGTTACATTATTGCTTCTAGCTTTGCACCTGTTTAGAGGTGCAACTGTAAATTATAGTTACCCCCAATCTGATCATACAACCAATTACCTATTTTGCTAAACATGGTGTCTATAAACAGGATTGGCAATATCAGACAATGTAAATGGAGTGGCACAGCATTACTACTTCAAAAGGAAGCAGGCAACCTATGGCCCTGCTATGATAACCCACTGATTTCTTGCAGAATTCCTGTTGCAACATTTACCCAAGTACAGAGGGCTAAGTCTGAATTTTTTAAGACTGGGCCAAGATATTTTGGGCCTTTGTCCAACCATATGGGATATCACCTGTTCAGCAAAAATGTTATTCCGACATCTCCCAGCAGAAGACCAGGATTATCTTGACAAGATAGCTAACAGCTTATAAGAGTTGTATAGCCAAGCAGTGGTGTTAGGGACCTTAGGGCCCAATTCAATGGCAGAAAGATGAGAGTGGTAGAATCAATTCTTCAAGATGAACTGGAACTGCAAGACATAGCAGCATAGATATGCCATAGATAAAGGGGCCGATTGAACTACAGACAGGTGGCTGAAGGAACCTTTTGAAGATGTACTGCTGTCTAAAAATGGAAGAGAAACCTTGTTAAAGTAAGATAGAGATAACCCCAATTTGATGGTCCATGAACTGTTAGAAGCGACCATAGCATGTCAGATGCAGAGACCTACAGGCTCAGCTATATTGCTATAGTTCTTGTCAGTACTTCCAAAAGTACTTGCAGATTACCTGTCAGTATGGTACTTCCTGAATCCCTGACATGACTTTCAGAGTTCCCCAAAACAACTCTGGGCATATCCTCTAACCAAAAGGATGTTTATGCTCTAGCCCTTGAAGTGGCTAGTGCTGTGCCTTTTCACTAGCTACCCCTTGCTACAAAGAGCTTTAATACCCATTAGACTGCTTGACCATTGCTGACCCAGATTGACCTGTCAACTCGTTTGTTTACCACCTGCCTTAACCCATGCCTGATCCTGACTACTCTTTTGATTACCACCTGTCCGCACCTGATCTGACTATTCTCTAGCTGATCCACAAGGGTATAGTCTCTACACCAAAGCCTTTTCTGTTCTCCCTCACCCCTTGGTGATGCAATTTTGAGAGCCGCAACCTGTTACCAGCCTGCAGCAAAGAGCTCCATGGGCCATTATCCTTACCGCCCCCTCTCAGGAGCTTTGATAAAAACCAGTTGGTGTTTAGACTCCCAGATACATGTTAATGTACAAATGATTGCATACAAAGCTCATTTAGCACTAGATTAAATGCCCATAAAAGAAAGAAAATTAAAAAGAAGTCCATATAAGAGTCTCTGATACAGGTGTAATGATCAAAGGGGAATCCTGCAGCTCCTTGGTCAAGATCCCGGACAAATCAAATCAGCACATGTGAAAGAAACAAGGTAGCAAGGTTACAGGAATGAGTAAACTTATTTCAAATTTATTGACAAAACATAGCACCACACTTACAAAGTATGTGTCCAGCATACAGTGCAGAGGGACAGATGTATATGCACAGCCAAAGGAGAGCACTAGGATGAAAAAGACATGGTACAGAGGCCCCAAGCCTACCAATGGGGGATGACTGCAGTACTCAGTGCACTTCATGGACTGCACAGCGTTACAGGAATGGGTTGGCAGCAAGATGTTTCAGGGGCTCCGCCTCCTTTGTCAGGCCTGGTGTTTAGATTTTACACCTCAGGTGAGCCTGCATCACCTGCCAGAGGTTGTTAACTTGTTACCAAAACAACTGGGCAGAGACAAAGAAATAGGATTCAGTGGTTTCCCCCCTAATACAGGCAATATGGTTATAATGGTGGCCCAATCCCATAGAGAGAACAAAGTTACCAGCAGAAACCAACAAACTGCTGAGTGAGTAGTTCCATCTCATCCTGAGGGATGGTAACTTGTACTGCAAAATAATGTTTTCCCCAGTGACCTGGCAGGTTGTACTGTCAAGGGTCCAGGCCTTCTCTGTGGTAGAGAGAATACATGTGGAAGCAAAGCACTAAAGTGTCTACAGAATGTTCACCTGGCTTAAAAGATGTGTGTAGGTCTGTTGCAGTTGGTTGAACAAGACTTCCCACACTGTGTGGTCAGTTCAGTGTCAAAGATTGCTGAGACTCTAATTCCACATCTGACTTGTCATACATCTGCCCCACTAGAAGTACTAACATCAACCTTCTTACACTAAACATTTAAAAAAGATGGATACCATCACTCTAGTCATGATGGACCACTTTACCATGCTTGCAGTGGGAGTTTCAATCCGTGGCCAGACCACCAGGTCTTACCAGGTGTGGAAACACTTCTGCCTTCCTAATAGCTGTCCACAGAAGATACATTCAGACCAGGGACCCTGGTTTGAAAGCAAGTTCTTCCAAGAATGGGGCCACTCGTTAGACAATAGGAAGTCGCACACTACCTCGTAATACCCACAAGGCACAAAATGTGTTTCTCAGAATACAACTGTACAGTATATTTATTGACAGGCTGCTTGCCCCACCATGTTATGGTTGGCTGTACTGTCACAGGGTACACAGACCTATGGGCCACAGTGCCAACAAAAGAACTTGAACACACTCAGACTTCCTAAGTTCTAGAGTGGCAATGAGACCTGTCTGAAATGAAACAGTTTGTTAAAGACTGGTCATAAAGTTGTCCTACAACAGCTCATTCTAGGCATGCCAGAATGAGAACTTTTCCAATTGCTAAATTGCTACCAGAATCCTGCAGATCCAATGGGGTGGCACTTGATGCTTGGGTCTTAGAGCCCTCCAGCATTTCACCTGTGTTACCAGAGCTACCCTGCGCTACACTAAGGAGGTTGTTTATGAGGTTAGTCATAAGTAACTTTGTGTTCTAAACCATTTTACTTGAGTGGTTATTCTCAGTGAGAAACTTTTTTGTTTTATAGAGACTATGTTATGCAGCCATGTTATTTTGACTGAGCCAGAGAGATATATTGTTGTGAAGAGTCTATGTCCTTTGCTATCCTAAACCTGTTCTTTAAAACCTTGAACCTCTGCAACATTATTGCTTCTAACTTTGCTTCTTTAGTAAACTGTAAGTTACAGTTCATCCCTGTTTCTTTATTTTGCAGTTTACCTATTTTAATAAACTACTACCCTGCCATAAACCAGTAACATGGCAGCTGGAATGCAAGTATGGTGGGTAATGGCCTCACTTATACCACATTTATTCAGATGCTGGAAGTAGATGAGCATCCAGTAATCATGGTAATGGACAAGTAGTCCAACCATGTTTGCAACTAGTCTCCTGATGGCAGAGAGGGGGGAGCTACTGTAAATAGACAGCTTCAGTCCAAATGCTGTAGCCACACTTTTGCATACAGTATGTGCTCATCCAATCATCTCAGTACACTAAATTGTACAGAAAGCAGTTGGCAGGGATAATACTCATCTGCCAAGTGCCTCCTTTTCCAGCCTATGTGAATGAAGCCATCAATGCAATTTTGTAACTGTTAGTTCTCAATGGCTGTGCTGACAGTTCACATTTAGACATTGTTCACACATCTAAGATAGTGTATGTGTATGCCTTATAGGGCAGAAAGCATATAATGAACAAAATATGTGCTTTACTTTATGCTGCATCAACCTACCCAGAATGTTTCCTGCAAAATCTGACCCTTAACAGATTCCGTGGGCCAATGTACTTTCTTCCTCCCCCATCGAGCATCCCTGCCAGGAAAGCATATGCAACTTGCTGCCAGAATGCCACCCAAGGTCATACAGGTGGTTGTGCTTAATGTATATGACTACATCCAGCCCCTGTATTTAGGCATTTTAAACAGATGATCCTATTGTTCAAAAAATGTTGTAACACTATGCTTAATAGATTTAAACCTATCTACTCATGTTATATTATTTGTTGTATTATTTGTCATTCAACCAATAGTTCTCAAAAAAAACAAAAAAAAAAACAGTGCTGTGGTAGCGGTACAAATATAATTTAGACCTCCCAGCAATGTATTCCAGTGTGCGATTAATAAATTCCAGTGTGCAAATATTAACGAAAATGACAAATTATTACATTAATTAAACTGTGAGTATTTTGTCTGTTTCTGCATACTAGTCAATATGGAGACATCTGAAAACATGAAGAAATGCCTGAGGTTGCATCCATTATGGAAGCAGAATTTTTTGCCATGGTGAGTACAAGTTTTTGTATTCATATAGTATTTTCATCCCTGTGTGTTAGTTGCAAATTATTATTTAAGTTTCCATGTGTGTTTTATTACTTATTTTTGTGGCATATATTTTTGCATGTAAAACTCAGTTTAATCAAGATTATTACACATGGCTTCTAGCCATCGACTATGACATGTCTATTGAGAAGTTGAAGAAAGTGGAAAAATAGAGCTGGACCCATAGGTTTATTTTACTGTTATTGTTATCTTAAGGTAATAATGTTGGTGTATATGATCTGGTTCCGGGGCAGGCGGCTTCTACACCCCAGAGGATCTCCACAGTCTCCTTGCCTTGTAGTGTAATGTAAGAAGGGTTGAAATGTAAGTGCCACGCCAATGCTAAGAGATCCAGATACAACTTTATTCCATTAAAGGTCAGGGTACAGATCAAGGAATAGCCAACTCATTTCAAGGTTCTTCATCAGAGCTTGGCTTGACTGGCAACAAAGTGAATAAACCAGCAGTGAATTGGACCTACAATTGTTTTTATCCCACTGTGAATTTAAAGCACAGGCTAATCAGCAGATTGTTTGGCCTATTGAGAAGAGAAGTAAAAGAGCATTTTGATTTGGTGTTATGTGATATTTTTTCTGATTTCAATATTTTGATGTAAAAACTATAATAGAATAAAAAAACAAACCTAATATATCTAATGTCTTTCTGCTACAGGAGAGGCAAGGTAGTTACTGATTTTGCCAGAAAAAAATATCTATTATAGAATGGGCCATCCTATGATCCAGTACTGTATTGTAAGACCCAACTCTTCCAACCTATAGACTGGTAGATCTAGGGTGGTGTTTATTGGCTTCGCAACAGAGGTTGAAAATGCCTGCTATATCCTTACATAGAGGCATAAAGGCAGGAATTTTTCACTGGAAGTCACAATGGATTTCTCATATACACAAGTTTATGTTATTGCATAATATATTTACTGTATATGGATGGCAAGTGAAAATAACTAATTAGTAAAGAGTGTTGTAGACACTCCTTAGAATTCCCTTGGTTCTTCACATGACAAATTGTGGTGCGGATGACAGATGTATATACCTATTGGAATCAGATATATGAATCTCTTTCATAGAGGTGGGTAGCACTGAGGCTGGAATGTCTCAGTGCATGTTTAGCCCCTTGTTAGATAGGATACTGCCAGCTGTGCAACCGACAGCATCATGGCAGCAGATATCTAATCCCTATTCAAGAGATTCCCTGGCTGAAATTAAAGGGCAAGGATGCTAGAGATATCATTGTCCAAATATGGCCATATATGGACATTGTCATAATAAGACAAGAATGTCACCAGCAACCCAGAGCCTTTGTTTCCTTTCACCTGTTGGCCAGCTAATCTCCTGGGGATGGGTCATTGGTTGCTAGGGAGCCAGGGCCCACCGCAAAGTCTTAGCAAGCAGAAGCCCTTTAAATTAATCACAACTCTCCAGCAGATATGCCCACCTCTGAGCACTGGCATTTCTCTGTACACTAACTCAAAGTTGGTCCTAATTACTGCCAGTTTGCTTATCTGTGAACTGGCAGTAATTATTTTAGAATCTGTAACAACCATAGCTGTAGTAAAATCTAATTGAATTAATACTGGTATTAAAACTGGCGCAAAGCTCTCATGAATTTGACACAAGTCATGTCACAGGGACCACGCCACCAGAAAAGTGTTCTTTTTACTTTGATGATTTCCCCTTTCTCATGTGTTCATGGTGCAGATGTCATAGTTCATACTCCTAAACCAAGAGAAAAGGAAAAAGGGCAATCATCAGTGGATTGAAAAAAGCTACAGTGTCAATGGTCAGCAGGCGAGAAAAAATTCCAGAATTGGGCAGCCAATGCCACTCTGCTCAGTGTTGTGGACACTTGATACTCTTTGCCCCACTATGGGGCACTTTATTTAGCTCACAGCTGCACATTTCAGGTGCCCAGAATTCTGCTCTGGACTGGGCCCCATAACCATTGCATGAGCTGCTATGACAGTAACTTCACCAGTAGTTGTCTGCAATACAAAACCTAACTACACATATGCTGCCCTACTATTATTATTATTATTATTTCAGGTTCTTACATAGCGCTGTCAATTTACGCAGCGCTTTACATATACATTGCACATTCACATCAGTCCCTGCCCTCAAGGAGCGTACAATCTAAGGTCCCTAACTCACATTCATACATACATACATAGTACTAACCTCCTTATGTTCCCATGAAAAGTCTCTCCACCACAAGGAAAGCATTTGAAAGGTAACATTTTTTTTTTTTTTTTTTTTGGGGACTCTTGAATAGTACATGGGTGTACCTTGAAACATATTATAAAAAGTGGTGTGTGATTTTAAGCAGAATTGCCTTTTGTTTTTTTAGAGATTTCTAACCCTTTTACAATTGCTAATTTTTATTTATTTTTTGCTTTTTTTTTTTTAAGTTCATTTCTTTTTTTTGTATAATTTATGTTTAAATATAATTCAATTAACAACACAATCTAATGTGCTCTTTTCTTTATTCAGGGTTCTGCTATTAATTGTGCTGGTAATGGGGATTCCAGGGAGTGTCGATGCTGTGAGTATATGCCATTTTAAAATGATGAATTCAGTAGCATAAAAAGACTTAGAAATGTTGAATCAAGAATTATACTTTAGGCTATAGCAACAAAACAAATATACTTTTGTAGAAACTATACTTTCTTTGTTTTACTTCTAGAGCAATAGTGAATGCAACTAATTGTATCCCAGGAATGTTAATCAATCTGTCACATTTTGTTTGAGAAATGTGACTTCAGGTATATGATTCATGACTGTGCCGTATAATTGATGATCACTTGTGTGATTAATAACTATGCTTGTAAGGTCAGCCAAATATTCCAAATTGCCTATCTATCTACTTACCTATATTTCTGTGGTCTAAGTTACCATTTATGTGTTTGTACTCTTAGGTCTGCTAGATACTCTACACTATTTCTTTAAATGTGTGCCATTTAAAATTCTGGGATTACATTTTTCCTAGTGAGCTGTACTTCCAGGGTGTGGTAAAATCCTATGATACTATGTAATTAATAGGGAGTACAGTATATGAGTGCTGTAACTCACGATGTGAAAATGGATTAACATTTTGAAGGAGTATTTCATAGAAAAATTAAAATATTGTTTGAAAATGTGTTAGCATTTGGCCTTCCCAAATAAAAAGGTAAAATGCATACTGCTCTAGGTGAGTCCATGGCTGCTTACAGCCAGATGCATGTTTAGCTCATCACTGTGTATTGCAATCCAACCAGAAAATGGGTGATGGCAACAATCCAGCATATGCAATGTCAATCTATTTATTGCACTTTTTTGATATAGCTGGAACATGGGTCAGGGTAATTGTGGGTGGTCTTCACTGGTAAAGGCAATCTTTAATAGGCAGTTCTATCAAAGGTACAGTTGTCCTTTAAAAAAGTTAACGTATGACTGCAATTCCTTCGCTTGTTTCACACCAGTCAGTGCTTACACATAGATTTGCTTTATGAGTAAACATTGAATGGCATGAAATCCATTAGTAATTAGAATTTTTTTGAATATCTACAATAAAAAGATTTGTGGATCTGTAAAGAACGCTATGCTGCTCTAGGCAACAGTGTGTGCCCTCCTGGAGACTCCAGCCACTAAAAGGTGCAGGCATCCAAAGGGCTCTTCCAACCTGTTCCCAGTAAAAGCAAAAGAGAAAATATCAGGCTGATTCATAGTATGTGGCTCCACTTTTTTTAATACACACCCTATATTGTCAGAAGTATTGGGACCCCTGCCTTTACACGCACATGAACTTTAATGGCATCCCAGTCTTAGCCTTCAGGGTTCAATATTGAGTTGGCCCACCCTTTGCAGCTATAACAGCTTCAACTCTTCTGGGAAGGCCGCCTGCAAGATTTAGAAGTGTGTCTATGGGAATGTTTGACCATTCTTCCAGAAGCGCATTTGTGAGGTCAGGCACGGACAAGAAAGCCTGGCTGGCAGTCTCTGCTCTAATTCATCCCAAAAGTGTTCTATCAGGTTGAGGTCAGGACTCTGTGCAGGTCAGTCAAGTTCCTCCACCCCAAAAAAGCACATCCATGTCTTTATGGACCTTGGTTTGTGAACTGGTCCAAATTATTTGATGGAGGAGGGATTATGATGTGGGGTTGTTTTTTAGGGGTTGGGCTTGGCCCCTTAGTTCCACTAAAGGGAACTCTTAAGGCATCAGCATACCAAGACATTTTGGACAATTTCATGCCCCCAACTTTGTGGGAACAGTTTGGTGATGGCCCCTTCCTGTTCCAACATGACTGCGTACCAGTGCACAAAGCAAGGTCCAGAGAGTCCACAAAGCCCCTGACTTTAACCCGATAGAACACCTTTGGGATAAATTACAGCGGAGACTGTGAACCAGGCCTTCTCATTTAACATCAGTACCTGACCTCACAAATGCGCTTCTAGAAGAATGGTCAAACATTTCCATAGACACACTCCTAAACCTTGTGGACAACCTTCCCAGAAGAGTTGAAGCTGTTATAGCTGCAAAGGGTGGGCTAACTCAGTATTGAACCCTATGTACTAAGACTGGGATGCCATTAAAGTTAATGTGCGTGTAAAGGCAGGCATCCCAATAGATTTGACTTTATAGTGTATGTTGGGCTGTTGCTGTTATCCATTTTTTGATTGGACTTTATCTTGAATAGCAGAAGGTCTGTTGCATTGCATGGAGTGTTTCCTTTCTGCGAGGCCTTTTCCATCAGATATGGGACACTTTACAATATATTTTATTAAGCTGTCAAATATTGATCTTTAATTGAGATATCAAATATAGGGAAATAAAATGTATGGTTTACAGGGGAGAATACGCTCTCAAATTCTTAAAGGCACTGTGAAGAAGTAGCCATTTTGAATACGGGTGATGTTATTCTTGGTTAGTCTTTTGTAGATTAAAAACTCATTGAAAGAATTCTAGCTGTCACAAAAAGTATTTGGCCAAGACTAGTTTAAAACTGCAGCTGTGTAATCTGGATGGATTTCAGAGTACTGAGAGGAAATGGTTTAACCTAAGAAAAGTTCTCTAGGCTCTTTGGACATTGTAGTAACTTTCACATATAGACTGTGTTTACAGAGATAAGTGGGAGCCAAATCTGTTTGCTAAAAAGAGACAACGTTGTTAATGCAACCTACCACGAAGTATGTTAAAATATTTTAAGGCATACTCTTGGTGAATTCCTGAAACAACTGGGATGATATATAACCCAAACTAAGAGTGACTATTGGTAATGACTGTTGTCATTTTGCTCTCAGGTCAAACTAGGTCATTTACCATGCCACCAAAGGCAGAATTTACAACTGTGTTGCCAGCTGTATAATTAAGCAGAGACACATTAAAAAAACAGATTTGACGCATTATCTATGAACTAAGAAAGTAAAAATCGTAGCCAATCAGTCTTAGTGACTTAACTGTTGAAAAAAAAATCAATTCAAATTCAGTTACTAAAGCCCCGTACACACGATCAGATTATCGAATGATCTGTCGTCTGTTTTTTGTGGCATGCTGGTCTGATGTGGAAAGTGAAAAGGTTATTTTCATATGAATTTTCCTGTACGACAGAATTCTACTTCAGAAGTGATGTCATGTGTTGGATTGTTTTGTATGTGTTCTTTCTCTCTGAGCATGCCTAGTCTTGCTCTTAAGATTTTTTTCCATCGAAATCTGTACTAATGAGACGAAAATCGGACGTTGTATTACGGACAACAAAAATTTTATAGCCTGCACATCAGGATTTTGTTGGCCGAAAAGCCGGAGTTGGCTGTCGAAATCACCATACTAACAATCCGAAAATCTGCAGATCGGTCGTCGGACGAAATTTCCCTACAGATTTTCTTATAGTGTGTACGGGCCTTAATTCATGGGTTTTTAGTTTTATCTAGTAGGATCACTTGCACATAGGCATCAAAATTATGATTTAAAAAATAATTACACTAGGTTTTTTTAAATACTTGACAAAACAAGATATAGCTAACAATAACATACAGTATATGTTCTTTAGTCAAACAGACTGATGGCCTTCTGATTCCTCTTGTATCACATGCATTGTAACTATAATATCTGCCCACATTTTGTAAAGCGCTGCGCAAACTGTTGACGTTATATAAATCCTGTATAATAATAATATTAATTATAATATATCAGCCCATGGTCAGAGACATGAGCTCATATTTGTAAAATTAAATGATTAATCTTTTAGCATTAGGTTTCCCCACTTTCCCAACATAAAACCTGTTTATGACAGCCATAAAACATCAGGCGTCACTGAGGGGAGTTACTTTATTGGACATGGGGCAAACATGTGAATACAAGCTGCTCTGAAACATTCATATGGTACTTATAGCACAGCTGACAAACCTTTACATAGGGATAGTAAAAGTGGAGCATGGGATTCTCACAAATGATTGTTTATGCAGGCCAAAGAGCTACAAAAGGTCTATACACTGGTACTATGGACTGTGATTTGGCTTAAAGCTCCTTCACGCTTATGCATATGAATTAAAGTACATCTAAACTTAAAACTAAAAATTCATGCATTGCAGTTTACAAATACTCAGATGAGGTGGAACCTTTAATTTGTTTTCTTAAGCTCTTTTTTATCTTTAATCCTACCCAATAATCCTGTGAATAGTATACTTCCTGTCCTTGGGGCTACCTTCACTCCTACCCTGCATCTATGAAGGAAGCCATGGTTGTCATCCAGGCTAGACTTCAAGGCATGTCCTTGTTCATCTCCAATACATTAAAGCTGATAGAAGAAGTAGTTTACAGGTAAATAGAACACTGCACTTTTGGCAAGATCAACAGGTATTTTCTGCATTTGCTGAAAATGTTCTTAGACCTGAAAACAAATGCAGCCATCACATACAGTATAAGAACTGGTAATATGAATGTACTACAACTTTGTTTCTTAATTGTCTTTATCTTTTAACAAACATTTTAGGGGTTGTTACTACATTGATAGATCTTTTAGATGCATTTTTGGTTTATAAACATTAAGGCTCCATGTACACGGGACGCTGGAAATGGCCGTTTAGGAGCAGTTGGGCGTTTTTTTTAGAAGCCCCTGAACCCATCTACATTTTATCTTATCTGTCCATGTACACCAGGTCGTTTACAGTCATTTGCAGGCAGTTGCGTTCAGGGACTGTTTTTAGAACGCAATTATTTGCGTTCGAACGTGTGTTTCCCGTCTGAACGCGTCTGAACGCGATGACCCGCGTTTAGCGTTCACGTTTTTCCATTTTAAAGCGGATTAATTTTTATGACCTCTAGGAACGCTTCTAAACGCAAACGCCCGCAAACGCTGCTAAACGCCAGTACAAACGCGACTGAACGGATGTTTCAAACGTCCTAAAAATTCCAGCATTCAAAGGGACTTTTAACAACGTCCCGTGTACATGGAGCATAAGAATAGTTTTTTCAATGTGCAGATGTGATAAAAATGGACCAAACTGAACAATACATGTGTTGCTGTGCATTTCTTATTCGTTTCAATTAGCCAGCTTAAAGAGGAAGTAAACCCTCCTATGCAACTTTTACCTATAGGTAAGCCTATGATAAGGCTTACCTATATGTACTGTAAATATCTCCTAAACATGTACCGTTTAGGAGATATTTACCTTATATGCAGCCAGTGACATCACTGGCGAATGCGCTCTGAAGGAACGGCCGCTGGTGCCGTTCCTTCAGAGCCCCGTGCCGTGACCGTCGGCTCCCGTGCGTGCGCGGGAATGACGTCACCGCGGCTCCGGTCAATCAGATGGCCGGATGCCACGATCCCGGAAGACGGGCGACTGAACATGTCGCCCGTCATACAGGTAAGCGGACAGCACGGCGGGGGCTCGTTGTAAGGTAAGTATTTCATAATGAGCTAGTATTCGGTGCATACTATCTCATTATGTGTTTCTCTTTCAGGTTAAAAAAAAAAATGTTTGGGTTTACAACCTCTTTAAGGCCTCATGCACACTGGACATTTTTACAGCTGCCGTTTTTGGCATCAGACGTTTTTTTCTACAGCCAGTAAACTCCCCAGCATGATATCCTATGTGTCTATGCACACATTGGGGCTGCTATCAGCAGTCTTTGGCAGGGGCATTTTCTGGCTATAAAAAAAAACCTCAGAACTAGTGGGTTTTAGGAGGCATTTTTCAGCTGTAAAAACGCTCTAACTCTGATGAAAGCTAAAAAACGCCAAAAAACTTGGCTATTCTGCATTTATCAACATTTTTGAGCCATAAGCTTTGGTGGGAGTATAGTTTTGCTAAAAAAGAACTAAAAAATGCTACAGTTGAAAAAAGAAAAAGCTTAAAAAACGCTTAAAAACGCTACTGCAAAAAAGCTAAAAAACGCCTTCTACAGCTACAGCTTTCTACTGACGCTTTGATAACATCCAGTGTGCATTAGGCCTATAGTTGAAGTTCACCCTAAAATCACTCCATGAACATTAAACAGCCAAATAATACATATACCTTGATAAATGCATAGCACAATTTTTGACTTTTTTCAATGCAACTTATGGTGCTACTCAGCCCCCTCATGCTATCTACGTCTTTGACAGCATCAGGGCATTTTGTAGTCAGGCTTTGCCATCACAAGATGTAGGCAGCATTGGAGACTGAATGAAATTAGTAGCATTTCGTTGTTGATTAATGGCAGGCAGTTTCTAATGCTGTTTGCTGGACAACAAGAGCCAGGACTGTACAGAAGTCAAACATTCGCTATGCATTTATGAAGATTCAGTTCATGTGTTAATAAAATAATAAAATCCTGACAGAAATTATAACTGTTCGAACCAAATCTAAAATCATTTGGCTCGAGTTGTTTCAAGGTTCAAGGTGTTAACAAAAGGGCATACACTGATATGCTGCTGTTCACACAACTTTTAAACCAAATAGTTTTACCAAATTTTATTTAAAACCCAAGGAGAAAAAAAAAAGTGGGTATTTAGGAATTGCGGAATCTGAGCAGCATTGTAGACCTATTGGGGTTTAGTGTATTTGCTAAAAGCAAACAAGGTCGTTGCACACTGCAAGGGAATTTTTCCCAGAGTTTAGTGAATGAGGTGAAACTCTGCTGACATCCATCATCCAATCATGTGCAAGCACAAATATTGTTTTTATATTTTCCTTGCATGTGATTTTTTTTTTTCAAAGTGTAACTTTATCTCATTCACTAAGCTCTGGGGACAATTCCCTTGTAATGAGCAACTTCCCTTGAAAATTGAACAGTCTATTTACCTTCAGGTAATTAACCCCATTGTATAAATATTAAGTAGGAAATTTGAGGATCATCTTTGGTTTTTGTGATTACTACGTAAAATGTTCTGGCTGATTTGGTTTAGCCACATAGTGGTGAATAGAATTTCTACTTTAAATGCATTTACATATAGTAAAAGATATCTGTTTTTTGCAGTAAAACAATTGTGAACCAGAACTTAATATTTGTATTGCAGCTCCCAGTTCTCATTGGTAAAATCATACATTTTCTGCCTTTCTTTGACCCTATAACCCAGGGGTGTCCAACCTGCGTTCCTCCAGCTGTGAACTAGCTGGGAACTAAAAGTCTGTTGAGTCATTGCAAGGATAACAGTTGCAAGCATGGCTTCCAAAGGCAGAGGCATGATGGGACTTGTAGTTCTGCAACAGCTGGAGGCCCACAGGTTGAACACCCATGCTATAACCAAAGGTTTCAATGATTCGATTCTGCATTATGCCATAGCGGAGTAGAGATTCCCTTGTTTCCTATGTTAACCACAGTAAGTGACAGGCACCAGCAAATTCAACCCAGTGTTGTCCATCTATATCAGAACTATCAGCTTTGAGTGGCCTTATCATTCAGGGTCACTATAGGCATCAGACACCTATCATTAACAGTTTGATGGCTATTGGCCTTTCTATCGCATATCAAAAACTTGAGCAGATAATCTTAGGGCAATGGCATAGGGGGGAGATAAAAGTGATGGACATTTTCATAGAGGAGAGAGAGATAAGTGAAAAGTGCAATCCAAGTCTTCCTTGTTTATACAAATTTACATCATGTAATTATATTTGAAACAAAACTTTCAAAAAAAAGACTGCTATCAAATTTTTATTACCGTGTTTCCCTGAAAATAAGCCCGGGTCTTATATTAATTTTGGCACCAAAAGACACAGTAGGGCTTATTTTCAGGGTAGGGCTTAACAAATATTGTGCTGTCTTCTCTCCCCCTTCTCCCTCCCTGCCTGTCAGGAATCCCCTTGTGTGAACCGAGTAAAAGTGTTTGTAAAATCCTAGAATCCACTCTATTATTAGTATATCGTGTCCAATGTGTGTGTTCCTGTATTATATTTGTGCCAAATACCTTAGTTACAGCTCGGTGCTTCCGTGACCCGCTGGAGCTCTCTTCTCTTAGTACTGTATATCATGTGCAATGTGTGTATTATATTTGTGCCAAATACTTTAGTTACAGCGCTGCTCGGCACTTCCCTGACCCGCCGGAGCTTTCTTCTATCATATGCTCTAAGCACTGCAGAGGGGAGGGGCTGAGATCCCCCGCTGACAGCTAGGAGAAGAGGAGGAGAGCAGCAGGAGGTCAGCTGAGCGCCAAGCGGCAGTGTACCATAGGTATTTGACACAATTATAATACAGAAACACACACATTGGACATTATATAAAACAGTAATAGAGTGGATTCTAGGATTTTTCAAACACTTTAAACTAGGGCTTATTTTCGGGGTAGGGCTTATATTGCAGCCCCCCCCCCCCCCGAAAATCACAGTAGGTCTTATTTTCAGGGTAGGTCTTATTTTCGGAGAAACATGATAGTAGGTTTAAATTGGAGAATGTGTAGCTTTTCAAAATCATTTGTTTGTTGTTCTTTAAAGCCAAACTCATATTTCAGTTTTGCATCTTCAGTCTTTGTGTATTTCTTTCATGTCCTTGCAGTAATCCAGTGAAAAACTCTGCCACTGTTCAGAAGCTTCCTGTAATACAGACCAGTCACTGCTGCTCTCTCCTTGTGCAGGGTGACTGGTCTTGTCTCCGCCCACTCCTGTAGATTTCTGCAGACAGCTTGTAGTGGGTGGAGCCTGTTAGTCCCTCTCACAGCTCTACTCTCTGCACAGACTATGAATAATACAGCTATGAAACCACTGTTCCTTGTGCAAGGTAATTACTGGGTTTGTAAAGGTATTTGGGGCACACAAAATTAATTCATATCATTTGTGACTATTAAGGAATATATTTAAATAAAAGTTGTGCAAGGAGTTTAGGGTCAGTCTGAGATTTAAAGTGTATTTTTTGTAGTTTTGGATAGTGTAGAGAATATTTGGAGCCTCCGTCAGGGTTTTATTGGTTTTATCATTATAGTTTTCATCTCTGGGGAGATTTACCACATTTGTCCTGGTGACCTTTGTCACTGGGACAGAAAACAATTGGAAATCCAAAATGTTCTGGTTGTCGTTAGGGGTGACTTGGGAGAAAATCCTACAATGGGGGATATTTTCCGATGACAATCACCTAAGCGAAGAATTTCTAATTTCTCTCAATTTCTGTTGCGTTTCTAGGGCAGGAAGTGAAGGAAAATCTTCCTAGCGAGACACAGATAGCTAGAAAAATTGGTTCTCACTCTGCCCTGCTCTATCCAAAATGAAAATAAATAGGATTCAGCATTGTATACACTTTAATCATTAAAAACACATAGCAAATGGGGTTACCTAAGGTAACTGTCATATCTCTTCATCTAGTGATTTAAAAATTGTTGGTAGAGAGGGAATTTTGCAGGGTTTTTTCGCCTTCCTCTGGATCAACTGCGGGTACAGGATTGTGTATATGGGATTGTATGGTTGGGTTTTCAATACTGTTTTTTCTTTTTTGGTTGAACCGAATGGACTTGTGTCTTTTTTCAACCTGGCTAACTATGTAACTATGTAAAAAATATATTGATTCATAGTGGGGATTGTGAATGGATTGAGTAGGTATGAGATACTACGTGCACGTTTTCTGTTACCAAAAAAAAAAAAAATACTTTGGTAGATGGAAGCAATCTTTAACCTTGCAGGTCAGTCAGCTCCCTTCTGTTTTGTATTAGTGGAACAGAATCTTGGCTGATTCAGCAGGCAGGAAGAGTTTCCATATGAGTTTCACAGATTCTGTCATGAGAAATCCGATATCATATCTTAATTTTAGTTGTCATGTTCCCTGCTACCATATGGGAGAGATAGAGAACAGGAAAACTGTCCTGAAAATGATTCATCTATTTAAATGCTGTGTACAGAATGAATTGATATAAAAGGTAATATCTAAATGTAAATAAAAGTCAATTTTTTTTAACAGTATCCAGGATTTTGGTTACAGCATTAAAATCTAGGGCACAATTTATTATTTAATTTATTAATTGGAAAAAATTATTTGCTTTTACATTATATTGTGTGGTCTTCTTTCTTATTATACCTGGGTTACTAAATAAACAGGCCTTACATATTTAATATCATGCTTTTCATATGTAAATGCTATTTCATAACCCATTTAATTAACATTGTTGTAAAATTCGGTTATTTCAGGCTATTCTCATTAAGTTAGTGGTAAAGGCGTTTGTTTTTTATTACAACGTGAACATCCTTTATTCTAGTTCCAAATAATATAAATGTGATTGCAAAGATAGGAAAGGCATATACATTTCCAGGCCCCATAATAGAACCCCCCACTTGTTCCAACTTTCCAATATGGAGATGTTGCAAACTAGCAAATCCAGAGCAGAATCTGAAAGTTCATTGTACTCATCATGTATGTTAGTGTCTAAAAAAACTCTCTGCACTTAGGCCTTATGCACACTGCTGTTGTTAAACGCACGTTTTTGTGAGTTAAGGTGTTTTTATTTTTCTGCCATTGAACTCCCCTAATGTTATTCTATGTTTCCATGTACACATGGACATTTTTAGCAGTATAGTAGCAGGAGAGTTTAGAGGATGTTTTCTGAATGCCCTAAAATAGCGTTAAGAGGAAGTAAAGCCTAAAGAAAAATTGGTACGTCGATTCCAGCAGCCGAGCCAGCCTGCCACAGTATATCTGCGGCCGGCGGTCGGCAAGCGGTTAAGGACTAAGGTCGGCAAGCGGGGGGAGCCAGTACCGGATTTTGACAGGTACCCACTTCCCACTTCTATTCCTAATGCTGCAGCACTCACTCCCTCCCCCCTGCAGTCTTCTGGGACACTGACAGGTCCCAGAAGACTGCATCCACCACTCACGATGCACAGACTGGTGAATGCGCAGTGGGCATCCAGCTGTGAAGCCACAAGCTGTCACAGCTGGGTGCCCATAGTGAAGATGTCGGCGCCGGCGACCGAAGACAGCAGGTGACACCGACTGGGGTGAGCTCACCTCTGGATCGTGGGACAGGTGAGTGGCTGTTTTTTAAAAGTCAGTAGCTACAGTTTTTATAGCTGCTGACTTTTATTTTTACCACAGGTGACTGGAACTCCTCTTTAAATAACCCATAAGGTGGGCTGTCTCTTTAAAATAAATCAACCTATAAAACTAAAACTCAAAAAAAAAAGTAATAATTCATGTGTGTTTCAAGCATATATCAAATACATTACCACACGTGTAAACTGCAGAGAATTAACTAAAGGTGCTTGGTGCAGTAAGAAAGTGACTTGTGCAGTAAATGTAAAACAACTAAGAAAAGTCCATCCACATGAAGCTGAAAAACATGATTTAAAAAAATGGAAAATGTATACAACGCTGACTATTTACAGCTACCTCTATGCCCGTTCACCCACCAAGTGAGCACACCAGTGGTTTACCAGAGCAAGAGGCCTTATACAACTAGGCCAACAGCGGGGTTACACTCTTTTTATACCACAACTGAATTAAATGTATCCACTGCTTGCCGCTTGGTACAGAGCAATCAGCCCAGATAAAGGTTCAAATGTACAAGAAAATAGAAAACTCGATAGTGCATTACCCAATAAAACCAGCTTTTATTAATAATCTATGTACTTGCAATGCATATGGATATAGTATGTCAATAGCACATCTGTGGAAAGAACATGCAGTGTTATTGTGATCTATGACTCCAGTGAGATCTGGGGAACACAATCTGCGTGTGATCAAAATCAAAGGCAGAACTTAAGCTGAGTTTGGAAGAAATGTGGTAAACAGTCCCTTGAGTGTATTCTGGTTTCATTCACTCATGCAAGCCATGAAAAGACACGAACACTTCATTTTCAAGACAGTTACCTACCAATGCTCTATAAATTAGTTTCCTATCTTAAAGCTTTTTTTACATGTTCATAGCCATATTTTTGAAGAAACTATTTTTGTTAATAATCTATGCACTTACAATGAGATTAAGAAAAAAGCTTTTTTAGAAAATGGGAACTTGTACGCCACCTGGGACTATGGCTGTGCAGGATGACGTCACTGCCAAATACTCTGGTCTGGCGCATTTTGCTCAACGGTGTCCTTAGGGAATCTGTTATCCCCTGAAGACGCTATTCGGTGAAACGCATCGGGAAAAGCTTTTAGCAGTGAGGACAGTGCACACAGCATAGTCCCAGACTGAGTGTGAGTTCAGTTTTCTGAAAGCGCTTTTCTTCTACTTCTCGTAAGTTAATAGATTATTAACAAAATATAAATTCTACAAAAATATGTGTATATACATGTAAACAAAAATGCTATTAGGCTTTAGGATGGGAAACTGAATCATGGAGCAATGGTAGGTAACTGTCTTGAAATGGAAGTGTTCATGTCTTTTCATGGCTTGCATGAGTGAATGAAACCAGAATACACTCAAGGGACTGTTTACCACATTTCTTTCAAATTCAACTTACGTTCTGCCTTTGATTTTGATCACACACAGATTCTGTTCCCCAGATCTCACTGGAGTCATAGATCACAATAACACTGCATGTTCTTTCCGCAGATGTGCTGTTGACATACTATTTCCATATTATGGTATGCTTTGATCTCAGAATTTATTAGGAAATTGAAATATGAAGTCCAAAATAAGTGTTGGGTGAAAGCATGTTAAAGCATACACTGGCTACCTATTTTATTTCTATTGAAAAGCAGTAATTATCCATTGGCTGAGGATTGAATTCACATCACTGCCATCACCAAAGATAAGACTGTAATTGACCCCTTTGCCAACTCTTCATTTTCCATACACTGCTTCAGATAAATATTATAGCAGCCCTTGGTTATATTGTTCATGTTGTAATAGTGGCTGTGGCTCATGGAAAGAGTGACTATTTTGGGCTGGTTCACACCTATACAGGTTGCAGTTTGCATATTCCAGGTGCATTTTGGGTTTTTCAATACACGTTTTTGATCCATTGACGTATATGGAACCAAAAGCCAGAAAAAAAGTCCCTGGCCCTTTCCATAAAATGTGAACGTGACCCATAGGAAACCATGTTAAATGGACTCTAGCGTGTTTCTGCAAAATTGAAAACGCACTAAAAAAAACATAGGTGTGAACCAGTTCTTTATCTTCATATTGATTTTACAAGGCTAGGGAAGCAGACTGGCATTTCCTCCTGCTCTCAACATGTCAAAAGGTACAACTGGAGGGATAAAATACAACTGGAGGGATAAAATACAACTGGAGGGATAAAAAAGAAGGTATGGGAGACCAACACAATAAATGTGAGTTTTCATTCATCTAGTGTACGGTAGAAAATTTAGATTGGACAATGGACATGTCTTTTTTTTTTTTAGTAATGGCAGCACCTTTGTTTTTCCTTTTTCTTCAATCTCCGCACTGTACAAACAATGCTTGTTGAATTCTGGTTTAGGGGTTAGTTCTCCTTATTGGTGAACTACCCTTGTTATTACCTTTTTAATGCATCTAAGGAACTTCAGTGTGGTCTACATCATTGTGTAGTGAAGCAAAGTTTTTACTTTCAAAAATCTCATACCTTTAGACCAACTATGGTTTATGCAAAAAATTAGTGGGCTCCATTAACAAAATGAACTTGCATGAGATATTTAGGTGTCAGGACACATTTTGCCTAAATATCGCATGCAATCCTGAAACTGTCAATTCACTGGACTGTTTTGGAGTATTTACCAAGAAACACTAAAAAATAATTGGTTAAAACCACATGATAAGGTGTTAAAATCGTTAAAATCCATTCACAGAAGGAAATAACAAATTAAATGCATGTGGAAATTAAGTAGTGGTCCTGGTATGCGGTATTTGTGGAATGTGGATTGGTTGTTAAGGAGTGGGCGGCCGCCCCTTCCTTAACAACCGATAAGTCATCAGTTGCCAGCAGGGTTCCCCGCTGACTGCTGAATGTAAAAAAAACAATTGCCAGCAATTAAAAAATGTGAAAAAAAAACAACATGCCCCACCCCCGAATCCATACCAGGCCTAAAGCTCATACCAGCCCTAAAGCTGGATAAACAGCTTGTGAAAATGAATAATCCTTAAGTTAATAATAAAATGTCCTGACAGGGTCATTTTAAACTCTGATTTTTAATATTCACCACCCTGAACTGGTACATTTTTTGATTTGCCTACTATTGTCTATTTGGGCATACACGCACAAAATAATAAAGCAGAACTCAAAACAACAATAAGGATAAAAACAAATCAACCATAAAAATAAAAAAAATACTCAAACTAGCTTTTGCTGCAATATTCACCTTTGAAAATTGCCCCCGCAGTACTTTTTTTCTGCAGCTAGATGTCCTTAATGTAATGGACAGCATCATTCAACTCACTTTCTCTGAGCCTAGATCGTCTTGGACCCACCCCAGCCTGTTACTGGACAATGCATGCAGAGGCAGCACAGCAATGATCTCATCTCTCTGACACTTTTCTTTCCCTTACCTATCACCACGCTTTTGTCAGCACAAGAACTGATTGGCTCCTTGTACTGCTTTAACTTCTCACAATCATGCTCTGCAATACAGGGACTGCAAGAGGTTCATACCACATGAAATGCTGATACTTACACTGCTTGAAGTTAAAAATAAATGTATTTATATATTAATTGTATGCAAAAAAAAGCCACTGAGCTATTCATATGTGTTGAAAACAAACAAAAAAAAAAAAATAGAAAATAACAATGTGATACAAAAAAAAAAAAAAAAAAAACCTGTGAAATGGGCATCCCTGACTCACATTCAAACTAGAGCAAATTTAGGCAGGAAACAATTAACCTACCAGCATGTCTTTGGAGTGTTGGAGGAAACCCATGCAGGCACAGGGAGAACATGCAATCTCCAGGCAGGTAGTGTCATGGTTGGGATTCGAACCGGTGACCCTCCTGCTTCCATGGCGTAATAATGTTTATTAAAGCCAGAGATTAAAAACAGCAAGCTCGTTTGCATTCAAAGTGTGAACAAAGCCCCATGTGTATTGCATAACATATAAAGTCCAGCAGCAAAGGTCTGAAATACAGAATGGCTAGCACTGCCTGAAAAAAGCTCACTTCCAACATACAATCGCCCGGCTAGCTATATCCTTCCACCAAACAGGACCTGATGTAATGATGTACGTCCTACACATTTCTTCAAAAAGACTTCCTCAGGGGCACATTTAAGAATGATGTGATAATGGTTACAGAGCTGCATTAGTTTGTGTCATTTATATCTGCCTAGAGTTCAGCTTTAAAGCTGAGCTTTGGGGAAATGATAAAGTCTACCCTTGAAGTAGAATTCACCCTCCCCCTTCCCCCACACTGCGAAAGGTTAAATGCTCATTTTTGCTTAGTATACCCATAAAAAAGCACTTTTACTTACCTCATCGCCATCTTCCCTGGCATCCAGTAATCACAATTTCTATCAAATGCTCTGAGTTGTGGGTGGGCCCTCTGCGTCCCCACTTACAATGCGGGGCTACTGGTCCTGCATTTTACCTGATGACATCAGAGCTGCAACCACTGACAGGAGTGCCTTCCCGGGACCGGTCATGTGGAAGGAGTAACCTGCGGAAACAAGGAATAAAGTAAGTAAAATTTCTTTTTATGGGTATCCTAAGCAAAACCTAGTATTCCTTACAGGGCCGGCAGAGTTCACATGTAAATCATATACATGTTTTCATATATACAGTAGATACATTGTTGACTCATGAAGAGTTGTCCAATCCTTAATTTTATTATTCAGTTGTAGTATAATAAAGTTGTTGAGCTGCACAGATCAACGCAGGCTCTACACAAGGACATAAAACAATTGCTTTCATGTGTTGTGTTCTCACCATAATAATGCATTGAGGTGGATTGTGGCTAGAGATGGGAATGCCTGAAATTGTTTTTTTTTTTTTTAATTGGGAAAAAACAGTTTTTATCACAGCTGTTTTTTGTCCAGGAAAAATTGACCCCCCCCCCCCCCCAGAAGTATGACATGGTATTCAAACTATATATAACATGAAGATCTTAATGAAAGATTTCTGAGATTTTATGCAAAGTCTTAAAGTGTTACTAAACCTTCATTTTCTTTTTCACATTAAAATAACAAACATGTTATACTTACCTGCTCTGTGCAGTTTTTTTTTCACAGAGCAACCCAGATCCTCCTCATCTCGGGTCTTCCACCAGCGCTCCAGGCCCCACCCTCCTGCCGGGTGCCCCCACAGCAAGCAGCTTGCTGTGGGGGCACCAAAGCAGGCACGCTCCCGAGCCGTGGCTGTTTGTGTCCATTCACACATGAAGCCGTGGCTTGGCCCTGCCCCCTCTGTCTCCTGATTGACTCACTGACTGCGATTGAGAGCAGTGGGAGCCAATGGCTAGAGCTGCTGCCAAATGCAAGTCAGGAGTGTGAGTCCCCGCAGAGCTAAGGTTCTCTTGGATATCGCCGGATCAATAAGAGGCTAAGGTAAGTATTAGGGGGGCAGGGAGAGCTTCTGCACACACAAGTATTACTAATAAAAAAAAAAATCCTTGTTTGATGTTTGTGGTGGCCTTGATTTCTGCAAACATCTAGAAAACAATGTTACCCCTTTGGTCACTGCATCACCACTACATTTGCCCTCACTATCTGACAAGACACACATGGGTACCCTTTATCCTGCATATAGCTTAATCATTCTCTTTATGCTACCCTAATTTCTAAGAAAGAAAGATTATATGGAAAATCGGTGTCTTTTATTAAAATAATGCTTAGTATTCCTGCCATGAAAGACATTGTTTAAGCATTTCCTGTTATACAGTCTTGAGAAATGGTTGCAGCCATTGCTGGATTGCATGCTTGTAGACATGAAGTACTACAAACTGCTTGCAGGATATCAGCAGCACTGAGATGCAGTAGTGTATGGGGAAAAAAAAAACAAAAGCAAGTTTTTGATGTTATTTTTTAATAGTAATTGTTTTTGACAAAGAGGGGGAGATTTACTAAAATTGTTGTACACAGAATATGTGCAGCTGTGCATAGTACCCAATCAGCCTCCAGGTTTTTTTGTCAAAGCTTAATTGAACAAGTTGAAGTTAGAAGCTGATTGGTTACTATGCATAGTTGCGCCAGATTTTGTGTGCATCTTCTTTAGTAAATCTCCCCCACAGTGCTTTAGCAAACAAAATGTCATTCAGTGAGGGTTTACATCTACTTTAACCTTTGCTACTAATAGGGAATTTATATTGTGCTGTGGGAGAAAAACATTATATAAATGATTTATCATAAAACTATAGGTATGCAGAAATCTGTAGTGCAATGAGTAAAATAGAGTAAGCTATGTAGGGATCCATTCCATTTTATGATAGGAGCTGACTATGCCATATTTCACCAGCAGGTGGTGCTGCAATTGGCATCTGTAATTGCTGTACTTCTATGAACTGCTTAACCACTTCTGGACCAGAAGATTTTCCCCCTTAATGACCGGGCCATTTTTTGCGATTCGGTTAATGGACAATTGCGCGGTCGTGCGACGCTGTACTCAAATAAAATTGATGTCCTTTATTTCCCACAAATAGAGCTTTCATTTGGTGGTATTTAATCACCTCTGCGATTTTTATTTTTTGCGCCATAAACAAAAAAAGCAACAATTCTGAAAACAAAATGTATATATTTTTCACTTTCTGCTATATAACATCCCCAATAAAATAAAAAAAAAAATTTAAATCACATATTTTCATCATTTTAGGCCAATTTGTATTCTGCTACATATTTTTGGTAAAAAAAAAAAAAAATCCCAATAAGCGTATTTTGATTGGTTTGCGCGAAAGTTATCACGTCTACAAACTAGGGGAAAGATTTATGTCATTTTAATTGAATTTTTTTACTAGTAATGGCAACGATCTGCAATTTTTTTGCGGGACTGTGACAATGCGGCAGACAGATCAGACCCCTAACTGACATTTTATACACTTTTGGGGGAACCAGTGACATTACTACAGTAATCAGTGCTAAAAATATCTATTTCTGCCGTTACACTATGACCTCTCTAAAAATCTTCTCTGTTTTGGCCATAGGTGGCAACACAATGAAAACTATGAAAACTGCAAATTTATTTCAATCAAATTCTTAGGCCCTGTTCACATATTGCATGGGTTCCGGCTCATGATTTTAAAAGGGTGATTCACATACATTTTACAAAGGTTGCGCATAGGGCAGCCCATTCACTTGAATAGTCTGCCCTATCCATGTTTGTGGTGCCAAAGAAGCTCAGGGACCAAATTTTGCCCCTGTGCCAAGAGCGATTTTACATGCATGTCTTGCTACACAACAAATGCGCCAAAATTGCACTGTGTTTGGGATGCCATTTAGGATGAATGGCACTCATACGCTGGGCGCGCCTGTTGGCACGATTTGGAATCCTGGAGCAAAGTCACTCAGATTCTTTCTGCGATTCCTAATAGTCCAAATGTGAATGGGGCCTTAAAGTGTTACTAAACCCAGGACCCTGCATTCACTATATCTGGTCTCCCACAGTACACAGAACATGGAAATGCAACAGTTTTAGTAAATATAAACTGCTAAATATTTTTTCTCATCAGCAGTTAGAGCAGTCTTGTGACTTCTATCAGTATCTGGTTACAGCTTGTAGGAGGAGTTTTTATTCTCCCATGATTGTCCTATGAGGTTGCAGGACCCCTGACCCTCTGTCTCGACAGTGCTAATTGGGCCTGTGCTGATCACATGCCCCCTCCCAGGAAAAAAAAACATCTCTCTAGCAATACAAACCAAACTGAGTATGTGCAGCTTGTCCCTTTAGCCTCTGTAGTATCCGGAGAATTGGCCCCCTAGGTTCAACAGTGAGTATAACAAGCATGCTTTACTGCATATACACACTGATTTTTCTGTTGTGGGTTTTGCCTTTTTGCCTTTAGTATATTAACCCCTGTGAGTCCACATAACATCTTTGCCCAAGTAGGCATTAGGTCTTTGTATAAGGGGCATGAAGATTTCTGGGGTTTTGCTTACATCTCCAACATGTGAGTGGCTTCTGGGAGGAACCTATGAATGACAGTAGGCATACTGTACCATCTTATTATGTCTACTTTTTAATTGCTAAATCACCATGATAATTATTTAGGTGTCTGGTAATTACTTGTAGTAATTGTTAGTAAGTATATTTAGGCCAGCCATAGATGATTTGAATCTCGACCATTTACTGCTGAACCATTATAGGGCAGGCTGAATGTACCAGAGTTGATTGATCGATCAGCTTGGGTACAACCAGCCTGCCCGTTTCAATTGCGATTATTGTAAGTGGCTGATATATCTGCTAGCGATGATCACTATTTTCTCCCATGTTAGGACGGCTTCCCCCACCCACCCCTGCTCCCAGGGCCATCTTACCAAATGGGCACGCTGGGCAGTTGCTCGGGGGCCCCCACCTGCCCAGCGACCCAGCCAAGCATTAGTCCCGATTTCTGTGTGCACCCTGCCACCAAACATTCCAGGTGGCAAGCGCCTGTCAGCCCTGCGTTGCTGTCAGGCCACTTGGGCCATGGAGGGGGAGCCCACAACTGCAGGAATGCCTGTCCACCTCCACGGGAACAGGCACACACAGGACAGTCGAGTCTGACTCCCGTCCGCGTGTGTGTCCACTGGATCCAGCAGCCAAACTTGGAATCTGTCATTAGCCTGGCACTGCTGTACCAATAAATATCACCTTATCGATCATTTGCATTTTTATTCTCGTGGGTGAAGGCAGGGTCCCAGTGCACTGAATTGCCCGGGGGCCTATAATGCTCTTAAGATGGCACTGCCTGCCCCCCCCTGCCGGGAGAAGGCGAATGCTCTGCAGGAGGGATTCCCCTGTTGGCACTGTCTGTGTTAATGGGGGAATTGTGCGAATTTCGCTCCTGCAACCCGCAGTTGCAGGAAAGAAATTCACACCATCTATTGCCTCCTTTAGCTGTATGCCTTGTCCTTATTTCTGTTCAAACAAATAGCACAAGCTAGACCATTTTTTCCTAGGTACTGCCATAAGGCAATTGAAATGTGGATGGTTATGTGTGCAGGGATAACTGATATATTCTAGATTATTCAGCAGTAAACAAATTTAAACATGTTTGGGACAAACTTAGATCTAAACTCAGACAAAAATGGTTAAAAAATTAGAAGAAAAAACTAAAACAATAACAAACCAAAAGGGGCAGACTTGATCACTAGGTATTTTTCTGCCATCATCATCTTCAATGTATATAAGGTTTCTATAATAAATATTGTGAATACTTAAATGGATGGAGTTTATCTTGAACACATCTGGTTTCTGTATGCTCAAATGCATAATCTTTTTTTGTGATACATTTACAGGTATCACAACATATAATGAAAACCACATAATGAAATTGTTACCATACTTTGTTAAACCCCTAAAGGTAACCCACATTACATAATACAGTACAAGCAATATAAAAACTGTATAAAGGGTAGCATGTGTTTTCATTTTACTCCCATGACAGTGGACAACAAAACACACCACAATTATCTCTTATTCCCTTTTGTAAATAAGCATATATTCATTCAACCTAGGTTACAAAACCTGCAGAGGTGACATGCTTTAAATCTGTACTCCAGGTACAAACAATTTTATTTGTAAATGCATCTCTTAACTCATTTTGCTAGAAAACTTGAGACTTTGCTCTGCTGCTCACCTCTCTTTTAGCAATCTTAAGTGAAATGCAGCATTTCCAGCCTTACAAATAGGAAACTTTCTATATACACGATCAATCACTCCAGCCATCTCTGTATGCTCTAGGACAGTGGTCCTCAACTCCGGTCCTCTGGGTCCACTAACAGCCCAGGTTTGCAAGATAACTAAATTACATCACAGGTGATCTCATTTGCTGCTCAGTGATTGCAGTATTCTAGTCTGCATCTCCCCAAGGTAATACTTAAAATCTGGCCTGTTAATGGGCCCCGAGGACCGGAGTTGAGGACCACTGTTCTAGGAGACCAGTCCCATCAATGCCCCTGTACTTTTTTACTCGGTATTACCTACACTGCTTGGTAGAAGCAGTCTCTTCCTGCTCACAATCACCCACCTTTGCTTGTCCAGTCCTCCTCCACTGCTCTCCACAAGTCAGTGTCCTGTAACTGTAATCCTATGTATAAACGCATAGCTGAAGGGTAACTCCATTTTTGTGGGAGAAAAAAAATAAAAAAATAAAAAATGAAATAGTGTATACAAATGTGACACTATAAGTGTGTAATTGAATTACATTATTATCTCTATTCTCAATGCCCTCAGCTTTGAGACAACTAACAGCTAGGGGATGTGGAGATTTGGAGCAGAGAGGGACTCTCGTTTAGGCTAGGTTCACACTTATGTGGTGAGGGAAACTGCATGCAACGGCCTTGAGATCTGCTGCAACAACAACACAATCTCTCCACTCATGCCAGGGTACTAGGTGTAATCCTAGAATCTGACCTGTCTTTTCAGCCTCAAATCCAATCGTTGTCAAAAGCTTCTAGACTTTAATTCCATAACATCTCTTTAATTCACCCCTTTTTAACGAATGAAACCACCAACTACTCATTCCCTCCCTTTTTATCTCTCGCCTTGACTATTGCAACTCCCTTCTCATAGGCCAACCTTTCCATTGGCTTTCCCCTGTTCAGTCCATCATAAATTCTGCTGCCAGACTCATCCACCTTACCAACTGCTCAGAGTCAGCTACCCCTCTCTGCAAAACCCCTACACTGGCTTCCGATCGCCCAGAAAAATCAATTCATAATAATATCCACCACATACAAAGCCATTCACAACTCTGCCCTGAGCTACATCACCAATCTTGTCTCCAAATTTCACCCAAACCAACCTCTCCTTTCCTCCCAAGACCTCCTGCTATCAAACTCCCTTGTCTCCTCCTCCCATGCTCATCCACAGGACTTCTTCAGAGCCTCTGCCCTTCCCTGGAACTCTCTACTTCAATCTGTTCAGCTATCTCCTACTCTGGCTGCCTTTAGGTGATCCCTGAAAACTCATATTTTCAGAGAAGCCTATCAATTAAATTTTCATCACTACCATCAGCTCATCCCCCACAGTTATAACCCTTATGCGTTTGCCTGCACCGGATCACACCGGACCGCATGGTACAAAATGACCATGCGATCCAGTTGTGGTGTGGCTCAAAATGGTGCATGCATTTCGTTGGTGTGATGTGGACTCAAATCGCACTGAATGGCATGTGAATTGCACAGAAATGCGGTGCGGCTCCTGTGCGACTCATATGTGGTTCATAGTGTGAACTGAGCTTTACTAACCGCAGAACAACCCTTTCTTCATGATTAACACAGGAAAGAGGGTTAATCTGTATAAAGCAAACGAGGCACATAAAGTGTTGTCAAAATTACAATGCAGAGCATACCTTCAGTGTATGAGCTTAATTCAGGTGCAAGAACGATGTATTGCACCACCACTGGAGATTACACTGCTCTCCCTCTCTTAGCTCTGGAGCAACTGATGCAGGACACTGAGCTGTGAGAGCAGTAGAGTAGAGTAGAGTAGAGCAGTTCGCTCCCTTTTCTCCTTGCACTAACATGCCCCCTGTAATGATTGTGCACATTGGGCCCATGAAAAGCTGTATGCGACATCCATTTTGTTTACCTCAAAATGCTCATCTCAGCCATGCTGTCATGTGCAGGGCATAAACACAGTGACTTTTTCCTCTCTCCCCCTCCTTTCAGTTCATATAATCTACAACCCTTAGCGGCATGGCAGACATCTCATATTAATCTCTTAATACACATATCAGGGGCCATAAAACTGTTGGGTTTGCCTGCTTGAGTGATAAGAAAGTTAATAGATACCGCTCGTAAATAGCTCAGTTGGAGGGATGGTCAATACACATCTCTGCAGATGGGTTAGCAGTTATAGCTCTGAAACTTCAGCATGCTTCATAACTTATTAAATAATAATAGCACAGCCAGAATATAGACATATTTACCTCCCGCAGTTCATTTATAGTGTTTTGAGTCCAAACATTGTTAACCTAGAAGTACTGGGAGTAGAACAAGCCAAATTCAGCTCCAAGTTTATATTCATTTTGAAGCTGCATTCAAGCTAGACAATAATCTGCATGTTAGCAGGCTGTACTCGGTAGGTACTAAGAGACATGAGTACCTATAGAAAACTGTCTCTGGGACATAGTCATAACCATAGTGACATCCCAGAACCCATTCCTCAGATGCTTAATTGGTCAGATGACCTCTGTCAACACCCCTTTCATCCCAAAGAAAAAGGGAATGTGAGTTTAGTTTGACAGCTCCGATTAACATGAAACCAAGGAACACCTAACAGGACTTGTGAGAGCCACTGTACCATTTTTTCTCATTCACTGGACTATCACGTACCTGGTGAAGACTGGAATGCCCAACACTCCTGGAGGTGGAGACAGAGAGTGCAAAGGCTCGTACACACTTGACGAAAATCGGACAAAATATCCTCTGATTTTTCTCTCTCATGCTCAGCGGTCACAACCGTTTTTAGTTAACAGTGCATAATGTTCACGAAATTTCTCGTCTGATTTTTTTTTGGGACATTTGTTCCTAGACTTCCGGGTCATCAGCAACTTCAGATCATGTGCAGTCTTTCGTATAGGATTTTTCACGGACGTACTGCATACACATTAAACGCAAATTGGTCGTCTGGGGACGGATGATAAAAATTTTGGTGTTTGTCCCTCCGTTTTTTTGTTGTTAAGAATGTCGGCATCGGCTGCTGAAAATTGTGTACACACTAGCCGAAAATCATACGATTTTACCTCGGACGGGAATTTTCGGCAGATTTTCTACTAGTGTGTACCCCACTTAAGGGCAAGGAGTGGCACGAGTGCCATAGCAGCTAGCTGGTGATGTCCACTCTGTAGGTGGGTATAGCTGGTAGTCACAGTCCTCAGAACAGGGTGCAGGAGCAGCTTGGCACCAGAGCATGGGATGGAAGCAGAACCAGGAGACGAGCAGCAGTCACTGAAATAGCAAGGAAAGTAAGAACGGGAGGCAGCCAAGCAACATGGTACAGAGTCAGCAAGCAGATCAGATTTAGTAAACAAGCCAAGGTCAGAGTAGTAGGGAACAGAGCTAGAGCGAGAGCAGAAACAAAGTCCAAAGGCAAGTCGGGTCATACACAAGTAAGCAAGTACAGCAGATCAGGTCTTGGGAACACAGGACCGAGCTGAAGACCATTCAGAAACTGCTCATAGTGATAGGCTAGTTTAAATAGGCCACTGGATGCCAAGCGCTAATTGGAATGTGCACGTGCTCACGCACAAATTCAAACTTAACTAAAACTGCATAAGTGACATTGGTCCTTCGCTTATTAATATTAGCATGTGTGCAGTGTGCACGAGCATGAGCATAAATCCGCACAGGCCTTTTGGTGCTAGAAAGCTAGAAATCCGGTTTACTTTACAGTTGTTTTATTGTCTCTTTATTTCTTTTTAACACCCTCTTTCAGTAATTACATATATATATTTTTTTATTTTTTTCACCATGTTGATCTTTTTATTATTAAACCCCATTTTGAAAAGTGTTAATATTGTCTCTAAAGCATTTAATGCAAACTAAAAAGAATCCCTGTCACTTGAAGAGCAGTACTGTATAGTATAAATCCTCTAACCATACCTGTCTGTGGTGACAGTGTGTGTTATAGACGTTTATTATAAAATCATAGTTGGTATTGCTAATATTGTGAAGAGTTAATTGGCCCAAAGCTGTCTGGTGGCAGTTTGGAGTTTAGAGGGTTAATTGCTTAATTAACTTAAAGCGGAGTTCCAGTCACAAAATCAACATAGTCGATTTTGGGCCATCCGCTTGCTTCTAGTCACCCGAAAAAGAAATGGATAATTACGATTTATTTATTTTTTTTACTTACCTTGTTATTGCAGAAAAATATACTCACCTTTCTTCCACTCCCTCCCTCTGCGGCCGCGGCCCGCGTAGTCACTTCCTCTTTGCATTGATTCCTGGGAGCTGAACGTCATCGCTCCCAGGAATCAATGCGCCTGCACCGGCCCCGCTCGTCAGTTCCAGTGCGGCGCCTCATTCCCTGCTAAACAGCTTCTGGGCATACCCAGAAGCTATGGAGGGATGACGCTCGCGCACCAAAAGTGACGAACGGGGCTGGTGCAGGCGCATTCTGGGAGAAGAGGACACGGAAGAGGACGCAGAAGAGGACGCGCTGGCTTCAGCTGCCCACATCCGAGATGGCAGCGCTGGAGAAGACATTTTCAAGGTAAGTATTTCTTCTAAAAGGTAAGTGCGAACCGGGACAGATCAGAGGCTATCCATTGTGGAATGTACTAGCCCTGACTGTCCCGGGGGTATTTTCATTGAAAATTTTTTTATGTGGCCGGAACTCCGCTTTAACCCAGTGAAATCACTCTCAGGCTGCTGGCACCTAGATTGTGGTCCCGCAAGCTGGAAAATCTTTGTGCAGCGTGCAGCTGGGAGTGGTATTGTTACATAAGTAACCGTGCGGTGTGAGATTCACCGGTCCTTTGATTGGTCACTTATCATAGAGATTAGTCTTGTAAATAGATGTAGGGTGCCCTATGGATCCCTTCTCCTGGCTCTGGAGGATAGAAGATATTATGAAACCCCTTTGATGGTGTCACAGGGGCTAAAAGAAGGATTACACAGCATAGGGACATAAGTAAATAAAAAATTAGCAAAGGACACTGGACACGGGAGAGGTTTGCAGGTTCTTCAAAATAGCAGCTTTAGTTCAGCTTTAATTAATTATAAGTAGCAACAATCTTTCTCTTGTTTCATTATACTATCACATTTCTTTCTATGTAAGCTTGAAATGACATAATACTAACATGTCAGAAATTATTTGCATCCATAATATGTCTGCTGTTTAGGTATGCATTATATTGAATAAGTGGCCTCAAAGACTTTTCATTTAGGGCACAAAACTCTAATATGGCTTTGTCAAAAACTCTCAGAACAGGATCTCCTCACTAAACAGTTTTCCTAAAAGGTATTTTAAAGAGAAGAATATTTGGTACATTTGCCAGTTGTGTTCATTGGGGGATTTACTAAAACCGGTGCACACATAGGGGTTGATTTACTAAAGGCAAATAGACTGTGCACTTTGCAAAATGCAGTTGCACTCTACAAGTGCAGATGCTCCAGAGCTTAGTAAATGAGGAGAGCTCTGCAGACTTCCATCATCCAATCACGTGCAAGCAAAAATGCATTTTTTTTTTCCTTGCATGTGATAGGGTACTCTTTGCAAAGTGAAGCGTTACTTCTCTTACTAAGCTCTGGAGCAACTGCACTTGCAGAGTACAACTGCACATTGCAAAGTCCATAGTCTATGTCCTTTAGTAAATCAACCCCATAATCTGGTGCAGCTGCACATAGTCAATCAGCATAATCAAAGCCTAATTGAACAGGCTGAAGTTAAGCAGGCCATAAATGGGTCGAATTCCAAAAAATTTTCTTAAAATCGTAATTCGGAATCTTCGTTCGAATTTCGCACCATTGGTGGGCTGCAGCAGTGGTCGACATTTGTGCGGCCATCAAATTTAAGTGATCGGGCACGTTGGAAATTTTTTTGAAAAACAAATTAATTTCTAATCAATGATGGGAGAATTGTGTGAAAAGTAAAAAAAAAAAAATATGTACATAAGTTGTGACCTGGAAAGAAAAAGAAGATTCCAAGCCCCAAAATTTTTTATCTGTAGCAACATGAGGTGAAATTAAAGGCTTGGTTGGTCGTGTTTCGAAATCAATGGTGGCTCCATCAGATTATAAAATGCAATAAATACAAACAATTCACAATTTGACCCATGTATGGCCTGCATTAGAAGCTGATTGCTTATTATGCCCAGTTGCTCCGAATTCTGTGTGAAGCAGTTTTAGTAAATCTCCCCCCATGTCTCATAAAAAGAAAATATTTTTTTGGCATGCAGTAGATTTCAAGATAGCATTTTTATGAGTTCTTTGGGAAAAAAAAGTAGTGAGAGACTGAAACTGATATGCTAAATGCCATTGCCTTGTTTATTGGAAACACAACCACTCATATTGTTATAATGAAAAAGGCATTGCTATTTATAAATCACACTCTGAAGAAGTGCACAAAACATTTTGATAATCATCTCACAATGAATTACACATGTGCAGAGGTAAGGCATGCTAGGGTGATTACCAGTTAGCAGTGTATGTCATATGAATAGTTATAAAAGTATTGCGTTATCTAAAAAATTTGGATATGTGAGTTTTTACAGGACCTACTGTAGTTGATCACAATGTATGCCAAACACAGACAAATCACATTGGCAAACGGGAAACAATTTATTTACATCCAAGCTCACCAACAGACATAGAAAGCAGCCAAATCTAAATTACACAAAATTACAATTTCCATGTAAAAGGAACAGCATCTCTGTGACCTAATGATCAATAACTGTAGGTTGTGAACTTCACAAAATAGACATTTATGACAAGGCTACCATTCAAAAATCAGTTTTGTCACAGATTAGTGGACAATGACACACGAATCAGGGTAAGGAGAATAAACCAAGAACTCTTAGAATGGATAGATTTGTGGAAAGCCAAAGGATTTCGTCCTCCAATAATTTTACTTGTCAGATTTTTAAACATACAGAGAGTAGAATAGACAGACATTCTTTCGGAGCCATTAGGCCTAATGATTGCATGGTTGTATAATGACCAAGGGGGACATTTCAAGAGCTGTGGTGAAAACACTTTTCCTTTATGATAGGACTCCCAAAAATATGGGTAAATAAATTCAAAAATGTTTGTACAAACATTGGAATGAAATCTGACATCTTCCACACTAAGGCCCTTTTCTCACTGGGTGGATCCACTCGGAGGACTCCCCCTGCTCAGCGGGGGGGTCGCTCCATTGATCCCCACTAAGCAGGCGGATGACAGGTCCATCTCTACACATGTAGAGATGGACCTGTCAGAGTCCCGCTCTCCTCTATAAGGAGATCGGATGAAAATGGACAGCATGTCCGTTTTCATCAAATTCCATCCGATCTGACCCACTGGACGAATGGCGAACATATTGCCATCCGTCTGTTTGCAGCAGATCTTGAGGAATCGGATGCCAGATGGGTGCTGACATCCGCCTCCCCATAGAGGAGAATGGGTGGCCCCATTAGGTCCGCCTAAAAAAACGAATAGGCGGACCTGATTGGTCCGATCATGTAAAAAGGGGCCTAAATCCCCATATATAAACACCAGTCAGCATTTACAGCTGGTGACATTTTAAAAAGTAGAGCATAGCACCTCCAAAATTATGCAGATATATAGTTTCAAACATTTATTATATTATTCTAAGGTTTGAAACCATTTTGAAGGGAAATTTGAACACTTCTCCTTGTTAGGTTTGAAAAAACAATGTTTTTACCCAAGCCTGTGCAATGGTACAAGAACATCAGGCTTCAGGAGACAAAAATCTACATCCAAACATATTGGAGACAGAACAGATAAAGAGCTGTGTTGTATGGATTTTCTGCAGAGAGCACTAAGCTGTTCCTATGTGATTACACAGCAAGAATCTTGTTTTATATTTTGAAAGTCTCCAGCTGACCTTAAAATAAAAAATGCACATACAACTAGTCTTGATCAGTTAATGGATTTCACAATCTCTATAGAAATGTTAATTTTATAATCTGACACTTGCATTGCATTAGATTTTCTCTCTTTATTCAAGCATATATTCAAGGAAAGCTGCCATGTGAAATCTCCACATAAATATACACACACTCAGCCCCTAATGGCCATCAATAAAAGCGGATCGCACCCTTCATTATATACGAGGTGAAAACTCAGCATGAGATCCCTGGACTCACACAATCTGAGTGTCAGCTTTCAGCTTCATATCAGTATAATCTTTGTTATTCAAGTCTTGGTACAGTATATTGGATTGAGCTCCGCTGTGAGGTTTTCATCGAGTTATGAATCTAGGCTACGTACTTTTGTTTCCATAAATACGGGAACTGAAAACTGAATGGAAAATACTTGCCGCTGTTGTATATATAAAGACTCCCTACTTGGTAATGCCAATATGAAATTAGTTAAAGGACGTTGGAAACTAAACTTTAGTGTACATTATATAAACATTAAAATAACTACTGTACCCAAATGGCATAATCTACATAAATTGGTTTATGTAAAAAAAAATTTTAATAGCATTCACAGATCAAGATGTAAACATTTATAAAGGCTTTTAGCACCAAAGATATTTAAAACCAAGGTGGCACAGCGGGGAGCAATATTTTCATCTATCCATTATAATTATAATCATATTATACAGAATATGGGACTTTATAAGGTACCTACAATATGTGTCAGACTAACTTGAACAAAATAAAGTACTTTTTATCTGTGTTCACATACAATTAAACAAAAAAAAAACACATTCCCTCAAAATATTGAAAGGCCATTCTCTGCCCCACACCGTCTCACTCTGTTGGCCTTTGGGAATCAAAATGTAGACAATGGCCTCTCTGCTCTCCACACTCCCGTAGGGACCGTTTTTAATAACCTTCAATTTCCACCGGGTATGTTACCTACTCTTTTTAGCTGGTGAACGAACAAAAGTCTTTATCGCATAGGACACTTCCTTGATCATAGAGGTATGCTCCCCTCTTCTTATTTTGTGCAAGATTTGGAGATGCCCTCTTCTGAGAATTTCCATCTACAACAAATACACCATTTCCTACGTTCTCAGTAGAGGAAAAGTCCAGATCTTGCAGTTCGAACACAGTTCAAAAACAGATGTATACAAGAGACTCTTCAGTGAGGGTGCATATCCATGTTGTACAAATTCTTTGTTTCCCCCTCATTAAAACATCCCCATCAACTCGCTTGGGAGAGGGACTTGGGCATTTCTCCTGAGGACTGGCGACATAAGTAAATAAGGGCATTTTAAATGTTGCCTTAATTGAAGCAGGGTAGAAGGAGCTTGCAAGATGGGTTTTTTTTTTTTTTACCCGGATTTGTCACCCTCTTGCTTCAGAGTCTGTGGCCAGGTGGGCTCTGCTCTCCACACATGGTGGACCTGCCCCAAGGTCTGGTGCTTCTGGATATGGGTTAATTTTTTAATTTATTTGGTCACTTTGGTTAACATTATTAAAGACCATTGTGTTGCACTGCTCAACGAATCCGTCGACAATTTCACAAGAGCCACGCAGAAAATAGCTATCGCTACTGCTTGGAAAAGCCCGGTGATCGACTTAGCCTTAATGAAGCAAAAGCTTACTTTGAGCATGCTGCACAAAAAAATGTTAGTGTCCTATTGGATAAACAATCCCTGTTTGAAAAGGTATGGATCCCCTGGCTTTCTTACTTACAGGTACTGTCTCGGACACTTGAGGTCGACATTAGATTGATGGTCGGGCGGACTACCTGAAGGGCATGTTCTTACTGTTCTATTCTTTCTCTTTTTTCCCTCTGTTTTCCTGCTTTCCTTTCCCTTTTCTGGCTTTGCTCATCTTTTTACTTCAGTACACTTTTTATGTTTTTGGTCCTCTAGTCGGACCTTTATTCTTGATTTAAGGTTACTGTCTGTCAAACTATTCTAAAGGATAGGTTGCTGATATTTTAGATTTTGTTTTTTACTACTCTTTGATGTTCACCTGATAGATATTTAGGCCTATTGTTTGGTGCCATAGTGGTCCCTCTAATAGCTAAAGGTAATCCTATATTACTATGATTATCACTTTCCCAGTTGGTGAGGTGGGGTGGGTGGGTGTAGGCCTGCTTGATAAGGGACCCTTTATGGTTGACCATTTTGATGTTGTTCCTTATACCCATCTATGGACTTTCCATTGGTTCGGAATTTAACCCCTCATTTTTCAGTTATGTTATTGTCACCATTGTTTTTAAACTGACAAAGATGACAGTTCAATTTTGTACTTGATTTGCTACCCTATAATGTCCTATTGTTATTTGAAATCTCAATAAAAAGATTGCAACAGAAAAATAAAAAACAGATTACAAAAGTGCATGTCCTTACATGTTGTTGCTTTCTATAAATATACAGTATAGTTGAATAGCATAACCTTCACTTATTTTAAAACCAAATATTTGGCTTTGAAATCCATTATCTCTCATTACTGATACTGCATAGCAGCTAACACTCAATTTCCCAGACAGTACTTGAGGAGGGATGAGACCACTTCTCAATGCGTTTCCCAGATATTAAAGTTTAGCTAAAGGCAAATCTTTTTTTTTTGTTTTGGATAGAGTGGTGATGGATTAAAACAACTAGTAGGTTAATATTGCCATCTGTGCCCCTGTTAGGGAGATTCACCCTCTCTGTTTGTCCTGTTAACCATTATCATTGAAATTAAAAGTAAAAGAAAATTCCACATTTTGGGTTGTTCCTAGAAAAGTAATGGAGGTAAAATCTTCCCATGGGGAAACTAGTTCTGGCGACCTAATGGGATGGGGCCCCAAGGAATTGCTTTAAAGTGGAACTTTACTCTCTTAATCAACATTGATTATTTTTTTTCCTCATGCTGCTAGCATTAATAAATAGATAGGAAAGTATGTTATATTTATTTGTTTAATTTCTTCAGTTATTTTCTGGTTTCCTGCTTAGGCAAATGATGTCATACATCCCAGGAGTCTTCAGGAGGGGAGGTGAAGGAGGGGTTTTCTCAGCTAAGCACACTCTCCTGTATGCATACCTGAACTAAGGGCAGGAAGTAAATGCTACATTAATTATTTGTCCTTACTCAAGATGGCCACAACCAGAAATCCTAGGGGGTGTTTTTTAAAAAGATTTCTCACCAAAAATAAAGCATGGAGATACGGATGGATGGGGGAGTTCGCTTAAAATAATAAAAATTAATTAAATAGCGTTTTTGGTTTGTGCTCAGATGCAGTGAAGATCCACTTTAATATGCAGGGTTTACTCTCACTTCCTGTTTTGACTATGGGACAGAAAGTGAAGGTAAAAGTCCCCAATGGGAAAATGGAAAAAAAAAACTGCCAGGAGTTAAAACCATCCCTTACTCTAGTCAAAAACGAAAAAAAAAAAGTTTTGCCTATAGGTCTACCTTAAACCCTGCTTCTTCAGGAGACAACAATAAGTTAGTAGATAATCATATATGTGCACTTAGCTAACTAGGCATGCAGTCCATCTGCACTCAATATGTGGATAAAGGGGCTCCAGCGGATATGAAGATCTTGCAAAATCAGTACTGACATCTTAGATATTGGGCAAAACCAAGTATGAACTAAGGATTGGCATTAAACTATTCCAAAATGGTCTTTAGCACCAGTAGAATTCCTCAGGCACCTTCCAAGTTGTCACCACATAGTCCCCCCATAAGGCAGATAGGGGCATTTAAATATTTCTATTATCCTGATTGTTTTTGTCATACTGCAAGTTTTTAGTAAGTCACCAACCTGGAACAAAAAAGTAATCTTCTTCAGCTGCATGTTGGTTCCAAGTTAGTAATTCACAAAGGAGCAGAGCTGGAAAATGGAGAACTAACTAGGCAATTAACAATTTCATTTAACAAGTCAGCAGCCACAATTTGTCTATTATGATATAAAAAAAAAAAAAAATATATATATATATATATATATATATATATATATATATATATATATATATATATATATATAGTTTATATGTTTTTTTGGCCCTTACAGATACCAGTAGCCTGCCTTTTTACATGTTGACCACAATGGATTGCTGGCAACTGTGCACTGTTGTTAGTGAGAAATGTGTCTCTCTATGGAAAGTCTTATTTACACAAAAGCAATTACAAGAACTTTGAGAATTGTATTGGCACATTATTTAGGCATATCTGACAGCAACTGTACCTCATATTTCAGTCCTAATAAGGTTTGTAGTAATAATCATAGATATTTCAGTGTTGCATAATATGTGCATCCTTCCCTTCCATCAGTACCACCACAAACATAGCACTTATTATTCTTTGGTTACATGTGTTTATTTAGGTATTCATCCAACATTTTACCAAAGAAAGCTATTGTCCACCATTATTTACAGTTTACTTTACTTATACAGGTGTTTGTCAACTATGTTTATTGCCTACTACCTAATAGGAAAGCCTTCTCAAAATAAATAAAGGATGAGAGCTTAATGAAATGGATGTGAAAGATGTGTCAGCTGACATGGTTTGGATTAAACTGAAAGGAAGTTAAATATTTATCTGTATACATGTCTTAATACAAGTGGTTTGCACAATAATAACAGCATTCTTGGTTTCTGCACATAAACATGTCTTGTCCCTAGAAGTGTTTCATAACAATTCTTAGTATTTTAACTCAATTATCAACCACACCATTCGTTCCTGACAACCATTTTGTTCAGCAGACCAGTTAATCACAATACAATGCAACCTAGATTTGTTTATTAATGTATATTTGTTTTATAACATAAATAATGGCACTATTCCTTAATCACAGAATTCATGACTTGATTACTTGTTCAGGTTATATTTTGTTAAAACCATAAACAGTATACAAGTGCATTTAAAAAAAAATGTAATATCATCAAAAAGTTAATTTATTTCAGTAATTCAATTCAAAAAGTAAAACTCATATATTATATAGATTCATTACACACAGAGTGACATATTTCAAGCATTTTTTTTTCTTTTTATTTTGATGATTATGGCTTACAGCTAGTGAAAACCCAAAATTCAGTATCTCAGAAAATTATAATATTGTGAAAAAGTCCAATATTGTAGACTCATGGTGTCACACTCTAAACATCTAATAACTCAAAACATCTGTGAAGGTTTGCTGAGCCTTTAAACGGTCTCTAAGGCTGGTCATACATTATACTATTTTCTGAAAACTATAGAAGAAAATAGTATAATGTATGGCCAGCCTTGGTTTGGTTCAGTAGGTTACACAATCATGGGGAAAACTGCTGACTTGACAGTTGTCCAGAAGACAGTCATTGACACCCTCCACAAGGAGGGTAAGTCACAAAAGGTCATTGCTAAAGAAGCTGGCTGTTCACAGAGTGCTGTATCCAAGCATAATAATAGAAGGTTGACTGGAATCAAAAAGTGTGGTAGAAAAAGGTGCACAAGCAACAAGGATAACCACGGCCTTAAGATTATTGGGAAGCAAAGGCCATTCAAGAACTTTGGGGAGATTCACAAGGAGTGGACTTCGGCTGGTGTCAGTGCTTCAAGAGCGTCTTACCTGGGCTAAGGAGAAAAAGGTCTTGACTGTTGTTCAGTGGTCCAAAGTCCTCTTTTTGGATGAAAGTAAATTTTGCATTTCATTTGGAAATCAATGCCCCAGAGTCTGGAGGAAGAGTGGAGAGGCACAGAATCCAAGTTGCATTAGGTTCAGTGTAAAGTTTCCACAGTCAGTAATGATGTGGGGAGCCATGTCATCTTCTGGTGTTGGTTCAGTGTGTTTTAACTATTCCAAAGGCAACACAGCCCTCTACCAGGAAATGCTACAGCACTTCCCTCTGCTGACCAGCCTTATGGAGATGCTGATTTAATTTTCCAGCAGGACCTGCCCACACTGCCAAAAGTACCAATACCTGGTTTAGTGATCATGGTATCACTGTGCTTGATTGGCCAGTAAACTCGCCTAACCTAAATCCCATAGAAAATCTGTGGGGTGTTGTCAAGGGGAAAATGAGAGACACCAGACCCAACAATGCAGACAAGTTGAAGCCCACTATCAAAGAAATCTGGGCTTCAATAACACCTCAGCAGTGTCGCAGGCTGATCGCCTCCATGCCATGCCGCATTTATGCTGTAATTCAAGCAAAAGGACCCCCGAGCAAGTTTTGAGTGCATACTATACTGTACATGGACATACTTTTCTGTAAGCCATAATTTCTGTATTAAAAAGCCTTTTTTTTATTGGTCTTATGTAATATTCTAGTTTTCTGAAATACTGAATTTTGGATTTTCACTAGCTTTAAGTCATAATCATCAAAGTAATGTGTGTAATGAATCTATATAATATATGAGTTTCACTTTTTAAATTGAATTATTGAAATAAATTAACTTTTTGAAGATATTCAAATTTTTTGAGATGCGCCTGTAAATATATTTGCCCTATAAATTCTTCTTATTTCAATTGGCATTATGTACATTGAAGGAAAGGAACAAAACATCACACAATTGGTGCACATAAAAAACACAAATCTAACTCTAATATCAAAAATGACCTGAATCTGGTGCCTTACCACATTACATTGTAAACAGCATGAATAGTTACATGAGTCTCTCTTTCCCCAACATTAATCAGAAATACATTTGCTATTTTATTTTTCTTCCCTGCAGTTTCCCCCTCCTGTGTTCATAGGGCACACACAAGTACATTGCAAATGAGATCACCTCCAATCGAGTGTTTATGAAATACTGGTTACTAGTAATAGGCATCCATGCTTGGCATAAAAATATATTTAAAATATTTAATATTTAAATCTGGAACTAGTTCACCAATAATCCCTTGATGTGATCCATTGAGTTTTACCAACATAGGACTCTATCAATTCAAAAGTCCAATATTTCAATGAATAAATGTTTTATCCTTGGATGAGGAGTAAGACAGGGGGTACCATACTTGATGGTTTAGTATGGAGGGAAGGGTTTCAGTCTTATTCAGCCCTTCAGTATGGTGTTGGTGGGATCTGTGCTCCTACATTTAAAGTATAACTAAGGCAAAACTTTTTTTTTTTATAGAGTGGAGAAGGGTTGGACATTTTTTGGGTTTTTATTGTTGTCTGATCCCCCATTAGACCTACCCTCTATATTTGTCCTGTTTACCATTATCATTGAAAGTGAAAGTAAAAGAAAATTCCACATTTTGGGCTGACACCAAAGCAGGCATAGAGGGAAGCTCTTCCAATGGAGACACTAGTTATGGTGAATATATAAAGTAATAGGTGCAGCGCTAGAGAACAAGCGTATAAAAGTTCCAAATAATCTGTGTGTAGTCCTATTCGGTTTAAATCAGCAAAATGTCTAGCTACCGAAAGAGGATGAGCCACTATGGCTTGACATAGAAAGTGCTTTAGCGTGAACCCCAGGCCTCACTTCAATATTAATGTTGGACATATGGCGATCATGGGATGTATCTTCCCTGTCACCATGGCGGCATTATTGCTGGGTTGGCGCAATTTACTTAAGGGCCCTAAACAGGAATCCCCAATAAAACCCCCTCTTATTCCGATCCGGGCTCTAGAATCCACGATACCCTTTCTGTATACCAAACCACTCCAAATGAATGAAGTCCAATATGTACAAGACTTCTTCCATAATGATAAACTTAGCAGATGGGAGGACATGCAAAAGCAGTTCCGCCTCTCACCTAACCTCCAATTCTCATGTTTTCGCATCCTACATTTCTTATCCAAACATCCCTTACTCCCCTTGCTTATACCGCCAAAAGCATGGAATTCCCTGCATGACCAAAGGACGGCTAAAGGGGGCATATCTACATTCTATAATATATTTCAAGACAAATGGCACTCCAAAAGACTTCCCCAATTCTGAAATGGGAAATGGAGTTTGGACAAACTTACCCTTTGAATGTATGGGATAATGCCATCCGATCGATCTATAGGTTTTCCAAATGTAGTGATCACTGGGAGATGATGCTCAAATTGTTTTACAGGTGGCATTATACGCCGTACAGGCTCTCCAAATTCTCCCTACATCACACAGCTAACTGTTGACATAATTGCAATCAAGTAGGCCATCTACTACATATAATGTGGGAATGCCATAGCTTATCTAGTTTTTGGAACCAAATTTTCCAGCTAATCTCTTCAATCACTGGTATTCTGAACCCTTCCAACCCAGGTCTAGCACTTTTAAACATAGGCATAGACAACTACCCACCACAAATGAGGCAGGTAGTGTGCCATATATTACTGGCAGCTCGTAGCAATATTCTCAGGAAATGGAGTTCCATAGATTCATCCAATATATCAGAAGTTATAAACACAGTTCGACAAAACCATGTTTACGAAAGGTTGATGGTGATTAATCAATTGATGCCCATGTTCCACTAGGTAATGCCCAGGTGGGGGGGGGGGGGGGTCGCTTCCTCCCCTCAACACAGTTTGCTCCCAAGTGGGGTGTTGGGGTGTGGGGGAGATGGCCCACTTCCTGTGCTACTTTTCTGGTAGCAATCGTAGGTCTTAACTGCCACGATAGCTACAACACAAATCTTGCACCTCAACCTCTGTACTGGATGTATTTAAGTGATAACAATATTTCTTTATGCCCTGTTCTATTGTCTCAGCATTGTCTTCACAACAGTTTACTTTTTGTTTTGTTTATTTCTGTTATTGTGTTCTAAAGTCCTAATAAAGACAATTGCAATAAAAAAAAGTTTTGCCTATAGTTCTAGTTTAAAAATAACAGCCTTTCTTGCTTAGTAAAATAACAGGCTTAAGAGTGATTTTGTATCTGAGATGGTTGCCAAGTCCTTAACCAGACCAGGAAGGCATAGGGGTTGATTTACTAGAACTGGAGCGTGCAAAATCTGATACAGTTCTACTTAGAAACCAATAAGCTTCAAGGTTTTTTTGTCAAAGCTTAATTGAACCAGCTGAAGTTAGAAGCTGGTCAACTACCATGCACAGTTTCCCTAGAGTTTGCACTCTCAAGTTTTAGTAAATCAACCCTGTAGAAACACTAGGTGAGAATTGTAGAATGAATTTATAAACAGTACATACATTTTTATTTGGATACTAACTGCACAAACCATAAGTAGAGCAAACAAAAACCTAAAATAGTACTTTTCTAATAATGTGTGTTTGCGGTAATAAAGGGTACTAGAGTTTTGTTCCATAAAGTCCCCTACCATTGTTGCCTTACCCATATCAAATCATTTGTTTTTATGGGCATCCTAAACAAGCAACCCTAATCAATACATCAGTGTTCAAGTCTTTTACTTGTCTGACTCCAGAAATATCATTGCTTTGCACTGCTTTATTGAATATTCTAGAACTCTTTAACGACACTTTCTGTTTGCAAATAGTTTATATGTGGTGAATGTGTGCCTTCTGCCTTCTACATATATAGATAAATCCTTACTGACATGTATTTGTCAACATCCCTCAATAACTCAGTGTACAAATAAGACCTGTCAACAGTAGGTCCAGAAGTATCCACTCTCCAGTTGTTATTAAGTCCAACCTCTTTGGACAATGACACTTAATGATTTAATATATCATTAAATGTAATTTTAAATGCAAGCAGTAAAATTACGTGATATTGACCTGGTATCAGCCTTTTGCATTCCCTGTACATTAGGGCTGGAGTTTGAGAGGGGAAAGCAGAGCAAGGAGCCAATCAGTTCATGACAAGAAGCATGCTGATAGGAGAATAAACAAGAGTGACAAAGAGATGAGCGTATCCCTGTGCTGCTGTCTAGTCACAGGTTGAGGCAGGTCTAGGATGACCTGGTCGCAGAGGAAGTGGGTTGAATGATGCTTGTCATCAGACTGAGAACACCTAGTGGAAGAAAAATTACTGTGCGGGAAAATTCTGGATTGAGGCTCGGTTCACACTATTGCGATGCGGGAAGGCTGCGAATTCGCAGCCTGTTCCCGCATCGCACACGCACCCCCGGCAGTTCACACTGCCATATGCGATCCGCTGGGGGTGTCAATGTAATCTTAACGACACCCCCAGTTTGATCGCATATCGCAGTGCGATCGTGCAGTTCGCACAGGATGGGATCGCACAAGTGTGAACCGCTGTGCGATCCGATCCTGATGCGGCAGCAAAAATGCCTCCTGTGCGTCTTTGCTGCGGGTGCGGTGCGAATTTAGCCATACAAACTGTATGGCTAAACTCGCACCGCACAGCTGATCGCATGTCATGTCGGAGCAGTGCGCTCCGACATGACATGCGAACCCGGCACACGCAGAAGTGTGAACCGAGCCTGAAAGTGAATATTGCATCAAAGGCTAGTTTTGTTTTTTGGGTTTTTTTTAATGTTTTATGGGATATTCATTTTATCTTGTTATTTGTGGCTGTTGTTCTGCTTTAATAAATTAATACAGTAAGTAGCAAGAGGAAAATTTTAAATTTGCAAAAAGTAGCCATGAAATTAAAGCAAAATGCATTGCTAAATTACAGCAAAATATGTATGCATCAATGCTCTTTACATTTATTTACACACCTTCCTCTGATCCATCAGAAAAATAATATTTGGGAAATACTTTAGATGTTAAAAGGCAAAGAGATGTAAAGAAATATGTATGATATGAAGATTCCTATTTACGTGCACTGTTAGGATCACACTATTTATAGTCAAAAGGCATTTTCTATTCCGTATACTAGAACAAAATGTATCGTCCGGATGACAGTACAAGGGGAACTACATTAAACGTGCCTTCAAGATATCTTTGTACCTTGAATTCAAACATTGTATTAAAAGTGAGCAAAAGACAATAGATCATTCTTGCATGCAGAGTATGAAACAAAAGTCTAGACATGCTTTCTACTTTTCTTGTGTAATTTTAATTGTGTTAGTTTGGTCATGTTTAGTATATGCGTTGTAAATGTCAGAGGTTAAAATGAAATGTCAGTTAAAAAAATAACCTACAGTATCCCTAAATGGTCAATTCACTATATTGATTGGTTATTTTAACTTTGTTGTTTTATTTCATAATAATGTTCCCATCAAAATTCTCAGTTCACAAATATAAAGGTGACATTTTTCACTTAAATGTGTTGTTTGGCGAGTCTAATGAATCAGTATTTAACCATGAATCATCCTAACTTTCTGTTCTCAATAGACACCTTAAATTTAGATTTAAAATAAAACCTGTGATTAACATTAGCAGCTTAAACTGGCCATATGTTAATCGATGTATAAGCAGATGTTTCCTTCTGTGAAAGCGGCATGCCCAAATGGTCAGCAGATCCAAAGCTATAGACAGGTGAAGGTATATGGAAATTGTGACTTTTCATGCAAAAGCCGAGCTTGGCCCAATCCTCTACCATCTTCCAAGCTTCCACCTTTATCCCATTTATATATGTGAATAGGGGTGGACAGATCCCTCCACCTATACCCAGCCTCCTCCACAAATAAGCTCCAACACTGTTGCAACATCCCCCCTTTTGTTGGATATAGTTCTGGCCTGGAGCTGTGGGTTCTTTATCCTGATGAGCAACTTTAATGATAATCAGGAGACTGGAGAGGGCCACCATGCTCAATTTTTGTTTTTGGCCATTTGTGCAGTAAAAAAAAAGGCTGTATTGATGTGTGACCCATCTCTGGCTGCTGCAGTGTTTGTTACATATCTTACTTTTACTCGGCCCGTAGGCTCCTGACGGTGCCGAATGTCCAGTGCTCAGTCTGGTAGTTCCTGGCTGAAGCACACTCAGTACATTGATCACTGTTGAGCGCTCTTTCAGAGTCTACGCTGTTCTTAAAAATTCTTGCATTCTTTTCAATAAATGCAATGTGATTGGAGAAGAAGAAATGGTCACATCCATCCCCACCTACTCCAATACCAGAGTGCTTTGCACTCATAGCCTAAAAATATTCTATCTTGTACATATGCCTGTACACTATACTCATGTTTATGCAAGCATCAGAATATACCCAAGTACATCCATTATTTTTATACAGGATTTATATCGCTCCAACAGTTTCGGCAGCGCTATACTATGTAAAGGGAGACCATACAGTAACAATACAATTCAATACAATTCAATACAAGAGAGTTATGATAGCCCTGCTTCTGAGAGCTTACAATCTAATAGGGAGGGTAAAGTGGAACAAAAGTTAATAACTGTGGAGAATAAGCTGATGGGGAAATAAAAGATTCAGTTGTTAGCTTAAGGCAGGATAGACTGGAATCGCCTAGAAGTGGACAGAGTAGGAGATACCTGGACATACTGGAAACAGGGGAGAGAATTGTATTATGAATTTGGCATAATAATAAGAAGTGAGAACTAACATCAAATGGTTGAGCTTTTAAGGACAAAGCAACTTGCTTTTTCTTCTTTTTTAGGGCTTTTCTTGTCCAATTTTTTTAAAAGAAAGTTCAAACAAAGTTTTCCTCACAGGGGTATTCCATCCAAAACCAAATTACATTCAGGCTCCTGGCTTACAGATTCAGCACTGCTGTTCTGGCCTTACCCTTTAGGTCTTTGTCTGTCTCTTAAGGCCTGTACACACGGTCAGATAACCATTAAAAAAATACAGCTTTCGAAGAGATTGTATGATAATCTGATCATTAGTACACAGTACACGCAGCTGCGGGCATCATTCAGATATCTTTTTTCTGCGATTCCTTGCAAAGTAAAAGTCCTCATAGTGGCTGTTTAGGCGGCAGCCCTGTAAAAGCAAACAAGCCGCCCTCTGGTGCTTCTCCCAGCTCATCCCTTCGATCGGCCAGCCAGAGAATGAATGAGCCAGTGGCAGAAGTTTACCATAGAGCTGGCCGTAGAGTAGATGGTCCCCAGCCATCTCTAAGACCCTCAAAGGCCGGAAGTAAAGCTGTCAGCATGAGGGGGGAAAAAAAGCCGATTAGCTGCTCTGTTTACATCACGTGATCAGCTGTTATTGGCTGACAGCTTATCATGTGGTAAAGGGCCGGGACCGGGAGGGAGCGCGCAGGCAGCTCATGCATAGGAGAAGTAAATGGACACCCTCCCAGCAATTTAGGCCCACGCTGTAGCTGTCTTTCAGCATGAAGAGGTTAATTATGAAATTAACTTTAACTTTTAATACCAAGCAGAACCGCAGTTAACCGCAGACTCAAGCAGCAATATCTTATACCAATAACAGCATACCAACCACTGTCCACCCACAAAGTGGGCAACATTACCCACATAAAGGTGGACCCCGAGGAGGAGAAATAACAAAGGGGGAGGGAGGGTAGGAGAGAAGGTCAAAAGATCCAGAAGGAAGGCTGAGGAGAATCCAGAGGTGAGTCCAGCTGACAGACCTGAGGTATGTGCTGTCTCCACCCAGTGACAGGAGAGGATAGAAGTAAAAGGTAACATTCATTGTCTAGATGTTTCCCACCAAAAGATTTGTCACCAATCCAGTGCTCAGCAGCTGAGGTAAATGTTCTAGCAATCACAAAACAGAAAGATACAGCAAATCAGCCATAGAGAGACATGTACTTAATAATCATCATAGCCCTCTATTAAGAGAAAAATGTATTTATAAAACAAATAGGTGTTAGTGGTGGCAATCCCATGGGGCCACTTCTCTATTTTATTCTTTCGTGGCTCTGACATTTTTGCTACTGTGATCTAACTTCCTGTTTAAGGGTGGTTATGTTCATTCTCCATGGTTTCACTATATGCAGAAAGATGGCCACCCTCTCTAAGGGTGCTCCCGAGATGGTCTAGGGACTAAGAACTATGAGATTTGCAGTGTTCATATAGCAGCACACATGACCACAACTAAAATGTACAGCTCGTTCCAAACAAATGGAAGTGAGAGAGAAAAAGGAAAGGTTCAGAAGCTCGCAGAGGATGTTACAAGGAGGCAAAAAACACAGTAGGAAACAAATTCATGAAATATAGATTACAGGGCCATCAAAGTGGTTGTAATCCCCTGAAATATAAAATTAACAGTGCATATCTGAATATAGTGTGTAGTAGCTTCAATCTTTAGCACTGAATGTGGATTTGGTCTCCTCTCTTCTCCCTCTGCTATCTGCATGAATCTTTTGACAGTTTTTCCAGACACCAGTCAATCTATGGAGACAGCCTCAGCTGTGCATGTTTCCCTATGAGACTGTGTAGAGAGGGGGGAGTATGTCTATTCCCTCCACTCAGGTTTCAGATTACACTTCATTCTCCTCTCTGCCCTGTGCAGTGTGTGAAATCAAATCCCCCCCTGCCTCCTGCAAGCTGAAAAATGCCCTTTTATCTGTGTACTGTAAAGGGCTGTAGAGGAGAGAGGGCTGCAGATAAACAGGTACAGCCCATGAAGGAGGATTTACTTAATCACTGTGCATCACACAGGCTAGTGACTTCAGTGGGCTTATGTAAGGGTTTATTATCACTTTGAGTAGTGGATGTGTATGGATTATTTTTGGAGAATAAAGCTGGCCATACATATATCAAACTTCTGCCAGTTCCGCAGGGGCTGGCCAAATTGTAATCCAAAAGTTTGGACAGGGTGGTTGTAGAAAAGTCAATCTACTGATCAACTTCTTTACAACCTCCCTGTCAGATGTTTGCCACTCAATCAACGCCACCAGCTATAGATAGCAGCACTGATCAGTGTATTCTGATGGCAGGAAAGTCTCCCTGCTGTCACAATACAATAGCACAGCAGGGAAGATTCCCCCAACCACATTGGGTGTGTGGAAGGGGTAATCAGGTTGGTTGAATGAAAAAAAAATTACTCGTCTATGGTCAGCCTAAGAATATAGTTTAGTGTCACTTTAATTGTAGTAACTCCTAAAAAATAGGGATTTAGCCACTTAAGGACCCAGCCTTTATCTGAGTTAAAATCAGTATTTTTTACTAAAAAATTACTTAGAACCCCCAAATTATATATATATATATATATATATATATATATATATGTTTTATTTTTTTTATTTTGCAGAGACCCTAGAATAAAATAGAGATCGCACTGTATTTGCGCAGCGGTCTTACAAACACAATTTGTTTTTTGGAATACACTTTTTTGAATTTAAAAATAAAAAATTAGCCCAATTTTTTTTCTATAATGTCAAAGATAATGTTACACTGAGTAAATAGATACCTAACATGTCATGCTTTAAAATTGTGCATGCTTGTGGAATGGCGACAAATTTTGGTACTTAAAAATCTCCATAGGCAATGCTTTCCACTTCTACAGGTTGCCAGTTTGGAGTTACAGAGAAGGTCTAGGGCTAAAATTATTGCCCTCGCTCTAACGATCGAGGAGATACCTCACATGTGCAGTTTAAACATTGTTTACATACGTGGGCGCAACTTGCGTATGTGTTTGCTTCTGTACGCAAGTTCGGAAGGAACAGGGTGCTTTCATTTTTTTTTCTCCTTATTTATGTTACTTTATTTTATTTTTACACTGTCCCTTAAAACATTTTTATTTTATTTTTATTTTTTTTATCACTTTTATTCCTATTACAAGGAAAGTGAACATCCTTTGTAATAGAAATAAACAGGACAGGTCCTCTTTAATGTGAGACCTGGGGTCAAAAAGACCTCAGATCTCACATTTACACCTAAAAGCAAAAAAAAAAAAAGTCTTAAAAAAAAAAATTGGCCCTTTAAGGCTGTTGAGCAAAAGTGACGTTTGGTGTCAATCCGGTCCTCCAAGGGCATAGAGTGGAGTGGGGGCCATCTTGCCCACACTCGACTTCCTGCCCATTAGGAGAGGGAATTTGATCATTTTTCCTGCTACCGACGGCTCTGGTAAGCAGGGAAAACGATCGGAAAGCGGCGGGAGGGAGGTGGGCACCTCTCCCGCCGCCCATAAAAGTGATCCCGTGGCGATTCTGCCGCTGGGACCACTTTTATGTTAAAGGGACCGCCCGCCCTGTATGAAAATTCTGTGGTTATGGCAGCTATCTGCTACCATAACTCCGGTATTTAACGTCAAATACACGGTGGGCGGTCCGGAAATGGTTAAAACATGTTAGATGATGAAGAGTTATCAAAATAAAGATACAGTATGGAAAACAAATGTAATTTTCATCTATTATTGTACAGTTAATTTAGAGAAATGAATCTGAAAAAAAATTTGAAGCTGCAGAATAAACAATATGTGGTCCTCGGAACGCATGTGTTACATCATGTTGAAACTTTTATAAACACTGCATCCAAATTACCATTACTTCTGAAGTTACAGTTGAACTAATTTGAACGTGTTATTTTTAACTGAATAAGCACATTTTTAGCAGGGTTGTACCACGTTGCCCTAGGCACACCTGAATACCTGTGCACTGTTATGTAGAGCACCAAACAAGAGAAACCAAAGATGTCGTCATGTCCTCTCTGAACTATGAGGAAGGAAACAAAATACATCATTAGAACACCACCTATTACTCCTGCACACTGCAAAAAAAAAAAAGAAAAGAAAAGCTGCTATTACAGGCATTTGAGCTTTTATTTCAGCTTTAAGAAGCTTGTGAATTTTTTTGGGGCTCTTTTGCTAATTTTTATTATTGAGATTCTTTGAGTTTTGTTGAGCATAAGCATTTTTTTTTTGTTTTTTTTTCACAAAACATCGTCTCAGCTCATTTTTTTATTTATTTTTTTTGTGTTTTCTATCCCCCTTGAGCTTTTTCATGCTTTTTTTGTGGGGTTTTTTCACGCCCTTTTGAATGTTTTTGGGCACTTAGGCGTGTTTTCTGTTCAAAAGCTCCTCTCGAAAAAGCATGTTTGGGGGGGGGGGGGGGGGTAAAAAAAAGGCATAGTGTGCATGGACACATTGACTAACATGGAGGGGAGTTTCCAGGCAGAAAAAGTGAGAGCTCAAAAAAGCTTAAAAGCCTGTAGGAGCCATTTCTTTGAGCTTCTTTGAGATGTAGTGTGCATGTAACCCTACTGCCCTAGGTATATTCCTGCTAGTATCATTATTATAAATATAGGCTTAGCTATCTAATTACATGGTAATTGATGATATTTCTAAAAAATATGTCCCACGGACATTTACATAGCATGACAAAATACTCATTCATTTAGTTATTGGTTGTTTATTATGTGCAGCAGCAAAGAAAAAAAACTCTATAGGGCAATAATATCAATAAACCCGCCTGTTTCCACTAATCCACACTGGGGTTGATTTACTAAAACTGGAGAGAGCAAAATCTGGTACAGCTGTGCATGGTAGACAGTCATCTTATAAGTTCAGCTTGTTCACTTAAGCTTTGACAAAAAAAACCTGGAAACAAATTGGTTTCTATGCAGAGCTACACCCGATTATGCACTCTCAAGTTTTAGTAAATCACCCATCTGTGTTCTACTAAGCCCAGACATTATTAGCTATAAGAGATTTTTCCTTTAGCTTAAGTGGACCAGCAATGAAAGTGTTACTAAAAATCAATCTGTATATGCAGTAAAGCATGCTTGTTATACTCACTGTGGGGTTAATCCTCCACATTGTGTAAAAAGGCTTTTTGATCCTGTCTTCTCTGATCCTCCCCTTCTTCCACAGTCCCCAAACCATCTCCTGATAGAACAAAGCCTTAGGGGGACTCTGCACATGCTCAGTTTGGTGTGTATTGCTAGAGAGCTTATATTTTCTTGGGAGAGTGCATGTGATCAGCACAGGGACAATCAGCACTGTCCAGACAGAGGGTCACGGGTCCTGCAACCTCATAGGATAGTCAGAGGAGAATGTAAACTCCTCCTACATGGTTTACCCAGACACTGATAGAAGTCTCAAGACTGCTGTATATTGCTGATAAGAAAAGATATTGTGCAGTATATATTTACTAAAATAATTGCATTTCAATGTCCTGTGTACTGTGAGAGGCCAGATATAGTGAATGCAGGGTGCTGGGTTTAGTAACACTTTACTACAAAATGATTGGAGCAAGAAGTGCTTGGAATTATATATTCCAATCTCATTTTAACCCCCCCAAACTCAAATTGTTTGATGGAATTAACCTTAAAGTGTATGTCAGGGGGAAATATAACATAAGCAGTACATCTCTGAATGATATTCTCTAAATGTATATTTCCACATTTACAGAAAGTACAGAAAAATAGGGGTTGACCTGCCAGAAAAGCATTCGGCACCTAAGTCCTTTTGTGGGCTGACTACATACAGCATTTTTTGTGGAATGAGTGCTGCCAGCTCTTCCCAATTTCACCATGCTAAACTACTTAGACCCACCTGCTCTCTCATCTTTACAACATAAAACTTAATCATTCTGTAGTTCGAAGATTCCAAATGGGAAGGCTGATTTACTTTCTTTGGGAATTACAGGAATTGTGTAAAACACACAAGATAGTTCTGCCATGAAAAAGGGGTATTTTTCTGAAACAAATATAACAAAACATAACCAATGGTATATTTACCAGACCAAAAGAGAGCTAGAAATAGAGGCTCATTAATAGTGTTTTTATACACTTTAAGATAATTCATTTAATTATGTCCTTTCTTTAAGAAAATACATTTAAAAGAAAAATTATTACTTTTAATGTATGTTTATTTAAATAGAATTTAAAAAAATATATAGAAAATACCAAAATGATTTCAGATTTCTACACATTTGTCAAAAATGTACGCATCATTGTCTCTTCATTAATATTATTTATCTTTTTGATCTTAGGGTGGGAAGTCTTACACTGGACCCTGTGGTGGAAGAGACTGCAGTGAAGGATGTCAGTGTTTTCCAGAGAAGGGCAGCCGTGTAAGTAGCAATCGTCATTTTTCTTTGAGCTTGCACTAAGAATTTTAGTCTTTGGGATTCTTCTTTAATGTGATAGTAATTGTGCCTTTTGGGAAGGATCACTGACAGTCAAAACTAACATATCAATAAAAAAAATATACTTTGCTGCCTTTTCTGGAGTATTTTGCGCTTAATAGAAGCATTGAAGCGGATGTATAGCTTTGCAGGTCTGTGTGATCAAATTTCTGATTAGTACCGAATGTTTAAGTTCGCAAAAAAAAATAAAAAAATACTATTCTTTTTAAAATTTAGTTCTTGTTCTCCAAATAAGTGATTGTGCCTAAGCATATTATACTTGAATGTACAAAGTCAAGAGCATCGGGATTTACACGATTGTGTCCTTCATGGACCAGAGTCTTTGTACAGGAATAGATACTGACCCTTATCAATGCTTGCAAGAAAGTAGATGAAGTAATTGTTTGTAGGAGTAAGTGATCTTTTTGAGAAGCAAAATATACAATAACTCTTATATATTAGTTAGCATGCTTGCACCTACCGTAAAAATATTTATCCCACACAGAATTCACTTTAATACACTAGACAGGAGTCAGGTGTCAAAGTCAAGAGTCATTGTTAGGTAATAAGTTTGTTTTTTGCCCCAATCAAACCTTCCATTACATTTTGCAACCTTATTTTGTAAAGTTTCCAATGCATGCCATTAAGCTTGGTGAAGCTTCAATCCCAATATTGGGGTTGATTTACTAAAACCAAAGAGTGCAAAATCTGGTTTAGCTGTGCATGGTAGCCAATCAGCTTCTAACTTCAGCTTGTTTAATTAAAACAGAGATCCACCCACATGGGGAAGTTCCGCTTTAAGGCCTCCTCCCCCCTCCTGTTTGTGAAATCCAGCTTTTGGAAATGAGGGGGAAGGAGGTTTTTGGAAGGTTTTTTAGGGATTTTGGAAGGTACCTACCCACCCCCATGTCCGCTCTGACCACCTAGGCCAGTGATGGCAAACCTTGGCACTCCAGATGTTTTGGAACTACATTTCCCATGATGCTCAACTGCACTGCAGAGTGCATGAGCATCGTGGGAAATGTAGTTCCAAAACATCTGGGGTGCCAAGGTTCAGCATCACTGACCTAGGTGATCGGAAGTAAAGTTCTCCTTCCCCCCTCCCTCCCAAAGTCTTCTGGGACACATGACAGGTCCCAGAAGACTGCAAGACCATTCACAGTGTGCAGCCTTGCTTGCTTATGCACACTGGGCACCCAGCTGTGAAGCCACAAGCTGTCTCAGCCAGGTGCCCAAAGTAAAGGTGCCAGCGCCGGTGAGAGAGGAAATAGGGAGAAAATGGCTGAGGTGAGCACACCGCTGGATCATGGGACAGGTGAGTAGCTCTTTTTTAAAAGTCATCAGCTACGGTTTTTGTAGCTGCTGACATTTCATTTTCACTTAAGAGACGGGAGCTCTTAATTATGACTATTTTAACTGTGGAGCTTTAATATCCTATAATGAGATATATTAGGGGACCATCAAAACACAACTAAAGAGAGGGGAGGGTAAACAAAGGAGAGAGGAGGAGGAGTAACAAGTAGGTATCAAATGATCCTGATAACTAACACTGACTATTAACTCTGACACCCTACTCCTGGTACCTCATACTGGCTTCTGATTCTGACACCTTATGCTGACTTGTGACTTTAACATCTGACACTAACTGACTATGACACCCAGTGCTGACTAATGACTCTATACTCTGACATATGAAGCTGACTCCTGACTCTGACACCTAATTTATACACTTGATTCTAACACTTTAAGTAGAACTAAAGGCAAAAATATTTAGAGTAAGGGGGGGGGGTTATAACTCCAGTCAGTTTTTTGCTATCTGTGTCCCATAGAGGTGATTTCACTTCACTTCCTGTCCCATAGCCAAAAAAGGAAGTGAGAGGAACCTTGGGGTGTCACCAGAACTAGTGTCTCCATTGGAAGATTTCTCCTCCATTACTGTTCTGGTGTCAACACAACATTTTGGATTTTTTTTTACTTTCACTTTCGATGATAATGGTAAACAGGACAAATAGCGAGAGTGAATCTCTTGAATAGGGGTACAGACACAAAAAAAAAAAAAAACTGGCAGGTGTTCTAATCCCTTTCCGCTCTATCCAAAAAAGAATGTTTTGCCTTTAGTTACACTTGACATGTTTGAGTCCTGGCAAGTTTGACTGCGGAGTGATGCATTTCAAACAGGATAAAGTTACATCATTTTCTAGAGGACTAAAATAGGAAAAATGCATCCCATTACTGTACTGTGTAGCAAAGGATAGGCTTTAGCATTTATCCAACAATATCGGCATTTCCTGGTAAATCTGGCAGTTGATCAGGAGGTGTGCAGCCTTCCTCCAGCTGTGTCCTGTCTCTCTGCATTAATAGATCATTGGTAATAATGACACAATGCCTACTGATAACAGAAAATAGACTGCTAATAAAGCACATGCATCAATGGAATAGTACAGTCTCTGCACAAGTTCCCTTTAGATTTCCACCAACTGTGCAGTGTGCAATTAATGTAGAAGATTCCGCTAGGAATGTCATTTCCTGCACACATGATTAGGTTCCTCCTGTTCCCAGGGACTGATCATGTGACTATAGGGAGGTGGCTCCACTCAGCAAGTTAGAAGTGGCTGAAAAGTGAGTAGAGTCCATGTGCAAGCTTCAATATTTATGGCAACTAGTAGGACTGATTAAAAAGCGTGTTTAATGCTTTCAGTGCATATAATTGACAAGGGGAGGATTTTGTTTCTCATCAAAAGTGTAATTAATCTTTAAAGCTAATGAGATACAAAGGGGTCGATGTACAATCAAAAAATGGACTGATCACCTTACAGGGGGAATTTCCCTTAGCTTAGTTAACATGGTAAAATTCACTTTGTAAAGGATACTCAGTCAGCACAGTTTCCTCACATTTACTAAGCCTAGGGAAAAATCCTTTGCAAAGTGCAAATTCCCTTGCAAAATGATTGGCCAATTTGCCTTTAATAATCCCAAAGTATCTGAAGAGAGCTAATCATGCCTAATAAGCACATTTGTGAGACATTGCAAACTGTTTTGTTCCAGCCAAGAACATATTCTTTCAACTTAAGGGCTGTGGGAAACAATCTGTCAAATCTCTCATAAGGAAGACTCTTGTATGGATGTTGCTGCCTCAACATCTACTCCTTGTCTCTGTCCTCAATGACTCCACTTTTGGCAAGAATATAGTTTGCCTCTTTAAACTAAACAATTTTTCTGAGAATTGGATGCATTTGTATAATTTATTATGACATTACAGAAACATCACAAAGGAAATGTCATTGATGTAGTATTTAGGACTTGTCCCACTTACTTAACTAGGTGCAAGCTAGTAAGTTCACATACGTTTTGCTGTGCATGTAGCCTATCTGCATTTTCTGTTCAGTTTTATCCAAAGAAAAGTTATTTCAGTTTTACTATGAAACATTGTCACCATGTGGGTTGTCCCATAGCCAGAATCTGACCCATTTGGCTAGCTGTGGACGAATACTAAAAGTTTGCTGGAACACATTGTCATAGCAGTACAGTGTTATTTGGTTTTATAAAACATATTTATAATATTAGTTCATAGAATTTAATAATTTTATTATACGTATATCTCTTGATCATCAAAAGCAGCTTAAATGTATGTCTTCTTAAAGAAAAGCCACTCATTTAGTTCCATATTGAGCCCCTACACCTAAGTCAATTAATGTCATACATTGTTAAGTATTGAAACTTTTTCAAAAGTCAAAAACAGAAGATATTTCAATAAGGGGGGGGAGTACCACGCTTCAGGGGAGTTATGTACAGTATCTTGGCTCAGTAATAAATGTCAATAAATTATAAAATGTGACAAAATAAATATTAAACTTAACGTGTATCTAATGAAATTATGTGCCAAATATATATTGATCATATACAGTCTACCACAATATATATAGATGAGTATGTAAAATTAATTATCAATAAATAATAAAGTGCTTATAATGATCTTTGTGCAAAAACAGTGTATCCAATTAAATCCTTCTATATATATCCAAATTGTATAAAATCTTCTAAATTACACTAAATAAATAAATACGTATATATTGATCAATGGAATAAAAATCATGTAATATTCTGATAATAATTCATGTAACCTACTCAATAAAAAAGTGCTTATGGTGATAATATCTTATTTAAAACATTTTCAAGTGATGTAAAACAATACTAATAATAAAGTGCTTGTGGTAATATTCAATAATTCAAAATTATATTCAGGTGATGTTAGTGAAATATAAAGGTGCTATGTACCAATTATTAAAGTGCCCCAGAATTTTTTCAATGTAAATTAATCAAATTAATTAATTAGAAAATTAAATAAACATGGAATCCATTGTAAATGTTGTGTTCAAGTGTCCAGATAGCAATAATTCTCTTCAGAGAGTTAAAAGGTACTTCCTTCCACCTATACACCTGGGGCGATAAAGTGATCTTCAGTGCTCAACACTTCTAGGTGTGCTAACCACTCGCCTTAATGCTATTAGCAATGTGCCTTTGGATCTATTTATTAGATCTGCTCTTATATCCTCTCCTCTCCTTGGCCCAAAATGTGTGGGGGGGGGGTTGTGCTGGTATATTCTTTCCAGGATCTGAAGAGGATTGTTGCTTGAACACAATATATGGATTATATGTTTATTTAATTTTTTAATTAATTATTTGATTAATTTACATTGAGAAAATACTGGGAAACTTTAATAATTGGCACATAGCACCTTTATATTTCACGAACATCACCTGAATATAATTTTGAATTATTGAATATTACCACAAGCACTTTATTATTAGTATGGTTTTATATCACTTGAAAATGTTTTAAAGAAGATATTATCACCATAAGCACTTTTTTATTGCATAGGTTACATAAATTATTATCAGAATATTACATGATTTTTATTCTATTGATCAATATATACGTATTTATTTATTTAGTGTAATCAAGAAGATTTTATACAATTTGGATATATATAGAAGGATTTAATTGGATAAACTGTTTTCGCACAAATATCACTATAAGCACTTTATTATTTATTGATAATTAATTTTACATACTCATCTATATATATTGTGGTAGACTGTATATGATCAAGATATATTTGGCACATAATTTCATTAGATACAAGTTAAGTTTAATATATCACATTTTAAAATTTATTGACATTTATTACTGAGCCAAGATACTGTACATAACTCCCCTGAAGCGCGGTACCCCCCCCCCCCCTATTTACTTTTCGTAACTCTATGGTCAACAGTAACAGTACAAGCTGCATCAAGGGTACACATACATTACTTAGATATCTCTCAAGACAGCGCAAGAATCACACCCATATAAACAGAATATTTCAAATTAAGATAACATTATTAGAGCAATATTTTCTGACATAAAGCTTACGCTACAGTAATCTCTACTTCTTACATTTCTGAGAGTCATCAGCTTTATGGGCTATGTGGAGGGTCAAATAAGTAAAGTGAGGTGAAGGTGAAATATGGAGTCTAAGGAGTTACAGCCCCTACACCGCAGGATACAAAAAAAAACCTATGTCTCATGCTGGAAGAAGTATGACATTGTGTAACTTCCTGTTGATAGCAGAATCATACATCCTGGGTTTCAAGCGTTTTTACATCCTTTGTCCCTAAAAGAATGGCTTGTGTGTTTGTCTTCAGAAAAGTTTAGTCCACAAAGAATCTCCCAACCTGCTTATTAAAAATGTCTCCACATAGTCTCTAAGAAAATAGTATCTGAAATATCAATTTGAATTCTCTGAAACACCCCATATGTACATAACAAATAATGCTACTTTTCTACAAATTTATTTCTGCTCCATTATGCTGCATTAAGGGCTGTGGCTGCCGAGGTATCCTAGATGCGTCCTCCCCCTTCCTCCTGTTGTTTGGCTCTGTTTATCCCAATTCTCTTGATGTACCTCATATCTACTTTGGAAAAGCAACCTGGTGTACAAATGGCATATTGTGTATTCAGGATCAAGTCAAACACAGCATTGTTCTGGATTAATCTTAAAAGTGCAGCGCTATAGGTGAATTGATCATTTTTGAAAAGACAAATGAATAATCCACAAAGTAATATGAGGGTAGTGTCCAAGGTAAATGATAAATAAAGTCCCAAAAAAGTTGGTGCAAGTACAAATAAATCCAAGTGCAAAATACTGTGAAGAACGCTCCTTCCAGTGACACCCATATTTTTGACATCCACCGAATACATTGATATATATCTTCTTGCTGGGAGAGGCTTTCTCATTCATTTGAGTAACCATGGAGCTCTGGTAAGCTGCTTATAATACTTGTGCACAGAGGTGTCCCCATCTTACACTTTTCCCTGGGTGTCACTGGAAGGAGCGTTCTTCACAGTATTTTGCACTTGGATTTATTTGTACTTGCACCATCTTTTTTGGGACTTTATTTATCATTTACCTTGGACACTACCCTCATATTACTTTGTGGATTATTCATTTGTCTTTTCACAAGTTTTTCAGAGTTTAAAATGATCAATTCACCTATAGCGCTGCACTTTCAAGATTATTATGTTTATGGATCACTGTTAGTTGATTTTGTGCTAGCTGCTTTTACATTTATTTTGTATCATTATTTTTTAATCTTTATCACTTTTTTAGCGCAGAAATATCCCTCTAGAATTTTATTGTTCTGGATTATTACAAAGCGCTTGGGTACAAAAATGCCTGGGTACTTGGGGTAGATTAAAAGTCCAACTGTCCAACTGTCCATGGGGCGTTGGTGTTTGGTTCAGCACAGCTGCTGGGGGTTGACTTTGGGAGCACTCAAGCGCTGGTGGACATTTGAATTACTTGCGGCAGACTACTTCTGAGTATGTTTCAAACAGCAACATAGCACTTGTGTTTTCCATTACCGTGATACTAGTCGTAAATCCAGCTAAATTCAAGTTTGTGGTTTACTCTTTTCATATGTTCTCTTTGCTTCTGGAAGTTTGGTTTCTCCTCAGCATCTTTTTTATTAACAGCTTACTGGCTTTTGTTGGCTCTAGTCTGCCTCTTCACCTTGTCTGCATTACTCGTCTGTTCCTTGTTAGTGTTTTTTTATTGCTTTAATATTGACTTTTGATTGCTACTGATGTTGATTTTCACTGTTTTTGCCAGTCTATATTGACTCCCAGCCAGTTTCTGTTTTTGCTTTTGGGCTACACCATTCTGAGCTGTATGATTCCTGACCTGGCCTGTTTTGGTCATCTGCATATGATCCTGCCTGGATATCTGTACCTGTTTTCTTCATTCAGAACCCCTGGTTGTGACTCTCCTTGGTTCTCTGACTATGCTGGTCTGTGACCTGGGAATGTAACAAGACTATATTTTTGCTTTACATTGCCACATGATTCCGTCTGTACTTTGAGCTTCCAGCAGCAGGTGAATCCTGGGGGATACAGTCCAAGAACTTTTCTGCAGTCAACTTCATTCCTGCCACCGTTGCTTTTTTATTGAAAATCATGCAATCATAGAACTTTCATGCACGTGCATATCCACATTGCCCCTGGGCTTCCTCCTCAGTCTGTGATTGTCTGCACCTTTTCACTTATTCCAAATCATACTTAAAGTGGATCTCCACCCCTCCCCCCCCCCCATTTTTTTAAACTCCTGCTTACCGATTGGTATCTTCTTCAGAATATTTACCTACCTGGCAGATCCAGCATTGTCCTGCTGAGATCCTCCTCTCTTCTGCCACCCTTCGGTCCTGCGGCACCAGGTTTTTCTGTGACATCATCATTAGGCCCGCCCCCTCCTCCTTTACTTATTGAAAGACTATGCATCAATATCCGAATATTACATATTCCAGGAAGCAAAGGAAGCAGTGTAAGTCATTTGCCAAGGCATTGGGCAAGGGGCAACCCAAAAAAAAGGTAAATAAAGAAAAAAAAGTGCTATTTGTGTGGAAGAAAGGAGGAGGGAGGGGTATGATTGCTTTGATGGTGAAGGTCCACATTAAGTTCCTATTTTGTCTACACTGATCTTGTACCTGCCCTCCAATCCCAGTTAGTCTAAACTCATTTCTATCTGCAACTTTATCACTATTGCCACTCTAAATATTTGTTTCTGCTTTGTCAAATATACCTACAAAACTCCTGCCATCAGGTTCCCCACCTTAGAATCATTCCCAAAAATGTCTCCAGCTGTTTGTGACACCAAGACTTGTAAAAAGCACATTTTTTGGATGTCAGAAATATAACAATATGTCCATGCACTGTATACAAATGCTCACGATTCACAAGTCACACATAAGTGAAAGACTACCCTCTGCCAATTTTGTCTTTAGTACTGATTTCTCAAAAATTGTGTCTTTTGTTGCTCATGTTCACCTCCTGTTTAAGTCCAACAGTTTTTTTTTTGTTTTTTTCATGGAAGAAAACTACCAGGCAGCTTTCAATAGTTGGCTTTTTTTTTTTTTTTACTTAAGTCGCAGCTTATAATCGACATCACAGCAAAATTACATTACCACCTGACCTCTGGAAGATTTACCTCCCTTCATGACCAGGCTACAATTTTTTTTTCCGCATAATTAGAGCTTTTTTGGTGTCATTTGATCACCTCTGCGTTTTTCCTTTCTTTGCGCTATAAACAAAAAAATACTGACAATTTTGAAAAAAAAAAAACAATATTTTTTTTACTTTCTGCTATAAAACATATCCAATAAAAAGATTGAAAAAATATCAAATTTCTTCATCTATTAGGCCAATATGTATTCTCCTACATATTTTTGGTAAGAACAAATCCCAATAAGCGTATATTGATTGGTTTTATGCAAAAGTTATAGCGTCTACAAACTATGGGATAATCTGTTATAAAGAAATGTCTGGATGGCCGCACTCCATTAAATCACATTTATTGAGTCAAAAACATATGACACTCCATACCACAAGCAAGGAAAGAAGATACAGCATACAATACAGCTAAAGTGTTTCACACCATACTCGGTGCTTAATCATCGCAACGAGTATGGTGTGAAACGCGTTAGGTGTATTGTATCCTGTATCTCCATTATTCGTTGGCTCTATCGAGTGTCATATTTTTCTGACTCAAAAAAGGGGATTTTATTGGAGTGCAGCCATCCATACATTTCTTCATACCAGATCATCTGCTATGTGCAAGGCCAGCACCCTTTGTTTGTGCTGCTTCGCTTTACAAACTTTGGGATATTTTTATTTATTTTTTACTAGTAATGGTGATGATCAGCAACTTATAGCGGGACTGCAATATTGCAGCGGACATTCTGACACTAACTGACACTTTTGACACTTTGCCTGGAACCTATGACACTAATACAGTGATCAGTGCTAAAAACATGCACTGTCATTGTACTAATGACACTGTGTGCCTAGCCAGTGTTTTACTATAGTGTGTGAGGTGCTTTTACTAGAGGAAGACATGCAATTTGTTGCAGGGACACAAATTCCATCCCTTCCCCCCTGTCAGAACAGCAATCTGCCTTGTTTACATAGGCAGATCGCAGTTCTGTGTCCCTTCCTGACGATTGGCAGGTGCCAGCGGACATCTAGTCCCTGGTACCCGACGATTGGCTCCCACTATGTATATTCACAGCGGGAGTGAGCCACCGGAGGCATATTCACCCCCCTACCCAGAAGTGTGGGACCAAGTATATATATATATATATATATATATATATATATATATATATACGTGATCTGGCACACAGCTGCCACCATGTAGCAGTAAAATTGCTATAGGGTGGTCAGCAAGTGGTTAATGTGAACTATCACACATTTAACAATGTACAAACAAGTCAAGTGTTCTATGTAATTTTCTGATGTTGAATATAATTAGATATTAGTAGCTACATAGTTTGAAATTATGGCCTGAGTATAGACATCTCCACCAGTGTTCATTTCAGCAGTGACATTGTAGCTTAGAGTAATGGAGTCAATTTTAGTTCAGGTAAAATGAAGGATGAGAACCCATTGGTATGGGTATAGTACAGGAACAGTTTATTTTTACTCATGGACCACTTATTTGATTGTAGTCTTTTTTTAACGTTCTTGTTACAAGTACAATATGTGGCTTGTGTTTTGGTTTCAGTCACATATGATTAAATAACTCTAAAATTTTCATTTACCTAGGGAATTCCACAGTTTTTCTCATAGCCACAAGTCATTACTAAATAACGACTTGCAGTTTTTCGTAATAATGATTTATAGTATGCATTATGGTATCTGGTTTTAATCTTTCTGCTTTAACTCCCACTTTAAAAATACACCTTCTATAGACAGAGATTTCGATGGGCGAAAGGATTACCATGAAGTGGGGCCTACTATGGGATCCTGTGGAATGTTCCAGTCTTTTTATTGCTTATTTTGCAATTTAGAAGCAGGGAAGCTTTCTGTTTAAGAGGCTATGCCATATGGAACTGGGACTTAAGAATGAAGAGCATGCTACTTGTAGATTAGCTGTTCTTAGATACAGAAATATTGATGCTCCAGTGCTTGACTGGCAAAGATATATAGTGTTTCTTATATTATTTCAGGCAGAGAAGGTTAACACATTTATAAAGGAAAAGAATCAGTAAAAATATTAGATCCTTATCAACTACTGACTTTATTTGTTCACCTTTCCAAAGACAATTCACACTGGCAAACAAGACAATCACTTTGAATTAAAAAACAAAACCAATGTAATATATGCCTAAAAAGTAAGACTCAAAAACACAATAAAATAATAATGAATTTGATTTAAAGCTTGCTTTCTGATGTGCTAAATGGTAATTATCACAAAGAGATCTTCTTAAACTTGTTGGAATGTCTCCCTACAAGAAGGCCTCATCCTCCACTCATCTATAGAGAAAAGTGAAGAATCCAGAGTACTGCATGTGGTGTCATCCATAAATGGTATCACAATCCAAGGGTAGATTAAGACTTTGTAATGAAGTGTAAAGGTGAAGGTTTTAACAAACTGAATCAATAATGACAGTATAATAGTAAATGGTTGATGAGTCTGTTAAAAGTGTCTGATGATTTCCAGTTGTCGATAGAGTAGGGGAATCTTTGTTGGGTTTCTACTACTATATAGGGCTCAGCTAGACAGAGTTTCTCATTTTCTTTTCAAGTGACAACCATTTTACCAGACATGGAGTGATGTTCAAAAAAACACAAAAAGCAGTAAAATGCTGACACTCAACAAAAAAGTGTTTTTCTTTCCTCTCTGTGTTGCAATTGGATGATGAGGTGCTTGCTCAGTCGGTTGTAAACTAGATTTTCAAGGAGTTTAGAGGTAAAAGGGATTAAGGAGATGGGTCTTAGGTTGTTAGGATTGGTGGGGTCTAGTGAGGCTTTCTTTGGTATGGGAGTGACTAGTGCATGTTTTAGAGGGTTGGGGAAGATGCTAGTGGAGTGTCAAGGTCTTACCCTGCCCTCCTGTTGGCAGCCATCTTGGACATGTGCAGACTGCTGCCTCTTATAAACTCAGATTGCATAATCACTTGCCTGCTGCCTGGGTGTCATACAATGATGATGCTGCGCACCTGACTATATCTATCACCTGATAAGTTGCAGTCCTTGCCCTTGTGTTTGTGCTTCAAGGTGCATCTCTACTAGCAGTCTTCTGTTCTCTGTGTTCCTCCGTGTATGACCTGGCTTGGCTGACGACTCTCCCGGCTCTCGACCCCTCATTGGCAGATGGCCCGCATCCGCAGACTACCTGCTTGTGAACTCGACCCCAGCTTAGATGACTACCTGCTTCTGGACTTGACCCCGGCTTGTTCCTGATCTCGCTTCCTCACTCTTGCTGTGCATTTATTGTTGTTTGCTTCAATAAACTGCTTTATTTTACTTGCATTCCCATGTGGTCTGGTTACCTGACACCCTGACATGGAGAGGGGAGGTTGAATATATGAATTAAAGAGTGTAGGATAGAGCCAGAGGGTGACTGTAGTATTTGAGAAGGAACTGGGTCGAGGGGGCAGAAAGGTAGGTGGGCGTTAGAAAAAGGTTTAGTGCCTTTCTCTATAGTAGTTGGGTTAAACAAGGGATGTATTGATTGTGCAGAAGGACAAGGAGTGTAAGATCAGGGAGATATTTGTAGAGTAGAGATCTCGTCACGAATTGTATCAATTTTATTTTTGAAGTGATTGGTAATCTCTTGGGCTTTGAGTAAATTAGCGGGTGGAGGTAATGGAGAGCGAAGTAGAGCGTTGAAGGTAGAAAAGAGTTGACCGGGACTGTGTGAGCGGGTGTTAATGAAAGCAATAAAATAGGTCTGTTTGGCAATGTGGAGGCAGGAAATCTTGCTGTGACTTAGTCTTACGCCGCAGACGCACAAGAGCACGGCTATGTTTTTTGAGGCTTCTGTCTGCAAGTGTTGTAGCGGTTGGGGCCTGATTCTGTGTGTAGCGAGGGGAGCCCCAAGGTATCCAGGGTGGATGACAGTAAACTGTTGTATACAGAGGTGGCCAGGTTGGGGCAGGACAAGGATGAGATTGTGTTGTAGAGACAATCTGTAGCAGAAAAAAAAAAGTGAAGGGTTAAGATGGCCAAGGTTTCTACAGGTAATTGTTCAGTAGTTGGAAGGCAAGGAGGAGATAAAGGAGAGAGTGAAACTAATGAGGTGGTGATCAGAAAGAGGGAATGCAAACTTGGAGAGGTTGCGAAGAGTGCATAGGTATGAGAACATGAAGTCAAGGCAGTAGCCATTAGAGTGAGTAGAAGCGTGTTTCCATTGTTTTAGGACAAAAGAGGAGGTTGGGCTCAGAAGTTTAGAAGTAGCAGGAGTGTTAAGATTAACAGGGATGTTGAAGTCACCAAGAATGATTGTGGGAATTTCAGAAAGTAGGCAGAGAAGTCATCAAGGAAGCCCGATACCGATCCAGGAGGCCGATAGATCACAGCAATTCTCAATGAAACTGGAGAAAATAGACAAATACAGTGAACTTCAAATTAGGAGAGGGACAGAGAGGGGGGGTGAATGAAGAACCTGAAAAGTGCTTTGAGGGAAGAATTCCATCCCCAACTCCTTTCCGTCCACTAGGCCTGGGAGAGTGAGTCCACAGAAGGTCACCATGGGAGAGGGCGGCAGGAGAAGGAAAGTCATATTCTTGAAGCCAGGTCTCAGTAATTGCAAGTAGGTTGAAGGAGTTTGTGATAAATAGGTCATGGACAGAGGGGAGCTTGTTACAAACAGAGCGGGCATTCCAGAGGGCGCAGGAGAAGGGTTGGCTGGTTTTAGGCAGAAGAGGAATAGAAACCAAATTGTGTGGATTTTGGCTGCTGTCAGATGATAGGGGGTGCTGGGTATGTTGGCCAAAGGTAAATGATGGGGGTCCAGGATTTGGGTAAATATCTCTAGAGGTTAGGAGAAGCAGAAGGGTGAGAGAGGTGATATGGGAGTGTGACTTATGTGGGGGGGGGGACACGTCCCAGTGTCCTGGATGATTTATTGGTGTGTTCAGAATTAGCAGGAGTTGATGAGTGCAGTAATAAGGTGCGGATACTAGTGAGGGTAATATATACAAGCTGTGGGGCGGAGGAGAGAGAGTTTAGGGAGAGAGGATGTAAATATGAGAAGGAGAAATAGGAAGTGCATAATACAGGATGATGAGATTGAGAAGTAGACGGAATGAGAGATGAAAAAGTTGTTTAGAGGATCAGGTCACCTGTAATCTGTTTAGTGCTTTGCAGTTGTCTGCTGTAGATGTTCACTTAGTGCATTTGCTGAAGTGCTGAGCCGAAGTGTAATACTTATACCAATATTAATACTTTATCCAAGATGATAGTTGTCAATGCAATCCCTGCCTGTGCATTCCTTAGAAAGGGCCTAGATTTATGTTGAGTTGGGTTGGGGTATTGCCAATTAATCAATTAGGATTGCATAAGAGAGACACATGGCTAACAGAACAAACTTCTGTCTTCACACCCAGGGCCAGATTAACGTAGGGGCTATTGGAGCTGCAGCTCCAGGCCCCTACCTTTTATATAGGCCCCGGGTTGGCCATATTCACTGTTACCGCTCTTCTGTCACTTGTAAACACAGAAGTCTGGCTTCTATGCTCGCTTCCCCAGGCAGCACCCTCAGAACCTCCCCACACAGCGCGAAGGCCGGACAAGGAGGGACAGTTGCCGATGCATGGATGTGTTTATGGGCTTCAGAGACAGCATCCCATGTTGAATTAGGCATGCATGGCTGCACCCTTCCTCCTCTGGGTGCATGGCAAGGCACGGCCCTTAAGGCCCTTCAAAATCCTCAGCACCAAGCCCATGATGCTCTTAATCCGGCCCTGTTCACACCAAAGACAGACTACAAGAATTAGCAAGAGAGCAGAATGGCAGGGTTATGAAGATAAGACCAGCTTCTAAATTAGGTTTATATAAACCCTTAAAGCTGAAATGCAGGCAAACAGCTAAATACACAAATGAAATACATTTATTGTTGCTTTTTTACCTGCCAAAGAATTTGTTTTTCTGTGTATTTAGTCTGGAGATACACAGCTCTTTCAAACAACACAGACGTGTATGGCAGGGCAGGAGACCTGATTTTTCTTTGTTGCAGTTAGGTAACACTCTGGCCCCTTTCACACAGACGGACTGTTCAGATCTGCCTGTCCGTTTTTTGGACGGATGCCTCATGTATCTCTATGGGGCATCGGATGTCAGCGGAGACATGTCCTATCGGCGGATCGATCCCCCGCTGAGATAAACGGAGTCCATCTGACGGACTCCCTGTGTGAAAGGGGCCTAAGGCTGGGTTCACACATGTGTGGTGGGAATTGAAGCTCGGCATTCACAGCTAATTAACAAAGTAGTTGTTTAGCATTTCAGGTCAGTTTTTGATCAGAAACAGGTCAGGACTGCATCAGTATCAGGTCAGGTTTACATCAGGATCAGGTCAGGATTTTATACTGTTCACAACTGAATGTGTGATTTAGAAGCGTTCCCATAGAAGTCAATGAGCCTGAATTCGCACGTGAGCCAGACCGCACTGCTCAGAAAACTGACAGGACTCTTTTATAATTCACACCGAATCCACACTCCGGCTGCACCGGACTTATGTGAACAAGGACAATAGAAAGCAATGTTCTTTCACAAGTCATGCGAATTGGATGCAGTTAAAAACGGTTGTGTGAACCCAGCCTGACAATTTTTGTGAACAGATAAGCAGCAGACTGAAGTGATTATCTCTCTGTCAGTTTGCTCTTTCTGCATATCATCAGAATTTTTCTTAGCATATAAGCAATGCAGCACAACTGATTTGCTGCATGTGCTTCTTCTTCCACTTTTACGGTGAACTCTGCTGCACAGTAGAGGCTGATACCAAAAAAAAAATGTAGGTACTTACAGTGCTTGTATGTTTAATAAATACATTTATTGATCTGCAGAGCAGTGCACATTTGTGCCCTTTTTATCTGCCTAAAGTTCAGCTTAAAGGCTAAGTTAACCTTTAGCAAAAGGGAACAGGCAATTTGTGGCAGTATTTTGGGATTATTTGGAGTTGTCTACCATGTTAAAAATGCCACCTATTAGCTTCCAGTAGGCAATGAATAGATTTATCTATCTAATCTATCTATCTATCTATCTATCTATCTATCTATCTATCTATCTATCTATCTATCTATCTATCTATCTATCTATCTATCTATCTATCTATCTATCTATCTGTCTGTCTGTCTGTCTGTCTGTCTGTCTGTCTGTCTGTCTGTCTGTCTGTCTGTCTGTCTGTCTGTCTGTCTGTCTGTCTGTCTGTCTGTCTGTCTGTCTCTCTGTCTCTCTAGCTATTCATCTTAAATTTTTTTTTTTTTTTGTAGATTACATTTTTATTTAATGCACACATTCACACAAAGTAAATTCAGCAGAAACCAGCTGAGATTGGATCCATCTATGGGCAGGCAGGTTGTTCTGAAGTCGATCCATCCAGCAACTTCTGTACAACCAGCCTATCAGATTTTTTTCCTGCAATCACTGTCGACGCCTATAGCCACCAGCAGTGACCATTGTGTCCTGCCAGCAGAATACAATAGAGCTTGATGTTGATGTTACTGACCTTTGTTGAGCTTTGTCAGAGAAAATACAGATTGCAGTCATCCTAGCACTGACCAATGGAACACAGGTGTGTGTGTGTAGGATTTTGACTATCATGTTGATATAACTATGACCTGATAGTCACAACCTTAAACACCTGTGTTCCATTGCTCAGTGCTGGGAGGACTGCAATCTGTATTTTCTCTGACAAAGCTCCACAAAGGTCAGTAAGCATGTTGTTGGGTACAAGCAAAGTAACTTCATAGTGCCAGCAGGAGATCGATGGAGTAAATCTGATGGCACACATACTTGATGATTGGAAGTATCCTGATCAAGGGGGTTTGATTAAGTATGTTTGACCATTCATGTGATGGTCCACTGGATCCGGTAAGAAGCTCATCTATATGGTGTCACTCGTTGATGGATGCAAAAGAAAACTCATATGTGAAATGGAATGAGGATTCAACTTTTGAACTTTATTGCATAAGCACACCTTTAGAACCTTTGCTGATTGGTTCTTACGGATTCATTTTATCACATTTGCACTTTTGTACACATTTTTTGCACTTTATTTGTATCTAAATGTTTGGATGTAGCACTGCATTTCTAAGGAATGTTTGATTTGTGTTACTTTTTTGTTATTTATAATTTTAGCTGTTGGTGTCACAATTGCTTTATCACTTATTTAGCACTATATGCTCACAGATTATTATTGTTTTTTGATTTTTGACTAGTGAGTAGATAACTATATTATTCTGATGCTGTAGTTCTGATATCACTTTAATGGACTTCAATTTTTTAAATGTGTCAGTTCGCACCTCTACTTAAAATGTAATAATATTGCTGGACAAACACCCTTAGATTTTTTATCTTCCTATAAAAAAATTTGGACTGTATTCAGCCCGTTAACAAATGAGAGTCCATTCCAGAGCTCTGGTTCATGGGCCACATGTTCCTGGCAGAACAGTCTGCATCATTTGTATTATCTACAGGGACTCTGCAATTTCACAGTACCCGTACATTAGGCAGTGGAGTTATCACATGAATGGAGAACACATGGGATGTCTGTATAGCTCTGAATTGCACTCATTTTGCCTAAACATGCTTCAGAATTACTCACACACAGATGTAATTGTGCACCTGTTTTTTGTGTTCCCAATGGATACAATTCCTTCCACATAGCTCTGAACTAAATGTAAAGAGGAAATGCCGTATGTTTTTTCACAGTAGTTTGTCATTTATGGGGAAGAAAAAAGAATAAATGTTCTCAGTGGAAATCATGAGTAAAGTACAGGGATGAACATATGACCACAAAGCTTTCAGTGGTAAATATGATTTGAATCCCCCCCCCCCCCCCCAAATGTCATCTATCCCTTATATTTATCCTTTATATTTTAAGTGTAGTACATAATGAACTTTAGGAGTGCATCCCACTGTCCTTCACAGTTCATATCATGAAATAATGCAGGCTATTTTTAATGTATTCATTAATTCCTGGATGAAATATCTGGTGGTCATGCCAGTACCCACTAAACAAGCTTTGACTCCCTGGTCCTTTTTGGCAATGATAACAGATCCATGTTAAAGAAAAGAAAACATGCCCCACTCCTTTTTCTTTGTAATACAGGCTGCTTTTTTTCAAGCTATGTCATTAGCATCTCCACCCTGATCCCTTTGAGCTTGAGGAGGAAGAAGGGACATAGAATTCATGTGACTGCTACTAAAACTAGTCAAACATTTTAACTTGATCAAGTCCATCTCAATTTTTGAAATTGTGCAAAAAAAAAAAACCCAGAACAAGAAATTCCCTTTCCCTGGCTTCTCTTCCTCTCTCCTTTCCTTATTGTTCAGTTAAGCTAATAAAACTTTAACAACAACACAATTATGTCAATATTATCAAGTGCCCAAAATTCCAGAAATATTCCAGGGCAACCGATACACTATATAAAAAGTTAAGTAAACAGGCCGACCTGCTCTTCAAACACTACTGCTCTTTATTATGCTTTTAGGCTGGAGCATAGAGCATCTATCCATTTTTTTCATATTTTTTTGAATTTCAAGGATGTGTTTAGTTGAACATAGGTTTGTTTTTCAATCATAACAAGTTTATCTATTTCCTGGATCCAGTCCTCCACTACCTGATCATGTTCCAGATTGTTGGGATTTATTTACCCTTATAGACATAGAATGGGATCTGAAATTAATGCAGTGTGATAAACATAGTTTATCACATTTATTACCTTATGCCAATACTGGTTTAATTTTTGGACATCTCCAAAAAAAGTGAATAAAAGAGCCAGGAGATTGGGCACATCTTGAACAATCAGGGTTATCCTTCCTACCTATCCTATGCAGCAGTTTTTGGGTTTGACAGGACCTATGCAAGATGAAGAGTTCAGTGACTCTAAGAGTTGGAGACAGCGAGACCAACTGAACGTTCTTCATTATTTGATCCCATATGTCTCCTAAAGCCACATCAACGTACAGCTCCTATTCCTGCCTACATGGTATAGGATATTTAAGAAGCAAATTAGATAGCAATCATGTATAAACTTTAGAAATTATGCCCTTTGTGTTATTATTTTGGACTACACTATCCAAGATGGGAGTTACAAAAAAGATGCTTTTACAACCAAACCGTGGAATTTCAGAGCATATCTTAGTTGTTGGTACCCCAAAAACAACCCCTGATCCAGACTGTAATCCATACAGAGCTGCCGATAGGTTTTTAGCACTCCGTCGGAGTACATCTGCACTACAGTATCAATCCCATCTGGAGAAACCTTCCAGCAGGGAAGAGAGCCCTCTGTTTTACCATTATGGTGTAAATCTGGTTTACCCTATAATACATAGCATTTTTTTTAATAGATTGCCAGACCTTATTAATCAAATAGAATGTAGAAAAAGAATGTTGATTAAAAGATTGAGTAGATGAATTTAAGGCCAATAAAGAGCTGTCATTGTGAAATAGTGAAAGTGGCTGCCATTGTGAAATCCCCTGCCGGTGCTCTTGGCTCCTCTCCTTTGCCGAATGCAAGCAAGCTGCTTGCTATGGGGGCACTCATGTGTTCCAAGATGGTTCTGTGTATCCATAAGACACACAGAGAATGGCTTGGCCCCACCCCCAGCTCCCTACTCGCTGGCTGTGATTGACAATGGCTCCCACTGCTGTGTTTGAGCCAATGAAGAGAGATAGAGCCTCTGCTATCTTGCACATCGCTGGATTGAAATCGGGCTTCTCTTCTCTTCTTCTGCCTTTATAACCACTTTAGCCTGTGTTAGGCATAGTTTACAGGTTATATAGGCTTATAATTAGTTTAAGGGTTTTTATATTAAAGGCATATACAGGTCCTTCTCAAAAAATTAGCATATTGTGATAAAGTACATTATTTTCTGTAATGTACTGATAAACATTAGACTTTCCTATATTTTAGATTCATTACACACAACTGAAGAAGTGCAAGCCTTTTATTGTTTTACTATTGATGATTTTGGCATACAGCTCATGAAAACCCAAAATTCCTATCTCAAAAAATTAGCATATCATGAAAAGGTTCTCTAAACAAGCTATTAACCTAATCATCTGAATCAACTAATTAACTCTAAACACCTGCAAAATATTCCTGAGGCTTTTAAAAACTCCCAGCCTGGTTCATTACTCAAAACCGCAATCATGGGTAAGACTGCCGACCTGACTGCTGTCCAGAAGGCCATCATTGACACTCTCAAGCAAGAGGGTAAGACACAGAAAGAAATTTCTGAACGAATAGGCTGTTCCCAGAGTGCTGTATCAAGGCACCTCAGTGGGAAGTCTGTGGGAAGGAAAAAGTGTGGCAGAAAACGCTGCACAACGAGAAAAGGTGCCCGGACCCTGAGGAAGATTGTGGAGAAGGACCGATTCCAGACCTTGGGGGACCTGCGGAAGCAGTGGACTGAGTCTGGAGTAGAAACATCTAGAGCCACCGTGTACAGGCGTGTGCAGGAAATGGGCTACAGGTGCCGCATTCCCCAGGTCAAGCCACTTTTGAACCAGAAACAGCGGCAGAAGCGCCTGACCTGGGCTACAGAGAAGCAGCACTGGACTGTTGCTCAGTGGTCCAAAGTACTTTTTTCGGATGAAAGCAAATTTTGCATGTCATTTGGAAATCAAGGTGCCAGAGTCTGGAGGAAGACTGGGGAGAGGGAAATGCCAAAATGCCTGAAGTCCAGTGTCAAGTACCCACAGTCAGTGATGGTCTGGGGTGCCATGACAGCTGCTGGTGTTGGTCCACTGTGTTTTATCAAGGGCAGGGTCAATGCAGCTAGCTATCAGGAGATTTTGGAGCACTTCATGCTTCCATCTGCTGAAAGGCTTTATTGAGATGAAGATTTCATTTTTCAGCACGACCTGGCACCTGCTCACAGTGCCAAAACCACTGGTAAATGGTTTACTGACCATGGTATTACTGTGCTCAATTGGCCTGCCAACTCTCCTGACCTGAACCCCATAAAGAATCTGTGGGATGTTGTGAAGAGAAAGTTGAGAGACGCAAGACCCAACACTCTGGATGAGCTCAAGGCCGCTATCGAAGCATCCTGGGCCTCCATCGAAGCATCCTGGGCCTCCATAACACCTCAGCAGTGCAACAGGCTGATTGCCTCCATGCCACTCCGCATTGAAGCAGTCATTTCTGCAAAAGGATTCCCAACCAAGTATTGAGTGCATAACTGAACATAATTATTTGAAGGTTGACTTTTTTTGTATTAAAAACACTTTTCTTTTATTGGTCGGATGAAATATGCTAATTTTTTGAGATAGGAATTTTGCGTTTTCATGAGCTGTATGCCAAAAATCATCAATATTAAAACAATAAAAGGCTTGCACTACTTCAGTTGTGTGTAATGAATCTAAAATATATGAAAGTCTAATGTTTATCAGTACATTACAAAAAATAATGAACTTTATCACAATATGCTAATTTTTTGAGAAGGACCTGTATTTCGGGTTAGGTTAACTGTTAGGGTTGGGGTGCTGTATGTGCTATGGGCTCACTGTAGAATTTAAGAGGGAGAAGTGTTAGAGGTCACTTTAGAGGTAGGTTTAAAGGGTTAGAAGCAGGTTAATGGTTGGTGTGTAATGAAAAGAGCCCTCTGCAAGGTCTAGTTATTTTCTGGTGTGGTGTATGATGTCGTGTCAGAGGAAAGGGTGGATTTAGTCAATATAATACCCAAGTGACTTTAACATCATGTAAGTAATAACCAGTTCTCATGACAGGAAACTTAAACAATGTCATCTGTTCTCTGATATATGCAAGCTGTTTCTCTTTTATTCTATATGTTGAGTACAGGAATGCATGGTGCTCATCTGTAATGGTAATACAAGATCTTTTACAGAATCTACAATGAGGGGGTTAAGATCATAGTCATGTACAGAAAATGGGTGTATTCTGTTGGACCTTTTTGAAGTGATGGACTTTTAAATAGAAAATATAAACCAATATAAGAATGCTACAAGGGTGTGAACATTGTAGGGATGTTGGGCAGTGAGTGTCTTTAGTGACACTGATACATATTATTTGGTTCTTTTTGTTTTGTAAAGTCTTGAAGAAGCTTCTAGTTCTTTAAAATGGTTTAAAAAAAAACAATATTGTAGGAGCTGCCTTTTTGGCTACTTGATCTGTGCCAAACAGGAATAAAGCATGCAGAAAGAAGATGCAGATCAGTAGGCCTTATGTATGAAAGTATCTCTGTATGTATGAAGAAATGTTACCTAATATGGAATAAATTGTGTTAGATGCAAACATATCAGGCACAAAAAAAAAATGTAAAGCAAAATCTCTAATCTAATTTTTAAACAGATAAATGCAATTTTCAAAGCATTGATTTGCATGCCTCTGCAATGCTTTATGACATTTTTCAGAATTTGAGGACTTTTTTGAACAATACAGAGGCTGGCCCATTTCAGATAAAAAACATTAGATATTCTGAGCATGGTGCGGTCCACCTCTTGTTTTGTGGAAAAGCAGTTCCAGCGTTCTCCTGGATGATATCAGACAGTAGGATTTCTACAAGATTCTGCTCTTATATCCCCTGTTTAATCTTTCAGAATGGTTGACAAGTTCTAGAAACAGATTTTGTTTATTATCATGGGGGTTTGGATTAAGAGGAATGTAAATGTAATTTTCTTAAGCCTTTGAGGATATGGAAAGAGTAAAGTGTTTTTTCCCACATAAACTAAAAGTTTAGGAGTGTGTGGGTGTGGTGAGCCTAGTTTCCATGTTGTTAGACCACAGTTTTGGAAATGTGGTGATTGGTTCAAAAGGAAGTTTCTCAAATAGAGGTCATGATCATAGTTCTGATTTTTAGTGCAGTCATTGCCCATGTTTTGTCTGTGTTTATTTTAGTTGCATGCTCAAATATAATAAAGATTTTCTCATGACATCTGCAAGGCTGTAAATAAAACTCCCAGCCTGGCTGTTTATGACTAAAATAAAAAAAAAAATAAAAAGAAATGATCCAGAACACCATGAAGAATACAAAGTACATGGAAATGTATGGGGACCACATTAATTTGGCTTTCAGCTGAGACCTCGGCCGTTTCAGTGATCTCAGGAAATCTCCCTGCAGAGGGCCTGAACAGCTGTGAAGAGGGAGCATACTGATCAGTGTTATTTAGGCAGTTCTGAAATTTTCAAAAAAATACACTCGGACAAGTACATTTAACAGAAGCGGGATAGTACTACCAATACTATAGTAGAACCAATCCATGGGGTACTTGAGCTTGGTCCCAGATCACACCCAAATAAAACTTTAATTTCTGACAACAACTTTCAAAATACAAAAAAAAGGGAATTTAGGTTTGCATGCACTATACTCGAAACCAACCTCTTAGTGTTGCCTTTACCATTTACTAAAAGGGTTGTAAACCCTCATTTTTTTTAAAATAAAAATAACAAACATGCCTATACTTACTTGCTCTGTGCAATAATTTTACATAGAGAAGCCTCTGATCTTCTTTTTCTGGGGTGCTCCTCCAATGCTCTAGGCCCCTCCTCTTTATGGGGTGCTCCCAGGGAAAGTAGTTTTTCCTGGGGTCACTCATGCAGGCTCGCTCATGAGTTCTGCCGCTGCGTCCATTTATTTATTTCAGGTACTTATATAGCGCTGTCAATTTATGCAGCGCTTTTACATGTACATTGTACATTCACATCAGTCCCTGCCCTCAAGGAGCTTACAATCTAAGGTGTCCATTAACACAGACAGCAGGTCTCGGCCCCACCCCCCCACTCCCGTGTCACTGGATTTGAATGATAGCAGCGGAAGCCAATTTCTCCTACTGCTATCAATCTGTCCAATGAGGAGAGGGACAGTGGCTGGAGTTGCTGCACTTGTGCACATCGCTGGATCGTATTGGGCTCAGGCAAGAAAAAGGGGGGAGGGGGTTAGGGGGAACTACAGCCTAGAAGGTTTTTATAGAATGCATTAAGAGAAAAACCTTGAGGCTATACAACCACAGCAGGTGGACTAGCTGGTATTGTAAATGCATGTTTTCCACATGCTCCACAAAATCATGAAGAGTTAGTTTGAAATTTTGGCCAAATTAAATAAACTTTTATACTCATGTCTGGCAAGTGTTGCCCTAATCCTTCCCAAGAACAAAAAACTAACAGTTTTCATTGGTTAACCGAGATTGGTAACATTTAATAGTAGAATTGCTATACAAATATGTTTTTGTGTGTTTTGCCTTTATCAGTAGCATCTTCAAAGATTCAGTATATTTATGCTCGCCTAAATTAGGGGAATGTTTTCTTTAAAATGTAATCCTCCTTTCCAGGATAATATAGTAACACTGACCATACAATCGCACAATATTCTCCATTGTCAGTGTAGGATATGTAGGCCTTTAGAGCGGGAATGGGGATAAGTTCACATTGATACTGCGGTAGGCTTTCTATCTACTGACACTTTACTATTTTATTTAGCATAACATGTCTCCCAGACAACCTTCCTTTCCAGTGTGGAGAATGAGACTTGTCCTTAAATGACACTTGAAACAGCTATATCAGTACTCTCTTGATAGAAGGCTGGCAACATTTGAACATGGAATTTGTGTGGTTTGACATATAAACTCCCCTCTATTGGAAACGAAGACATTATCTCCTTTCAGTTGGGATTAAATTGTCCAGGGTCATTTCTTTCACACACAGTAGGCCATCTACTACACAGAAATTAATTTCCTGCTTTGAGATGAAGGGACATTAATATGAATGTAGTGTATGCCATTTCAGTGAATTATACAATACCAGTGATATATAACCTGGTTATTACAGGGTCTTTCTCACCTGTTATCAATATAGCTGTTATAGCTTTTCATTTGTATTGTGCTTATTTTTTGTAATGTTAAGTAACATACAGACAGCTGAAAATACAGTAAGTTCTTTATTTGTTTTCTATAATAAAAAATGGCTGTCCATTTACTCATTTCCCGTAGGCTCAAAATGATTTGCATAGACTGGTAAAATGTATTATTTATTAAAATAGTTCTAAAGGCTTAAAGGGGTTGTAAACCCTGTTTATCGTTTATAGACAGATGCAGCTCCTTATCTTCATGACTCATAGGGTTATGCTCCCCCTCCTAGGAATAGGCACTAGGTAGGGAAAAAAAGTTAACCATACCTATGGGGGCTGTCCCTGCAGCATAACCCCTCAGACTCGGCTATCATCAAAACAGTTTGTTCTGCCTAGTGTTAGGAATAGGACATAGCTCCCTGCTGGGACTTCGGTCTTAGCTGTAACAGGGAAAGTTTAACTAGTTAGTTCCTGAGGACCAAGATCCAGAGGAGCTACAAGCAACAGCCAGCTGCGGTTTCACACTGGATAATCTAAATCCTTAAGGTCTCCCAGCCTGGCCAGTGAGCGTGAGCAGGTTATAGTCCAGAACTAGCTTCTTCCTCTTCCTGTGCAGACAGTGTTAGTTTAGTTTTTACCCTGATCAGGCTGGATGCTTCTCTATCGTCTGGTAACTTTCCTGAGATTCCCTGTGGGTTTGTTCCTCTTCTGCTCTGCTATTATTGCATAGTAATCAGGATTGTGAATCCGCAGTAATAGCGGTGGGACCACGTTTTTCGCGGTCTTAAAGGGACATTACACAAAAAAATGTTTTTTGAGCAATGGAGTCCCAGGATAAAATTTCACCTGCAGACCTCATGGAAGTGACTGTGGGACTCTCTGGTTCACAGTCGCTGCCAGAAATTGCAGTTTTATTGGAAAGCCTGATGTCAAAAGTGGATTTTGTCATTTCTGGTGCTGCCAGCCGCAAACGCCCTCTGCCCTCACCTCCATCGGCAGGGTCTTCGGACTCTGAGACAGATATGGTCACCGCGGATGCAGACTACATTGAGGGGGTTGGTGTCTTCATATTCTGACGGTGAAGAGGACGTGTCCCGGAAATCGGGCAAGGTGTTTCCTTGTCCAGAATTGTTTCATACTATTGTGGATGCCTAAGCATTTTGCACGCCGTTATCCTTTTGCAGAGACGGTGTTTAATAGGTGGACTGTACCACCGAAAGTGGATTCTCCGGTGGCTAGGTTAAATAAAGCGACTCTTGTACTGGTGGAAGAGTCTTCAACCTTTCTGGATCCTGTGGATAGACGGGTGGAATCCTTGTCCCGCCATTTACATGTTGTAGCAGGTCACATGTTAAAGGCTACTTTTGTGAATGTTTTAGTAGCACAGACTGCTACTGAATGGGTGAAGTTACTGAAAAGTAACTTGGAAACGGCACGGCTTCCCCCTGTGGTTCTGGAACTAATAGACCAGTTGACCCAAGCCCTGGTGTTTATGTGTGATACGACCATGGACTCAGCTTTGTTGGTGGCCAGGACGTCAGCAGTGGGGATTGCTAATAGGCGCATGGTATGGCTAAAATGCTGGTTGGCTGACCAGGCTTCTAAGAAGGCTGTGACTGATTTTCCTTTTACAGGGGAGAGGCTGTTTGGATCCTCAGTGAATGAGTTGATCAAAGGTATCATGGGGGGGGGGGTAAGAGCACTAATCTGCCTCAATCCTCTAAGTGCAAGGCGCCGCGTACTAGGCGGGGGTCCTTCCTTTACTGCTCACAAACATCTTTTTTGTGCCTCCGGGTTGCAAGAAAAAGATAAACCGTTTAGGTCTTCTGGGGGTTCCAAGAAGCCATGGTCAGGAAAATCTAAGTCTGGCCAATCTGGACCTGCAGACAAGTCCTCGGCTGCATGAAGGGGTACCCTCACCCGAGTCTGGGGAGGGGGGACATCTTCGATTCTTTAAGGAACCCTGGACCTCCTTGATTCAGGACAAATGGGTTCACGAACTGATCCGATTAGGATACAAGATCGAATTCTCGTCCGTCAGACAGGTTCCTCAATTTTCCCCAGTCCGGTTAAGAGACTTGCGAGTGGCGGTACACGACTTGCTGTCGCAAGGAGTCATTGTGCCGGTACCCGCTCAGGAACATTTTCAGGGGTTTTATTCAAACCTATTCACCATGCCCAGAAAAGAAGGCAAGGTGCATCCCATCCTGGATCTCAAGGCCCCCGAACTGCTTTGTGTAGAGGTTCAGAGGTTTCGGATAGAGTCCATCCGCATGGTAGTAGATTTCTTAGCCTCTATAGATATCAAGGACGCATATCTACACATCCCTTGCTATGCTGGACACCAGCCGTTTCTTCGCTTTGCAGTAGCAGAGGAGCATTAAGAATTTGTGGTGTTACCCTTTGGTCCGCTCCTAGAGTGTTTACCAAGGCACTAGCACCGGTATTAGCACTGCTGCACCGGTGGGGGATTGCAGTACTGGGGTACCTGGACGATCTCCTGTTGAGAGCGGACTCTCATTCAGCCTTGTTGGTGGATCTGACAATCACGGTCAGAACTCTGCAGGAGTTTTGTTGGAACATCAATTTCAAGAAATCCACGCTGACTCCGGTTCTGAGACTGGATTATCTGGGCTTGACTCTGGATTCAGCCTTGGCGGGGGGTTTTCCTCCCCCGGACAAGCTGCAAAAGTTATTTCAGCGATTCAGTTGTTGTTGGACAACAATCTGTCCTCTCTACGGTGAGCCTTGGGTCTGATGGTATCGACCTTTGAGGTGATTCTGTTTGCTCAGTTCCATACAAGGCCTTTGCAAAGGGAGACTCTTGTAAAATGGAGCAAGGATCCAAAGTCCTTGGATTCTGTGATTCGGTTGAGCCACAACACAAAATCTGCTCTGTTGTGGTGGATTCAGTCTCCAGCACTGTGCCAGGTCCAGTCCTTGCTTCCGTTGTTTTGGACAGTGGTAACCATGGATGACAGCCTGTCGGGCTGGGGCGGGGTGCTGGGGAAGCTCTGTGCCCAGGGTACCTGGACAATGGAAGAGTCAAAACTTCCGATAAATGTTTTGGAGCTCTCAGCTGTAAAGTTTTGTCTGAGTCATTGGATGATTCGTCAGTAAGGTTGTCCGGTTTGGATTCAATCAGACAACACCACAGCTGTGGCTTACATCAATCACCAGGGTAGCACCAAGAGTGTCTTGGCGGCCAAGGAGGTGGCCGAGATTCTGGCCTGGGCGGAAAGCTTTGTTCCAGCCCTCTCTGCTGTACACATTCCAGTTGTGGAAAACTGGCAGGCGGATTACCTGAGTCGTCAGGTGTTGGATCATGGGGAGTGGTCCCTACACCCAGAGGTGTTCCGCCTCCTGTGTGTTCGGTGGGGAACTCCCGAGGTAGATGTATTTGCCTCTCGCCCCAACAAGAAGGTGCAGAGATTCATAGCCAGGTCTCCAGATCCTCTGGCCAATGCCACAGATGCACTGGTGGCTCCTTGGGATCAGTATCAGCTGATTTATGCATTTCCTCCATTGAAACTCCTGTCGAGGCTTCTGCACAGGTTAGAGGTGGAAAACATTCCGGTCATTCTGGTGGCTCCAGACTGGCCTCGCCGGTCTTGGTGCGCATACCTGATAAGGCTGGTCGCCAATACCCCTTGGAGACTTCCTCTCAGGGAAGATCTGCTGTCTCAAGCATGGCTGTTGAAAGTCAAATGTTGTGAGATAGGGGTCTTTATGACTCTGTGATTCCTACACTCTTGAAGGCTAGGAAGTCAACTTCCAGGAAGATCTACCATCGTACGAGGAAATCGTACATTTCATGGTGTGAATTGCTGAAGGTGCACCCTTGCTTGTTTTAGATCACTAGGGTTTTGGCCTTTTTGTAGAAAGGGGTTGAACATCGGTTGGCTTTGGGTACTATCAAAGGCCAAGTTTTGGCTTTGGCTATATATTTTCAACGCCCGTTAGCCACGCATGTCCTAATCCGGACTTTTATCCAGGGAGTGCGCCATATGGCTCCTCCGAGGTTATCCCTGTTACCTCCATGGGATCTAAATCTGGTGTTATCTGTTCTTCAAAAGCCTCCTTTTGAAAAAAAGTCGGTAAATTTTGCTGCTTTCTTTGTCTCAGAAGGTTGCCTTCTTGGTGGCGATCACTTCTGCCCGCAGGGTATCTGAATTGGCAGCCTTGTCTTGCCGCTCACCTTATCTGGTGGTACAAAGGGATAAGGCGGTACTTTGGCCTAATCAGTCGTTCCTTCCTAAGGGGGTTTATGATTTTCATCTGAATGAAGACATGGTGTTGCCTTCACTTTGCTGTAAACCCCAGCATCCTAAGGAGTTTGCCTTGCATTCTTTGGATGCGGTTTAGGCGATCAGGGTTTATTTAGAGACCACTGAGCCCTTTAGAAAATGAGACACTCTTTTTGTCCTTACTGATGGACCTCGTAAGGGATTGGCTGCAACTGCTGCAACTATTTCCAGATGGATTAGGCAGACGGTGGTACAGGCCTATTCACTGAGGGGACTGGTTCCTCCTTTCCCATTCTACGAGAGCGCTGAGTGCCTCTTGGGCTTTTTGCCATCAGGCGTCGGTGCTACAATTTGCAAGGCAGCAACTTGGTCGTCTGTGCATACGTTCACAAAATTCTACAAGGTAGATGTGTTGGTAGATGCTTCTTTTGTCCACAAGGTTTTGCAGGCTGCAGTTTAAAAGAGAACTCTGTTTAGTTTCTTTTTGAGGGTGAGCTCCAGTTGTTCCTGGTTGAGCTCCATGTTGTTTCCTACCCCTCATGTAGATAAGGAGCTGCGTCTGTTGATGAACAATAGAGAAAACTTGATTTTTGTAAGAACTTACCGTAAAATCCTTTTCTCTGAAGTTCATCGACAGACGCAGCACCTGCCCCTCTACTTCTGAGGCATGGGGTTTTATGTCTTCTAAACATTGCTTTGATGATAGCAAAAGCTGTGTACTTTTTGTGTTTGTATATTTACACATATTACATACTGCTTTTTCCAGACCACGTAAGCACTGACAGCTGACTTTTTAGATGACCTTTTATTTGAAAGTTACCAGTGACTAAACTGGTATTTGAGGCAAAAAAATGTGACTTTAGGCTTTTTTTTCTTCTTGAAAAAACAATGTACCAATTACATGAATAAAGAATAGCAATTGCTGCATTTAAACTTCAGCATTGCCTTTTCGCGCATTTTTTAGCATGTTTTGTCATGCGTTTGTATATGCGTTTTTGTTCCTTTTTTATATACAACGTTTTCAAGTGTTTTGAAGCTCTGGTGTTTTTATATTAGCCAATAGAGAAAAATATAATATGTGACATAATTTATTGCTGTGTGATTATGTGTCCTGGGTTATTTTCAACTCCTTCCTGGTTTTATCAAGATACCACACCAACATGCAAGTGGGTCCCACCACCTTTCCTCCAATGTGCTCATCTCAAGATATGGACCTTCAGACACAGGCCTAGTCCCTCGTTGTAGCAGCACTTGTTACCTTCCAATAACCTCTGCAATGCTCCTTCAGGTGTATAAACCTTTGCTGCATTTTTATATCTTATATAATCCTCTTTCTTTACCAATAATAGGTGCTCCTGTCACTGTGTTTTATTAAAAAAATGCAGTTTCTACCTGTTTTCAGAGCGCCGCTCGGCTGTCACATGACCAACCGGCTCTCTCCTCCTCTCCTCCCCTCCTCCCATCCTGACTGACGTCAGCAGGGGAATCTCGGCCCCACCCGCTGAAGCTATCAGGTGGGGAGAGGAGGGAGGCAGCGGGTCACGTGACGGCCGATCGGCACTCTGAAAACAGGTAGAAACGGCATTTTATTAATGAAACACAGTGACAGGAGCACCTATCATTGAGAAAGAAAGAGGATTATATCAACTTAGCAGTGTGGGTTAACAACCACTTTAATTGAACAAGCTGAAGTTAGAAGCTGATGTTTGGCTACCATGTACAGCTGCACCAGCTTTTCCTCTCTCCAGTTTTAGTAAATCAACCCCACTATTTCCTCCAGCTTGCCTGGTGTTGCCAACCAAAATGTATTTTTTGTTGATCTCATGGCAATATTTGGTAATTTCCTCGTGGGGAGGTAACTATACATATGAGCAGAAAAAACACCTAAACACGCAACAAAACACGTTTCAATGCATTTCTTTGGGGGTGAAAATGCTTCGCAAATGCAGCATGGTGCCCGAATCATACTACAGAAATAGCTTTTTTTCTCCCTTAGGGTTTTTGAGCTACAAGCTTTGCACTACAAAATGCTCAGGTGTTAATGGGGCCTTATGTTCAGAGACGTGTTTTTTTTTTTTTTGCGTTAAATAAAACATATAATTCTTTGGCAGTTTTAGAAACTGGTATCTAGCTGCAGATCGAGAAAAATGTTAATAACATTAGATACTGTGAACTTGTTTTTGAATGTGTATTTTCAGGATCTGTTGTCCTTATCCTTCATTACCTGACAATGTATTGCTCTGTAACAAGCAAGTGCATACCAGGTGATATGCACATGCCTGTTCTGGGTAATTGACTTAGTAATTTGCAACCTTTACCAATATGTGAGTAAAAGCAACTGACTTTTTCTGTTCTGACAAATATACAGTATATGAATTACAAAATGCAACAATAATATACATCATTTTTAACAAAAGAGAAAGTTTCCTTCAACAACTCTTTGGTCCCTATGATCAGTGTTCCAATAAGTCCTCAGCCCTTATGCTGTTTCTATCTCTGTCCAAGTCCTGGTAATATAAATGTAGTTAACATAGTTTAGGTTATATCCAGTCTTTGTACACTCTTGAAGGGGTTACTCTAAATACATCTGTACATGAACAAGTGCTCACCTTAAAAGGAGAAGTATACCCAAGCCACATATCTTGTCAATTTCTCTCTGCAGTACCATTTTGTTCTGGGAATTATCCTAAAGAAGGGCCCAGGAATGATAAATTAAGTTTTCCTTTTCTTAGTTTTGGTTCTGCCTTCCCTAGTCCCATGCATTATGTCTATCAAGAACATAATTATAAATACAGCTCTTTTACTTTCCTGTGAAATAGTCAGCCCACGGTGGACTTTGGTGCTTTGATTAGACTTCACAACAGATTTTCTTATTTGTTTTACAGAATGGGATTGAAACTCCCATGTCTAACCCCAAACCTGGAGGGCTAGATTTTGTTTTTATTGAAGGGTAATCTCCAGGGAACTTCCAACATGGGTGGTTCTTCGGTTCATTCTAAGGATCATTTGACTATACAATCACCATTGCTTTATCAAAGTAGAATTACCATCAGGAAGAGTTGAGATTGGGTGCATAAGATTACAATAACGGAACATAAATAAAAGGAAAAAACTTTACAGGCCTAATACCAAGACTAGATCCACAAATAGTAATATTAAAGTGTATATTTTAGGTTTTCACCTTTACTTTAACTTTTCTAGGGCACCAGGCATTGTCTAGTAAATACAGTCCTAATTCTTTCCTGTCATCATTTTAAACCTTTTATGAAAGGAACGAAAACAGCTGAAAAAGGTACAGGCTTATAGGCACATTTAAAATAAGCAAGAGAACCTACACACTTCACATGCCTAGATCAGGGGTCTCCAAATGTTCAAAACAAGTGTCAGTTTGCTGTCCCTCAGGCTTTAGGGGAGCCAGACTGGGGCCAATGTCTCATCGTTGGTTTTATCAGGAGCAAAGGAGCTCTATCAATGGTGTCAATAGGAATGATGCCTCATCAATGGCAATAGTTGGAGAAATGGTGTCCCATCATTTGTGTCAGTTGGAGAAATGGTGTCCCATCATTGGTGTCAGTTGTAAAATGGTGTTCTATCATTGGTGTCAGTTGGAGGAATGGTATTACATCATTGGTGTCAGGTGGAGGAATGGTGTCCCGTCATTGCTGTCAGTTGGAGGAATGGTGTCCCATCATTGGTGTTAGGTGGATGAATAGGGTCCCATCATTGATGTCAGGTGGAGGAAGAGTGCACCATCACTGGTGTCAGGTGGAGGAATAGTGTCCCATCACTAGTGTCAAGTGGAAGAACAGTGTCCCATCGTTAGTTTAGTGTCAGGTTGAGGAATAGTGTCCCAAGAGCCTTATAAAGGCAAGCAAAGGGACAAAGTTTGCAGTGCACTGGTCTAGATTAATCTGCAGTCACTAGTATTTGCCTAACATGAACCTTCCGGAACATCTGGAAAAGTTATAAACTTTCCCACTGGTGAGAGCAAAGGGTAAGTGCAAACAAATTCAAATTAAGATTTTCAGAGTTTAAATTCTTCTTTGCAGGGCATCAGATCTCTGGCAAATGTGTGCAGTGGGATGTGTACAAATTTGCCATACATAAGAATAAATAGATGAATCATTAATAAAATCAGTGGTTTTCCCTCTGCAGTTGCTGAATGTCAAAGGACAACTTGAAGGCTGTAACATGTCCTGTATATATGTATATGTATATATATATATATATATATACATATATAGATACAGTATATATATATATATATATATATATATATATATATATATATATATATATACAGTATATATTTCTAATACCTGGATCTACCAATGAAGGATAGGTAAACCAGATGTAGAGAAGATGGCATTTAATCCAGCAAATGCATGACAAGTGACTATTCTCTATAACTATGGCAAACGAATCAACCTGCAAAAAAAACAGGAAATAATCAAGTAACACTTTAACAATATGCGCTTCGATTAGTGTCAGTTTTCACACTGACTGATTTCCATATTTGCTTTTTTCTCTCCAAACTAGGTGGCTGGCAATAAAATTAGCAACAAGGCTAGTTAAATTGCATATGCTACATGTTGTCCACCATAAAAAAAGCATGTCAAGCAGAAAATAATTGATGCACCTATAAGTAATTTCCCTTAACACTTTTGGTATACAGTATGTATGCATTGTAGTTACCCTGTTAGAATTTATTTTATGCTGATAAGGCAAATACTTTACTTCGTACCCCACGTGGTGAAGCTGAACTGCTGAAATATCTAGGGGATCAATGAAGAATAATACTGTGTTGTGCTGTTTCTTTTATGACAGAGTATGCTGTTCTCTATGCACACATTATTTTCTACAATTTCTTTATTGTGCTTTTGTCTTGAATGATTGTCTGTACTTCTCAGTGTTTCCTAAAACAATAAATGCTAATGGAAAAGAAAAATATGGAAAACATATTGGTAAGCATTTGCTTAAATCATTTGCATAAACTATGCTGAGAACTGTATTTCTCTATGACGATTCTGGCACTTCTTATAATCTGTAAGCATTGTGATGGGTATAAGTGCACTATGCATTACTAGAAAAGGGAATGATTCTGAAACTTGTGGCATTGTGCATTAGCCTCTACCAATCCAAGTAGCAGGAATGCATTCCTGAGCATTCACTGTACGTGGGGATATCAGTCCTGCATACTGTCACACGTTTGAATCTTCTTGGAAAGAATGTGCTGAGACAAGGCTTATGCCTTCTATATCCAGGCTAAACAGCCTGTCAGATGAGAGGCAGGCAAGTGCAGGGTGGTAGCTGGCTTATGTCAAAGGGGCATTAGTGCTGACTACAAGCCAATTTTTATAATATGATTATTTATTAAAGCAGTTAACTTCAATGACCTGTTGCATGGTGACACCAGAAGAAACTGACTTTAGGCTCACTTCAGTAAGCTGTAACAATCATTAATTGCTATAACTACCCTTATTTTTATTAAAGTGTTACTAAACACACAACAGTAAAATCAGTCTGTATATACAGTAAAGCATGCTTGTTATATTCACTGTGGAACCTAAGGGGTTAATCCTGTGCATCATGTAAAAAGGCTGTATGATCCCGTCTTCTCTGATCCTCATCTTCTTCCACAGTCCTCAATCCATCTCCCGATAAGACAGAGCCTTTGGAGTCATTCTGCACATGTTCAGTTTGGTGTGTATTTTCTTGGGAGGGTGCATGTGATCAGCACAGGGCCAATCAGCACTATCCAGACAGAGGGTTAGGGGTCCTGCAGACTCATAGGACAGTCAGGGTAGAATGAAAACTCCTCATACAAGCTTTAACCAGACACTGATAGAAGTCACAAGACTGTTTTATTGTTTTATACTGGTGATGAGAAAAGGTATTTAGTAGTTTATATTTACTAAAACAATTGCATTGCCATCTTTTGTGTACTGTAGAGCAGATATAGTGAATGCAGGGTCCTGGGTTTAGTAACACTTTCACAGTAGCCTAAAATAACAGTCATATTGCTGAAAGCATCATAATGTTATAAAAAAAATGCAAAAGGTTGCAGTTACATCTTTGTGTTCTGGGAACGTGAGAAAAATGTAAAATATGCATATGATAGAACACTCATTTGGCAGTTGCACCCTTTAGTTTTTACAGAATAGGAAGCTATTTAATGCCAGTCATCTGCCAGCGCCGCTATCTACATTTCCCTGGTGACGACGTCTATTGAGACGAAACGTACGTCGGGTTGGAGGACATAGCGGTGACGTCAGCGTGCGTGCCAGGGTGCAGAGCGATTATTTCGGAATGCCTGATGTATTCATTTTACTTGAGTAAAAAGTAGTAGAGTGTAGAATATTAGTCTTTCAAAAAATAAATTTTTCTGGGAAATTGCGCAATGAGCGATTAAGTTACTTTTTCATATAAATGCATTATCGGGTAATCTTTTTGATGACACATCTAACATACGGGTCCTGTCAAGGGAGTGTTACCTACATACCCAGTGGTGGGTGTTGCCCACTATTGGTGTTAGACCTCCACTGGGGTTTACTCATCTGGTAAGCGTCCATTCATTATTATATATGGTGGAGCATGGACAAGGGTTCACTTGGAGCACTTTTGGATTGTAATTAGGCAACATGTGGAGCACCTGTGTCACCACCAGTATTTGGAATTGGGATTCCTCTGTCTATATCATTCACCAATTATATGCCTTATTCAAAGATTTGTCATTTTGAATGAACAATATTTGAGGTTTTTTTTTTATGCTTTGCACACAATAATTGGCATTTTAAGTGAAAATATTCAATCTGTATACCTTACTTGGCACTTTATTGAATAATATAATTTACTGTACGAATGCACATGTTTACAACTTTACATGTATATATGGATGAATTTTCTATTTTGCACTTATAGCATTTTAGTCTCATCAGTATACGAGCACTACATAATTTTGATTATTTGAATACATGTTTTTTGAGTAAATTCACAGTGCAACACAATTTTTTTGATTGATAATATGCAGACCAGATTTGTCATGAAGGACTCCCGGAAGGACAAACCACTGAGCCATTTTGCTTTAATGAGGCTGACTACACAAAATTACAGTCATGACACCAGCAGTTTCTATTGCTGAATGCACATTTCATCCTCTATTAAAGACCTCAGACATCTGTACCATATAAAGGAATGTGAAGACATGCTGTAATCGCAACATGTCACAGGTTGTGCTGTAAGTACATTATTCCATTGCACTGTACTGCAGTCTTTGCCTATTCATTGGGGAATTGACAGTGGATTCTCATGCCCTTTAACTTCCTCAGTTTAATTCAGACTGTCACATTCCTGGAATTTATTCAACAAAAGGATCCTTTATATCACAGATCTCAATGTAGAGCACGATAGACAACTGCATTTTAGCTTAGGATGGATATAATTCCCTGTTGTTTTTTTATTTTTGTGGTTACAGATTCCCACAGCATCTAACCATTTGTCAGCATGGGTCATCTGAACTATTTAACATGTACAATTCTGCTCCTCTTGAAAAATAAATGTCCTTGAAGGAATAACAGGGGAGCTGGGAACAATTAATTGCACAGCTGTTATGTACTCAGCACTGAAGACATATTTCAAAATGCGGTTTTTGAAAGGAAAACAGCATTATTTAAGTCCAGATATGGAAATTTGTTAGCAATGTTATTGAAGGAGAATGCCATACACAACAATTGCTAGTAATTTGGGTAAAGCATGTCTACTGCACCTGGTGTAAGTTACCTAATGGTAAAGACATTTCTGGGAGGATTGCATAATGTGTTGTTCCTCTGTCTAAACCCCCCCACATCCCACGCCCCCTCAATGTTTTAAGTGGTTGCGTCAGTTGGCCCTATCAATTTACACGGGAATTCATCATGTGAAGAGATTAGCAAATCAGGGGCAAAACAACATTCGAAAAATTCTTGGCACAGACCTGCATTGCCCCAGGCAGCAGAGAAAGGCAACGTGATCCTATCCAAGGCCCTTTGCCCAGTGGGCCCCAATGTGTTTGTACTGACTGCTATGATGAAACCTCTCAAACTGATTAAAGCAAATATCATTAAAGATACAGCACGGGTCTCCAGATAAGCATGCTACAAGTTTTACACAAGTCACAAGGACACAAGTTTTACACAAGTCAAGTTATTGGTAGCATGTCATTAAAAGTAGGAACAATTTTATTGATCTATTATAAACACCTTATACCATAATCACTTTATGAAGGAACTCCAGCCAAAACATTTTTCTTTTAAGTTTTCAGTAAAATGAGGAAGTTTTTTTGCACTGTCTATGTTCTCACTGGGAAGAATTCCCCTTACCATTATCTCCAAGGTCTGGTGAAATCCCTCCATTGACAACAGTCATCTAAACATCTGTCCTCATTGGGATACTTCTTTTTCATTCCCACTCCCTCCCACTCGAGTGACAACTGTAAGAAATCCTAAACATTATGCTAGAGAAGTCTGTTTAAACATGAATCCCTACATACACCACATGTGTAGTGCTCAAGGTCCTTTCCTCTATGTATTATAGGTACTTACACTATATTGTCAAAAGTATTGGGACGCCTGCCTATTTACACACACACATGAGCTTTAATGGCATCCCAGTCTTAGTCTGTAAGGGTTAAATATTGAGTTGGCCCACCCTTTGCAGCTATATCAGCTTCAACTCTTCTAGGAAGACTGTCCACAAGGTTTAGGAGTGTGTCCATGGGAATGTTTTACCATTCTTCTTAGCTGGCAGTCTCCGCTCTAATTCCTCCCAAAGGTGTTCTATTGGGTTGAGGCCAGTCAAGTTTCTCCACCCCAAAACTCACTCAACCATGTCTTCATGGACCTTGCTTTGTGCACTGGTGTGCAGTCATGTTGGAACAGGAAGGAGCCATCCCCAAAACTGTTCCCACAAAGTTGGGAACATGAGATTGTCCAAAATGTCTTAACATGCTGATGCCTTAAGAGTTCCCTTTACTGGAACTAAGGGGCCGAGCCCAACCCCTGAAAAACAACCCAACACCATTAACCCCCCCCCCCACCAAATGATTTGGTCCAGTGGACAAAGCAAGGCCCATAAAGAGATGGATGTGCGAGTTTGGGGTGGGGGAACGTGACTGGCCTGCACAGAGTCCTTACCTCAACCCGACAGAACACCTTTGGGATGAATTAAAGCACAAACTGCAAGTCAGGCCTTCTCTCCAATATCAGTGCCTGACCTCATAAATGCGCTTCTGAAAGAATGGTCAAATATTCTCATAGACACACTCCTAAACTTTGTCGACTGCTTACCCTGAAGAGTGGAAGCTGTTATAGCTGCAGGGTGGGCCAACTCAATATTGAACCCTACGGACTAAGACTGGGATGCCATTAAAGTCCATGTGCATGTAAAGGCATCCCAATACCTTTGTCAATATAGTGTATATAACTCCCTCAAATTACACAGTGTGTTACATATATATTGTACATTCACATCAGTCCCTGCCCTCAAGGAGCTTACAATCTAAGTTCCCTACCTCACATTTATACATACACATACTAGGACTGATTTAGACAGGATTCACCATATCTTTGGAGTGTGGGAGGAAACCCACGCAGGCACAGGGAGAACATGCACAATCCATGCAGGTAGCACTGTGGTTGGTATTCAAACTGATGACCCTAGTGCTGCCAGGATGAATTGCTAACATGCAGCTGAGCAAAACACTGCAGCTTGGCTACATATTGAAGTAATGAAATATCTTGTAGTAAAAGGGCTTATTCACATAGGAACATAATGAACTGCAATTTGCGCTCTTTTGTGCTTTGAGGTGTGTTGCATTGGGTAGCCATTTAAAATAAATGAGCTGTCAATGGACCTCAGCACATTAGAAAATAGTTGCTAATTTAATGCACAATGTAGATCTGTGTAAGGGTGCTATTAACTTTCCATTTCAATGCACATCTTCAGTGCATTATTGTGCCTTGCAGTTATGTGCATTATAATTGGGTCATAATGCATGTTATAATGCTTGTCCCAGTGTGAATGAGCTCTAGCATATACAGTATGACTTTTTGATTTATGTAAACTTGTTACAAATCTGGGCAATTTCAACTTCATATACTGTATAAAAAATCTATTGAAATCTGCATTTACCTTCAATAGTACATGCTTATACAGTATACTTTATGTTGTTGTCACATTCTTAGTATTAATTACCCAATTTAGTGACAGTTTTGTTTTAAATGCAAACTTCAAGTAGTTATAAAGTCTAATTGTTTTTCACCCTAATGCATTCCTTGCATTAAGGTAAAAAAGGTCCCACTTGTTGTTGTGCATCCCTAAACACCCAGCGCTATCCTATCTGCAACAGCGATGCTTTATCTTCCTGCTCTCACAGGACACACTGAGAGCTGTGGGAGCAATAGGCTCCTGCTACTGTTAGTCAAATTCTGTGAGGATGGAGTGGAGGGTGTGGCCAAGCAGCGTTGTGTGTGTCTATGGACATACAGTATCTCACAAAAGTGAGTACACCCCTCACATTTTTGTAAATATTTTATTATATCTTTTCATGTGACAACACTGAAGAAATGGCACTTTGTTACAATGTAGTGTACAGCTTATATAGCAGTGTAAATTTGCTGTCCCCTCAAAATAACTCAATACACAGCCATTAATGTCTATACTGCTTGCAACAAAAGTGAGTGCACCCCTAAGTGAAAATGTCCAATCGGGGCCCAATTAGCCTTTTTCCCTCCCCGGTTTCATGTGACTCGTTAGTGTTACAAGGTATCAGGTGTGAATGGGGAGCAGGTGTGTTAAATTTGGTGTTATTGCTCTCACTCTCATACTGATCACTGGAAGTTCAACATGGCACCTCATGGCAAATAACTCTCTGAGGATCTAAAAAAAAGAATTTTTGCTCTACATAAAGATGGCCTAGGCTATAAGAAGATTGCCAAGACCCTGAAACTGAGCTGCAGTATGGTGGCAAAGACCATACAGCGGTTTAACAGGAAAGGTTCCACTCAGGACAGGCCTTGCCATGCTCGACCAAAGAAATTGAGTGCAAGTGCTTAGCGTTATATCCAGAGGTTGTCTTTGGGAAACAGACGTATGAGAGCTGCCAGCATTGCTGCAGAGGTTGAAGGGGTGGGGGGGTCAGCCTGTCAGTGCTCAGACCATATACCACACTGCATCAAATTGGTCTGCATGGCTGTCGTCCAAGAAGAAAGCCTCTTCTAAAGATGATGCACAAGAAAGCCCGCAGTTTGCTGAAGACAAGCAGACTAAGGATATGGATTACTGGAACCATGGTCTGATGAGACCAAGATAAACTTATTTGGTTCAGATGGTGTCAAGCGTGTGTGGCGGCAACCGGGCGAGGAGTACAAAGAGAAGTGTGTTTTGCCTACAGTCAAGCATGGCAGTGGGAGTGTCATAGTCTGGGGCTGTGTGAGTGCTGCCGTCACTGGGGAGCTACAGTTCGTTGAGGGAAACATGAATGCCAACTTGTACTGTGACATACTGAAGCAGAGCATGATCCCCTCCCTTCGGAGACTGGGCCGCAGGGCAGTATTCCAAAATGATAAAGATCCCAAACACACCTCCAAGAGGACCACTGCCTTGCTAAAGAAGCTTAGGGTAAAGGTTGTGGACTGGGCAAGCATGTCTCCAGACCTAAACCCTATTGAGCATCTGCTGGGCATCCTCAAACGGAAGGTGGAGGAGCGCAAAGTCTCTAACATCCACCAGCACCGTGATGTTGTCATGGAGGAGTGGAAGAGGACTCCAGTGGCAACCTGTAAAGCTCTGGTGAACTCCATGACCAAGAGCGTTAAGGCAGTGCTGGAAAATAATGGTGGCCACACAAAATATTGACACTTTGGGTGCAATTTGGAATTTTCACTTAGGGGTGTACTCACTTTTGTTGCCAGAGGTTTAGACATTAATGGCTTTGTACTGAGTTATTTTGAGGGGACAGAAAATTTACACTGTTATACAAGCTGTTCTTCAGTGTTATCACATGAAAAGATATAATAAAATATTTAAGAAAATGGGAGGATTGTACCCCTTTTTCTGTGATACTGTACACAGGGCAGTTTAGAAGTGCACCTGTATGGGTGCCCCCTCAAGCATTGCACTTACTATGGGGGCACATGTTAGAGAGAGGAGCAAGACAGCACCAGCAGGGAACTCCAGAAGAGGAAGCAGGAGGCCCCTCTGTGCAACATCGTTGCACAGAGCGGTAAATATAACATCTTTTTTATTTTACAGTAAGTAAAAAAAATGTAGCTTTTGGAATCGCTTTCTTACCAGACATTCCTTTTTTACCTTTTCTGTATTCAGTCAAAAAGGTTCAAAACCCCTATGAGATATTTAAATGCCATCAGCGTCCTTGTTGAGATTTTCCCTAACTTTCTGTTTCTGTGAAAAGTGCACCCCCGGGTCAAGGAGTTCCCCAGGTGCACTGAAGATGGTTTATTATTAAAATGACATGCAAGCACCATGCAATTAAGGGTTGGTAGTGTTCATTTTCCCACTTGAAAGGTTAATTTTGTTTCCTTATTCTACCAAATGCTGTATAAGAAGAGTGGTTCCAAAATAAGTGTATCTGCAGGATTCAGCTCCCTTAATATTTCAAGAAAAAGGACCAATATCTGAAACTTCCTGTACAGCAGCACAACAAATACTGTTTTCCCTTACAGCTCAGGGGATTGTGCTAGAAATCCCAACACAGCTGCAGCTATGTTACAACACAGGCCACGGTGTATGTTCAGCCAAATATGTTACAACACAGGCCACGGTGTATGTTCAGCCAAACCTTTTTTTTTTTTTTGGGGGGGGGGGTTTATAAAGGATAGGGTGAGGAAGGATTGGAACTTGTATTTATTTTAGTGGAATGATAAAAGACTAGAGCCCCTGTGGAGTTTTCATTGCCATCTGTGTCCCTATTGCAGATACCCCTCACTTCCTGCATGATGAATCCTTTGGTTATATGCCAAAAAATGAGAAATCACTCAGCAAAGCACTAAAAGCAGTTAAATAAATGTATTGACCTAACTTTGGCTTCCTCTGTTGCTAATAGTTGACCTAGTTAAATATTTGTACCAACAATATAGCATTTAGATTCTCATATCAGGTTTCCGATAGTTATACCAGGACTCCATGCCTTATTGATGTAACAGAAATCTCTTAAGAGTATAAGGGCCCATTTACACCATTTCTTTGTGGTAATGCACACTATTTGCATTGGTGTTCTATTAATTCTGAATGGCTTCTTTCAACTGCAGCACCCTGTAATGCATGGTGATCATTTCCAAGCATTATAATGCATTGCACTGTAAATATACCGCAGGTACATTTTCTGTTGATTCTGGTGCAGTGTATTTACAATGAATGAGCTGCCCTAATGCAATATATGTTATCTCACCACATATTGCATTTAAACAGATGTGCATTAATGCAATGCAGCAAAGCGAACTTTAAATATATTAGGTTTATAAGATAGCCTTCTTTGAAAGGGATGAAACCTTTAGACCTTTTTTTTTGTTAAAGTAGATATCCCGTCAAATACTAACTATACTTATTTCAAAAAGTTTATTTGGTTTTCAAAAACAAAAGAAAACATACAGAAGTAGACATGGCAGCGGTCGCAGCCGCATTGAATATAAACATAAACAAGGTATAACAGTGCTGAAAACAATGGTATAATAGAGTACATCAACACATTATCACTGGTATTGTATCAAAGGAACAAAGCAGTAGTAAAGCTTGTGACTGACTGCGTGAGGAAAAATACTAATTAACTAATAGGCAGACACTAGGGTTATAAATTGTTTCTTAAATGTTGACTTATTAAGAACACCAAAACTTCATCTTTGGATCATCGTCTGTTCCATTTAGAAATATGTTATACAACACAAGGGCATGCTGACCAGCCCGTGGAGTTCCCACAGCTGTCAGAATCCCACCCCGGGCAATAGGAAGAAGGGAGCAGGGTGGAAAGGGGAGGTCAGGCCAAGGGGTACGGGACTATAGGGTGGGAGGCTGGGGGTGTTAAGGACTACCTTGATTACAAGGTGAGAAAGTGGCATAAGGTAGAGGTAAAGAATGGGACAGGGTGCAAGGGGAGTGGGAAAAGATAAAGAAAAGTGAGGGACCAGAAAATGCTAACTATACTTAAACCTGCTCCCACCCCCCCCCCCCCCCATTCTAAGTCCTATTCTAACTAGCCTGTCAAGGGATCATGTCTATACTTATCTATTCTGAGGGTGCTCCAATCCGGTTTCATGATCAGGTCCCAGTGCCAGCTTCAGCCTAGAGGAGGGACAGCCATCAATAGATGCCCCATATTAGGCCTTTAAATGATATCACCACCCAGGCCCTACAGCTGTTGTTAGCAATCTCTCTTTTTCACTGAAGCCTACACTGGAGAGACCATTTGACTGGACTGGAGCACCCTCAAAATAGGTAAGTATAGACATCTTTTCTTTACAGTGTAGAAAGAATACACAAAATTGGGGTGGGAGCAGGTTTAAGTATAGTTAGTATTTGACTGGACTTTACCTATGGAGCCAAATGCATCATTTTTGGCAATAATTGAATCACTTGGTTGTTATATTATTTCATACAATGTTTTCTAAGTATAACAGGTATGGTATACATAACCTATGTTTTTACTCTATTCAGGAAGCAGGGCTAATTGAGATTTCGTTTAACAAAGTATGGATGGGGACATTTTTACCAGCGGTCGCTCATACCAAATCAAAGATTGATCTAAAAAGAAGATATGGTTGTTACAAAAGCTGCGCTTACACTGTGTACAAAGTACTACAATATACGTCAAAACATCAACACATATAGTAAGATGAGGTGCTACCAGGGCAAATAAGTGTATATAGTAAGCTTCCCTCTTCCCCCACAAAAAGAAACCCTCTTTGTGAGTTGTTATACTTTTAATTTCTTTGAGATTTATTAAATAAAACATTAATGCTATGATTTTCTCCACGGTCTTTTCCTTCTCTAAACTATATTGAAACACCTATCCATTGTTCCTGGTTGACGATGCAGCAGTAATTTGAAGACTGGTTGACCTACCTTAGTATATACTTAGGGGGTCCACATGGGCTGGTGAGTGCACTCATTGATGGTGGATTGCAGTGTAGTATTTGTGAAGGCACAGAGCACTTTTTGAAGGCGATTTTCCATAAAGGACAGAGATAGTTGCACAGTCACTATTGAGACTTTATTTATGTTGTATGGACTTCTGTGCACTTAATTGAGTCATTTTGTACACAATAACTTTATTCTATGCACTTTATTTGCACTGGTAGCACTTTATTTTTATTAATTACGTCTACTGTATTTTCTGGCGTATAAGACTACTTTTGAACCTCAAAAAAATCCCCCAAAAATGGGAGGTCGTCTTATACGCCGAGTATAATATCTCCAAGGTAACCTAAGTATAAGTATTACCGGTGGATCATGTAATAGGGGGGTCGTCTTATACGCCCAGTCGTCTTATACGCCGGAAAATACGGTACTTATGTTTTGATATATATATTGCAGCACAGCAGGAAGTGAGTGCAAAGGAAGGTGAGTTTCAGGGGGTTAAAGGTTGTTCTCACAAAAGAACATGTCACTTTGTCCTGAATGGGCAAGAGTCTTCTAATGCTTCAGTGCTCAGCGCCCATCCTTGTAGAGCACACGTGTCAAACACAAGGCTGTGGGACGAATCAGGCCCCCACACCCAGGGCTTGTTTTCAAACAGAACATGGCAGAAACTGTGGAGGGGTGTGAAGGGAGATGTGTGCAGAGGTGAGGGATAGGGGACAATGGTGCAGAGGTCAGAGCTGAGAAAGGGTGGCAGTTAGATGTGGACAGATTGTGAAAGAGAGCTGAACCCTGCACACTGTGCATAGCACAACCCTAAACCCTGCACTCTGTATGCAACGCACTGCTCAACCCTGCACTCTGTACACAGTGCATCCCTGAACTCTGCACTCTGTACATAACACACCTCTAAACTCTGCACTCTGTACATAGCACACCCCTGAAACTGCACTCTGTACATAGCGCAGCCCTGAACCCTGCTTTTGGTAAGTAGTTTACCCTTGAAATCTTCATATCATAAGTTGCACACCCCTGAACCCTGCACTCTGTACATAGGGCACCCCTGAACATAATACACTCCTGGTAATTATTGCCCCTTTAAGATCCTCCCAGTGTTGCAATTTGCCCACACCCACTGTTCGATGCAGTTTGGCAGGGGGGGGCATGGTTGAGTTCCTGCACCTATTCACTGAGAACAAAAGCCCTGGATAAATATATATAGCACAACCAGCTCTTCGAGGGCAACCTTAATGCGGATGCGGCCTGCAATAAAATTGAGTTTGACACCCCTGTTCTAGAGAATTGCCAACACATAAATGCAAGAGCAATAAGTGCTTAATTGCTTTGGAAGGTTCATTCTCTGGAGCAATCTTTCTTATCCCTATGCCACTAACTAGTAAGCTACTGCATAGAACAAGCATGTATAAATTTTGAGCATCAGCACGTGATATACATATGTATGCTCAAGGTCAGGGCCATCTTACCGAATGGGCACGCTGGGCAGCGACCCAGTCCCAGCCAAGCATTAGTCCTAATTCCCGTGTGCATCCCGTCGCCGAACTTAGCAGGTGGCAAGCGCCTGTCGGCCCTGCGCTGCTGTCAGGCCACTTGGGCCGTGGAGGGGGAGCCCACAAATGCAGGAATGCCTGTCCACCTCCACGGGAACAGGCACACACAGGACAGTCAAGTCTGACTCCCTTCCGTGTGTGTGTTCATCGGACCCAGCCGCCGAACTTGGAAGCTGTCATTAGCCTGGCACTGCTGTACCAATAAATATTGCCTTATCAATAATTAGCATTTTTATTCTCATGGGTGATTGTGTAGGCGAGGCCCCAGTGCACTGCATTGCCCGGGGACCTTTAATGCTCTTAAGATGGCACTGCTCAGGGTCAGTAATACACCCCAGCAGTGAAGGGAAAAAAAAGATGACAGCCTCAAAACATGCACCTTCATAAACATGTCACAGATAACTTTCACTATATTTCTTCCCTAGTTCCTATGAAGATTTCAGATTTTTGCTTCTATTCAACACATCTAAATGAAAATCACTTGTGACCTATGAAGAAGTCCAGCCTTTGTCTCCTGTGTTCTCTCTCTCTAATATCTTCCATGTTTGATGTCTGTATGTCATTTAGTATTATACAGAACATCCTGAAACATACACAACTTTTTACAGTAAATTTAAAACATTATTTGACATACTTTTCATTGCCATTTTTTTTTTCTGGTGGGGGGGGGGGGGACAAGAAAGAAAAACCTGATGTCATTGTCTAGAAGTAGGCTGCGTTTCTTGAAATAAATCTATGCAAGCACATTATGCCATGTATAGAAATACAGTAGTAGTGAGAACTATATATGGCAATACATTACTAATGTCTTGGTATCTGTGGCATCTGTACAGACAGCAAGCACAAGCTAAAACCGAAAGGTTAACCCTGAAAAATCAGTTTGATTAAATTAAACCATAAGTAACATACTGGAATGTCTCAGCATTTCAATATTTCACATTAACTGTAGATTCATCTCTGTGATGGCTTTATAATTTGTGTAAAAGTGCATTCTTATATATATTATATCTTCTGTATGCAATCTTATATCTGAGACTCTAAAACTATATCATATTTGGATCTTCTTGAAAAACTTTTTAAAGCAGCTTTTATTTGAAGGTCTTTTAAAAGGGAAACCTGGAACTTTGATTCTGTTTTCATGCTCCACGGTTGTTACTTTTTCTGCCCCAAGACCAGTATGTGCATATCTGACTGCCCTATCTGATCATTTTCTCTAATATGCCTGTAGTCTCTTAAAGTCCTTTCCAGAATTATATATGCTGAATATTACTTGTGGCACTTTGGTGAGCTAGGACCCCCTATACTTTGTAAGTTTGCAACCACTGTTCTAGATGAAGAAGAAATCCCCTCATAGCTGTCACTGAAAAACATGCCACCCCTGGAAAATGTCCACCTGCCCCCTTTTCCAGTGACAACGTTAACATTATGAATTTCCCATCACTTTCTGTCCAAGGGACAATAGACAGACAGTAAAGAAATTGAATTTCCCCAGTGAGCACACAGCCTTTACAAGGTTCCTACCCCATTCTACCAATACAGTAGTCTCCAAACTGCGGCCCGTGAGCCAGATGCGGCCCTTTGCTAGTCTTTATCTGGCCCTTGGGGCATTATTCTTCCCAATGACGCTAACAGTGAAACATAATTCCTCCCACTGACCCCAACAATGGGGAGCTATTCCTCCCACTGACACTAATGATGAGGCAATGTTCTTCCTACTGACACCAATAGTAGAGAATGATTGCTTCAACTGGCACCAATGATCCAGTACTATTCCTCTCACTGACACCAGTGATGGGACACTATTCCTCCCACTGACACCAACAGCAGGGCATAATTCCTTCCACTGACACCAATGATCCAGCAATATTCCTCCCACTGACACCAACAATGGGACACTATTTCTCCCGCTGACATCAGTGACGGGGCACGATTCCTCCCATGACACCAACCTGACACCAACAGTAGGCCATAATTCCTTCCGCTGACACCAATGATCCAGCAATATTCCTCCCACTAAGACCGACAATGGGACACTATTTCTCCCACTGACACCAATGATGGGGCACTATGAGCACTATTCCTTTCACTAAAACCAACAATAAGATGCCAGTCCTCCTATTTAGAGCCCCCTGTACATGTGTGTATATACAGTATCTCACAAAAGTGAGTACACTCCTCAAATTTTTGTAAATATTTTATTATAAATTATAGTCAAGCATGGTGGTGGAAGTGTCATGGTCTGGGGCTGCATAAGCGCTGCCGGCACTGGGGGGCTACAGTTTTTTGAGTGAACCATGAATGCCAACATGTACTGTGACATACTGAAGCAGAGCATGATCCCCTCACTTTGGAGACTGGGCCGCAGGGCAGTATTCCAACACCCCCAAACACCCCTCCAAACCAACCACTGCCTTTCTAAAGAAGCTGAGGGAATATACTGGCCAAGCATGTCTCCAGACCTAAACCCTTTTGAGCATCTGTGGGGCATTCTCAAACGGAAGGTGGAGGAGCACAAGCTCTCTAACATCCACCAGCTCCATGATGCCATCATGGAGGAGTGGAAGAGGACTCCAGTGGCAAACTGTGAAGCTCTGGTGAACTCCATGCCCAAGAGGGTTAAGGCAGTGCTGGAAAATAATGGTGGCCACACAGAATCTTGACACTTTGGGCCCAATTTGGACATTTTTACTTAGGGGTGTACTCACTTTTGTTGCCAGCGGTTTAGACATTAATGGCTGTAAATTATTTTGAGGAGACAGTAAATTTACACTGTTATACAAGCTGTACACTCACTACTTTACATTGTAGCAAGGTGTCATTTCTTCAGTGTTGTCACATGAAAATATATAATAAAATATTTACAAAAATGTGAGGGGTGTACTCACTTTTGTGAAATACTATATATATAAATGTATATATATTTATTTATATATTTTTTTATGGCTATACATACAAATAAATACAATTCATTTGTAATTGTGTACACATTTCTGCTGGTTTACAATAAAATTGGTTTAATTCAGTTTATTTTAGTTTGTTGAAAACTATACATTGAAGTTAAAACACTTTCTTTGCTTTCTTTTTGAGCATAATGTGATACTTTGCATGCAGTGTCACAAATCATTTTTTCTTTTTTTTTTTTTTTTTTTTACGATGAAAATAAATTACCCTAAAGGGACTAAAAATCTGCTGCACTGCCTAACTAGCCAAAAAAAACAAACCACTGTTCGAAAAATTCTTGATTTCACCATGCAGATTTTTATTGGATGGGATCCTAAACTTCTGTCCAACCTCTGCTTCTGGATTTAATTATTCATTGCTGTGCTGTCGGAAAGATCCAGTTTGTTTACTTCAAAACACGTGCGCCATTGACTTTTTCTTCTCTTTCTCAATCTTATTAATTTTTTTTCTGGTAATATAAACATTGCTTTATTGTTAGTTTGTTCTGTACTGCTTTAGTTTAAGTTCCTTGAAAGAAAGGACTTTGTTTGGAAGCAGGACACAGCTGTTATACATGTTATACTAACAGTAAGGTCATTTCCTAAGCTACAAAGTTCAAAGGAAATAGCACTAGGCCGCACACCTCTAGGTTTCATCAGTGAGACATAGCATGGATCATGACGGATGTAGTGATTATTCTTATTATTTTTATTAATAATAGTATTATTATACAGGATTTATATAGAGCCAACAGTATGCACGGCAGTTTACAAAATGACACAATCCATGATCCGTGATGTAGTGGTAAGAGAGTAAGGTGGCTTTTGGATACTTTCAGAACTAGGTTGAGGCATAATCCATACAGGCAGTTGTACAGTGTACAGCAGGGGTGTCCAAACTATGGCCCTCCAGCTGTTCAGGAACTACAATTCCCATCATGCCTAGTTTTGTCTGTGAATGTCAGATAATTATAATGCCTCATGGGACGTGTAGTTCCGCAACAGCTGGAGGGCCGTAGTTTGGAGACCCCTGGTGTACAGTTTCTTCTAACACAAAAATATTAAAGGACTTGCATTGACACCCTTAAAGTGGAAAATGTCCTTAAGCCCTCATTCACACTGAATGTGGCTTTGAAATCGTGCAAGTTCAGATTTCAAAGTCTCATTTTAGTCCAACTTTGAGCTTCATGCACAGATGTCTACCGAAATCATCCCCGAAGTTGCCAAAAGTAGTGCAGGAACTACGTTTAGAAATTGGTGCAGCGCCGCAAAGTTGGCGTCACACCGATTGGCTTTCTCCCATTGTCGACAATAGGCTACGATTTGACATGCGATAAATCGCATGTCCAATGACGTCAATGTGAACGGGGGCTAAAGTTAACTACACAAATCAGTGGAATGGGAAAAATGAATTGCCCAACCAATGTCAATGGGTTGTTTGATATTTATTTACCACTCTCAAAATCCTTTAGCCTTTAGTCTCATATTTCTAGGTTTGGAGTTTACAAAAGTCAGTGCAGAAATCTTTGACACTCATCAAAATAAAGGAATAGCCATTGGAATCCAAAAGTACTAGAATTTGACAAAACATTTCACTCTTATCCTGTTTTTTGGTGTTTGGTGGCATTGTCTTGTAATTGTGGTACACTTTTGTAAAATTCTGAGTTCTCCTGTCATATGAGCAGAACGTTAAAACCTATAGGCTAAAAATAAACTGCAGCTTACAAAACAAGGGACATAATCAGGGCTGCTGTTAGAAATTATGGGGCCCCGTACAGCCTACCAGACGGGGCCCCTCCAACCACGCCCTTGACCCCACCCCTGTCCCCGCCCCTGATCCCGTCTGGAAACAAAATGCAGGTTTGTTGCGGTTTACACATGCGTGCAGGGCCAATGTGTGCGTTTGCAATTGCTCCTAAGCACCAAAGAGCAGGGGCAGTTTAATTTTTAATTGTATTTTTTATTTATTTTTAATTGTATTTACATTAGAAATGTAAAAAAAAATCACTCTGTATCTTTAATTTTTTTTTTCTTTCTTTTTTTGCTTTTACAAGGAATAAAAATCATCCGTTGTGATAGCATGGGCCATAACAGGTCCTCTTTTTTGAGAGATGACCCCATATCTGTCCTCTGGCCTCCAAAGCATCCGATTAAACCAAGATGGATTTGATCAGATGCTTGTTCAAGCCGGTAATGGCTTGTTTACCTCAGACCGAAACCGGAAGCGAAATCCTTGTCGCTTCGGGTTTCTGACATCACACAGTGGGCGGAACGCCATCTATCCCTCTCACTGTGTCACAGGAATCGAATGCTATTAGTCACATCTTAAAGGCAGGGGTGGGACACCCTTCCACTGCCTGTAAAAGTAATCCAGGGGCTTCTTAGCTACTAGGATTACATTTACTTTGTGCAGAATTTCTGGGGCTAACAAATGATCTCTCCATCATTGCTGCAGTGATAACCCAAATATTACCTTTCCAATCTAGTGACGCACTGATACGTTGATGGACAGGAAGTGGTTAAAGGGGATTGGTTTGGGGTGGTAAAAATGCAGCTCCACTGCACGTTTACTGCTCCCCCAACTGAAGTGTAATGAAGCATCTCACGGTCTTATGATCATTAGCATTACAAAAATCATCAGAAATCATCACAGGCAGTACAGTAAGCTTGTGCTCTATCATGGCTCTATGTCACATGGCTGCTTGCTGACTGTGTTAACTTATGGCTGTACTGAGTGTTACAGACTATAACCCAGCATAGCTATACAAAGTCAGCACCCTCAGCAGCCATGTGACACAGAGCCATGTTAAAGAGGTTGTAAACTCGTATAAATTTTTTTTTTTTTTTTTTACAACCTGCAAAAGAAAGACATAATGAGCTAGTATGCATCGCATATTAGCTCATTATGCAATACTTACCTCAGAACGAGCCCCCGCCGTGCCGCTCACTCACCTCTATGACGGGCGACATGTCTAGTCGCCCGTCTTCCGGGATCGCGGCATCCGGCCATCTGATTGGCCGGAGCCGCGGTGACGTCACTCCCGCGCACGCGCGCGGGAGCCGACAGTCACGGCACGGGGCTCTGAAGGAACGGCACGATCGGCCGTTCCTTCAGAGCGCATGCGCCAGTGACGTCACTGGCGACATGTAAGGTAAATATCTCCTAAACGGTACATGTTTAGGAGATATTTACAGTACCTATAGGTAAGCCTTATCATAGGCTTGCCTATAGGTACAAGTTGTAGAGGAGGGTTTACTTCCTCTTTAAAGCATCAGCTTACTCTGCTGCCTGTGATGATTGTTGTAATGCTAATGACATGCTAAATAACCTGCTGTGCTGGGAGATACACAGGAGGACTCAGTGAGGATTCTGTGCTCTATTATTCACTCACTGTGTCCAGAGCAGCCACGATCTTCAGATGCTTCCTGTCAGCCTCCTCACATCTCAGCAAGTGAGAACTGGAGGCGGGCACTGGGTGGAGAATCAGAGTATCACTCCGCCGGCTGGGACTGCAGGGAGTAGCAGGGCAGCATTGTGTACATGCACCCCCGAAAATGAAGAAATAGTCCCTTTTCTGTGCGCACCTGGGCCCCTCTGTTGACCTAAAGGAGCCCAAGAAAATGGTTTAACCCCGCTCCATAAACAAGTAGGAGCGGGATAGAAGTTTAGCAAGCCAGTTTTTTTTATTTTTTTATTGAATGCAGCAAAAAACTGTAATGCTGCCCGGGCCCCACAGTGTTGCTGATAGGACCGGGCCCGGTACAACAGGGCTGGTTGTACTGCCCTATCAGCGGCCCTGGACATAATCATGTTATTGGTTGGCCCTATGAAAAAGTAGCAATTCTAGTAAAAACAGTTCAATAGACAAATCTCTGAACACTGAAAATATTGGCAGCTGACTACAAAAACACATCCACGTGAACAGGTTTTGCGCAACAGTATTTCCCAATAGTTAAAATGATATCCTAAATGTTATGCATACAAGTCACAAAGAAATACAAAAATACAATATTACGTGGGAGTGTTTTTCCTTGTTAGCCTACCAGATCAAATAATGAGTATGCCAGAAACAGACTTTCTACAACTAAAATAAGTTGCTTAGCAGAAAAGAACATGGGATGGATGTAGCATTTCTGAATTATCTGGTGTATTCATATGAATTTGTTTGCCATGAATAGTCTTTTGTGGGAAACATTAATGAGGGAGTACATAAGAATTATGTGTGGGAGTTGTTTCAGTTCAGTGGTTACAATGTATGTTAACACTTTCATTGACATAAAAGTAACCCATGCTATGTCTATATACTATTTTATCAGTTATATTTATATATATATTGCATTTCAGAACTTCCTGGCACTTGCTTTTAAAGGCAGGCCAGATTGGATGACTCATAATTCCACTTTGTTTTTCCTATGTTTTCAATCATTTTACAAACAGTTAAAAAAGCATCTTGATTGCTAGCATTTTATTCTAGTGCACATTCCAGTGTTATGTCACTGAGAAATTAGTTTGAAGGTGTAAATGTGATTATGAGGTTTACAGACATTCAGTTTCATTTATTAGGACAGCCCAGAGTGCAATGATTATGTACAACTTTTGGTAACATGTAGCAAAATCATATTTCTGTACAGATTTACTGTAGAGATTATTCAGAAGAATGATTGTGGTATGTTTCTGTATCTTACTGCACTTTCATGTTTACTAACTGAATAAACATTTCGATGGCCATAGTCATTAAATAGTAGTCAGATGCGTGGGCACGATGTAACCAGTAATAGACATTTTTTCCACCAATTGTTTTTTAAACAAACATGCTTGGTGCACCTGACTATGCACATACATGTTGGCAAAAAAGGCACTGTAATTATTTTAATTTAAAAAAAAAACATCTAAGTAAGTAAAAAATATCCTAATTGATATACATCTGTGACATGGCCCAGCTCTTTCCCAGCCTGTCTGCAGGGAAACGTAAGTAGTAGAAGCTTCTAGTCCTCTGCTGATGGTCACATGTTCAAAATAAAAAATAAACTGCGTTTGGAACACGGAGCAAAATAAATAATTCATATCAAAAACCTTCTTAAATTGGCATATAAATATATATTTGAAATCAAAGGTTTATTATTTCATGGAAGTAACATGGTGTGGGCAGATTTCTGCCCGTCCCTGTGTCTTAGAATAAGAGGGAGGTGAAGCCACCATTAATTTACATGTAATATCCCACCTCCATTGTGTTTAGCTGGTTAGTGAGCATGGAGGAGGAGGGAGGGAGTAAGCTTTCATTTATCACCGTGTATACGCCCATATGTGTGACTCTATAGTCACATGGGCTACTCAGATGTGACAGGGAGGAAATGCTCAGCATAGAAACTCACTAAAAACTGAGCATGTGCAGAGTTGCCACGACAGCTGCAAAATCCCTAGCTGAACTGGGGACATGAAGAAGAAGGTGGAGATGGAGAGCAGCAGGACCAACCAGGTTTTTTGCATAATACCAAAAAAACAATCAAAAATCACCAATGATTGTTTATTGATAGTTTTTTATGATGTGGGTTTAGTGATACTGTAATAGAGAATTACTCTTCCTAAAATCAAACCTTCCAAGAAAAATACCAAGCTTTTATCTATTAGCCGATCTATTTCAAAATATCGCAGTAATTCACCATATAGGCATTAGTGAATATATATTTTTAATGGCACCCTAATGGCACCCTAATTCACAAAGGCAATGCACTGCCGATGAACATGCATTTAAGCACACCACAATGCATGGTAACATACTACTATGCATTGTGATGGGCTTCCTCAAGAAAAAAACAGTTTTTCGATTCTTTGTGGCATGCATATTGAACTGTGGAGGCTGTAACTAATTAACCACTTGCCGACCGCCGCACGACTATCTACGTGGGCGGTCAGCCCCTCACAGGCAAAGTGACGTAGGGCTACGTCGCTCGCCTGTGAGGGTTTAGGGAGCGAGCGCGCGCCGCCGGAGGCGCGCTCCCGCTCCCGCGTGGTCACAGACCCCCCCGCGCGTGTGACCGGCTGACCCGATCGCCGCCGGCCACTCTGCGATCGGCGGGGGAGAGGGAGAAAGTCAGGCAGCTTGTGTAAACAAGCTGCCTGTCATTCTCCTCTCTGTATGAGAGATGATCACATGGATCTACTATGTAGATCCATTGATCACTCTGCATACAGTTGAAGCCCCAGCCAATCACAGTTAGAATCACGCCCCTAGGGACACACACAGCCCCTCCCTCTCAAATAAAGTTAACCCCTTCACTACCAGTGTATTTTTACAGTAACAGTGCATATATATAGCACTGATTACTGTAGAAATGTCACTGGTAACCCCAAAAGTGTCAAAAATGTCAGTCAAGGGTCCGATCTGTCCGCCGCATTGTCGCAGTACCGCAAAAAAAATCGCAGATCGCCGCCATTACGCGTTAAAAAAAAAAACAACAAAAATGACAAAAATCTTTCCCTTTGTTAGTAAACGCAATAACTTTTGCGCAAACCAATCAAAATACGCTTTTTGCGATTTTTTTTACCAAACATAGGTAGCATAAAACAAATTGGCCGAAAATATTAAAAAATTTTGATTTTTACATTTATTTTTGGGGGAATTTCATATAAAAAAAAGGGAAAAATATTGCTATTTTTGCAAAATTGATGCTCTTTTTTTGTTTATAGCGCGTGATCAAAAAATCGCACAGGTGATCAAATACCGCCAAAAGAAAGCTCTTTTTGTGGGAAAAAAAGGACGCCAAATTCGTTTAGGTACACCGTCGCACGACCGCGCAATTGTCCGTTAAAGTCACGCAGTGCCGAATCGCAAAATACCCCCTGGTCAGGAAGGGGGTAAAATCTTCCGGGGCTTAAGTGGTTAAAGGCAGACAGAGGGCAAAGGACTAGTCACTAATATTGCCTGTGATATTCCTCCAACTAATCTTTCCTTTTTACTGTCTTTGTTCTGAACTTCAGCAAGAAGAACAGTGAGCAAGATCATCATCATCATCATACACAGTAGTAACATCATCAAATCACCGTCCATATCTCTTAATACTAGCAGTGAGAGGCAGGATAGCCTTAGATTGACAGTACAAGTATACCAGGAAGTGCACTGTTATATTTTTTAGGAGGAATTCCAAACAAGGTAGAAAGGTAGATTTTTTTTACAAGTTCCCCATGACATGTACTATAGCAAATCTTCACTTTTTGAGTTCAGGTCTACTTTAATGCAGTGTAATGGAGTGGCTTGGTGTGAATAGACCCTAAGTGAAACCTAAAAAAGCTTAAAACGTTAATAAAGATAAGTGCACAATCAATAGAGATGCACACTCTCTATCTGTCCTGTTTACCATTATCATTGAAAGTAAAAGAAAATCCCAAATTTTGGGCTGTCCTCAGAACAGTAATAGAGGGGAAATCTTCCAATGACCAGGGAGTCCCCAATGAATTCCTTTAATTTGCAGGGATTTCCTCTCAATTCCTGTTTGGCTATGATACAGGAAGTGAAGGGAAATCTTCCCAATGGGACACAGATGGCAAAAAGAAAAAATCTGACAGGTGTTATAACCCTCCGCTCTATCCAAAATCAAAAAAAAAAGTTATGCATATAGTTCTACCTTGATTTGTTAACTGATAAAAACAGATGATGTTTGGCAAATCTAAAAAAAGTTAAACCACAAAAAAATTGAATAAAACAGATATTTACTGCAGATCTTCAGCTTCTGTTCCCTTCATTTTGGCCTGGAGATGCCACCCAGCTTTCTGGAAGGAACCTAGAAATGTTAAAGATCTCACATTCTTGTGAGAATGCACTCCTGCACTGTACAGAAGTGAATTCTCACAAGATTTTAGATCCTTAACATTCCCAGGTTCCTTATAGAAAGCTGAGTGACATCACCAGGCCCAAGCAAGGGGAACAAAAGTTGAGGTCTGCAAAAAGCAACTTAACAATTTTTCTTCAAAAGTTTTTTTGAGCTTTAACTTTTTTAGATAGCCAATTTTCATTTACCAATCATCATCTGTTTTATCATTTTTCAAAATAAAAATAGGGATGTGAGGTTCACAGTTCGACCTGAAACCGTGGGAAACATGATAGCAGGCCACCCACTGGCTCAATCAACTGTGACCATGGAATTCCCCATCCCGCAGCCACATTTAACAATGAAGCGGGGATGCTTGTGACATCATTGATAATATATATGTGGTCGTGTTAGGTCAATGATGTTACCAGCATCCCCTCCTTTTTGTTACATTTGGCTACCTTGTTTTCCCCGAAAATAAGACAGTGTCTTATATTAATTTTTGCTCCCAAAGATGCGCTAGGTCTTATTTTCAGGGGATGTCTTATTTTTCCATGAAGAAGAATACGGTACACATTTATTGTTGAACAAAAAAAAAGGAAATGTATTACCTGTGTATGGTACGGTAGTAGTTGGCATCACAAACCAGAAAATTACATCATCCTGTGTCATTTTGATCCCCCCCCCCCCCCCTCTGATCCTCCTGTGTCATTTTAAGTGATCCCACTGCCTCCACCCCTGTGCCAGTGGACACCTTCACCAGATATCCACCCCACCCCTTTATCAGACATTTCCCCCCTACCTCAGTCACGCATGTGTGTCCACACAATGTGCTCGACTCCTGCCCCACGTGACTCACTGTCTAATTATGAGTCAGCCAGACTCTGTCAGAGCAAGCAGCAGGCGGCAGCTTGTCCTGGCGGCGGCGCTGGCTCTCTGATTAAAGGGGCCTCGAACTTCCTGTCTGCTCCGGCTGCGCTGCAGCCAACAGTGAGCTGCGTGGCGGCTCCCGTCACTACGTTTCAGAGTTACGGTAGCTTCTGGGGGCCTTATTATCGGGGAGACCCTATGTTCGAGGGAGGCCTTATTATCGGGGAGATCTTATTTTCGGGGGGATGTCTTATATTTCAGCGAGAGGCAAAACTGCAAGTAGGTCTTATTTTCGGGGGATGTCTTACTTTCGGGGAAACAGGGTATAAGTCAGAGAATTCCACGGCTGCAGCTAACTTGGCCAGTGGTCTGCTATCATGTGGCAGTTTCCTGCAGGTTCAGGCCAAACAGAGCACCTTAGCTCATCCCCTAATTAAAAGAAGCCTGTCAAGAGGGAAACATTTAGACTAGTATTGTTGACTTCTTCTGGAAATTGCAGTTGTGTGGATATCATGTTGACCCTCTTGCTTCAAAATTTTGAATCACTGACCTGGAACAAGTATGCAGATAAGGACATAACATTTTTCAAGGACTATGACTTAGAAAGTTTTAGTGGTCAGTATAACAGCTCTTGAACAAGCAAGAATTTCAGAAGAAGCCCTCAATGGCTTTAAACATTCTGTATCTGGCTATGATGTCAGGACTAATATGCTGTGAAATGTTTTATAAATCAGATAAATAAAAGTGGATCTACATTACTGTCAACTAGGGTCAAGGTTACCTTAACATTTCCTAGACAGTATTTTTAACACAACGAACACGCTGTACTACCACAACTGGTGACCTCTAATTAAAAAGTTACACATGAGAAAGCCACACAAAATCAGGACATCCAGAAAAGAGATATATGGCTCAGCTGCTTCATGGTATCACAACTGAATGCTGCACAGATGTGACTTCCAGCAATTATGTTCCATGTCAGGAAGAAGTTCCCATTAATAAAAGAATAACACAGGGGGGATCAATTTTCTTTTACTTTTACACTTGCCCTGTGGAATGCTTTGTGTATTTTATAAAAGATACCGGCTGTGAGTCTCCAGGAACTAGCTGCAATTGTTGGACCTCCTGTGCACGTCATACACATCTCATCTTTATACGGCATATCATCAGCTCCATCCCCCCTTACATGCTGCAAGCTCATAATCTCCCCCTGAACTTGGAAACATGTGGACTGGCAGAAAGCTGCCAGATGTCTGCGATGAAAGCATACATTTTTCATATTTTCTTAACCAGGAAAGTTTATGTTGTACGTGGGAAACTTCACTAATCGTTTTCATACACATACCATAACACAAGAAAAATTCTGCTCAGGCTATGCAGGCCAACTCCCATAGTTAATACTTGTTTTAGTGCATGCCTGCCATAGCTATGTTAAAACTACTTCATACAGAAAAACTAAAATTTATTCCAGACTATGCCATCAGAGCAATATTTTATTCAGTTTTTTTTTTTTCAGGAGATTGACAGCCTCAGCTTTGTTCCTGTGAGCTGTATGAAGGGGGCGTGTCTCTACTCTCCAATGAGCCCTCAGACCTCTCCTCACTGAGCTCTGCAAAGTGTAACTTCAGCTCTTCTCCCCCTTTTTATAACTCACAGAGAAACTTATAAATTTAGCACTTTGAATGGATGTAGAGAAGAGAAGACTGCAGATAAATAGGTACAACTTATGTAGGATAATTTGTTTCATCTCTGTGTATCACCTGAGACCAGTCAAATCTCTGGGTATATGTAGGGGTTTACAAACATTTTACATTGTAGCAGTGCAACTAATTGAGTTAGGTTTGGCATCAGCCTTGCATGCCACTGTACAGCAGAGCTCAGACTGAGGGAGTGAGAAGCAGCAAAAGGAACATATTAATTGCGCTGTAGTGCAAGCAGCATGTTGGTTGGAGGAGAGAGCAGAGTAACAGAGGGATGCATTTATCTGTGTGCTGTTTTTCTTTTCTCTGTCTAATCACAGGATGGAGGTAGGACAAGTGCTGTAAGCATTACTTGAAGTGATATTAAACTCAAAAACAAAAAATGAATATATCGCAGCTTACAAATCCTTAAAATGTTACTAAACCCACAACAGTAAAATACTGTATATGCAATAAAGCATACTTGTTATACTCACTGTGGAACCTAAGGGGTTTATTCTCTGCACTGTTAAAAGGCTGTTTGATCTTGTATGCACAGATCCCCCTCTTCTTGCACCGTCCCCATAACATGTCTGGATAAGACGGACTTACTGGAGTCAGGCTGCACATGCTCAGTTTGGTGTGTATTGCTAGAGAGTTTTTTTTTTTTCTTGGAAGAGTGCATGTGGTCAGCACAGAGCCAATCAACATTGTCCAGACAGAGGGTCAGGGGTCCTGCATCCTGATAGGACAGCCAGTGCAGTATGAAAACACCTCTTACAAGCTTTAACCAGACACTGATAGAAGTCACAAGACTGCTATATACTGCTGATGAAAAACGGGTATTTAGCAGATTTAATTACTAAAATAATTGCATTTCCATGCTCTGTGTATTGTGGGAGACCAGATATAGTGAATGCAGGGTCCTGGGTTTAGTCACACTTTAAATGTGATAGCTTCATTTGTTTTCTTTTTTTAAGCTTATTTTCCTTTATTTTCACCTGGTGGTCCAGCAAGTAACACAATTGCTGTTAGGGCTCTTTCTCCCCTCTGATTGAAGGAGCAATAGAGACACCTATGGTTAGCTGCACTGTCAATCTAGTGTTAGATGTACTAGCAGATTTAGATGGCATTGAATAACAAATAAAAGCCAATCTCCAGCTAAAATTTTAGTTTAGTAACAGTTACAGTAACTTTTTTTTTTCCTTTTGGGATAAAGGTTTTATATAAATAAATAAAATATAACCATTGCAAGCACCTCTGTCTGTGTTAAATTATTTTCTCAACCCTCTAACTGCCACTTTTGCTAGACAGCTAGGTCCGTTAATGATCACAAGGTAAAAATAAAAAAAAGAAGGCTACAAACTGAAAACTAATGTAGCCACCACATCTAGGGATACATAACCTGCAATATCATAAAATGTTGTTTTTGGGTTTAATATTGCTTTCATTTCAGCAGAGAAAAATCAGGTGTCCTACCCTTCCAGACCTGCGTGGCACAGCTGCGTAAATCTTGGAACTGGGTGGCATGTAAAATAACTCTCATATATGTATTTCATCTTTGTAGTTAGTGGTTTGCCTGGAAAACCCAATTAATGAAACCTGCTTAGACATATGCAGAGACCCTTCAGTCTGACTCTCATCATAGGTATTCCAATTTATTAACATTTCACTGGGAAATAAAATTAATTTTTCTGCTACTAAAAAGAGAAGTCATAAATACAATAATACATTTAATAAATCACCCATAGGAGCTGAAAGTACCCTAGGGTGGTTACAAGGTACTGGGACCGAACCGGTCCTCATGAAGAGGGAAAGTCCAACGCGTTTCAAACACTTTAATAAACTTTCAGTTCTGTTCTTCTTCAGGGACAGAATCCCCACTTCTGTAATGCAGTAAATAGTATGTAAATCATGCTTAATGCACGATTTTACAAAACAGTCCAAACACACAATACAATACTTTCACTAATCATAGGAGAAATGTAGCTTTCCACGTTTTTGTACAATCCCATGAAGATGTCCTATTGCATTTTACTCAAATGATCAGGGGAGGGGGGTCAAGGTCACTGCTTCTCATAGAGATTCCTATGCCTTTGTAGGACCGCTGGAAAAAAATATATTATGATCCCACAATAAAACTTGATCGGTGCCCTTATTAGATAAAAATATAAAAATAATAATAGGATAATGATTCATTAATTTCTGATGTGAACGTCCCCATTAAAAAAAAAAAAGAAGGTGGACCAACAAAGATATCCCCATGGTAGTCACTTGCAGTTATAATGACCAAAATGTTTTTCTCTATAAATAAAGTGTTTTTTAATTGCCCTTAAAATCCCAAACTCAGAGGGGATACTTCTATTTTCTTGTACTGTCTGCATTATTGAACACTGTTTAGTTCCAGAGAAGTGGTCCACCAAAATCCACTGGGAGGCTGTCTCTTCTGGTAATGCAGATCTCTGTAGGCCAAAGGAAATTATGTGCTGCTTGGCACCTTGCTCCTGCGCTCAGAACTTGGTTCTCGAACACCCTCTGTCACAGGACTTTCAGTTGGCATCCCCAAATGGCTAGACCTTGCTGCCCTCTACGACCGGGGTGGTCAACTTATCACTGTAAACATAAACAAAAAAGAGAGGGCGCACCAGCCTAGCGCATTATCCTCAGTAGGCTTTTATTAATAAATAGTTAAAAATATCTACTCACAAACAAGTGATGTAAATCAGCATATTAGATCCGACTGACAACGTCCATAATGTCCATAATGTTGGAGTCCAGTGTCTAAGTCTAGGAAATAGGCTAACGCGTTTCGAGGCAGGACCTCTTCCTCAGAGCCTCAGGCTCTGTCAGTCGGATCTAATATGCTGATTTACATCACTTGTTTGTGTGTAGATATTTTTAACTATTTATTAATAAAAGCATACTGAGGATAATGCGCGAGGCTGGTGCGCCCTCTCTTTTTTGTTTATGTTTACAGATCTCTGTATGCCCCCTGCCCCCAGCAGTAACAAGTTCAGATCTCAGTGCCCCCAGCAGTGACCAGTTTAGATCTCTGTGTCCCCTGTTGCAAACAGTACAGATCTCAGTCCTCCAGCATTGACTCGCTGTAACTGAGCATTTCGACTTTCAAGTTCCAACTGAGTACCTGGGCACCACCTTGTCTCCAGCAGAATTATAGCACACAGTAGCCAGAGCAAAGGGATAGATTGTTTGACCCAGCTTTATGTACTAACAATGAGTGGAGCCTCTGAATCATTCACACACTGTTACTGAGCGGCTGAACAGTCTGTCAGTCTGTCCTTCCAACTCCAGTCGGAGCTAGCCTTGGATTGAAAACAGAAATAGCAGTGGGCACTGTGCTTCAGCCAGGCCGGGTTGAGCTGGGCCCAATTATGGGGATGGCCCTGCCAATGCCACTGGTCCTGTAGTTGGGGGCGAGACTAAAATCTAGGAGGTGCACAGTCCACCCCAGCACCACTCCAGATCAAGTGCTGAGGCAATGGTTCCTCCCTTTGATCAGCACATCACTTTTCTCACCTGTAATGACATGGAAGTCAGCCGGAAGAAGAGGCCAATATTTTGGTGTTGGTCTCTCAGTAGACTTTATGGGATCATTCTGGAGCAGAGCAGAAACTAATAATGCAAGGAGTGGGTAAGGTAAGCATGTACACTGTTTTTTATATTTATCCTGCCCAAATAATATTACAGTACCGACAGGGTCATTTTTTTATACATGTTTAGATATTCATCCCAAAATTATGGAAAAAATCTGTTTTCCCAATTTCGGGTCCCCTTCATTAATTTCCAGATAACATGACCTTGAGAACTTTACAGCATTACCATGTATAATTATAATTTACAACCCTAAGATGATAAATCATATTATATTTGAGCAGACCACCAGTCATCAAAGTGATGAAGGGCTATTAAATCTAGTGTAAGTATTTTAGGAATTTCTGTGTGGGCTGTTTGACATTTCTGGGTATCACACTGTGCAGATGTTGTTAGTTTATGAATGGAGGTCAACGTTTATTGTAGGAATGTTATGAAATACAAAGAGCCATGTCAAGTGCTGCAAGATCAATGTACTGATATCCTTCATTGGTTATAACGTGAGCAATCAAAAGAATAAATATAATAAAATAATATTTTATAATGTGATTTACAAAGTCATGACTTCTGGGCAATCTTTTTAACTGGAAACAAATTTATTTATTAAATTATCTAAATATTTTTTGGTGGCTCTAATTCTTCACATGCCGTACCAGCTTTGATTACGTCAAACGATATTGCTGACTGTGTAGATGGAGGAATTCCTTTCTCATTTTCTTACTGTGAGAAAGTTCAGTCTCTGTAATGTATTTTCAGCTGCATCAGTGATTTATATAGAAATGGAAAGTTAAATCAATGCCAAGAAACATGGGAGAATTGGTATACCAGTGAATGTCTTGTGTGCATTGTATCACATTAACCACTTGCCGACTGAAAGCAGTAAATATACTACGGTAAGTCGGCTCTCTCCCACGAAACAACATAACCGTAAGTCGTTTCGCGGGACCACTAGTGGGGGTGTGCGCACGCATCGATTGGCTACAGGGGGAGCCAATCAGCAGGTCCGGCGGCAGCAATTGCCACCGGGCACCCGCGACCGATTCCTGTGGAGACAGAATGGTGGTCTGCCATTGTAAACATGGCAGACCGCTGTTCGATCAGTTATGAACACAGGGATCCTGTGTTCCTCTTATTTAGGAACACAGGTCTCTGTGTTCATGCAGCAAGCCCACCCCCCCCCACAGTTAGAAAGCATCCCCTAGGGACACATTTAACTCTTTGATCGCCCTTGGAGTTAACCCCTTCCCTGCCAGTGTTATTAGTACAGTAACTGTAGTAATGTCACTAGTCCCCCTCAAAAGTGTCAAAAATGACAGTTAGGTGTCTGATCTGCCCACCACTGTGTCGCAGTCCCACTAAAAATTGCTGATTGCTGCCATTACTAGTCAAAAAAAAAAAAATAAAAATGACATAAATCTTTCCCCTAGTTTGTAGACGTGACAACTTTTGCGCAAACCAATCAATATACGCTTATTTGGGATTTTATTACCAAAAATATGTAGCAGAATAAATATTAGCCTAAAATTATGAAAAAAATAGATTTTTACATTTTTTATATTGGGAATATTATATAGCAGAAGGATAAAAAATAAAAATCGCAGAGGTGATCAAATACCACCAAGAGAAAGCTCTATTTGTGAGAAAAAAAGGACATCAATTGTATTTGGGTACATCGTAACACGACCGCGCAATTGTCAGTTAAAGTAACGCAGTGCCGTATTACAAAAAATGCCTGGGTCATTAAGGAGAAAAACTTCCAGTACAGAAGTGGTAAACAAGGTTACTTGGCAACTCAGTCATGATTACAAGAAAAAACATACGTGGAGCAGAAACTCAAAAAGGATGATATAAAGTTTCCTAAACACAAACATCTTCCATCAGGATATTCAGTAAATACAGTTATTGGCTTGTCGGGTTTGCTGCAAGGTATTACAATAATAAAAGTCAAGCTACTTATTGGGATTGATTTACTAAAAATTAGAATGTTCTCATTTGTGAATGTGAATTAGGTGAATGTTCTCATTTATGAATGTGAATTAGGTGAAGCTTTGACCACTCGAATCATCCAATCATGTGCAAGCATGATTTAGTATCCCAAGTGAATATAGTTCATTGACATTGTAAAATTTATATTTTGTAATCCTTTTGGTTGGGTTTAGACATGTGGCAGCTCTTGCCATGCCTCTGAAATGTGGTCCATGGGGAACTAAAGTGTATTGTAGTTGTACTGTCTACCCTCAAGTTGTAAAGCACTGCGTAAATTGTCGGCGCTATATAAATCCTGTATAATAATATATATGTTTCAGAAGGGTTTGACAGACAGTGAGGAGGTCATATGTCGCCTCCTCGCCACCTGTTTTAACCACTTTACCACCGGAGGATTTTCCTGCTAAAAGACCAGGGGGTTTTTTGCGATTTTTTACTGCGTGACTTTAACGGACAATTGCGCGGTCGTGCGACGCTGTACCTAAACAAATTTCACGTCCTTTTTTTCCCACAAACAGAGCTTTCTTTTGGTGGTATTTGATCACCTGTGCGATTTTTTGATCACGCGCTATAAACAAAAAAAGAGTGTAATTTTTGCAAAAATAACAATATTTTTCACTTTTTTTTATATGAAATTCCCCCCAAAAAAAATGTAAAAATCAAAATTTTTTAACATTTTTGGCCAATTTGTTTTACGCTACCTATGTTTGGTAAAAAAAATCGCAAAAAGCGTATTTTGATTGGTTTGCGCAAAAGTTATCGAGTTTACTAACAAAGGGAAAGATTTTTGTCATTTTTGGTGGTTTTTTTTTAACGAGTAATGGTGGCGATCTGCGATTTTTTTTGCGACATTGCGGCGGACAGATCGGACCCTTGACTGACATTTTTGACACTTTTGGGGGTACCAGTGACATTACTGCAGTAATCAGTGCTATATATATGCACTGTTACTGCAAAAATGACACTGGCAGGGAAGGGGTTAACAGTATTGGACAGGGAGGGGTTAAGTGTGTCCTAGGGGCGTGCTTCTAACTGTAGTGGGACATTGCTATTGGTGTAAAAACAAAGATCAACGGTTCTACATAGGTCAGATCTTCATTTTTACACAGGGAGAACAGACAGGCGGCTTGTTTACATAAGCCGCTCTGTCTTTCTCCCACTGTACCGGCGATCGTAGTGTGAGCGGCGGACATCGGGTCCGCCAGTCACACTCCCGCACTCCTCCGTGAACGAGCCGAGGCGGGCGCGCGCCTCGGCGGGCGCGCGCCTCGGCGGGCGCGCGCTCGCCCGCTATTGGCTCTAGAAGGAGTGACAGGCGAGCGACGTAGATCTACGTCACTCTGCCTGGCCGGGGCCGACTGCCGCAGTAAATATACTGTGCGCAGTCGGCAAGTGGTTAATCAAATTTCAACCAAATATTTAACCAAATGTTGCTGATTTAACTCATTCATTGATTACCTAATTATGTCGGACAAAAGCAACGGGGGTTATAATTTTTGATGTAGCATGTCTACAGCTCCAGCTCCAGGCTGCTGACTTTTAATATTAGGGCACATACCTGTCCAGAAATCCAGCGGTGTCCTCACCCAAGCCGATTTGTCAATCGGCTATCGGGTGCTGGCACCGCCATCTTAACTTAGGGAACCAGCAGTAAAGCCTTTTGGCTTCATAGTCGGTTTCCTACTGTGCATGCGCAAAGGGCATTGCACTTTGTAAATGGGCTAGCTGTGAGGGAAGGAGAGGGGGAGCTGAGCTTCTGGCTCAGTTTGCCATGGCGAACTGAGCCAGAAGTGAAAGCAGGTACCTGTCAAAACCAGGTACCGCTCCCTCCCCCCCAAAGGATGACAAAGGTGACAGCAGAGGAGGGGAGGAGACAGACAAGTGGAGCCTCCCCTTTTGGATGGAGCACATTAAAGGGAGCGATCGGGGGAAGGGGGGTAAACACATGACTCAACCTATAAATGAGCCTTTAGTGTATTTACCCAATATTTTATTACCAGTAGAAGGTATATTGAGTTGCTGGAAGTGAGAAAGGTGTGCAGAAGAAAACATACTACAATCCCTGAGGAAGTCACATGACAAGTGATGCAATGCGTTGGGTGGGGCCTGTGATGTCACTTCCGGTGTCTCCGGTACCCAGAAGTCAGGGAGGAGGAGTTCTGCCGAGGTCTTTGTTTTATACATAAGTGATTTTATTGTAAGTGCATAGTTTACATCATTAAAAAGGATATATATTTTTAGCAATATTGCGCTATGAGCTCTTTCTTTCATATATTTGAGTAAACTGAAGGTGAGTGGAGTGGATCCAGGCTAACTCAGCAGAGGGATTACTAGTGGAATGCATTGATCCAGGTGGATATTGAAAGCAGGAGATTAATATATTCTGAAAGCGCTGTGTGACCATATGGTCAAATGTAAAAGGTGAGCGGCCAATTTACTAACTGATGGCTGGTGGTGGATGTTTTTCTACATGAAGGATCACTTCAGCACTGTTATTAGAGAAGTGGATGTTGTAGGTCTTAGAGGATTAACTGCATACTTGCAACAGAAATTATGTGCCTATTTGGACTGTTTTTTGTTGTTCCCTTCCTTAACAACCATATTGGATGTGGGCACGATATGGACTAATTGAGGATTCATGCATTTTTCACATTTAGTTTTATTTGTGTATTTTATGCTTTTTAAGAATTGGCATGTATAGGTTATAGATATTATTTGCAACATTCTGAACAACTGCACCATTCAAATATCATTTATTTCTTGATTTACAGTGTTTTGAGTTCACTTTAGAAATGGTTGCAACAGTTTACTAATTAAGTAGGTTGGGGCATATATACCAGTATGCTTTAACCAAAAACCACTTAAAATAATTTAATATATTTATGAATTGACACAAATGTTCTACTATAAAATTAATGTCATTACAAAACAACAAAAGATACTTAATTGTGCTGTGTACATACACAAGTGATTCATTTCTGAGAACTTACCACACGTATCTTTCAATTAAAATTTCTGATCTCTTTTTTTATCCACATTGTAATGGTTTGTTTGACTGAAACATTCTTCTCATTGCTCAGAACATATTCTCACAAGCTGTTGTTAATTTTGGATTTTTAAGGGCATTACATTAGCAGGCTCTGTTGCACTGCTTATCACGGCGAGGAAAACAGCATGAAATCTAATAATTAAAACCATAAAAAACAGGTTTTCCAAATAATTAATTGCATCGCTAGCTTAAATCTGTCTGCCACTAATAGAAAAAAATAGACATTGCTCTCAAGATAAAAGAGATCCTTCACATAGGGGTATTTAAAATGTCACTACAATGTTATTAAATTGTGCAAATGTACTAAGTCCTTCCTTTCCTGTACAACACAGAGCTATAAGTTATCAGCATTATTAAACTGTTATAGCTTTATCTGCAGCACATTTAGCTAAGAGCACAAGTTGCCTTGGCCGTATAGCAGCCATCCAATGTCATGCATCTTGCCATAGGAGTCCATGATGGTTGGGTGCAAGGGTGTTTGTGGGACATCATGTGCCATTTACCAGGATAGTATGTCTGTTTTTATTGCATACATGAAAGGGGTAGGGTACTGCTACACTCTTTTCCAGGAAACTTTATCAGTCGCATGGACCCACTGTCCACAATACTACCAGTAAGGCTGGCAATACATTTTATAATTTTTTTGTTTAATTTTCCTGTTGATTTACCAAAACCATATAATATGAGGTCAAACCTAAATACATTCCTATTTGTATGCAACCAGGCAGGCCCTTGCACAACATAGTTGAAGGTAAATATAAATGGAATTGAATAAGACCATTATATCATTTTTGGACAACCTTAAGCCTAGTACACACTGCAATTTTTTTTCAGGTTGAACGAAAAAAAAAAAAAAAAAAGCTCAGGTTAGAGCTGCTGTACTAACAATCAGATGTTAATACAGAAATCTCCCCTGCTGTTCTATTGTGTTGTGACACAGGGGTGGCCCCCCGCCAGAGCACTCTGGTCAGAAAAAAAACAGCAGCTCGGGTTAGAGCTGCTGTACTAACAATCAGATGTTAGTACAGCAATCTCCCCTGCTGTTCTATTGTGTCCTGTCACAGGGGGTGGCCCCCCGCCAGAGCAATCTGGTCAGCACTCTCAGCCATTGGCTGAGAGCACTGATTGGATGCCGGTCGGCAGACCTTTTTCGGTCATGCCCGTCGACGGAAGCATGCCAAATGGCTGGCTTCTGTTGGACCGACTCCAGTACACACGGGCCGAATGTCCGTATGGGGCTTTAGAGAACCAGTTGTGAGTAAACTAGTTAATTGAAAACTTTTCCATTTAATCCCACCTCTTGCCCTTGGCTGTCATTCCATAGTTCTTGCACTAATACTGCTGTTTGAGGTACAAACGATTCCAATAGGCACCCTGGCCAAAATAAAACAGAGATATTCCTGGTGCTGCACTCATAGTTGAAGGCCTGATAACAATAAACAATGTTGTGTATGCCAGTCCCATAAAAATCTTGATTTGTTTCCTATAGTGTAACCATTATCTTTATATGTAAGAGTACCTCTTTACCCCTTTTTGACCATTGGTAGTAGGTATGGGGCCTGTTCTGCTAAGCTTTACTGTGGAAGGCCACAGATTTAGTGCTTTTGCACCACAATTTCTGCACAGTATCAGAGACATTTGGGTCAATTTACTAAAGACAAATAGACTGTTCACTTTGTAAGAGATGTTGCACTTTGCAAGGGAATTTGCCCCAGAGTTTGGTGAATGAGTTGAAGCTCTGCTAACTTCTATTATCCAATCATGTGCACTCAAATATATTGTTTTTTTTTTTTTTTCTTGCATGTGATTGGGATGGGAATACTATACAAAGTTAAACTTTACCACATTTACTAAATTCTGGGGTAAGTTACCTTGCAAAGTAAACAACCTATTTAAATCAATAAATCAACCCCGCAATAATTTTGATAGTGCTAGGGTTAGGATTGGGGTTATGGCTAGGATTAGGGCTAGGTTTAGGATTTCTAGTTACCTTCACAGTGTGCATTACATTTACAGCATAACTCAAAGGAGTTGATTTATTAAAACTGGAGAGTGGAAAATCTAGTGCAGCTGTGCGTGGTAGCCAATCAGCTTCTAACTTCAGCTTGTTCAATTAAGCTTTAACAAAAAAAAAACTGGAAGCTGATTGGTTTCTATAAAGAACTGCACTCTCCAGTTTTAGTAAACCAACCCAAAAGTTGCACTATATTTACCAAATCCCCTTACATAAGGGTATCATGTTAACATTTAACATAGAGGTACGCCACCTGTTACAGTCATTCATGCATGCATAAAAAACACTGCACTGAACAAAGTATTCTGTCTTTGTGCTACTCATTACACCTGTAATTTGAAAAAAAAAAAACAAATGCACAAAAGAGTCAATTTACTTACTTTATGAAGAGATTGTGTAATTCTGATAGTTTTCGTTTTTTGGGGTTTTTTCCCCCCTAAATAGTAAACTACTTTCACAAATCTAGTGTTTTACCAATCACATTCCAAATGACAGCTATGAGATACATATGGCTCAACTTCCAGAAAATTCATAGACAAAATGGCTGCATTTTTAAACATTGCTTTTACCCCAGTAGCACATTATTTCCAGGGAAGTCACATATCCTTCTAGAAAGGTTAATCACTTGTGTCTGAAAATAATCACATTTCCGTTTTAATTTTCCTGGAGGGATTTTAGATTTCACATCCGCAATGGCTGAGTCATCTGAGTATTTTTTCATTTGAGAGTCTCACTATCATTCTGTACGTTGGCGGTGTTTAAAAATTTCATTAGGGAACACTTCTGGTAGAAAAGAATGTTCTCACAAATATCAAACCCAGGACAGATGTACTGTGGCCCTTGGAGCTCCCATCGCCTGCTGACAGAAAACATCTGTTGGATGCTTTGTGAACGCTTGAGAAACCACCCAGACAATACTACAAAACAATGGTTTTGGCAGCACTTCTTTCTCAGTCTGTTGCTGACATTACTTCATCAAAACAGGTGTGCAAAAGTACTAGTGAGCTCTTGTGAAATGCTAGTCAAATATTGCTAAGTTTTGTATATCACAATAATATTATTATCGTCTTTTCACAACTTAACAGTTCATCAGCCATAATCATCCATTACACATGAGGGCTTTGTTATTGAAATAGTTGACAGAATTGAGCTATAATAGTTAGGAAACAAGTACGACTCTGGTATCTGGTGGGAAAATTTAATACACATAGGTGTAATCTTATTAAATAGATTAGTATGGACTTCTCATTAAAGCGCATATGTATAACCTCTCTTGGATGGAGAAATGTATTGCCGTTAAACAGAACACTCTCCTTTGTATCTCTACCTATTTCAAGCAATGCCTATCCATATACCTATACATTATGATTATTATTATTCAGTATTAATATAGTGCCAACAGTTTGGGCAGCGCTTTACAACATGAGGGCAGATACAGTACAGTTTCAACACAATTTAATACAGGATGACTCCGAAGGCCCTGATCATTAGAGCTTACAATCTAAAAAGGAGGGTCAAATAATACAAAAGGTATTACTTTAAATCTCTTCAGTCCCTTTTAAACACTTTTGTTTGGTCTTCTTAACTGGTGTGTCTAAAACATAATATTTTTCAAAGAACTAAAAGTTCTGGTTGGATAGCTCTTCCAAATATATGAATGTATTATATTGCCACCCACCTAACTAGAGGATTAGATTGGTCCTGCCGCAAACTGTTTAAACAATCGGTACCACGTGAACAAGAAGCCTCACCTATTCCACTAGAGGCATTCCTTTGGTTTCCCAACCTTCCCAACCTACACCCAAAATACATAAACAACCCACTATAGAGATGACCTGCAATTTGACTGCACAGACTTTAGATCCTAAGGAATAGCCCCATTCCCCTAGACCAGGGGTCTTCAAACTATGGCCCTCCAGTTGTTCAGGAACTACAATTCCCATCATGCCTAGTCATGTCTGTGAATGTCAGAGTTTTAAAATGCCTCATGGGACTTGTAGTTTTGCAAAAGCTGGAGGGCCGTAGTTTAAAGATCCCTACCCTAGACCTTGTTTCCTATTCTGGGTACTTCCAACTTTTTAATAAGATTGTAGGACAAAGTGTTCATCCGCATTTGGAAAAAATGGTGTGTGTGAAGCACTTTCTACAACGCTCCAATTGGCTATTTTTTACTCAACCCGCAACCGACTAATCCTTTCCTTCTTTGGGTACCCTGTAATTATTGCAGCTCATGCTTTTTTGTGCTCATTAACTAGTCTGGAAAAACTTTCACATACAGTATGTTGACTCCATTTGAACAGGAATGCCAGGCTGCCAGACCAATTAGCCACACTCTCTCGTTGATTTAAAAATGGCTCCTTTTAGAAGCTTTAAAGACTCCATTGCGTTTTCTGGAACACTGGGAACAGGAGTTGGGAGTTACCTTTCTTGCAGAAGCATGCTCAAAGATATTTACCCTGTCCTACAGATTTTATAAACAACAAATTTCAAGAATCAGGGTGAAAGAAAAGTACCTACTGGCACTGTACTTCTGCAAAGCTGCACTCTATCTATCGTGGCCTCCCAGCAACATGCTGGAGGTGCAAACAGGGCATGCCTTTTGGTCGTACCTGCTTCTTGATAACTTTTGGACATGAGTGCATGAGATCTCCAGAAATTTACAACACAGACTTTTGCTAAGTTATCCAAATTTTTACTTGGCTGTGCATATAAGGAGTAATAGGCTCAGATTATGCAGATACCTGCATAATTTGGTATCCTCATCAAACACTGACATTGAGCTGCCAGCCACAGAATGCCTTGTATTTGTGTTCAACGAATACAAGGTGTTTTCTGATAAGAGGGTGAGAGAAGGGAGACAGTCACGATCTCTATCTCATCCAATCAGAGAAAATCTTGTTTTCATTTAAAGAAAAAATACAAAGCATTCCTTGAATGGTGGTTGTGTCACATTAGCAACCTGTTTACACTATGCAGAGCTGCATGGAGGATCTGATCAGATCCGCCTAAAAAACTGACAGGCGGATCTGATCGGACCGCCCGTGTGAAAGAGCCCTTAAGCTTTAACAAAAAAAAACTGGAAGCTGATTGGTTTCTATAACGAACTGCACTCTCCAGTTTTAGTAAACCAACCCAAAAGTTGCACTATATTTACCAAATTCCCTTACATAAGGGTATCATGTTGACATTTAACATAGAGGTACGCCACTTGAATGGTGGTTGTGTCACATTAGCAACCTGTTTACACTATGCAGCCACTGCAGACATAGGACCAGGTAGACCAAGGCGATCACTGTAGTAGTGGTGACTACAACAGTGATTCCCAGCCTCCTTTGCAGTCCCATAGGTATGGCATATGCATACTTACAACAGTCCAAGCTGAATCAATATAACTATGCAAAAAAAAGCCATATCTGGAGTTCTGCATTAGGTGCTTTAGAAACAGTGTCAAAGTGTAATTATACATAAAGTTGTTTTTGGCTGTTACTACGCCCCTATCTACCCCTGAATGATTTGAACCATGTTTCCAGAAGCGCTTAAACACTTGACACCCAGATTTCCATGTTATTCTATTGTGCCTGCTCACATCTGAATGACGTGCTCTTACTTAACACTCAGAAAAAGTGCAGGAGCCTTTTTGGAGCATGATCACACGTTATGTACCTGTAGCCTTCAATGGAAGCACCTGGAACATGACTGAAAAACATGCGCAATACACTTTTTTCTTCCTTGTAACTTGCTGTCAATTTGCTAAACCGAAAGTGATCTAGCCTGAAAAGAAGTGTACAAATTAGCAAAAAAGCATGCAACCAAAAGCAACCAAAGACATCAACACTCATATGTGAATTTAGCCTAATTCTTAATTATTGCTGGTCTTAGGACTAATTTTACAAGCCTTAGGACTAGAAATGTGGTTAATATACAAGGATTAATGAAAGATTAGCTTGTTATAAGTGTATGATCATAAAACATTATATTTTGCAGAATAAAAGTAGACCAAAAGGGTCAAAATTGACCTTTACAGCAGTGTATGAACTCAGGTTGGTCTAGGTAAGAAATGGGTAATCAGTTTGACAGGATACTAGGTCAGTTCTCAAAATAAACTATTACTGAACAAAATCAGTCTGTATCAGCTGTCACCACTCGGTGTTTCTATGTATTCCATTTTCTGTCTCTAACAAGCTTGTAATCTTATCTAGAGTGGTTTATTTTTGCTGACATTTTTAGCAGGTCTGACTGAGGACTGGGAATAGCCATAATCACATACATTTCAGTTTAAGTAATGACTTTAGTGACTCTTCAGGCTCTTAAAGATGGACACAAAATGCTATCCAATTCAAACATGCATGTTAATAAGTGAAAGACTTAGGTCAGTACAAATTGACTGCATGCAATGCACAGAGTCTGTATTACCATACAGTTTAAGAGTGACCTCTCATAATGGAAATATGGAAAGTGCTGAGATAATAAGAGGATCAGAGGTCACCTGAATGTCAACCGTCAGATTTCAAGGGACCTCCCACCCCGACACTCCAGCTGCATAAAGTGGGAATATGAAACCTTTAAAGATCAGCTTTCATAAATATAATAATTAAAGAAAAACCACAGCCAAAAACCGAATCCTTGGTTGAACTATATATAGGTTTACCTACCAAAAAGCTTTATCATTTTGCTCAGCCACCTTCCTAGTCAGGAAGATCATTCTGATATTACTAATTTAGCTTTACTGGTCCCTAAATCGCCTCCCTACTGACTGGAAAGAGGATATGATGCTGATTCACTGCCCAATGGGATGACCGGAAAGGTGGTATAAGAAGAAACATTGCTGAAGTGTGCAACTGCCTGGCTAATGTGGTAAATGTGTGTAAATAATGACTGGGTGTGCAGAATACTAAATATTCAGATTCCTGCAAAAGTCAAGTCATTACTTCAAATGTATTAGGTTATCATAAAGTGAAGAAATTAAAAAATACACTTACTGTAGCTATAAGTACATAGTATGGGTAATATTTCAGAGTAAAGATTGAGAACAGTGGATGGAAAGTTCTACAGTATATACCTCTTAAAAATTCAGATCACAGTGAGACATTAAAATTAGCATCTTTCTATATTTTTGGAATACACTATTCATTCTGAGTGACTAAAATGGTCATCTTAGTATTTGTCCTGTGCATCAGGCTAAGTATTGCCAACCGTCAGTTTTTTTTTACTGGCAGCCAGTAAAAAATGGGCATTTTTCTCCTGCCAGTAAATGCCAGCGACAGGAAAAGGCTGCCAGTAAACAATATGGCTGTGATGCTTGGCTCGGAACTGCGCATGTACAGTTCCAGAGCCAGACGAGACCATTCGAGTGCCTGCTACAGTGTGTCCAGGCGGCGCTGGCACGGAGTGGGTCTGGTGGAGGTGGTGCCTGAGTGTATCGTGTAATGTCATGGTGCAAGGGAGCCGATCGGTGCCTGCCCTTTCCTATTTCTTGCTCTCCTGAGTCCTGTCCCTAAGCTGATTACTATATATCGAAAATAGAAAAAAAATGTTTTTTTTGCTTTAATACCTACTTTAATTCACAGTGTTAATTGCAAATTGTACTTGTTTGTAGTCTAAATATTGAAATTTGCACTTAAAACTGTAATTGTATAACTTTTGGAAATGCCAGTAAAAACTTGGCTGCACCAGTAAATTTTGGGTGTTGTATCAGTAAATTTCAATCTGGTAGGTTGGCAACACTGATCGGGCTGACCTATTCATAAAATACATATGGCTAATGTGTTGTCTATACAGTCATGAATATAAGCCTTTAACACTGGCTGTCTACCAAGTGTAGCTTCCTGAAAGGGTGGGGTCCGACATCAAATCAAGTGACAAGATTTAGCAGAAAAACCTAAAAATACAATAAAATGAACTGTGAACCTTTTTTTCTAATGATTCATAAATATCATTAGCAGTTCAACAATTTTTTTATCTTTCTTAAATTTCAGACGTGGCAAAGTTGAAAAACAAGGCTAATAAAAATAAAATGCCAATGAAGCCTATTTTGGATAGTGCTATACAAATATATCTATTTTAATATATATATATATATATATATATATATATATATATATATATATTTCCCACATATTTCTGAAAGAATAGAAAAATAAATGTAAGGTTAAGTTCACAAAATGTTAATAGAATTACTTTGCATTTATGAAGTGTTTAAGATGTTTTTCACAGGCATCAGAAAGAGTCATGTCATAGCTTTTCATTGACTTGAATAAAGGCATTTGGCAAGATTTCTAAATTAAATTGACTGCCAAATGTTGCAAGTAAGATCAAAATGAACACAAAGCAATGCAAATGCACGGTGTGTAGTTAAATATTTGCTATCCATGTAAAGAACTGGCATTGCTTTTGCAAAGGGTTTGGAGACCTCTATTAAGAGGAAGCAAATGCTCTTTATGCCCATGTGAACAAGGCCAAAGGTTAACTGTCCTTTCTTTTTACAACTTACATTCCCAGCCTTCTGTGTCCTTCTCATGAAATCGTCCAGTATAAATACAGGACTCTAAATTCACTAAACCTATATTCTCTTTGTCCAGTCTGTCAATAAGCAACACCGTGTTTATGCTGTCCTCTGCTCCTGGTCTCCTTAGGGCTTTGGCCCTGGCCATAGAGGACAGTAGCTATCCCTGGCAGCCTGTAAGCTAAGTATAAAGATGGCTATTGTAGCTTCAGATCAGATTTAGGTTATGCACAGCATTTCAAAGGCCAAACAGTGAGAACTTTGGCTTAGAAAAAAGCAGATTTAACGAGCAGGTCAGGGAAAATGTCAGTTTTAAGATAAAAGCTACAGTTAAAGTGATAGAAAACCCAAAACCAATAATGTCATAATTTGCAGCTTGCTAATCATTAGATGTGGTGGCTGCATCAGTTTTCTTTTTTAGAACATTTTCCCCACACTTTATATCTGGTCATCTGGCCAGTAACACAGCATCCTGTATTAAGGTGCCTCCACTCTGGTTGAAGGAGCACAAGGCCACCTTTTAGACAGCAACATTGGCAGTCTGAGAGGGGGGCAGTGTTAGATGGACCAGCAAATACAAGTATACTAACAAACTGAAGCCAAAATCCAGCTAATAATTTATAAGAAATTGCAGTAAAAAGTTTTATGCCTTTTGGTATGACAATTTTACATAAATAAATATAAGCTGGTCATTGTAAGTACCCCTGTAGTGTTAAATGGTTTGTTTCATCTCTGTTACTGATACATTTTCCTGGAGAACTTGTTATTTTAAGAACAACAGACTTACTGGCTGGATCACCAGATAAAAATAGAGGAAAGAAAGCCTAAAAAAGAAAATGAATGCGGTCACCACATCTAAGAATTTGTCAATTGCAATATAATAAATATTTGCTTTTGGGTTTATTGCCACTTTAACCTTTGAAGAATAACTATGCAGAAGTTAAATTATTTATTAAGTAGGGTAGCATGGCAGCAGGTGGTATAACATTTCAAAAAAACACTAATATTATTTTATGCATATACATTCAAAATACAGTAGCTTAGGAAGGATGCATTATCATAAATGTATCTTACCTAGTTTTAACAAATTTTAGTTATGCATGTGCTTTAGTTACATGGTAAGGCTTCATGTACACGGGCGTTTGAAAGCCTCTCCTAAACCCTGGAACTTGACAGCTAGAACCCGACAGTTAGAAATGTTCGTTTTTGCAGCGTTTACAGGCCGCGTTTAGCGACGTTTGCGTTTAGAAGCATATTTACATTGTAAAATGGTCAGAAATGTATGTTCATTGAAAACCCCTATACACAAAATGCTTATAAATGTGAGTTACCACATTTAGATGCGTTTACACGCTGTTACAAGACTTTGGCGTTTCAATTGCTGATAAATTTCTGTCTGAACGCATTTTTTCTTTTTTTTTAAAACGCCACTAAACTCAACTGCCTCTAAACTCAACTGCCTCTAAACAACTTTAAATGTCTCAGTGTACATGGACAGATAAGATAACATAGAGAAGAGTTCAAGGGCTGCTAAAAAAAACTGCCAATTGCTCCTAAACATCTGTTTATCAGCAGCAACGTACATAAGTGAATTTTACATAATCTTTTCAAATGTAGGAGTAGTATAGCCAAATATCACAGAAATGTATGCCAAATTTTGAAAGTATAAGTGCAAGTCTTATGGAAAGAACATTTTAACATTACATTTGTTCTAGAGAGTTTTTCATAAATGTTTATATAGCGGATCAAAGCTCTGCTTCAACCACATATAATGTTAGAAAGTTAGAAAGTTGGAGGTTATGTAATCAGCAAGACACTCAGCTAACATGCATTAGCATTTCATTTGTTTACAGCCGTGGCCAAAACTTTTGAGAATAACACAAATATTAATTTTCACAAAGTCTGCGGCTTCAGTGTTTTTAGATTTTTTTTTTTTGTCAGATGTTATTATGGTACAGTATACTGAAGTATAATTACAAGCATTTCATAAGTGTTAAAGGCTTTTATTGACCATTACATTAAGTTTATGCGAAGAGTCAATATTTGCAGTGTTGACCCTTCTTTTTCAAGACCTCTGAAATTCGCCCTGCCATGCTGTCAATCAACTTCTGGGCCACATCATGACTGATGGCAGCCCATTCTTGCATAATCAATGCTTGGAGTTTGTCAGAATTTGTGGGGTTTTTTTGTTCATCTGCCTCTTGAGGATTGACCACAAGTTCTCAATGGGATTAAGGTCTGGGGAGTTTCCTGCAATGGACCTAAAACTTAAATGTTTCGTTCCCCAAGCCACTTGGTTATCACTTTTGACTTACGGCAAGGTGCTCAATTATGCTAGGAAAGGCATTGTTCGTCACCAAACTGTTGTTGTATGGTTGGGAGAAGTTTCTCTCAGAGGATTTGTACCATTCTTTATTCATGGCTGTGTTCTTAGGCAAAATTGTGAGTGACCACACTCCCTTGGCTAAGAAGAACCCCACATATGAATGGTCTCAGGATGCTTTACTTTTGGCATGACACAGAACTGATGGTAGCGCTCACCTTTTCTTCTCCTGACAACGTTTTTTCCGGATGCCCCAAACAATCGGAAAGGGGATTGATCAGGGAAAATGACTTTAGTCCATTCCTCAGCAGTCCAGTCCCTGTACCTTTTTGCAAAATATCAGTATGTCCCTGATGTTTTCCCTGGAGAGAAGTGGCTTCTTTGCTGCCCTTCTTGACACCAGGCCATCCTCCAAAAGTCTTTGTCTTAATAAATCTGCAAACTGCAGATTTGGAAGATACAATCCCTTCTTATATTTATGGTTTCCTTTGTAGAAAGGCACAGCCTAACTATTGTTTCATTTCTGTGAGTTTTTGGTTAAAAATAGTTAAAAGGAGAACTCTCTTGACCCTCTTTTTCCTACAGTCCTTTTATATTCTGCAATATGACAGATATTTCTTAAATATGATAGTTATGTTATAACAGTTAGGTTTGACTAATTGACTACTTGATTAGCCAAAAACGTATTTTTTTATATTGATTAGCATGAGGAAGGTTTAGAACCTCTGTCAGGATTTTGTCTGTGATGCTGCTTGGGAAATTTCCGATCACTTCCTATTTGAAAATTAATTAAAAATTTTCCTTTACAGGAGAACAGACATCAACAAAACAGTATTTTTTATTAGAGTGAGAAAGAGTTAAAACTTTCTTTAGGTTTTGCTTGATTTGTGTTCGGTTGAGTAAATTTCCCCTTCCTGTTCAGGTACTGGGTGTTAGACAGAACAGGAAAAGAGAAGAAATCTCCTTTATGGGAACACAAAGCCTGACCAAGGTTCCAACTCTTACCAACTCTATTCAAAACTGAAAAAAATTAGTTATTCTTTAAAAACACAAAACTAATTCAAGTATAGACTGTAATCTATGTCTTACTTCTGTTCTACTTTAAAGTCAAGTAAGATTATTTCTGATAATGTAGAATGAAGTGTATATACTGTACTATGGACTACATTTATAAATTAACTTTATCGGTAAAGTGACTCAGTGACATAATCTTCGACCACTCTGTGGCCTTGCTGGAGTGCATGTAGAGCTGCTTCGGCCGTGGTGGTTCGTTGTGGGTAATCATATAGCTGAGACATGGCATTGAAAAACAACTGCATGGTGTTTAGTTGTGCATCATTTTCCTCCAACAATCGATGAGCCTAGGTCTGTAGTTCCCTTGAACTAGGGATATGGTTAACCCCACTTTGGTAGCTTCCAGGGAAAAGGTTCATGGCTGAAGGGCAAAGTACGTGCTTTTCAGAACTCTCTCAACTTATTTAGATCACCGGAAAACCTCTCAGGTTGCATCATTACTGTAGGATTTGCAGGGGTCCCTGTTGAAGTAAAAGGTGCAGCGGTAGAAGCAAAAACAGAAGTAGGTGCTGGTGTGGCCAGGGACTGGACACGTTCTTCCAGATGAACATAACCCTCTTGCAAAGGTTTGACTGCTTGTGTAAGAGAAGTGAGGTGCTGGCAGATTTCATCCAATGGAGAGGGTCCTCTTGCAGGCTCTGAAATGGTTGTTTGGTACCGTCACGTACCTGGTCAGTAAGCCTGACGTATAGAGTAGAGCCTCTTGTACAGCACCGGCTTGGGGGTTACTGATATGGAGACAGCAACCACAAGAGCATGGAGACGTAGGAGTGTCTGCAATCAGTCCATAATCGCCATGGCAGCAATCAGCAGGAGGATGTGCATCAGACAGGCTGGTGGTAGGTAAGCTGGCAAAGAGCTTGGTCAAAGAAGCAGCTGAAGCAGACTGGAAGTGCAGGTGCAGAGTAAGACGAGCCTGGTAAGTAACGTTCAGGTAGATTGAGCAGAAATAGTAGGCAGAAGAAGAATCCACAAACAAGCCGAGGTCGGGGTATTAAGCAGGCAAACATAAGTCAGGAGTAAGCCGGATTCAAATAAGAGGTCAGCACAGGAAACAGGAATAACACACAGAAGCTGCAGACCAAACAGCAATGAGTCCATACTGCAGCCAGTTAAAATAGCCCTCCTGGCGCCAGTAATAGTGACAGTCGCACGCACCTTCCCTGGTCCACAACCATGTAATTTTGCCTAAACAGTTGCTGACTTGCTCGTGTGCACATATATGTGCCGCGAATCTCCACCTGTACGGGCATGTCTTCCCTGACAAGGTGTCTCCAAACTTTCTAAGCATAGGGCCAGTTTACGGTCTTCAAACTTTAGGGGTTGGACAGTGGCAAGCAGGAGTAGAAAATGCCTGAATGTCAGTGGGAGTAGACAATTTATTAGGCTTGGTGGTCAGTGGAAGTAAATAAATGATACCCATGGTCAGTGGGAGGAGAAATAGTACCCCTTCATTGGTTTTGGTGGGAGGAATAGTGTGCCCTTTTTAGTATCAGTGGGAGAAAAAGTGCCTCATCATTGGTGTTAGTGGGAAGAATAGTGGCCCACTCTTGGTGTCAGTGAACCTAATAGTACCTAATGTTTGGTATCACTAGGAGGTATATTGCCTCATTATCAGTGGGAGTAACTGTGCCCAAGGGCCAGATAAAGGCACACAAAGATCCACATCTGGCCCGTGGGCCACTGTTTGGAGACCACTGGAATCGAAGATTCAAAGCAATGAATACTGGTCTGAATTGTGCCTGACGGTAAGGTTACAAATTATACTATGTCATGGTTTCTTTTAATATTATACAAAAAGATGGAAAAGTTTTGTCTTGATTTGATTTGTGGTTGGATGGAAGAAAACAATACAGAAGGCTTTCTAAAGTTGTGAACTGCAGATGTTTCCCTAAGAAGTCTAAAGCCTTAGTATATTACATGCACATTAGTAAGCTATAGTTAGCTGAGGGCACCGTCTGCTGGAGAAAAATAGAACTGTCAAAACTACAGAATTTATTTACTTCCCATTTTATAAGCCTGACTGAAAATGAAAACTTGTTTCAGACCTTTAACCATTGTAGAAAATACAAGTGTGAGTGTAAGATTGTAATCAAGGGACATTTGAAATATATAAAGACAAACTTATAAGTATACTATAGACAACTTTTCATTACCAGTGAACCACCAATCACTATTTTGGTAATTTGTAACGCCTTAGTAGATCCGAACATACCAAACATTACCAGGCATCTGGCAAAATGTTTTCTATTTGCCTCTTTTGTCCCAAAACCCAGGGTAAAATTACGAAATGATAACTAAACTCGAAAGAACTGTTTATTCATTTCATGTACGTTCAGTATATCGCAACGTCATACTACCCCAACCATTCACATCAATCCCTGTCTCTTGAAGGAGCCCACAATCTATTGTTCCCACCATAAGCAGACACCTCATAAAAACAGTTTGGGAGGAAACCAATTAACTAGCCAATATGTTTTTGGATTTACAAACAGTCAAAAGAAGAATTAAGAAAACCCCATTGCTGATTGCTTATTTTTTTTAACACATTTGAACTGGCAAACATTTGGATCTTCATTCAAACAGTGCTACAGGTAAAGGTGAAATACTTGAAAAAATGGCAAAATTGACATAGTAAACAAAAAACTCCAAGGCAATTATGTGCAAAACTCCCCTCTAATGCTTTACCTTTTTGTACCGCCGCTGAAGCTTTATGTGTTCCCGCATATGCCAATAAGTGATTTAATAGATAAACAGTGCCGTGCAATCTCTTTTAAAGCTAACAATTGTGTTATACTATAAAACAAATAAATTATATAAACTGAAAATAGATAAGAAAGTAAATATATAACATATAACGTGAGTCCTTATATTGATGTGATCAGTCCACCAAATGCTGGTGTCAGTGTCAATTGTAGCAAATTCTTCCAGTGCAATTGTGTTCCAATGTACACCAACACTGTGCAATTCTCAACACTAACATTGAATTGCCCTCGCCTGCTGTTATTGACCTAAATGTATTTGAGGTCCAGTGCACCTTCCCCTTTAAACCAGGGTCAGAATAGCCATGACTGGTCTTCCTCTCAGCAGCCTTTAGTTATCTTAATCCATATTCATCCTCACTGCGACACAGAAAAATTATCACCTTGTTAACCCCAAATTCAGTCCTAAGTGATGCTCTGATTGAATGTGATATTGTGGTTATATAGGGGAAAAAAAAGGACATTGACACCAGCATATGGTGGACTGATCACATCAATATAAGGACTCACGTTATATGTAATTTATTTCGCTTTCATTTTTTTTTTCATTTATACAATTTATTGGATTTATGGTATAACACAATTGATCATTTAAAAGGTATTGTGTGGCACTGTTTATCTAGTAAAGTGGAGTTCCACCCATTTTAGTCACTTTAGATGTATGTAATCCCCTTTAAAACGACTTTTACCAATGGAAAGTTTTTTGTTTTTTTTTTGCTAGTAAATACCTGATTTTCTGCTTTATTTATCCTCTTCTCACTTCCGGGTCCGGTCGGCGATTACGTCATTGGGCGATTCGCAGTGTGTGGCATGAAATCTCGCATTATTACACAGGAGATGAGCTGTACTGCGTGTTCTGCCCCGCCTCCACCCAGCCTCCTCTCAGTGAGCTGTATGTATGTAGTGTATTGAGGCCATGGAGACTAAGCACTGTGAACTGATGAATCAAAGATTTTGGGCTACACTAATAGTAGACATGTTTGGTGCAAAACAGAAGACAGCATTTCAACAGCAAAACCTCATATTAACTCTGAAGCATGGTAGTGAAAAAGTTATGACTTGCTTTGCTGCATTGGGGCCTGGGCAGCCCACATTCATTGAGTCAACTGGGAATTCTGCATTGTTTCAAAGTGTGCTTGATGAAAACATAAAACCATCTATCCAATAGTTAAAAGTAAACTAGTAAAAAAACAACTTCAACACATTAATGATCCAAAGCACAGTGAAAGTCCACTAATGAATGTCTCAAAAATAAAAAATGAAATGTTATTGACTAGCCTAGTTAAAGCCCAGAATTTAATCCCACTGAAGTGTTTTGAAAGGTTTGGACAAACCACATGTCACATAGTTCAGTTTTAGCTTCATTTTAATTAGTTTAATATTGCAACAATCATTTATACAAGTGAAAATACATTACCATAAACCATCAACATAGCATTGTACTGTATATCTTTTAGGCAGCTTCCTACTTTGCTTTCCTGTTGACCTCCAGCACTTTTGCTTTGTGGCCCTACTATTTGACCTGTCTTCTGCGCCCAAAGTGTTCTCCAGTGTATAGGTCCCAGTGCTAGCTTGGCTTTGTTCCAAGGTCTTCCTGTTGTGGGATATCTGGGCAACTGTTGAAGGAATAATCAACACAGTTTGCGACCAACAAGGTGATGTAGACTATACAGGTCTTGAAAAGACTCCTGTTGAAAACTGAATCCTTAGAAATCAGTGCTGGATCCAACTAATCAATTGGAGTATTTTTGGCATTAATTTATACTGAGTGGGTTTACCTTGCAGGCATTGCTGTGTTCAAAAGTCTGAATCTCCCCAAGCTTCCCAGAAGGGGCCTCTGGGTTCTGAGGGCTATTTATCCTGTTGCAATTGGCTCTTGCCCATCACTCAGCCAGGTAGGAAACCTCTCATTTGGGAGAGGTTCTGTATGCCATTAACAGCTCACGTCTTACAGCGGGCATCGTCATGTTTCTGCTTTAGGAGAGTTTTTTGCTTTCCTTACTTCTCAGTAGATGTTGCTTTGGGACATCCCAGTGGTTAGAAATTCAAGATCTATACTGTGTCCTTCAAGAATTTTTGTACCCACTGTAAAATAATTTTCTCCTTGTTAATTGAAGGGCACATCACCAACGCCTCAGGTTGTTTTGTCTCTATTTTTTCTGATGCACTGCTTTGCAACTAACTGAGCTGTCTCTAGCAGTTGGGGGGGGGGGGGTTTAGCCACCGTCAGGGGCCACCCCTAGGTTGTACTTTTGTTTTGTTTTGTTTGTGCCTAGCGTTCCAAGATCTCCACTTTGTCTTTTAATGAACAAAAAGTGTCTGTGGTGTGGGATATCTTTTAATACACATTTTTGATAACCCCACAGATGCTATTGGGTTGGTGACCACTGCACAAGGCCTTCTTTTGGGGCTTATTGGTGTGCACTTTACATATCTGGTAGCTACTATTTACAATGCCTTAGTAGACTACACATGGCCATGGAGACTAAGCTCTCATGTGTTGTTGCAATAGATGATAGATCTTTGTGCTCCTGATTTACTAAAGAAAACCTGTATGCACGTTACAAAGAAAAAACAAATGTACCCAATGAAGCAAGCAAAACATACACTCACAGTATTTACTAAATGCATGTATAGGCAAGTGCAGTCTATTTTCTCCACTGTAGGTGGGGCTCGACCTCAGTGGCATTACAGTTGGAGGGGAAGTCATGAGGAATATGATTCCTCTATGGTTTCCTGGGTCACATAAAGCTGCCAGCCCATGAGACTCTGGCATCCATCTTAGGTCAGGCAGAGCCTTTAAGTCCCTGGCTCCCAGGCTCAGCGCACATGTTGGTAGTGTAGGGACAGGTCACCCGTCTGACAGGGACAGTGAATAGCGGCAGGGAGAGGTTTTGGGCATGGACAGGCCAGGCTGCATTCCACCCCTCAAGAGAGATGCTGCGCACATCTGAGACCTGCTCTGCTACACATCGCTGCTGCATTCTGTGAGCGTTCCCGTCAGTTGCCTTCCTGCTGGGCTTGTTGTGAATTGCCAAACTTTAACTTCAATACAAGTTCTGTATTCTGCAACTAGACTCTGAGGGTTGATTTACTAAAGGCAAATAGATTCTGCAATTTGCAAAGTGCAGTTGCACTCTGTAAGAGCAGTTGCTCCAGAGCATATTTAATTAGAATTTTTTTTTTTCTTGCACATGATTGGGTATTCTTTGCAAAATTAAGCTTTACTTAATTTACTAAGCTCTGGAGCAACTACAATTTTCAAAGTGCAGTCTTTTTGCCTTTAGTAAATCAACCCCTAATGTTTTACTGCCTCCTCACAATGCCACACCTTCCCACACATGCAGTGTTTGTAGAATTGCACACAAATATAATAGTGTACATATGGTTAATTCTCTTTGAAATATGATTTGCTGACCAGCACATACTGTAGTGTATGAATGTATGCCAGCTAGGTGGTGCTTTATGGTATTTGAATTTGTGAGCATATGGGGTGTAAAAGGTAAAACTGTGATATTCCCATGGAATATGTTATGGCAAAAATCACATATGCACTATCCCTATAATAATAGCGCACACTAGAATTTGTGAGCATATGAAACATGAAGGAAACAAAATGTGATGCCCCTATGGAATGAGCTACTGTGGCCCTGTGATGAATCTGAAATGATACAAGTACCACTCTAATATATTGTACTAGCAAGAAAGACAAACAATAACATACACCAGAAGGACTAAAAACAAAAAAAAAAAAAAAAACATTTATGTCAAAAGTTGGGAATGTTGAAATAAAAATAAAGTAATAATTTTCAAAGATTTCCTATATAGTCTTGGAGGGACAACAATACAAAATACACGTATGAAGCTCTAAAGAGCGTGTCGAAAACTTAGATGAACAACTTGGAGCTTTTTTTTATTTTTTATTACATCATAGATAGTTACAGAATTTAATCCATGAACTAACAGCAAAGGGGAATAGTCATATTAAATGTTTTTCTTTTCTTCCCTATTTTTGGAACTTTTAAATAAAATTAGTTTATTTGGAGATGAGTAGACTCATTATATCAAGGTACAATGACATATAAAAATGTTGAATGCATTTGGATAACAGAGTCATCCCACTAAGATATTAGTAGTAATTAATAAAAATAATTTTAGTGATACAAAAAGTAGGATTTTCGTAAGCTTTTTTTTTTTTTTTTGTTAAACTCCATTCCTTTACTTCTTAATTCCTCATTTACACAGATATGAAGGGGTAATTAAAAAAAACACAAACAAGTAAAATTTTAAGATTTTTGCATTATTTCATTTATCAATTTCTGATATGTTTTAACATTACTACCTTCATTTTTTTATTTCCGATATGCTAATACATAAAAACTAAAATGAGACGTATAGATATAGTACATTGCAGATAAAACACCGGGCAACATTGGTGCAATGGGAGAACGTTACAAAAACATGTAGAAACAAACGAATCTGTTCAGAAGATGGTCTTAAATTGTGGCGTGTAGCAGAAATTTTAACCAACTTCACAGAGTTTACTATGTCTTTTTAACAAAATCTACATTAACTCTAAGCCTGAACATTAAGATGCTAACCAAATTATTGTAGGTCTGACTAGGTGACAAGAATAAAAGCCAAGTCAAATTGTGAAGTTAAATTTCAAATTTTGTTTACTAGCATCTTGTAGGGTATATATTTCTGCAAAATTATGTTTTCACTTGCAAGTGCCCTAATTTAAATTTTACCTTTTTCTTTAGGGACAACCTGGGCAACTTGGTGAACAAGGCCCCCAAGGGCCACCAGGTATCATTGGGATAGAAGGTGTACCAGGGCGTAAAGGAGACAAAGGTGAAAGAGGTCATCCAGGCATTTCTGGACCAACGGGAGATAAGGTACATTTGCAGATTTATTTCTTTAGTATAAAAGAATGTTTTCATTAAAGTTTATATCCATAACATTGGGTTGATGTTAATGAATATTTTTTTTTTTTACACAGGGCCAAAGCGGTGTCACAGGTTTTTCAGGAGCCGATGGTGTGCCTGTAAGTATGGCAATGCTACACACCTGACCAAAATGCATACAAGCTAAAGAAATGTTTCCTTTAAAGCTGGTTGCCATTTAAGTTATAAAGCATCCCATAAATGGTACAGGGTGAATACATTCTCAGCAAATTGTGCCTATATGTACCACAATTGCAGACATTTGGGTTCCAAATCTAAAACAACCCCACCCCCAGTTTGACTTAACCTAGTTCAATTTCCAGGTAAAATTGCTCCTGATTAGATACAGCTCCCAGGGAGTAGCTTGTCAAAGTATGTGACTTTTGTCTCTAAAATCATATGGTTTCCTTATTTAATAAAATATATATTATTGTGTTTCTGTATTAGGAGGATAAACAAATAGGGCTCATTCACACTTGGATGCATTGCCATGCATTTTCCTGCATATTCCGGGTAGAGAAAGTGTATAAGCAACCCTCTGTTTACGGACACTTCATAAAGACCAATGCAATCGGATTGATTAAGTGAAGGCGAATAAACTGTTTATCTTACATGTGAAGTTGCACTCTGCAAGAGTATTTTCCCCAAAACCTAATGAATGAATGTGGTGAAACTTCCCTTTGCAAAGAATATCAAGTCACATGCACACAAAAAACAGCATTTTGTGCTTGCACATGATTGGATGATGTAAGTCAGAGTGCAACCTCCCTTTCAAAGTGAACAGTCTCTTTGCTTTTAGTAAATCAGCCCTATTTTGTTCAGCAAAGCAAAGCATTGGCATAAAGGTCCTGTTTTCTATATGTTTGGTATGGTAACCTGCCAGTAAAAGTGCTTTCTGCTTTCACATGAATATTTGAACCATCAGCCAATCCTCCCTGGCTGTAACTCATCCAATGGCAACAACAATTGAAGCTTGGCTGACAATAGTTAAATGGTCATGTTTTCTTGAGACCTGGTCCCCTAATACCCCTCTCTGGGACAACTCCACGCTCCCTCACCGAACTACTATTTCTGATCAAGTTGTTTGGCAGAGAGTGGGCATTAAAACCCTCAATCATATCTTTCAGACAGGCAACTTCTGTACCTTTTATTTATTGAAAGAGGAATATGGTAAAGAGTAAAATCTGGCTAAGCGCAACTATTTTCTAAGCCCAACAGGCAATATCCTACATATAGGCTTATACACAAAATCTGCTCGAAGGTTAAGCAATTGCAACAGATTTCGGGGTACACCTATTACAGTCCTATTTGGAATAATCAGATGTATCCTTAACTAGCCAAAATCAAACATACGGCTAGGTGGCGAGCGTTGGGAATCACTCATCCGTGACACATTTTTGAGAATGGCATATTGCTGTCCTTTGCTCAGCTCCAGACTAAATATGGGGTAACACAAAACATGCTTTTTCATTACCTTCAGCTGCAGCACGCTATTAGAGCTGAACATTCGCATGATACACATTATTTTCCACATGATGCAATCCTGCCCATCTACTAAGGGCTTCATCTCCAAGTGTTATGCTAAGCTCTTGACTAACTATTTGGAGCAATACCTCACTCTGCCATGACAAGGTGGAAAAGAAATATAGGGAATATCTTTGGTGATCACTGGGAAGAAGCCTTAGAGGTGGTGCGTTTATGCTCTATGAATGCATCAAATAGACTGCCTCAATTATACATCTTATTGGGAGGTACACCGCAACTCAGTTAGGCTACACATCATGGGTCTTTGTCCAGTCCTGCATGCCCAAAATGCTGTAGGGATACTGGGAATCCAATACATCTACTGTGGCGTTGCCAAAAACGTCACAGATACTGGGAATTAATTTTGAGAACGGTTAACAGTGCTCTCTCTACTGATATACGTCTGGACCCTAAGCCCTGCTTTCTAGGCATACTGGTAGAGGGGTGCAGGATAATTACCTTAGAGAGGCAGCCAGTAGGGTGCTTTTCCAGGCCTGCAGACTTCTTCTGCGGCATTGGATCTCCCAAACAGTACCAACACTGCAGATGTGGATAGACCAAATGGGCATAGTAGTTGTATAAAAAACAGATATAGAGGTAACCCGCACAAGTTTGAAAAAGTATGGGATAATTAGTTGTCTGTGCCAGGTTTATCTCCAGTAGACTTAATACTGGATAGATTATTACTGTGATGTGCCAGTAGATCATGTAGGCAAATCAATATCACTGGGGAACTACCCAGTAGGGTGACGGAAGGGCAGTTGACATGGATTTGCTTTATAACATAATGTTCTTTTCTTGTTATAGTGCATGTGAGGTAAATCACTATAGGTATTCTGTATTGCTAAATGTAATCAGATATGACTTTGTACTTCAATTTAGATGATATGGTATAATGTACATGGACCCTCTGGAACATTGTTTTTTATGTTTTCTGTGGTTTGTTGACTTTCTTTAATAAACTTATACCTGATTAAAAAAAAAAAAAAAGAGGAATACGACTTCTCCAACTGGCATTTTTTCAGATATCTTCAACTGATGCATGCCATTAGAGCCCAATTTCCTCAAACACCTACTCATCAACAGTATCCATAAGAATCTATGTTGAGAGCATCTGATCTGACGAAGCCCCTCTCCTTAGTCTTTGCTCACCTTATAACATACCAGGGCCATACAACCTCTTCTTTGCTCCAGAAGTGGAAGAATTATATACCTGCCTTTTTAGAAAAGGAGTGGGAGGATGTGATAGCTGAATATACTAAAGTTATGATCTCTGCTAAGGACAAATTTGTCCACTTGAAATTTTTACATAGGATATATTACACACCTCAGAGGCTACATTGCATCAACCCAGCCCTCTACACCCTTTGCAACAAATGTCAGGGTGCCACTGGCACCTTCTATCAAATTGCAATAAGACTGCCCAGCTACCCTGGTGGTAAGCTACCCATAACAGCAGATTCTCATGTACTATTGCTGGGCATTTATGATAATCTACTCATTCAAAAACATGCAAAATTACTGTTTTTTAATGCACCTTACTATGCTAGAAGTAAAATTCTTCTTAAATGGAAACTCTCCTCGCAGCCATCCTATAATGACTGGTGGCTGGCTGCCAGATGCACAGTTCTGATATACCAGTTGACATATATGGGCAGAGGCTGCCCAGCCAAATATGACGAAATCTTGTCAGCATGGAAAGATTCCATTATAACACCCCCTTGCCCCCCCCCCTCCATCTTCCCTTATCCTTACCCCTCTCCCCTCCCCTCCCCTATCTTACCCCCATCCCCCACTTACCCTCCCTCTTTATTTCTAAGGGATTTAAAAAAATGTCTAGATTGTTGATGATGTTTTCTCCTTTATTACGGGCATCCAAATTGTCATTAACTATGGTTCCTGTGAGTTCTGTACTGATACTGAACTTTTTTGCATACTATTTTCTGTATGTTGACTGTAATTTGTGGTATAACTTTTGTCTCTGTCTTTTTTTTACATTGTAATTTGAAAACTTTTAATAAAGTTTTTTACTGTTAATAATACTATTCGCAGGGCCATGTTGGGCAAGGTGGTTCAAGAGGAAAGCCGGGACATGATGGCTGCAATGGAACAAAAGGTGACGCTGGTGGGGCAGGCTTCCAAGGCCCAAGAGGACCTTCGGGGCCTTTTGTAAGTATTGTATATTTTCTGTAAGGAGGAAATATTTTCAGACATATGAAGGATATAACATGTTATGTGCCTTGTATATGTAAAATACATACTGTATGTTCAGGTTTGTATACTGGTGCACCTATTTTTTTATATTGTTATGTTACCTTTGGACATTAGATGATTGTTGCCCCTTAGCAGTGCTTTCAGAGGGATCACGCAACAGATAGGCTGTGCTTGGTTAATTCCATAGGCTTTTGTGAAAAATCAAATGGGTCTTTCACTGAGTTGTACATTTTTTGATCAGTGACCCATTGTTTCATGAGATAACCATAGGAAAATAGGACTCTTTGGTTGATATATTATGCACATTGGTATGTTATGAGTATGCATGTTTATTTGTGAGCTGTAAAAAAAGGTAAACTTTTGGAAGTAGGATAATTCCTGAATCCTGATGTGTTATTGCTAGCTATTGCCTCATGCCAGATTTTGTGCCCCACCTAAGTGTACATGTTTCCCTAGTGTTAATTTAATATAACCTTTATGCACTGAAGATAAAAATCTTATATTACTTTGTAATTTTGTCTATACTGTTAGTGTAAAGTATAATTGGTAAACATGCACATTAATTACAGTCACTCAAGTAAATAAGCCTGAGCAGTAATCTACCAATAAAAGATAATGTATAACTGCACGACTTTGGCGGGTTTGATAATGTGGGGAGATATTTCGTAACATTGTCACTTTTGTTCATTGCCTCTTTTATTGGCTTTTTAAATAGCCATTGTGCCTAATGATAAATGTTCACAAATGTGATGTTGCTACAAAGCAACTGAAGATAATAGAATAGACTTCCCCTTTCCAAAAAAAATAATTGCAATTAGCAAAATTTGAATGTCATTCATTGTATAAACATGTTCTACTTAAACTTGTTTCACTGCCTACCTTACAATATAACATTTTTGAAGGTGGCATTTAGCGATCGACCGATTATTGGCAAAGCCGATATATCGAGGGCCGATATGCACTTTCCCTTATATATTGTAATCGCCTACCAAGGTGACCAATATTGCCGATATTTTGGAAAGTGCTTGTATCAGAGTGATGCCTGCAGCTAGAGGCCTCACGCCGGTACCGGCGTCTATAGCCGACGGTCGGCTGTCTTGTAATGACAACCGATGCGGCTGAGAAGCCGCTCGGCTGTCATTACAAGGAGCGGGAGGGGACGTCCTCCCGCCGCCTTCCGCGGGCAACCAGCCTGCACAGCCCTCGAAGACCCGATCAAAGCCGCATTCGGCTCTGATCGGGTCTCTAAGCAGAGAGCCGGAAGTGATATCATGACATCACTTCCGGGTACTCGGCGCCAGATTAAAAAAAATGACAGCATTCAAAACAGCCAGACTTGCAGTTTTGAATGCTTTTAAGTGCAGATGAGGGGTTTAGGGTCTTTTAGACCAGTGGTCCTCAACTCCGGTCCTCGGGGCCCACTAACAGGCCAGATTTTAAGTATTACCTTGGGGCGATGCAGACTAGAATACTGCAATCACTGAGCAGCAAATGAGATCACCTGTGATGTAATTTAATTATCTTGCAAACCTGGCCTGTTAGTGGGCCCCGAGGACCGGAGTTGAGGACCACTGTTTTAGACCACCAGATCCCTCTACAAGAGTACCGGTCAAGTGCTAAAAATAAAAAAAATATATATTTTTTAAATGTGCGAAAATATCGCCCAATATCGGCCGATACAATATGCATTTGCAAAAATATCGGTATCTGCAATAAAAAAACGATATCGGTCGATGACTAGTTGAATTACATATTTCATCAACACACTGTGTTGAGCCTGGCCTAGTCTGATCTTCTATAATATTAGATTGCATGGCATGATAATGTTATTTTGCTATAATTTACAGCTGCTGCTGCACCCATTTTATTAATTGGTTAGAAAGTACATTTGCCACGAAGAAACCTTAAAATAACAGAGGATGGATTGTGATGGAGTTTAAGTTTTTTCATTTTTTTTTTTTTTAAATCTCTTTTTATTAATTTTTTATAACCAACAAATCATACAAACATAAAAAAGAAAGATAACAATCACAATATCAAAGTCTATACTCTATACTCTATGATAGAAGAAAGAAAAAAAAAAAAGTTTTTTCATTATATTTTACAGGGTAACCCAGGTATCAAAGGTCAGAAAGGAGAACCCCTATATGTATCAGAAGACATGAAAAAAAGAATAAGAGTAAGTAACATTTTAATAACAACATCCAGTCTAGTCTACTTCCATATGTTTAATGTTCATGATTTCTAATTTGTTAGTTGTTTTATAATTATGAAAAGCAGATGGTGATTGGTACTATCAATAATTAAACATCAGAGTCCCAATTTAGTATGGTACTGACAGGCTTCTGTTTTTAATGCAGGCCCCACACGGTTGGTGGTTAACTGGGTTGCATATAATCTGCCCAACTCCATACCAGAGTGCTTTGAGAGGAGTTTCCTTTATTTTAGAACCCATCTGTCAAAGCATTCTCAGTGATAAAGGGTATCAGCCCTCCAACATTGAGGTTGTCCACACTGTCAGCCCTCAAAAACTGAGGTTGCATATCCACATGTAAAATAGATTAATAAAAAAATAATTCTCCCAGTGCTGACACTAAATTGCAGGATCAGCAGTATGGACATTTCATAATAGTTCACTGATTACTCTACATAATAAAAGAACCCTGTCATGAAAGATACATGGGGGAGACCATCAGTGACGTCTCCTTTTACCCAGATGTCATGCTGACCATTTTGGAGTGCATTGAGTCACAGGCTAAGATCATGCATTTAGATAAACGCTACATTAGTCCACATATGCTGCACTTGAATTGATTTTGCTGCAAATTTAAATCCTGCAACAAATTTCACAGTGTCTAATTTGTCTGTGCATGGTGCCGCTCAAGGAAAGATTGCAGTGAGCTGTCAATCATCTATTAGGGTAAGCAAACATTAGGTATCTCCATGCTGGGAAGCTTTCAACCCCATTTTGAATATAAAAATCAATAGCAGAAATTCACGCTTTTGTTTCTTTTTTTATTTCTTTCCAGAAGCACTAGTTTACTGTATCTCTACAACAATCAACAATGAAAACAATGAAAGTCTAAGGCTGGCCATACAATATACAATTTTCTTACAATTTTCTGTACAATTATCTTTAGATTTACCTTCAACTATGTAGTAAAAAAGGCGTGCCTAATAGGAACCAATTGCAAGTGTTATTTAGTTTTGACCTCATATTATATGTTTTTTGGTAAATCTAACAGAAAATTGTATAAGAGAATTGAACATATATGGCCAGTCGAACTCTTGACTTGCATTAATGTCAACATATCAACACACACTACAGTATTACCAACTATTATCACTTTCTAACTATCTTAGACCTACTTATCCTATGGTTTTTTTTTTTTTGTTTAGAAATAAATTATTTAAAAAAGTATTAAAAGTAGGAGCAGTTTTCATCCAGGGAGCTCAATGAGTGGTCCCACAGAATTTTGAAGGCATTGAGAAATCAATTTTGCACAAATCAGTTTTTGCAGTTACAATCTATACATACATTATATCCAAAATGTATCTTTAGAATACTGACCTATGTATGGATTTATAAGCTTTATAGCCTTGTCTGACTTTTTTTATCTTAGGGCGAACCTGGTGAACCTGGATTAGCAGGATACCCAGTGAGTATTTGTATACCTTTTAGAAACTAAAATCAAAGAGAATACAGGATCTTCTGTCAATAAATTCCATGTTCTTTCCACTTATTCCTGCTTTCAACACATCTTCTGCCCTAGAATAAAAATAGTGGAAATTTCACATTCCTGCCTTTTTACTTCCTCTCTTTTTACTCCATGTCTATTTGGGTGAATAGCCATAAAAAGTTCCGTATTTCCCGGCGTATAAGACGACTTGGCGTATAAGACGACCCCCCAAATTTTCAAGTTAAAACATAGGTTTTGGGCTATACTCGCCGTATAAGACTACCCCCCTTCCGAAGCAAGGCAACACTATTGAAAAACATCAGATTTCTCATAGATCTCCAAGGTACCCCAAGTACTGTAATACATGTAATCTCTCATAATATCTCCAAGGTACCCTAAGTATAAGCATTACCAGTAGATGTAATCTCAAGACGCTGGCTGTGCGGGAATCCTGTAGCGGTATACCGAATGTACCGTAGCTTCGGCTACATACAGTATACCGCGCTGAGCCAATCACAGTGAGCGATGTATTCTATTATTGAATGCAAAGCCTGCTCGGATTGGCAGAGTCAGAGAGGCGGGCTGATGTTAGTCCGCCAATCCGAGCAGGCTTTGCATTCAATAATAGAATACATCGCTCTTCCTGATTGGCTCAGCGCGGTACACTGTATGTAGCCAAAGCTACGGTACATAAGGTATACCGGTACAGGATTTCCACACAGCCAGCGTCTTGAGAGATTACATCTACCAGTAATACTTATACTTAGGTTACCTTGGAGATATTATACTCGACGTATAAGACGACCCCCCCATTTTTGGGGGATTTTTTTGAGGTTCAAAAGTAGTCTTATATGCCAGAAAATACAGTATATTTCACTAGGAAAGCATCCCTGTTTTTATAGGTATTGTTTAGTGTATTGTTGCAGTAGGGTTCTGAGTTCAGTTCTCACCATGGAAGCTAGTTTCTATCTTCCTTCGTGATGTTTTAGGTTGCTGTTGGTGTTCTATTTTTCCACAAAAACTTTGTGCATTAAACAATTTTTTTAAAAATAAAAATGCCCATAGATTGTCTGTATAAGTGTAGTTGTGTCAGATCTGTGCAGGAACTGACGAGAATAGCCTGTGCACTTTATAAAGTGATGTGGAATCTTCTAGTCATATATAAAACTGCACCATAAGTTCTGCTCTTACAAAAATATGTACATCCAAAGAAATGTAAAGATCCTTCCTTCCTGGATGTTTCTGTAGAGATCTGAACTTTGATAATAATGTGTTAAGCTGGCTTCCATTTGTACCATCACACTTGCTATTACTTAACTTAAGCAGGCCATAGACGGTTCAAATCTCATCCAGTTTAGCAGGGACCACCCAAGATTCATCCAAGATTGGGCAGGCTGATTGTACTACAGTTATTTATTCCATCAACTTGGGTACAATCCGACTGTTGGACTTTTTATGCGATTATTGCAAGGGGCTATAGCTGCTGGCAATAATCTCACGCAGCCCCCCCAGGAGAACACAATAGCACTGCGGGAGAGATTCCCCCATCAATACTTCAACACTGACTGTATGGTTGGGGGCAACAAGTGATTTCTTTACTGCAACTAGGAAAATCGCTCTATCTATGGCCGGCTTAACTGATTCCTAAAATACTATAAAATTCCACTGCCATTTACAAATTGCACATAATGATTCAGTATGTTGGTCCGTTAGGAGTATATTCTTAAACATCTAAACTACAGTCACATTAGCATGCACAAGAACTAATGACATTTTCAGACTGAACGTTAGGTTTTCCATACCCAAAGCATATGTACAGACTCTGCAAAGATGGGGTCCCTAGCAGAAATGAACTTGGGTTCCGTCTCTGCAAGACTTATGATGCTGGCCATCAAGTTATACTGCAATATTTGTTTATATATAATATTATGTGATTAGGTAGAAGGACACAGCACTGTAATAACATCATTTCTACTTTTCTATTGTTAAACAAGGGGCAATTTTCTTCCTTATAATGTACATGCCCAAATATTTTAGATATCATTTACTACATAATTACTGTTTAATTAATTTTTTTACATTTCCAGGGTCCCAGTGGTCCACCAGGTAAAGTGGGATTCATCGGTCCAATGGGTGAACTAGGATTACCTGTAAGTACATTAAAGACACAAGTTAGTTCTCTACAAAGAGCACAGAAAATGAATAGGCTACAAAGGGGATGTGCAGTGTTTTAAATTTATTTTTAATATATTATAATCTAGATTTTAAAATAATAAGAAGAAATATATGCTTCCTATGAACATTTGTATTCCTATATCCAATCAAAAATTTCAGCAACAGGCAACCTTTCACATTTTCCAGTTTACCCTTAACTGCTGTGTTGAAAAATGGCTGCTGTTTACAGAGTTCAATAATTCCAATTTACAGACAGCTCTGCATGAGTCCAAGGAGTCCTGCTGTGTACAAGTGGCTCAATACAGAATTTCTGTCAGAAAGAGGCTAAAGGCAAACCACTTCTGCTGTTTTCCCTTTGTAGAAAACTGATAATGCTGTGTGTGCTAGGCCTCTTTCACACAGGCGGACCATTCACATCCGCCTGTCCGTTTTTTTGGCGGATCTGAACGGTCCCCCCATGCATCTCTATGGGGCATCGGATGTCAGCGGAGACATGTCTGCTGACACCCGATCCGTCAAATCTGGACGGATGGAAACCCTATTTTCCATCCGTCCAGCGGATCGGATGGGATCGGATGAGAACGGACCGACGGTCCATTTTCATCCGATTCCCCCATAGAGATCTATGGGGCTGTGACAGCTGTGTCTCCGCACACAGCGCGGAGAACAGCTGTCATTCTCCTGCTCAGTGGGGGATCGGCAGATCGATCCCCCGCTGAGAAAAGCGGAGTCCGTTTGACGGACTTACTGTGTGAAAGGAGCCTAAGGGTGCTCCCTAATCAATAATCATTTGTTTTAAGCGCTACAATTTTATACTTTTTATAATAATAATTTGTTAATCAAATATTTAATAGCAATAGTAAAAACAGATATCAAATATAATTTTAAACTTTAAAAAAATGAAACATCAAAATTATTATATTTTCACTTTAAAACATTAACCAGATGACATTTAGGCATCATCATATTAACAGAACTGAAAGTGACAATGGAGCCAGTTGAGGAGGAGTAAAAATTGTGCTTTTCAATCTGCCCTATAAAAATAAAGTGGTTGTTAAGGTTGAAGTTTTTTACCCTTATGTATTCTATGCATGAAGGTAAAAAACTTCAGTATGAAACCCCCCCCCCCCAATTCTTGCTGTTCTCCTGGGTCTCTTTCTCCTCATTGGCTGAGACACAGCAGCAGGAGCCATTGGCACCTGCTGCTGTCAATCACAGCCAGTAAGCCAATTAGAAGAGAGCGAGGAGCAGGGCCGAGCCCAGTTCTATGTATTCTATGGACACACATAGTGGAGCCCAGGAACAAGCATGCATGATTGCCTCCATAGCAAGCGACTTGCTATAGGGGCACTCTGAGAAGAGGAGGAGCAAGGATCGCTGTTAGGGGACCTGAGAAGAGGAGGATATAAGATGTTTGTTATTTTTTTTTAAATATCGTAACCTTCAATATCACTTTAAAGCCTTCTGGTTTGTGATTTTAGGCCATATTCAGAACGATTTAAAAGAGTTTGCACTCAGCAGCAGCCCAGTTTTGTCTTCTCTTTATCTCTCAGCATTCTGCATACACATTTCTCCTCGCTTTGTTGCACCAGCCAATCATTTCCTCCAGGATCAATCCCGACCCAGCCAAGGTGGCTGCCCCCTGCACTGGAGACATTCCATAGACAAAGCGATCTCTTTAAAGATGACTGCTGCACATCTGAATTCATAAATACTCAGTTTAACACTGTACACACTGCAAAAGAATAATATAGCAGCAACAAAGGAAGACGTTCCACAGCAGTTATCGGCTACAATCCAGCTTACAAGTGCATTAACCAACATCCACCAATTGATTGGTCATTATAGGGGAATGCACTTGACAAAGCATGTTTGCACCTAAGTTACGGAAGTGCTACAGAAGAATATGCTAATGTATTTCCTTTCTATATTAAAGCCAAATTTTATGTTTTAATAAAAAAAACTCACCCTCTGCCCCATCCAAACCAACTTCCTAAGGCCTCCACCACAGCAAATTTAAAAAATAAAAGCATACATGCCTTTGATCCAGCAGCTTTCTGGTCAGCCATAGGTCAAAGGTCCCTTCTCTTTTTGTCTGGTAGCAGTGGTGGCATGTCCGTAATTGTGCTCTGATCAGCAATTAGTAGTACAGTAAGCTCAGATCACGATAATATCCCTGAGGAAGAGGGGGGATCCACAATGACCTAGGCTGAGAGGAGATGGGTTGAATGATAATCAGCATAATTCAACCCACAAAGCCGGCAACCTCTAGCTGCAGAAAGGAATAAAATATTTGCATATTCTGAACAAGCATTAAAAGCACCTTAAAACAAGTTTTTGTTCACCTCTGCAGCTATAGGCATTGTGAAAAATTTATTTTTAAAGTTCATACCAGAGACACAGAAATCTTAGCTTTTTTCTATGGAGAGAAAAATCTCTGCAGATGTTTCTAAGTTATGTAAAAAAAAAAACTCACTAAAACACAATTTCTGAATGTTTGTAATCTCTCAGCTTGAGTGGTAGGTGAGCGCTTGTTTTAAAGTTTTACTGCTAAAGAATATGTAAATAATGTAATATCCATAGTCTTGGCATAGGTGCACTTTGAGCATATGTAATCTTTTTTTATGTATAAAGACTAAAGGACAAAATGTACATGCATAAACTGTGTAGCACAGTGGCAGAGATTTGGGAACAGGCAACTGTTTAATAACGACCTTTCTTACATTATGGAAATTGTTTCTACAGGGGCCTCCGGGACCACTTGGAGCACCAGGACCACCAGTAAGTTTTACCAGGCCAAAATTGTTTGTATCATTTATTAAATTGTATATATATTATTTACTGCAGCAAAACACTCACCAAGCAATTTATTAGAATCACTATACTATTAGTATGGTAGTAGGGTCTCTCTTTGTTTTTAGATAAGCCTTTTTTTGTGACATTGATTCCAAATCCCATAAACGAATCTGTCAGTTTGACAGCAGGACCTGAGAACTAGAAAGATGCACAGATGGTTACTAGCTGCAATGTTCAGAAAGGTTCTCCCAGCACAGGTCATTCATTATCTGTGTGAGGACTGAATACGGTGTAGTGAGTTCATGAGATGGTTAATGGGACAATTCTGTATAAGTTTTACTATGAGCAACATTAGTGCATTTTTAAGAGCCGGTCCACACTGAGGCGATCCGACTTAGGGGGGCGACCTGTGAAGTCGCGTGCACCGCTGTGCACCGCGACTTCGGCGCGACTTGCAGGGACTTCACATAATGGAAGTCTATGCAAGTCGCCGCAAAGTAGTACAGGACCCTTTTTCTAAGTCGGAGCGACTTGTGTCGTTCCTATTAGAACGGGTCCTGTACTACTCAATGGACCGCGACCTACCGAGACTTGTCAGGCTGACAAGTCTCCTGACAAGTCGCGCTAGTCTGAATGGGCTCTTAGTCTAATATGAGTGGATGGTTCATGCAAAACTGCTTTTGTTTTGTGTAGTATTGTACAAGTTGCAAGACCCAAGGCTTTTATACATAATGACGATTGTGCTCCTTTACAATGGAACCAATCTGCTTGTCATATACAAAAATAGTTAAAGTGTATCTAAACCTAATACCAAAATATATATTATTGTTATTAGTATATTAATTGCAGCCTGCCAGTTCTTAGATATGGTGGATGTTTTACTTTTGTTTCTTTCAGTTTCCACTGGTCAACCTGCCAGTTAGACACTCCTTGTCCTAGGTTACAACATCTACCCTAGGCTGCTTTCCAGATTACTACTACATACGTCTCCCCCTTTTCCTCGCCTTCATAACATTTGAGGTGGGGGAGAGGGTTCTGTAGTTCACAGAAGAGAATTGGGGAGAGGTGATAACATTCTTTGGGATTTCCGTTCAGTTTTCAGATCGTGCTACTGTAGCATTCTTGGTTGTATTTGTTACATTGTATGAGATACACCTCATTACTAAAAATCCAGTTGTATGAACCTGTAATAATAAAGTCCCTGTTGCCTGTGTGATGCTTGTTGACAAAATAACTACATTGTACATTTTGCAACCCCTATTTTTTGCAAGGCTTTGTTCCCCTATTAGCATCCCTGTAGTCAGATTGAAGTGTGCTACTAATTTGTTTATGAGACAGGTTAGCTGATTGTCTGCAGGGTATTTTGGTCATTTGGATATTTCATGCTCTATTATGATGGGTTGCAAGCTCTCTGATTGTGTTCTGTAAACTTGCTAGTGCTGGATTGTACATAGTTACAGACTTACTCAGCTATGTATCTTTTTTTTTTTTTTTGAGTTGTAGAAGACATGCCCTTTGGCTTTAATAGGTTAGAAATACCTTTTTCTTGAAAAACATCAAATAAATGAGAACTGTATGCTATGAAGCTTTTAGATTACTAGGCCACATGTATAGAGATGAGAAAAAAAAGTTTTTGAATATGTAAGAATTTGAACCCCTGCCAAGTTTGTATTGCTTAAAGTAGACTGAAGGCACTGGAACTTTTAGTAGATATTAATTTCATGCTATTGGCAAAACTGTACTGATTAGACAGTATGTGGAATGCTTCCATGAACTGAGGAACTGTCACAGAAACCTTGAAATGTCAAAATGATATTTGAGTCTGAAGATCGAAGCACTACACTAAAATCCTGGAGTCTAAAATAAGGTTTTATTTCCAATGTAAGATAGGTACTACATCAAATGCATTTCGGGGACCTCATGCCATCTCCTTCATCAGGGCTTAAATTATATAGAACCTGCTGGTGAGGACTTAACCTCCCTGGCGGTATGATTATGTCAGGAATTACATACCAAAAGCGGTACAATTGTTTTCATGGAAATTTGGCGTTATGTATTATAGGCCTACAATTCTTAGTAATTACTGACTTAAACCTGACCAAAACAAGAGTCTAGTAGACATCCCAGATGTGATAAATTTGAAACACAAACACGTGAATTGTAATCGAATCAATAATATTATTTTATTATTTAATATATAATATATATTATATTATTGATTAGATTATAATTCATGCATTATATATTATATATAGATATATGTGTGTGTGTGTGTGTGTATATATATATATATATATATATATATATATATACACACACATATATATATATATATATATATATATATATATATATATATATATAATATATAACGCATGAATTATAATTGAATCAATAATATAATTTTATATATATATATATGTGTGTGTGTGTGCATATATATATATATATATATATATATACACATACATATATATATATATATATATATATATATATATATATATATACATATATATATATATATATGCATATATATATGCATATATATATATATATATATATAATATATAAAATGTGTTTTGTGCAACGTTTTTTTTTTTTTTTTTAAATTTCCCTCCCTAGTTCCGCTCCCATGCAGCATTGCTGCTGCAGGGAACGGAACTAGGAAGTCATCACACCGAAGGAGGACGAAGGAGCGGCGGGGATCTCACAGCAATGAGAGATCATCGCTGGATCGCCAGGAGAAGGTAAGAGAACACCGCTGCGCTCTCTGCAATCCACCCCGAGCGTGACTCGGGGTTACCGCTCCTGATATGAAAAATCAACCCCGAGTCACGCTCGGGATTACCGCTAAGGTGGTTAAAGCTGTTATTAAAACTCTGTATTGAGAGAATTTGACATCAGCTGCTGAACATTTCAAAGTTCCCTCTATGCAGAGTTGTAAAAACAGTTTTGAGTGCACACCAGTGGATCCATATAGTTTAAGCCCTGAGAAAGGGGATGATGTCAGGTCCTTTAAACGCTTTGGCAGAAGCCCCTACAGTGCCTTGCGAAAGTATTCGGACCCCTTGAACTTTGCGACCTTTTGCCACATTCCAGGCTTCAAACATGAAGATATAAAACTGTATTTTTTTGTGAAGAATCAACAACAAGTGGGACACAATCATGAAGTGGAATGAAATTTATTGGATATTTCAAACTTTGTTAACAAATAAAAAACTGAAAAATTGGGCTTGCAAAATTATTCAGCCCCTTTACTTTCAGTGCAGCAAACTCTCTCCAGAAGTTCAGTGAGGATCTCTGAATGATCCAATGTTGACCTAAATGACTAATGATGATAAATAGAATCCACCTGTGTGTAATCAAGTCTCCGTATAAATGCACCTGCACTGTGATAGTCTCAGAGGTCCGTTTAAAGCACAGAGAGCATCATAAAGAACAAGGAACACACCAGGCAGGTCCGAGATACTGTTGTGGAGAAGTTTAAACATCCCAAGGAGCACTATGCAAGCGATAATATTGAAATGGAAGGAGTATCAGACCACTGCAAATCTACAAAGACATGGCCGTCCCTCTAAAGTTTCAGTTCATACAAGGAGAAGACTGATCAGAGATGCAGTCAAGAGGCCCATGATCACTCTGGATGAACTGCAGAGATCTACAGCTGAGGTGGGAGACTCTGTCCATAGGACAGCAATTAGTCGTATACTGCACAAATCTGGCCTTAATGGAAGAGTGGCAAGAAGAAAGCCATTTCTTAAAGATATCCATAAAAAGTATTGTTTAAAGTTTGCCACAAGCCACCTGGGAGACACACCAAACATGTGGAAGAAGGTGCTCTGGTCAGATGAATCCAAAATCGAACTTTTTGGCAACAATGCAAAATGTTATGTTTGGCGTAAAAGCAACAGAGCTCATCACCCTGAACACACCATCCCCACTGTCAAACATGGTGGTGGCAGCATCATGGTTTGGGCCTGCTTTTCTTCAGCAGGGACAGGGAAGATGGTTAAAATTGATGGGAAGATGGATGGAGCCAAATAGAGGACCATTCTGGAAGAAAACCTGATGGAGTCTGCAAAAGACCTGAGACTGGGACGGAGATTTGTCATCCAACAAGACAATGATCCAAAACATAAAGCAAAATCTACAATGGAATGGTTCACAAATAAACATATCCAGGTGTTAGAATGGCCAAGTCAAAGTCCAGACCTGAATCCAATCGAGAATCTGTGGAAAGAACTGAAAACTGCTGTTCACAAACGCTCTCCATCCAACTTTACTGAGCTCGAGCTATTTTGTAAGGAGGAATGGGCAAAAAATTTTAGTCTCTCGATGTGCAAAACTGATAGAGACATACCCCAAGCGACTTACAGCTGTAATCGCAGCAAAAGGTGGCGCTACAAAGTATTAACTTAAGGGGGCTGAATAATTTTGCACGCCCAATTTTTCAGTTTTTTATTTGTTAAAAAAGTTTGAAATATCCAATAAATTTTGTTCCACTTCATGATTGTGTCCAACTTGTTGTCGATTCGTCACAAAAAATTACAGTTTTATATCTTTATGTTTGAAGCCTGAAATGTGGCAAAAGGTCGCAAATTTCAAGGGGGCCGGATACTTTCGCATGGCACTGTATTATACATTGGGAATAAAAACCATCTTTTTCTTCAGTTTGCCGTGGAGATCATTTTTATTCAGAAATTGATGGCATATCCAAAAATATATACCGTATATACTCGAGTCACCGACTCACTTACTTTTTAAAAATGGCGCCGCCCAGCGCTGACATGTCACCGCGCATGCGACGCATGCCCGGGAATAGCCGACCGCGTACGTTTAAATTTTGCGCAAACCCATCAAAATACGCTTATTGCGATTTTTTTTTTACCATAAATATGTAGCAGAAAACAAATTGGCTGAAAATGTTAAAAAATTTGATTTTTACATTTTTTTTGAGAATTTCATATAAAAAAAATGTGAAAAATATTGTTATTTTTTCAAAATTGTCACTCTTTTTTTGTTTATAGCGAAAAAAATAAAAATCGCACAGGTGATCAAATACCACCAAAAGAAAGCTCTGTTTGTGGGAAAAAAAGGACGTCAATTTAATCTGGGTACAGTGTCACACGACCGCGCAACTGTCCGTTAAAGTCACGCAGTGCCGAATCGCAAAATAGGGCCTGGTCTTTGAGCAGCCAAATCCTCCGGGGCTTAAGTGATTAAAGCTGTGTCTTTGATGTCTAGTGTGCATGAGGCCCTACAGTGAGCAGCTGTAAATGTTTCATTTTGCTATATGAGATAGATATTGTTTTTCACCTGCTCTAAGTATGTTTAAAATACATTTCAATCTAATAGCCATACAGTATTTTCTAACTTTATATGTGTCTTTTTATAGGGCAGCAAAGGGATTGGATTTCTTGGACAGAAGGGAGAAGTGGTAAATAACTTATTATTTGAATAAAAAAAATTGTTTATACAGTTATGTCCTTCAGGAGGGCTTCTTTTTTTTTGTTCTCCTTAACAGAATTGCATGACTTATTTGTGAAGATGGTATTTGACAACAATTCTAGAAGTCAACAGATATTAGATATCTTGTTTGATCTATCAGGTTCTATTGGAAATCACATCATCAATTCAGACTATGCATTGCGTTGACATGTGTTGTAACATACAGCATTATCATGCATTATGTTGCACTGCAATAAGGTGACCCTCTCATGTTGAATGGGCTGGAAGATCACCTTAAGTGCCAGTTCACACTAGTGCGATGCCAGACATTGCATGTGATTTGCACTGCACCAAAATGGTACAGGACCCTTTTTTAGGTTTGCACTGGAAACAGATCGAACCAATCTGACAGTGTCATCATATTTACTTTGACACCCCCAGCTATTCACAGATCTCAGTGTGAACCGCTGTGCAATTCTGTTGCTATGCCGGAACTGACATTGAATTGCAGGGTTTCCCGCATTGCACCAGTGTGAACCGGGGACTTACACTCTGACTCTTGGCTTTCCATTCTGGCACTTAAAAGCTTGCCACCCAAAGACCTGCTAGATGAAAAAGTTAATATTTTACCTGTGTTGCAGAGATCCTTGTGCTTTTGTGCTTCCTCATAGTAGCCCCTAAGCCACCTCTCCATTCAGCACATGTAAACACAGAGTGTAAATAATGTGCTTTGGCGCTGCTCTCCCTTTCCCTACTCTAAAAAAAGAGCAAGCCCTCTAGAACCTTACAGTAAAACCTTGGTTTGAGAGTAACTTGGTTTAAGAGCGCTTTGCAAGACAAGCAAAATTTTCAAATAAATTTTGACTTGATATACAAGCGATGTCTTGATATACAAGTAGCCTCAAGTCACAGCTGAGTGTAAAAGAGAAGAGAGGCGCCTCCTAAGTGTAGCAATATGGTTAAATTTAATGAAGGTTCAACATTTAGCAACTCACATGGTTGATGATTGGAACAGTCACATCTAAGGATGCAGGCATCCAGGGTAAAGCTGTCCACATAGGACCATCCTCCGCACCATCATCTACGTCATCCCTTCCATGCTGCCCCTCTATTTCAGATCGCTTTACTGCAGGGTGGTCTTCCCAGTCAGGATTACAGACTAGCAGCCGGCGGTGCAGAAGATGGTCTATGTGGACCGCTTTACCCCGGATGCCTGCATACTTAGATGTGCCTGTTTTATTCATAAACCATGTGAGCTGCTAAATGTTGTACCTTCATTAAATGGAACCATATTGCTACACTTAGAGGCGCCTCTCTTCTCTTTGATACCCTGTAGCTCCTGCTGGATTTTGCTTCCAATCCCCTTGTGGAAGTGGCTATTTGTGGATGGACATTTTATGGTGACACAACTTATCGCAAAGCTATATTCTTTTTATATGGACTATAAACTGAAGGATTTATGAATAAATGGTTGTGGAACGAATCATCTGAGTATCCATTATTGCTTATGGGGAAATTCGCTTTGATATAAGAGTGCTTTGGATTACAAGCATGCTTCCGGAACGAATTATGCTCGCAATTCAAGGTTTTACTGTATTTTAAATTTGGCCCTCCATGTATGACAAGCTTTGTTATAAAGTTGATTGCCTGCTATTCTAAGTAATATTGATTTTTCCTAGTAATCTTTACTAGTAAATGGTGCATATATGTATCCTTTTCTCATATAATTATCTTGACCGCATAATATTTTTTTCCTGTTACATATATATAAAGGGGCAGACTATCTTGGGAATTCATAAAGGGGGTCCTTTTAGAATTCCCTCGGGGTACAGCAGCAAAAGAGACAGGTGAATAAATCAGGTGAGTAAGGTGTGTCCAGATGGACTTGATGGGGAACTAGTCTCAGAGTCCCCCTCCAGGCTCCGTGAATACATTTTTTTTTTTTTTTTTCATTTTGGATAGAGTGGAGAGGAATTAGAATGATTGTGAGTTTTTACTGCTGTCTGTGTCCCAGTTAGGGAGATTCACCCTCTCGATTTGTCCTGTTTAGGGTTATCATTGAAAGTAAAAATAAAAGAAAATCCCAAATTTTGGGTTGTCCCCAGAAAAGTAATAGAGGGGACATTTTCTAATGGGGACACTAGTTCTGGTGACTTGGGGGGCCCAAGGAATTCCCTTATTTTGCAGGAATTTCCTCTCACTTCTTGTTTGGCTAAGGGACAGGAAGTGAAAGGAAAGCTCTGCAATGGGACAGAGATGGCAAAAAAAAATCTGACAGGGGTTATAACACTCCCTTTCTCTATCCAAAATGAAAAAAAAAAGTTTTACCCATAGTTCTGATAGTTGTGATTAACAGCGAATGGCATTGGGCAGATTCCAAAGCTGCTATTGGACTGAATAGTGGCTATGGATCTGCCCACTACAGTCCGCTATCAATCACAGACCTGATGGAAAACTAGCCTTTCACAGTTTCCCAACAGACTCCGCTCACTGTTAGTTCAGCGTGACTTGCATTATTGTTATTAAGACGTCCCTCATCCAACAACCAATGTTGCCAATGTAAAACATATTAATAAAGTAATAGATACACAACACCCCCTTCCACCGTACACCAACTTTGTATTAGTCTTAATTACTGCCACTTTGCTTATCTGTAAACTGGCAGTAATTCCTTTAGAATCTGTTACATACATAATGACAGATTCTACAGGTGGTAGTAGTAAAAACTTCTTGAATCTGGCATGTGTGTCGGCACCTGTACCAAAACTGGCACAAGGCTTTCATGAATTAGGCTCAGACCATATTAAAGGGGCCCACAGCCACGAACATTACTTTACTGCTTTATTGAATTCCCCTGTATGCATTTTAAATCCTTATTCTTAATATTTTTGTGTTATTACAGGGTGACCCAGGCAAGCCAGGGCCCCCAGGTGTTCCATGCCAAACACAGGTAAATAAATGATTTGCTATAGTGAATGTGCAAGTTATTCACTGCATTTATGCACATGATACATACAAGCTGTACACTCACTACGTTACATTGCAGCAAACTGTCATTTCTTCAGTGTTGTCCCATGAAAAGATATAATAAAATATTCACAAAAATGTGAGGGGTGTACTCACTTTTATGAGATACTGTACAAAGCATGTACATAGCAACACATTATTTGCAGTAAGACAAATAAAAAAAAAAAAAAAAAAAAAAATTACACAGGACCAATATAACAAAACTATTTTTGAAAGTCTACATTCATATAGTTTGCCCCAAACAAGACATGGAAGCCTATGATGACCAAATGCCCAGATGGCAAATACACCTTATGAAACACAGGTAGAAGAAGACTTCAGCCACCTATCCCAAATCTTGTTATATTTACTATTGGTGTATACGACTTTTTTATAGGGTAAGGTATTATTTACCTGAGACACGCTGCAAAGGTAGGAGGTATAGCCTGTATGCAGCCCCTAGTCATGACTGTCCTGGCACTGAACAACGTTTCCTGCAGAATGTTGAGAGTATTTTTGCTCATATCAGTGTCGGGAAATAATACCGGTAAACATTGTCTGGGGGTCCATTGACACCGGAGAACCCATCTGGTCATAAAGGAATTAGATAACCTGTGTCCAAAAGCCTTGAATTCAAATTCAAATTGAAATCCTTCAATTCACTCATTAAGCTAAGTGAACATGCTTTACTCCTTTAGTAAATCAACCTCACTGTGTATCTTTAAACCTCAGGACAGAATCCCTGACTCTTTTGTTGTGGAAAATATTGGGCGCCAGTAACTTTATTTATTATTTGCAAATAAAGAGTTTATTAGGACACAAAAAATCCAAGAAGAGGGTTAGGACACAGGATACCCAAAAATAATCTAACAATGACTCCAGGTGTCTCTGCTACCAACAATCGATACAGAAATAAGAACTTTTTAACTGAGACTGGTAATCTGTACTCTTCAAACTGTTAAGCAGCTGCATGCAAAACAAACACCTTGACAGATGATCCACTAGGTTTCCTGCAACTCAACCGTCAGCAGGTTGTACTCATCTGTCCAGTACACTCTTCAGCAGTGAAGATCCTTCTACTGGTACTGCAACAGGGATTTAGTTTCATTCCTCTTGTAGGTACCCTCCAGCAGGGCAGTGCAAGCTACTCAGGCCCAATCTTTGCTTTACCCTTCCCAGGCAGTGACCGGAAAGGCAGAGACCTCCAACACAGGCTCCTCTTTTGGTAACAGCCAAGGAGGCAAGAACCAAAAACCCTCCTGGAAAGCCATCCCAAATATTTAAATCTATCCCCAGCATGTACCAGTGTCAATAATCCTCCTAATGGTTGGCTAGGGAGACTTAAATATTCCTAACTCAGCAATATTGTTTCTTTTTGCAATATCTGCTGAAAAAACATTTACCTGCAACAGGCTTAAGCAATTAACACCCCGAGCTTAGAGAAAACTCAATTAAAGCAAAACTATAACAATTCATACCAAGGCTGACTACAGCCTGCATTGAGCTAGTCACTCTACTGCTTATGTCATGGATCTACAATTCAAATGAATAGATTTATTAAATTATATCTTATCCTGTGTTTTCAACACCTTTTTACTTATTCTACTGTGTTGAGGCCTCAAAGAAAAGGATTAAAGATAGCATGAGAATGCTCATGGCACTTTTTTTTCAATAGATTGAAGAGTTAAAAGCTGCTTAGGGCAAGCAGCAATCTTAAAAGAAGTTGTACAGGAATTGCTAAAGGTTGAAGAAGTAATGATGGATTTCACAGTAATAAATGGACAGGAAAGGGAGACCTTCCCAAATCCTTTATTAGAAAGGAACTGCTATTTCCTTTCTAACAAAAAAAGGATTGAAAGCAAAAAAGAAGTATGCCCATTTTAACACACTGTTAATGCCACTACATCCAAGATTTCTGTGCATTTTCATGCTTGAGAAAGTTAATTTGAGTTGTCATGTGAAGTAATTTAACAAGCAGTATGATGTTACTTTTATCTTAACAAATATATGACAATACCTTTAGAGCCGGTTCACACTGAGGCGACACGACTCCTTACTACTTCGAGGGCGACTTGTGCATTCCCATGCACCACGACTTCGGAGCGACTTGCAGGGACTTCACATAATGGAATTCTATGCAAGTCGCTCCAAGGTCGCCCCGAAGTAGTACAGGACCATTTTCTAAGTCGGAGCGACTTGTGTGGCTCCTATTAGAACGGGTCCTGTAGCGGTCAATGGACCGCGAGGGAGCGCGACTTGTCAGGCTGACAAGTCGCCTGACAAGTCGCGCTAGTGTGGACCGGCTCTTATGGACAGTCAACAGTCCATGGCTATACAGTAAATATTCACTAGCCACTATTATGATGCATAACATTTACTATTTTTCTTTAAATTTAATTGGAATTCCTTCTTTTTCAGATTTATTTTTATTTGCTTTTACTTTGCTATTTAAAATAAGGGGTTGCAAGAGCCTGCCTTAAATTGTGCTTACAGTATCTTCCAGTAAGATAACTGATGACAAGAATATTTCAGCTTTTCCTAGTGGAAGCTTGTATCTGATTACCACAAAATAATATACACCTTTATTATATTCTAGGACAATTTGAGTACAGGGTCTGAAGCTAAACATCTTTACTAAAAAGGTGCCTGGTGACCTATACAAATGAATGGTCAGATGAAAGTTACACTGTCCCAAGATGGTCTCAGTTGAACCAATACTCTCTGGCCTTCTGCTCATGAATGTCATTGATCCTGCTCACTGTCTTCTTCATTTTTTTTCCTGCTTGAAAAAAAAAACATAACAGGAATAAGCCTAGGACATGCAGATGGGACATTTATCCAGTTATAATGTGAAGATACCCGAAAAAAAAAAGAAATGAAAGTTGTATATAACCTCTATTTTTCTATCTCCTCCTCCACAGGGTGAACCTGGAACAACAGGACCCACGGGTGCACCATGTCACTTAGAGCAGGTTAAGCCCTCTGATACTTCCATAATAGATTACTTGGTAAGAAACTTCACTGATATGACCTATTCATGAACAAATAACTTGATCATTCTGCTATCGTATTTCTCCAAGTTGTAAGCACAATAGTTTTCATTGTTAGTGTTGAATCTAATATAAGCCTAGCTATACACATGTAGACTTCATGTGTTTATGGTGTTACCTATAAATGTTAATATCCAGTTATATTTAGTGTATTTTGTACATAGTTTGATGTCACCTGCAAACACTGAATTTGTACTTTTAATCTCAAACTCTATATCCTTTATAAACAGCGTAAAGAGTAAAGACCCCAACACTGAAATTTGGAGTAAAGGCCCCAACACTAAAATTTGGAGTACATCAATCATTTTCTTAAACCATTCAGAGTATGAATCATTAATCACTACTCTCGGAATAAGCCTTTAGCCTTTTAGCCAGTTTACTATCCATTTACAAAGTGAACTTTCTAAGCCTATAGACTTTAAAATGGTTGTAAAGACAGAAAGTTTTTTTATCTTAATGCATTCTATGCATTAAGATAAAAAAACCTTCTGTGTGCAGTAGCCCCCCCTCAGCCCCCTAATACTTACCTGAGCCCCATCTTGATCCAGCGATGTTGCACGAGAGTCTCAGTTGTCCAGGACTCTTCTTCCTCATTGACTGAGACAGCAGCGGGCACCATTGGCTCCCATTGTCCCAGCAAAAACACAGATTCGCATATATGTGTCCCCACAGAAAAAATCCCAGTCCAGTGGGGCTGAATATGTGCATGCTGTTGGCATGAGGAGGTTAACACCAATCAAATAAAATTAAAGTTGAAACATCAAAAAAAAAAAAAAATACATTTAATCATCCAGTAAATAAAATTCCATACACATATATACTGTATTACCAAAAGTATTGGAACGTCTGCCTTTACATGCACATGAACTTTATTGGCATCCCAGTCTTAGTCCGTAGGGTTCAATATTGTGTTGGCCCATCCTTTGCAGCTATAACAGCTTCAACTCTTCTGGGAAGGCTGTTAAAAAAGATTAGGAGTGTGTCTATGGTAATGTTTGACCATTCTTCCAGAAGCACATTTGTGAGGTCAGGCATTGTTGTGGACAATAAGGCCTGGCTCATAGTCTGGGCTCTAATTTATCCCAAAGATGTTCTATCGGGTTGAGGTCAGGATTCTGTGCAGACCAGTCAAGTTCCTCCACCCCAAACTCACTCATCCATGTCAGGGAAGGGTAATGACAGGTGCAGTAACCCATAAACACCAATCATAAAACAGTTGATTGTAGTCTGATGGGTGAAACCTGATCGAATTCTATATAAACCTTTATAAGGCTGTAAGTAACCCATTTTTAGACACAGGATTAAAAGGTGAAGCTGTATTCACTTCATTCATCAAGTTATGTGCTTGAGAGATGCTTTATTTTGCCCTTGAACATGACTGTTTATTGAAAGTGAGCACATTCTATACTTAGCTCAGTGAACATTGCTTTCAGCTCAATAAGTAATATATACTCATTTAGTAAAATAAACCCAAAGACTTTCACCGTGAAAAAGAAACAGTAAAGCAAAACCATCATATAATGGTTTTGGTAATGAATGCACAAATAAGTCAAATCATGGAAAGTTTGGTAAATAATCACAAAACATGGATACCATATGGACAATTTATTTTATAAATAGTAACACTGACAACATTTTTACATCTAGGGGCTCTTTCACACGGGCGTTCCTTTTTTTTTGCCCGATCAGGTCCTTTTTTTTTTTTGTAACGGACACGGATGACACTTGTGTCATCCGGTCCGTATGTCCGTTTTTCATCCCATCCGTTTGCGATGAAAAACTGACATAATGCATGTCTATGTAAATACGGATGTCTGCGGATGACACCACTGACATCCGTTTTTGCGTCCGTTCCGTTTTTTGAAAGGAAGAAAAAATAGGGTTCTCCTCCGTTCAAAAAAACTGAACTGAACTGAACTGACGAAAAACGGATATCAGCGGATGATCATCCGCTGACATCCGTATTTACATAGAGATACATTATGTCAGTTTTTCATCCGCAAGCGCCCGTGGGCCCGTGTGAAAGAGCCCTAGGTCTATTGCAAACCTTTTCAAACCTGAAAAGTCATTGAAAAGTCTTTTCATTCCCTGTGAAGAGTATATGTCAACTTTTAATTAGCCAAATATGTTATTTATGGAAAAAATACTGTTATCAGAAAAAGATCTGTTTTTATTCTGTGACCTGTGCTTTTTAGGCTGAAAAAGGTGAAAAAGGAGAGAGGGGGGACTTTGGAGAACCAGTAAGTAATTGATTTTATGAAACACTTGATTGGTATTGTTTGGAAGGGGGTAGTATTTGTTTAGTATTTGTTCTAGCTGTCTTATGGTTCATTTATATACATAACAGTATATTGATAATAAAATATTAGAATATCTCTTATAAACTAAAAAATGGCTGTAGACTGTATTACTTCTGCATTACAATGGTTGTAGACTTCATTATTCATGTTCATAATTTGTCACACATTAGCATTTGGAATATCATTTTATATATATAATAAAATGGCAGTATGTCCTTTTCTATTAGTAAAAAGAGTATGCACTTCTAAATTAATAATATCACATTGTACAGCGCTGCGCAAACTGTTGGCGCTATATAAATCCTGTATAATAATAATAATCCTAAATATCAGCTACGGCCATTCCTGTACACCCCCTAAAGTCTACTGCTTTCAGGCCCCATTCACACCTGAGCGATTTTCAGGCTTGTTAAATGCTCAGCTCTGTAGCTCCAAAATGCACAACAAGCAAAATTCAATTAACCACTTAAGCCCCGGAAGATTTTACCCCCTTCCTGACCAGGGGGTATTTTGCGATTCGGCACTGCGTGACTTTAACGGACAATTGCGCAGTCGTGCGAAGCTGTACCTAAACGAATTTGACGTCCTTTTTTTCTCAAAAATAGAGCTTTCTTTTGGTGGTATTTGATCACCTGTGCAATTTTTTGATCATGCGCTATAATCAAAAAAAAGAGCGACAATTTTGCAAAAATAACAATATTTTTCACATTTTTTTATATGAAATTCCCCAGAAAAAAAATGTAAAAATCAAATTTTTTTTAAATTTTTGGCCAATTTGTTTTCTGCTACCTATGTTTGCTAAAAAAAAATCACACTAAGCGTATTTTGATGCGCAAAAGTTATTGTGTTTACTAACTAAGGAAAAGATTTTTTTCATTTTTGTTGTTTTTTTTTTTTTAACGAGTAATGGCGGCGATCTGCGATTTTTTTGCAGTACTGCGACATTGTGGTGGACAGATCGGACCCTTGACTGACATTTTTGACACTTTTGGGGGTACCAGTGACATTACTACAGTAATCAGTGCTATACATATGCACTGTTACTGTAAAAATGACACTGGCAGGGAAGAGGTTAACTTTATTAGAGATGCAATGACTATGTGTGTCCCTAGGGGCGTGCTTCTAACTGTGCAGGGATGTGGCTGTGTGTGTAACAGCACAGATCAACGGTCCTACATAGCAGGACCGTTAGATCAGTGCTTTTACACAGGGGAGAATGACAGGCGGCTTTGTTTACATTAGCCGCCTGCCTTTCTCCCTTCACATCGGACGATCACGAGTGACCGGCGGACATCGGGTCCGCCAGTCACACGCACGGTGTCCGTGAACGAGCCGAGGCGGAAGCGCTCGCCCGCTATTGGCTCCCTGGCTAGCGACGTATATATACGTCACTTTACCTGGCTGGGGCTGACCGCCGCAGTAAATAGTCGTTCAGCGGTCGGCAACCGGTTAATTTCAATGGCCCCTGTTTACATCCGAGAGTTCTGTCACATGAAGCAAAATGCCTGAAGCTCAAAAAAGTATATGAGCTTCTTGGCAGATTACAAGTGTTTTTTGGCCCTATAGACTTCAATAGAAATGCCTGACTTGAACAGGAAAATGCTTGTAAAATACTCAAATAGCAGCTCTCCACCCCTAATTTCCTCTCCCTCTCCTTCCCCTAGTGCTTTCTATTGGCTAAATAAAAACACCTGAAGCTGTGAAACATTTGTAATACACTTCTAAAACGGTTTAAAAAATCTTGTAAAAAGCTGCAAAAAAGCTTAAAAAACACATGAAAAATGCTAGTATGTTGATACGCTCATGTGTCCATCCAGTGATCATACTTCCTCCAAACCCACCACACACATTGCAGCCCAAGCTCAAAGTAATACGCATACCAGAGAAAGCTCATTGCCTTAATGCATGAGTTCTCTGGCCAAGGAAGATTGCAAGAGGCCCACACAGATCCCATAGCAAGGAAAGACACATTGTAATCCATCAACTGGAACAGCAAAGACTGAGGGTTTAATTTTAGCTTCACAAGGAGAGTGGCAGCCAGGCAAAGGCAGCTTTTGACACTGAGTATAGTACACAAGCATGATTCTACAGTAAGCGCAGTGTGAATTCAAGCATGGTTGTGCTGGAAGCGTGTACAGTCACAATTACACAATGAGGTGGGGGACTTGAGTCACATGACTTGACTTAAGTCAGACTTAAGTCACCAGTTTGAGGACTTGAGACTTGCCTAACTAAAATTAATAAAAGACTCGACTTGACTTTGACTTGAGACATATGACTCGAAATGACTTTACTTTTTTAAGTTATTAAATATTTGCATTGTCTCAAGATGTGTTAAAGCAAAATGAATGTGCCTGTTATGTTTCTGACACCACAGTCACTTAAAACACCTCAGTGTGTTCTGATTTTTAGGACACTGGCTGTCTAACAATGGAAATACTTAACATGTTTTTAGTGACTGTGGTGTTGAAACATGACCGGACACAGGATTTTGAGCTGTTTGGGCATTTAAAGTGTTTCTTTAATATGCCAAGAAAAAAGCACTAAGCAGTTTTGTTAATGTTGAAAATAAAGCAAAACCTTTCCTGACCACTGACTTTTAACTGATTTAAAGGTGAAAATTGGGGTAGATCAGTATTTTGACGTGATTTGCGACTTGAACAAAATAAATGACTTGACTTGCTTGACTTCTAGCAGGGACTCGTCTTGACTTGCTTGCTTTTCGCCACAGTAACTTGAGACTTGCTTGAGACTTGAAGGTTAAGACTTGGGACTTGCACATGTGTGACTTACTCCCATGTCTGCCAGGCAAAGATAATGGCTGAAGGTTCGGTATTTTGGGCAATCACAACTGTACAATCACAGTGATGTCTACACTGGCTGGGGATAGATGGTAGTGCACAAATGCAATTATATAGCTACAGTGTTAGCTGCAGGGTGGGCCAAGTGGACAATAAAAGAGTGTATTGTCTACAGATGAATGTTGCCAACACAGCCTGTATTAATGCACTTACAGTCCTGCACAACAAAACATAAATGTGTGCAGTTTAATTATTCCTTCCTAAGCTCACCAATTCCTGTTGATTGGTGCAACCTGGAAAAAAAGGTTATAAAAAGAAATCTGATTTTGTCTTCTCCCACATTGACTCCTGTGTAGGATGCAAGATGATGATGGCATTGGCACTCCTATGGTGCTGCCACACCCAGAATAAGATTTTATACATACACACATGTATATATATATATATATATATATATATATATATATATATATATATATATATATATATATGTGTATATATATATATATATATATATATATATATATATACACACATATATATATTTTTTTTATTTTTCTTTTTTTTTCTCCTCTTTGACCTACCTGACTGGCTAGTATGTGATGTAAATGGTCTACACATATGGTACAGGCATTATTCAAATTTATTCAAAGCTTCACAGTTTGTTTTTATCTACAGATAAAAATGTAGTTGTGATGTTTTATTTTTCATTGTTACTTTAACTATCATTATTGTTTTTTATCACTGAAGTTACTGAAAAAAATTTTTTTTTTTTTTACTGCTATGTTTTAGCATGTGGGAGGGAGAACAAGGAGAGAACATAAAAACTCTATTCACATACTGTTGGTGGTGCATATTGAACCAAAGATCCCAGTGCTGAAAAACATGTTTCATTATTTGTTAGTCACCATGCTGCCTGAATTTGTTGTTCATCATCATCAGTTATCAACATTACAACCTCCCTGCCTGGTTGATTCCTGATGCTGATTATGATGTTGCACTGTAAGGCAACCAATTCTATCCAAAATGGAGCTTTCAGTGTTTGTAAACACTGCTTAGCAGCATAAATCAGAAATACAATGTAACATTATTATTACTAGATTTTTACCTTTGATCTGCATATGATATCAGTTAAGCAATCTAACAAGTAAAGGAAAAAAGTGTTCTTATTTTACTCCTTATTAACTATCAGTTCTGATTTACTTCTTCTCTAGTAATATTCAAATGTTTTTCATTATTACTGTAGTTTGTAAAGAAAAAAAAAAAAAAAAGTGCAGTTTTTTTAGGGTTTTTTTTTACATATTTTTGTCTATAAAAAAAAATATATATATACACATATATATATATATATATATATATATATATATATATATATATATATATATATATATATATATATATATATATATAATATATTGTTACTATAAAAAATACAAATTTATTTTCAAATAAACAGGCCCATAGCAGAAATGTGGAAATTGCTCTGATCAATATGCTTGCTGCTGAGGCTACCAAAAAACACTTTGTAAACTGAAAAATAATATTCACACCATGAGTTTTTGTAGGACCAGTTTTAACAGTACTCCCAAAAATGAATTTAACTGTTTTTTATTTTAATTATTTTACACTTTGTTTTAATTTACATTTATAGTTTTTGATGTGTGTTCAGATCAAAGTGGGTTTAAATATGCCTTCAAAGTCTATAGAGAACACTTTTCCTCTATTTCTACATGAACAAGAACCTGGCCAAAATGTAGGATGCACTGTAAATATGTAGCAAACCAGATATTAAGTGCAAATCAGGTAGATTATCGACACAGCAGATTTGGCCACAGTTCTGAAAATAACATCAACCTTGCTAGTCAGAAAAAAAAGTATTATTTATTTTTCCTAAAATGCACTTTCCTTTGTAGGGGAACGACGTTTCATCAGGAGAGCGTGGAGAAGAAGGTATTATGGGCTTCCCCGGAACAAGGGTAAATTACAGCAATATAAAAGACTGTATACAATATACAAAAAAAAAAAAAAGATGCATGTTACCTGACTTAAACTCTTTGCTTATACAGGCAATTGACATGTGCCTTTTGCTACTTGTATTCAAGGGTTTTTCCACTTTTTCAGTCAGATTTGAGAAAACCCCACATTATATTTGTTATGTGTTCCCATTCGCACATATCTAAACACTTTTTTTTTTTTTTAAATATTTCCTACTTCTTAGATCTTTCTAAGTATAAAGTGCCATGGCTGATTCTAAGAATTGTTAGATAGTCTTAGGCCCCTTTCACACATACGGTCCGTTTGTTCGTTTTTCATCCATCCGTTGACGGATGAAAAACAGACATCAGTGCATCTCTATGTAAAAATGGATGACAACAGATGATCATCCGTTAACATCCGTTTTCATCTGCTTTCGTCAATGTCTGTTTTTTGGAACGGATGAATGTCCTATTTTTCATCCGTCAAAAAAACGGATCGGACGAAAAACGGATGTAAACAGACAAATGGTAAGTTTTTCATTGGTAGTGGATGTAAAAAAAACGGATAAAAAATGGATGAAAAAACGGATGAAAAACGGATGGAAAGGGATGAAAAACGGATGAAAAACGGATGAAAAATGGATGAAAAAGCGGATGAAAAACAGATGGAAAAGGACGAAAAACGGATGAAAAATGGGTGAAAAAACGGATGAAAAACTAATACATTTTGACGTGACTGAACTGATGAACTGAACGGACCGTATGTGTGAAAGGGGCCTTAGTGGGGTTGGTTTTAAAAGACTGCTGAGTGCAATATCTGGTGAAGCTCTGCATAGAAACCAATCAGCTTCCAGTATTTTATTTAAAGCGGTAGTATCCCACTTTTTGACACTTTTACATACAGGTAAGCCTATAATAAGGCTTACCTGTAGGTACAATTAATATCTCCTAAACCGGCACGGTTTAGGAGATATTTGCAGTGCATGCAGCCGCTCACGCAAGCGGCGAATGCGCTCTGAAGGTCCGGGGGACCTTCAGTTTTCCTTGCCGGGAGCTTGCCGGAAAATCACTCCCGCGCGCATGCATACAGGCGGTCCGCTCTCATCCGATCCCCCATAGAGGGCAGCGGGGGCTGAGACACCTCCCTCTCCGCTCTGCAAGCGGAGACGGAGCTGTCATCCGCCGGCTCAGCAGGGATCGCGGATCGATCCCCGCTGAGCAACACGGATCCGCCTACGGAGGCGGACCGTGTGAAAGAGGCCTAAAAGGTCTCTTTATATATATATATATATAAAAAAAAAAAACAACAATGAGACAATTTCTGAAAGACCTGTTTCTTTTGGTTAGGAATGATTTGCCAACTTTCAAGACTACCATCCACCTCTTTCCCAGAAGTAACAATATAGGTTTAAAATCGGTCTCAAATATAACCTAAGGTCCATGATTTAAAGGGTAACTCTACTTTAGTGGGAAAAAAAATAGCAAATTAAAAAAAAAAAATAATATAGCACATACAATTGCGACCCAAATCATATTGTAATTGAATGTTATTCAAAATTACTTTTCCTTTTCAATCTGCAGTGCTGTAATTTTCTGAAAATGTAAAGCAATATGGCTACCTGGAGGTGTTCTGTACACAGATGGTGTACTGACCACACCCCAGATTTGTAATTTCCTTCTTGTGTGATTGGCTTACTGATTTTACCAGAAGTCTGCACTAAGATAAAAGTGAGAGTTCAGGCCTCCCCTCCAACAAAAATGTCATTTTTGGTGAGATACTCCCAAAGGAAAATCACTTCTAAAGGGATGCAGACCCTGTAATTTTCCCCATTAGAGCCTTGCAAGTGCAGCAGCTGATTAATAATTATAAAGACACTTCTATCGGATTCACTTTTCACGTGGATAGAGACAAATAAACAGTGACTTGTTCAGAATAAAAAAAAAGTTAAGAATCTGCAACAAAGTTTGTTAAAATCCCTGCAATGTACATAGATCACCTAGAAGGGAGTGTTTTTTTTTCTCAACAAAAGTAGAGTTACTCTTTATTGTTTTTCTATAGCCACTGGATGTACTATTGTCTTTATTCAACCTTACCTACTTTGTAACTATGTATACATTCAGATGCCACTGTACTTTCTCAACCTGTTTTTTACCTAATTGGAGTCATAGATTTCATAATAATCAGATTCATTTTTCAGGGTCCTGCTGGAAATGATGGTGCTCCTGGAGAAAAAGGAGAAAATGTAAGTTCATTTTTTTTTTTTATCTTTATAGGTCTCCCTTCCTAACACACTGATGGTCAACTTGCATAATATACAGTGGGTACGGAAAGTATTCAGACCCCCTTAAATTTTTCACTCTTTGTTATATTGCAGCCATTTGCTAAAATCATTTAGGTTCATTCTTCTTTCTCATGAATGTACACATAGCACCCCATACTGACAGAAAAACACAGAATTGTTGACATTGTTGCAGATTTATTAAAAAAGAAAAACTGAAATATCACATGGTCCTAAGTATTCAGACCCTTTGCTGTGACACTCATATATTTAACTCAGGTGCTTTCCATTTCTTCTGATCATCCTTGAGATGGTTCTACACCTTCATTTGAGTCCAGCTGTGTTTGATTATGCTGATTGGACTTGATTAGGAAAGCCACACACATGTCTATATAAGACCTTCCAGATCACAATGCATGTCAGAGCAAATGAGAATCATGAGGTCAAAGGAACTGCCTGAAGAGCTCAGAGACAGAATTGTGGCAAGGCACAGATCTGACCAAGGTTACAAAAAGATTTCTGCTGCACTTAAGGTTCCTAAGAGCACAGTGGCCTCCATAATCCTCAAATGGAAGACGTTTGGGATGACCAGAACCCTTCCTAGAGCTGGCCGCCCAGGCAAACTGAGCTATCGGGGGAGAAGAGCCTTGGTGAGAGAGGTAAAGAAGAACCCAAAGATCACTGTGGCTGAGCTCCAGAGATGCAGTCAGGAGATGGGAGAAAGTTGTAGAAAGTCACCCATCACTGCAGCCCTCCACCAGTCGGGGCTTTATGGCAGAGTGGCCCGACGGAAGCCTCTCCTCAGTGTAAGACACATGAAAGCCCGCATGGAGTTTGCTAAAAAACACCTGAAGGACTCCAAGATGGGGAGAAATAAGATTCTCTGGTCTGATGAGACCAAAATAGAACTTCTTGGCCTTAATTCTAAGCGGTATGTGTGGAGAAAACCAGGCACTGCTCATCACCTGTCCAATACAGTCCCAACAGTGAAGCATGGTGGTGGCAGCATCATGCTGTGGGGGTGTTTTTCAGCTGCAGGGACAGGACGACTGGTTGCAATCGAGGGAAAGATGAATGCGGCCAAGTACAGGGATATCCTGGACAAAAACCTTCTCCAGAGTGCTCTGGACCTCAGACTGGGCCGAAGGTTTACCTTCCAACAAGACAATGACCCTAAGCACACAGCTAAAATAACGAAGGAGTGGCTTCACAACAACTCCGTGACTGTTCTTGAATGGCCCAGCCAGAGCCCTGACTTAAACCCAATTGAGCATCTCTGGAGAGACCTAAAAATGGCTGTCCACCAACGTTTACCATCCAACCTGACAGAACTGGAGAGGATCTGCAAGGAGGAATGGCAGAGGATCCCCAAATCCAGGTGTGAAAGACTTGTTGCATCTTTTCCAAAAAGACTCCTGGCTGTATTAGATCAAAAGGGGGCTTCTACTAAATACTGAGCAAAGGGTCTGAATACTTAGGACCATGTGATATTTCAGTTTTTCTTTTTTAATAAATCTGCAACAATGTCAACAAGTCTGTGTTTTTCTGTCAGTATGGGGTGCTATGTGTACATTCATGAGGAAGAAGAATGAACCTAAATGATTTTAGCAAATGGCTGCAATATAACAAAGAGTGAAAAATTTAAGGGGGTCTGAATACTTTCCGTACCCACTGTAAGTTAACAACCCCATTACTGGTATGATGTCAGTGCCGTTTTCTGTAGTGTTGTATTTTGAGCCCAAGTCGACATGATGGTGCACGCCCAGGGGATGTATCCCTTACAGCCTGAGCTCCCTGGAAAATTGAGTAGTGCTGGAGAATGGGGGCAGATATGGAGGGCATTTTTATTTTATAATTTTTTTAGAAAATGAACTTTTAGATGTATAATAAATTATTTTTATATTATATATATATATATATATATATATATATATATATATTATGTTTTGCTTGATAAAAGAAGAGAAAGCTGTCACTTGACAATTATAAAAGCTTCACAGCTGCCACTACTGATGCATCTGCCATTAGAGGAACAGGGTCATAAATTACCTTGTTGTGATAAAAATAGAGAGAAGTACTATTGTGCTTATTTAATACAACAGTGCAAGGAGCAAAGCATTACAAGCATTATGCTATAGCCCTCGCAGCCAATTAGAAGTCATCTTGTTTTAGCGTGGCTTCAGTAAAATTGAATTCTAATTGCTCTTTAGAGATTTCTAGGAATTTCCACCTTGCAGTACCTATTATATTCCATATGTCCTATGAAAATGATTAGCATGACTGGCAAGCAGAAATGTTAGGCTTATTTCTTTACTATGTTTTGCCTGCTTTTTCCAATACAATTTATCAGTAAAACAAAGGGAAGAGAGGGAGCTGCAGTTTAGAGAATAAAAAAGTAATATGAAAACTTTCTTTCCTATGAAGAGAGATAACACCGCTCAGGCCAGTCAAAGTCCACGATTCAAGGTGGGTGCTGAACCCCTGCTTGCCACCAGGAGAAGCATAAAAGAAGAAAATGGTCGCACACGACCACGGAATCCAATGAAGAAAAGTTCCTTTATTCACATAAGTGGTACAAGGTACAGCAGGGTAGGACAGTAGACTACCAAGTAGTGAACAAGCACATAGTAATCATGTGAAACGCATCTACTGTCCTACCCTGCTGTACCTTGTATCACTTATGTGAATAAAGGAACTTTTCTTCAATGGATTCCATGGTGGTGTGCGACCATTTTCTTCTTTTATAACTTTCTTTCCTGACAGACTCCATGGCAGCATATGTATGGGTTAGTTCCGCGTCCTTTCCTACCCTATAGGACCCCACTCCCATAAATTTCTCTCAGTGCTAGGGGCCGCATTCCTTTTTTGTCCTCCTCCTACAAGTTTGGAGTCTTACCCTGTGTGAAGATTCTCTGTGACCCAGGCCTGATGGCATTCATGCGAGGTGGTGGATCCAGACGGTGTCCTCGCGGGAGTCCAGCAATCCCAGCTATTAGAAGGGTGGACATGGGCAATAAATGCAGTGCCATGAAAAGCTGTAAACCCTGACCCTTGGCAGTTTAACTGCAATTTGGCCAAACATCACAGCTATTAGTGGGAGGCCTTTACGCCCTAATCGCACATGCCAGTAACGTTTCTGTGGCAGCCTCAGAAGTTCCAGGCTGGTCGCGTGTTGCCGTGGTGCAGGCGCGCTGGAGGTGCGGTGACGTCAACCCAGGCGGCAAATTTAAACAGCTGTCAAGGCTGTGTATTCGGGATGACCTGCGAGCTTGTGCGGTGGCTTCCCCAGGCTCTGTCTTTTCCAGCCCTGGTGAGTCCTGTGCCAGCTGCCTTGCTCTGCAGGTTTTTTCTCCTTTCTGTCTCACCCTCTGGTTCTTGCAGTTTCCAGGTCTGAGCAGTGCCGTCATGATGTCTCACTTCCCCCTGGTGGCCAACCCTTACGCAGCAGGTAGGACTAGTTCTGTTAACCTTTAAATTCTTTTTTTTTTTTTTTGTTTTTTTTTTTTGCATATGTTCTTTTCTCAGCACATCTAGGCCTGATTGGCATCACTCTGCATGTGAAAGCAAGGACCGTTCCAGATCAAAACACTGTAACTCCTCCTCCAGATCTAGATAGCATAGGTCGCCATCCAGATCTAGGCGTCTTAGAGGAGATTGTGAATCCGCATCTGAACACCACCCTCGCCCCAATTCCAGCCGATTCGAGAGGAAAACCTGCTGGGAATGTGGGCCCCAGAAGGCAAGTCACTATGTGAGCCTTGTTACATTCGGCCTGTGAGAGAGAGAGAAGGCGGAGATCAACAAGTCAGACCGGTGGTTCAAGATTAATTTAAAGATTTTGATCTGGCCGTACCCCTATCCCTTCGGTCGACGTGCCGTGTTCCCCTTCAAGGGATGAGTTTATTGAGTCGGGTCCCTCACAACTGAGAAGAAACCTCGGACAGTGAGTATGAGATAGGTGACCCAGGCACGGGCTTTGATTTTGCCCTAGTGCCACCGCTAGTTAAAGCAGTTAAAGAAGCTGTGAAGTTGGAGGAGCCGGTGGATTTGCCCTCGAAACTAAGAAAATACTTCAAACGTCTAAAAAAAGAATGCTTAAGTTTTCCTTTTTTTTGTGTGAGCTTGGCAAGATCATCACTGATGAGTGGGGCGGAGTGGAAAGGAAGAACTCCTTGCTGACCAAAATACCAAAGATGTATCCCTTTAACAGTGAGAAAGTGAAACATCTAGAGTTGGCCCCTATAGTCGATGCAGCCTATATGAGGTTGGTGAAGCACGTCACCCTTCCGCTAGAGGATTCGGCATCCCTATAAGGACGGCCTTGACAGGCAAATCCACACTGACCTCAAGAGAATCTATATTATGGCTGGCATGGCCTGTAAACCAGCCATGGCCCTTGCGGCTATGTCCAAAGCACTGGAGACTTGGACAGATAATGTGGATGCAGCCCTGAGAGGTGTCTCTGAAGAAGTGGCCAGAGGTTCAGCTGTTTATGAACTAAGACTGGCGGCAGTTTTCCTGGGGGAGGCCTCTATTGATATTATTCGCCTAGTGTCTCGGGTCATGCTTTCTTCTGTCACGGCCAAGCATGCCCTATGACTGCCTTGTTGGCTATCTCATTCTGCCTCTAAAACAGGCATGGTGTAGGATCCCCTTTGAGGGTTCCTCTCTTTTTGGCAATAAATTAGACAGTGCCATAACCCGTGCCACAGGTGGCAGGTCGGGGGGTTCCTTTCCAAGGATCGACGCCTGCTGGACCAGAAGAGGGATCTGCACAGGCAGAGCTCGGATCAGGCAAGGGAAGTCTGCCTTCAGGCAACTGGGAGACCACTAAGTCCTTTTGATATTGGGACTGTCCAGGCGGCTCTAGTAGGCACTCGATTGCTCCTTTTTTCGCACGTCTGGGCAGCCTCGATCAGGGACCACTGGGCCATCAAAATGGTCTCCTCTGGTCAAGCCTGGGCATTCAGCAGCCCTCCTATGCTCCAGTTTATACCCACAACCCTCCCACATTCAGAAGAGAAAAGGTAGATTCTCCTATCCTATGTGGATTCACTGGTGGCTCAGGGCACTGCCATGCCTGTCCCGGCCGGCGAGATGTTTCAAGGTCTTTAATTGCCTCTCTTCATGGTCATGAAGAAAAATGGCTCCTTGAGACCAGTCATAGATCTAACGCACTTGAATTCCTTCATCAGGAAAGAGAAATTCAAGATGGAGACACTTTTTACAATCTGCCAAGCGGTGCAGCCAGGCAACTGGCTGGTGTCCATAGATCTGAAGGACGATTTCTATTATGTGCTGATAGCGGAAGATTTCCATAAGTTTCTTCACTTTGCCGTAGACCAGGTCCACCTTCAGTTTACCTGTCTCCCATTCGGGCTTACGACATCGCCTCATGTCTTTTCAAAACTCTTACTGGCTGTCGTGGCCCTGTTTAGGACCAGAGGCATTTGTCTACACCATTATTTAGATGACCTGCTGTTGCTGTCCGAGGACCGAGAGCAGATCTTACTGCACAGAACCTAAGTCATCTCCAGACTTCTTAAGTTCGGCTGGTTGTTGAACATGAAGGAAAGTCACCTGGAGCGGACACGGTGATTCAGGACAGAATACATCCAGCATTATCATCCCCTCCTCTCCAGGCCTCACAGTGCCTGAGGATTATTGGTACTATAGTGGCCACGACTCCCATGGTAATGTTGGCACAGTGGAAAATGCGGCCTTTCCACAAAGGCTTTCTCCAGCAATGGAGTCTGGGGAGCCAGGATGATTCCATATGGATAACTTCGTCCATGCCGGAGAGCCTCTCTTGGTGGCTACAGCAGAAGGACCTCCTCCCCTCTCACTCCATCATCCACGTCTCCTGGATTACAATCACAACATACGCCAGAAATTTGGTCTGAGGTGCTCCCTGCTTATCGGAAGTAGCCCAGGGCAGATGGGACTTCCCCTCTCACGGGATAGTTACGTATATTCTAGAACTCCGGCCAGCACTCCGCGCTCTTCAAGCTTTTCACCACTTAACAGCCGGGCCTCGTCCTCCTAAGATTGGACAACACAACGGCTGTCCCATACATAAAGAGGCGGGGAGGGACTCGCAGTTTCTCTCTGCTTAAGGAGGTAAAGCCAATCATGTCCAACTTAACAGCTGTCTACCTTCCCGGAATCCAGAAAGTTCAAGCGGACTTTCTCTCGAGGGTACGCCTGGACAACAATGAGTGGGCTCTCCACACCGAAGTCTTCAGGTGGGTCATATACCTGGGGATTGTCCCGGAAGTGGACTTATTCACCTCCCTATGCAACTTCAAACTGAAGAAGTACTACACGAGGTGTTGTTGACCCCAGGCCTTAAGAGTGGAGATTTTACAAGGCGTACGCTTTCTCCAGTTCCTGTCATCTTCATGTTCTTGCGGAGACTCAGGATAGAAGAAGCAGAAATTTTGGCAGTAGTTCCATACTGTCTGAACAGGCCATGGTTTCCCCTATTGATGCAGCTCAGGTTTTGGAACCCAGTTCCTCTGCCCTCCAGACCGGATTTCCTGTCCCAAGAAACTGCTTTACATCCTTGCCCGGCACATCTGCACCTGATTGCTTGGTCCTAGAGAGGGGAAGGCTAGAGGCCCTAGGTTGTCCAAGCGGAGCAATCTCCACACTGTTGAGTGCTAGAAGACCTGGTACCAACAAGGTCTACAAAAGGATCTGGTCTAATTTTATGGAGTATATTTCCAAAGTAGCAGGCTATTTCAGTGATCCAAAAAAACAAGATATCCATGGTTTCCTTCAGTCTGGCCTGGACCTGTCCTTGGCAATCAGCTCCCTTCAGGTTCAAGTATCAGCAATTTCTGCCTTTACTGGAACTTACTGGGCTAAACACCTCCTTATTCGCCAGTTCTTAAAAGGGGCTGCTAGGCTTAGGCCTCTAAGAAAACCCAGATTCCCCAAGTGGGACCTCCCGTTTGTCCTAAACTTCCTTTCAGAAACTGAACTGGAGCACACAGGTCGGCTCTCAAAAACATTTCATTGAAGACTGCCTTCCTGGTGGCCATCACTTCAACAAAAAGGGTCTCTGAAATTAGCGCTCTGGGATGTAAGGAGCCGTTTCTGATGTTCTTGCCCGACCGTGTGGTGCTGATTCCCATGCTGGATTCAAACCCCAAGGTTTCTTCTGTTTTCCATGAAAACCAAGAGATCGTCCTGACAACATTTAGATCACTCGAGAGCCCTAATGCACATCCTCTAGACGTGGGAGAGGTCCTGAAGCTGTATTTGGAAGCCACAGCTCCCTTCCGTCAGTCAAGGGTTTGCGTGCCTCTGTCAGATCCATTGCAGCTTGGATTGTTCAGACCATTCAGTGTGCCTATAGCGCTTGACTGCTCATTCGACCAGCGGGATCTCTACATCATGGGCAGCCTCTCAGGATGTCGCCCCTGAAGTGATCTGCAGAGCGGCTTTGTGGTCTTCAATTAACACTTTTATGGCCCATTACTGTTTTGAATTGGTCTCTTTGTCTTCTGTTAACTTTGGTTTGCGAATACTGTCTGTTGATGGTGCAAATTAAACCTTTTTTTTTTACCAGCAGCTGCCCACCCGGGTGTTTGTGGCTAGTTATTTCCCATATGTATGCTGCCATGGAGTCTGTCAGGAAAACTGAAAATTTCCTTACAAATACTTACCGTAATTTTCCTTTCCTGATGGGCTCCATGGCAGCAGAAGTTCCCTCCCATCTGCTGGAGTAGGCTAGTCATGGGTGGCGGCCCCTAGCACTGAGCAAAATTGAAGGGAGTGGGGTCCTATAGGGTAGGAGAGGGCAGGGCTAACCCATATGTATGCTGCCATGGAGTCCATCAGGAAAGGAAAATTACAGTAAGTATTTGATCAGAAATGTTATGACCTGTAAGATATGACAGCCAGTTATGAATAAAGTACATTTTAGCTAGGATGATTAGCGGTATCAATATCAGTATCAAGCTCAAACACACACTACTGATCACTCACAATGTTCATTCAGAAAGGGAAGGGGCCGGCAAATGATACTTTCTCCGCTCATCCTAAAAAATCCCCACAGCAACAGCCGGCTGGAGAGGAGTGGAGGGAAGCCGGAATATCTGTGGGGGTAAGGGGAAGAGGAGCCAGGGCAGTAGGGGGAATCTGTGCTGCACAGGGTGATTAGGCTGTGCCTGGGCACACCTGGCACACCATGTGCGCACACCTATGGTATCAAGTCCTATGATCTTATTCACACTGACAGCTTTGAACTTTGAGTCCATTTAAGATATATCTTAGATGCAGCTCACTCCTGCTACAGTATATTAATACCCTATTCAGATACATTTTTTTTAGTGGAAAGTTTTGTTTAAACTTTGCAACTCAATCTTTGTTTTTTTCATATTTAAATAGGGATTTCCTGGACTCAATGGTAATCCTGGAATTCCTGGCTTTAAAGGACTGAAGGTAAAAAAATGTTTATATATATATATGTATTATTATCCAACTGTACTTCTGACCAGTCTTGCTGTATGTGAATTAAACCATGCCAATAGACTGCAGTGCTGGTGAGTTTCTCATTTCTGCATTTGCCCTTGCATCATAAACACGCTGTATATTTTTAATGGCCGAGTTGTCCTGGTGCTGCGTACAGCTGCCCATAGACATAAATGGGTGAGGTGGCTGTATGCAGCAATGCACAGCTGTTAGAGTAAAGTAGTGCATGTACTCAGATGTAATGTCCCTGAGTGTGCATTCTAGATATTATATCTCGTCTGTGCGCATGTACTACTTTGCACTAATAGCACTAATGTGCCCCCCCAGCTCTTTGTTTGTTTATGTAATAGCAGCACAATGCTTTGTACAGCTGCCTTCACCCATTCATATCTATGGTTGGTTGAATGCAGCTCCAAGGCATCCGGAGCACCAGAAAGTATATGCCGCACAGGCAGATGGTCCCATGTGCAAGACACCTTGCCAGTATTTGTTATGTCTGTCTATAAAGACACATATTTAACTGTCACCAGCATCACAATGCAACCAGCATTGACAATAATATCTAATTGTCCATAACTATTTTAGCCAGGCCTTATTGAACATGGGTGGGGTACTTTGAAAATAATTAGTAAAAATGTTTGCAAACCTGGAACATTCGTTCTAGGCATAGCACATTTAAACCATGCATGCCTTTAAGAAGGTAGTACTAGACAGGGGGTCTTCATATGAATAAATGTGTACTCAAACCAGGGACTACAGCTGATTATTGCAACCAATTAGGGTCATATGATCCAAATTTCAGAGCAGAAATTTGTAAGCATTTTTAATTTTTGCTATTTTAATTCATAGGATGTTGTGTGCCTTTGTTTCTATTGTGTTGCCTAGATTGTAAAATACATTTATAGTCTCTTTATTGTAGGAGAGCTAACTTTTGGAATTATAGTCAGTGGGTACAGACAGGTTATTATGAAGGATTTTATTTGGAATACCACATCAGCCCACGCAACTTCCACTACATCTGTGTGATTTATTATCAGGATATACCACATCCCATGAAATACTAATTTTATTTTAAAAGTTTATTGCTGTCTAGGGGTAAAGAGACTTTTCAAAGGGAACTTTGCTTTGTGGGAATCCCCATCTGTTTTACAGACAAATCATAACTGCCTAAGCAAACAATTAGAGCATTAGTCATGAGACTATCGTCTATTGCCTAAAGCTGCAGAGTTCCTGTTCACTGCTTACAACTGACATCTCAGACAAAAATATAACCTGTACACTGCTCTAAAGAACCAGTAGCCTTATATTACAAACAGCTAACTAAAGAACAAAGCATGCACATAAAATGATTAACAGCCCATTATGTTAAAAAAAGGTTATTAATTAGTGGTGTCAAGTACCTAAAGGTCCATAAATATATTAAACTTTAGGTAAACAAGTGTTTTATATCATTTGTAGATAAATGTATGCAATCATTTCTACGTAAGTGCAGAAACCCAAAAATGTAAAATGCAATCACACTTCATATAATGTAAATCTGTTGCTCAAACCAATCACTTTCAATGAGACTGCTGAATCAGGAGTCAGCTGTCCATAAATTTGCTCTAGCAGCATCCAAACTTCTTTCATTTGGAAGTATAGTAAAGACAAGGGTCAAGCCCCCCTTCAAAAATTATTTTTGTTACTTTCTGAAAGCAAACATTTTTCTTGTATATTACTGTCATGCGTTTTATGAAATATTTTTTTCTGTGGCAAAATTGAATAGGGAGAAGAAGGTGAAAGAGGTGCTCCTGGGCCACCAATCTATATTACAGGTCTTACAGCACAGAAAGGTAACTATGTTTAATGCTAACATCAAGCATGCACGGATAACATGCCTCTATATCTACACCCATATAGGGTTGCTGCCTCATCCCTTTGAAGCCTCGTACACCCGCAACGATTATCGGCCGACCAATCGTCCGACTTTTGTGGTGGTGTTTTGTTGGTTGGAATGTGCCTAGACTGCACACAAATTTTCTCGGCCAACAAAATTCTACTTCAGAAGTGATGTCATGTGTTGGTTTGCTTTCTTTGTGTTCTTTCTTCTCTGAGCATGCCCAGTCTTGCTCATCAGTTTTTTCCCTGTCGAAATCTGTACTGACTGCACGAAAATCGGCCGTTGTGTTGACGGCCAACAAAAATTTTATAGTCTGCACACCAGATTTTTTTCGGCCTAAAAGTCGGAGTTGGTTGTCGGAAGCATCATACTCACAAGCCGAAAATCGGCCGATCGGACGTTGGCCGAAAATTCCCTGCCAATTTTCGACACGTGTGTACGGGGCTTAAAACTGAACATATATGAATAACTCAGTTTGTGTGGCTAATGAAGTTAGTAATTAGATTTTAACAAAACGGCTATAAAGTGGCTGTTTCAGGGCAAAAACGAGGTAGCAGTAAAGTAGACAAAAGCAAACCTCTTACATTGAAACAAATTTAAAAAATCACCTCTACTTCTCTCGGTCTGCATTTGCTCTTACATGAAATGTCCTGGCATTCTTATGGTCAACGTAGGGTTGCCACCTCATCCCTTTTAAACCCGAACACATATTAATTACACAGGTTCTGTGACCGATTAAGGTGGTAATTAAACTCACTAAGGGCCGGTTCACAGTGGATGCGGTGCGAATTCACAGCGAATTTGCAGCAGATTCTGCACCGCATCAGAATAGCAGGCAGTTCACTCGGAAACGAATGACACCCCCAAATCAGTTTGCAAAACACAGTGCGATCTGTGAAATAGGACAGGAATAGGATCACATGGGTGCGAACAGCCATGTGATTTATTTCTAGTGCGGACAAAAAAAAGGGTCCTGTACGAGTTTGGTCTGAATACGATGCAAATTCAGCCATACAGTTTGTATGACTGAATTCCCATCGCACAGACGTCGCATGTGATCTGCATAGCAATGCCGTGAAAATCGCATGCAATGTCTGGCTTCGCACCAGTGTGAACTGGCCCTTTGTGCCTTATCTGCATTAAATTAGCCTCAGAACCTGTTTAATTAATATGTGTTCAGGTTTAAAGGGATGTGGTGGAATCCCTAGGTCCATGGGATGTTTCAGTGAGTACCACATTATCTCAATGTAACACACTCTGAAAGTCCTATTATGCGTAAACTTTGAACACCCATTACACATTGGCTTTTAGATCCAATAAACTGCTGCTATTACAATATACTCCTTCCAGCAGTCCCGCAGCTGTATATATTGTTCCAATAGGAAAGAAATTGATGTGGTGTTAAATTAGTAATTGGATCCAATCTGTACCTTAACTGCATTTAATTGTCCACAGAGCCTGTGTAATTCATATTAGTACAATTTTAGGGGATGAAGGGGACAACCCTACCCATCTATGGCAGCACCACAAATTATTTATTAAAAGTGAATTCTGTTGTATGCTATGATATTTCCAAACACCCAAAAAACAATGAGATTACATTATTTAATTTAAATGCTGTTAAAGCTGAAGTTTAGCATGCATTTTGGGGATAGGGCACCAAATATATTAGTTATGTGTAATAGTGTCAGATTAATAAAATACATTCTTGCTCTCAGCCAAAAATAAATTATAGTGAGGATAGCTGCACCTCAAGTATCCCGAACACTGGACCTACTGGCAATACTAAAAACGAAATGTGCACTGTACATTTAGTATCAAAACAAATAAATAACACATTCAGTAATAAGTGCAAATAGGCAAGTGTAAAAAGACCAAAACAATAAATATGTGTTGTCACTTTAAATTACACAAAAGACCAATGAATGTCTAATTCATAAAAAAAAGTGTAAATGAGCAAATGTCAAAATCTCCAATTCTATTATTGTGTACAATAATTTCCAATAATGTAAAATTCAAAACAGCAAAAAAATACAACTAAATAAAATTCATATAAAAATCGGTGATAACAAAATGCTCAGTGCTTGTAAAACTTCCACAGAAAAGTGCTCCAGTGCTCAAAGATGTTCCTTAGAGAAAAATAAGTGCCTCTTATGGAATAGAAAAGTTCTTGAATTACAATCAAAACAATCAAAAGCGCATAGTCTCCATATCCAAGATTGGCACTCTCACTGTCAAAGGTCTCCAGTAGTTTATCAACGGGATGTATAAACAAGCCCCCTGTGATCAGACTGTCACTCTCCGCATAGACATGGGAAAAGGGAATGGAAATAGATTCAAATATAGGAAAGGAGCATGAACGGCTCACACTCAGACTGATACCTATGCTGTTTATTTGGCAGAACAGACAACAGCTGGTCAGTGTGGAATAACTGCTCACACTTTCTATTCTGTTAGAAATCCACATTAAAGGACTTCTGCGATCTCAGAGCATTGCGTGATGTGCAGAGACTTTACTTTACTTTGTGTATACCATTACCTGCAGGTAGGGCTACTGTTAGAAATCACAGGCCCCCATACAGCCTACCTGGCAGCCCCCCACTGGAAGTGAGGACATAGATTTATAAGTCCCTTTCTCTGCAACCTAAGCTGCACAGAAGAATAAATAGGAAGCATTCTGATGCTTCCTGCTCATTCACAAACTGAAGCATAATAAATGCAGTTTACTACGCTTCAGTGATGGATGGACACAGTGATTGGTCCATCCAAAGGGACCAGAAACATAGAAACATAGAAACATAGAATGTGTCGGCAGATAAGAACCATTTGGCCCATCTAGTCTGCCCAATATATCTGAATCCTATGAATAGTCCCTGGCCCTATCTTGTATGAAGGATAGCCTTATGCCTATCCCATGCATGCTTAAACTCCTTCACTGTATTTGCAGCTACCACTTCTGCAGGAAGGTTATTCCATGCATCCACTACTCTCTCAGTAAAGTAATACTTCCTCATATTACTTTTAAACCTTTGCCCCTCTAATTTAAAACTGTGTCCTCTTGTGGTAGTTTTTCTTCTTTTAAATATGCTCTCCTCCTTTACCGAGTTGATTCCCTTTATGTATTTAAATGTTTCTATCATATCCCCTCTGTCTCTTCTTTCTTCCAAGCTATACATGTTAAGGTCCTTTATCCTTTCCTGGTAAGTTTTTTCCTGCAATCCATGTACTAGTTTAGTAGCTCTTCTCTGAACTCTCTCTAGAGTATCTATATCCTTCTGGAGATATGGCCTCAGAATTAGTCAGTACCGATACTAAGCATTTGCATGTGTACTTGTACTCGTACAAATGTTTCGATACTCAAATTGATACCTTTAAGTCTGCAGACTAACCGGGTTCACATATGTTCAGGGCCAGTTTTAGTGTGAAAGCATCAGGCATGAATTCAGTGTGAAATGGAGAAGAGCAGCTGCCAGGATATGAAGAAAGCAGTCAGCTAGTAGAAGATTAGAGGTTAGAGAGCTGCAGGCTGCCCAGACTGTCTCTGGGATCAGTGCAGGCTTCTGCAGTGTGTGAGGTGGAGAGGGGCTGCCAGAACCTGAAGATACATTTGCCGGCTAGCAGGGGATTGGAGATGGGGGAGGGCAACATACTGACTGATGTGTCAGAGAAGGCAATGCCCTAAGATGGGAAATGTACTTGCCAAAAAGCCTACTGTTTACAGAGCTCAGCATCTTAAGCTGAAATTTATACACACAAGTGAATGAGTGAGAGCAGCCACATGTGCATTAACAGATAACTCAGTCAGTAGTTTTTACCAGCAAAGTAAAACAAAAGGCAGGCAGCTGCCATAGAGCCCAAGGAATCATTTGTCACATATTAAATCTTTAATAAGAAAGAGTGTACATAGTAAAAAAAAAAAAAAAAAAGGTATAAAAACAATAAAATGTCTAAACATAAAAAAAATGTAATAAGTTTTAAACAAAGTCTTCTTATTATTATACAGGATTTATATAGCGCTAACAGTTTGTGCAGCGCTTAACAAAATGAAGGCAGACATTACAGTTACAATACAATTTGGAACAAGTCTTGGTTTAAAGCAGGCATGTCCAACCTGCGGCCCGGGGGCCGCATGCGGCCCAGAGCCCCAGGCAATGCGGCCCACTGCCCTCTGACAATTTTTATTTTTTTTTCATGGGGAAGAAGGAAGTCGGGTCGGAGGCTGCCTCGGAAGGGATGATCCTCTAGTTGTGTTAAATTAGTGCTTGGGGGGGGGGGGCAGCAGCGCGGGAAGGGCACAGCGGTGTTTTATTACTTATATACCTTAACTATAGTTTATATTTTATATGCGGCCCGAGAAAATTTCTCTACACTCAGTGTGGCCCAGAGAAGCCAAAAGGTTGGACACCTATGGTTTAAAGTAAGCTGTCTAGTGTTATAGTAATGAATTTAGGCAGGGAAGCTATGAAGGAAGAACCAATCATAACATGACAACATTTCTAGTGGTAAAAATGCATTGCTCTCAAATTTGTTACATGCTTACAGGAGAACGAGGAGATCCAGGATTTCCTGGTAATGTTGGTCTTGATGGAGAAACTGGAGAGAAAGGAAGTACTGGCCTTCCGGGCTTAATGGGATCACCCAGCCCTTTCCCAGGTAATTTTTGATGTGACATTATTGTATTTTTTTTTTTCATTCTCTTATTAAGTCACTGACTAAATATTCTTTCTTGCATAGGTCCTCCAGGATTTCCTGGATTGAGTGGTGAAAAAGGTCAAAAAGGCTATCAAGGAAATCCGGGATTACCTGCCTTTCAAAAAGGGAGAGAGGGAGAACCAGGAGAGCCTGGCCCAAGAGGACCCATTGGTTTTCCAGGGTATCCAGGTAAGTAGCAATTGTGTATTTATGTCAAAAGAAAGGCACAAACCTGCACCTACAGTCATTCGTTTATTACAAAAAGTGAATTACTTTACATTTCGTGCCAAGATATAGTCTTAAAGGAAATCTGTACTTTGAGAAATTGGGCTGTCATTGCTGACAGGGGAGGGCTGGCAGCCTTAGGCCTGGGGGGCAAGTTCAGTCAAGTGGCCCATTGAACCATCGAATCAGTTTACCATCCATGCCCACCAGGTTTTGGACTTGCAGCTGTGTACAGTGTCTGGCCCCTACATTAATCTAGCCCTGAGTGAGGCCTTTTTACCAGTTTTTACCACTTTTCAGAGTGGCCCGGGGAGCAATTGCCCCCCTGCCCCCCTTGCCAGTCCTCCCCTGATTGCTGACATATCCTTCTGAACATACCTAGCAGTCTTGGTGATTACCCGGCTTTAATACTGACCTGGAACTATTATGCACAGGGGTAAGGAGTTTTGACTTCACTCTGACTTGCTATTTACTTCTATCAAGTCAGTGACTCGCCAGGCAAATTTTTCAGAAGCAGATCGGCAGTGGCAGCCACGCCACCATATTTAATTTAGAACAAGATTCTTTTACTATAGCATAAATATGTTTCTACAAGTCTACTAATATAGTGGGGTCAGACCTATAACATCCTTTTTTCTATCAGAGATTCTCTCTTTCCTTCTCTCTATCATTGTTCCTTTCTTATTTAATAAATAAGAAGTAGATATGGCTCAAATCAAAGAGGCAGTTTCACCTACATTCAGTTCCATTAGCAATGGAAAAAAGCTAATCTTGGAAATTAATCGTATTCAAATTACACACAGCTTCATATTGCCTTTTTAGGTGGGCGCATTGGAAGAAAAGGTGCTAAAGGATCCCCAGGAAATGATGGGTCAGATGGATACCCTGGCTTTGCTGGTTCAAAAGGACTTAAAGGTGATTATATTTAAATCAGTGTTATAAAGTGAATATCCAGTCAAGACTTGTTTCCTTCGTTTTGCATAGGGTGGAAAAGGGTAAGAACCTGTGTCAGATTTTTTACTGCAACTAGGGGTCTAAGAGATTTACCCTAATTTTCTGCCCTGCTGACAATATTTCACCAAACAGGAAGCGATAAGAACTCTACATAAGCAACAGAAAAAGCAGAAAAAATGTTTTCCTTTAGCTTGGAAGGGGAAGGCTAAAACACCTGCCTGACTTTTATCTTGGTGTATCCCTGATTCCCATTAGAATCCAACAGGGTTCTAATCTTTACCTACTCCATTCAAAACTAGATCAAAAATGTTAGCTTGATATGCACTTTAAATAATTTTAATGTGGTCATGAAATATAATTATATAGTTATTGCAATTCATGATTTTTTGGCACATTATTATGTATTTAATGGCAAAACATTTTAATTTAGTTTTTGGTAAAGTATGAAAAATGTTAGATTGTCTTCCAGTTTTTAGGCATCGCTCACACAATCATACTAAAGTATACATAGCGCTCACTCCCGGAGGGGCCGTGGAGAATATGCCCAGGTCTCCCTTGCTAGTCACAAGCATGCATACCAACCATACGGGTTCAGTCTAGGGGATGTAATTTTAGAAATTATTGCTGAGTAATATGAAAGAGGAAAGGGATTTAGGATACTCAAAAACGATCAATAGGAGGATAAACTTCTAACACAAATACATATACCTGCAGGCACAAATGAAAGTCCCAAACACAGGTCTTACTCACAAGGTCCTAGGAGTTGTCTGCCATCCAGTTTACACAGATAGATCCTCAGTGAGGGAGACAAAAGATCCTTCTCTAGACCAGGACTTCAGGACAGTACCTTCCAGCAAAAATCCATCGATAACCTTCACTAGACCCTCAGCTTAGTACCTGCTGAGGCCCAAACTTCAATCTTTGACACAGCATAGCTGCCTCCCAGGGGCACTAGCCCCAGGAGAACTGGAACCCTCTCTGAAGGGGAAAAAACACTCTGGAAAGGCCTTTCATACATTTATCACCTCCCCAGCCACTGTCTGGGTGCCCCCTTCCAGGGATTGGCTGGGGCATGATAAATTCATACTGGACATTTAACTCTCCCTGCCCTATATTCTTCCAGAAGCAGGTGAGAGAAATCAAACACCAGCTAGGAAACACTAACCAGACAAAACAATAAATTACTGTTCCACTGACTGCAGTGAAGCCAAAATAGAAATGTAATACCTGAAAAGAAAATTGGTGTTGGCGCTGCTCTTTGTGCAATATGCTAATGCGATAATGTATTATACTCCAAACATTTGAAAATGAATGTACAGCATATATGCAAAAAGTGCATGTGCTAAAAAAAAATATAAAATGGTTTGCAATATATATAAGAGCTAATGTGCAAAACATTGAACAAGAAATACTAAAGTACAGGTGCTAGATACAGGTGTCCAGACAATGTGAACATCTAACTACATTAAACAATATGTGCATTATAGACATGTGTTAAACCAAACTGATCCATGTTTAAAAGAACAGTCCATTAGTTAGTCATATTTTGCAGCTCTCTTTGCTGGTCCTTATGGCGGTGTCAGTAAAAACCGCAATGTTTCTTAATATTGCAATCAAGGATCCATGCAATCACATGCAGTGTGCCTGGTGTCTCCACTCGTGCCCCTTCCTGCTATTACACTGACTAGACATCTTTCCCCTTTCAACACCCATTCTCTTTACAGGTATTATAACAGACACTACCTTGGTAGTAGTTATTAGGGAGGCAGCAGCTCTTTGCACATTTAGCACCTTTTCACGCATTTGCCCATAGCGAGGACCCCTACTTACATTTAGTTAAAAAGGAATTTTAGCCTAACAGCCTAAATGAATGAGGGCTCTTCACGTACCCCCTCGCAAAAGGGCTATTCTTGCCCACACAGGATGCACCCTCCAAGGGGAATAATACAGGGGTATACTATTGTCTCTTATTACTCATTGCCACAAAAAATAAAATGAAAATAAACGCACCAACACCTTAAAAAAAAGTCCTTTATTATATTACAAAATAAAATAAACAATGATTACATTGCAATCCCATCACTACTTGACAGGTCCCCGGTGCTGCAGAAATGTGAACACAGTGGTGGGGATCCCGGGTGGTTCCACTGAAATGACAGTCGTGACCATATTTAGTCAATGATATCTCCCAGCATCTCCTCTGCTGTGTTTACATTGCAACTATGGCGGACGTTCAAGGCGAGTACACCTATATGTGCTAACACATAATATCATTAGTTAAATACTACTATTGTAAACCATCACTGTTGCAAATTAGACATCATTTTAGGAAGTCTTATCTTGTTATTATGATCGAAGTGCATTGCAGCCATCTGTAAAGAACACATTTTTGTCTGACATCCTGGTAAGCGTTTTCTGTGAACAGAACAGATATCTTTTACACATGCACAGGTGTTCACACAGGGCGTGCTGGATGTGCCTGGGCACACCCTATTCACCCCATGTGCATTAGCATTATCGCTCTGTGTGCTGGCAGGAAGCTGGGAAAGACATCCCTTGTACCGGCTCTGCCATAAGAGAAATGTTTACACACTTTAACTTCTCTGTGCCAGCAGAGATCGATGTGGTGAAAACAAATATATATAGACACAAAAACACAGATACATGTGGGTTTGAGCTTTGGGGTGCATACACTAATGCAAAAGGCTGAGCACACCTATGTACACATGCATATTCAGAGTTCAGGGCAGTGGAAGGTAAAAATTATATTCTTGATAGGTAACAGATTCTGCAATAGCATCTTATAGCACATAAATGTCACACTAAAGCTTCTCATTACAAATAGATTTTATTGATCAATTGTGTATACATTACAGTGTACATTTGTTACTTTTCTGCTGCTAATAAAGTCATGATTTTGTATTACAGATTTCTGTGTGCTCTTTCTTTTTACATTTAACATATATTCCAGGTGAAGAGGGAGAATGCAAATGTTCGGCTGGTGATGAAGCTACAAAGGGACCTGCTGGGGATCCAGGCCCTGTAGGCTTTGCTGGCCTTACTGGTGAAATTGGTCCTAAAGGTGAAAAAGGAGACAGAGGAGGTCCTGGTCTTCCAGGTGCTCCTGGTATTAAGGTGAGACATTTTATTTAATGTTATATAATCTAAAACTTCCAAATCAAGCTTAAATACAGTAGTTAGTTGAATCATAGGGTTGAGTAAAGAAATAACAGTCAAAAGCAGTCTTTCAAAGATATATGTGTATTTTCAAAAAGATGTCAACAGAATTGTCCCATCGAGGCATTTGCCAAAAATAATTACGAATTCGGTACATATAAAATGATCTTTGTTAATCAACCCAGCTGTATAATTTGTTGTTTGTACTGTATGTATTGTATCAACTATTATATCATAGTACTGCTTGCAAAGTTAAACAAATATATGCTCAATCTTAAAGTATGGCTGTCAATCAACCTTATTATGACCTGGCTCCCACTAGAAGCATATGATATTAGGGTCCTTGATATCAGAAAACAAATCCTATTATCATTATAAGATTCAAGCTTATATAGTCAGTATGAGTAGTCCCTCACATATAGGCCACATCTCCAGCCTCTGTCAAGTTGAGTCACCAGCAAAGTGTGCATATAGTAGGTACAAAAACCTTATGTCTGGTTTTTATGGCTGTCTTTGTGCTCATTTGGAAAGTTTACCCTCACTTCCTGTCTAGGTAATCACAAAGGAGGTGAGGGAATAACTCCCCAGTGGTGCTTGCATTACATTTTTCACCTTCACTTTCTAGGTATACCAGGGCTGCTGTTAGAAATCACGGGGCCCCGTACAGACTACCTGGCAGGGCCCCCCCGAGAAATTATGAAAGATATATTTAGCTAAAATTACAACAAAATCACTATTATCAGACACAAAATCAACATAATTCCTGCTAAATCTAAAAAAAAAGCTATGTTAATGAATGAAAATGAAGATGAGATGAAAAAAATATACAGGCTGGGCAGATGGAGCTCCGGGAAAAGAGAGACCGAGGGAAAGAAGCAAAGTTACAAATAAACTCAGGAGCAGAGCTAACATCAGAGCGAGTGCTGGGAGGGGGGCCCACACAGGGAGGGGGATTAGTGATAGACGACTGTCTCTTTCTCAGCAGATAAAAGCTGATAGCAGGGAGGGAGAGGGACAGATCAGATTCAGGTGCTGGAGAAAGATTTCTGTATTTGTTGTCCATCACTAATCCCCCCTCCCTGTGTGGGCCCCCTGTGTGCTCGGGCCCCCTACAAGAGGGCTGGTGGTCCCCCCCTATCAGCGGCCCTGAGGTATACTTTAGTGTCCCCTACTCACACTGTTGACATACTCGTTTTTGAAATCCATGTATCAAGTTAGTAGAAGTTAGTGGGATGCAAGATTCTTGAAGTCTTTTAACTATATTTTTTATTACTTATATGATATATTTTTATTTGTTTTTCTTAACCATATGTTTTGAGCCTCTTAGTTTTATTTTTGGATTTATTTCTAAAAATAAAAAGGTATATGGTCTAAAAAAAAAAAACAGCCCACTATACCACACATTGCAAAACCTTGACAGTGAAGCAGTACTATGTTGGTGGCAAAGAAGGAAATACAGTATATCCATCAACATGCCATGTCAGATAATGAAAAGTGGATCATTTTAATATATCTTTATGAAACCATTTTGTAAGTAACTAATATTTTCTACTCAAAGGGGCTTCCAGGCTTTAATGGTTTTCCTGGTCCTGTGGGAGAGAAAGGAGACACAATAAACGCTACCGAAAAAGGTAATTCGTCCAATCAAATTTCTCTCTACCTTATTAAAGGAAATCAATGATCACAGCATATACAGTACTTTTATTTTGTAACATCAGCATTGTAATAGCAATACAAACAAAAGTTATATTTGACAATTCAATTTAAACCGCTCATTAATCCTTAATCTCCTCTTTCGTACTGTGATTGCTGCCTCTCTGCTAGCCATCTTTTTTTTTAAATTCCTGGACTCCCTGCATGCTTTCCAGTTCTTCTCTGCTCATTCCTTTGGTTTACTTTTGATCCCTAATAAATACATTCCTAATAGTATATATGGTACTTTGCTGCCTGAAAGCTGAATTTTCTGTTCTGACCTCCTGAAACTCTCATCAACTCTGAAGTTCATAAGAAAGGCTCTGTGAATTCTTTGACACAGCAGTGCCTATTTACAAGGCATAGTGAATACATGTCACAGAATTCAAGAAAATAAATGTGTGGGGATCTTTACAAAGTTTAAAAACTTTGGGATCATTCATAATAATAGGATTAGGCTACAAATAATTGAAATACGACATGGAAATTGATATATGATTTTGTATTTGATCATAGATACACTTTAACCCGATAACCACATACTCCTCTGGTCATATGATCCACAGACACTCAGTTTACAATGATAAATGAAACTCTATCATAAATTAATTCTGCTAGGACATGCATATAGGAAGCCAGGGAGAAAAGTGGGAAATGCATTCTAGAGTACTCTTGGTTAAACCCTACATAGTCATACATTACTAATACAGTTGTATTATTGATGTCACAGGGTCGTTTAAAAAATATTACACATTTTTCATTGCTATGACTGTGGTGCACAGTTAGAGCTGCTAAAATATCAAGGCTACCACTGATTTGCTAAATTATCCTTTACTAGAAATCTAAAGGCGGTATGATATACTGACTATCCTGTAAGAGGTTTAAGAGGAAGTAAACTTCTATTAATTGTTTGTACCCATAGGTAAGCCTATAATAAGGCTTACCTATAGGCAGGGGCCTGCAAGTGCAAGGTGTCTGCACAGGGTTAGTGGCTGCGCACTCACAGGCAGCATCCACTTTCACTTCCCCCCCTCTGCCCGCTGGTTGGTAGGACCACCGGCATCCTAACCAATCAGATGCACTGGCACTGCTCACTGCTTTTGTGTTGCCCTGCCCCCCAGGCTCTGACCTTCAGACAGAGGAGGAGAACAGAAGGAACTTCCTCCTCTAACCTGCCCGTGCCTGCTGGTCTCATTGTACAGAGCATGCCCCGGGCAGCCCGGGTCTTCTTTGTCATGACGTGAGTTGACTCGTGTAGTCTGTGTAATTATTCATAAGCTCCAGAAATCTGATCATAACAGAGATCTATGGGGTACCCCATTGGACAGTTCTCTAAAGGAGGATCTGTGGGAACCCTACTCTAAAGGGGATCTATGGGGACCCTTCTCTAAAGGGGGATCTATGGGGACCCTGGCATGCTCTAAAGGGGATCTATGGGGGACCCTGCTCTAAAGAGGGTCTATGGGGAACCTGGCCTGCTCTACAGGGAATCTGTGAGGACCCTTCTCTAAAGGGAGATCTATAGGCACCCTGGCCTCCTGCTCTAAAGAGGGACCTATGGGGGACCCTGCTGTAAAGGGGGATCTATGGGGACCCTGGCATGCTCTAAAGGGGGATCTATGGATGACCCTGTTCTAAAGGGGTTCTATGGAGTCCCTGCTTTAAAGGGGGATCTATGGAGTCCCTGCTTTAAAGGGGGATCTCTAGGGTCCCTGCTCTAAATAGGGATCTATGGGAACCCTGGCCTGCTCTAAAGGGGGATCTATGGCAATCCTGGCCTGCTCTAAAGGGGGATCCATGGGAAACCCTGCTCTAAAGGAGATCTATGGGGACCCTGCACTAAAAAGGTATCTTTGGGGACCCTGCTCTAAAGGGGGGTCTATGGGGACCATTGCCAGCTCTAAAGGGGGATCTACGTGGGACCCTGCTCTAAAAGGGGGAAGCTATGGGGACCCTGCTCTAAAGGAGGATCTAAAATAATTTAAACAATTTATAACAGTATACCACAAGCAGTCTTTATATAAATGTTATTTTAAATATATTTGTACTTGTAGAACTAGGCCAGAGAGTAGACAGAGTGTTTTTGAGGGTTTTAATTTGAAATGTACCTTGGTGTCCTTCACTAAGGTCTGTACATTGGAAAATGTCCACCACAGCCTTGGTCCATGCCAATCCCTGCCTATAGGTATTGCAAGTATCTCCTAAACATGCACTGTTTAAGAGATATTTACTGTATATGCAGTCGATGACGTCATCGGCTTATGCGCTCTGATGGAACAGCCACCCGTGCCGGTATCTTCAGAGCCCTGTGCCGTGACCGGCGGCTCCTGCGTGCATGCGTAGGAGTGACGTCACACGGCTCCAGGCAGTCACACAGCCAGAGCCCACGGACCCTGAAGGAAGACGGATGAAGATGGAAGCGGCCTCCAGCGGCAGTGGCGTAGCGTGGGGGGTGCAGGGGGGGCCGGCCGCACCGGGCGCAATATTTAGGGGGGCGCAATCCCACGCCCGTGTGTCACTCCTGCCTGTTCTCTTAATTTTTTTACAGTGTCCCCAGACAGCCATGTTCCGCTGCGCCCTGTTATTGGGCGAATAGGGTCACGTGCAGCAGGGGGGGGGGGGGGGGCGGGGCTGGCTTGTCTGTGATCAGGTGTCAGATGCGCACGGGAGTCCCGCCTCGGCACCTCCAGCATCTTCTCCTTCTCCTCTCCTCGCCTCCGGGTGGCACATCATGTGGCGCGCATGGGAGTCCCGCCTCCGGACTGTGAACTTCCACCACACAATCTTCTCCTCCTCCTCTGCTGGATCTCAGGTACGTCCTTTTACAGTCTAGCAGTGTGTCAGAGGCAGCCGCAGCAGCCAGAAAGATAGACAGAGTGAGTTAGGGTCAGAGTTAAGGTGAGTTAGGACAGAGCAGTTAGGGTCACGCTGTGTAGTGATCAGTATAGGAATACTGTAGGTAGGACAGTGTAGTGTAGTTGTCAGTGTACTGGACAATGTAGTGGATAGTGTAGTATAGTGTATTGGGTAGTGTAGTGGGTAGTATAATGTAGTGGTCAGTGTAGTGTAGTGTAGTGGACAGGGTAGTGTAGTGGGTAGTGTAGTGCAGTGGGTAGTGTAGTGTAGTGGGTAGTGTAGTGTAGAGGACAGTATAGTGTAGTGGGTAGTGTAGTGGGTAGTGTAGTGGACAGGGTAGTGTAGTGTAGTGGGTAGTGTAGTGGACAGTATAGCGTAGTGGGTAGTGTAGTGGGTAGTGTAGTGTAGTGTAGTGCAGTGAGTAGTGTAGTGTAGTGGGTAGTGTAGTGTAGTGCAGTGGACAGTGTAGTGCAGTGGGTAGTGTAGTGTAGTGGGTAGTGTAGTGTAGAGGACAGTATAGTGTAGTGGGTAGGGTAGTGTAGTGTAGTGGGTAGTGTAGTGGGTAGTGTAGTGTAGTGGACAGTATAGTGTAGTGGGTAGTGTAGTGGGTAGTGTAGTGTAGAGGACAGTATAGTGTAGTGGGTAGTGTAGTGGACAGGGTAGTGTAGTGTAGTGGGTAGTGTAGTGTAGTGGACAGTATAGCGTAGTGGGTAGTGTAGTGTAGTGGGTAGTGTAGTGTAGTGTAGTGCAGTGGGTAGTGTAGTGTAGTGCAGTGGACAGTGTAGTGCAGTGGGTAGTGTAGTGTAGTGGGTAGTGTAGTGTAGAGGACAGTATAGTGTAGTGGGTAGGGTAGTGTAGTGTAGTGGGTAGTGTAGTGGGTAGTGTAGTGTAGTGGACAGTATAGTGTAGTGGGTAGTGTAGTGTAGTGGGTAGTGTAGTGTAGAGGACAGTATAGTGTAGTGGGTAGTGTAGTGGACAGGGTAGTGTAGTGTAGTGGGTAGTGTAGTGTAGTGGACAGTGTAGCGTAGTGGGTAGTGTAGTGTAGTGTAGTGGGTAGTGTAGTGGGTAGTGTAGTGTAGTGTAGTGCAGTGGGTAGTGTAGTGTAGTGGGTAGTGTAGTGTAGTGTAGTGGACAGTGTAGTGCAGTGGGTAGTGTAGTGTAGTGGGTAGTGTAGTGTAGAGGACAGTATAGTGTAGTGGGTAGGGTAGTGTAGTGGGTAGTGTAGTGTAGTGGGTAGTGTAGTGTAGTGGGTAGTGTAGTGTAGTGGGTAGTGTAGTGTAGTGTAGTGGGTAGTGTAGTGTAGAGGACAGTATAGTGTAGTGGGTAGTGTAGTGGACAGGGTAGTGTAGTGGGTAGTGTAGTGTAGTGGACAGTATAGTGTAGTGGGTAGTGTAGTGTAGTGGACAGGGTAGTGTAGTGTAGTGGGTAGTGTAGTGTAGTGGACAGTGTAGTGTAGTGGGTAGTGTAGTGTAGTGGACAGTATAGTGCAGTGGGTAGTGTAGTGGACAGTGTAGTGTAGTAGACAGTGTAGTGAAGTGTAGTGGGTAGTGTAGTGTAGTGGACAGTGTAGTGTAGTGTAGTGGACAGGGTAGTGTAGTGTAGTGGGTAGTGTAGTGTAGTGGACAGTGTAGTGTAGTGTAGTGGGTAGTGTAGTGGACAGTATAGTGCAGTGGGTAGTGTAGTGGACAGTGTAGTGTAGTGGACAGTGTAGTGTAGTGTAGTGGGTAGTGTAGAGAAGTGGACAGTATAGTGTAGTGGGTAGTGTAGTGTAGTGGACAGTATAGTGCAGTGGGTAGTGTAGTGGACAGTGTAGTGTAGTGGACAGTATAGTGTAGTGGACAGTATAGTGTAGTGGGTAGTGTAGTGGACAGTGTAGTGTAGAGGGGAAAGGGGAGTGTAGTGGTCAGTTTAGTGTAGTGGACAGTATAGTGTAGTGATCAGTGTAGTGTAGTGGACAGTATAGTGTAGTGGACAGTGTTATGTAGTGGTCAGTGTAGTGTAGTGGTCAGTGTAGTGTAGTGGGCAGTGTAGTGTAGTGGACAGTGTAGTGGTCAGTGTAGTGACCACTACACTACACTACACTGACCACTACACTACACTGACCACTACACTGACCATTGCACTACACTGACCATTGCACTACACTGACCATTGCACTACACTGAGCATTACACTACACTGACCATTACACTACACTGACCACTGCACTACACTGACCACTGCACTACACTGACCACTACACTACACTGACCAGCCTGGACAGTGTAGTGTAGTGGACAGGTAGGTCAGTTTAGTGGTCAGTTTAGGTATCAGGTAGGTTCCTGTTGTGGTCAGTTTAGGAATCAGGTAGGTCAGTGCAGTGGTCAGTGTAGTGGACAGTGTAGAGGTCAGTCCAGTTGCCAGTATAGGAATCCGGTAGGTTAGTGAAGTGGACAGGTAGGTCAGTGTAGGAATCAGGTAGGTTAGTGTAGTGGTCAGTGTAGGAATCAGGCTGGTCAGTACTATTGTAGGAAGAGACTCAGGGAGTACTAAAAGTCTGCAGGTTAGGGGGCGCAAATTGCTTGCCTTGCCCCGGGCGCTGACAACCCACGCTACGCCACTGTCCAGCGGTGACAATGAGGGCTTCGTTTGCAGGTAAGTTTCACATGCGATGCATACTAGCACAGTATGCCTTTACTTTGCAGGTCAGAAAAAAAAAGGCAGCAGTTTACTTCCTCTTTATTGCTGGTAAATCATCATGTCTATTACCTTTACAATCTTTCCCATACTTCTCTGTTATTGGAAACCTGGCAGTGGTGAAGGTGTTGCATCCATTATACAGAAGGACAAGCCTTATTAACCAATATGCCTACTACTACTACTGTTATTGAAAACATGAAACTGGTACCATCAGCATCTCAAAACTGGTTACTTTTTGAAAACACTGAAACACTCTGAGAAGCCTGTCAGGATAATGTCTAAAGCAGTGATGGTGAACCTTGGCACCCCAGATGTTTTGAAACTACATTTCCCATGAGGCTCAACTACACTGCAGAGTGCATGAGCCTCATGGGAAATGTAGTTTCAAAACGTCTGGGGTTCCAAGGTTCACTATTACTGGCCTAAAGGGGTTCTTATTTGTTGGAATACATTGTTCATGTATTTTTGTACAACAACTACAGATAGTATTCTTCAACCACTAGACGGCAGTATTTATAGGTTTGTAGCTGCTCTATTGTAAACTCTATGGGGTTGATTTACTAAAAGTGCAAAATCTGGTGCAGCTGTGCATTTTAACGAATCAGCTTCTAACTTCAGCTTGTTCACTTAAGCTTTGGCCAAAAGAAAAACTTGAAGCTGAATGGTTCTGTACAGGGCTGCACCAGATTTTGCACTCTCTAGTTTTAGTAAATCAACCCCTATGTCTTTTCTTTGTTTAATAAAGTTTATGTTTCCTGTCTGCAGTTAAGCAGCAGATAAATACATGTGGACTGTGCACTATCTCTTCTGTAGGGCTATAAACTGACATCCTAACATTATTTAAAGTATGAAAGAAACTCCTGTGCATCTGACCACCATGTTTATAATTCCTATGGATCAGCAGTTTCAGATCAGTGCTTGGGGTCAATCTGCATTTTACTGAGAGATACTTTGCCGCATCGTGTTATGTCAATGTCCACAGAGCAGCAAATGTGTTCATCCATCTCTCCAGCTGGTGGACAGTTAAACAAACACCAATGAATTAAAGCCCAATTGTAACCAACCTTCAATAGAATAGAGGCTTGTAGAATTGGTCTACAAGCTTCAGTTGTCCAGTATCCTTCATTACAGTTCTGTTTTTACTCCCAGTACCATCCACAACTCTACTCTTCAGCAAGGTTTGTTGGTGGGTGCGTTGTAGTGCTGACATGTCGCACCACTGTATGGATACAACTGCTATGACATAGAGAGCAGCAATACTTCCACCCAGTCTGTTCTACAGATATGCGCCTGTTGCTAGAAGAAGCAAGAGCACTGTAGGGAATGATACTGGCCAGATGAAGCTTGTCATACAATGTTACCAATAAGTGTTGTCAGTGTCACCCGAGAACAGGAAGTGTCTATAGATTTATCTTTTGGTATGATTTGCTTTTAAAATAAGACCTAAAGATTAAGAGGAATAAACTTTTTGACATTGCAGGTACATGTGCAATAACATATAGCATACAAGCCTTCAATGTAGATACACTTTTATTGTAGTTCATTCAGCCCCAGGCCCAACCTGACAATCTTATACTCACCTGTCCTTTATCCAATAAGATATTACTGGCAATGGGCTAGCCTGGTAAGTTTGTCCAGAGTACGAGCTTGCACTCCAGAATCTAAAATTCTAAAGAGTTTTTTTTTTTACATGCTAGTCTCATATTATAGGGGAAGTCCTAAAACTAAAATCTCTAAATCTACCTGCAGGCACAATCTAAAGCCTAGTACACATTTAGAGATTTTAGTTTTAGGCTGGACTTCCCCTTTAATATGAAGAGATTACTCCATTTATGAAAATTCTCATACGATAGAATATAACTTTAGTAGTGATGCAATGTGTTGTATTGTATTATAATGTATTCTTTCATTTCCAAGCATGCATATTCTTGCTCTTCCGATTTTTTTTGGATGAAAACTGTACTAATTAAATGAAAATCAGACGTTGTGTTCACGTATGATAAAAGTTTTCTAGCCTGCACCTTCAGTTTTTGTCATCCAAACAGTCGGAATCAGCTGTCAAAAGCACTATACTAACAATCAGATAGTCAGCCAATTGTTTGTCATATGGACATTTTCCTACGATTTTCTTATTGTGTGTATGGGCTTATAAGCTCACACTAGAAATAAACATAAGTGCAGAACACACATATAAGCCTAGCCAAAATTATTTTGACAATCTGGTATACAGCCTTGTCAGCTGTATTTTATTACATATGGGACATGTGAGTATTGTACTGGCTGTTAGAAAATGAAGGTAATCGTACATGTGTAACTGCAGGTGCAGGTGCAGTTAAACGGTAAAAGTCTTTGCCATTGTATAATCATCATCATCATTTTCTTGTTCTTTTTTTTATTACCGGATGTACTTCTTAAAGTAGCAAAAAAATTCAGAAATGTTGTAGTTCCTTGGGTACCTTTAAGGGCAATTTCATATCAGCCACTGCTTTACAAGGTGAAGTCTGGTGGAATCATTGCAGTGCAGATTCATATGGAGAGAAACGGGAAGCTGAAGGATTGCAGTCTCTAGAGACAAAAAACAAGAATGTATGAGCTGAAGTGGGACCAGAATATGATCACAATATGTGTAGTGGTTTGCATCTCTGTCTCCTTCTCTTAGGCTGGGCTCACACAAGAATGTATGATGTTTGTTGCATTGTGCTATGGGTTTTTATTATTTAAGCACTTTAAATATATAGTACTTTTTCTGAATTGAATGCACTGAAGTATACAGGTTCTATTGTGTGTGCAGGTCCTATTGAAAATAAAAATATTCTATCTTGTCTGTGCATTTTCTTGCATTTGACAATGAAGCAAAATGCATGGCAATGCATGCAGAGGGAGCAAGCCCCCAGAGCTCAAGTCAGTGCAGAGAATTATGTCATGTTGAAAGAATTAAGCCTCGTACACACGCAACGATTGTTGACCGACCGATCGGCCGTCTTTTGTCCAGTGTTGTTGTGTTGGTTGAAATGTGCTCTAGACTGCACACAAATTTTTTCGGCCAACAACAACCAACTTCACAAGTGATGTCATGTGCTGGTTTACTTTCAGTGTGTTTTTTCTTCTCTGAGCATGCCCAGTCTTGCTCATCTGATGTTTGTCTGCCGAAATCTGTACTGACTGGCGAACAATCGGCCGTTCTGTTGACGGCCAACAAAAATTTTATAGCATGCACACCAGATTTTGTTCGGCCGAAAAGTCGCAGTCGGTTGTCGGAATCATCATACTAACAAGCCGACAATCGGCCTGATCGGACGTTGGCCGAAATTTCACTGCCAACAATCGATGCGTGTGTACAAGGCATTAAGTGGTTTCTTATAAGTCCACTAATAACCCATTGCTTTACACTACCAATCAACATTGGGTAAACTAACAAGTTAATTGTGTATTCAGCTTATCTCAACCCCTACAAAAGGAATGTATCATCTTTTTTTTTAATTTAAAAAGATGCATGACCCCATTACATACTACACTTCAAATTGTAACTATTGACTATTGTATCTGAAGGTGCAAAAGGTGAGCGAGGAAACCCTGGTATCTCAGGTGCTGCAGGATTTGAAGGATTTCCAGGAAAGGATGGATTATATGGTCTTCCTGGCTCTGCGGGTCCTCCTGTAAGTAGATTTATCTGATCAAAAATGAAAAACAGTAATATGTGCTTTTATGTGGACCTGCACTGGCAACCAACTAGCAAAGAGAAACAGGGCTTTATTCACAAAGCTAACACATCAGAATTAGGATGATTGTTTAAAAAAAAATGACAGGCAGGGCATGCCAGTGTTAGTTTCGGTCTGCCTGCTGAAATTTTCCAAGCAGTAAATCCCAGTGCAGATTTGTTTAGTATTTGATCACCTGAGCCCATTTAGGCATAGTCAAAATTCTTAAACCCTGATGAAGGAAGAACGTGTTTGGACCCTGAAGCGTATTCTGCTATGAATCAGTGTAATCATTAAATTAGCTTGGACTCCTGGACAATTGGTTGGCACTTCTTGTCACTTGGTTGGATTGTATGTGCAAGAAGACTGTGACAAAGGCTGTGAACCATAAGCCAATCACAGCCTGCCTTATGCAGCTACAGCCAGTAGGAGCATGGAAAGCAGAAGACATACACAGATGGAAAAGTAATTCCCTGATGTGTATGTGTACTCATAGCCCGGAGCACAGAAGGTACATGCTTCTTGAGTGCAGCATAAACAGAGTCTCTCCAACAAAAGGCAAAAAATGTAGTCCATATCTTTTTATTAGGATCCCCATGTAGCACCCTCACTGTTGCTTGAGTAGGTACATTTAGTTTGTCTACCCTGTAGGCAGAGGAGCATGCATTTTTTTGTTTAGGAGCAGTGCTTTAAAGGCTGTGGCTCTGTTATCACCCCCTTTCTTCTTTAACTCTTTAGATAATTCCAGAACATAATGTGTGGATGGACAGAGGCTGCAGCCTGAGTATTTATGGAGTTTTCACCAATTCCTGGGTAGGCAGGACCCAGAAGGTGGGGAGATAACCCATAAATATGCAGAAGCCTGGCAGTCTGAGAGCAGAGTCCAGGGCCTAGCCATCTGGAAGTAACTCCTGTGCTGGGGAGCTCTGTCCCCCTGTCTCAGTACATGGTAGGCTTAGCTGTGAACCACAAGCAAAGCCAATACAGCCTGTTCAGCAGAGAGACCAAGACAGCGGCCACCCTGAGTACTAGCCAGCCATGTACACAAAGAAAAGAGAGGACTGTGTAGTGAAATACCCCACATGTATGGGACTAAGGGTAAGCTTAAATGCAGAGCAAGTCAGCCAGGAGCACCCCGTCCCATCTCTATCTTGAGCCTAGAGCAGCCAGGTGCTGTGCAATGCAGCCATGTGCTGTCTGTTTGTTTTTGGAAATATGTTGCTATGTTATTCCTGCATTATCACTCCAACCTAGTTCCACTGTTTAGATTAGAGTAACCAGGGCGGTTAGCAGGTCCTCATTTGCTGATCACAGTTAACAGTTCTTCAAGTTCTAGGTATCCCATGTACCCCAGTCCTTATCCAAGTTCATCATTCTGAAAATAAACTCCAAAAAAACAAAACCACTAGACTGTTTCTTGAGCCAGTTGGTGTGTGTGAAAAATTCCTGTTGCCTGGCTGTGGGTGCTAGGTGGAGGGAAAGGGTCCGAATTCCAGCAGCTTCTTCATGGGTAGTTCTACACCCACTACCAGGATTGAATTGTTTCTAGAAATCTTGGTTCTGGACATCACAGTGAGAGCCAAAGTGACTCTCATATTGAGAGTGTTCTGATGAAGGGTGGAAATGTCATGTGACAATGAATAATACACATACGAGGTCCTTATTTTACATGGGAAAAGTTTCTGGTCATAGTGTTCAAGAGTGAATTTGGATGAATTTGCATAATCAAACAACTCCAAAGAAAAAAAATATCATTCAAAAACAGCTGTAGACAAAAGCATTTGATAGTGTAGAATGGGACTACCTATGGGCTGTTATGGATAGATTTGGCTTACGGGTACACTTTATCTCTTGGGTTAAACTCCTGTATCATACCCCAATAGCAGCTATCCAGGAGAATGGTTGAATGTCCCCACCATTTCCACTCCATCTGGGCACTAGGCAGGGCTGTCTCCTGTCCCCTTTACTTTTTGCTATTGCCATAGAACCCCTTGCTGTCCTTAATAGGTCTAACTGGATGATTACAGGCTTCAGGTATGGTTCCCTGGAATAAAAAGTCATGCTGTATGTTTGCTGACGACACCATGCTTCTATTGGGTGACACCTCCCGGTCCCTTTTGGAAGCAATGGCCGTTATTACGAACTTAGGTTCCTATTCTGGGCTCCTCATTAATTGGACTTAGTCCTCCCTGATGTTGCTGGATGCTGCCCGGGGTTGTCAGACCGTGGCTGAGGCCTGCATTCCCATTCCCACCGAATTTCGCCATCTGGGTGTACAGGTAACCCCTAAGCCCCTGGACTATACCCGGCTTAATATAACTCCACTACTGGCAAGGTTTAGAGATTTAGAGAGAAAGTTAAAGTTTGGTCCCAGCTCCGCCTGTCATTGGCAGGCAGAGCCAACCTGATAAAAATTATCCTCATGCCTCAGTTACTATATGCCCTCCGCATTGTCAATTCTATCTTTAGGTCCCTTCTGTGGTTGTCCAAGAACCCCAGAATCAAACTGGAGCATCTCCAGAGGCCTAAGGACTTTGGGGGACTAGCGCTGCCTAACCCATGGCTGTATTATTTGGCTTCTCAGCTACAACATATAGCCCCAGCTATGGGTGCAGGCAGACAAGAGTCCGCTGCCCTTCTCTTGGCCCACTCCATGGGATGGGGTGAGGTGGCGGCCCTTCTAGAATCACTGCGGTTTGGTAGATCTAGCAAGCAGTTCCCTACCTATGTTCTTATGCAGCAAACATGGAATAAGGCCCGACAGCTTCAACAGGTGGTGGGTTATACTAGCTTTAGTCATATTTGGGAGAACGCTAGATACCCTGAGTTGGCCAAGTTACCTTATGGGGCCAGGTGGGCAAAGCATGGAGTTACCTGAAACATGTATTTCGGAATGGGACCCATTTGATGAGCTGAGGGTTGCATTTCACCTCCCGGTGTCCATGAGATTTTATTACATGCAGCCTCGACACGCGATTAGGGCCCAGATGGGAGATGACCTGTGGCTGTAGTCTCCAGCTCCTGTGTTTCACTTTATGTCTACGGTTGACTCCTTCAACGGTTTCATATCACACTGTTATTCGCTGTTGTTGGGGTCCTTCATGGACCACCACCCTCTATGAATGTCAGCCCACTGGGAGAGGGATCTGGGTCCAGGCCCCAGGGATTATTCAGTGTGCCATTCTGAGAGCTTTGTTCCAAGCCAGGAAATTTGTTTTGCTGCACTGGATTTCCCCGGACATCCCCTCTGTTAAGGAATAAATTGCCGTGATGGGGGACATGCTTAGACTAAAAAGGTACATATACCAGCACAGGGGCATCCCTGGCAAATTTGAGAAGTTGTGTGCTCCATGGTTGGCCATACCGGGCCTGGCCCCGGTGGACCTGGTACTAGACAGATTAGTGGCTGGAGTGATGTGAGGGCAGAGCTTGGTATAATAATTGGGGATGGTTCTTAATAATCTGAAAAGTTTGTGACTGATGCCTCCTTGTGGATATGTGCAGTTGAGCTGCCAGCTTGGCTGCCTAGGGTGCTATATGTTGATGATGCGGGTATGCAGGATGCTGATTTAATTTGCATGTTCTATGTACACTGTGGATCGTATGTTCTGGACTCTGTATTGTTTATTGCACAAAAGTTTAATAAAGTCTTTCTTGATAAAAAAAACAGCTGTAGACAAAACTGCATTTATCTTATTTCAAATTTACATTTACACAAAATTGTTGGTACATACCGTAAATATAAATAATTCAGTATTAATTGAATTTGGCTATGTGGTAATGTAAAATGTGGATTTTGATGTATAGAACCTTTCTGAGCATGTAAATATGCTTTGCAAATGAACATATGAAACAAAATATAAACAGAAAATGTGCATAATCGTGGGTGTACTGGTATCAGCATCAATAAGGATTGCATTGATGAATCTGAGCATCAGAAATGACTGCTTACAAGATTCTGGAAAAGGGAGAAATTGCATTTTTCTATTTCACAGTATTTTCCTACATAAAAAAAAAACAAAACAAAAACGAAAGTGTGATATTTGGTATGCTAGTAAAAGAAAGACAAGCCCGTCTTGGTTGCAAAATGGCAAAATATGCTGTTGTCATGGAGGTATAAAATAGCTGTAAGTCTAAAAGTGGATAATAAACAACTCAATGCGTAGCAAGATTAATGTAACATAAGTGATTTTTGTTACAGGGTGATTCTCCAAAAGGACTAATAGGAGACCCTGGATTTGCAGGCTCTCCCGGTCTTGAAGGAGCTCGGGGTGAGCCTGGGTTACCAGGTTTAGGATTCCCAGGGCCAAAGGGTGCACATGGGTTTCCTGGACAGCCAGGAAGAGATGGATCACCAGGAATTCCAGGACTTCAAGGTTTACCAGGTAAGAAATATACCTCCAAAATTTAGGGTTCATGTACTTTCTGAAACTGCACTGGTATGTTTTACCTTTTTATTTTGTGACCAATGTGCATAAGCCACTATATAAACTAGGGGAGGCTAACATAATACTGACAAACTTAGCAAAAAGAAATAGAGGACACCAACTGCACAGATCTCACTCTAGCTACCCTGTTGAATAACTTGATCTGTCTTCACTTTCTAAATGTACTTTGATATCCATAGTGATATTAAAGGGTTTTTTTTTTTTTTTTTTTTTAGTAAAATAAAGAAGATGTTATAATTACCTGCACTGTGCAAATATATTACACAAAGCTGCCCTTTACTTCCTCTTCTGTAATCTCCCACTAGCACTGTCTTCTACTTCTTCCTCTGGATGTCCCCACAGCAAGCCATGTGCTATGGGGGCACCCATGCAGATGTACTCCAAAGCTGGGCTGTGTGCACCCACAGACACACACAGCACGGCTTAGCCACTCCCTCCTCACAAGATTTGAATTACAGCAGCAGGAGCCCTTGTTTTATTTACCCTAATGCAGAGAATGCATTAATAAAAACTTCATCCCTGCACAATATACCTTTAAAGCCTGTCAATGTTAAAGTATATCTGTATTCGTATTATGTTAGGATTCGTCCGGCTCCATGATAAAGAACCCCCCCCCCCCCCCAGTGCCTACACATCAGTTCAGCTGCAAAACCTTGGGTACTGCACCATATACCAACCGGCTCCCAAGAATGCAAACATTCTTTTTTTTTGTGTGCCTTAATAAGAACCTAATTTGTAAACTCATTGCTCAGTGCTGTTGTCTATTCTGCACATCTAAAGACACTCAATTGCTTGATTCTTTCTTCATTGTATTGTAGTATCCTGCTTTTTAATTATTCATTTTGTATACGGATTAGTTAAAAGAAAGAAAAAAAATGATTTTGCTACCCATGTGCAATATCCTATTCAAACGGCATATTAAATAAAGTAAGCTTGAGAGGGGTCATGCATTTATTGTGATCTGGTCTGTGCCCCACCATCTGCTGGAAACAAGTGGTAGTGCATTAGTGGTATACAAGTAAACCTTTTTGCTGAAAAAGAATGGAAGCTGCTAGGGCTGACTTCTGAAAATACCAGTTCCCTGGCTCTAATGCAGATCCAATATCCTTAAAACTTTCTAAAGCTCTTACCAAAAAAAAAAAAAAGTGCAGATTAGAAGTTCTGACCATTTCTGACTTTCCTACAATACTTGCTTTTTTTTTTCTAAGCCTCAGAAAGTGCAGATGCCAGAGACAACCATGCACCTAGCTCTTTTAAAACTAAAGCAGCTCCCATATCACTCTCAATACAATTTTTAGTATTGCATTAAACATTATCTGAACAGAATCTGTGGTTTTTTTTTTTGTTTTTTTTTTTTTTTAAATAAAAAAAAAAATATATATTTTTTACTAGGAAAAAACAAGATATTGTTATAATAATAGATTTTGAAATTTAATTTCGGTGTTCCTCTCCAACTGTTGCAGACATCTTTCCTTTCTTTTTATCACAGGCGACTGTTTTAAGGAGCCCGGAGAAGACAATGAAGTAGGCCAAAGGCGTAAGTTGACCCTTTCATACATTGTAGAATGGATAGCCAGTCACCAAATAGCTTATAACTCTTTTAAGTTACTTAACACTTCCAGCAAGATAGTTGTGAAATAATAAAGCATGTAGCAGTGTAGCATATCAGTGTTTAGGTTTAATTTACTGATTTAATTTATAAAAAAAAGATACAGTATGGTTCAACTGGCTAAACAGCATTAAAACGGCAGTTCTATATCAGACAACACTTTGGAGTTTTATTGCACTTTATTGGAGGGAAGTAAAAGAATAATGTTAATCTAAATATAGTAAGGTCAAGACTTATTTAAAAAAATGCAGAATGATGCCACAGTGAACCAAGAGTGAGAAGAATCTATATCTGAGGAACCAGCAACACAATTCTGATAGTAGTTCAGATATAGGCATGTCAAACATCCAGCCCTCTCGCTTTGGAGCCTTAATGGCTTAGGGATAATAACTCAGCATGACACCATATTTTCTCCATTTTAAAAAAGGAATACTTCCTTGCATAATTTTGTAATGAAATTCATATGGAAATATTTTATGGTCACTTTCTGAGGTTAATATGTTGTATGTATCAATTTTAACTATATTAAAGTGGATTAAAGATCCACTTATTTACTAAGGCCCTCATGCCAAAACACTGCAATTATCTTAAAAAAAAAAAAAAAACAACTTGCTTCCTTTATGCAGGACACTGTTTCTATAATCCATACATTTCTAGTATGTATTAAATGTATTTGTTTTTTTAAAGCTTTGATTACCACATTTTAGTGGCCATGGCTACCTATGTGATGTGAGTTTCACACACCAAAAGATTCACAACTACATGCAAGTAGAAAGTAGCTGAATAAACACAAAAATAAACTTGGTAAAAAATCCAAATTTTTCATACACGGTGTTTATATAAAGAACAATAAACTATTCACAGATATACTGTACATCTATTAGTCTGATATCTGTTTATGGAATTTTTTAAAGTATTGAAATCCATCAATATCCTACCTTAAAATTGTATGCTCACTTTTTTAATTCAAAAAGGTTAATATAAATCTACTATTCCTTCAATAGCAACAGATGATAAACCCTTATATAACAAAGGAATGTATTGGGCAGATAAGATATAGCATAGTAAAATTAAATACAGTATACTGTTGACTTCTAATTTCTATATTACTGAGTGTATAGATTGCACAGTTATCAACATCTGCAGAAGCTTATTTTATCAATTTTCGACCGCAAAAATCTCAAAAAAATATCTTTACAGCTATATTTCCAGGCCGTACGTGTACATTAACGCCACCACCAGCTCCAGCAGGAACAAGAGGCCCCCCAGGATTACCAGGATTTAATGGTAAGAATGTTTTACTACATTACATGGAAAAAAAGACTTTTGTCTTTTCATTAATGGGGAAGTCTAGGCAAAAATATAAAATCAAACCCAGTACATTGGTAACAATAACACCGTAAATAAATATATGTTTCTCTCTCTCTCTCTCTCTCTCTCTCTCTCTCTCTCTCTCTCTCTCTCTCTGCCAAATATTTGCTAATTTTGTATTTCATGAGAGCTACACATTCCAAGAAAGTTGGGACAGGTAGCAATAGGAGGACGGAAAAGTTAAATGTGCATATAAGGAACAGCCGGAGGACCAATTTGCAAATTATTAGGTCAATTGGCAACATGATTGGGTATAAAAAGAGCCTCTCAGAGTGGCAGTGTCTCTCAGAAGTCAAGATGTGCAGAGGATCACCAATTCCCCCAATGCTGCGGCAAAAAATAGTGGAGCAATATCAGAAAGGAGTTTTTCAGAGAAAAATTGCAAAGAGTTTGAAGTTATCAACATCTACACTGCATAATATCATCCAAAGATTCAGAGAATCTGGAACAATCTCTGTGCGTAAGGGTCAAGGCCGGAAAACCATACTGGATGCCCGTGATCAGCGGGCCCTTAGACGCCACTGAATCACATACAGGAATGCTACTGTAATGGAAATCACAACATGGGCTCAGGAATACTTCCAGAAAACATTGTCGGTGAACACAATCCACCGTGCCATTCGCCGTTGTCAGCTAAAACTCTATAGGCCAAAAAAGAAGCCATATCTAAACATAATCCAGATGCGCAGGCGTTTTCTCTGGACCAAGGCTCATTTAAAATGGACTGTGGCAAAGTCGAAAACTGTTCTGTGGTCAGACAAATCAAAATTTGAAGTTCTTTTTGGAAAACTGGGATGCCATGTCATGCCATGTCATGTAAAGAGGACAAGGACAACCCAAGTTGTTATCAGCAGCGCTCAGTTCAGAAGAATGCATCTCTGATGGTATGGGGTTGCATGAGTGTGTGTGGCATGGGCAGCTTACACATCTGGAAAGTCACCATCAATGCTGAAAGGTATATCAAAGTTCTAGGACAACATATGCTCCCATCCAGACGTCGTCTCTTTCAGGGAAGACCTTGCATTTTCCAACATGACAATGCCAGACCACATACTGCATCAATTACAACATCATGGCTGCGTAGAAGAAGGATCCGGATACTGAAATGGCCAAAAAACATTTGGCGCATCATAAAGAGGAAGATGCGACAAAGAAAACCTAAAACAGTTGAGCAACTAGAAGCCTGTATTAGACAAGAATTGGACAACATTCCTATTCCTAAACATGAGCAACTTGTCTCCTCAGCCCCCAGATATTTACAGACTGTTATAAAAAGAAGAGGGGATGCCACACAGTGGTATACATGGCCTTGTCCCAACTTTTTTGAGATGTGTTGATGCCATAAAATTTAAAATCAACTTATTTTTCCCTTAAAATGATACATTTTCTCAGTTTAAACATTTGATATGTCATCTATGTTGTATTCTGAATAAAATATTGAAATTTGTAACTTCCACATCATTGAATTCTGTTTTTATTCACAATTTGTACAGTGTCCCAACTTTTTTGGAATCAGGTTTCTGGGTGTGTGTATATATATATATATATATATATATATATACATATATATGGGGCACATTGAAAATAATTGTTTTCTATGTTCCATGTTCAGACTGCAACGTGGTGTGGTGAGCTGCGGTTAAATCAGATATACTCTATGATGCTCTGCAGAGACATGAAATAAGTTTCACATTGTGGATTTCAAATAAGTTAAAAAAAGTACACATTGAGATGGTTTGAAACATGCATCACACCACCTCCTTCAGCACACCTAACTGCATTCAATAACTGACATCTGCCCACACACTAGAACGGAGTGTTTAGTGAATGAACCCTGAAACAAGTGTATTTATGAGGACTCACAGTCACAAAATTCTGTCTCCACTGCTCCTGGATAATGGGATATAATTCAGTATCTGGGATCTTAGCTGACACGGGGTATATCAGAAAAGTGGGACTGCCTTCATGTTTTTCCTTATAGATAACGTACAGTGCATCTGGAAAGTATTCACAACGCTTCACTATTTCCACATTTTGTTATGTTACAGCCTTTTTCCGAAATTGATTAAATTCATATTTTCCTCAAAATTCTACAAACAATACCCTATAATGACAATGTGAAAGAAGTTTGTTTGAAACCTTTGAAAATTTATTAAAAATAAAAACAAAAAACTCACATGTACATGTGAGTTTTTGAGTTTTTGAGTGCCATGACACTCAAAATTGAGCTCAGGTGCATCCTGTTTCCACTGATCATTCTTGAGATGTATCTACAACTTGATTGGAGTCCACCTTTGGTAAATTCAGTTGATTGGACATGATTTGGAAAGGCATACAGCTGCCTGTGAGGTCCCACAGCTAACAGTGCATGTTAGAGCACAAACCAAGCCATGGAGTCAAAGGATTTGTCTGTAGACCTCCGAGACAGGATTGTATGGAGGCACAGATCTGGGAAAGGGTACAGAAACTTTTTGCATCATTGAAGGTACCAATGAGCACAGTGGCTTCCATCATCTGTAAATGAAAGAAGTTTGGAACCACCAGGACTCTTCCTAAAGCAGGCCGAACAGCCAAACTGAGCGATCAGGGGAGAAGGGTCTTAGTCAGGAAGGTGACCAAGAACCCGATGGTCACTCTGACAGAGCTCCAGCCTTTCTCTGTGGAGAAAGGAGAACCTTACAGAAGAACAGCCATCTCTGCAGCACTACATCAATCAGGCTTGTATGGTAGAGTGGCAAGACGGAAGCCACTCAACAGTAAAAGGCACACGACAGCCCATCTGGAGTTTGTCAAAAGGCACCTGAAGGACTCTCAGACCATGAGAAACAAAGTTTTCTGGTCTGATGAAACAAAGATTGAACTCTTTGGCTTGAATAGCAAGCATCATAGCTGGAGGAAACCAGGTACTGCTCATCACCTAGCCTATACCATCCCTACAGTAAAGCATTGTGGTGGTAGCATCATGCTGTGGGGATGTTTTTCAGTGGCACGAACTGGGAGACTAGTCAGGATTGAGGGAAAGATGAATGCAGCAATGTACAGAGACATGTTTGATTAAAACCTGCTCCAGAGCACTCTGGACCTCAGTCTGGGGTGAAGGTTCATCTTAAGATAGGACAACGACCCTAAGCACACAGCCAAGATAACAAAGGAGTGGCTATGGAATGACTCTGTGAATGTCCTTGAGTGGCCCAGGCAGAACCCAGACTTTAACCGGAATGAACATCTCTGCAGAGATCTGAAAATGGCTGTGCACCAACGCTCCCCATTCAACCTGATGGAGCATGAGGGGTCCAGCAAAGAAGTATAGGAGGATCTGCCTAAAAATAGGTGTGCCTATTGTAGCATCATACTCAAAAGACTTTAGGCTGCCAAAGGTGCTTTAACAAGGTATTGAGCAAAGGATGTAAATACTTATGTATGGGTTTTTTTTAATCTTTGATAAATTTGCAAAGATTTCAAACAAACGTCTTTCACGTTGTCAATGTGGGGTATTGTTTGTAGAATTTTAAGGAAAATAATGCATTTAATCTATTTTGGAATTAGGTTGTAACATAACAAAATGTGGAAAAAGTGACATGCTGTGAATACTTTCCAGATGCACTGTATTTGCTAAAATGTGGTTCTTTAAGCGCTGTGTCATTTCTCCAATGTATTGTAAACCACAAGGGCATTTCAGTGGGTAGACTACATACTCTGTATCACAAGGGACTACCATCTCTAAATTGAATTAATTATGTATTTAACTTAGAGATGCTACTTAGAGGTTCATACATGCAGCAGCCTTTTGCTGCCATGGCCAAATTCTGGGTCCTTCTGATCAACAGTGATTGAAGCATCAGAACTTACTGCTTCATCCCCCTCTTATGTTCTCATTGGTTCACTACTATGTTGTGATATCTTAATGGTTGAAAGGTAAGTGCATGAGACAGAAAGATGAAAGAAAAGTACCAACACTAACAGAAAGTTGTGTAGCTTTGCCTGCCAGGTCAATGTGGGATCTTAAGCCCCGTACACACGTACCGATGGTCGGCTTACAAATGTTCCTCTTTTCTCCCCGGGATGTCGGTGTCTGCTGAAAAGTGCAAAGACAGCACAAGGACAGCACAAGAATTTTGTCCACCGACTGCAGAAGTGATGTCATGTAATGGTTAACTTTCCCTGTGTTTTCTATTTTCTGAGCATGCCCAGTCTTGCAAATCTGCGGTCTGTCGGCCGAATTGTGTACTGACAGGCGAACAATCGTCCGTTCTGGTGTCGGCATACAAATATTTTCATGTTTGCAAGAAAGACTTTTGTCCGCGGATTGTGCGCAGACATCTGTCGGAGGCACCATACTAACACGCGTACAATCGGCAGATCCTTCGTCCACCGACGTTTGTATGCCGACGATCGGTACGTGTGTACGGGCCTTTACTGTAGAAGTAGGATTTTGGGGGCCACTGCAGGTATGTGAAGGAACTTTTAGGTGCCCACATAATGTATTATTAAAGTAAAGAAAATTTTGTAAATGTTCATTCAGCAAAGTAAAATTATGTTTACTTTGAATAACAAATCATGGCCAGGATAATTAAAGTTACAAAAAAACACCCTTTTATCTTACAGTTGATTTGTGTGAACATAGTTTATCTTTATAAGTGAAAATTCTCTTTCTGTAACTTATCCTGTTATCTAATTATTTTCATTTCCGTTGTGTTTTTGTCACATTAGGTGTAAGAGGTGTAAAAGGTCAGATAGGTCAATCGGGTGCAGATGGAATCCATGGATTTAAAGGACTCAGAGGTGACCCTGGACCTGATAGCTTTCCTGGTCCACAAGGTAACTGCTTATTCACGTATTACTGGAAAATCGAATTTACCTTGAAAAGTAATTTAATATACAGGACATTTTCCTGTGTCTTTTTTCTTTTGTTACGTCATAATCTCTATAATTCCTATGTTTATCTTGATATTATTTTTTCTGTTCTTTCTTCCTTTCAATCACTAACATTATTGTCCCCTGACTTTTGCCCTGGTCTGGCAACCCAGTTCCACCTGCTGTCTGATATAAGATCAGTCCTTGTAAAGGCTTTCAATCAGTGACTTTATTTAGGCTGTGCTCAGATCAGCCATTCTTGCAAGAGCAACGTTTGCCCATGTGTCGCTAAGCCCTATCATTTTTTTCTCCTTTTTCCTGGGAGCCCCGATGTGCACTCTGCTCACCTGTCCCAAGTAATCATGCCTGCTGAGTGGTACCCTGTCCTTAAATGTGCCACTGTGCATGCTGCTTACCTGTCTCTAGAAACTCTGCACACTGAGCGGTACTATGTCCCTGAAAGTACTGCTATATACTCTGCTCATCTGTCCCTAAAAATCCTGCAGGCTGAGTGGTACCCTGTCCTCTGAAGTGCTGCTGTGCACTCTGCTTACCTGCCTGTGGCAATCTTCAAACCCCTTGGGACTCCTGTACTCTACACTGTACTCGGTCACTTGTTCGCCTGTGTGCGGTACTGATACATTCCTCAGCAATCCTGTGCCACCCCCCTTCCTTTTGGAGTCTCTCACTCACCTTGCCTGGGCTGTTAGTAACTGGGGCAGCGACCTGGGAGCTTAAAGCAGCTAACCCATCTCCAACATCAGGAGCTATGGAGTAGACTGCCTATTCCTTGGACAGTGCTCCTTGGTGAAACCAGCTGTTGACAGGGCAGGCTCTCTCCATCTGTGGTCAGCAAGTCCATGATAATTATATAGTTATATACTGATATAGTTTTTTAAATACTGGCATCTTTGCCAGTCTTACAAAGAAAATAAAGACAGGATTTTAATTTGCTTAATACTCTGTTTCATGAAATGCCCTTTGGTAGAGTTATTTTGACATGCAAATAAAATATCAATATATAAAAATACTACAAGTGCAAGGCCTTGTTCACACAGGGCGCATTAATCCATGCCACGTGTGATGGCTGTGTTTATCCTCACAGGGATGCAAAGGTGCTCTGTGCACCCCTTTTCAGCAGTCTCATTGCAGTAATTTGGAACTCATCAAGTGCCTATGCACCTACATGGATGGCACATTAGGAGCAACAGTTGGGTCCATGAAGCCGCTGTGTCCCAAATGACATGAATGGGACTGCCCAAATGGGGATGCACAGAACACCTGTACATCACTGGTTGGGTAAACACAGCCATCACACGTGACACAGATTCATACACCCCCATGTGAACAAGGTCTAAATTAAGCACTGAGCTGAAACAAGCAGGCATCAATTGAGGTTGTAGAAACTTTTAACCAGAATATATGTTTGGGTTAGAAAATCAGAAAATATAGTACCGAAGCCAGGGTATAGGTATAATAGTATTTTCTTAAGATAGTCAGTTTCTCTCATTACGCAATTAATCATAGTTAATTACATCTAAAGAGAATAGAAACAAGCCATAAGTACCAGTCTGCTCTAAAGTGTACATTAACCCAGAGCATGCTGGCTTTCTTGTGTAGATTTGAGCAATATCTTTGCATACAGGGAAGGGATTTTCACATATCCATCCCTGGTTCTTTTAGGCCTAAACATTTAAATAACCTACCTTCAGCCAGTGTCAAAACGATGTACATTTTTTTTTCATAAAGTAATTATATCTAAACCAACTGCCTCTACCAGCCCCATAGAGGTCTTTGGGGCTGAACTGGGCTGGGCTGGATGTCAGATCAAGAAGCCAGCAGAGGAATGTAATTAATTCCTCAAAGTGTGATCTAAGTAAGTATAGCGATTTTGTTTTTTTAGCCAAAACCTTATAGGTATTAATCCAACACAGTCAGATACCAGAGGGTAGAGAGAATTAAGGTTAAGGGGTACATGGCCACATGGAGAGAGACTTCAAATATTAGAGTGCAGTTTAGTTAGAGTCTAATTTGGCATTTAGGACCAGTTGTGCATATGAGTATAACTTGATTCCCCCTCACCTTTCTTCTCATCTTACAATTTTCCATAAATAATTTTTCTGTTTTTAGCTTAACAAAAGTGACGGGTGTCTATCTTTTACACTTTGAGGAAACCACTCTTTATTGCAGAACAGGCCTCCTGCCTCCAAACAGCATCCTCTAGTGTAGCCTAAATGCCTAAAAATTGCCAAGAAATTGTATACAAATCGGTTTTACGGATGAAGCCTGCCTTTTAGTTACACAAAGTCACAGGTTTTCATTATGCACCATTACAGCATCCTAGCTGCTGGCATCCTAACAACCAATGACATCATCAGTTGATAGAGAGGATGTCAGTTGCCTGCATAGCATCCTTGTTTGACCCTCCCCTGCCCCTCTCTGTCAACATTAGCTGAGTGATGTAGAAAAAATAAGGGAGAAGAGAAACATTTGAATACTAGTCAGTACCAGTTTACAAAGGTGTATTTGCTTTGGAAAAAAGAAAATCACCTCGACTGTTACGTGTCCTACATGTGTTGATGTTGCTGCATTATGTAAAACTATTAGAATACATTACATTTTGGAATGGGGTGCATCAAGACTGTCCATAATTTTTAAAGGGTGCCTTGACTGAAAAATGGTTGAGAAACACTGCTCTAGTTGGATATTCTACTACTGACAGCAATACAAATTCGAATAAATATTTCTAAAGAGATACAGTTCTACTTAATTGCTTTTTTTCTGCTGTTTATTTTTGGTTCATATATACAGTATCTCAAAAAGTGAGTACACCCCTCACATTTTTTGTAAATATTTTATTATATCACAGCTGTATATATGTCATCCCCCTTCACACCTGCATTTACAGTATGTCATTCCCCTCACACCTGTATATATGTCTGCCCCCCGACTCCTGTATATATGTCAGCCCCCCCCACACCTGTATATATGTCAATCCCCCACACGCCTGTATATATGTCAGCCCCCCACACACCTGTATACAGTATCTCACAAAAGTGAGTACACCCCTCACATTTTTTGTAAATATTTTATTATATCTTTTCATGTGACAACACTGAAGAAATTACACTTTGCTACAATGTAAAGTAGTGAGTGTACAGCTTGTATAGCAGTGTAAATTTGTTGTCCCCTCAAAATAACTCAACACACAGCCATTAATGTTTAAACTGCTGGCAACATAAGTGAGTACACCCCTAAGTCAAAATGTCCAAATTGGGCCCAAAGTGTCAATATTTTGTGTAACCACCTTTTTTTTCCAGCACTGCCTTAACACTCTTGGGCATGGAGTTCACCAGAGCTTCACAGGTTGCCACTGAAGTCCTCTTCCACTCCTTTATGACGACATCACAGGGCTTGTGGATGTTAGAGACCTTGTGCTTCTCCACCTTCTGTTTGAGGATGCCCCACAGATGCTCAATAGGTTTTAAGTCTGGAGACATGCTTGGCCAGTCCATCACCTTTACCCTCAGCTTCTTTAGCAAGGCAGTGGTCCTCTTGGAGGTATGTTTGGGGTCGTTAATATGGTGCAATACTGCCCTGTGGCCCAGTCTCCAAAGGCAGAGGGTCATGCTCTGCTTCAGTATGTCACAGTATATGTTGGCATTCATGGTTCCCTCAATGAACTGTAGCTCCCCAGTGCCGGCAGCACTCATGCAGTCCCAGACCATGACACTCCCACCACCATGCTTGACTGCAGGCAAGAAACACTTGTCTTTATACTCCTCACCTGGTTCCTGCCACACACGCTTGACACCATCTGAACCAATTAAGTATATCTTTGTCTCATCAGACCACAGGACAGAAATCAATGTCCTTAGTCTGCTTGTCTTCAGCAAACTGTTTGCGGGCTTTCTTGTGCATCATCTTTAGAAGAGGCTTCCTTCTGGGATAACAGCCATGCAGACCAATTTGATGCAGTGTGCAGCGAATGGTCTGAGCACTGAAAGGCTCACCGCCTCTCTCCTCTTCAAACTCTGCAGCAATGCTGGCAGCACTCATACGTCTATTTCCCAAAGACAACCTCTGGATATGACGCTGAGCACGTACACTCAACTTCTTTGGTCGACCATGGTGAAGCCTGTTCTGAGTGGAACCTGTTCTGTTAAACCTCTGTATGGTCTTGGCCACTGTACTGCAGCTCAGTTTTAGGGTCTTGTCAATCTTCTTATAGCCTAGGCCATCTTTATGTAGAGCAACAATTCTTTTTTTTCAAATCCTCAGAGAGTTCTTTGCCATGAGGTGCCATGTTGAACTTCCAGTGTCCAGTATGAGAGAGTGAGAGCGAACACCAAATTTAACACACCTGCTCCCCATTCACACCTGAGACCTTGAAACACTAATGAGGTACATGACACAGAGGAGGGAAAATGGCTAATTGGGTCCAGTTTGGACATTTTCACTTAGTGGTGTACTCACTTATGTTGCCAGTGGTTTAGATATTAATGGCTGTGTGTTGAGTTATTTTGAGAGGACATCAAATTTACACTGTTATACAAGCTGTACACTCACTACTTTACATTGTAGTAAAGTGTCATTTATTCAGTGTGGTTACATGAAAAGATATAAAAACTCCCCAGGGGGCAGGGCTACATTAGCCTTTAGAACCACATTAAAAATTATCCCTTGGAGTGGGAGTAGGCCTTAACTGCCTATTTAGTTTAGGGGAGAGTTTTTGGCACCTTAACTTATCTCATCCTCTGCTCCCCAGCAGATGATACTCCCCAAAGCATTGGACTGTCCTGTGGCATCATTACATCCAATGCAGGGCTTTGGGCCCTGCATTTATCTTGATATTATGACTTTGATGTTATGACTGTAGGTGCATGGGGGAGAAGACACTGCTGAAAAAGGTCTAGCAATAGTGAGGAGAAGAGTATCAGGTAGGTAGTTCCATTTTTCTATGAACATGCTTACAGAAGGTGAGAATACAGGAATGTCCTTCCTTGTCCTGTCACTACTGGATTTGGTTCATAACCAGGCTGTGTTGCATAAAGCTGAACGCCTGGCATTAGCTAAAATGTACCCTTGCAGTGGGTCCCCCCTGCACTGCAAGGGTTAAACACTTGTTTATTTTAAGGGGGAGACGAAGAGGCTCTAGCTACCCCAGTACTCCACCAGTATACCCCAGTATTCCAGCCTGCGGACCCCTCAGCATCATCAGGTATAATGCAAGGTTATTAACTCAGCAGTGGATGGGGAGGATGGGGTGCGACCAGGAACACCTTAGAGAGGTGGCATTGCTGGACTAGTTGCCAGAGCAAGAATAGGGCAAGTATTTTGTCTGTGTTCTGCCACCCCTAGACATAACAAGCAGTTGCCCTTGCAATGCAGGGGGCGACTCAGTGCGGGGTAGTTTTTGCCTAATTCTCAGAGTTCAGCTTTACCTACAGTGTAGTTGTCAGGGAGGTAATAAACTTGCCTGTGCTATGTATTAGAGGTTCACAAAACTGGCTAAAAATAAATAAAAATCCTTTGGCAGGTAACACAGTTCCCATATGTGTAATTTAACTGAGTTAGATATTTGTCTATACAGCTTTACACAAAGAATCTAACCTATTAGGTGCAATTATTATAGTTTGAATTGTACAATTGAATTTAGTACATAGATGGGGCTAATACCTTTCTTTCTGCATTGACATATATACCTTCTTCATGTTTTCAGGGTTCCCAGGTCGAAGAGGAGATCGTGGTAAGCCTGGAGCACAAGGTTTACCAGGAGAAAGTGGTCCAGTAGGAAAGCCAGGTGCACAGGGATATCAAGGTAGAAAAGGTAGCCCTGGCGATGTGTTGGGAGCTCCATCTGGATCTCGAGGTGATGTTGGATTGCCTGGCTTTTCAGGCCTGAAAGGTGTACAAGGCGACGCTGGCTATCCAGGATTTCGAGGTACATACTGCTAATACTGTATGTTTTTAGATGTTTCTGTATCTTTCTACTTGTACTTTTACCAAAATCTATTTATTAAAAAAAAAAAAAAAAAAAAATGTTGGATGGATGTCAAAAGCATCGCCCCTAGTCATGGTGAATTCTGACCATATTTTGCTAAATGCGGGGCATTCCAATGATTATCAGATCTATCTAGTGGCCATAAAGCAGAATATTTCATGAAATCTGGAAAATACCACATTATGGCCAATAGATGGAGCTGTAACAGTATTAACATTAAAATATCTTTCAACAAAAATACCCTTAATGAAAATCCATTATTGTGCTCAGAATATGTTTGAAGGAAACATTACTCAGCAGGTATTCGTAATCTTTCATATTACTATTTCTTTTTCTCCTAGGTATCAATGGAAGACCTGGGACTCCAGGAATAAAAGGTATTCCAGGTGATCCTGGTATTGCTGGAACTCCTGGATTACCAGGCCCATCAGGGAATGGTGGGTTTCCAGGAATGCCAGGGAAACCAGGGACTCCAGGAGTAGTGGGTCCCTCTGGACTTTCAGGTAAGAGTACAGTGCTTTGTTTTTTTACTTGTATATAATCCTGTGAAAGTATGACTACTGCCAATGCCATAAAACATCTAATGCTCTAAATCATTTCATTGTTCCTTTAACTGTATGAAACAAATATGTCCAGTGCAGTGGAGGGATCTGCAGGGCTGCTGCTAACTGGTTTCCCCACTTCTGCACAACCAGGAAAAGAGCATTTTTTCATCCAGCATGGTTTTTGTTGTATTATTAGGCGTAATAACTTGGATAGGGAATAGGAATTGTGATTCCCAGCTCGACTGCAACAGTAACGGGGGACAACTTCCTCCCTCTGTACAAGATCCTGAACTGTCCTCCTTCCTGGACACTGACAGTCTCTGATGATCGAATGCAAGAGCCCCTTAAAGATTAGGAACGCTCAGTCCCTTTAGAAAGTAGCACAGTGTGTTGTAAGCTGCATACAGGAGTATCTCCAACTCCACTGTAGAAACTGCTCCCAGCTCTACTGCCTGCAGGAACTACCAGTCCACCTGGCTAATCTGAAGATCTCCCGGGATAAAGGATAGAAAGGGTTAGGCACAGGCCTGCCCTCCTGAAAGCTTGCTAGATGTGGCAGTCTCTTTCCTTGTGAATCCCTGGGAGTGCTGATGTACTCACATTGTCCTATTTGCTCCCTGATGCTCCTTAGGCAAGACAGCACTCCATCTTCCACCCGATTCCCCTGCTGGCATGGCTCTTCCATGTTTAAGGCTGGGTTCACACATATGCGGCCGTGGTTCCAGTGCGGGAGTCCGGTGTAGTTTTGTTCAACGGTTCAGGTGCGATTCAGGTGCAAATTTTTACCTGAAATCTCACCTGAACCAGACCCAAAAATCACATAGGACCCTTTTTAAAACCACACTGTGTGTCAACCAGCTTCACTGAAAGCCGGTCCAATGTACATGTTATGTGAATTGGATACGGTTAAAAGCACATCCAATTCGCATATATGTGAACCAAGCTTAAGGGTTGACTTAGCCACCCTGCCAGGCCCCCTGTTCAGGGATTGGCCAAGTTCCTTCAAGTATGCAGATCAGCCCTTCAAGCCTACGCCCAACAACTTCTAGAAGTTTCTTCAAATTTCCAGATCCAGGGGTAGATACCAGAGACCTGCATCTGTGAGTCATTCATTCTGACTTGCAATAAATCCTGACCCAATTTCTGATTCACAAACTAACCACGATGCTAACATAAATTTGCCTGCACTAATCCAGTAGCACACTAGAGGGTGCTATAATATGTTGAAATTTGTGCTGCATTTGTGTGACTGCACATGGGATTGGAAGATATAGTCTGTAATGCTGCTGACATAAGACATTGATCCCAATTACTATCAGTGCATACATGTGGATGACTTTAAATATTGGTCAGTGCAATTCTCCCACTGGTGCTTAAGCACCACGCAGTTTCCCGTGTGTGAAAACATGGTTCTTTTGCTGGTGTGTGGGATGCCATTAAAGAGCAGCTCGCTTTGACTGTGGGTCGGGAAGGCCCGTGATTTTGCGAGTGTTTCCAAATACAATAGTGTAACAAAGTATTGACTGTAGAAAAAGTTTACAAGGAGCATCTGTATAATTCATGTTTCAATAGATAACAATAGAGGATGAGAATCAAAAGGAAAGGGTGCAGGAACACCCACTGTGGGATTAATAAAGGAGTTTATAAGTTTATAAAAGTTATGAGAGATAGCGAGAGTGGCATAATTGTTTAAATAAATAAGCAAGATATATACATACAGTTATAATGTTATAATGCAACATGGATCCAACAAGAAGCATTTGATAAATGTTAATTGGATTATGAAATTGTTTCTCATATTTTGAATATGGAGCTTCTTGGATGCATGTCCCATAGCGGTTAATTAACTAACAAGTCTCCCAGGAGATTTCTAGACAATTGTCTGTTTTTAAAGATGTTTGGGGGAGGGCAGAGTAATATTTTGGTAAATATTAGTAATTTTTTGAGTGCGTTCATATCCCCTTTATTTTTTGGCTATGCCGTGAGATTAGACTCTGCTCTTTGTGATCACATGAAATGCAACAATCAGAGCACGAGGCAAGGACACTGAGCATTTAGATGCCTTTGTCACATTTTTATGCAATAAAAATCAATAGAAACATTGCTCAACTGCATGTTTTTACTGCCCCTCAATGCAAGAGTAAACCTAGCCTAACCAGTTGATGAGGCATAGTAACAACTGAATGTCTAGCAGTCTTTCTGAACACTTTCTTGATTAGAGCAGGTGTGCAGTGCAGAAACCTGAGCTGCATTGCTGGGCACTGATGAGCAGATGGCAAAGGCACAAGGCTGTTAATTTCTTAGAGTAATGCACCATGGTATTTATTTACTCTTTCTCTCATTACTAATACAAATTGAGCCATATTTGCAGACCCTTGTGATGACACCATTTCATAGCGAACTTATGTACTAATATAACAATATAAATTAAGAACAGGGAATAAGGAAAAATCTCTATGCCACAGACAGCAAAAAGATAAAAGAAAACACATGCACCTACTCTATCCAACAACATAAAAAAAGTTTTGTCTAAAGATATTTTTTAAATTTGGTTGAAGTATTATATATATATATATATATATATATATATATATATATATATTATATATATATATATATATATATATATATATATATATCAAATGTGAACATACCATTATTTATGATATCCATAATATGCAAACATGTTCTCTGCAGGAAGAAGAGGTATGACTAAGTATAGACAAAGCGATGAAAAATCATACATTTAGGATAAAGAGAGACTTTGACTATACATGAATTACTTTTTTACATGTTTTTTTATATTTTAAACACAGGTTTTCCTGGACCACGAGGTGACGAAGGAGAACAAGGAAACCCAGGACAACCTTTGAAAAAAGGTGAAGCTGGAGATGTAGGAGACCTGGGAATTACTGGCATAAGAGGAAGAATTGGAGATCCAGGTTTCCCAGGGTTGACTGGTATGGGCGGCCACACTGGTGTAAAGGGTGAGTAAAACCCAATTCCTTTGGTGGTTGATTATAGAAGTGTGAGGGCAAGCAAAACCTGGTCAGAATAATGAAGATGACCAAAAAAAGGTTCAGTATAGTGATTTGCATAAATATTTTTTTTATTATGTTTATAGGCAGGTGCAGCACGGCCTCCCTGCACAGGTGGCATGATGAAAGTCACCGCTACGCAAAGAGGGCAGAGGACAGAAAGAACTCTTTTTCCTCTGAGGCCTCCGTAGGTGTCATCAGGAGAGCAGCCTTCTGATTGGACACTGCTGCCCTGGATGACCTTGGAAGCCATCTTTAGTGTGGGCAGTGCTAAAAAATAGCACTGTCACACTGCAGTTGGAGTGCTTTTGCGAAATGGCTAGGTAAGAGACAGAAGCCCGCTGGGTGGGGAAAGTGTGCCTAGCATACAGAGAGGTTTTGGTGAGGAGGGACAGAGTAGGGACTGCACACCTGTGGAGTCCTTCCGATCTTCAGTTGCCTAGTTGCCAGACCCCAATCCAGCCACCTTCTTCATCAGATGTTGCCGGGCATCGTAAGCTGTTTAGAGTATCTAAGGTAGTACTGAGGCTATGCTTACAAGACCTTCTGTAAAGTACTGCTGTGATGGGCTCGGCCATGTTACACAGATCCTGTTATTACCCTGTAGTAACTTTTGGTCTCTGTATGCATTCTTTCTACTTTGGGTACCAAATACCAGGCTCCGCCTACATGTTCAGGGTGAGAAAAACTATTAAGAACTTTCATTTTATGGCAGCATGTAAAACTTTTTTTTTTTTTTTAACCTATCCATTTGAAGCTGCTCTGTTGAAAAAATGCCTACTATCTACTTACCTATTTGCCTACTTACAGAGCTCAGTAGCTCAATGAAAAAATGTACACACATAACTGAACATGTCAGGTGAGCGAATCCTGTCTGTTCTGTTCTTCCCGGACTTTTATTCAGAGAGAGCCTAAAGGGAAACAGCTTCGGCTGTTCTCCCTCCCTAGAAAACCCCCAATGCTCTGGAAATCCTGTGTCCTTGTACTAAATGTTCATTTTTAACCAAATATTTTATTAACCTAAAGTGTTTACTTTGGAAAAATAAATTGGTACATATACAGTTTACTTTTGAAAAAGGTATGCAACATTAGGGATATATTATGATATACTTTTGTACCTTTTATCTGTAAAATTTAGTGCCCATTATTCATGTCCTCACTGTAAGATATTCCGCTCTTTTCTGTATTTATTGTTCAATAAATAGTAAAGAGGGCTGAATCAAGGGCCCAGATGATGATCTAAATGTGACCAATCAAAATTCATATAAACTTTCACATGCTAATGTAATTTGAAAAGTCGTATTCATCTTTTGTAATCTGCCATTTCATTACAATAATACCTGATGATCCTGTCATGTTATGGGATGACAGCTGAATAATGGTCCTTTATTGTCATACAGGATGTACCCCTAGTTAAAGCTGTAGTACTGACACGCATTGTGCACTATCCACTATTATCAATGAAAAAGATAAAATTGTGTTTTGTGGAACAAATGCCACGTGTTTATGATACAAAGTATTTAACCAACTGTCATTCAGTTAGGAACTAAATCTACTAAATACCACAGAGCTCCTATTTGTGATCCTCTAAAAATCGTGTTCTCCACAAGCCTATTGGCTAAAACTTTATTTCACATCTAGATCTATTTTTACTATATAGGAAAGCTTGTTTCTTACAGAAAATAACCACAACAGTACTCAGACCTTAAAGTGTTACTAAACTCATAACAGTAAAATCCGTCTGTATATGCAGTAAAGCATGATTGTTATACTCACTGTGGAACCTAAGGGGTTAATCCTCTGCATTGTGTAAAAAGGCTGTTTGATCCTGTCTTCTCTGATCCTCCTCTTTTTCCACAGTCCCACATCCATCCGCTGATAGTACAGAGCCTTGGGGGCAATATGCACATGCTCAGTTTGGTGTTTATTGCTAGAGAGTTTTTTTTTTTTCTTGAGAGAGTGCATGTGATCAGCACAGGGCCAATCAGCATGGGATGAGCACAGGGCCAATCAGCATGTGATCAGCACAGGGTCAGGGGTCTTGCAGTCTTTATAGAACAATCAGGAGGAGAATGAAAAGTTTTCCTACAAGCTTTAACCAGTGCTCTGCTGGACACTGATAGAAGTCACAAGACCGCTCTAACTACTGATAAGAAAAGGTATTTAGCAGTTTATATTTACTAAAACTATTGCATTTCCATGTTCTGTGTACTGTGGGAGACCAGATATAGTGAATGCAGGCTCCTGGGTTTAGTAACACTTTAAGGTCCATATTCAAACCTAGCAAAAAAAAATGCATATATAATATCACCCTACGGCCGTTTCTAGTAAAAATTCATGCTTTCTCAATAATGCACAAAATTAATACATGAAGCATCTGTAGTATGACATAATTTTGCCTGTTGTTTTGAGCACAACAATAAATCTGATCAATGTGGTGGTGAGTGTGAGACCTGTCTTTGTTGTCCCCTTATATTTGTATATTTGTATGCTGTTCTACTTTGACTTAAGATCATCCTCTCTTCTAAGCTGTACTTGACCATTTCATTATTTTTTTTTTTTTTTTAATTGCAATTGAAATAGGAGTGAAAGGGTCCTCTGGAATGGGAGGTTTCCCAGGAATGAAGGGTGAAAAAGGACAGTCTGCCTTAGGTGGTCCTAAGGGTCAGTATGGCAATTTTGGCGTACCAGGAGACAGAGGAATTCTAGGAGAATCAGGACACAAAGGTACTAATAATTAAGCTTGTTTATGTAACTTTGGTTTGCTTTTGTCTTGTAATCCCCTGAAATGGATTGAAAACACTGAATTGCTACAGTAATCAAAGCCAGTTATTATACTTATGCTAAGTAGTAATATGTTAGGTGAATGTCACATGCTATTCTACTTATCCATGGATTAATGCGTGTCAAAACAGTATTGCTTGTCACCATTGGTAAGCCCCAGAAATATTGTACTTAATGCACATTCCTGAAATTCAGCATTTATTTCTGCTGGGGAACTGTATAAAATTATATAATGAGAAATCAGCATATCAAATCTTATTTGCTGTCAGATTTAATCCTAATATTCTGTAATTCTTATGATTTACGGTGCATAGCATACTAGCACATTTTGTGACACTTACCTGCAACGAAGCCCGCATTGTCCCTGCTGCTGGCCGCATCCATCTTCACCTGTCTTCTTCCGGGTCTGTGGACTCCGGCAATATTACTGGCCAGATCGGCGTGATGTCACTCCTGCACATTTCCTTTAGTCACAGCACAGGGCTCTGAAGAAACGGCACAGGTGGCCATTTCTTCAGAGCGCATGCGCCGATGACGTCATTGGCTACATGCACTCTAAATATCTCCTAATCAGTGCAAGTTTAGGAGATATTTACAGTACCTATAGGTAAGCCTTAATATAGGCTTACCTATAGGTAAAAGTCATTAAAGTGGGTTTACAACCTCTTTAATTTTGAATTTTTATTACTTTCGCTTTTCATCCTAATAGCATACATTTCTTTCACTGGATCTCACAAAATTCTCATGGGCCACCTGGCATTTACATGGTGCCCCCCAGGTTCTTCTCAAGTCTAGAAGGTTCTTTGACAGAAAATGGGTTTACATGTAGCTGGAAATGACTTGCCATGGAGAAGAGGTTAAAGCAGCGTTAAACTCAAAAAAACAAAAATGTAGTATATTGGAATATATTGCAATCAATCCCTAAATTTTATCATTTTTCTTCTGCTTCTAATGCATCATGGGGTATACTGTAAGCACCTTTGAACACAAAAGTTCTGTGTTGCAACGGATTTACATTATAGATAGCTGTAGCCATATGGAGGCTACAATTGTATTGATTTTATTTTTGCAGAATTACCCTATATCAGTGGTGAACAACACACAGCCTGTGCTCAGTGTGTGCCTACTGTGTACTGTGCCTACTGTGTGAGTCCCCACACTATTTAAATACTTAAGTTAGGTAATAAATGAATGTAGACTACAACAGCTAATACTACCATTCTAATAATAACAGCACATTTATAACAATCAAACTATTCTGCAGCCCTCTGAACACATCAGAAGCCATACTTGACAGGGCCGCCATCAGGGGTGGACAGCCGATAAAAATGTAAGGGGCCTGGCCTGGCCAGGAGAAGGCAGGAGCAGGTGAAGGGGAGCCGTGTTGTGCACTACAGAAACAAACTTGGCAACTTCTGCTGCTCTGTGTCATTGAGCTCAGACATCAAGCTCATTACTGCCACCTCTGGCTACTATCAGCATGTTCACCCCTTGTGTGTGCTGCTTGTACTGTTATGTACTGTAATTGGATGCAGCTCTTCTATGTCCCAGCAATGTGTCAGCTTTGTGGAAACAAGAGCTGGGACTAGGTAGGAAGACCTCCTTTACAAGTAGGGGCTGTGAAGGAAAGGGAGGGGGGCTGTTTGTGTACAAGGAGGGGCCAGAGCTTTGTGTGTTTACAGTTGTGTGTATGTTGGGTAGGGTGACCAGATGTCCCGAAATGAGGACACTGTCCCTGGACCAAGTGTGCCCCCAGTTCTGTCCCTGGATTTTGGGGCGGTGTACCTATTGCTGACAGTCTAGCAGTACATACAGCAGTGTGACCATCCATCCAGCACAGTGTCAGTGAGAGTAAGTGGAGCAGAGCTGTCAAATCGGAGCTCTGATGTCGGGAAATGGCCGGGCTGTAATGTGGAGCTCCTCCTCCCTCCCATCCGCAGCCAGTCAGCAGGCAGTATAGCACTCCTCCCCCACCCCTCTACAGCCCGCCACATTTGACTGGGAGCAGGGCTGAATGAAGGCACCAGAAGGGAGATGCAGAAGGTATGACTACAATTAGAGCAAGCACTGTTACATGTAATGCTGGTCGGCTGCAGTGTCTTCCAGATATCTGGGTTCAGGCAGTGTGCAGGTTACCAATCAGCCTCCTCTCCCCTTACTCCTTACCTTTTTTTTTTATCTCCCTAACCTGAGCTGCACATTGCCTAAAACACACGGATAAGAAGACGCTGCAGCAGAATTCTCAAAAACTAGGGACACATGGCTGTTAACCATTTCAGCTTCGATTCAGCTATTTAGCCAGAGCTCTGTGTGTGCTGCATGGGTTTTTTTTTTTTTTTTGAGGATTTACTGTTGGTTCAGGCTAGAAGCTTCACAGACCCATTAACTGTTTACTGTCTTTCAATAGTCTTGAGCAGTTAATTGTTTGTAAGACAATTTTTATTTTGGAAATTGGATGTGCTGTTGTCTTCTGTCATTTGGTTGTACTTTCAAAGGAGGATTACTGACTTGATCTTTCAGAGCTGGTTTAAATAGAGTGGAGCAGCCCTTCGATACTATACACTTTTACACTGGGTTCAGCTGTAAACTCAGTCCCTGACCATGTCTTGAATCAATCATGTCTGCAGTCTCTGACCATCTCCTGTATCATATCTGCAGTCTTTGACCATCTCCTGTAATATGTCTGCAGTCTCTGACCATCTACTGATTCATGTCTGCAGTCTCTGACCATCTCCTGTATCATGTCTGCAGTCTCTGACCATCTCCTGATTCATGTCTGCAGTCTCTGACCATCTCCTGATTCATGTCTGCAGTCTCTGACCATCTCCTGATTCATGTCTGCAGTCTCTGACCATCTCCTGTACCATGTCTGCAGTCTCTGACCATCTCCTGATTCATGTCTGTAGTCTCTGGCCACCTCCTGATTCATGTCTGCAGTCTCTCACCATCTCCTGTAGTGTCTTTCTGGTGTGTGAGGTAATGTGAGGTATATAGGTTTTATACAGGCTGCGTGTAAGTGACCTTACACAGACCCACTCACACACAGAAAAAAATATTCACACATATACTGACAAAACATATGCACACAAAAAAAAATTACATGTATACTGTCATTACATACAGAAGAAAAAATAGGTAATAGCCCTGCCCTCTGCACGCAGCCTCCTCCTGAACCCTGCACGTAGCATCCTCCTGAACCCTGCACCCTGCACTTAGCATTCTCCTGAACCCTGCACCCTGTACTTAGCATCCTCCTGAACCCTGCACTTAGCATCCTCCTGAACCCTGCACTTAGCATCCTCCTGAACCCTGCACCCTGTACTTAGCATCCTTCTGAACCCTGCACCCTGCACGTAGCATCCTCCTGAACCCTGCACCCTGCACTTAGCATCCTCCTGAACCCTGCACCCTGCACTTAGCATCCTCCTGAACCCTGCACGTAGCATCCTCCTGAACCCTGCACCCTGCATTTAGCATCCTCCTGAACCCTACACCCTGCACGTAGCACAAGCATACAGGGGGCACACTGACCACCAATATGCAGGGCCACTGGTTACCAGTCCACAGGGGACATAACAAATTAAGCAAAACAACCACCATGCAACTAAAAAAAATCTCAAAAGCAATAAGAGAATCTTGTTAGCTGGTTCCCTCATCTAACATGCAACAATAAAAAGCAAAAAATGCAGCACTGCCCTACACTTCATCTATAAAATTGTACAAATGGACTTATAAGTGCAATGGTAAAACCTATAAATGAATATCCTGTGCAAATCAACCAATGCATTACAATATATTAGTGATGGTGTCACCCTCTCTAAAAATATTTTGAGAAATTGCAGAGCTTCAATGTGTAAATAATGGTGAAACCCCCCACATATAATAATAACAGAGATGCTAATCAACCAATGTATTAGAACATAGTAGTGATGGTGTCACCTTCTCTGCAAAAGGTAAGAAATATCGCAGAGCTGCAATATGCAAATAGTGACCCCCCCATATATAATCATAATACAATGTACAACTGATGTGCATGTTTTACATTTTATTATGATTATATATAGGGTGTTTTACCACTATTTGCACTTTGCAGCTCTGCAGTATTTCTTACCTTTTGCAGAGAGGGTGACACCATCACCCCTGCCCGCATTGGATTTGAATTTATCCGCCCCATCCCTCCCTCCAAGTTTTTTCCTCTATCTTATCTTCTTAACATTTGGTAGCCCTATCCCAAAAAATTCTAAACAGTATCTTTATCTTTTTTTTTTTCTATCTCATGGACGAAATGTGAGAAAAAAAAGTATATATCATACAATCATCCCATAAACACATACCACATACACTGCATATATAATTTCAAAATATGCTTATAAAATAGTTTACCATTTGCAAAAAATAAAAAATGTCCCCAGATTTTATTTTAAAAATCTGGTCACCTTAATGTGGGGGGCTGACATATATACAGGAGTGAGGGGGGCTGACATATATAAAGGTGTGAGGGGGGATGACATATATACAGGTGTTAGGGGGGGCTGACATATATACAGGAGTGAGGGGGGGCTGACATATATACAGGTGTGAGGGGGGTTTGCATATGCAGTATCTCACAAAAGTGAGTACACCCCTTACATTTTTGTAAATATTTTATTATATCTTTTCATGTGACAACACTGAAGAAATGAAACTTTGCTACAATGTAAAGTAGTGAGTGTACAGATTGTATAACAGTGTAAATTTGCTGTCCCTCAAAATAACTCAGCACACAGCCATTAATGTCTAAACCGCTGGCAACAAAAGTGAGTACACCACTAAGTGAAAATGGCAAAATTGGGTCCAAAGTGTCAAAATTTTCTGTGGCCACCATTATTTTCCAGCACTGCCTTAACCTTCTCGGGCATGGAGTTCACTAGAGCTTCACAGGATGCCACTGGAGTCCTCTTCCTCTCCTCCATGACAAAATCAGGCAGCTGGTGAATGTTAGAGACCTTGAACTCCTCCACCTTCCATTTGAGAATGCCCCACAGATGCTCAAAAAGGTTTAGGTCTGGAGACATGCTTGGCCAGTCCATCACCTTTATCCCCAGCTTCTTTAGAACGCCAGTGGTCGTCTTGGAGATGTGTTTGGGGTCATTATCATGTTGGAATACCCAGTCACCGAAGGGAGGAGATCATGTTGGCATTCATGTTTCCCTCAATGAACCGTAGCTCCCCAGTGCCAGCAGCACCCATGCAGCCCCAAACCAAGACATTTCCACCACCATGCTTGACTGTAGGCAAGACACATTTGTCTTTTTACTCCTCATCTGGCTGCCGCCACACACGCTTGACACCATCTGAACCAAATAGGTTTATCTTGGTCTCATCAGACCACAGGACATGGTTGCAGTAATCTATGTCCTTAGTCTGGTTGTCTTCAGCAAACTGTTTGCGGGCTTTCTTGTTCATCATCTTTAGAAGAGGCTTCCTTCTGGAATGACAGCCAGACAGACCAATTTGATGCAGTGTGTGGCGTATGGTCTGAGCACTGACAGGCTGACCCCCCCCCCCTCCTCTTCAACCTCTGCAGCAATGCTGGCAGCACTCATACGTCTATTTCCCAAAGACAACCTCGGGATATGATGCTGAGCACGTGCATTCAACTTCTTTGGCCGACCATGGCGAGGCCTCTCCTGAGTGGAACCTGTTCTGTTAAACTGCTGTATGGTCTTGGCCACCATGCTGCAGCTCAGTGTCAGGGTCTTGGCAATCTTATTATAGCCTAGGCCATCTTTATGTAGGACAACAATTCTTTTTTTCAGATCCTTTAGAGAGTTCTTGGCCATGAGGTGCCATGTTGAACTTCCAGTGACCAGTATGAGAGAGTGAGAGCGATAACACCAAATTTAACATACCTGCTCCCTATTCACATCTGAGACATTGTAACACTAATGAGTCACATGACACCGGGGAGGGAAAATAGCTAATTGGGCCAAATTTGGACATTTTCACTTAGGGGTGTACTCACTTTTGTTGCCAGTGGTTTAGACATTAATGGCTGTGTGTTGAGTTATTTTGAGGGGACAGCAAATTTATACTGTTATACAAGCTGTACACTCACTACTTTATATTGTAGTCAGTGTTGTCACATGAAAAGATATAATAAAATATTTACAAAAATGTGAGGGGTGTACTCTCTTTTGTTAGATACTGTATACAGGTGTGTGGGGGGCTGACATATATACAGGCGTGTGGGGGATACAGGTGTGGGGGGGGCTGACATATATACAGGAGTGGGGGGGCAGACATATATACAGGTGTGAGGGGAATGACATACTGTAAATACAGGTGTGAAGGGGGATGACATATATACAGCTGTGAGGGGGGCTGACATATATACAGGAGTGAGTACAGGTGGGGTGGCTGTTGTGTGGATTTGGTGGGATGGCCCATGGGCAGGCCCTTGGGGGTCAGGCTCGAAGGGGCCCAGGCCTAAAGCTGTGTAAGGGGCCCAAAAATTTCCGATGGCTGCCCTGCTTGAGAGCCAAATCTGTTCTAGACTAGTATGAAAAAAAGAGAATATATGAGAATTACAGCTGGAGATGAAAATTATACTGTTTCATCCATGACCAGATTGAGTGTGGACATTTTTGTGATCATTTATATTTAAGCAAAGTTTATATTAATTATTACTATTAAATGTATTTAGGTGATCGAGGGGAGGAGGGACCACCGGGACCAGAACCAATAATGGAGGAAAGTATGCGAGACAAGATGAAGGGAGAAAAGGGAAATCAAGGTGTTCTTGGATCTCGTGGAGATCCTGGGCTAAGAGGTAAGCATATTATACTTCTCTTCCTGTTATACATGCATTACATAATTGGGTTGATTTACTCAAACTGGAGAGTGCAAAATCTGGTGCAGCTCTGCATGGGATCAGCTTCTAACTTCAGCTTGTTCAATTAAGCTTTGACAAAAAATAAACTAACCTAGAAGCATTCAATAAGGCAAGAGCATGTAATAATAATCACAACCTTAGACAGGAGGAGGTCCTCAAACACAGGATGGAAAGGGAAATCACATACTGTATATGGAAGGTTACTGCACTGTAATAAACTGGGATGAAAAATGTAATTAATGAAAAATGAATGTCCTGTTTTTAAAGTGATACTAAACAGTGAAGTGTTAATTGCCATATTTAAGTCACCAAAATCATACTGTATACTGTATATCATGCCATTAAGGATGGGTTCGGCCGGAGCATAAGTTCGGACTGAACATTTGTCTGTTCAGCCATTCGTCGAACACCTGAATTTGCAGGTTGTTTGCTCCCACAAACACCCTGCAATGCACTGAGCTCTGCACAGTGCATTCTGTGCCCTGATTAAGTAAAGCTTTGCCCAGTCAGGGCGCAGTATAAGCCGGTTGTTAAGGAGGGGAGCTGAGAAGCTGGCCGCGGCGTCCATGAGTCAGTAAGTAAAATTTTTTTTAAAAATGGCGTGGGGTCCCCCCCAGTCCATACCAGGCACTTGAGGCCCCCCAGCCCATACCACACCAACATTTCTTAAAAAAAACATTGTGGGGTTCCCCCCCCAAAATCTATACCATACCCTTATCTGGCATGCTGACTGGCAGGTCAGGAAAGGGGGAGGATGAGTTAGCACCCCCCCCCCTCATGAACCATACCGGGTCACATGCCCTCAACATGGGGGGAGGGGGTGGGTGCTTTGATGGGGATGGGTTTTCGGGTCCAGCAGGCGTAGTGATTGAAGTTGGATTTACATGGAGGGACACAATTTTTTTATTTATAATAAAGGACGTTTAAAAAACTGTTTCTTGTGGTTATTACTTTTTGACACTTTTTTTGGTACCCGATACCCATTCATATGGGGGGGCCGGGATCTGGGGGCCCCCTTGTTAAAGGGGGCTTCCAGATTCCGATAAGCCCCCCACCCGAAGACCCCGACAACCACAGCCCAGGGTTGTCTAAAGAGGCCCTTGTCCCCATCATCGTGGGAACAAGGTGCTTTGGTGCGCCACAAAGCACCCACCTCTCCCATGTTGAGGGCATGTAACCTGCTATGGTTCAGGAGGGGGAGGGGCCGGGGGACCCCATGCCGTTTTTTCTTTATTTTTTCACTAGCCAGGTCCCGGCAATTGTAACCAAGAGTTATTTTGAATGGGATTTGACTCTTTTTTTTTTTTTTCTTTAGAAATTTCATTTTTTGCTGTAGCAAGTTTTATACATGCTACAGATGTGTCACTTTACAGGCACACTAAGGGGAGCCCCCAGTCAATATATTTAAAGGAATTTTTCATTGTTACTGTTGCACTTTAAGCATAATTAAAATCACTGCTCATGAAAAAACTATTGTCTTTTAAAAAAATGTATTGATAGATGTCTCCCAGGGCAGTACCCAGACCCCCATACCCCTTTTATGGCCAATTACTTGAATTTAAGCCTTCAAAATGGGCACTTTTTCCTGTTCGGCTCCCATATGCTTCAATGGGGTTTGCCGTTTGGCTTAGAACGTTTCCCCTGTTCGGGAGTTCTGCTGCAAACCGAACAGGGGGGTTTCAGGCCATCACTTCATGACACTTTTTTTTTTTTTGTTTAATCCTCTATAAGTACCTTATTCCTGCAGCACTGTTTGTAATCACATGATCTCTCCCTGTTCTTTGGTATCTGCAGGGAAAGATCTTTGGGAGGGGCTTCTATTACTCTGCTGATTTATGTTGTCTACAGTGTAAGTCTGATTGGTGCTGTGCCAGTCACAAGACTAAAAAAAAACAGTTTCAAAAGAGCTATTCAAATTCAATTATAAATATCAATTGACTGTTTTATAGTTCCCTTTAAATCTTTATTTAATATCAAATGTGTATTTTTTTGTGCATTAAAGAAGAAACAGAACCAAAGTTCAATTAACTGCACTTCTCTTGTGGATCACAGGAGTGCAGTTTGTTCTGCACTCCATCAACCCATCAGCAGACCATGGACTGAAGCCATTGTCGGCTGACATCACAGAGTCGGTAAAGGCTGGAGCAAGAGCGCTACAATATGGTCGGGATCTGCCCACAACCCTGGACTAGCACCTGGCTCAGCCTGAGACAGCTGCTCCCTACCCCTCCACAGTCCAGCGCTCCAGTGAGCACAGGCGGGGGGGGGGGGGCAGATCAGACAGCAGTGACTGACAGTCACCAGTTCTCTGCTCATGGATCTCTAGGAGCCTAGCAATCAGTGGTCCTTGATCACTCAGTTCTGAGTCTTAGAGCCAGCGGGGGACAGATGCAGCATTGGACCGAATTTGTCCTGTGAAGAGGGAGAGAGCAGAGAGAGTGATGGTCTCAGGTAAGCATAACAGGGCTGGCTGGGGGAGCTGCACACAGAAGGTTTTTAACCTTAAAGTGTAAGTCCACCCTAACACTAAAATCCTTGCATCTACAGACATCCATGACCTAACACTAACCTATCTAGCCCTGTAAAGAAGAAATTGGTATACACACCTTTTTTGAAGCAGATCTGACCCGATTTCCAGCGGAGGAAGCTCTGCAGAGGACACAGCCAGCAACGGCTGTGAAATGAATGGGAAGTGACATCACCCATAGACCTACAATGGTGCTTCCGTTGTTGGCTGTATCCTCTGCACCTGCCTCCACAGCAAAGCCGCAGATCACAGCTCAGCATGGGATCGGGTCAGATTGGCTTAAAAAAAGGTATGTATACTGATTTCTTCTTTACAGGGCTAGATAGATTAGTGTTAGACTGTGGATGTCTGTAGATGCAGGAATTTTAGTGTTAGGGTGGACTTACACTTTAACCGCTTTACGACCGCCCACCGCAGTTATACTGCGGCAGGCAGTCGCTCCTGGTCAAACTGATGTAGATATACGTCGGTCGCAAGTAGGAGGCTAGGGGGCGAGCACGCGATGCAGCGGGCAGGTGGCTCCGATTGCTGCCTGACACCCGCGATCGTTCCCCGCTGAGAGAGAAGAACAGTCAGCTGTTGTAAACACAGCTGACCGTTCTTCTCCCTGGAATGATCATAGAGCCCATGTGATCCTTCTATATGGGATCACATGTCTCTATGGTCATTTCAGAAGCCACGCCCCCCCACAGTTAGAATCGCTCCCCTAGGCTTACATTTAACCCCTTGATCACACACAGGTTTAATCCCTTCCCTGCCAATGGCATTATTACAGTAACAGTGCATATTTGTAGCACTGATTACTGTAATAATGTCACTGGTATCCCCAAAAGTGTCAAAAATGACAGTTAGGGGTCCGATCTGTCCGCCGCAATGTCGCAGTCCCGCAAAAAATCGCAGATTGCTGCCATTACTAGTAAAAAATAAATCTTTCCCGTAGTTAGTAGACACAATTGTTTTTGCGCAAACCAATCAAAATACGCTTATTGCGATTTTTTTTACCAAAAATATGTAGCAGAAAACAAATTGGTCTAAAATGTTAAAAAATTTTGATTTTTACATTTTTTTTTTTTTTTTTGGGAATGGCAAGTCGTGTCGCCCCTGTGTGAATGGGCTCTTAGCCTCCATGTGTTTGTTCATTAGGCAGTGCAGTGTGGTTTGTTTGTTTTTTTTTCAATTCTAAATACCTTTATCTCTTTGTGCTTGTTTGTAGTCACCTCCTCTCTCTGCTCTGCATCTTGATCTAAGAGAGTCAAGTGGAAGGGGCCGAGATTCCCCTCAGTCAGTGAATGAAGGCTGTAGGAGAGGGGAGGGGCTGTGAGGAGAGGGGATGGGCCCATGAGATCACTGAACACTATGGAGCACTATGGAGCTGACAGGGAAAGGTGCGGGGGGAAGGGGGGCTGCAGAGACAAACTGACGCACATGACAGAAGCTAGATGGAGGCACGTATCCTGACCACAATCTCATGGCTCAGCAGTCATCATAAACGTGGTCAGCTCACAGGGGGAAAGTCAGGACCAGGCAGAATCAACCAGGTACTGTAGGAGATACAAAGGGGCAATTGACAAGGCAAAAGCACTATGCTATAGCTCGTGCCTTAAAGAGACAGGAGCATGATTTTTTTTTTGGGGGGGGGGTAAGAATCACTTTAAGGTAAACAATCTTCTGGCTTTAGAACCACTTTAAATTGATTGAGGCTAGGAAGGTGAGCTTAAATGTTACCTTAATTATATGTATTATATGTTTTTAATTATATTAGGAACTAAAGGAATGCCTGGCCACCCTGGATATCCTGGACAACCTGGTTCGCCTGGAATGCCAAGCTTTGACGCAGGGGATAAAGGAGATGCTGGACAAAGTGGGTTTCTTGGTTTTCCTGGTACTCCAGGACAAGTTGGTCCTCCAGGCATTCGTGGATTCCCAGGATTTACAGGTCCTAGAGTAAGTATGTCACCTTCTTGGAGCATATTGAATTTAAAATAGATAAGTAACAATTATAGTTTAAAAAAAATATATAACAAGTGAAATATTTAACTGTGTCACTTAAAACATTCCTCTATATTTAGAGACATAGAATTTAGAAGAGGGGTGGGGGCAGGAAAAGAGCATGTAGTTCATCAAGTCTACCCCCTTTTGTTTGACTTTTTTAAGCTTTTCATTTGAGTATAGTTCTATGTTTGTCCCCAGCATTTTTAAATTCACTTTACTGACTTATTGTAACGCTCCTTGCGTTTCTTATAAGGTGTGGATTTTCAGCTGCAGAAGTAGTTCCACGTCAGTAGTCATGTAGGAGATATGCTGAGATACCAATCCCAACCTCAATGACTCATCATGTATGGAAGGTCTTATTTCAGCAAGTAAATACACACAGTAATTAAGCTGGTTCCTAGTGTGACTTTATATACATGTGGTAAGACAATGATAAAGGTCTTAGGGATAGGTTTGAGTGGAAGTGGTAGGTGACAGACACTTGAGGTGAGACAGTGCAGATGGATGCAGGAAGGGTTAGAGATCATGTATGATAACAGATGACAGAGTAGCAGGTGCATACAGGAGAGATCAACCCAGTGCAGGAAATAGTAGCAGTAGCCTCAAGAGCTAGCAATCTAGTTATGCAGATGTAAAAGACAGTCCTTGCTATGCAGAGCTAAATAGTGTAAGCCTAGTACAAGTCTATAGAGATTTCCCCTGTGGGGTACTTAGCACTAATAGCGATAGCCGAAGGATCGCTCAGGAGATGCGGATGATCCAGTAGCAGGATGCAGGGATCAGCGCAGCGAGGTTCGTCAGCGAGGAGAGCTTGCAAGCATGGAAGCTTCAAGCAAGATTAGTATCCAGGTACTGGTGTTTGAACGAACACATGTGAGTGAGAACCGACGCCCTAAATAGCCATCTAGTCCGGCGCTGGGTGATGACAGCTTCAGCCTTAAAGGGAAACACACCTATATGTGTTTCTTCTGTCTAGGTAGATGGAAATCACCCGGAATAAATGTGATAGGAGGCACTGAGAGTGCCAGAACCTTACACTTATTAACTCTGCTATAAGTTTTCTCCAAGCATCATCTAATCTGTCAGTTAATACTAGGGAGGCTTCAATACCATTTTTTTTTTTCTGCGTGTAACAGTACCAAAACTTTCGGTCAAGTACTCACCGATACGGAGTACCAATACTTTGTGGTACAATTTGCGTCTATACAAAATTCCTGACTGAGTCGCATGCAATTTCCCCCACCGCTTCTGTGTGTGTGTGAACCCAGTAACTAAAGCGAAGCGACATGTAGTGCAGCAATAGGCAGTTTATTCAAATGTTATAACAATTCACTAGGTACTGTAAATATCTAGTCAAATCCATATCTGCAATGTCCCCGTCCTGGCAATGATGGCAAACCACAGCCACTGGAGGTGTTTACAGGCCTGGAGGAGAAGTTCCAGGACTCCTGTGTGTATAGGGCGGAAGTGATGTCAGCTTGGGGGCGGAACGCCAGACATCTCTTCCAGCCCTGTGAGCACCTCCAACTCGTGAAAATACTCGGTATCCGCACTGATATCGATATCAGTATCGGTGCATCCCTAGTAAATACTTTTAGTTTTAAAAAATTGTAAAGGTTATAAAGGTAATAAGTCAGCCTTAAAACAATATTAATAAATAAAAGGCTACTAGCAATAGGTAAGCATACAAAAAAATCTACATATAACAGTAATGTGTGCATAAAGGTGCAACAGCAAATTAAATAATCAAGTAAATCATAATTTAAAGCATCCACTATAATTCATGTGCATAAAAACGTGAAAGTGAAAATCACACACAAAAAAGGCATAAATAAACGAAAAAGTCCTTTAAAGGGGGAATACCATGTGCAGCTGAGTGTAGGTGGTACAGGGTATATACTGACATCACACCACCACTTCTGGTTTCGGAACTTGGCATCTGAGTCCCCATTCACACTAGCGCGACTTGTCAGGCGACTTGGTCGCCTGACAAGTCGTGGTGGGTCGCCTGCCATTGATTAGCACAGGACCCGTTCTAATAGGAGCGACACAAGTCGCTCCGACTTAGAAAAAGGGTCCTGTACTACTTTGGGGCGACCTGGAGGCGACCTGCATTGACTTCAATGATATGAAGTCCGTGCAGGTCGCCCCAGCAAGTAGCGTCGCCCCTGTCTGAACGGGGTCTGAATGTTTTTCTTATTTGTTTTTATGTGATTCATCAGTAAACAACTACTACACTTAGTTATTAATGCTTTATTATTTACTTGATTATTTAATTTGCTGTTGCTATATTAACCGCTTCCCGCATCACCCTGGTACCGTTTTTTAGAGCTGGTGGTCGGCTTTCTAGTGATAACAACTGATGCGGCTTAGCAGGCACTCGACCATTATCACAAGGAGGAGGAAAGGACATCCCCCCCCCCCTCCCGCCACTCTGCCCAGGTCTCCCGTCCCACTGGGAGACCCGATCGACCAGCTGGCACGTCGGCCGGCTGGCTGGAGTCCACCACAAAGCCAGATTCTGCTTTAATCGGCTCTCCGATGTAGTAACCAATGGCGCTGATGTTAAAAATAAAAAACAGTATTCAAAAACACAGATTTTGATGTTTTGAATACTTTAAAGTGCAAAGGAGAAATTTGGGGTCTTTTAGACCCCAGATCCCTCCATAAAGAGTACCTGTCACTGCCTATTACTGTCACAAGGGATGTTTACATTCCTTGTGACAGCAATAAAAGTGATCAGATTTTTTTTTTTAAAGGGACAGTAAAAAAAAAAAAAATTAAAAAATAAATAGGAAAAAAAAATTAAAAACTAAAGCGCCCCCGTCCTGGTGTGCTTACACACCAAAGAACCCACATACGTAAGCCGTGCCCGCAAATGTAAACATTGTTCAAATCACACATGTGAGGTATCACTGCGATCGTCAGAAAAAAATTTTGTTTGAAAGACCGCTGCACAAATACACTGTGACATAAAATATTTCAAAGACCACTATTTTATTCTCTTGTGCTCCTTTGCTGAGTCTTTGCTAAAAAAAAATATAAATAATGTTTGGGGGTTCTAAGTAATTTTCTAGCAAAAAATACTCATTTTAACTTGTAAGCAACAAGTGTCAGAAATCGGTTTGGTCCGTAAGTGGTTAAGGAGCTGCACCTTTATTACTTTAGAGAGTTTTAAACTCTCCTCCTGTTAATTGAGGTCATGTCTCTGTGTTCTTCATCTTAGCTTCATATTAAAAGTACTGTCTTTCTGTACCGTAATCACATTCCTAATGTATTTTAGGTTTTTAGTTATGTCCCTTCTTTCCTTAAAGTCTTTACAACTTTGTAAACAAACTTTTTGTTTACATGTAAAAATCAGAATTTTTTTCTGCTAGAAAGTTACTTAGAACGCCTAAACATTATTTATATTTTTTAGCAGAGGCCCAGAGAATAAAATGGTTGTCATTGCAAATTTTTATATCACACAGTATTTGCACAACAGTTTTTCAAACATTGTATTTTTTTTAGAAAAAAATACACTTTAATGAATTTTAATGCAAAAGAACACAATATATAACACAATTTTTTGTAATTTATAAAGATGATGTTAAGCTGATTAAATGCATACCTAGCATGTCATGCTTTAACAAACTACGGTATCTAAAAATCTCCATTGTCGACACTTTTAAAAAATATAAAGGGTTACCAGTTTAAAGTTACAAAGGAGAACTAGAGCTAGAATAATTGCTCTCACTATTATGTTTGCAGCGATACCTCACGTGTGGTGTGGACACTGTTTACAAATGCTTGCGTGACCTACGTATGGATTCGCCTCTGCGCGCGAGCACGGGGGGGACAGACAAATTTCTTTTATTTAAAAATACAGAAAAAATTACCACGCTTGCATCCAAAGGAAAAGGACAGCAGCCAGCACAACACTTGAAACTGTAAATAATGTATAAATATACAAATGTGCAGCGCTCATAGATAATGAACATATGATAATCGGTGAAAATTCATAACATTGTGAAGAATACATACTGTATACAAACAAATATATAATAATAATAAAAGAAGTGAATAAGGGCAAAAAGTCTTTTGAATGGAGTGAATATAGAAAAATCTTCAACCGTATATTCAAGAAGTAAATGACTGAAAATTTGCTGTGATACCATCCACCACCAATATATATAAGGTGGCTTACCGGAGTGAGTGGACTAAGTTTGGCGTATGCCTAGTGAGTCAACTCATTCGTCTGTGTATATAGACCCAATAGGCCAGGGAGGACACAGAGTGGCCCTTCACACCAGTCGCCTTTGTATTTTCTTTGGAAAATCACATAAAACATCAGTAATCCAAATAAATGCAGAGAATGAAGACCTCAAGATGAATGCTCTCCCATGATGGATAAATCATCAAAGAAAGGGAAAAAAAAGGGTCCAAATAGTGTAAAACCATAAGTAAAGGGTATTTATTAAAAGTTCAGAAAACTTACAGTGAGGTAGATATAAAGCGCTTAAATCCAGATGAGTAAATAGCATCAACAGGTAGTAGCATAGTAGCATGAACAGAAGTCAACCCAATGGGTTTCATCTGCTTAGAAATCATCTGGGGTATGCTACTGTCCATGCTACTGCAGTTTAAATAGTGAATATGACTCCAATCAAGTCAGATGACAAGTGACACCGTTTACCTGTGAAGGGGAATTCACTTCCTGTATCTTGCCAAGATGGTGCCCAGGTGTGTGTTCCAAGCCTCTTTTTTACTACGAGGCTAGTATGTGTATTAGAGGGAAAAGAGAATTCACTTCCTGTGTCTGGACAAGATGGCGCCCAGGCATGTGTTCCAAGACCTGTTTTTACTACGGGGCTAGTATGTCTAAACAACAGAAATCCACTCCATACTCCAAGCCTCACTCTGAGTGCGAGGCCTGTATATGATAGTTGGACACTTCCTGTAAGACCAAAATGACAAAAGATGTCTAGAGGTCAGATGCTTTCACTATTTAAAAATGCTGCTGTTTACTGTCGGGAAAACTGGAAGTGACGAAAATGCTCCTCGCTTTCGGTCTCCTAGACCATAGCGGTGATCAGAGACGACAGTATTGTAAGCTGGCACAACTGCCAGATCAAATGCTGGGCTCCCCTCTAGGACGAGAGAGCCCAGCGAGGCACCAAAGGGCAGCTGATCGAAATGTAAGCACTTTTCGGGTTATTGGCATCTTTTCCACACCCTGTCACAACGGGAGGGGAGGCGGTAACTGGCAAGTATGAAAGGGGACATCTACACTAATAATCAGGGCACTGATCATCAGTGTCCTGATGATCAGTGCAGCCCCAACAGTTCCCATCAGTGCTGCCTATCAGTGCCAATCACTGCCCATCAGTGCCACCTATCAGTGCCTTCTCATCAGTGCCACCTATTAGTGCCCATCAGTGCCCAACAGTGACGCATATTCGTGCAGCCTCATCAGTGCCTCCTCATCTGTGCCCACCTTGCCGCCTCATCATTGCCGCCTTATCAGTGCCCATCAGTGCAGCTCACCAGTGCTGCCTATCAGTGACCATTAGTGTCACCTCATCAGTGCCCATCAGTACAGCCTATAAGTGCTGCCTATCAGTGCCCATCAGTGTAGCCTCATCAGCACACATCAGCGAATGAGAAAAATTACCTGTTTGCAACATTTTTAAAAGAAAACATTTTTTTCAAAATGTTTGGCCTTTTTTCATTCAATTAGCAAAAAAAAAAAAACCCAGTGGTACCACTAAAAGAAAGCTCTATTTGTGTGGAAAAAAATTATAAAAATGTCATATGGGTACAGTGTTGCATACCCGCGCAATTGTCATTCAAAGTGCGACAGCTGAAAATTGGCCTGGGCAGAAAGGGGGAGAAAGTGTTCAGTAGGCAAGTGGTTAAAGGCCTAACTAAAGATCTTTATATGGGAGGAGATCTACTGTATATTGATGTTTTCACAGTTTGGCTACATATCGATTGTTTTTTAGACAGCTTACTTGTATACTAATCTAGTGTGGCTACTAATATTATGTTAGACAGAAGTGTGTATATATATATATATATATATATATATATATATATATATATATATATATATATATATATACATATACATATACATATATATATATATATATATATATATATATATATATACATATACATATACATATATATATATATATATATATATATATATATATATATATATATATGTATGACCATCATTATGTTTTGATTGTTTTCTGCATGTGGGAGTCACTGATCAATTTCACATACAGGGTTCAAGAGGCATGCCCGGTTTATATGGAATTCCAGGTTACAAAGGAGATTTTGGAGATAAAGGTAAACATGCAATATGTGATGTATACTGTAGGTTGTATGACTATAAAGCACACATATAATGACTGTTATGTACATTCCTCCATCCAGGTGAAAGAGGAAACTCTATAGATCTTCCAGGAGAGAGAGGGAACAAGGGTGTGATCGGTGACCATGGGTTTTCTGGTATGTGTCTCAAATATTTTATCAGACTATATATATGTTCATATTTTGGTGCTTGTCTGTGTAAAGACTATATGAGACTAAAGACAGAGCAATAAAAAGTGTATAATATGACATCAGACTCACAGCGGAAGCTATAGATAAACTAACAGTATAGTTCTTCTTATTGGCAGGTAGTAACTTCTAATTACCAAAATCTAGACAGTTTGGTTATTTTTCAGCCAGTCACTTTTTGAGAGGATGGAATTTAAATTGATAAGGATGACATCAAACTGATTCTGGCTTCAATAATTGTGGAGGGCATCTCAAAGTTTGAATATCAGGGCAACCAAAATTTTACTACCACTGACTACTTATACATAGCAATACAGATAACATAGACCTCAGCAATAAAAACAGGACAAACATTATACAGTTTTCTACTTATCGGAGCAGGTTACATTGTAGGGTATGCTTTCTTGACTTCATAGAAGTCATCCAGAAATAATCCATTCTGACTTGATAGAGAATGCAGACAGTTCTTTCCGGCACATAGACAAACAAGGCCTGATTAATCAGTGTAAATAAAATATACATTTGGGGAATGAAAATCAGTTTAAAATGCATGAATAAAGTGCAAAGAGAAAAATAAAAGCAAAGGGTTGTGCGCTATTCAGATGTGTGATGAAGCTAAAATAATAATATGATAAACCAAGAAGTGTAATAAATAAAAAACAATATGATAAACCTTCAAAATATATATAAATAAAAATCAAGTATAAATCAAACTGCTGAATAAATATAAAGCACAGATATATAAAAAAAATCTTCCCAATTGCAGTGAGTTTCTAAACGTGCAAACGATGCCAAAAAGTGCAAAAAAAAAAAAAAAAAATTGAAAAATGTAAGTCCAAAGATAAAAAATATATATAATATTGAAAGTCCAAAAAGGAAAGTTCAAGAAAAAGTCTGTGAAAAGTTCATCCACTCATCGATTGGATAATCTGGTGCTCTCACCTCTTAACAATTAGAGTCAATGCTTGTGGCAAACTTTGATAAAATCCCTCTCTGTGGGGAGACTTCTCCTCTCGACGCATTTTCCCCAGATATAAAATAAAAAATAAACAGCATATAGTGTAATATTGTCAAGAAAAGTAAATTATCTTTATAAGTGACATAGAAGGTTCATTAATCGGTGCAGTGCATATGAACCAACATGCTGTGCAATTATGCAAGTGAAGTGAAATCAGGTGGAAAAAACCAATCCACCTCTAAAAAACAATGTGCAGTGTCCCACAAAAAAAAAATAAAAAAATGGCTGAATTATCTTTCACCAAAGTGTGTGGCTAAAATGCACGCTTACCTTCAGTATAAAAAGACAAAGTCTTTAAATATCCTATGATATCGACTTGGGCTGTCTTCATATAGCAATCAGCTCAATGTATATAAGAAAGAAGAAAGGTCCAAATGAAAGTATCAATCAAAGACTTTATTTTCTTAAAAACACTTCTCACTTACATCTAGGTAAGGGTTAGGGTTCTTTCACACAAGGAGTCTTTCAGGCAGATTCCGTTTTTCTCAGCAGGGTATCGATCCGCCGATCCCCCGCTGAGCAGGAGGATGACAGTTGTGTCTCCGCGCTGTGTGCGGAGACACAGCTGTCAGTTCCCCATGCATCTCTATGGGGGAATCAGATAAGAACGGACCGTCTGTCCGTTCTCATCCGATCCCATCAGCTGGACGGATGGAAAATAGGGTTTCCATCCGTCCAGATTTGACGGATCGGATCGGATTTCAGCAGACATGACTCCACTGACATCCGATGCCCCATAGAGATGCATTGGGTGACCTTTCAGATCCGCCAAAAAAATTGAACGGTCCGCCTGTGTGAAAGGGGCCTTAACCTTCTGGTGCATTGTTCCACTGACAGGTCAGTAGGTAAATTGCAGCTCCAAGTTTCCAATAACAGCCAGTACTCTCACCACGGCTACTACTCACAAGATGCAGCCGACGCTTCTGATCTCTCGCCTCGCCGGAGAGACAGCTTGTGGGTGATGACAGACTGTGTGTAGGAATGCTTCACGTCACTAGCTCCTCCACTTTTATAAAGTTTAAAATGCCTGCTGTACATATGCTATACTGCTTTTATAATCTGAACATTTTGTTGACATTACAGGACAAAGAGGAATACATGGAGAAAAGGGATTGTCAGGAGATGCAGGCTTTCCTGGCATTGATGGAATGAGTGGAGATCCTGGACAACCAGGACAAAAAGGCTCAACAGGTATCTATTGGTTACATGACAAAAAATATTGTTGCCTTTGTTTTTGTAATTGGTCTTAAGCAATATTTGTCAGAATGCAACATATTACTCATTTATCTTTGGCAAAACCTGACAATATTATAGACAACATTTATGGCCAAAGATCTTTTGACCATACTTCTTCTGTGAGTAACATGAGTGCAATTAGCTCTGCATTCCTGTGACCCAGCTTAAGCCTACAGCAGGCTAAAGTCCGCTTTCGGCTGACATCACAGAGCCGGTTCAGGTTCTGCAGGGATCTTGATAATAAAGGTGGGATCCACCCAGCTGCCTGACTCAGCCTCTCGGCTGGTGCCCCGCTGACAGCCTAAGCCAGCCGTTCCCACCCCCTCCACAACTTGCTCATGTGATCATCAGATCAATGCTGAAGCCATTTAGGTAAGTATGTAGGTAGATTCATTATTTTCCTATTCACTATTTTCCACTTCTATTTTAAAGCAATTTAACTATTTTAATTCCTTATTTAGATGATGCCTATAAGGTTATTTCATTTTCTTCAGGTTTACCTGGCTTGTTGGGCATACGTGGACCTAATGGGGATCCTGGATTTCCAGGAGCCCATGGTGAAAAAGGAAGTTCTGGTATCGCTGGTTTACCAGGTCAACAAGGTAATGGAATGAAAGTTTGTGAATGCATAGCTCCCAACTGTTCCTCATTTGGAGGGACTTTACTTCTTTTGGAACCAAATCCACCTGGCCCGCTTTGCCTCTCTGCTGTCCCTCTTTTTGTTTGCTGTGTAAACTTCTATAGAAAAAAGTGCTATACTACATTAAACCTTTAATTCAACCCCTACATAAATGAAATTGGTATTTGGGATGACAGAAAAAGGCCCCTGTGGAATAAACCCTTTTTTTTGTGTAGTAATTCTTCATGGGCTACGTAAGTTAGGGCATGAGAGCTTTGTGTCCTTTGTATACATACTTTGTGCTACAAAGTGCCCCTCCTTGTCACCTCAGAAGGTTGGGAGGTATGTAAATGTCTGCAATATTAAATATGGTTATCACTCAATTTATATTTTACTTTATTCCACCGTGTTTTAGAAACAAATGTTCTCAGTAGAAATGAATACAGTCTGTAATCAAGTACAGTATTCCTATCATGGTCTCTAGAACAAACACTCTGTAGACAACTGAACTCATTAAAGCATACCTGCACAATATGATATATTCTTCAAGGGTGGTCTTACCCAAATTTAACTGAAGAAAAACCAGAGCATCTGGAGGATACAAACACAGAAACATAACAGGTTTACCCTTTGACAAAGCTAGTAATACTCTTCTAGGATAAGAATATTTCATGGCAGACTTTAAATTCTTGGGCATCGTTCACATGGGCATTCTTAAAGAGGAGCTCCAGTCTCCCCCCAAAAAAATGAAAAGTCAGCAGCTGCAAATACTGTAGGAGAAAAGGACACTAACCTGTCCAGGAAACCAGTTATGTCCTCACTCAAGCCATTTCTTCAATCAGCTGTGGGTGCAGGTGTTGGCATATTGAGTAAGGGAGTAAGTCAGTTTCCTACTGCGCATTGCTGTGCTGCACTTTGTGAATGGTCTCACAGTATTCTGGGACCTGTGATGTGTCCCAGAAGGCTGCAGGGAAAGGAGGGGGGCGCCAAGCAGCTGCACATATCACCACAGTGATCTGAACAAAATTGGGAGCAGGTACGTTTCAAAACACACAAAAAAGTTGCAAATGTGGCAAAGGAGGAGGGGGAAACTCCAAGGAGAACTTCCCCTTTTGGGTGAAGTTCCATTTTAAGCATACATCCATGCGAAGGGGCATGTTTTCCTGCATAAGATGTACATGTTTTCCATGCATCTGCATGCAGGCAGTCCCATTCATGTCTATCAGGATGCAGTGGCCGTGTCCGTGCAGCTATACAGGTGCGTGGGGACATGCACGTGCACAGCTGTCAAATTGGTACCAGCAGCCACTTCATTACATTGGACAGGAATGGGACTGTCTGCAAACAGATGCATGGAACACCTGTGCACCCATGCAGGCAAACACGGCCCTTCACACAGAGGTATGTTTAAGTACGCCCATGTTAACAAGGCCAAAATAAATGCATATTGTATTGTGAGCAACGCAGGTCAGCATTAGGCTGAATTGGCTTATAATATTCTGTGTTTCTATAGCTAGTAGTAGTTTGTCGAATTCAACTGGACTAATTCTGTAAAATAGAAAACATTTTGCCACTCTTTCAAGTGGCTTCTCCAGTCCAAACTCAAATGTCAAAGCACAATCATATAATATACATATGTATAGGCAGATTGAAAATATAAATATTCAGCAATATGTTGAATGGAACACTTCCAGGTACACTAGAATAGCTCCATAGAAGGTTAGCTGAATACTGATGCAATTATACAAGAACTTCATGAACACACTGATGCAGCCTTTCCTACAACCTGTTCCATTCTGGCTCTTCAGTATCAAACTGGATATCTGTCAGCTTCAACTGATAGGACAGCCCATACATGACTCAGTTATCTGCAGCGTAGGTCTAAACCATCCTCAAAAAAACCCTGTAAGTCAGACTTTATTGGTACCAGAGAGAAAGGACACATAAATATATAACAATGTAAAGATTTGTATTACAAAACTTAAAATTATATTTAAAACCACATGGGATTCAATTCCCCTTAGAGCAATATAGACCATAAATGTTATCAATTCACAAATATCTTTGCTGAAATATTCAACGTTGACGTGTTTCACATTCCTAAGCTTTTTCAGGACCTTTATGTTTTGGTAGCAAAGAAAATTGACCAAACTGAGAAAACACATGAGATGAATACATGACTCTAATAATATAACATGTTAAACAACATAAACTTTCATCTGTGTCACTTACAAATCACTTTCAGAGAACCTGGCATAGAAAGAGTGATACACTGGTAGGTGTCAATATATTTTTATATATTTTTGTGTCCATTCTTTCTGGTACCAATAAAGTCCGACATACAGGGTTTTTTGAGGTATGTAATATATACTGATTCAGTACACTATGAATAGCCAATTTTCTTCCCTATTTTTGTCTAAAGCAACCTAATTTGATGATGAATTCTTATATACAGTATATAGCTTCACTCCAGAAATCTAAGCCCCTGGTGACCAACCTGTGGCCCGAGGGCCGCATGCAGTCCTTTGGTATATAATGTGTGTCCCTCGGAACCTCAGCAGTTTGTAGTTGGAACATTTATTAGGGTAATTGCATTGATCTCTATACTAACCTCATGTTACATGTTCCCGGTTTCATATTGTCTTCTGCAGCATATCCCCAGCCAAAAATGTAGCATGCCCATACTCTTTGACTTTCATTACCTCCATTAGGTTTGAATTTTCTGACAGTCCTCCCAAGCATTACATATATTGAACATTTTGTTTGGCCCTTTGGTGATGTCAGGGGTCGCATTTGAGGTCCTCTTTATCTCATAAGTTGACAACCATTGCTCTAACCTATTCTCTAAGCATTGCATGAAATGTTATGTAACATCCGTAACACATATGTAATTCATTTACAGGTTTCCCTGGATTCAGAGGACTTAATGGGCTTGATGGCTTGAAGGGTACAAAGGGGCTTCAGGGACCAGCAGGTACAGCCTAAATTAATTGGCTCTAGTAGAACAGCACATTACAACCTATGATTTGTATTGTTAATATTTATGCATTTTTTTTATAAAGGGACGGATGTGTTTGGTGTAAACGGTGTGAAAGGCACTTCTGGGCAAAAAGGTGATAAGGGAGAACAAAGTACTCTACCTGGATTTCCTGGTAACGCGGGTGTAAAAGGTGCCAGCGGAGAGCCAGGTTAGTGCAACTTACTGTTCTCACCATTTATGGGGCCAATTAAAAAGGGTTAAGTAATTTTTTGATTCTGCTCATTCGTTTTTGTGTGTGTGTGCACCGCGCTTACTTTCTGCTAATTCAGTTTATACTGAGAAGCAGAATGTTGGTCAGGAAAATCTATGCTATTTGGTAGTAAAGGGTATGGTCTTCTCTGGTTACTCACATTTCAGTAATCACTTGCTGGCTCATACATGGCTCGTACATGTCTAACTGCACATTAAAAATGTCAGCTATATTATCTGCTGCAATTTTCAACTCCATCCAATCAACATTTTGTTAAGTAGGAGTTTATTTATTATAACTGTCAGATTGTAAAACGATTACTGTGGAAATCAGCCATATCAGTTAGTGATTTGAAGTATGAACTGCTTTAGTCCACATCATTTTTACCATCATACTTGCAATAGGTGAACAATATGCTAAGAGTATAGAGGGTAAATTGATACCCATATCAATTTACCCTCTATACTCCTAACCACTTCCGGACTGCCCGCCGCAGTTTTACATCGGTAATTTGATGTTAAATACCGGTGTTATGGCAGCAGATAACTACTATAACCCTGGTATTTTCTTACAGAACGGGCGGTTCTCTTTCACATAAAAGTGGTCCCAGTGGCGGGACCCCCCTAGGTTACCCCTCCCCCTCCCGACGCTTCCTGGTCGTTTTCCCCCGCTTTCCGGAGCCGTCGTTAGCGGGGAAAACGATCTGGTCAGTCCATGTCCCAGGCAGTAAGTCGAGTGAGAGCAAGATGGTCCCCACTGGACTCTATGGCCTTGGAGTACCGGAGCGATGTCATACGTCTTTTTGGCCCCAGACCTCACATAAAGAGGACCTGTCCTGCTTATTTCTATTACAAGGGATGTTTACATTCCTTTTAATAGGAATAATAGTGATCAAAAAATTTTTTTTTATAAATGGACAGTGTAAAAATAAAAAAAAAATAAAAGGTAAAATAAATAAGAAAAAAATTGAAAGCGCCCCGTCCCTCCAAGCTCGCGCACAGAAACGAACACATATGTAAGTCGCTCCCACATATGTAAATGATGTCCAAAGCACACATGTGAGATATCGCCACGATCGTTAGAGCAAGAGCAATATTTCTAGCCTCAGACCTCCTTTGTAACTCTAAACTGACACCATTCCACGAGCATGCGCAATTTTGAAATATGACATGTTGGGTATCTTTTAACCAGCGTAACATTATCTTTCACATTATAGAAAAAATTGGGCTAACTTTACTGTTTTCTTATATTTTAATTCAAAGAAGTGTATTTTTTTTTTAATTGCGTTTGTAAGAGCACTGCGCAAATACGGTGTGACATAACGTATTGCAAAGATCTCCATTTTGTTCTCCAGGGTCTCTGCTAAAAATATATATATATAAATATATATATATATATAATGTTTGGGGGTTCTAAGTAGTTTTCTAGCAAAAAATACTGATTTTAACTTGTAAACATCATGTCAGAAATAGGCCTGGTCCTTAAGTGGTTAAAGGAAATGTATTCTATAATACTATTACAATAAAACTGTCGCATATGACAATGTTATTTACATCAATGCCATTCATTATGATGCCAGAATCTGTCACAGTAGCGGAGAATATATTTATGTTGTATATAATCAGTAGATAATACAAATGCATCTCTGTATCAGAACAGAAGGTCTAAATGAAGCAATCAAATCAGATAAAGCCTGTACTGAAAAAAATTCAAAAACCATCATAGTCAGCTGACCTAGTCAAATTCAGATTGATCCTGTGATTATTAGGGTACTTTTACACTGCTCTGTGGCAATATTGCGGTAAAAACGAATGTGTGGACACGTGACTCAAAAACGCAAAATTTCAGAGCTTTTTCCCCCCGATTTTACAGCGATTTTGCTGCAATTTCCATTCATTTCAGTGGGAAGCTGCGTTTTTGGTGCGGGTTTCAAAACCATGCCAAAGATGCAGCATGCAAGACTTTTCAAAACGCAATGCACTGGTAACGCGGTGGTGTGAAAAGTCCCATAGGATTTAAAGGGAAACTTTTTTTCTTGCAAGGAAAAAATGCAGGAAAAACGTATCAGTGTGAAAGGGCCCTTACATGGGCATCTTTTTTGTGATCAGACACCTTTAGTGAAAAATGTAAGTAGAACTAATGAGCTGGGTTTGTTTTACCCACAGTTCTCAATTGTTGATTTGGATGGGCCTGCAGTGCAGTGTCTGCTCTGTAGTAAGCATACTCACTTGGGTTATAGATTGCTCTTGTTAAAAATAATTTAGTAATGAAATTGTGCATGCATTAATCTCTATGAAGGTTTGTAGTCAAGTACACACATGCACCTTTCCATTAAGAACAGTTAGGAAAAATGATGGTAATTATGCTAGGTAACTGATTGCTATATTATAAGTTACACACATTGATAATAAATGTTTCAACTCTCTGTTGTTTTTAGGTTTACCAGGCGTAACTGGTTTGCCTGGATTAAATGGAGTTCGTGGACTTCCAGGTGCATCAAATGTGTCGGGAATCCCAGGAGATATTGGGCCTACAGGGCCTACTGGACAGCCAGGTAGTTTTCTTTCTTTGGGACAGCTTTTCCTAGTCTTTTTGCCGTAGGACCCTTAAAATATTTTTTTATCTGGTCTTAGGAATCCCCTGCCGAAATAAGCAGAAAATAAATGCAGACAATTGTAAAAAAAAGTTTGAAAATTGTAGTACTCCTTTACATTAGTGGTCAGTGGAGAAGTTCCTTCTTACATTGGTGGTTGGTGTAGAACTGACCCCTTACATTGGTCGTCTGTACAAGGTCAATGGTGAAGTGCCACCTACATTGATGATCTGTATAGTGTCAGCATAGATTAGTGGTAACATGTATAGCTTGGAAGAAAGAAGAGACAGAGGGGATATGATAGAAACTTTTAAATACATAAAGGGAATCAACTCGGTAAAGGAGGAGAGCATATTTAAAAGAAGAAAAACTACCACAAGAGGACACAGTTTTAAATTAGAGGGGCAAAGGTTTAAAAGTAATATGAGGAAGTATTACTTTACTGAGAGAGTAGTGGATGCATGGAATAACCTTCCTGCAGAAGTGGTAGCTGCAAATACAGTGAAGGAGTTTAAGCATGCATGGGATAGGCATAAGGCTATCCTTCATATAAGATAGGGCCAGGGACTATTCATAGGATTCAGATATATTGGGCAGACTAGATGGGCCAAATGGTTCTTATCTGCCGACACATTCTATGTTATGTTTCTATGTTATGTTTCTATGGTCTATGAAGATGTGACTCCTTACATTTGTAGTCTATGGAAACTTGGCACCTTACATTGGTGTTCAATGTAGACAGGAGATGTACCCACCACTGCTCACTGCTAAAGAAACCCCTAGCAACCTCTGGTAAACCCCCAAGGTGCCATTGAACTCTAGTTGAGAAAAGCTGACCTTAAACATGTTTGTGTGGATGTTTTTAAAGCTATGAACTAATTTTTGTTGAGACAAAATGCATGGATTCTATTACAAATACGGTATATTTCAGTTATAATCTTCTTACATACATTTTTATCTCACTAAAATAAGATAAGATGCATAGGAATGTATAGGAAGAAGCATATGGCACAGTTCAAACCAGACATACAGTATATACTTTTATGGTATGATTTGGCACTACTATGGAACTACTCTTTTTGAAAAAGCATGAAGGCTGGGTTCACACTTGAAATGTATGCGGCTGACAGCAGGGCTCCGATGCGTCCCTGTTCTCCGTTTCAGGGACAACTTAGGCCCAACTTTTTGGATGAATTCGGACCTGAAACAGAGCCAAAGATGCACAATTCATTCTGCAGCCGCCCCAGAGATGTGTGAACCAGCTCCATTAGGAGCTGGTCACAAACTCCTGTTATGCGAATTGGATGCGGAGAAACCCGCATCCAATTCGCAAAGGTGTGAACGAAGCCTAAAGATGAGCTTCAGACATTAAATACTGTAGTTTTTCAAATTAAAACACCATCATTATCCTAATACAGCAATTTCTCTAAATGGTGGCACACTTTACAACAAATTCCACTATTTTTCATTCTATTTTACAGTAAACCAGGGAAGTTGAATCCAGCGCCCGGCTTGGATTTTGTGCAGCTGACTACCCAGCATGCACATCCAATTCACATGCATACATAGTACTATCTCAGTGCAGTAACCCAATTGTTGACCCCAGCATCAGCATCTTGTTAACAATAGCGAAGGAGAAAGCTAATACTTTTTAATTAAGGGGATAGAAATTATAAAGTCTGAGGCTAGGTTCACATATGTGCAGCTGCGGTCCCAGCATGGTGGTCCGGTGCGTTCCTGTTTACCGGTTCAGGTGCGAATCAGGTCCAAACTTTTTGCTTGAATTCGCACCGGAATCAGACCCAAACACACACAGGACCCTTTTGGAATGCAGACCGCAGCCACCTTGGACCTGTGTGACCTGGCTCCATTGAGAACTGGTCTCACTCCCATGTCATGTGAATTTGGTGTGGGGAAACTCGCATTCCAATTCGCACATATGTGAACCCAGCCTTAGTCCTTTATATCATGCTCTCTCCCATGGCTTCTCTCTTTCCATCAGCCAGCTACTGCTCAGTACTAAGCTCCACCCAAGCTTCCTGGAAGGATTTTAAAAGAGAAACACAGGGGCAACAAAGCTGCCCTTTGCCTACTACTGGATACAAAAGTAATTCAACATCAGTCTAGCCCAGTCAGGGAGCCCAATGTCCACAGGCAGGTTACATGCTGCTGAAGTCTGAATTAGTGATCAGATGGCATCTTTCTTTAATCCACCAGTATGGCTCAGTTCACACTGCCGTGACCTGGAAGTCGATCAGCTTGTGGTGTGACTTTGCCAGACGACTTCCCGGCGACTTGTGTATTACTTTGATAGAAATATAGAAAAGAAGCTGGATAGAAGTTGCCTTGAAGTAGTACAGGCACCTGAGCGACTTCAGTAGTGCTAATTAAGACAGCTCTCATTGTCTAACATGGGATTTCACATGTCACACGACTTGCAGTCCCAAGGGATCCCAAGTCACGGCAGTGTTAACTGAGCCTTAGGCTAACTTGCAAAATAGTATTTATAGTATAAATTGTATTTATGATAGAATTTATCCTTCAATCTAATAACTTTGGGATATAATTATTTAAACCAGTAGTAATTGCCTCCCTGGTATGTGCATATATACAATAGGTATTGATCTAGTATATAATGTAATAACCCTATTTAAAACGTTCATACCATATGTGGAAGTATTGCAGACGCTAGACACCACACTTTTGCTGAAAAAACTAGAAATCTGTATATAGCTGACATATCAAAGAAAGAGAAAGTCAGGGTGACATCACACATTCTGACTTCTTTATGAGAATAGGCAAATCTTTTCCATGACAGATATCTTGTCTACATATGGCCAGCTGTACCATTTGAAGGAGTTCTGTGAGAAACTGAAAATCAGAGCAACCGGTATTTAATACGTTTTTGGGGTTTGTTTTCAGGCTATCCAGGGCCCCAAGGACGGCCTGGTATGCCCTCTCGACCTGGTGTGAAAGGAGAGCCAGGACCATTTGGAATACAAGGAATTGTTGGTGAGAGAGGAACTCCTGGTGATAGAGGAATCCAAGGGTTAACTGGAATTTCTGGTTATCCTGGGCTAAAAGGTAGTGTGAGTTATCAATATGCTGCTGTTATTAACCTTTTTATGTAATGCTGCCCTGCATAACAATGTGTTTTTTTTTTTAAATCAAAAGGTCAGAAAGGTCAACAGGGCATTATTGGGGACTTTGGATTACCTGGAATTTTAGGAGACAAAGGGCCTAAAGGACCAAAAGGTGACAGAGGGGCTGCAGGTTAGTACCAAAACGATTTTACACAATCTGTGCAGGGAATGTATTTGTAGTCATGCTGTCTATAAAACAAGAGGATGTTTTTGAACCAGTTATTGGTTATTAGGAACTCACCATACTAAAAGCACCACTGTGTGAAATTACGTCCCCAAACATCGTTTCTTGAATTTCTTTAGCCACCTTAAAAAAATGAAGGGCCTAGATCACTTATGTCAAACACAAGGCCCGCGGACTGAATGCGGCCCTCCAGGCCTTGTCATGTGGCCCTCACACCCAGTTTTGCAGCCAGAACATGGCTGAAGCGCCATTCTGCCAACTCCGGCTCACATTGTGTTGAAAACAATCTAATTTCATAAATGTAACAACGTGTCCATAAATAAAAAGTATGGACATATTGCTACGTTTATGAAATAAGATTATTATTGACATAATGTATATGATAGTATATATATCTATATATACACACTATATTACCAAAAGTACTGGGAAGCCTGCCTTTACATGCACATGAACTTTAATGGCGTCCAAGTCTTAGTCCGTGGGTTCAATATTGAGTTGTCCCACCTTTGGAGCTATAACAGCTTCAACTCTTCTGGGAAGCCTGTCCACAAGGTTTAGGAGTGTGTCTATGGGAATGTTTGACCATTGTTCCAGAAGTGCATTTGTGAGGTCAGGCACTGATGTTGGAGAGAAGGCCTGGTTCGCAGTCTCCGCTGTAATTTATCCCAAAGGTGTTCTATCGGGTTGAGGTAAAGACTCTGTACAGGCCAGTCAAGTTCCTCCACCCCAAACTCGCTCATCCATGTCTTTATGGACCTTGCTTTGTGCAATCAGTTATAAATTTATGACCACTAACAGTTTAAGTGAATAATGTTGATTATCTTGTTGCAATTACATCTGAAAGTCAGTGTTTTAGGCAGCAAGTAAACATGTTGTCCCTGAAGATGATATGTTAAAAGCAGAAAAAAACAGGCATTGCAGTTTGTTTTGTAAGGGGCTGTGTAGCGGTAGACCAATTGAGGTGCCCGTGCTGACCTGTGTCCAAAGCCAACAGCGCCTACAGTGGGCATGTTAGCATCAGAGCTAGACCAGGGAGCAATGGAAGAAGCTGGCCTGGTCCGATAAATCACGTTTTCTTTGACATCCTCTGGAGGGTTGGTGCGTGTGACTTGCTTACCTGGGGAAAAGATGCCAGCAGGGTGTAGTAAGGGAATAAGGCAAATTGGCAGAGGAAGTGAAATGCTGTGGGGAATGCGGTGCTGGGAAACCTTGGTCCTGCCATTCATGTGGGTGTTATTTTGGCACATACTGCCTACCTAAACATTGTTGGGAACCAAGAACACCCCTTCATAGAAACAGTACAGTATTTCCTGATGGCACTGGCCCCTCTTAGTAGGATAATATGCCCTGAGATACTTCAAAAATGCTTCAAGAATGGTTTGATGAACACAAAAATCAGTTTGAGGTGTTGATATGGCCTCCAAATTCTCCAAATCCCAATCCATTTGAGCATCTGTCTGATGTGCTGGAAAAAAAAATCTGCTGTTTTGGTACCAAAAGGGAGACCTACTCAATATTAGGTGGCCATAAAGTTATGGCAGACTGGTGAGTATTTACATGGTCTTTGTTTTACAATAAACACTTAATGCATGGCAATGGATTCCCAGAACACTGTGGATTTTCTAAAGAAAGAGCACAGCAGAAGTTGTCTCCTTTCCTTTCGCTCAGTGGAAGTAGAAATTACTGCTCTGACCCTTTGCCTTGTTTGCAAATTCCAGCTTTAGTTACTGAGCTCTGTAATAAGGGGGTAAGGGGAAAAAATTTAAAATGTAATCTCCAATATTTAAACTTATTGCAAAAAACGAGAATGCTGAATATTATTATACAATATTATATATCTACTTACTAGTTCACTAAATAGAACACATATTTTTTAACAATTGTATTTTTGGTTCCATAATAAAAAATACATATTTTTTTCCTTTTAAAAGGTATACAGGGTGCTCCTGGACGGCCGGGATTACCTCCGATACCCTCGCAAATGAAAGTGGACCCAGGGCCTGTTGGTGTGTTTGGAATTGTTGGTCCTCAAGGCATTCAGGGTGACATGGGACCTCGGGGTCCTGTAGGCGATAAAGGTAAGGGCATTAAATGTCATGCATTTACAATGCAATATGAGACAGTTAGGAGTATGTTTCAACAGTTGGCATCTTTTACACATGTATGAAAAAACTGTCTGTGCTGCATTTACCAGCTAGCAAGATTCCGCCCTGCAGACATATAAGCGAGAATCTGATTTTAATGAACAAAAACATTCCTCAAAATGCAGTGTAGAATCTGAAATGTTAAAATGTGTGAGCTTCAATAAATGTCATATCTGTGAAAAATTCTGATAATATCTAAACCGGGTAGGACATTCAAATAATATTGAACATGCAGGCAAATCTTTCTTGAAATGCAGTTCATTCCTGCTCTGTTAATATTTAACGTTCAAGATAAAGTATTAGTAAATACGTATACTTTTAGGAGCAGACAATAAGGAATAGGATTCTGAAATCTTTAAAAAGTGTATTTGTTTTGCAGGTGTTCAGGGTCCATACGGTAAGCAAGGAGTACCTGGAATACCTGGAAGGTCTGCTGCCCCTGGTGCGAGAGGAGACCAGGGATCAATGGGACAAAGAGGACCTAACGGAGCTAGAGGTATGTACACCATCTTTGACTGTTATCCAATACCTTGCTGGACTGAGTGACAATGAAGAAAAAAAATGTATAATATGTAGGTATTGCTTGTCATTAGTTTGCATCACAGAAGGGAACTTCTTTTCCCCACACTTATATTATAAAAATAATAATTTTGTATTTTGCACTAGATTACTTCATTGAAAGGTATGTTGATCAGTGCAGTTTACAACTACATATATCTACAATACTTTTTATAAAATAATGACTATATAGAGCATAATAAGGAAGCCAGTCAATGTTATAAAACGTCAAGATGACCTCTTTGTACAAACCCCTATACAAAGGCTGTCATAGAAAAACAAATACTGACAGAGGCAGACTAATGGGCCATACACACTATACAATGGTCTTTAGATTTTCTCCTTTAGATTTACCAAAACCGTATAATATGAGGTCAAACCTAAACACTTTTAATTTGCATGCAATCAGGCAGGCCCTTGCACTACATAGTTGAAGGTAAATCTAAAGGAAATCTACCAACAAAAGTTGTATAGTGTGTATCCAGCTTAATGCTGGCCTGATTTTTAGTTAGATGATGGGTGGATAGGAAGTCATGGTATTGTGACTGCCTGCCAGCAAATTGTCACTGTGGTTTCCTCTATGACTGAGATCAGCATGTGACTGGTCAGCACTAGAGCAAAGTGGGGCCATGGCAGTTGTGCAATCATGAAATTGTCATTCTTGGTGGTGTCGAAAATTGAATGTCAGTAGCACCTTTAGAAATATATTTACATAGCAAAATGGTTATGTGTTTAATACTTATTTTACCTGCTGTATGTACAAGTCTGATCCTTATGTAATCTTACCAATATACATCTATGTACACACTGAAAAACATGTCACTTTCTCTTGTGTTTTGTAGGAACTTCAGGTGTACCTGGTAGTGCTGGACATCCAGGGATGCCAGGAAGAAGTGTGAACATTGGCTATCTTCTAGTGAAACACAGCCAGACTGATCAAGAGCCAATGTGTCCTGTCGGCATGGCCAAATTATGGAGTGGCTACAGTCTACTGTATTTTGAAGGACAGGAGAAAGCACACAATCAAGACCTAGGTACATTCCCCTATGTATGATGTAATATCCAGCTTTCTTTAAGGCCCGGTTCACACTGCCACAACTTTGAAGTCGACATCCCAGCACGCGGCTTGCATATGACTTCTTTAACAGAAGTCAACACAAGTTATGCCAAAGTCGTACCAAATGTAGCGCAGGAACCTTTTTCTAAGTCTGAGCGACTCAAGTCACTCTTATTAGAACGGTTCCATTGCACTTAATTGGGCACAACTTGTCAGCTCTCAAAGTCGGAGCGCATGTCACACCAAGTGTTAGCTAGAGTTAGGGTCCATGTACACGGGACGCTGGAAATGGCTGTTTAGGAGCAGTTGGGCGTTTTTTTCAGAAGCCCCTGAACCCATCTACATTTTATCTTATCTGTCCATGTACACCAGGTCGTTTACAGTCATTTGCAGGCAGTTGCGTTCAGGGACTGTTTTTAGAACGCAATTATTTGCGTTCGAACGCGTGTTTCCCGGCGTTTCAAACGCACAAACGCGTCCGAACGCGTCTGAACACGTCCGAACGCGTCTGAACGCGATGACCCGCGTTTAGCGTTCACGTTTTTCCATTTTAAAGGGGAATCATTTTTTTGACCTCTAGGAACACTTCTAAACGCAAACGCCCGCAAACGCCGCTAAACGCGGGTACAAACGCGACCGAACGGACGTTTCAAACGTCCTAAAAATTCCAGCATTCAAAGGGACTTTTAACAACGTCCCGTGTACATGGAGCCTTAGGCTTTAATTTGTTAGTCATTCATGCAAAGTCAATCTAAATCTTCTAGCCAATCTAACACTACACTATGCACAACGAACCAGAAAATACAGTATACCAGCACTATTTTTAGAACATTACTGTGCATTATGGTGTGCTGCAATGCAGGTTCATTTATTTAGTGCATCGATTTTGGATAGCACTGAAACATACTAATGCATGCATAGGTGTGAAGCTGGCCCAACACTTTACATCCCTGAAACTTAACCTTGACTTCACCCTTAAAGTGATTTTAAATAATCACCTGGTAAAACAATCCATTAATTTTTAAATAGAAATGAAAGGCAAAATATGTATATAGATATATTAAAAAAATGATAAATACTTTTTTTTCCATTTTTTGTAAGTCATCACATTCCCTCTGTTCTCGGTTGCAAAAGAGCTGGGAAGGAGAAAAAGCAGAATGCTGATCTTCTCAGTGAAAGGCTGTGCACGGGGGAGGGGTGTCAGGACAAGTGATCATTGAAGGATTGAAGGAGAGCAGGCTGTCCCCCCTCCTCTTTGTTCTAGCGCTGGAACCGCTCGCAATCAAAATCCGGGCCTCACAGGATGTCAGGGGGTTGGTTTGTGGGGGCTCCGAACACAAGTGCGTCCTCTTTGCGGACGATCTATTGGCAGTGGTTTCCTCTCCTCTCACAACTTTACCTAACTTGTTTGCCCTGCTGGACTCTTTCTCACTAATCTTGGGGTTGCGTGTTAACTAGGCTAAGTCACAGGCAATGAATCTTTCTCTGGAGGCTGGGACGGTGGTAACGCTACAACATTCCTTTAAATTTACATGGCACTTAGACTCACTTCCTTATTTAGGTATTAATTTGACTCCCTTCCTGCACACTTTGTATGCCAAAAACTATCCGCCCCTGTTTGCCCGGTTGAGGGAGGACATGGGTAGGTGGTTGCTGCATCCCCCTTCATGGTTTGGTAGATTGCATTCGATCAAAATGAACGTCCTCCCGAGGGTGCTGTATTTGTTTCGCACGCTGCCAGTTGCACTGCGCAGGACAGATATGCTTAAGTTTCAGGGCCATGTACTTTCATTTATCTGGGGGAACAAGTGACCTAGGGTGAACAAGAAAACGCTCTACACCCCTAAATTCAGGGGAGGTCTGGGGGTGCCGGACCTGATGAAATATTTTTACGTGGCACAGATGGCCCAATTGATACAATATCACTCTCACCAGTCCCCTACGGCATGGATGACCTTGGAAGCTAGTTCGAAACCGGGAGGGGAGGTCTCCCATATTATGTGGTTGTCGCCCAAAGATCGCCCTCCTATTCTTTGCCTGGCTTTATCCCACTCTCTAGCTGTCTGGGATCGATTGTCCAGAACACATGCCTTCTGGTCTCCCCACACCCCCATGGCCCCCATTCTGAATAATAGCTGGTTCCCCCCGGGTCTCTCCCCCAGATCCTTTCACTGGTGGACGAATAAAGGTCTGATCCGCATAGCGGACCTCTGTGATCATAGGGTATCCTTAAAAGACAGCAGTTGGTTGACAAATATGACTTGCCTCGGTCTGAATATTTCAGATACACTCAAATTGACCATTATGTACGTACACTATCTCGCCTCTCAGACCTGACGACAATGACGCCTGTGGAATATTTATGCCGCACATATGATAAGCTACGCAGTTACATCTCCATGATTTATAATGTGTTATCTGACTCGCCTATTAAACTCCCTTATATGGCCCGTTGGGAGGCCGATATACAGGACACCTTTGAGTTGGTGGACTGGCATGTCATGGCTCAGGAGGCCTCCAGGTCATTGATCAACACTTCCATTATAGAAGCCAATTATAAAGTACTGCTACGCTGGTACATGGTGCCAGCTAGAATTGCCACCTTCGTTCCAGGAGCGTCTCCTCTGTGTTTTCGGGGTTGCGGCCAGGAGGGTACCATGTTCCACATTTGGTGGCAATGCCCCAAAGTGCGACGTTTTTGGATTAGGGTGTACAACTTTGTGTACACCTTGACACAGGTTAACCTAATTAAATCTCCACAGTAGGCTCTTTTGGGTCAGAAGGTAGACTTGGCCACGAAGGCACAGAGGAGCCTTATTACTTTTATTTTTACTGCAGCAAAAATTACTATTGCCAGGTCCTGGAGGTCTCCTGTCGTACCATTTGAGCAGCTGAGGCATAAATTGTCCTGGATCATGGTGAATGAACGGCTGTCGGCACAACTAGACGACAAGTTGCGCAAATTTGATAAAATATGGGAACCATGGCTCACCTATCTGACAGGGTCGGCTTGAGGGCGGTCCATGGGGCGGGGGGGGCGGGGCGCGGAGTTGGGTCCATTCTTTTCCCTTTCTACTGCTTCTTCTTTCTTTCTTTCTTTTCCAACGTTTTCTTTTCCTTCTACCTTTCTTCTTCGTCTCTTTTGCACTTTTCTACTTATCACTGGGGCTCCCTCAGGGTGGCTTGTTGCTGCATGCGTATACACTTTTACCCGCTCAGGAATTTACGCTAGTGTAGCCTATCTTATGTGTTTCTGTTCGACAGTTGTGTGGGTAATCACTGTTTTCTCTTTGTCTGCCTTGGGGAATATTATAGCTTGTTGCGGTAATGGCTTTGCCCCTAAATGGTATTCTTTGTCATTGTTCTGATGTTTATGCATAAAACTTTCAATAAAAATTATTGAAAAAGAAGGAGAGCAGGCTGAGTTTCCAGCATAGCTAGAGAACTGACCACAGTGTGTTATCCTGCTTAGTGTGGTCAGTTTGTAATAGGAAAGCAGAGGGGCTGGCAGGCACAGCAGGGATTCCACACAAAGGAAGCAATACAAAGAGAACAGGATACAGGATATCATACATGGTACATACATGGTACATCAGGCACATATCAGGAGTATGAAATGTTGGGTTTACATACTCTTTAACTGAACCACTTACCTAAACCTGGTATTGGTGCAACACCAAAACAAAGAAGAGCAGTGCATTTTTAAAGAATTAGGATCATATTTATTAAGCAGTAAATATGATATTCATTAAACACTGAATGGTGAAAGCAACATTCACTACTCAATAAATAAGCCCCTTAGTGTAAAATTCGGTCCCACGACATTTTGGTTCTGAGTCATGTGATTTTAAATCAGACTGTAAGGCTAGGTTTACACTTGAGCTTATCTATGTGTCTTTGGAGCATTTTTTGTGCATGCCTGTGCATGTATTTTTTTCAGACGTCTTGAAGCTTGAGAATTTTTTGTTTTAAGCCAATAGAAAGTTTGTATTACTAGGAGAAGGAGAGGCAGGAAATCCCACAAAAAATGCATTACTTGTTCTTTTACAATCACGACAAACATCGCAATGCCAAATGCTCCTGGCTCTGTGCCAAGATTTGGTATATGAGCTTCTTGGGAGCATTTTTGGAGTGGAGGGAGGCCCATTCAAACACTCCATAAAAAAAAACAAAAAAAAAAAAAAACGCTACAGCAGCTGTCACTGCATTACGCTCAGGTGTAAATGGAGCCTAAGGATTGATTTATTAAAACTGGAGAGTGCAAAAACCGGGTGCAGCTCTGTATAGAAAACAATCAGCTTCTAACTTCAGCTTGTTCAATTAACCACTTAAGGACCACCCGCCGCAGATTTACTGCGGCAGGCTGGCCCTCCTGTGCGAACTGACATAGCTCTACGTCGGTTGCACGCCTGCAGCTAGGGGGCGAGCACGCACCGCTGGCGGTGAGCTCCCGCCCCCACTCGGCAGCAGGGACTCCGCTGTACGGGAGTCCGATGGCTCAGATTGCTGTCGGGCCCCCGCAATCGTTCCCCGTGAGAGAGAAGGATGGTCAGCTGTTGTAAACACAGCTGACCGTTCTTCTCTCTGGAAGGATCACAGAGCTCCTGTGATCCTTCTATATAGGATCACAGGTGTCTGTGATCATTTCAAAAGCCCAACCCCCATACATTTAGAAACACTCCCCTAGGCTTACTTTTAACCCCTTGATCACCCACTGTGTTAACCCCTTCCCTGCCAGTGTCATTATTATAGTAACAGTGCATATTTTTAGCACTGATTACTGTAGTAATGTCACTGGTCCCTCCAAAAGTGTCAAAAATGTCAGCTGGTGCGATCTGTCCGCTGCAATGTCGCAGTCCCGCTAAAAAACGCAGATCGCCGCCATTACTAGTAAAAAAAAAAAAACAATAGAAATGACATAAATCTTTGTAGACGTGATAACTTTTGTGCAAACCGATCAAAATACGCTTATTGCGATTTTTTTTTTTTTTACCAAAAATATGTAGCAGAAAACAAATTGGCCTAAAATGTTGAAAAAAAAATTTGATTTTAAATTTTTTTTTTTGTGAATGTTATATAGCAGATCATGAAAAATATATATATATATATATATATATTTTTTTCAGAATTGTCGCTCTTTTTTTGTTTATAGCGCAAAAAATAAAAATCGCAGAGGTGATCAAATACCACCATAAGAAAGCTCTATTTGTGGGGAAGAAGGACATCAATTTAATTTAGGTACAGCGTCGCACGACTGCGCAAATTTCAGCGCAGTGCTGAATCGCAAAAAATGGCCTGGTCATTAAGAGGGCAAATCCTTCTGGTCCAGAAGTGGTTAAGCTTTGACAAAAAAAACTAAAAGCTTACTGGTTTCAATGCAAAGCTTCACCAGATTTTACACTCTCCAGTTTAGGTAAAACAACCTCAATGCTCATGTACCATAGGATACTATGAGAACCATAGGATATAATGAGAACCCTTATGTTGAGCATTGAAACACTTCTAGAAAAGCTTTTGAAATCACTCAGGTGTGAATCAGGGCTTAGGGTGTCATTACTGCATTTTAGGACCTGACCTTAGTAGAATCTTCATTCACTTAAGACTGATATAAGAAACCAAGTGCAAAAGCCTTTGTGGTACTGGAATACATGATCTGGAACTGAAGGTAATGCATAATATATTGCAGTCTAACAGACTTGTGATGAATGCATTTGTTTTTTCTTATCTGGTGATTCTAACAGTAAAACACTTCCTGTCCTAGGGTGACAATGCTGACCCTCTCTGCGGGATCCATAAGGAAGCCCTGTTGGCACCCTAGGACAGGAACCATGTTAGGACTATGGACTATCTCCATAGTATAGTATTCTGTATTACACAGAGAGAAATGGTAGCAATGCTAAGAGTGTAGCAGAGGCAAACAGCCCAGAACATTATCAAATCGCAAGACTTGTGGTAGGATCCATGGAATATTTTTTACAATAATACTGTGTGATTTATTACACAAAATACAAGTGTTGAATCTATTCTTAAGGCCCCATTCACCAATAGCGATTTTCTGCTTGAAGCTTATAGCACTAAAACGCTCAACAAGCCAATTCATTTCAATGGCCCCTGTTCTGAGCATTTTGTTGTCTAAAGCAAAACGCCTGTCACCCAAAAAAGTACATGAGCTTCTTTTTGGCAGATTACAAGCGTTTTTACTGGTGTCTTGCAAGCGTTTTCTGCTCAAATAGCAGCTCTCCACCCCTAATCTCCTCTCCCTCTCCTCCACCTAGTGATTTCTATTGGCTAAACAAAAACGCCCGAAGCTGTAAAACACTTTAAAAATGATTGTAAAAAGCTGCAAAATCACTTTTAAAAATTGCCGAAAAACTATAGTAAATCGCTATGCTCCGGTGTGAATGGAACCTAACAGTTTGGCATAGTTTAAAAAAATAAAATCCCAGTATCTTGAAAATGAAACCAATCATATTTCATTTCAATAGGTCTCGCTGGATCTTGCTTGCAGCGCTTCAGCACAATGCCATTCCTGTACTGCAACCCAGGTGATGTGTGCTACTACGCCAGCCGTAACGACAAATCCTATTGGCTGTCAACCACTGCTTCTCTTCCAATGATGCCTGTGGTTGAAGATGAAATCAAGCCTTACATAAGTCGTTGTACGGTCTGTGAGGCCCCTGCAGTAGCAATTGCTGTTCACAGCCAAGATACCTCCATCCCATTGTGCCCAGAGGGCTGGCGAAGCTTGTGGATTGGATACTCGTTTCTTATGGTAATTCATTTATTTACCCTTACTTTATTTAATTTACAAAGCAACCCTATGTATGTATAACAAGTATTGCATTCCAGTTTATACTTCCAGTAATTTAGCACTTTGGTAAGATCAGATAACACGTCTCTTCTCCATTTATCTAATAATCATCTTCAGGTTTTCTGTTAGATCCTTGTGAAAGAGAGGGTATACATATTAAAATAGAATCACCGATTGCACAAGCTCAGGAGAACAAGACAGATAATACAATTCCCTAAAATAAGTTATCTTGTGCTTTATTTTGTCATATTTGTCAGAACAATGGAATCATGACCACGTAGGAACAGTAGACACAGGCATATAAGAGGCAGTCTTAAAACCGAACTCCAGGAAAACGCAATTAAAAGTCTATTATTAGAGCTGTTTTATCTTCCACAGGATTGGAATTTCTGTCCTTTTAGTGTACAAAGCTCTGCCACTCCGCACAGGCAGTCTGGCGACCAGACATTTGTCTACTGCAGTTAGGTGACACAGCTGGGTCACTCACCCAGAGCCTTAGATTGGACAATAAAGGGGCAGCAGCAGATTGATGAGGTCTTCCCTCTCCTCCTGCCAATTTGTTCTTTGTAAGGTGCATGCAGCACACTTCATTGGTCCCTAGTGCTGCCCTCCCTTTCCCAATCAGTTCTGCTGTAAATGGGGATTACATTTTAATACATAATAACATTAATACAGTTCCCGGAAATAAGTTGCCTTGTGCTGTATTTTGTTATATTTGTCAGAACAATGGAATCATGACCACGTAGGAACAGTAGATGCAGACATATAAGAGGCAGTCCTAAAACTGAACCCCAGGAAAGGCAATTGAAAGTCTTATATTAGAGCTGTTTTACCTTCCACAGGATTGATATTTCTGCCCTTTTAGTGTACACTGCTATGCCACTCCGCATAGGCAGCCTGGCGACCAGACAATTGTCTACTGCAATTAGGTGACACAGCTGGGTCACTTACCCACCCACAGTCCAAGATTGGACATTGAAGGGGCAGCAGCAGATTGATGAGGCCTTCCCTCTCCTCCTGCCAATGTGTTCCTTGTAAGGTGCATTTAGCTGTCATTATGACCCTTTCCCACTAAAAACATTAGTGTTCTGGCAGTCATGCAAATACTTTGGCTTCACTGATACTTTTTAACTTCCTGGCCTGGAAAATGCATTATATATGTAAGGAATTCTGACTTTACTTGGCTTTTCATTCACTGCATGCCTTTTCCAGGCTCATTATTGAACATACTGAAGCAATACACTGCCATTCTCAGGAGGGTAGCGATGGCACCTCCTATATTTCTTTGATGGCAGGTCCTAACAGTCCTAACCCCTTTGAGTCAAGCGCCTCCCAAGCCCTTTAAAAGTTCTAAAATCCAGGAGGCAGAGGTGGGCATTCAGGTCATGTGACCGATGTAATTGGCTGTCACAGCGGTCACATAATCGGAATACTCCTGATCGTTTGTATGCATTGAGAGCTGACCAATCCCCACGGGCTACCGTGCTGGGAGTGTGCAGGTAGTGCGCTTTCAACATGATAAATTGTTTTAACAGGGCTTCATATATGCTGCCACTCAGCATTAGGCCCACCCGCCGAGCGGCTGCATATATGCATGCGGCTGGCGTCAAAAGGTTAAAGTGGTTGTAAACCTTAGACATGGAATATGAACAAAGCATATCCTTCTATAGTGTGTACTTGTCTCAAATCCAGAGCACTAAGTGTCATTTCTGTCTTGCCCGCTCATTGCTCCACTATCCACATGAGTCACTTCTGACAAGTATTTCTGACAACGAGAGAAAAATGGGGGCAGAGGATGGACCTCCAGCTGATTGATAACCTTAGCTCTGATCCTGTGAGCTGTGTGGAGGGGTGTGTGTCTCTTCCCTCCAATCAGCTCTCAGGGCTCTCTCCACTGAGCTCTGCAGAGTGTAACTTCTGTTCTCCTCCCACTTTTCTGAACTCTCAGACAAGCTTTATACATTTTGTGCTTTGCACAGATGTAGAGAAGAGAATAATGCAGATAGACAGGTAAAACATATGTAGGAGTATTTGTTTCATCTGTGTGTATCACCTAAGGCTAGTCATATGCATATCAAATAGTTTATAACCCTTTTAAGATAAGATAGATATAGCCACACACGGAATACTTTGTTTTCAATATGGCTGCTGACTCTTATGGTGTACTTAGTGAGAGGGAGCAGTAAAGCACAACCATTGTGGAAAGAAGTAGGAATAGTATTTCACCTTCAGCACCATGAGCTGCAAAGAGCTGTATTGCTCTAGCGCCTCTCTTCATCAAAGGATATCTTACACATTAGGTGTTTTAAATAGAAGCTAGCCCCACAAAACCCTCATCACAAATCACAATGTGTATAGTCAGTGCCCCAGTACATAAATTCAGTAGAATTATATTGATCTTTATTACGGAGGAAGAAAGAAGAACTAGTGCAAATGACTCAACTCCAAAATTGTCTTTACTACTTTGTCACATGGGATCATGTGTCTCTTTGCTAGTATGGCAGTACATAAAGAAAAAAGGTAACTGCACATGGATTGTCAGATAAAATACAATTAAACAATTAAGGGTAAGCTAAAGAAACCATAACCTAAATAGAATGTCACATGGAGTGCATGTAACTCCTGGTAGCTTCTGATATTTATTTTATCCTGCAGTGATGAATGCTAGTGCACAGAAAAATGTAATGTGGTACATGTAAAAGATACCTGAAATTGTTTGAAATGTTGGTATCTGATTGCAAAGCAGAAGCAATGTTTTAGGTGTGATTAGCTGCTATAAAAATTTGCCTTTACACTATGCTCTCTATATACCCTGCCCTTAAGTTTCACTGTAGGCTTTCTAACCCTTGCCCATCTGAGTCTGTCCATAAACTACACCATATTGCCTTTACATGCACATGAACTTTAATAGCTTCCCAGTCTTAGTCCGTAAGGTTCAAAATTGAGATGGCCCACCCTTTGCAGCTATAACAGCTTCAACACTTCTGGGAAGGCTGTCCACAAGGGTTAGGAGTGTTGGAATATGGGAATGTATGGGAATGTTTAACCATTTTTCCAGAAGCGCATTTCTGAGGTCAGGCACTGATGTTGGACGAAAAGACCTGGCTCGTAGTTTTCTAATTCATCCCAAGGGTGTTTTATCGGGTGGAGGTTAGGACTCAGTACAGGCCAGTCAAGTTCCTTCACCCCAAACTCGCTCATCCATGTCTTTATAAATCGTGCTTTGTGCACTGGTGCGCAGTCACACAAAGTTGGCAGCATGAAATTGTCCAAAATGTATTGGTATACTGACGCCTTAAGAGTTTCCTTCACTGGAACTAAGGGGCCAAGCCCAATCCCTGAAAAACAACTCCACACCATAATTCCCTCCCCCCACCAAATGATGTGGACCAGTGCACACATTAAGTTGTTGGAACGGGCAGGACATCAGATTATTTGTTATTCCTGCAATGTACTTGGGAACTAAGATATGTCGGTTTTAAAACATTATTTCTAATTGACATTGGATTACCACCCCTATATAAATAGTGAGAGGACTATACGGTGGGCCCGCTTGGCTTAGCCGGAGGCGATCGCTTAGCTCTTTGGCTGAATGCTCCTCCCCTGGTCTGTAAGCACCCATTACCCCTTGGAGGGATAGGGGTGCATTGGTGCTAGGCACCCTTAGTATTTTATTTTTTGCAGGGCTTTTTTTTTTTCTTTTCTTCTAAGTGTTGTTGTACCATAAACACAGTAAAAGTAGTATCTTGGAAATTTAGAGGGTTAAATGTGCCAGAGAAGTGGACACAGGTTCTCATGGAGTGCTGGCAGATGCGGGCTAATATTGTCTACCTGCAAGGAACCCATTACACCCATGCCAGGCGGCCTTTATGAGAGATGCAAGGTATCCAGTGTCTTACCATAGATGCTCAGATAATCCCAAATCGTGAGGGGTATCAATTGACCTGGCTAGAACCCTGCCATGGAGTTGGAGGATCAATTATCAGACTCTCAAAGCAGATATCTATTTCTATGGGGAAGATTGGGGATATGGCTGTTACTTTGGCAAATGTATATTTTTCAAATACCTCTCAGCTTATATTTTTGGAATCCTGCTTAAGTGAGTTAGCTCATTTCGCTATGGGAAATATAGTTTTCTGGGTGGAGATTTTAACTTGGCCCTGGACCCTTTGATTGAAAATAAAAAATGGGGATATATGTATAAGAAATGATTTATTCCAAATATTAAGTGAACTGTTGAATGTTTAAATAATGATTTGGGATCCATCTATGGGCCGTTTATCAACCAGACTAACATTTACTATAATTGTTGTGTTCCAGCATACAGCCGCAGGTGACGAGGGAGGAGGACAGTCCCTTTCTTCTCCTGGTAGCTGCCTGGAAGACTTTAGAGCGACTCCATTCATTGAGTGCAACGGTGCTCGTGGGACTTGTCACTACTTTGCCAACAAGTACAGCTTCTGGCTTACAACTATTGACGACGACTTCCATAGCTCTCCGTCTTCAGATACACTGAAAGCTGGCCTGATTAGAACTCATATCAGTCGCTGTCAAGTTTGCATGAAATACCTGTAAAATATATTTATCTTTTTTTATGTGGAAAAATCAAAATTAACAGAATTAATATTGGTGCTATATTTTTAACTTATTACCTCACTAAATACAAGCTGATCACACATTTCTTTCTTCTACATATAATGTTTTTTTTTTTTTACTCTTACACTTGTCGCTGGGATCAATGTGTCTTCCAGAACGTCCATTTACAACACAGTAACTGATGCTATAAACATGTATAGCTAAAGTTAGTCCAAGCATATTTATATGCAAGGTGTTTTTCATTTATAATATTACCAGAAAAAATAAAAAATGGAAACCCATGTATTTGTGGCTGATGCATTGTTTCTTGCATTAGACCATTAGGGTAACTACATAACACATAAGAGAAAGGTGGGTACAGGGCATGTCCACCCAAACCTGCTAATTAAAGTGGAACTTTACTAGAACAACTTGATAAAAAATAATGTTCTTTAGCAAGGAACATACATTCCACATTATTAATTATGCCACCAAAATTACTGTGTGCTCTAAATTGCCTCCAGCATTGCTCAAATGTCTGCTTGCCAGAGGCTGCCATTTTTCTGAAGCCCAGAGCCCCTGAAGAGCAGTATTAAACCCATCAATTTAACAGGTTCAAAAAACAGTTACATTCCTGGAATGCTGGGATTGCTGTCACATTTGCTTGTGTTTTCAACCACACTGTCAAACCATCAAATGGCTGGTGTCATAACTTATCACATGTGCAGCACCATGGCAGTTGTAGATCAAAGAGAAGCAGCTTTCTTGGCTGTAAAGGAGGGTTTAATTCCGCTTTAAGGCTATCAGCAGATTGGCCTCTACAAACTCGGCAGTGCCTAAAAAAGGAGAGCAACTGAGCATGTGCTGAGAAGGGTGAGACAGTGTATTCCTGAATTTTAAACAGTATAGTCACTTATTTTTAATGTTTTACATATCTATACCTGCAAAAGTTGCCAGCCGGAAGTGATCTAGCAGGACTTAATTTTCTGACTTAAGTTCCATTTTAATTTTAAACTAAATCATCTGAAATGTTGCCACTCTCAAACACACTGTAAACCAAGGATATGTGTGTGAGCCACTCAAGCTGTATGGGAATGAAGTCTTGTGCCCACCGCTGTGAGTGCTGGTTGGGAAGGGAGATCGTCTAAGCTCCAGGCAATGGTAGAGAGTGACTTGGTGTCCTGGGAGCCGCATATCAAGCCAAAACCTGCTGTATGATAGTGAATGGCAGACTCAGCCTGGACCCCTGTCAGGCCACGCCCCAAATACATTTCACTCCACCCACTGGAGCTTACTCATAGGGATCAGAATTATCTCTTTGGCTCCTAAAACAAGGCTGTTGAGTTGAATTTCTCCTGCCACATTCTCTAATGAAGAACACACAGGAAAAAATGAGACCTGTTGCATTGCCATGGATCTGGAGACTCAGGGGGTTCACGGGTAGTGTCCTAGATGGACAACATGAACCAGTAGGTGATTCAACCTCCCAGCATCAGGTTTGGGTGGACAGGCCCTTTGGAATTTTAAAGATTTGTTCCAATCCTAGATCTCTTGGCATTCAGGTACATCTCATATAGAAAGAAGTAGATAATCATATCTCAAACATAAAACATATATAAAAAAAAAGGAATTAAAATATTAGGCTAGGTTCACACTTGTGCGTCTGCATGTTTTTTGTGCACTCTCATTGAAGTCAACGGGGCCAAAAAATGTACTGGCACACCAAAACAAGCACCTGCACCTTGTTGCAGGGAAGCATGTTGCAAAGGTGCAAACTGGCCCCATGAACATGCATTTTGAGCATTTTGCATGACAACTTGCACAGGTGTGAATGGGTACTTATTGTGAAAATCCTTTATCTTCCAATTGCACACCTGTGAGTTGAGAACATAACTAGCATTACAGGAATAGTGGTATAATTCAGGCATAAAGTGGACATTACAGCATGCCAATGATTGCAAATAAACCCACCTGCTGCAAACTACTGTTTGAGCTCATTTAAAGAAATATCGAATGTTTGTTACCTAAATAAGTTTACTTGTGATTTGTGTATCTTCTAGTTCCTTTTCATTGCCTAATCCCCGCCCCCAACACACCGGCTATCCATTTGTATGTGTTATGCTGTTGTAATCCTAGTCAGTACTAGAACCATTGACTATACCAGCTTGGTCAGGGTTGCCAGTCTGATGCAAGATGGTGCCACTAAATTCGTCGTTGTGTGCGGCCAGTATTTCCTAAAGTGGAGAGCAACCACATCTTTTCACTCAAAGGATTGATCTGGGTTTCTTTACTCACAAAGTGGAAATACAGAAATAGATCTATCTGCTATAATGTATATAGTATTTGCTGAAAACATGTAAATAAGATTTGAGTGCCATTACTTGACAGTATTCACTACAGCCTAATACATAGTTACATCTTCCTTAATGTTTAAATATATGCCTGAAAATGTTTATCCTTTATCCTGTTCAGTATCACAAAATGTGTTGTATATCATCATGTAAACCTATATGTACAAGCAATTGAATGTAAATATGATGCTTACCTAGAAGGCTTTTGTTTACAATCTGCAACCAAAAAACTAGTAGATTTTTTTTACCACCATATTTCAAATTCTACAGCATTTTTCTTGGACAAGTTTTTTCGTCAATTTTATTACTCCTTACACAAAAAAAAGTTTTTCCTGACATTGATAAAAACTAAAAAATTGTAACATTTGTGAGTTTGTTTTTAAAAGTCAGCAAGTACCAATGTGAAGCTTTGTTTGAACATGTCAGGACATTCTTGTCCACTAGGGGGCGTCTCAGTAAAAAAAATCAGTTTATAAGGTAACATGAACAAAATGTGCTCATTCAATTTACAGATTATATTGTAATAAGCATATTATGAAGTGATTAATTAAAGCCTTGTGATCTGATCTGAATTGTGTAAAGGTTTAGACACCCTGGACATAGTAATGTCATGAATTACTTCAGGATCATGCATATAAGGGCTTGATTTGCTTAAGTCAAATGTCTGTGAAGGGGTCTTAATTTCAAACACCCAATCATTTCCATTGAAACCTGAAAACACAATTGGGGGGGCATTTATAAATTTGGTTTCTCAGCAAGGCAACGCTAACGATGAGCAGGAACACAGAATTACTACATGGTTTCAGCTTGATTCAGGAACTCCTCCCTCAGCTGCTTTAAAAAACATTTTCACTGCCGGAGCAATTTTTTATTTTTTTACGCACCTTGAAATGCATGTTAGGCCTAAAGATTCAGAGGCCTGCAAAATCCGGAATATTGCTGCACTCCTTGGTAACTTTATTGAAGTATTAAAATCACATCACAGGTATGAAAGGAACATAAAAGGTAACGCGTTTCGTGCTAAAGTCAGCGCTTACCCAAACCTCATATGATGTGATTTTAATACTTCAATAAAGTTACCAAGGAGTGCAGCAATATTCTGGATTTTTTTGCATGTTTCTGAATCTCACAGACGAGCTGTGCAGCACCCTGGGTTCCTCTTCGCAAAACATGTGAGAGTCAGTCACTCACCTAGAGCGGCATTTTTTAAGCCTGAAGATTGCTTAAACCCCAAAACCTTCTAGGCAAATTTTTTAAAGCTAGAGCAGAGAGAATCCTAATCAGCTATGCACAGTAACCAACCAGGTCCCATTTTCTCCTTGCTCAGTTAAAATAGTATTAAAGTCTTTTTTTATCTTAAATCCAATAAAAAATTAAATAAATAACATGTATTTCATGTTAAAAAAATGTTTACTTCTGAGCTTGGTTTTCAATTGTTCTCTGGCTGTGCTGCTTATTATCCGTTCTCTGCCAAGTGCTTGGGACAATTGAAAAAAACAAGTTTCAAGGGAAACCATTTTTTATTCTCTTTTTATAGCAACAATGCATACAGAGTAAAAGTAACGCCAGACAGGTTGGCAACATTTCAGGTCTTTTCATCATAGAGGTGAGTAATAAAACATATTTAGGGACATAAGTCAACCTAAAAAGCAGTTGTGCCAAGACATAAATGTTTAATGTCCAAGACTGAAAAAAACATCCAAGGAAAGACCTTGAACTAAGTATCCAACATCAGACTTGTGACCCTCAGAAAATAAACATGTCACAAACGGGAAGACCCAGGGAGGGGTCCCTGTTACAATATATTGCAGGTAAAGAGAGAGAAGTAAAAAGTACAAAGGGAGGAAAGAGAGAGAGAGAGAAAAAAAGGAGGAAAGTGGTCCTGAATTGTAAGCTGTCTACCCCAGATTGGCAGCCAAAAAATCCATGTATCTATCAGAATACTGAAATTTACTTTAATAAACTTTTTTTTTTAGCTTGAAGGAAGTGTTCACCTTTTTGCAACATACTTTAGAGCAGCCTTCTGCACCCCCACAATTCCCTCTCTATTACCATGGCAGATTGCTTGTAGTTCTCAATAAACTGCGATGAGGAGCACCATCGTAATTCATTGACATTCCTGCACTTCAGTAACTGCCTGCCCATACAGGAGGTACTGAGTTCTTGCAGGTGCCTGACATTGCTCCTGCATTCCACTGATTGCAGGTGCAATGCTTTGCAGGCTGCTGTGTAAAAAAAAAATGCACATTTTTTAAATTAAAAATCATGTGTATTATGTTTTTTTTTTTTTTTTAAAGGCGAGCTATTGTAATAGGTTGCTATTACAATGGGGCCAATCAGCACCTATGTGATAGCATACTGCAGGTGAGAGGTTCTCTTTCAGGAAACATTAGGCATCTATAAAAACTCCAATGTTGTCTATGCACTCTGTTGAAGCTAATTGAGCAGCTTTTTCTCAGCTCTGAACCCAGCAGTGCTCAGAGCTGAGTGCTTCCGGGTTCATTTTCCACCAGGGTAGATCAGCAAAGCAATCTGGTGAACCTACACTCCCAGCTACCCAACTCCCTTCTACAAGAAAGCCAGCAGCCTGAAGGGAAGAGGTAAAACTCCCAGCTGCTCTGCATACTGTATATATTTCAGAATATTGTCTAGTCTACCCACGGATATCATTTACAAACCTGAACATGGTGCAACCATGTTTGCATTTATTTTTCATTATCAATTATGTGACTGCAAAGGAGCCCATTCCCAAACTGACATTTTTGGGGGGAAATTCCCCGCAGAGTGAGGACACAAGAAATGTTTGCAGCTGTTTTTCTACTTGAATTCCTAATCACCTGTGAATCCCTGAACAATGCTCATTGTGTGGAAGTAAACTGTAGACAATACTGCTCTTTATAAACAGCAATTCTGCCCTGCACTGCACCAAACAAACCTTCACTAATATTCCTAGTACATGATAAAAAGTGACTGCATTTTCTTATGACATTTGTTACTAAGTTTTGAGTTTTTTGTTTCATTCTCAAGAATGTTGTAATTATCTTGAATAAAACTATATTTTATGATTTCTTATCTTTCTTACGCATTACATATAAATGCATTCTACCATCCAATTACAGTGCCTGATAAAATCATCTACTGTGCTGTCCATCAGCAGCCAAGCAAACTTTTTTTTTCTACTTTTACTTTAGGCCTCAGCTACACTACAGAAACATAGAAAAGTGATGGCAGAAAAAGGCTGAGTGGACCATTGAGTCCACGCATTTGTGGTTTTGTTTTTTCCGTTAACTTTGTTGCCCGAGTATAGACCTAGGTTTGTCCCAAGCATGTTTGAAACCATTTACTGTTGACTGTCTCACTATCTCTGCTGGTAGTTTATTCCAAGCATCAGCTACCCTTTCAGTAAAATAATACTTTCTAAGATTAGTTTTGAACTTTCCTCCAGTTAGTTTGAGGTCATGTCCCCATGTTCTTGATTTTGGTTTCATTGATGTATTTAAAGGTTTCTAACCTGTGTCCCCCTTCCCTTCTTTCCTCCAGACTGTACATATTAACCACTTAAGCCTCGGAGGATTTGGCTGCTCAAAGACCAGGGCCTATTTTGCGATTCGGCACTGCGTGACTTTAACGGACAATTGCGCGGCCGTGCGACACTATACCCAAATTAAATCGACGTCCTTTTTTTCCCACAAACAGAGCTTTCTTTTGGTGGTATTTGATTACCTGTGCGATTGTTACTTTTTGCGCTATAAACAAGAAAAGAGCGACAATTTTGAAAAAATAACAAGATTTTTCAAATTTTTTTATATGAAATTCCCCCAAAAAAAAAAAAAATGTAAAAATCAAAATTTTACATTTTAGGCCAATTTGTTTTCTGCTACATATTTTTGGTGGAAAAAAAAATCACAATAAGCGTATTTTGATTGGTTTGCGCAAAAGTTATTGCGTTTACTAACTACGGGAAAGATTTATGTCATTTTTATTGTTTTTTTTTTTAAACTAGTAATGGCGGCGATCTGTGATTTTTTTTTGCGGGACTTCGACTTTGCGGCGGACAGATCGGACCCTTGACTGACATTTTTGACACTTTTGGGGGTACCAGTGACATTACTACAGTAATCAGTGCTATAGATATGCACTGTTACTGTAATAATGACACTGGCAGGGAAGGGGTTAACTTTATTAGAGATGAAGGGGTTAAGTGTGTCCCTAGGGGCGTGATTCTAACTGTAAAGGGGCGTGGCTTGTGATGTAAACACAGAGACATATGATCCTACATAGCAGGATCGTATGATCTCTGCAGTTACACCAAGGAGAATGACAGGCGGCTTTGTTTACATCAGCCGCCTGCCTTTCTCCCTCTCCAGCGGGAGATCGCGAGTGACCGGCGGACATCGGACTCGCGCGGGGAAGGCAGTGAACGAGCAGGGGCGCGCGCTCGCCCCCTATTGGTTTGCGGGCGAGTGAAGTACCCATACGTCACTTTGATCAGGGGGGGCTGACCGCCGCAGTATATGGACTTATAATGCCACTTCTTCAGGAAGATTCTTGGTTTCATGTGTTGCGATTGATAAGCCTGCTCACACAAGAGGTAGAGACATGGGGCCAGAGGTCTCCCACGGGAGCTGAGGGAACACAAGGCAGCGGGCAAAGGCAAGGGCACCACACATCGGGAGAGGTGGGCTGAGCTGAATAAGGTAAACCTCCCGTGGGAGACCTCTGGCCCCATGTCTCTACCTCTTGTGTGAGCAGGATTATCAATCGCAACGTAAGTTTTTGACAAACTGGGAGATTCACCTTTCCCCTTTTTTTTTTTTCTCTTTTGCTCAGTTTAATATATAGCTATTGCTGTCTCATACATATTTATATATATATATTTTTAGACATGAAACCAAGAATCTTCCTGAAGAAGTGGCATTATAAGTCCACGAAACGCATCGGAGTTTTGAAGTTTCGATCACAATATATTAATTTTACATCGTTGCAACACGGTTTTATCCGTGGTGATTTCATCTAACCACTCTAACATCTGCAAATGAATTTTTACTAACACTGGATCTGAGCAATCCCTATCAGTTCATATCCAGTTCATATCAAAAACTTTTGAGTTTTTATCTTATTGATTTATGATTATGTGTACTATTGCTGACATCAATAAATGCAATTGTTACTCTGATTTTGAGTTTTTATCTTATTGATTTATGATTATGTGTACTATTGCTGACATCAATAAATGCAATTGTTACTCTGATAGATTGTCTATGTCTCTCAGTCCCGACCTTCCTTCTTGAAATATTGAATAGGGATGGAGACCTCTGGCCCCATGTCTCTACCTCTTGTGTGAGCAGGCTTATCAATCGCAACACATGAAACCAAGAATCTTCCTGAAGAAGTGGCATTATAAGTCCACGAAACGCGTCGGAGTTTTGAAGTTTCGATCACAATATATTAATTTTACATCGTTGCAACATGGTTTTATCCGTGGTGATTTCATCTAACCACTCTAACATCTGCAAATGAATTTTTACTAACACTGGATCTGAGCAATCCCTATCAGTTCATATCCAGTTCATATCAAAAACTTTTGAGTTTTTATCTTATTGATTTATGATTATGTGTACTATTGCTGACATCAATAAATGCAATTGTTACTCTGATAGATTGTCTATGTCTCTCAGTCCCGACCTTCCTTCTTGAAATATTGAATAGGGATGGAGACGCATGGCTATTCCCACCACGCGACTCACTCAAAGTCCCACAACCTCCCCTCCCTTACTTAAGTCTTTCCTGATATGTTTTTTGCCCCAATCCTTTCACCAATTGTGTTACCCTTCTCTGGATTCATTCTATTTAATCAATATCTTTCTGTGAAATCAGCAGAACTGGATACAGGTTGGTTTACTAAAGGCAAATCCACTATGCACTACAAGTGCAATCGCTGTAGATCTGAGGGGAAGATCTGAAACGAAGGGAAGCTCTGCTGATTTCTATCATCCAATCACGTGCAAGCTAAAATGCTGTTTGTTTTATTGTCCTATCATGTCCCCCTCAGATCTACAGCGACTGCACTTCCAAGTGCACTGTGGATTTGCCTTAAGTAAATAACCCCCACAGTATTGTAAATGAGGTCTCACTAAAGATCTATATAAAGGAATCAGAACCTTCTTCCTCCTGCTGGTTATCCCTCCCTCTAGTGATGCATCCTAGAATTCGATTTGATTTCCCACTGCTTGGTCGCACTGTTTTCTCCTGTTGCAATCATCGGAAATAAGTACCCCAAATCTTTTTCTTTAGCACCAGTGCATGAGGCCCCACTGTTTAGGTGCGGGTGGAAGGTACAGATGCATCATCCAGCCGCCTGTCAAACTCTATGAGATGCTGCCAGCTGCTGCACCGAACAGTACTTACATTTATTGCAGTATGTGCGTAATGACAAATGCCCGGAACACAAACTGCTCGTGCTTCAGTCATTCGCTCCTGGGTGCATACTGCACTAAATGTAAGTACTGATTGGTGCAGCATCTCATAGAGTTTGACAGGCTGCTGGCTGCGGGGCTGGATGGTGCATCTGTACCTCACACCCACATAGACACAAAACCTTGTGCACTGGACCTAAACACTACGTGCATGAAGCCTTACTGGGAGGATGTACAGGTTTAAACCTGACTGGCTTCTATGAAGGAACCAAGACTGTTAATAGACTCAGTGGGGTCGATTTAATAAAGGCAAAGTAGGCCATTGGCTTTACAAGGGAATTTTCCCCACAGGTTAGTGAATGGGGTGAAGCTCTGCGGTCTTCTTTCATCCAATGATGTGCAATCAAAAATGCAGTTTTATTATCCTTGCAAGCGATTGGGAATTCTTCGTAAAGTAAAATTTCACATTTACTAAGCTCTGGGGAAATTTCCCTTGCAAAGTAAACAGCCTATTTGTTTTAGTAAATCAGCCCCAATGTTGTCAGTTGGACATATTCCAGTAAAAAGCATCTTAAAAGGTCTGTTATCATATGCAATATTTTCTTGATGGAAAATGAACCAGTTTATTGCAGTCAAACACTGCATGAATGGATACACACCCTTTGCCTCATGTATTTAACCAAGGGTGTACAGCCTTTTCAGCATCATGGGTCACATTGGAAAAACAGGAATGGTCACACATAAAATGCACTAAGAATAGGAACAGCTGATGAGCAGAAAAAACAATCACTGATATAGATAGATAATGTACTTATCGGAGTAATAAAACTTCAATTTTTTTTGTAATATTTTTTATTATAAAAGTAACAGGGCAACATAAAACTAGTGTGATATTTCATACAGTTTTTGATAAACAAACGCATCACTATCTGGTTAAATGGATGCAGTAGCAATTCCCAAGGTGCTCATCGCATGCTTCATCCTTGAAAATAGTTGCTCACAAAAAAAGGTGCTGCCGAAAACTGATGACATGAATAGGTTATGATTGTAAAGAGTGGAATATTTTTCTTTGGGAAGATAATACTAAGTGCCCATTCACACTACCGCGACTTGTCAGGCGACTGGTCAGCCTGACAAGTCACGGTCCATGCAGTACTACGGGAACCGTTCTAATAGGAGCGACTCATGTCGCTCCAACTTAGAAAGTAGTTCCTGTACTACTTCGGAGCGACTTGCATTGACATTCATTATATGAAGTCCGTGCAAGTCGCACCGAAGTAGCGGTGCACGCGACTTCACAGGTCGCCCCCGAAGTCGTGCCGCGTTAGTGTGAACCGGCACTTAAAGTCTAGTAAAGAGACACTGTCAAAATGTTCTTCTGCCCCATGTGTTCGCATGTTTAGATATAAAAAAAAAAAAAAAAATATATATATATATATATATATATATATATATATATATATATATATATATATATATATATATATATATATATATATATATATATATATATATATATATATATATATATATCTCAAAAATTTTAGGTGAGTTTACAATTTTGTGTTGGGCACCTGTATTAAACTATTTAAAAAACAGGTTTGTGCAGCTCATAGGAAGCAGATTATACTTTTCCAGAATAGGTTAGAAGATAAAAAAAAAAAAAAAGTTGATTGGTTAGGCTACTTATCCAGGACCAGCAGAACTCGTGAACAAGGCACAATGTGCAGTCACGACAATGCAAATGCATAGCACTGGGATGCTGTGCGAATGATTCCAAAGCCTTCAGCTGAGTACAATGTTTGACCAATAGTTATATGAAATGCTAATGAGAAAAGTGTGATGGCCACACTCCAGGATCAGAGGTTAAAAATATTTTTATTCCATAAAATCCAAAACGTGACTTCTGTCATAACACAACGATACAGATCAAGGTTGACGCGTTTCACAAATTAACTTTGCTTAGTCATATTCAGGTTATGATTAAGCGAAGGTATTTTGTGAAACGCATCAACCTTGGCTACTATCTGTCTGGATCGTTGTGTTATACCATCATTCAGGTTTTGGATTGTATGGAATAAAAAAATATTTGTAACCTCTGATCATGGGTTGTGGTATCACACTTTTCTCATTTGGATTATCCAGACCGCACACTTGATCGGCACCCAGCCATTAGAGGGAGGATCATTATCACCTGCAGTGGTGTTGCCCCTTCTCTTCAATGTATAGATGGAATACTAGTCCCAGACTATCTTGAAGGGTATAGATGTTAACATATTCCAACATTAAGGCCAAGACTGCAATAACATGTCACAAAGTAGTAAAATGAGCTTTACATGTGCAAGTCTTCAAATCAATACCAACAGATCTTAGCATCCCTCGGTACCAAAACAAACTCCCTGTCACCTAGGTGTCAAATTCCAGAGCCTCAGTGGGCAGAAGAGGCTTTGGCATTTAACATAGAAATGATAGGGTGTAGCAAGGCTTAATTTCAACTTGGTGAAGAATTGATACCTAGTTTACAACTAGAGCCTAAACATGACCATTCACGTTAAGGTTTCTCTTGGTAAGCCCCTAGGCTGAATGAGAGAAATCACTCATTTGCCCCATAAACTCTAAGGGGTCTATGTATAAAAATATTTGGTGGACAAATATCACAAGCATTTGTCTAATTGAGATGAAATGTACCGTACATATAAAAGATTGATTTAGTTATTTTTTATTATACAGTATGAATAAATTGTTTTAAATGTACTGCATTATGCCACTAGATGGTGCCGACAATCATACAAAATAAATATATTAGAGCGGAACTAAACTCAATCGATCAACATTAAATATTCTTAATCAGAATACTGCGAGCCCTAATCAACAGATATGAAGATAAGAATATTTACTGGTTTTAAACTTTTTCTACAGTTCTTTACTGCTTCTGGAATAGGTCAAAAAGATGTCATACTTCCCAGGAGTATTCATGGGCATTTTTTTTCTTTCATGTGAATGGGCAGGAGAGGAGGAAGGGCTTTCTTTGCTAAGCAAGTCCTCCCGCATGCATGCCTGGGCTAAGGGCAGATGGATTTCAGTAATTGAATGCTAAATGAATCATCTGCCCTTACTTAAGATGGCCACGGCTATAAATGCTAGAGGAGTGTTTTTCAAAGTGATTTCCCAGCAAGATAAAGCAAGGATACATGGATGGACGAGGGAGCTTGCTTTGAATATTACAAATGTATTAAAAATAGTGTGTTTCAGGTAAATTAATTCTTTGTTTGTTCAACAAACTTTTGTGATATATTGTATTCTGACAACTATTCCTAATAACTACTACCGAAGATTAGTGGACCCCCATATAAAGCCTAGTTTTGTGAAATGTTTTACATACGTGTTTCAGGTAGAGACATCAGTACAATATACTAAGTTTCACACAACTTTCCCACAAGATTCACACATTTTTCCAACTGAATCCAAATAGAAAAAATGTGTGAATTCTGGGTGAAAATCATGAATAAACCCCTAATTTTTTTTTTTTTAAACTGCATTGAAGATTTTCGGTTTCTCTTGTTTGATGTGGTCAGTTTAGATGCAAACCAGACTTGGCAGAGTTCTTTTTGACTACTGGTAAGTGATACAGGATATATCTGAAACCTCAGAAGTATATAAAGCGGAAATGTGGGTATGCTAATGTTTACACAGCTACACTGGTCAGCTTGGACCAATGCAAGTATGAACAATATGGGATTGATTTACTAAAACCAGAGAGTGCAAAAGCTGGTGCATCTGTGCATGGTAGCCAATAATTGCCTAACTTCAGCTAGTAGAATGAAAGTGTTACTAAACCTAGGACCCAGCATTTACTAAATCTAGTCGCCCACAGGACATGAAAATGCAAATATTTAGTAAATACAAACTGCTAAATACCTTTTCTCATCAGCTATATATAGCAGTCTTGTGACTTCATCAGTCTCCGGCTGAGCACTGGTTAAAGCTTGTAGAAGGAGCTTCCATTCTGCTCTGTCCTATGAGGCTGCAGGACCCCTGACCCTCTGTCTGGACGGTGCCGGTTGGCCCTGTGTTTTTCATATGCACCCTTCTAAGAAAGCAATACACACCAAACTGAGCATGTGCAGGGTGCCCCCAAGGCTCTGTTCTATCAGCAGATGGATTTGGGACAGTAAAAGGGGAGGATCAGAGAAGGCAGGATTAAAGGGGATTAACACGATAAAGGGGATTAACTCCTTAGGTTTCACAGTGAGTATAATAAGCATGTTTTACTGCATATAAAGACTGCTTTTACTGTTGTGGGTTTATTAGCACTTTAAGCTTTGACAATTAAAAAAAAAAAAAATCTGGAAGCTGATTGGTTCCTATGCACAGCTGCACCAGATTTTGCACACTCTGGTTTTAGTAAATCAACCCCTATGTGTCATACTTGCGAGATCCCAGTGAAATCTGGAAACCACTGTAGTAGGCACTGCTACTTCAATGATCTCAAACTGCTTGCACATCCTGTGCCGAGCAGCTGCGTTGTAACCATAGGAAGTTGCTCGCTTGGCACTGGTGCCATTCAGGTAACAATTTGCATATCCTCAGTGAATATGAAGAATTTTCTGATTGTATAAGGTGGAGAGCTAACATTATCTTTAACTGACAATCACAGAATACTTTGAATTCATTCAAAAATGGCACTTGTGCCAAGTGAGTGACCTCCTGTGTTCACAATGTAGCCTACAGCTGCTCTGGTCTGAGACCCGGAAGCTACAGTGATTTCCAGCTTCCACAGGGATCCCACAGTTATGGCACATACATTACATACCGTGCTTATATTGATCCAAGCTGGACCAATGCAAGTATGTAGAAATTGCCATACCCAAACTTCAGCTCTACCAATAGACAACATTACTCAAACATTACGGTTCTTGCTGGCTAGTGTTTTACGTTTGACCATGTCACTTGAGCTTAAATAACACAGTGGCACAACTGATAAAATAAAAACAAAATATATTTGAAGTTTAGGTCTGTATTTCAGAATATTCTGTCGGAATAAACATTGGTATTTTGTTAGTGAGAAATCACTTGTCAAGGATAATAAAATATTTTTTCCATAGGTCTTGATTCAGTTAACACATATATACATCTGTGGTGTACAGAACAATGCTAGCCATACAAGCATAGGAAGCATGGAAAAACCACAGATCAGCTGACCAGAACAATGTCAGAAAACAAACCAAACACTAATACAGTAAAACGTTGGATTGAGAGCGTTTTGCAAGACAAGCATAATTTGTTTTTATAAATGTTGACTTGATAAACAAGCGATGTCTTGATATACAAGTAGCGTCATGTCAGAACTGAGTATAAAAGAAGAGAGGCGCCTCTAAGTGTAGCAATATGTTTACATTTAATGAAGGTACAACATTTAGCAACTCACATGGTTGATGATTAAAGCAGGCACATCTAAGTATGCATCCTCCTCTCCGCCATCGATGTCATCCCTTCCACTCTGCACTCCATGAGCACTTCAAGCCTCAATTTCAGATCTCTCTACTGCAGGGTAGTCTTCCCGGTCACAATTGCAGACTGACAGCAGTGAGAGCCGGTGGACTCTCTCCACGGTCTATGTGGACAGCTTTAACCTGGATGCCTGCATTCTTAGATGTGCCTCTTTTAGATCCCTTTCACACAGGCTTTTCGATTAGGTCCACCTGTCAGTTTTTCAGGCACTCCCTACGAAGCAGCGGATATCTCCGCTGACACCCGCTGCTCTTCAATCCGATGTGGTCTGTGAAATCCAGACGGATGGAAAATAGGGTTTAGAGCACAGGTGTCAAACACAAGGCTCGCGGGCCGAATCCTACAGTAATTGTAGTGGGGGGTGGTCTGTTAGGGGGGGCAGTAATTGGGTGGGTGGTGGTCTTGTAGTGTGGGGGTGGTATGGTAGGGGTGGCAGTAATTGGGTAGGTAGTGGTCTTGTAGTGTGGGGGTGGTATGGTAGGGGTGGCAGTAATTGGGTGGGTGGTGGTCTTGTAGTATGGGGGTGGTATGGTAGGGGTGGCAGTAATTGGGTGGGCGGTGGTCTTGTAGTGGGGGGGGTGGTCTGGTAGGGGGGGGCAGTAATTGGGCGGGTGGTGGTCTTGTAGTGTGGGGGTGGTATGGTAGGGGTGGCAGTAATTGGGTGGGTGGTGGTCTTGTAGTGGGGGGTGTTCTGTTAGGGGGGGGCAGTAATTGGGTGGGTGGTGGTCTTGTAGTGTGGGGGTGGTATGGTAGGGGTGGCAGTAATTGGGTGGGTGGTGGTCTTGTAGTGTGGGGGTGGTATGGTAGGGGTGGCAGTAATTGGGTAGGTAGTGGTCTTGTAGTGTGGGGGTGGTATGGTAGGGGTGGCAGTAATTGGGTGGGTGGTGGTCTTGTAGTGTGGGGGTGGTATGGTAGGGGTGGCAGTAATTGGGTGGGTGGTGGTCTTGTAGTGGGGGGGGGGTGGTATGGTAGGGGGCAGTAGTTGGGTGGGTGGTGGTCTTGTAGTGGGGGGAATATTAGTTGGAGGGGTGGGCTGGTAGTGGGGGGCAGTAATTGGGTGGGTGGTGGTCTGTTAGTCAGGGGTGGGTGTTAGTCGGGGGATGGTCTGGTAGTGGGGGGTGGGCATTAGTTGGGGGTGGTCTGGTAGTGGGGGGCAGTAGTAGTTGTGGTGGGGGTCTGTCAGAGGAGGGGTGGAAATGAGATGTTGCACACTGTGAGATGAGATGTTGCACCCCTGCACATTGTACGTAGCGTACCACTGAGACCTGCACTCTGTGCGTAGTGCACCCCTGAATCCTGTATGTAGCTCACCCATGAATCTTGCACTCTGTACACGGGGCACTCTTGATTCCTGCACTCTGTACAAAGCGCAACTCTTGAACTCTGCACTCTGTATGTAGGGCACCCCTGATCCCTGCACTCTGTAACACACCCCTGAACCCTGCACTCTGTCTGTAGTGCAACCCCGAATCCTGCACTCTGCACGTAGCACAACCCTAAACCCTGCACTCGCTAAATAGTGCACTCTTGAACGTAGAGCAGCTCTGAACCCTGCCCTCTGTTCACAGCACACCCCTGAACTCTGAGCTAATTATTACTTAAATTAAAAACCAGAAATAGTTAAATGCAGAGGCAATTATTTAATATGATAAAGGGTAAATACAGTCTTAGATATACAATTGGCCCCTCGAGGAAAACCATATTGCTGATGCGGCCCCCGATGAATTTGAGTTTGACACCCCTGGTCTAGAGGATCGGATGAAAACCAACAGGCAGTCCGTTTTCATCCGATCTCCCATAGAGGAGAGCAAGGCACTGACAGCTCCGTCTCTGCAAAGTAAGCGGAGACAGACCTGCGGGAATCGGCGGATCGACCCCCGCTGAGCACAACTGAGTCCGCCAGGGGGAAAGCCTGTGTAAAAGGACCCTTAATCTTTAACCATGTGAGTTGCTAAATGTTGAACCTTCATTAAATGTAACCATATTACTACACTTAGAGGCGCCTCTTTTATACTCTGTAGCTCCTGCTGGATTTTGCTTCTTGTGGAGGCGCCACATGGTTATCACATTGCTATAATCTTTTTACAGTATATGGACTATAAACTGAAGAATTTATGAATAAATGGTCGTGTAACGAATTATCTGAGTTTGATTATTTCTTATGGGGAAATTTGCTTTGATATAAGAGTGCTTTGGATTACAAGCATGTTTCCGGAATGAAATATGCTCGCAATCCAAGGTTTTACTGTATTGGAAATGAAATGTTATGTGTTAGGGTGAAGATACAAAGTCATTGTTGCCCACAAACATTTCTTTTATAGAAAAACAGAAAGTTTTTAGGTATATACAAGATAGACAAACAGCAGAAAATATTTTCTTGTCAGATTGTAACAAAGTAAGAAAATCAGCAAACTGTTATAAATAAAGGCACAAAAAGCAGCACTTTGAAGTGTCAATTCCCATGACGTAAAAAGAACGGTGCAGTAATCTATAGCGACCAATAACATTTAAACTTTTATTGCTCTGATTAAATATTTTTGAAAGCCATTGATTATTGCACATAATCAATAATGCACAATACTATTGCTTGCTGCCCGCATTAAATAAACTACATTTCGTTTCTTCCTACGCTTTGACATTTATTTTTTTAAGAATACTAAGGTTATGATCGTCAATAATTAGGTAGTAATGTGAGAACTCAATACAATATCACGTCAGATTCTGTGAAAATTTCTGTTCGCTTCTATGGCAGCATTTTGTTCTCTTCTGATATCAAGTCAGTTTTGAATTTAGTCCAAAAATTGTGCTTGCATCCCTTCCATCAACAGGGAGGTGTTCAGTACCCTGTGATATGAACACCTAACAGCAGCCACTTTTGGACTGTTTCTCATTATTGCTCTGTGCAAGACTGACTGTGTCATCTGGTCCATTGGCTCTCTTCTTCAAAATCAATGGTATAACCATGTTGAAAACACTTTCAAATAGCACATCAACATTGTGTCCAGTCTTTGCACTGGTTTCAAAACACATCTTCTCTGCAGCAGGTGCGTAGCTGTCATCCACCATTCTGTATTTCATGATACGTTTGTATAGGGCATGGGCATCTTCTGAATTAACCTGTTTCCGAACTTTGGAGGCACTATGTGTGCGAGGCCTTTCACCCTCCGATTCCCCTTCTCCTTCTCCTTCATAGTCCTCAGTCAGGTCAACTTTATTTCCCACCAAAACAAAGAGGCAATCACTGTTGGCTGTGTCAGTGAGGCCTAGGAAGCGGTCTTCAAGCTCCAGAAGGCTCTGCATATTGCCAACATCGTAGGTTAGGATAATGGCAGAGGCTGATCGACAGTACATAGAGCCCAGGCCATGAAACTGTTCCCTTCCTAGAAGACAATGAAAACAGAATGTTAATAAGCAGGATATAAAGAGGTGGATTTTTTTTTCGTATACTGCTGTATACACAGCCATGATGTTTCATCAACTTCAAAACACACAAGCCTGTCAAACTAGTTCATGAAGCTATTTTTAGAATACGTTCTTTCAAGATCCAAGCATGTTTAGCGAGTTGTTTTTTTTTCTTCAAGACAATGGGATTCATTTACTAAAACTGGAGAGTGAAAAGCCTGGTTCAGCTGCGCATGGCATCAGCTTCTAACTTCAGCTTTTTCAATTAACGAATTCGGACCTTTTTCTGACATTTGTTGCTTACAAGTTAAATTGGTATTTATTTTTTGCTAGACAATTACTTTGAACCCCCCAAACATTATACGTTTATTTTTTGCAGAGACCCTAGAGAATAAAATGGTGGTCATGGACATTTTTTACATCACACGGTTTTTGCGCAGAGGTTTTTCAAACGCAATTTTTGGGGAAACAAACACACTTTGTAAAAAAAAAAAAAAAAAAAAAAAAAAAAAAACAGCACAACATAATATAAACCCCAATTTTACAACATGTTACACCAAATAAATTGATCACTAACATATCATGCTTTAAAATTGCGCACACTTGTGGAATGGCGCAAAACTACAGTACTTAAAAATCTCCATGGGTGACCTTTAAACATTTCTACAGGTTACCAGCTTAGAGTTACAGCGGTGGTAGTGCTAGAATTATGGCTCTTGCTCAGACCTTTGCGATGATAGCCCATGTGTGATATGATATGCATTGACTACTGCGCAGGAGCACGCAGGGACGGCTTTAAAATTATTTTTATTTATTATTTTTTGTAATTTTTACACCAACTCTTTAAAAAAATATATATATATGTTTTTTTAATCCTTTTTTTGCAATCCCAAGGAACGTAAACATTCCTTGCAATAACAATACAGCATGAAAAATGCTCTTCATGCAGAGATCTGGGGTCTAAGTCCCCATTCACACTAGCGCGACTTGTCAGGCGACTTGTCAGGCGACTTGGTCGCCTGACAAGTTGCGGTGGGTCGCCTGCCATAGATTAGCACAGGACCCGTTCTAATAGGAGCGACACAAGTAGAAAAAGGGTCCTGTACTATTTTGGGGCGACCTGCATTGACTTCAGTTATATGAAGTCCGCGCATGTCGCGCCTTCACAGGTCGCCCCAGCAAGTCGGGTCGCCCCTGTGTGAACGGGGTCGAAAAAAAATTGTAGCTCTTGCTTTCAGAAAAAAAAAAAAAAATCAATCACGTTTACATGGCTTGAGTACCAGAAGTGACGGCATTGCTCCGGTCCTCCAAGGGCATAGAGATGAGCGGTGGCCATGTTGCTATCACTCATCTCTTTGCAAAAAACACAGCCAATGCCAGATGGTTCCCGGACTCAGCAATCGGTAACATTAGCTCGGGAACCACCGGGAACTGGGCAACTCTCCCGCCGCTTATAAAGGTGATCCTGCAGCAAACCTGGGATCGCTTTTATCAGGAAGCCGGCCACCTAAGGATAAAAAAAAAAAAGATACCGGGGATATGGCATCTAGCTGCAGCCATAACCCTAGTATTTAATGTCAAACTAATGACGTACATTTACAGTTAAGAGAGCCACAAGTGGTTAAGGTTTGACAATAAAACCTGGAAGCCAATTGGTTTTTATGCAGAGCTGCTCCAGATTTCGCACTCTCCAGTTTTAGTAAATCAACCCCAAAGTTTTTCATCACAACATAATGGATACCCCATTATTCACATGTATCTTAGCAGGCACTGTTACATCCAAGATTTGAAACATGTCACGTTTTCATAGATCTGACTAACCAAAAACGTGCCCATTATTTATTACCTGCAGCTAAAAACTACATGTGCAAAGTGCAGTAATCCATACCAACCAAAAAAAGAGTAGAATACTAGTTACTACTGTGGGTTACAAATTTAACACATGATCATTTCTTTTTGCACTGCCATGTAAAAAGGCTAAACACGTAGGCATTTATACAGTGCCTGAGCTGTGTGCTCAATGGTTTGCAAAACAAATAAGTCTGGTGGATAATCACCTCAAAGAATAGCTAAACCCAAGCACAAAAATGTAAATTCTCCATCATACATTGAAGGACACAGTATTTCAGAAACAATTTGGTTATACTTCTGCATACAAAAGTTTGGGACTGTGGAAATACGTTTAAGCCAGCCATGAAGAACCCCTTTAGCATGTCTGTTTGCTGGTAGTGTCCTAGGAGGTTGGATGCTTTTTCCTCTGTTCTGTTGAAACTAAAGCCCAAAATTTTTTCTAGCCTTTCATTACTTTTGTTGATTTTCTTTTCTTTTTCTTCAAATCAGAGCCTGTTTTTCACTCCAGCAATATGGACAGAAGCCAGAAATCCGCCGACACCTCTGACCAGTTTTCTGGAGGAAGGTGTAACCCCACTTCTACAAGTGGGTGGCTGTGTGTTAATCTGGACTTATCCTTGGATAGTTTGCCTCCCCCAGCATTTGGGTTTTCAGGAAATCACTTTTAGTCCATTAGCTAACCACTTGTGTGTGGCATCTCCTTCAGCTGCCTTTGCATCTAAGACGCTACTGCAGACCATGCAGTTGTTGGAACTTCACAGCATTCCGCCTTCATGACCTTCTAGGGCGGCAGGGACCAATTTCTACGGTTTCCTTTCCTAACAAGGAATTGACCAATCACTGTGCTTTAGAGGTGCCAGCTATACCAAAAGACATTGGACCTTAAGGTCTATCCTAGTGCCCTTTCCTGTCACATTCATTGTAGATTGCTTATAAGACATGTGATCTAGGTCTCTATGCTGGGCAATGTGGACAGTACTATTCTCTACCACACGGTCTCACTTAGGGATGCTGCACTGCTACCTGCCTGACATCAATTGGTAGTCCCTTTTCAGGAGAGACCCTTCCATGCCTTGGTGCTCCTCATTTCCTGCGTGATGGGAAGACACCATGGCTGGGGGACCCTGTGTTTCTTTGTATTTTTAGCAGACAATATACACAGAGATCATGCTGCAGGTTACCCCTAGTGGACATAGAATATGTCTGGAGGCCTTCATTGAACATGGTCCCCTGGAGTTAGGTCCTTCTTCTATTGATTGGCCCTTCTGAGGAGGTTTCTCCTGATCCCTTCCTTGTTTCTGTCAGAGACTGTTCTTGGTTGGTTCCTACCGATGGGCCAAAAAGGGTTTTCCCCAAAAAGTCTATTGGGGGATGTAGGTCTCATCTCTCTGTTTTTACTGGCCTTGTATACCGCTGACTGCTGCCACAACTGTGGCATGATGAGTAGAGAAGGGGCGATACAGAGGCTAGCTTACAACCTTTTCTGCTTGCCAATGTCCCAATCTTCTGTAGGTAGCAGTATAGCCCAACCGTTTCTGAGTTCCAGTGTCCCAATGGACTTCAAGAAACAGATTTTACGATATGTGCAAAAATCTCTAGATGTGGAGGCTGTATTGGTTTTATTCTTCAGGTCAAGATGAACAAAGGTAGACGTGTTTTTAAAGGGACACGAAGAGGTGCTATTCACAACAGTATTACTTGAAAAAACTAAAAAAAATGACCAAAAAAGAAAGAAAATGAATACAGTTACCACATCTAAGTGACTGCAAACTGAAATATATTAGTTCTTTGTTTTTGGATTTAGATATGCTTTAACAAACCTGGTATGCTGGACATATAGTCCAAGGTATGTAAAGTACTGAAAGAAATATCAGAGCACTGGCACCATCATGCACAAGAGAGATCTTTTCTCATTTATGACTGTAAGCTTTAAAACCATACGAAAGTTGTTAAAAGCCTAAAACTGTAAAGAATAGGGAAATGAGGGGTTAGTAAATAGCAATCTCAACAACGGGTATACAGATAAAACCACAATAGAACTTTAGCATCTCTGTGAGGTTTTTACTGCTGGAGCCATCTGGAGAGTTTATTTCCCACTTAAGCTGGCTATAGATGGTTTGAATCTCAACCAGTTCAGTAGGAACCTGCCCGAGATATAAACCATGTATGGGCAGGTTAAATGAACTCGGCCTGTCGGACTTTACATCCAATTATTGCTAGTGGCTATTATAGCCGCTAGCAGTAATCACCGTGTTCTCCTGGCGGGGAGAACACAATGGCTCAGCGGGAGGGATTGACTGTGTTGATGGGGGAACGGAGCAATCTTGGTGCAGAAAAAAAATGCAACCCATGGTGCAGGAAAATAAAATTTGCTCCATCTATGGCCGGTGTTCCGTGAGAATTACCTACCCGTGAGAAAAACCTACCCTTGTCACTTCCGGTTCACGGCAGTGTGTGTAACACGAGCAGTTACATTAAAACAGCTGTGCTGCAATATGAGTCATCCCCGCTCCTGTCCCTGTCACTTCCCTCATCTCCGATAGTAAATATAAAAGCGGCGGCGGCTGTATGAAAAGATAACTCACGGAGCCGCCAGCCGCTTTTATATTTACTAGCCGAGAGCAGGGAAGTGACAGGGACAGGAGCGCAGATGAGTGATATTGCAGCACAGCTGTTTTCATGTACCCCCGCGTAGGTAGGTTTTTTTCACGGACACCATGCTCGTTTCATACCAGTGCGCATGCGCACTAGTCTGATTCTCAGCTGCTCCATTAGGTATCCGGGGCTGTGAGCATGCGCACTGCTGCGCTGCTCAGCTGTTCCTCGCCGGAAGTGACGACGGTAGGTTTTTCTCACGGGGTAGGTAATTCTCACGTTACACCGGCTTTACTTTGAGACAGCAACTTGTGTATGTGAAAGAAGGTCATTGAGATAGGAAGAAAGTGGAAATGTCCTAGTTTGTGAAACAGTCAGCAATAAAAACTTTAAAGTCATTTAAATCATTCCAAAATGTAAAAAAAAAAATCCAGGCTGTATTCAGACATGAATATGCTAATGGTGTGTTTAAAGCTACAGCCAAAACTTCCAAAGTGGCATGAAGCTTGTAAAATGCATTGTATATGCTTGCTGAATTCAACATTTCTATTCACGCCAAGAATGAGAAATGTCCTCCTCTTTAGAGTATTAGAAAGATCATCATATGACAAGAATGATTTTTCATGCAACTCTTATATAATGGGGTTACAAACATGGCAAATAGAACCTTGGGAGAACAGAGTTCACATTAAAAGGGAGTTGGCAAGACAAATAATCCTCCATTATTTGCCGGACACAGGTGAACAGCAGATTTGCATGTTATTTAAAAGGTAGCCAGTTCCTCTTGTGTTCAAATTACTTTATTTACTGTCACATGTGTAGTCAGTATACATCAAACATTTAGTACTCCTATTTATCTGCCGGTTAACACTAGTGCAATTCCAGACATCGCATGTAATTCGCACCGCATTGCTGTGCAGATCACATGCGATGTCGGTGCAATGCGATTTTAGCCATACAGACTGTACGGCTGAAACCGCATCGCATTAGCACCAAAATGGCGCAGGACCCTTTTTTGGTTCCTGCACCATTTTACAGTTCGCACTGCGATCTGTGAGCAAATCTGGGGGTGTCATTAACTTTACATTGACACCCCCAGCGTTTCGCAAATCTCAGTGTGAACCACTGTGCCATTCTGGTGCGATGCAAGAACCAGCACTGAATCGTAGGGTTTCCCGCATCGAACCAGTGTGAACTGGGACTAAGGCCTGGTTCACACCTATACATTTTTTGGTCCTTTTTGCAGAACCATACCACAGTCTATTTAACATGGTTTTCTATGGGGCACATTCCCATCTCTGCATTTATCAGCCGCTAAATTATTGGAAAAGGTCAAAGACTTGCATTTTTGGTTCAATAGACTTCAATGGAGACGCTGCAGAAAAGCATGTTGTGTGTTTTTTATATGTTTGACTTGTTTTGTGCTTTTTCTTTATCTTCCCAACAACAAATTGTCCAAAAAAAGTAACAAAAAGATCCGTGAAAAAAAAAAAAAAAAGTAAAAAAAAAAAAGTGTGTGTAAAATTGCAAAAACAAATCAAAAACAAACTGCATAGGTGTGAACCAGGCATAATTCTTGATTTGCATAGCGAATAAGAATTTCACGATGTATATCTTTATATCTCACACCTCAACCCCTTCAAACTGTCAGCTGTCACAGAGCCAGTCCAGGCTCTTAAAAGATCCTGACCATATGGTTGGGATCCACCCAGATGCCTAAACTGGCAGCTGGCTCAGTCTCTCAGCAAGAGCCTGAGCCAGCCGTTACCGCCCTCTCCACTGCCCAGAGCTCCAATGAGCACTGGAGGGGAGAGTAGAGAGCCACAGACTGACAGTCTCGGCTCTCTGCTCAGAGCGAAGGGGAGAAATGAGCAATCAGCGGTGTTTGATCACTCAGTTCTCAGTGCAGAGCTGGCAGGGGAGACATGCAGCATCAGATCAATACTACATCCACCAAGGTGTGTATAAATGTTTGTTTGTTTTTTTTCTTATGCGGATATAAACTTTGTAAAAGGTTAGCATTATGAAGTTTTGGCCTTTTTGCTCCTCCCTTTCAGCAGAAAACGTATTGTCAGCTTTATAGCTGATAACGGTTCTCCCAATAAAAGCAATGTCTGCTTGCTCTGCAACACATCTTGGCTGATATGTGAAGGTTTTTCTTTAAAGCTGATATCAGTGAATCTGGTTTAGTCACATTTTTTTCCACATGACTGTAAAACAAACCAAGACTGGGTGACAAGAGAAAACGGTATCTGATCCTATAAAAAAGTACAACATACTTCCTAAATCATTACAGAGAACTGAAAGAAGAATGAAAAAGTTGCATAACATGACATCTGCACGCAGTATTCATGACTAGTAATAGATTCATGTAAACATTTAGGCTGTGATTTGGCAAGTGTACGTGTTTACATTTCTAAGCGTATTTCATTTCTCTTCTGCAGCACACAAGGAAAGCACACGGCTTAATAGTTTAGATTAGGTGTACTGACTTCAAATTTAGGAAGGTTCAGTCAGTTAAACTTTCTTGCAGCAGAGGTTCAAATTTCAGACTCGTATACGACTGATTGTTGTCCTATGGACAGAGTCTCCCACCTCAGCTGCAGATCTCTGCAGTTCATCCAGAGTGATCATGGGCCTTTTGGCTGCATCTCTGATCAGTCTTCTCCTTGTATGAGCTGAAAGTTTAGAGGGACGGCCAGGTCTTGGTAGATTTGCAGTGGTCTGATACTCCTTCCATTTCAATATTATCATTTGCACAGTGCTCCTTGGGATGTTTAAGGCTTGGGAAATCTTTTTGTATCCAAATCCGGCTTTAAACTTCTCCACAACAGTATCTCAGACCTGCCTGGTGTGTTCCTTGTTCTTCATGATGCTCTCTGCGCTTTAAACGGACCTCTGAGACTATCACAGTGCAGGTGCATTTATACGGAGACTTGATTACACACAGGTGGATTCTATTTATCATCATTAGTCATTTGGGTCAACATTGGATCATTCAGAGATCCTCACTGAACTTCTGGAGAGAGTTTGCTGCACTGAAAGTAAAGGGGCTGAAAAATTTTGCACGCCCAATTTTTCAGTTTTTTTATTTGTTAAAAGTTTGAAATATCCAATACATTTCATTCCACTTCATGATTGTGTCCCACTTGCTGTTGATTCTTCAAAAAAAAAATTACAGTTTTATATATCTTTATGTTTGAAGTCTGAAATGCGGCAAAAGGTCGAAAAGTTCAAGGAGGCCGAATACTTTCACAATGCACTGTAGATACATACATATTATATATATATATATATATATGTATATATATATATATATATATATATATATATATATATGGACCGAACTGTGTGTATGTGTGTTCTATATATATATATATATATATATATATATATATATATATATATATATATATATATATATGTATGTAACACACATACACACAGTTCGGTCCATATATATATAATATGTATGTATCTACAGTGCATTGTGAAAGTATTCGGCCTCCTTGAACTTTTCGACCTTTTGCCGCATTTCAGACTTCAAACATAAAGATATAAAACTAATTTTTTACATACATACATTATATATATTATATATACACACATACATACATACATACATACATACATACATACATACATACAGTTCGGTCCATATATATATATATATAAGCAATATTAATCTTGCTTTTCCTGAAATGGTCTGGCTTTTTTAGATGTTTTTTGACAAAGTCTAATCTGGCTTTTCTATTCTTCAGGCTTATGAATGGTTTGCACCTTGTAGTAAACCCTCTGTATTTGCACTTATGAAGTCTTATCTTGATTGTAGACTTTGTATACGCCCACCACTTGGAGAGTGTCCTTCACTTCCTTCACTTGTCTGGATGTTGTGAATGGGTTTTTGCTTTACCATAGAGAGGATCCTGCGATCATCCACCACTGTTGTCTTCCGTGGACATCCAGGCCTTTTTATGTTGCTGAGCTCACCAGTGCCTTCTTTCCTCAGAATGTACCAAACTGTTGATTTGGCAACTCTTAATGTTGCTGCTATCTCTTCGATGGATTTGTTTAGTTTTAGAAGCCTTACAATGACCTGTTCCATTTGCATGGACAGCTCCTTTGAACGCATGATGTAGGTTCACATCAATAGATTCCAAATGCAAATACCACACTTAGAATCAACTCCAGACCTTTTACCTGCTTAACCACTTCACCACTAGGCCTATTTCGGACACTTTTTGTTTACAAGTTAAAATCAGTATTTTTTCCTAGAAAACTACTTAGAACCCCCAAACATTATATATATTTTTTTAGCAAAGACTCTGGAGAATAAAATGGCGGTCATTGCAATATTTTTTGTCACGCGGTATTTGCGCAGCGGTTTTTAAAACGCCATTTTTTTGGGGAAAAATTACATTTCACTGCATTTAAAAAATACTAAACAGTAAAGTTAGCCCATTTTTTTTGTATATTGTGAAAGATGATGTCACGCCGAGTAAATAGATACCCAACATGTTACAGTTTAAAATTCCGCCCCCCCGTGGGATGGCGACAAACTACGCTCAATAGAGATCTCAATAGGCGACACTTTAAATTTATTTAACGGTTACCAGTTTAGAGTTAGAGTGTAGCTCTTTTTTTTAAATTATTGCTCACGCTCTGGCGATACTTCACATGTGTGGTTTGAACAGCGATTTAATTCGCAGCTCGACTTCCGTATACGTTTTTTTTTTGTGCGCGAGCTAACGGTGACCGGGGCGGCTAAATTTTTTTTTTTTCCCCATTTATTTTATTTATTTTTTTAACTTTATTACAGTTTTTAAAAAAAAAAAAGAAATCTGATCACTTTTATTGCTGTCACAAGCAATGTAAACATCCCTTGTGACAGCAACATGCGGTGACAGGTAAACTTTATGGAGGGATCGAGGGTCTAAAAGACCCTAGACCCCTCCACTACACTTCCCTGTATGCAAAACGCCGAAAACGGCGTTTTTGCATACAGCCGTTTTTCAAATTTGCCGCCGTTTTGCGGCACACTAACCCGGAAGTGACGTCATGGACGCCGCCTCCGGGTTACATCATCAGAGACCCGATCGATGCCGTTTCCGGCTTTCTTCGGGACTCCATCCAGCCGGCGGACGCGCCGGCTGGGTGCTCGGGGCTCCCGGTGGGACGGGAGCCCCGGTAAAAGCCGCGGAAGGCGGCGGGAGGGGGGGGGACGTCCCCTCCCGCCCCCCCGGGTAACGATCGAGCGGCTCCCGAGCAGCATTGATCAGTACCGACGGAAAGCCGACCGTCAGCTTTAAACCACGGTACCGGGATGATGCCTCTAGCTAGAGGCATCATCCCGGTATACCCCAGCAAAGTTTAGGACGTCATATGACGTCCACCCAGGGGGAAGTGGTTAATTATTGAAGAAATAATGAAGAAGGAGTAGCCCACAATAGCCATGAAACAGCTTTTGATTCAGTTGTCCAAATACGTTTTGGTCCCTTGAAAAAGGGAGGATGGCTATTAAGAGCTGTAATTCCTAAACCCTTCCTCCAATTTGGATGTATATACCCTCAAATTAAACCGAAGAGTGTGCACTTTCAGCCCATATCCATTATATAACTATAGCTTAAATATTTTTTGATAAATACCTGAAAAAAAACTAAAATTGTGCCTGTGTCCAAATATAAATAGAATTACAGTATCTCCCAAAAGTAAATACACCCCTCACATTTTTGTAAATGTTTTATTATATCTTTACATGTGACAACACTGAAGAAATGACACTTTGCTACAATGTAAAAGTAGTGAGTGTACAGCTTGTATAACAGTGTAAATTTGTTGCCCCTCAAAATAACTCAACACACAGCCATTAATGTCTACACCAATTGGGGCCCAATTAGCCATTTTCACTCACCGCTGTCATGTGACTCTTTAGTGTTACAAGGTCTCAGGTGTGAATGGGGAGGAGGTGTGTTAAATTTTGCGTTATTGCTCTCCCTCTCTCATATTGGTCACTGGAAGTTCAACATGGCACCTCATGGCAAAGAACTATCTGAAAAAAAGAATTGTTGTTCTACATAAAGATGGCCTAGGCTATAGGAAGATTGCAAAGACCCTGAAACTGAGCTGCAGCACAGTGGCCAAGACCATACAGCGGTTTAACAGGACAGGTTCCACTCAGAACAGGCCTCGCCATGGTGGATTAAAGCAGCTGAATGGACATGCTCAGCGTCATATCCAGAGGTTGTCTTTGGGAAATAGACATACGAGTGCTGCCAGCATTGCTGCAGAGGTTGAAGGGGTGGGGGAAGGGGGTCAGCCTGTCAGTGCTCAGACCATACACCACACACTGCATCAAATTGGTCTGCATGGCTGTCGTTCCAGAAGGAAGCCTCTTCTAAAGATGATGCACAAGAAAGTCCGCAAACAGTTTGCTGAAGGCAAGCAGACTAAGGACATAGATTACTGGGACCATGTCCTGTGCTCTGATGAGACCAAGATAAACTTATTTGGTTCAGATGGTGTCAAACGTGTGGTGGAAACAAGGTAAGAAGTAAAAGACAAGTGTGTCTTGCCTTCAGTCAAGCATGGTGGTGGGAGTGTCATGGTCTGGGGCTGCATGAGTGCTTCCAGCACTGAGGGCTACATTTCCTTGAGGGAACCACAAATGCCAACATGTACTGTGACCTACTGAAGCAGAGCATAATCCTCTTCCTTCGGAGACTGGGCCGCAGGGCAGTATTCCAACATGATAACGACCCCAAACACACCTCCATAACGGCCACTGCCTTGCTAAAGAAGCTGAGGGTAAAGGTGATGGACTGGCCAAGGATGTCTCCAGACATAAACCCTATTGAGCATCTGTGGGGCATCCTAAAATGGAAGGTGGAGGAGCCCAAGGTCTCTAACATCCACCAGCTCCGTGATGGCGTCATGGAATAGGACTCCAGTGGCAACCTGTGAAGCTCTGGTGAACTCCATGCCCAAGAGGGTTAAGGCAGTGCTGGAAAATAATAGTGGCCACACAAAATATTGACACTTTGGGCCCAGTTTGGACATTTTCAGTTTAGACATTAATGGCTGTGTGTTGATATATTTTGCGAGGACAGCAAATTTACACTGTTATACAAGCTGTACACTCACTACTTTACATTGTAGCAAAGTGTAATTTCTTCAGTGTTGTCACATGAAAAGATATAATAAAATATTTACAAATTTGTGAGGGGTGTGCTCACTTTTGTGAGATACCGTAACTATATATATATATATATATATATATATATATATATATATATATATATATATATATATATATATATATATATATATATATATATATATATATATATATATATATATATATATATATATATATATATATATATACCCATACACACACACACACACACACACACACTCACGCAGTGTTTGTTTTCAGCTTCGAGTAGACCATTGTTCCTGCTTTGACAGTTGTAAACATTAGAATCTCTACAGCCAGTTCTAGATTCGGGTTTATCACCTGGATAAAGACATGTATTCTGCCCTTACTAAAGTGTTCTATAGCTAAGATCCAGTCACATTCACCATTGCCAGCTGCCAAGTGCTCAAGGAACAACAACATATTTTATTTAATGAAAACATTGCTCACCCACTCACCTTAGTTGCCCTGAGAGTTCACAAAGCGAAAATGACTTCTTTTTTATTGCTTTACTCTGAAAACAGCCACCAGTTCCGTGTTATTTTCCCTCGCAGGGTATTGATTTCTATTGCTAGAAGACTAATTTCACTGATAAAGGTCACCAAACTGGCTTCCAAAGGTTTTCTTTAAAGGCTAAATTAAACCTTTTCCAAAAAACAGCCTGTAAAGCCAAAGGACCCAGGTAGATATTAAACCCTAAGAACTGTGCAGCTTCATAAAATGTTCATTTTTTGTCATCCCTGTAAGCTATTTGGCCCCACTGAAAGCCTGGCTGGAGAAGCCCCAGTTAGCAACCCCCGCCTTGTCTTTCCCTATTGCGAAGACCTGAAAACTGTTGGGACATTCACTCATTACAGGAAGGAAAACCAACCAATTTTCAGAGTTTTAGGGGGAAGGAGGTGGTTGGAAATTTATAAAGGCAGGTATATCTCTGAGAACTGTGGGCCAGATCAGCTATGATATGCACCTCGTAATCAGATACTGACTTAAGTGTGGTACACACTAGTAGAAAATCTGTCGAAAATTCCCGTCTGAGGTAAAAATCGTACGATTTTCGGCTAGTGTGTACACAACTTTCAGCAGCCGATGCCGACATTTTCAAGGAAAAAAAACAGAGGGACAAACACCAAAATTTTTATTGTCCGTCCCCAGACGACCAATTTTCGTTTAATGTGTATGCAGTACGTCCGCGAAAAATCGGATACAAAAGACCGCACATGATCTGACGTTGCTGACGACCCGGAAGGATATTTCGTCCGATTTCCATCAAGTGTGTACGGGCCTTTAGGTTTGGTTTATACCTATCAATATAAACATGTATATACAGTGGGTACGGAAAGTATTCAGACCCCCTTAAATTTTTCACTCTTTGTTATATTGCAGCCATTTGCTAAAATCATTTACATTTAAGTTCATTCTTCTTCCTCATGAATGTACACATAGCACCCCATACTGACAGAAAAACACAGAATTGTTGACATTGTTGCAGATTTATTTAAAAAGAAAAACTGAAATATCACATGGTCCTAAGTATTCAGACCCTTTGCTGTGACACTCATATATTTAACTCAGGTGCTTTCCATTTCTTCTGATCATCCTTGAGATGGTTCTACATCTTCATTTGAGTCCAGCTGTGTTTGATTATACTGATTGGACTTGATTAGGAAAGCCACACACCTGTCTATATAAGACCTTCCAGATCACAATGCATGTCAGAGCAAATGAGAATCAGGAGGTCAAAGGAACTGCCTGAAGAGCTCAGAGACAGAATTGTGGCAAGGCACAGATCTGACCAAGGTTACAAAAAGATTTCTGCTGCACTTAAGGCCCCTAAGAGCACAGTGGCCTCCATAATCCTCAAATGGAAGACGTTTGGGACGACCAGAAAACTTCCTAGAGCTGGCCGTCCGGCCAAACTGAGCTATCGGGGGAGAAGAGCCTTGGTGAGAGAGGTAAAGAAGAACCCAAAGATCACTGTGGCTGAGCTCCAGAGATGCAGTCAGGAGATGGGAGAAAGTTGTAGAAAGTCAACCATCACTGCAGCCCTCCACCAGTCGGGGCTTTATGGCAGAGTGGCCCGACGGAAGCCTCTCCTCAGTGTAAGACACATGAAAGCCCGCATGGAGTTTGCTAAAAAACACCTGAAGGACTCCAAGATGGTGAGAAATAAGATTCTCTGGTCTGATGAGACCAAAATAGAACTTTTTGGCCTTAATTCTAAGCGGTATGTGTGGAGAAAACCAGGCACTGCTCATCACCTGTCCAATACAGTCCCAACAGTGAAGCATGGTGGTGGCAGCATCATGCTGTGGGGGTGTTTTTCAGCTGCAGGGACAGGACGACTGGTTGCAATCGAGGGAAAGATGAAAACGGCCAAGTACAGGGATATCCTGGACAAAAACCTTCTCCAGAGTGCTCTGGACCTCAGACTGGGCCGAAGGTTTACCTTCCAACAAGACAATGACCCTAAGCACACAGCTAAAATAACGAAGGAGTGGCTTCACAACAACTCCGTGACTGTTCTTGAATGGCCCAGCCAGAGCCCTGACTTAAACCCAATTGAGCATCTCTGGAGAGACCTAAAAATGGCTGTCCACCAACGTTTACCATCCAACCTGACAGAACTGGAGAGGATCTGCAAGGAGGAATGGCAGAGGATCCCCAAATCCAGGTGTGAAAGACTTGTTGCATCTTTCCCAAAAAGACTCCTGGCTGTATTAGATCAAAAGGGGGCTTCTACTAAATACTGAGCAAAGGGTCTGAATACTTAGGACCATGTGATATTTCAGTTTTCTTTTTTAATAAATCTGCAACAATGTCAACAATTCTGTGTTTTTCTGTCAGTATGGGGTGCTATGTGTACATTCATGAGGAAGAAGAATGAACCTAAATGATTTTAGCAAATGGCTGCAATATAACAAAGAGTGAAAAATTTAAGGGGGTCTGAATACTTTCCGTACCCACTGTATATAAACCAAGAAAGGTAAATACAAATAAATTGCAAAATGAATAAAAGTGAACATCAAATCAACAGTCCCATATGTGAAGTGAAAAAAACAGTCCACAACGGTGATAATTGAAGTGCTCACTGGATCCCAACACCAACAAGATATAGAGATATAATGTGCTCACCAGAACGATATGACTCAAAATGCCATATAGCATATGAGTCAAATCAGCTTGTTGTACAATGGATGGATAATCCGAAGGGATGACTGAGGTCACTGATGTTGAGGTGAAGAGGTAATAGCAGATATGAACCGTCACACCAGAGAGGCTCTCACTCCGTCAAATGGCCAGAAAGGAACCAAAAAACAAGGGAGCACAACATAGTGTAACACTGCTAAAATTTTTATTAAATAAAAATACACCAAATTGCACTTACAAACATCTCGTGGTAAAGAGCGTATACAGATGCAAAGGTAAGGCCACGCTGCTGACAGCCTACCTTTGCATCGGTATACGCTCTTTACCACGAGATGTACGCGATTGTTCAGACGTAATCTCACAATTACTTTAAGTTAGGAGCAATTAATCCCCCTCTACAAAGACATTTGCCATGCAGGGGCAATCATCTGTCCCAAATCATTTAATATGCGATTACATGCAAAACAGATGCAGCCACTGTCAGCTGTTCACACACACCAGTTCTTACCGCAGCAATCTGTTGTCCAGCCCTAACCAAACTCGTCAATAGGACCTTATGCTTGTGACTGAAGTATAAACAAATTAAAAGTCTTTACTCCTTCGCAGCTTTTCATAGATAGAAAAGACTTGGGTAGGTCTCAAATATGGAAAAGCTTCCAAAGACCTTAAAGTAACTCCATCAGCCTCTAAAAAGTTGGGACTTTCCCAAGAATAAAAAACAGCCATTATATTCACCTGGCAGGAATACAATAAAAAAAAAAATAATAAATAAATACATAAATGTTCCTGTCTGGCTAGCAGCTTTCCTAGGCAGGCAGGTGACATTGTTTCCCTCCTGAGCACTCTGCCCCCAGTCTTCCTAAAGCCCCGTACACACGTACCGATCGTCGGCGAACGATCGGCCGTCTTTTGTCCAGGGCTGTCGGTGTCTGTTGAAAAGTGCAAAAGACTGCACAAGAATTTTGTCCGCCGACTACAGCCGACTGCAGAAGTGATGTCATGTAATGGTTAACTTTCCCTGTGTTTTTCCTTTTCTGAGCATGCCCAGTCTTGCAAATCTGCGGTCTGTCGGCCGAAATCTGTACTGACTGGCGAACAATCGGCCGCTCTGGTGTCGGCATACAAAAATTTTAATGCTTGCATGACAGATTCTTTTCGGCCGAATGTACGCTGTCGGCTGTCGGAGGCATCATACTAACAAGCCTACAATCGGCAGATCGGTCGTCGGCCGAAGCTTTTCGGCCGACGATCGGTACGTGTGTATGGGGCTTTACTGGAAACATAAAGAGCAGGCATCACTGAATGGTGGACTGCCACACTACCACCATGTAGGAGCCTTTTCTACCCACTGCCATTGCTCTGTAATCCTCACATAGCCGACAGCGGGAGGTTCTGGGTGGAGGGCAGGAACTGCCGAGGTTAACAAGCAGGTGATTAGCTGCTAGGATGAAGGGCGGTCCTAGCAACCAATCACTATCTTGCAACTCCCGCCCTCATCCAGCCATGCTATGCCGATCTCTGTTCTGTGTAATGTAAAACAGGGGGAGCGACACTAGTTAAAGGGGGTGAAGACACTAGTGTCAAAGGCTGAAAAGAAGCTGAGTGTGTGTGTGTTGTCGTCCTCATTTGCTGGATGATCTTTTATTTAACCACTTTACCACAAAGGATTATGCTGTCTTACGTCCAGGCCACTTTTTGCGATTCGGCGCTGTGCGACTTTAACTGACAATTGCGCGGTCGTGCGACGCCATACCCAAACAAAATTTATGTCCTTTTTTTCCCACAAACAGAGCTTTCTTTTGGTGGTATTTGATCACCTGTGCGATTTTTACTTTTTGCGCTATAAACAAAAAAAGAGCGTAAATTTTGAAAAAACAACAATATTTTTCACATTTTTTTTATATGATATTCCCCCCCAAAAAATGTAAAAATCAAATTTTTTTAAAATTTTTGACCAATTTGTTTTCTGCTACCTATGTTTGGTAAAAAAATTCACAATAAGCGTATTTTGATTGGTTTGCGCAAAAGTTATTGCGTTTACTAACAAAGGGAAAGATTTCTGTCATTTTTGGGGTTTTTTTTTTTTTTAACGCGTAATGGCGGCGATCTGCGATTTTTTTTGCGGGACTGCGACATTGCGGCGGACAGATCGGACCCTTGACTGACATTTTTGACACTTTTGGGGGTACCAGTGACATTACTGCAGTAATCAGTGCTATATATATGCACTGTTACTGTAAAAATGACACTGGCAGGGAAGGGGTTAATTTTATTGGAGAGGGAGGGGTTAATGTATGCCTGGTGCTTACTAACATGTGTGGGGGGAGGTGACTGAGTGACACAAGGACAGATCCAGGGTTCAGCTATGCTGAACCCTGCAATCTGACCCTGCCTGTCACTTAGGAGATCCGCCCGCTTGTGTTTACACAAGCAGGCGGACCTCCACACTAGATCCCCGACGATCGGGGAAGAGCGGCGGCAATCGCCGCTGCTCCTCCCCTGGCCCGACTCCCGCTGTGACTGAAAACAGCGGGAGCGCGCCGCCGAGAAAGGGGAGTGTCTGACGACGTAGTACTACATCGTCAGACGATAACGAGCCACTCTGCCGCAGTAATATTACTGCAGGCAGACGTAAAGTGGTTAATTACTACATCCCTGCTTAGAGGGGATGTGTAAAATTTGTGTGTGTGTGGGGGGGGGGGGGGTTCCAAAATTTAATATGGGGGGCTCTGAGGGTGTTAAAGTGGGGAGGGGTGCTGAGGACATTAAAGTTGGGAGGAGCCTGAGGACTGTGATATAGGGGGCAGGTGACATTGAAGTAGGGGGGCTGAGGACTGTGATGTGGGGAAGGGGGCTCAGGATAATAAAGTATGGGGAGCTGAAGATCTGAACGTGGGGGGGGGTGAGGACATTAAAATGGGGGAAGCTGAGAACTGGAATGTGGAGGACTGAGGACATTAAAGTGTGGGGAGCTGAAGACAATAAAGTAGGGGACTGAGGACTAATGTGAGGAGGGGGCTGGGGACACTAAAGTGGTAGGCTGAGGACATTAAACTGGGGGCCTGAAGACTAGTGTGGGGGGGGGGGCTGAGGACATTAAAGTGTAGGGGGGCTGAGGTCATTAAATTGGGGGGACCGAGTACTGTAATGTGGGGGGGACATTAAAGTTGGGAGGCTGAGGACAGAGATGTGGGGGGGCTGAGGAGTGTAATGTAGGGGGGGGTGAGGGGGACTGAGGACAGTAATGTGGGAGGATAATGTAAATAGGGGCAGAGGACAGTACTGTCAGGGGGTTGAGATCAAGAAAGTGTGAGAACACTACTGTGAAAGGGGTGGAGGTAGGTGATGTAAAGTAGGAGTGGCGGACAGAAGAGGGGGATCTTGATGTGAAGGGAGACTGTGATGTGCGATGGGTACCGAAGACACTGATGAAAGAATGGATTCAGATCTGTGTATGCACATTAGGTGCACGTGTCATGGGTAGGTCAGCTAATTTTAATGGGTTGCACTACCTGCAAGAGACACAGAGGAAGAAGTCTGTGACCTTTTTTTCCCAAAATTGTGCAGCACCAAGCCGCATGGTGCTGCAAAATGCGGTTTGGCACACGCGAAAATGCGCCATGGGTACCGACATGATATTCGGATCTCTGCTGGAAGAAAATTTTACTTACCAGACCTTGGTGAATTTTAATTCAATACCCCCGATATAGAGCATCATGACATTGCCAATTCAATGTCCAATACACAGCAATGTGACACAGAAAGCGGACATAAGAAATCATATTGTTACCTACCTAATAACGAAGCAACCAAGGAACATGATATCTTCCAAATGGACACCACCATCACTTGCAACTAAAGCATGAAGCAGTAGTAACACCCCTTTCATACTCTTTTGGTCCAGTTCATTGAATATGAAACAGCATGCAAAATGCATGAGAAAATCTGTGCCTTCACTACCTGGAACGCCACTCCCTCAGTCAACATTGGTTATTTTTAATCCTTATACTGCTAGCATTAGTAAACACAGGCAGTCCCCAAACTACATACTAAATATAAAACGCATGTAGCTGTAGAATAACCTCTATAGTGAAGACTCAGTGCTGCAAATATAAAATAAATTAATTAAATAATTTTTCAATAAATTCATTCAGAAAAGTTCATAAAAAAAGCCAAACTTCCCAAAAGCTACTGTGTAGAAAAGTGTAGTACAGGCAGTCCCTGAGTTACATACAACTCATACTTAAAAACAGAGGGAGATAACAGTAAGTGAGAGGAAATCTACCCCCAGGAAGGGAAATTTACTCCTGTAACAGTTATGGGAAAAAGATGTCTACACTAGGGTCACCAGATGTCTCCAGTTTCTGGGGACAGTCCCTGGACTCAGAACACTGTCCCCAGAGCCAGTCTGTCCCCAGATTTGTCCCCGGATTGCAGTGACGGCACTTGGTGCAGGGCCGATCATGGGCGGGTGCTGAGGCAGAGGAGGGTGCAGAAGCTAGTTGCATACCAACAGGGGGTGGTCTGCCCCAGATGCCACACATTGAGGGGGGAAGTCAGGCCGGCGTCGCCCGGTGTGTCCGCTTTAATTTGAATTACTGGGCGCCCGCCCTTACCCAAAGTCCCTCATCCTGGTTTAGCTCTCTTGATAGACAGAACACTTGTCCAATGCCGGGACGTGTGCTGTCTATCATAGGTAGGAGCCGATCCAGGAAGCGGGGCTTGTGTGATGGCGGGCTTCCGGTGATTCAAATTTAAGCTGACACAGTGGGCAATGCCGGCCTGTGTAATTACCTGGCCGGCTCTCCTCTTCTCTCTGATCCCCTGGACTGGTGAGGCTGCATTGCTGGGCACTGGGCAGGCTGCATTTCTGGGCACTGGTAAGGCTGCACTGGATGGGCACTGGTCAGGCTGCATTGGATGATGTGCACTGGTGAGGCTGCATTGGATGATGTGCACTGGATGATGTGCACTGGTGAGGCTGCATTGGATGATGTGCACTGGTGAGGCTGCATTGGATGATGTGCACTGGTGAGGCTGCACTGGATGATGGGCACTGGTCAGGCTGCATTGGATGATGGGCACTGGTCAGGCTGCATTGGATGATGGGCACTGGTCAGGCTGCATTGGATGATGGGCACTGGTCAGGCTGCATTGGAAGATGGGCACAGCTGAGCCTTGCATTCTTTATGTAGCACACTCCTGAGCCCTGCATTCTTTATGTATCGCACTCCTGAGCCCTGAATTCTTTATGTAGCACACTCCTGAGCCCTGAATTCTTTATGTAGCACACTCCTGAGCCCTGCATTCTTTATGTAGCACACTCCTGAGCCCTGCATTCTTTATGTAGCACACTCCTGAGCCCTGCATTCTTTATGTAGCACACTCCTGAGCCCTGCATTCTTTATGTAGCACGCTCCTGAGTGCTACTTAGCCCTGCATTCTTTATGTAGCCCGCTCCTTAGCCCTGCATTCTTTATGTAGCGCACTCCTGAGCCCTGCATTCTTTATGTAGCACACTCCTGAGCCCTGCATTCTTTATGTAGCACACTCCTGAGTGCTACTTAGCTCTGCATTCTTTATGTAGCCCGCTCCTTAGCCCTGCATTCTTTATGTAGCGCACTCCTGAGCTCTGCATTCTTTATGTAGCCCGCTCCTTAGCCCTGCATTCTTTATGTAGCGCACTCCTGAGCTCTGCATTCTTTATGTAGCCCGCTCCTTAGCCCTGCATTCTTTATGTAGCGCACTCCTGAACTCCGCACTCTGTTTTTTCTCTATCTTATTTTCATACCATTTGGTAGTCAGATCTCAAAAAATTCTAAGAAGTATCTTTTTTTTTTTTTTTTTTATCTCATGGACGAAATGTGAGAAATAACATATAAATCATTCCATAAACACATACCACATACACTGCATACATAATTTGAGGAAATTATGCTTAGAAAATAGTTTAACACTTGCCAATAGAAAAAAAAAATAATAATATGTCCCTGGATTTCATTTTAAAAATCTGGTCACCTTAATCTACACTGAAGCTTTGTTACCAAAACAAAAAAATGTAAAAATACCATTAGTCTAATGGCCTAGACCCAATCATACCAGGAGTACTGACTAACCTTTTTAAATTAGTGGTGCCCTCAGAACAAAACCAAAGTGCAACATGCAATCAAAAAGCACATGGGAAGAAACCCACAAACTTTTTCTAAGGCAACCTGCAGTCTCTCCTAAAAAAAGCTTTAGCCCCGGTTCACACTTGTGCGTGTGCGGGGTTCGCATGTAATGTCGGAGCGCACTGCTCCGACATTACATGCGATCGGCTGTGCGGTGCGAGTTTAGCCATACAGTTTGTATGGCTAAATTCGCACCGCAGCCGCACCAAACACGCACAGGGACCCTTTTTTCTAGCCGCATCCGGATCGGATCGCACAGCGGTTCACACTTGTGCGATCCGATCCGGTGCGAACTGCACTATCGCACTGCGATATGCGATCAAACTGGGGGTGTCGTTAAGATTACATTGACACCCCCAGCGTATCGCATATGGCAGTGTGAACTGCCGGGGGTGCGTGTGTGATGCGGGAACAGGCTGCGAATTCGCAGCCTTCCCGCACTCGCATAAGTGTGAACCGGACCTTATTGATTTTGAAAAAAAAAAAATATTGAATTCAGTAAACAAATACAATACAGGATTTGCACAAACATAAAAAATGACAACGTTTAAAATATGCCTGGGAATCGGATCACATTCACACCAACAATCATATACCAGACCAGCAGATAAAAACTCAATGTACTATAATTCTCATCAAGGGCCCAAAGAGACCTTGGGAACCACTGTGATATTAGCCATATACAGTGCATCCGGAAAGTATTCACAGCACTTCACTTTTTCCACATTTTCTTATATTACAGTCTTATTCCTAAATAGATTAAATTCATTATTTTCCTCAAAATTCTACAAACAATACCCCATAATGATAACGCAAAAGAAGTTGGTTTGAAATCTGAAAACTGTAAAATAAAAAAAATCCAATGTACACACAGTATTCACAGCCTTTGCCATGACACTCAGAATTGAGTTCAGGTGCATCCAGTTTCTACTGATCATCGAGATGTTTCTACAACTTTATTGGAGTCCACCTGTGGTAAATTCAGCTGATTGGACACGATTTGGAAAGGCACACACCTGTCTATATAAAGTCCCACAGTTAGCAGTGCATGTCAGAGCACAAACCAAGCCATGAAGTCCAAAGAATTGTCTGTAGACCTCTGAGGCAGGATTGTATCACGGCACAGATCTGGAGAAAGATACAGAAAAATGTCTGCAGCATTGAAGGGCTCAATGAGCACAGTGGCCTCCATCATTACACTGAAGTTGTTTGGAACCACCAGGACTCTTCCTAGAGCGGGCCACCCGGCCAAACTAAGCGATCGGGGGGAGAAGGGCCTTAGTCAGGGAGGTCACCAAGAGCCGATGGTCACTATGACAGAGCTCCAGTGTTTCTCTGAGGAGAGAGGAGAACCTTAGAAGAACAACCATCTCTGCAGTACCAATCAGGTCTGTATGGTAGAGTGGCCAATGGAAGCCACTCCTAAGTGTGACTGCCTGTCTGGAGTTTGCCCAAAGACAGCTGATGGAATCTCACAGGGTGGATTTGATTTAAATCAAGTCAATTTAAATCACTAGTAAAAAGTCTTGATTTAAATCTTAATTTTTAAAGAGCAACTGTCAACTCTGTCCTGCAGCGGTTTCTTCTCTGACCCACTGTTGACTCACCAATGTCCCATTACCTTTAACAGGATGGCTGATGATGTGGCAGTGACACAACAAGGTGGACATGGCAGCAGCTGAGTGAATGCCTGCTAACAGACGATGCCATATTGGATCTGAAATGACAGGTGCTCTTTAAATCTAAGGACTTAATCTTGCTGGTAGTTAGAATCTTTAATATTTGCAAACAAAATGAAGGTTTCCTATTTAGAATAATAAGAGGTCAGGTTAGTAAAACAGCAATATCAGCACCGATTGAATCATACAGTTTGTAGTGTACATAGATTTGCAAAACAATGGGATAAAGGAATATTCCTGAACTGTGTTTTATCTCATGGTTACTGTGAAATTGTGTAAATGCATCAATACAGTGCATGTATCTCAGCTTGCAGAGCTTGGATTCATTGAATGAGTTTACCAAAAATGTAAATATTGCAGAATATACAGCCTCATGCTACATAACTAAGCTCCATTTCATGCTGAATAAACTAAAGTATAAATTATTAATGTATCTTAAAATAGAAAACTATCTTTAGATAGATCTTTACTCCAAAAGCATTTTATTAAAATAAATTTGATAAAAAAAAAAAGAAAATCAGATTTAAAATTAAAAAAAAAAAATCATTGATTTTTTCTATCTGGTCTGATAAAATAAAGATTGAACTCTTTGGCCTAAAAGGCAAGTGTCATGTCTGGAGGAAACCAGGCACTGCTCATCACCTGGCCAATACCATCTGCAAAGATTTCAAACAAACTTCTTTCACGTTGTCATTATGGGCTATTGTTTGAATTTGAAACTGAATTTTCAGGAAAATAATGAATTCAATCTATTTTGGAATAAGGCTGTAACATAAGAAAATGTGGAAAAAGTGAAGTGCTGTGAATCGTTTCCAGATGCACTGTATGGAAATACATCAAAGCGGACATAGGCTCAATATTTACTCTATTGATAAATACTGATGTAATATTGATAAATTCTAGATGGACTGAATAGTGACACATCATATATACATTCTCTTAATTATTCAACACAGTTGGCCCACTTTCCTTGTGGAGTCTAGAAGATAGTGAACTGTTAGTCCCAAATATAGTATGATATGGCACTTCATTCCAGTTCCTCCAAACCAAACAGGGAGCTTCAATATTACACAGCTTATGGCTCAAGGGACCCTTAAAGATAATTATCCACTGGCGGACCAGCCGCCATAGTTTTACTGCGGCAGGTCGGCTCTGTTACGCATAACGACGTACATGTACGTCGCTTCGTGTAGCTGTCAGTGTGGGGGTTGACCGATTGGCTAGAAGGGGAGCCAATCTGCGATGTCCACTGGCATCACCAATCGCTCCCCGTGGAGACGGAACGGCGGTCTGCCTATGTAAGCATGGCAGACCGCTGTTCTGTCAGTGATGAACACAGGGATCCTGTGTTCATCCAGCAAGTCCATCCCCCACACAGTTATAAAGCACCCCCTAGGGACACATTTAACCCTTTGATTGCCCCTGGTGTCTTCTATATAGGAGCACAGGTCTCTATGGTCATTTCACAAGCCACGCCCCCCCCCACAGTTAGAATCACTCCCCTAGGCTCACATTTAACCCCTTGATCACCCACAATGTTAACCCCTTCCCTGCCAGTGTCATTAGTACAGTAACAGTGCATTTTTTTAGCACTAATTACTGTAGCAATGTCAATGGTCCCCCCAAAAGTGTCAGTTGGGTGTCTGATCTGTCCACCGCAATGTCGCAGTCCTGCTAAAAATCATCGATCGCTGCCATTACTAGTAAAAAAAAAAAAAAAATATATTAATAAAAAAAATGACATAAATCTTTCCCCTAGTTTATAGATGCAATAACTTTTGCACAAACCAATCAATGTACGCTTATTGGGATTTTGTTTTACCAAAGATATGTATCCAAATACAAATTGGCCTAAAATGATGAAAAATTTAGATTTTTTTTTTATTGGGAATGTTTTATAGCCAAAAGTAAAAAATATTGTTGTTTTTTTTAGAACTGGCGCTCTTTTTTTGGTTAATAGCGCAAAAAAAAAAAAAAGGTGGTGATCAAATACCACCAAAAGAAAGCTCTAATAATGGTGAAAAAAAAGGACATCAATTTTATTTGGGTACAGCATTGCATGACCGCGCAATTGTCAGTTAAGTACCGCAGTGCCGTATCGCAAAAAATGGCCTGGTCATTACCCACTTGCCGACTGCCGCAAGTATATATACTGCGGCGGTCAGCCCCTTGCAGGCAAAGTGACGTACCGGTCACTCGCCTGCGAGCCAATAGGGGGCGAGCGTGCTGCCGGAGACATGCTCCCGCCCCCGCTCGCTCACTGGGATCTCCGCGCGTGTGACCGGACCACTCGCGATCGTCGGTTACAGAGGGAGAAAGGCAGGCGGCTAATGTAAACAAAGCCGCCTGTCATTCTCCCTTGTGTAACAGCACAGATCATACGGTCCTGCTATGTAGGACCGTAGATCTCTGCTGTTACATGAAAAGCCACGCCCCTTTACAGTTAGAAGCACGCCCCTAGGGACACACTTAACCCCTCCTTCTCCAATAAAGTTAACCCCTTCCCTGCCAGTGTCATTTTTACAGTAACAGTGCATATGTATAGCATTGATTACTGCAGTAATGTCACTGGTACCCCCAAAAGTGTCAAAAATGTCAGTCAAGGGTCCGATCTGTCCGCCCCAATGTCGCAGCCCCGAAAAAAAAAAAAATTTTAAAAAAATTTAAAAAAAAAAACAATCGCAGATTGCCGCCATTACTCGTTAAAAAAAAAAACAAAAAAAACAGAAACGACAAAAGTAGTTAGTAAACGCAATAACTTTTGCTCAAACCAATCAAAATACGCTTATTGTGATTTTTTTTACCAAACATATGTTGCAGAAAACAAATTGGCCTAAAATGTTAAAAAATTTTGATTTTCACATTTTTTTGGGGGGGGAATTTCATGTGAAAAAATATTGTTATTTTTGCAAAATTGTCGCTCTTTTTTCATTTATAGCGCATGATTTAAAAAAAAAAAAAAAAAAAAAAAAAAAAAAAAATCGCACAGGTGATCAAATACCACCAAAAGAAAGCTCCGTTTGTGGGGAAAAAAGGACGTCAATTTCATTTGGGTACAGCGTCGCAATTGTCCGTTAAAGTCACGCAGTGCCGAATCGCAAAATAGGCTCTGGTCAGGAAGGGGGTAAAATCTTCCGGGGCTTAAGTGGTTAAGGGGGTAAAACCTTCCGGTCCTTAAGTGGTTAAAGTGCATAACCTGCCTGGTTTTTGAGTGTTGGTGAATGTGATCCCAAGCGTATTTTAAAATTTGACAACATTGTTTTGGTTACCGAATTTGATTTTTTTTCATAATCAAAGCTTTTTGGAGGAGAGCCTGCAGTTTTCCCCTTATAGAACAACTTAGTGGGTTCCTTCCCATGCGCTTTTTGATTGAGCTTTATCACCAATCCTTGTTTTCACGACAACCAGTGTTTAAGTGGCCCAAAAGAGGTGCCGGTACTCTATTATAGCCTATAAAATTTTTTTATATCAGGGTCCCCACAGAGCGCCCCCCCCCCACATCAGGGTCCCCACAGAGCACCCCCCCACCCCACATCAGGGTCCCCACAGAGCACCCCCCACCCCACATCAGGGTCCCCACAGAGCACCCCCCCTCCTCACATTAGGGTCCCCACAGAGCGCCCCCATCCCATATCAGGGTCCCCACAGAGCACCCCCCCTCACATTAGGGTCCCCACAGAGCCCCCCCATCCATATCAGGGTCCACACAGGGCCCCCCATCCCATCCCACATCAGGGTCCCCACAGAGCATCCCCCCTGACATTAGGGTGCCCACAGAGCCCCCCCCCATCCCATCCTATCCCATCCCACATCAGGGTCCCAGAACTGCTCCTGCTCATGTTTTTAGGCTGAGGCTGACACACGGGACTCACTGTGCTGTGCTGGCCTGGAGTAGCTGAAGGGAGGAGGTGGGCGGAGCCAACACTCCACTCGGCACGCAGCAGAGGGGGAAGAAGGCTCCTCAGTGTATGCTGGGGCATCGCTCTCCTCCTCCTCAGATGACATCACTGGTTGCTAGACGCCGGCGGCGATAGCAATCAGTGCACTGCAGTACAGGCCAGCAGCGTGGCAGCTCTGCCGCTGCTGCTGGCCTGGGACTCCGGAGCAGGGGGACTCACTGGTGGTGACTGGTCTGGCTCTGGAGTGGGAAATGAGTGTACCGCCTGCCGCCAAAGCCCGGCTTCCCTTAGCTCCATGTGTCCACAGACTACTACGGGGGACTACAACTCCCGGAATGCAGCGCGGCGGGGGTGCTTAGGCGCGAGGAGGAATAAGTTCCTCCTCCGCTGTGAATGCTGGGCGGCGGGCGTGACGTCACTGGTTGCTAGACGCCGGGCGGCCGGTGATCTAGCAACCAATGATAAAAGGAATAGGCAGCCTCAGAACAGATTGCTGCGGTCCAGATCTAAGCGCGCCTGGGACCGGACGCGGCCCAGAGTCCGCCTATTAAGGACCCGGGGGCTAGGGCGTGTTTTTTTAAGGTAATTTTTTAGCAAAATAAAAGCATGGGGACATGGATGGATGCCCTGAATATTAAAAAAAAAATGTATGAAATAGCATTTTTGGTACTCGGCTGCAAGATAGTTTCGCTTTAAAAGGTCCCTGTCACACAGTGGCCTCCATTCCATCTCAGCAGGAGATGCACTGATGGATCGCCCACTGAGTCAGATCAGAACAGAAACTGGCATCATAAGTGGCGCCCATGTCAGCTCCTCTTTATCTGGTGATGGAGGGGACAGGGACCCATGTAATCCCTAAGGGCTCATTTACACTTGTTTTGATTTCAACACACATTAAAGTGCCTACCACTTCAACATGCTATTTCAATGTGTTTTTGATGCTTCAGTGATGCTACGGTGATGCTTTTTTGAAGCTTTACTGAATCATGGAAAATGACCTGTGCGTGCGTGTTGATTTTTGTTTTAAAGGGGCCCAGGAAAACTACAGCTCTGCTGTCGCCCCACTCAATAGTACTCCCAGCTCTGCTTACGCCTCACTCAATAGTTCTCCCAGCTCTGCTTACGCCTCACTCAATAGTACTCCCAGCTCTGCTTACGCCTCACTTAATAGTACTCCCAGCTCTGCTGCTTCCCCACTCAATAGTACTCCCAGCTCTGCTTACGCCTCACTCAATAGTACTCCCAGCTCTGCTTACGCCTCACTCAATAGTACTCCCAGCGCAACTTACGCCTCACTCAATAGTACTCCCAGCTCTGCTTACGCCTCACTCAATAGTACTTCCAGCTCTGCTGCTGCCCCACTCAATAGTACTCCCAGCTCTGCTTACGCCTCACTCAATAGTACTTCCAGCTCTGCTTACGCCTCACTCAATAGTACTCCCAGCTCTGCTGCTGCCCCACTCAATAGTACGCCCAACTCTGCTTACGCCTCACTCAATAGTACTCCCAGCTCTGCTTACGCCTCACTCAATAGTACTCCCAGCTCTGCTTACGCCTCACTCAATAGTACTCCCAGCTCTGCTTACGCCTCACTCAATAGTACTCCCAGCTCTGCTGCTGCCCCACTCAATAGTACTCCCAGCTCTGCTTATGCCTCACTCAATAGTACTCCCAGCTCTGCTGCTGCCCCACTCAATAGTACTCCCAGCTCTGCTGCTGCCCCACTCAATAGTACTCCCAGCTCTGCTTACGCCTCACTCAATAGTACTCCAGCTCTGCTGCTGCCCCACTCAATAGTACTCCCAGCTCTGCTGCTGCCCCACTCAATAGTACTCCCAGCTCTGCTTACGCCTCACTCAATAGTACTCCCAGCTCTGCTTACGCCTCACTCAATAGTACTCCAGCTCTGCTTACGCCTCACTCAATAGTACTCCCAGCTCTGCTGCTGCCCCACTCAATAGTACTCCAAGCTCTGCTTACGCCTCACTCAATAGTACTCCAGCTCTGCTTACGCCTCACTCAATAGTACTCCCAGCTCTGCTTACGCCTCACTTAATAGTACTCCCAGCTCTGCTGCTGCCCCACTCAATAGTACTCCCAGCTCTGCTTACGCCTCACTCAATAGTACTCCCAGCTCTGCTTACGCCTCACTCAATAGTACTCCCAGCTCTGCTTACGCCTCACTCAATAGTACTCCCAGCTCTGCTTACGCCTCACTCAATAGTACTCCCAGCTCTGCTTACGCCTCACTCAATAGTACTCCCAGCTCTACTGCTGCCCCACTCAATAGTACGCCCAACTCTGCTTACGCCTCACTCAATAGTACGCCCAGCTCTGCTTACGCCTCACTCAATAGTACGCCCAGCTCTGCTTACGCCTCACTCAATAGTACGCCCAGCTCTGCTTACGCCTCACTCAATAGTACTCCCAGCTCTGCTTACGCCTCACTCAATAGTACTCCCAGCTCTGCTTACGCCTCACTCAATAGTACTCCCAGCTCTGCTTACGCCTCACTTAATAGTACTCCCAGCTCTGCTGCTGCCCCACTCAATAGTACTCCCAGCTCTGCTTACGCCTCACTCAATAGTACTCCCAGCTCTGCTTACGCCTCACTCAATAGTACTCCCAGCTCTGCTTACGCCTCACTCAATAGTACTCCCAGCTCTGCTTACGCCTCACTCAATAGTACTCCCAGCTCTGCTTACGCCTCACTCAATAGTACTCCCAGCTCTACTGCTGCCCCACTCAATAGTACGCCCAACTCTGCTTACGCCTCACTCAATAGTACGCCCAGCTCTGCTTACGCCTCACTCAATAGTACTCCCAGCTCTGCTTACGCCTCACTCAATAGTACTCCCAGCTCTGCTGCTGCCCCACTCAATAGTACGCCCAACTCTGCTTACGCCTCACTCAATAGTACTCCCAGCTCTGCTTACGCCTCACTCAATAGTACTCCCAGCTCTGCTGCTGCCCCACTCAATAGTACTCCCAGCTCTGCTTACGCCTCACTCAATAGTACTCCCAGCTCTGCTTACGCCTCACTCAATAGTACTCCCAGCTCTGCTTACGCCTCACTCAATAGTACTCCCAGCTCTGCTTACGCCTCACTCAATAGTACTCCCAGCTCTGCTTACGCCTCACTCAATAGTACTCCCAGCTCTACTGCTGCCCCACTCAATAGTACTCCCAGCTCTACTGCTGCCCCACTCAATAGTACGCCCAACTCTGCTTACGCCTCACTCAATAGTACGCCCAGCTCTGCTTACGCCTCACTCAATAGTACGCCCAGCTCTGCTTACGCCTCACTCAATAGTACGCCCAGCTCTGCTTACGCCTCACTCAATAGTACTCCCAGCTCTGCTTACGCCTCACTCAATAGTACTCCCAGCTCTGCTTACGCCTCACTCAATAGTACTCCCAGCTCTGCTTACGCCTCACTCAATAGTACTCCCAGCTCTGCTGCTGCCCCACTCAATAGTACTCCCAGCTCTGCTTATGCCTCACTCAATAGTACTCCCAGCTCTGCTGCTGCCCCACTCAATAGTACTCCCAGCTCTGCTGCTGCCCCACTCAATAGTATTCCCAGCTCTGCTTACGCCTCACTCAATAGTACTCCAGCTCTGCTGCTGCCCCACTCAATAGTACTCCCAGCTCTGCTGCTGCCCCACTCAATAGTACTCCCAGCTCTGCTTACGCCTCACTCAATAGTACTCCCAGCTCTGCTTACGCCTCACTCAATAGTACTCCCAGCTCTGCTTACGCCTCACTCAATAGTACTCCCAGCTCTGCTTACGCCTCACTCAATAGTACTCCCAGCTCTGCTTACGCCTCACTCAATAGTACTCCTAGCTCTGCTTACGCCTCACTCAATAGTACTCCCAGCTCTGCTTACGCCTCACTCAATAGTACTCCCAGCTCTGCTGCTGCCCCACTCAATAGTACTCCCAGCTCTGCTTACGCCTCACTCAATAGTACTCCCAGCTCTGCTTACGCCTCACTCAATAGTGCTCCCAGCTCTGCTTACGCCTCACTCAATAGTACTCCCAGCTCTGCTGCTGCCCCACTCAATAGTACGCCCAACTCTGCTTACGCCTCACTCAATAGTACTCCCAGCTCTGCTTACGCCTCACTCAATAGTACTCCCAGCTCTGCTTAAGCCTCACTCAATAGTACTCCCAGCTCTGCTTACGCCTCACTCAATAGTACTCCCAGCTCTGCTTACGCCTCACTCAATAGTACTCCCAGCTCTGCTTATGCCTCACTCAATAGTACTCCCAGCTCTGCTTACGCCTCACTCAATAGTACTCCCAGCTCTGCTTACGCCTCACTCAATAATACTCCCAGCTCTGCTTACACCTCACTCAATAGTACTCCCAGCTCTGCTTACGCCTCACTCAATAGTACTCCCAGCTCTGCTTATGCCTCACTCAATAGTACTCCCAGCTCTGCTTACGCCCCACTCAATAGTACTCCCAGCTCTGCTTACGCCTCACTCAATAGTACTCCCAGCTCTGCTTATGCCTCACTCAATAGTACTCCCAGCTCTGCTTACGCCTCACTCAATAGTACTCCCAGCTCTGCTTACGCCTCACTCAATAGTACTCCCAGCTCTGCTGCTGCCCCACTCAATAGTACTCCCAGCTCTGCTTATGCCTCACTCAATAGTACTCCCAGCTCTGCTGCTGCCCCACCCAATAGTACTCCCAGCTCTGCTTACACCTCACTCAATAGTACTCCCAGCTCTGCTTACGCCTCACTCAATAGTACTCCCAGCTCTGCTGCTGCCCCACTCAATAGTACTCCCAGCTCTGCTTACACCTCACTCAATAGTACTCCCAGCTCTGCTTACGCCTCACTCAATAGTACTCCCAGCTCTGCTGCTGCCCCACTCAATAGTACGCCCAACTCTGCTTACGCCTCACTCAATAGTACTCCCAGCTCTGCTTACGCCTCACTCAATAGTACTCCCAGCTCTGCTTACGCCTCACTCAATAGTACTCCCAGCTCTGCTGCTGCCCCACTCAATAGTACGCCCAACTCTGCTTACGCCTCACTCAATAGTACTCCCAGCTCTGCTTACGCCTCACTCAATAGTACTCCCAGCTCTGCTTACGCCTCACTCAATAGTACTCCCAGCTCTGCTTACACCTCACTCAATAGTACTCCCAGCTCTGCTTACGCTTCACTCAATAGTACTCCCAGCTCTGCTTATGCCTCACTCAATAGTACTCCCAGCTCTGCTTACGCCCCACTCAATAGTACTCCCAGCTCTGCTTACGCCTCACTCAATAGTACTCCCAGCTCTGCTTACGCCTCACTCAATAGTACCATGAGCTCTATTGACGCCCCACTCAGTATCCCCAGCTTTCCTGATCCCTTGCTCAGTAGTAACCTCCAGCTCTGCTGATCTCACACTCAGTAGTAACTCCCAGCTCTGCTGAGTTTTTGTAGTTGGCTGATCCTTCCCTCTCTCTGGAAGTGACTGCTGATGACGCCTTTCCAGTTCACGTGTTGGTTTCCCAGTGAATTATGGGATGATATCTCACACCTGCAATACCTCCAAAACATAGCAAAGCTAAAGATGAATAAAAGCCTCGCAAAAGCTGCAGGAGCTGCTAGCAAACTTTGCAGACTACTATGGAGAATCTGAAGATGCTTTGAAGCACCAAGGTGAAATCATTTTTAAAGCAAAGCAAACAACGTGTGAACAGGACTGTAAGGTAAACATTTTATTTTGTGACAGGGGCTTTGATTAACACCCAGAGTGCTTTAGTTCACTTTTAACAAAAAATAATAAATGCAAATTTTGTTTGCAGGTAATAAAGATGTGCATTCATTAATTTTGTTTCTGAAACCTCTAAAGCATTGCACCAGCGATCAGCAGATCACTGGTGCCATGCAGGTCTCCTGCAGACCTGTCAGTGTATCTGTACTTTGTACAGACAAGCAGATGCAATCTGACAGATAGACTCAATGAACTACCACAGCGCTGTAGTAGTTCACTGAACTACTGTACAAGCCAGCAGCCACAAAGGCTGTCGAGACTTGGAGATTTCCATTCACAGAAGACTGTGCCCCGCTCAGCCACTCTTTTTTTATAAATTGTGACAGCTATGGGGGGGGGGGGGGGGGATCCCACTAGCTTTTAGAGCAGGGGAGCAGGGGCAGGTCTGTTAGTGACATGTCACACCCTCAATATGGGTTTAACATGTTACGAAAGATAAACTTCGCCTTTAAAAAAAAGCATATCGAATGCCACATTTTGAAGCAAGTGTAAACAAGCCCTAAGGGCATTGGGTGTAAATTGACAAGTGTCCACCTATATCTGCCTAGGTCTGCAAACTTATGTTCAGTCTGACGAACCTGTACAGACCTAAATGTAAATGGATCCATATCTGCTTACATCCAGCTACACATAGGGATATATTGCAGTGCGTTTATCCCATTTAATCCAGGGGTCTTCAAACTATGGCCCTCCAATTGTTCAGGAACTACAATTCCCATCATTCCTAGTCATGTCTGTGAATGTCAGAGCTTTCCAAAGCCTCATGGGATGTGTAGTTCTGCAACAGCTGGAGGGCCGTACTTTGGGGATCCATGATTTAATCACAGGTCAAAAATAGGCTGTTGGAACACCCATGTAAAAAGGGGCCTTCTACTCAATTAAAAACGGTTCACATCTTAGCATTTTCTTCCTATAACATAACATCGACCAGAATAACACAAATCCCATCTTGCACGCAGTTTTACATGTATTTAATTGGGCAAAATGTGAAGGGAAAAAAAAAGCTGTACCATTACAACGCATCATGAAAAGAGTGTACAGAACAATAAATAAGAAGGCTACTACACTTAGCTGTAATTCTTATACCATAATCTAGCATCGCTTTTAATCCCACATTTTTTATAAAACACACACATATATATATATATATATATATACATACATACATATACACATACACACATACATATACACATACACACACGTACACACACGTACACACACACACACACAAACACCATGGGAATCAGGAGTACATAGGAGTGCGAACAAAGAAGTTATTTGCCTGAAACTCCAGTGGGAAGGGGAATATGGGAATATTTCCAGCAGTGGGAAGCTTTCTCCAGGAATGTAAAAGACATGTGAGCAGTACAGAGCATGGCAGATTAAAAAAGAACAGAAGTATATTTATAGACTACATGATAGTAAATGTTCTACAATAACCAGAATCATTACTAGACTGCTACACATCAATGGTCTATCAGTTTAAAGTGTTCACTTTTCCTTGTGCATACACCTTTGGTGACCTTTATGTCACACATTAATTAGCCAAGATCCATAGTTTACGGCAACATCTCAAACTCCTTTCTTAAGCTGGCCATACATGGGTCAAATATCGAAAGAATTTTCTTTCGAAAATCAGATATTTTGTGCGTTTTTTTTGATCCAATGGTACCACCGTTGATGTTGAATTTCTACCAATCAAGCCGTCAATTTCACCCAACTACTACAGAAAATAATTTTTGTGGCTGGGAATCTTCCTTTCTTGCACTCGTGCGCATTTCTCTTTTGATTATATTTCTTGTACGATTCTCCCATCATCGATTAGAAAATCGTTAGTTTTTCAAAACAAAGGCCGATCACTCAAATTCGAAGGCCGCACGAAAATCTCCCATTGCTTCAGCCCACTAATGGTGCAAAATTTGAACGAAAATTCTTAGATGGGTATTTTCAAAAGAAAATTCTTTCAAAATTGGGCCCATGTATGGCTGACCTTACAGCCCTCAGGCAGCCTTTGTTTCGAAATGAATGAGGTCCCAGTCTTTCCAGGAGTCATTATGGTGAAGTTTCCTTGCATTAGATTACAGTTTTGTGGCATACAATTTTACACTGTAAACAAACACAATAAATCTAAATCTGAAATCGAGCCAAAAACATGTGTGTATATTTGCACAGCAAGAATAAAATGACCACTCTGGCTGTCACAGCACTCGCTGCGATCCTTAGATCTCTTATCAAATAATTATTGTTGCATATCTCCTTATCATATGACTTTACAATTAAATCAACCTAAAATTAATTTCAAATTCATCCAAGATTGATTTTTATTCATGATTAATAATATGATTGACAGCAAACATTCATCTAGACATACTTCAGACAATATTGTTGTTTAGTAAAACATTCTATAAAAATTGCATAGATATTCATTGTTGACCAAGTATGAGACATTTGTATAGAATCATTCTTGATTCTAATAGTTGTGTGTTATGGCTGACCGAATATGACCCAAATCGTTTTATGGCTGGTTCACACCAGGGTCACACGGGAACGTGTGTTCTCAGGCGGTACATTTTGGCAGCCTATTCATTTTTATAGGCTGGACTTCTTTTAAAATGCACTAAACCAAACCACATTATACCATGCAATTTGGTGCATTTGTGCTTTACCTTTGTGAGCTGCGTTTGGGTGCAGTAAACAAAACATTGGCACCTACATGCAGATCGCAAGGGCAGCATGTTCACCTGTCAGTGTGCCTTTTTCTGCACTGCATTCTGGTGTAAACTAGCCCTTATATAAGTTTTAAAAGCGGTTAAAGAGTTTTCTCAATTAGATCTAGTGTCTAAACTAGCCAATGCTGAATGTAATTAAAAGGGAAGTATGGACAAAGCTTTCTTGTGGGCACAGCTGGCTTCAACTCTCAGCAATGTGATGACACCCTAAGCCAGCTGTCAGTCCGGCAGCTGGGTGAATCCCGACAATATGGTAGGGATATTTTAAGAACCTGGAGCAGCTTTGTGACCCAGCTGACAGTGAGCTTTAGCCCGCTGTCAGCTGTTCCTAGGGCCACAGGAGAACATAAGGGCACTCCTGTGACCCAGGGTCAGTTGTGCCCACCCCCTACGCAGGCCAGCACTGCAGGGAGTGCTGGAGAGACAGAGAGGCAGAGCAGACAGCGGTGTCTATTGGGACACAACAGATGCACGGACACAGCCGCTGAGTCCCAATATGACATCTGCGTGAATGTGGGTGCATGTCCCCGAGCTCACACTGCTGGATGGATGTCATACTGGTACACAGCGACTGTGTTCAGGCAGCCGGAACTGCCTGCACAGGGATGCATGGAACACCTGTGCATTTCTATGCTACACAGTTTAGTACTCCCTGTGTAAACAGAGCCTTACAATGACTTCTACAGGACTTGTCAACACACCATTTAGACAATGTGTGGATTTGAAAGCAAATCCACACATTTCTACGTTACCCTGAGTCCCGGTTCACACTAGTGCAATGCGGGAAACCCTGCAAATCAGTGCCAGTTCCCGTATGGCACCAGAATTGCACAATGGTTCACACTGAGATCTGCGAATCCCTGGGGGTGTCAATGTAAAGTTAATGACAGCCCCAGATTGGTTCACAGGTTGCAGTGTGAACTGTTAAATGGTGCAGGAATCGGATCGCATAAGTGTGAACACCCATGCAATCAGATTCCAGTGCGAACCAAAAAAAAAAAAAAGGGTACTGCACCATTTTGGTGCAAATGCGATTTCAGCCATACATTTTGTATGGCCAAAATCGCAACGCACAGACATCGCATGTGATCTGCACAGCAATGCTGTGCGAAACAGATGCAATGTCTGGCATTGCAGTAGTGTGAACTGGCATTAAATCCCTTAAACCCAAGCTGCTGTATAAATATCTGAATGATATTTTAAAAAAAAATGTATTTGCAACATACAGCATATAAAAACCCTGTTGAAATATCATCTGCAGTTTCATCAAGCTCAACTAGATTATAATATGAGATACTACGGAACATCAGCAGGCTGAAAATGTCTATTAATAATACTCGATAAATAGACGTTATGGAGTAACTATAGGAAAGTTTTCACAGGTATTTCAACATCAGGTTGCATAACATGGAACAAGAAGGGGTATCTGATCTCACATATCTGTTGACTGTTGTCTCACCAGTTTGGTAATTTCCCCTTTTGCTAAATTGCCTTTTTATTTTTTTTGTTGGAATTTTTCATGGAACTGCCTGTTCTGCTAAATGTTTTTCTAAGTACGTAAGCTAGTAATTTCAAACTGCATTTTGTTCACTCATCACCCACGCTTACTCGCTTCATTTCAATGAAAGCACTGTGTCCTAATAGGGCAGAGATACTTGTAAATGAAGTCCTGTATTTTCCACCATCTACAATTTTCTATATCAGGGGTGTAAAACTCCATTTTATTGTGGGCCACATCAGCAGTATGCTTGCCCCTAAAGAGCCGGTTGTACCTGGGGTGCATTGCATACAGAGTGCAGGGCTCAGGAGTGTGTTACTAACAGAGTGGAGAGTTGAGGATTACGGTAAGTATAGAGTGCAGAGTTCAGGAGTTTGCTACCTACAGAGTGCAGAGTTCAGGAGTGCATTATGTGCAGAGTTAAAGAGTTTGTTACGTACAGAGTTCAGGTTTATGCCAAGTACAGCGTGCAGAGTTCAGGAGTGCATTACGTAAAACGTTTTGAGGTGTCCTGTGTACAAAGTGCAGTGTTTAGGGTGTACTATGCACAGTATGTAACCCCAACCCCCCACTTTCTCCTACCAAAGCTTCCACGCATTTCTACTCTCTCCTACCTGGTGCAGTTCTAGAAGAGTATCTCTCTGTGTAGGCAGGACTGCTTCCAATTTGTTCAACTCTAGTACCTCCCTGTGTAGGCGGTTCTGTTTCACCTTACAGGGAGATTGTGCTCTCTCTCCCTCTCTGATCCTTGAGATCTGTCCCACCATGCCCCACTGAGGGTATGCAGGGATCCGCCGAGAGCAAAGTGGTCCTTTGTAAACGGCGCAGAAGGCTTTTGTGTTTACAAGTGACAGCAGGGAGCAGGAGTGGAGGGTGAGAGCCAGGAGGTGGTGGAATGGAATTCCATCACATTCTGGCCGAAAAACTGAGTACAAGAGCCACATGAAAACAAGACCTGGCGGTCCTCATTCGTCCTGTGGGCCTTGTTGACATATGTGGTCTACACAAAAGTAATTACTTACCGGTGTAAAGAAAAATGTTGACAACTGTGGATTTGTGATATCCTCGTATCCAAATTATGAGTGGATGTCTGTCAGAGGCTACAGAAAGCATAAGACTGTTTGCTCAGCTTAAGAGCAGCTGGATAAAGTTCGATAATCTAATGCTACTCAAGCATGCTCTGTAAGTAAAGCAGGTGGAACACAATATGGACACATGACTATATTTGGTCAATGACATTGCCCAAATATGGTTATGTGGCCATATTAGATCAAGGTCACAAGCATCTCTGCCCCTTCATTACGCATTACTGCTGGGAATGCCCTGGCCGGAGCGGATTAGGCGTTGATTTCTTGGAAGTGATGGCTTGCTCCTGGGGTCAGTCCGACCCAAGTTCAGACCAAACTCATCGGTGACCTTCACAAACCAACACAGGCTTTTATTTTCTATGTGCTCTAAACACAACAATGCTTTGTTGAGGCTGGTTGTGGCACAAAAAAATTAAGACATTTTATCTGCATCTTATCGAACCCCACTGCACCTCAACTCATGCCAGCATATCTCTCTGCTGCAGTGCAGTGAAGTTAAAAAAAAAAAAAATAAGTCAACACAACGCACTACTGATACATAATAGATACCAGCTTGCAATTAATTTAGCGTGCACACAGGTGTGAAGGAGTCCTAAGGCCCTGTTCACACTATTGGGATTTCTCCTGCATCTGCAGTCTTGCTGGAATGCACAACAATGGAAATCCCATTACTCTCTATGGTGCCTATTCACGTCAATGCAGCATGATGCAGAGCGATTTTCAAACAAGTGCAGGTGCTTCTTTTGGTGCAGCATAGGGCATTTTTGGCCCTATAGACTTCAATAGAAGAGCATTAACTTTGCATGTACACAGATTTTTGGCAGATTTTATGTTCAAGTTTCATCCTCCCTCAAAAACATGCATTAAATTGCACCAAAAACGTATGTAAAAACATGCTACAAAAATGCACTGAAAAATGTTATGATTCTGTGGCAGCACCAAGGTTTAGACACAGGAAGCATTGATAACCTTAAAGAGTCAACATTTCCCTACTATATATTGTACTGAATATATGCACTTTGGGCTGTGCTAAGGACAATATCTTTGCCCATTTCCTTGTAGTTATTCTTACTAGTTTAAATGTTGCTTTATGGACTCCTATACATGTGTTTATCCTCATGGACAGTCCTCTGTCTGATACCGAACCTTCTTGAGAATTTTCATATTGCAATATATTTACTGCTCCGCTAATAATTTTCATGTGTATTTGAAACTGAAGAGGACCCTGACCTTGCCAACATCCAATATTACAGTAGAAAAGGAAGAGAAGCTAAACTAGTTCTCCAAAAATGAGCAGACTTTGCAGGCACAGCACGAGACGATTTGTATAAAATATCAGATTTTTATTACAAAATAGATTTAAAAAATACAAACATGAATGTTAAAACCAATTAGCACCCTCTACACTTGATAGGTTGACAGATACCCAATCCTTGGATATGCAAATAGCAAGCCAGGCTGTGATTGTAAACTGTGTAAAAGTTCAAACGTAACTTAAGTAGGTGTGATGTCGGTAGGGATCACCAAAAACGTGGCCTGGCGTTGTTCAATATTCATACGTCAACGCTTTTCGCAAGAGAAACTTGCTTCTTCAGGACTGATTGGGTGGGTGCTGATGTCGAATTTAGAAAATATGCATTGTTGTATTATTTTCTGTTATATATTATGCTTAAAGAGGAAGCAAACTTCCATCTTTAAGTTTTACCTATAAGTAAGCCTAGGTTAAAATGACAGTACAGTATATTATTCTCTATTATAGAACATGTTTAACATAACATACACACACACACACACACACACACACACACACACACACACACTTTTTTTTTTTTTTTTGCACACACGAGATATTTTATTATATTCCCAAAATGTACCCCAAAGGGATAATATGTAATCATAAGAGAATATATCATTTTTATAGATTACATGATTGCATATTATCCCTCTGGGCTACATTTAAAAAAAAAAATTACAATATATCTTTTCCCCTAGCCTAATTTAGTGGTCATCTTTAGATCTATTCTCTAACGCCTGTCTGGTTGTTGTTTTTGGGCAACGGGGGGGGGGGGGGGGCCTCTTCGTAGGGGGGATACCGGAGGTTGCCTCTCCCCCCCCTTCTTTCTGTGGGATGGCCCCTATGTCCACCCCCAGGATCTATTGCTGCCCTCCTCTCTGCTTCTGAAGTCGATTAGGCAAGCAAAAAAATAAATCGCTTTTTTTCTATATATGATGGGTATTGCACACTGACATAAATATATACAGGATATGTTAAAGCGGTTGTAAACTGCTGCACTTTTTTCTTTTCTTCTTTTTTACTTACCTGCAAGGCAAAGGCATATTGTTGTGCTATTATGCATTCCATACGAGCACATTGTGTTAAACTTGCCTGAAAACAAAGTTTTCCAGCGATGTCATCGCTGGAGACATCGTCCACCTATACCCGGGTCTTCCTTCTGGGTTCGCGGCTCCGGCTTTCTGACTGGCCGGAGCCGCGATGACCTCACTCCTGTGCATGCGCACGGAAGCCGCCAGTCACACTGCTCTGAAGAAACGACGCAGGCGACCGTTCCTTCAGAGCGCATGCGTCAGTGACGCAACTGGCTGCTAGGTCAGGCAATATCTCCTAAAAACGGTACATAGATTTTTACACTACCTATAGGTAAGCCTTAACATAGGCTTACCTATAGGTAAAACTTAAAGATGGAAGTTTGCTTCATCTTTAAACATAATATATAACAGAAAATAATATCTTTACTGTAATTTGATATGTATATAACAATGCATATTTTCTAAATTCGACATCAGCACCCACCCAATCAGTCCTGAAAAAGCAAGTTTCTCTTGCGAAAAGCATTGACATACGAATATGGAACAACGTCAGGCCACATTCTGGTGATCCCTACCAATATCACACCTACTCAAGTTACCTTTGAACTTTTACAGTTTACAATAACAGCCTGGCTTGCTATTTCCACATCCCAGGATTGGGTATCTGTCGACCAATCAAGTGTAGAGGGTGGTTTTAATATTTATGTTTGTATTTTTTTAAATTTATTTTGTAATAAAAATCTGATATTTTATACAAATCACCTCATGCTGTGCCTGCAAAGTCCGCCCATTTTTGGAGAATTAGTTTAGCTTCTCTTCCTTTTCATGTGTATTTGAAATCACTTATTCTGAGTGACTGTTTTTGTAACCTAAAATTTGTTAATAAAAATATATTCAACCTTAAAATTATGCACACTCTCAGGGCATCATGTTCTAAAATGCAAAAAAATAGGCTAATAGTTTTACATAATGCAGCAACACCCACACACACATAGGATGCCCAAAATTAGAGGGGATTTATTTTTCTAAAACAAATATACCTTTGCACACTGGTACTGACTAGTATTCCAATGTTTATCTTCTCCCTCAGTTTCTCTCCCTTGCCCAGCTAATGTGACTCCAGTGCTTACGGAGAGGGGCAAACAAGAACACTAAGTAATAGTGAACAATGAAAACCTGTGGCTTTGTGTAACTAAAAGGCAGGCTTGATCCACCCACTGGCTTGTATATAATTTTGTGGCAATTTTTAGGCATTTTGCCAAGGCACTTCTGAAGAAACCTGAAGGCACCCTGGTTGAAAAAAGCTGCTCTACAGCCAAAGTATAGTTTCCACAATATATCTCAGCTATAGGAAACAGGGGGTGGAGATTCTATGCTACACAATGTACAGCACAGAGCTGAGTGTAATCTGAGACCTAAGTGCAGGGAAAGGCCACACCCACCTCCAAACAGTCTCATAAGGAAACATGCAGACCTGAGGCTGTCAATCACCTGCTGTGTGCTGGAGGGGAGGTGCGACCATCACCCAGGATTGCTTGTTGTCACACAGACTTTCAGAAGTGACGCATGCAGATAGAAGAGGGAGGAAACGGCATAAAGGAAACACACCAAGTGCTTTGGGGTGAGACCAATACACACAAGGGATATGCTTTATTCATTTTTCATTGCAGAGTTTTACAACCACGTTAAGTCTCTTCTGTTGTGAAATTTGTAAAAGAGGTTGCAAAACAATTCAATGAGACAAAAGAAATACTTGGTACCTAAATGACACCCGTTTCCAAGGGTAACTGACTGTTCTGCTCTGGAATATATTTGACGATATGTTATGTGTCAAAGATTTGACTTTTTTTTTATTTTTTATGGTCAACTTAGAGACAGTTGAATTCAGCAATCCTGCAGCAGAACAGCGGAAGAGGTTCGTACAGCCAATGTTTGTAAATCAAAAAGATCATAAAGAAGCATATCAACAAAGACAATAAAGTTAAGTAGCTTAGAGTATAATATAATCAGTACCAAGTCTGAAGTGCAAACTTCAAAAATGTGAATGAAGTGTAAACACTTGAAAGCACAGGATTTCTCCGTGGCATTTTGTCCTAAGAGATCGGGTTAGAAAGTTATTTTAACACCCAGGTCTCCAAGGTAGTTAAACCCCCAAATCCCTGCACAAGGAGGAAACAATGTGCCAACCAAATGTGTTTTCATAAATGTTTAAATGCCAGCCTGTAAAATGATCAGACAAGAACTGCTCATACAGTGGCAGAAGTAAAACAAGTGTTCATTGTTTTCAGGTTACCAAGAAAGCCGAACCAGAGAAAACAATGATATTGTTGTTACCCATTCAAATCTACTGCTAGTGTGTATTATATTCTCATATAAAGAATACATTCCTGTGGTGCATTTCACCTTTCATTCTGTGTTCTGCAGAGGATATTGATTACTTTACAACGGATTCTCAACCATCGGCACATGTACCATTAAGGATACGACTTGCACCTATAGGAGATACCTCTGCTTAGAAACTCACTTTATTACATAACATTTTATAAAATACTGAGCGGCACACATGATCAAATTCAATTTTGCTACTTTAAATATACAAATCACTGCTTTCCCAGGTATCCCTTCCTGAAGTACCGAGGTGCAAAATTACAAAATAAGTGTAGCTTTTCTCCAACTGAGATCATCCATGGCATTGTTTAACTCAAATTGTTAACCACACACTCCCTAAAAACACTTGGGGTGCATGTGGTCCTGCTGTCAGCATTAACTGACACTCACAGAACAGTACCTGCAAGTGTCGGTTCACACCATGGCGATCCGACTTCGGGGGCGACCTGTGAAGTCGCGTGCACCGCGACTTCACATAATGGAAGTCAATGTAAGTCGCTCCGATGTCGCCCCGAAGTAGTACAGGAACTATTTTCTAAGTCGGAGCGACTTGAGTCGCTCCTATTAGAACGGTTCCCGTAGCACTGAATGGACCGCGACTTGTCAGGCTGACCAGTCGCGGTAATGTGAACCGGGACTAAGAATTGCGATGTAGCAACATTATTGTTGCTACATTGTAATTACTCTGGTTCAATCGTGCCAGAATAAAAGGGAGCCCATAATGACATCCGGCAAATCGATCCCCCCCCCTCAGCTGTGCTATTTCTGCGCTGCCCCCATCACCGATGCTTCCATCTTCACCTGGTCTTCTTCTGGGTTTCAGAGTCTACAGCAATCTTGACATGGTAGAACCTGGATGACTTAACTCATGGAGACTTGTAGAGACTTTACACTGATTTGCACATGTGGGCCTTAGGCTGGCTATACAATATGCAATTTTCTTGTACAATTCTCCTTTAGATTTTTCAAAACCATATAATATGGAGGTCAAACCTAAACACTTTCAATTTATGTGCAATCAGACAGGCTCTTGTACTACATAGATAAAAAGGTAAATCTAAAAATGTATAATGTATGGCAATCTCTAGTGTACACTCACAGAAGAAAAAGTGTGGACAGGTAGGTTAAAGTACCTATGACTGAAAAAACGCATACAGACTCTCCTGTCAAAGTCTGCTTGGCAGCACTTTTAACAAACCAACTTTAAATCCACTTTATGTGGCTCCCACTGCTTCCAAATGTCAAACAGGAGCGGAGTTCCCAGAGAGCCAAGGCTCTCATGGACATCGCTAGATTGAGACGGGGCTCAGGTAAGTATTTGGGGGGGGGGGGGGGGTTGCACACAGAAGGTTTTTACCTTCATGCATAGAATAGAATGCATGACGGTAAAAAAACCTTGTGCCTTTACAACCACTTTAAGTTCACTTTTTATACCTTGTTACACCCGTATTATCCCAGCACACTAGTAATCTGGTGAATTTTCCTATAAAATGTGTAGGAGCCTGACACTGCATCTGCAATCCACTGGTCGCGGGTCTAATGCTTTGCAGGCGCCTATAAATTGTAAAGATATTTTTAGCAAGTACAGAAAATACTTGTTTATCTTTCCAGAAATGCAGTGTCCTTGTCACTTCCTGTGTGCTGGAAAGAAACTACAAATTTCCTTATCTTTCCTTTGTAAACTACTAGTTACATCAATCCACCAGGTTATAGGGATGAAAAAAGGCAGACAAGGTTTCAAGTCCAGGCAAAGTAAAAGTCGCCGGGACTTCCGAAGACAGCGCGTCCTTCCTTCTCCTCGGCCCCGCCCACCCCTTCTACATCTCGGCGCTGCTTCCTGGACTTTTTAAAAAGTGATCCAGATAGAATCAATGGCGCTGGTGAGGCTGCAATTACTGGCACTGCGCTGACGAGGCTGCAACTATGGGCACTGCGCTGGCGAGGCTGCAACGATGGGCACTGCGCTGGCGAGGCTGCAACAATGGGCACTGCGCTGGCGAGGCTGCAACAATGGGCACTGCGCTGGCGAGGCTGCAACAATGGGCACTGCGCTGGCGAGGCTGCAACAATGGGCACTGCGCTGGCGAGGCTGCAACAATGGGCACTGCGCTGGCGAGGCTGCAACAATGGGCACTGCGCTGGCGAGGCTGCAATGATGGACACTGCTCTGGCGAGGCTGCATTCGTGGGCACTGCGCTGGTGAGGAGACTGCATTTGTGGGCACTGGTGAGACTGCATTTGATTTAAAAAAAAATGTTCTGAGTTCAAAGCTGTTTATTTTAAATTTCAGCTTTTTTCCTGAAATTTCTCTCCTAAAAATCTGTCAAGTAAATAACTAAAACTTTTATTTTTTATTAAATGTTACTGTTTAACCCCTTAAACGCCTAATTTAATCTAATCAGCCTTAATAAACCCCTTATTCTCCTCCATTGAATTATTTTTTTCCTGCTAATTTTCTTTTTGTTCACGTCTATTTTATAAACTATTAATAATTAAAACTTTGCTTGCTTTGTTTGTTAATAAATTTACTACACCTTTACACGTATCGGTGCATCCCTAGTTTATGGGATACAAAGGTCCTAAAGGTGCGTTATATGTGCTATGCTAAAATCTGAAAACACTGTCAATTTATGTAAATTCTCTTATAAGGAGATCAACCACTTGACAGTGCCTCTGGATGGTGCTTTAGTATGTTGCACTTGATCAGGGTAAAGATTTTCTCTCAGAACTGTATCATACTAGAAGATGAAGTCATGAGGTCAGGGTGGTGGGTAAAATATTAGCATACAACCGCAGAAGAGCAGTGATAGAGGAACCATTACTGATTTTGCAATAACTGCATTTTTTTCCCCTATAGCCACAAAACATAAATGCATCAACTGATTCATGACCATCCCTAAATAAATATAAAAAAGGGGAAATTTGTAAAAGATTTCTGTATATAAAAATATCCTCTTTTCTGGTAATCAAGTGTAATACGCAGTAAGGCCCCTTTCACACTTGTCCGACCTAAAAGTCGCACGATTTTGCCACGATTTTGACTGGACGTTAAGCAATGCCTATGTCTTTGGACCTCAAAATGCATTAAAATCGGCTCAAAGTAGTGCAGGGGCTACTTTGAAGTCATTGCAACTTAAAGTCGTACAGATATGAACGGTACTCATTGGAAATCGTGGAGTACGACTACTCATGCGACTTTGCAGTCCAAAATTGTAGGACAAATCGCACAAGTGTGAAAGGGACCGAACATGACAAGTTACCACATCTTCATTTACTTCGGTAGATAAGAATATTTCAAAAAGAGTAATAATACTAGACACTAGATAGTTCCAGTTGGTTGGTGTGTTCAGCGCTTCACATTGCTTACAAACTGTATGGCTGAATTTGCACCGCACAGAGATCACATGTAATTTTAGCAGCAGTGTGCTCCGAATTACATGCCATCTCTGTCATTGCACTAATGTGAACCGGCACTTTGGCCCCTTTCACACATACGGTCCTTTGTCCGTTTTTCATCCGTCCGTTGACGGATGAAAAACGGACACCAATGGATCTCTATGTAAAAACGGATGACAACGGATGATCATCTGTTAACATCAGTATTCCATCAATGTCCGTTTTTTGGAACGGACGAATGCCCTATTTTTCATCCGTCAAAAAAAATGGATGGGACGAAAAACGGATGTAAACGCTCAAAAGGGATGAAAAAACAGATGAAAAACTGATACATTTTGACGTGACTGAACTGATCAACTGAACGGACCTTATGTGTGAAAGGGGCCTAAAACAAATACATAGTGTCTGGGGTCAGTGGGAGGAATAGTGCCCTGTCATAGGCATCAGTGGGAGGAAAATTCCCCTATCGTGGGAGGAATAGTGCCCAGATTTAGACGCACTTGACTAATAAATTAAAATAGAATTCCAGTTAACACTTTATAAGCAGTTACAGCAAGCTTTGTTTTCCTTTTGGGATAAAAGTTTTACACAAATAAAAAACGCTGATCATTGTAAGGCCCCCTGTCAGTGAAAGTGGAAACCCTCCTATACTTTACAGCCAAGAAGGCTGACATTTGGTCTCGGTTTGCTCTGCAGTTGCCATGGTGCTGAAACCGAAAATGCAGGATGCACTTGGTCTGAAAACTGAAACGGACAATTTTTTAAAAAAAAATGTATAAATAAAATTGTATTATAGTCGACTTTTTTTTATTAATATCATCAATTTAAATGAGTATGAATTTATTGTCGGCCATTATTGGCACCTTTAGCACAAGAAACGCTCAAGAAAAATGTACCCCTTAAAATTCCATGTATGTCTTCACACTGCCCTGTTGGGTTTCCGTTGTGGTGCCTCCTCTCAGTGAGCTGTATGTATGTAGTGTATTGAGGCCGTGCTCCGCCCCGCCTCCTCTCAGTGAGCGTGGACTGAAAGCATTATATCCTCACTGAGCTCACTGAGATGAGGCGGGGCAGAGGCGGGGCAGAGCACGACCTCAATACACTACATACATACAGCTCACTGAGAGGAGGCGGGGCAGAGCACGCAATACAGCTTATCTCCTGTGTAATAATGCAAGATTTCATGCCCTGAAATACATCCCAGCACACACTGCGAATCGACGAATGACGTAATCGCCGACCGGACCCGGAAGTGAGAAGAGGATAAATAAAGCAGAAAATAAGGTATTTACTAGCACAAAAAAAAAAAAAAACTTTCCATTTGTAAGTCCCCGTTCACACTGGGGCGACCTGTGAGGCGACCTGGTCGCCTCACAGGTCGCCGTAGGTCGCCTTCCATAGGGAAGCTGCGGACCCGTTCTAATAGGAGCGACACAAGTCGCTCCGACTTAGAAAAAGGGTCCGGAGCTTCTTTGGGGCGACCCGGAGCGACCGTCAGACTTCAATGTTATGAAGTCCGTGCCGGCCGCTCCGAGGTCGCGGCACGCTGCTCGCACCACGACCTCGGAGGTCGCCCCTGGAAGTCGGATCGCCCCAGTGTGAACGGGGCCTAAAAGTCGTTTTAAAGGGGATTACATACATCTATGTAATCCAGTTTATTAAAAATGGGCGGAACTCCACTTTAAGGTTAAGAAAAAAAAAAAGAGGGGGAAAAAAAATGCACTGGACTGCATCAAAAACGTGCATGCAGAAAAGCATCCGTAACGCATACAAACTGCGTTTCTATGGTGTGAACTGGCCCTTAAAAATCCTGCTTCCTGCAGTTTTGGTCAGAAAAAAAAAAAAAAAAAGCACCAAAAACACCCCCCCCCCCCTTTGAAATGCATTGAAAATGCAGCAAGAAGGCATCATGAACGCACCATGTTACATTTTTAATGCAGTATTTGAGTCACATGACCTATGAAAAATAAACCATAAAAACACAGTAAAATTGTGGTAAAAAAATAAATAAAAAATCTCAAGCTCGCCAAGAATTCACTGCAAAATCACGTGCGTTTTTTGGTGCCATTATCGGCACCTTTTTCTCTTATTGGCAAAACGCCAATAACACCATTTTCGGCTGATATGTTTCGGTGGCTGAAATTTTAGTGCATCCCTAGTGATCAGTTATGGCATTAGCCATTTGCTTGATCGTTTAGTGATAGCACAAGAACTGTGACAGTTATCGTTCACGGAATGCTGTGAGCATAACTGTTTTGGGAAACCGTTGCACTTTAAATCATTTATCTCAACCCTCTAACTGCCACTTTATCTGGAAAGCTTGGCCTGTTAACCACTTCCGACCACTCACCGCAGAGGGTGGCTGCTCTGTGCCAGATCACGTACCAAGTACGTGATCTGACACTTCCAGGTCTGGGGAATGAAAATTACCCACTCCCACTGTGATCACACACAGCGGGAGCCCAGCAGCGGGTACCGCAAGCTCTATGTCAGCACCCGCCAGTACACATCCAGAACACCGATCCGCCCATGTAAACAAGGCAGATTACCGTTCTATCAGTAGGGAAATTATTGATCCTGTATTCCTACAAAGCAGGAACAGGGATCAATGCTACATGTACATATATCCATGATGTTTCAGATGTATAATGCAATGTCTATTCCTTTGTGATGCATTGTTATATGCCATTATTATTGATTGTTGCACCCTCTATCCATCGGGGGCACATTCGCTCCCCGCTCGGGCTTGTGTTGTGGGCTAGTTCACAGGTCTCCCAGCACGGTGAGACACTTGGCCCTTTTGTTGGCAAGTCTCAGGCTCCATGTACACGGGACGCTGGAAATGGCCGTTTAGGAGCAGTTGGGCGTTTTTTTAGAAGCCCCTGAACCCATCTACATTTTATCTTATCTGTCCATGTACACCAGGTCGTTTGCGGGCAATTGCGTTCAGGGACTTTTTTTAGAACGCAATTATTTGCGTTCGAACGTGTGTTTCCCGGCGTTTCAAACGCAAAATGCGACCGAACGCGTCCGAACGCGATGACCCGCGTTTGGCGTTCGCGTTTTTCCATTTTAAAGGGGAATAATTTTTTTGACCTCTAGGAACGGTTCTAAACGCAAACACCCGCTAAACGCGGGTACAAACGCGACCGAATGGACGTTTCAAACATCCTAAAAATTCCAGCATTCAAAGGGACTTTTAACAACGTCCCGTGTACATGGACCCTCAGTCTCCCTTTTGGTGGTGTCCACCAGGGGGAGCATCACCGTGCTGGCGAGCGGATGCGCGTGCGCGCTGAGTGGGCGGGTTTCCGTGGGGACGGCAGACGCCGGCGGGAGGTTTTCCTCCTCATCCGGAACGCCGAGGGAGCCACCGTGTCCGCATGTCGGACACCATCAAGGCGGGGATAAACACACACCTGCGGGGGAGAAGATCATTAGTATACAGGTATTTAAGCACGGCCCCAATGTGGGTGAGTAAACCCTCACATCGTGCGGTATTATGTAAAGAACAGGTCTCTTACAGCTGCAGCTGGGTAAGTACAAGGAACAGATTGGACCCATGGCTTTCTTTGCTCCCTCTATGGTCCATTTCCTCCTTGACTTGATTATGCTTTCCACCATTGTCACACTGTTCTCTATCTTCTTTTTCTATGCTTAGCCCCACAGTCCTAGGTCTTTCATGCCTCACTAAGTGTTTCCCCTCTTTCTCCCCACACTCCCCTTTCCTTTTCCCTCCCTCATGTTCATGTTTTGTGGTTGTCAGTCCTTCCTCTGTGGTCCGCATCGCTCTTCCCCTTCCCCTCTCCTCCCCTTCATCATATCTTTTTCCCTTCCCTCTTACCTCATTTTTCCTCTCTTTCCTTTTTTCCCTTCCCTCCCCCCTCCTCTTTTCCTCCCTCTTTCTCCTGTCCCCCTCTTTTCTTCTTTCCCCTTTCTTTCTTCCCTTTTTTTCTTTTTCCTTTTGAATCCTTGTTATCTTCCCTTCTCCTTTCTTCCTCTTTCTTTCTTTTCTCTTTTTCGTCCTCCTTCTCTCCTACATTCCCTTTTCCAGCTCATTTGGCTCCATATGTTCCCCTGTCTTTCATTGATATGCTGGCCATTTGAACTCACAACAGACCAGCATTATACCAAAAAATTCTCAAATGAAGCTAATTATAATTCCTATAATCCCCCCATCAGGTGTCGTGTACTCCCTTGTGTGCTGGTATGGTCTGGGGACTCCTTGCAGACCTTTACACCTGTTCAGCCGCCCAGGGCGGGAGGCGCCGCTCCCCTCTGGATGCAGAGGATACAATGACTTTTATCTACTCCCTGTTTCTCAATAGATCTCACCTTCATGGTAAAGTTCAAATGCATAATTGTATGAACATCATTGATTTGTTGTGTAGACATTATAATGTGTTCTCTCTAGACAATACAGTCCCCCTGAGGAAGACCTTTTACAGGTCGAAATGCGTTGGAGTGTGTGCTCCCCCAGCACCCGTTCTGGGGTCGATGCAGTGTTGCCAACCTCCCGGAGGGAAATTTACTGGCAGAACGTCCAAAATTTACGGACAGCACCAATTTTTTACTGGCATTCCAAAAATGTACATAAACAGGCTGTTTTCAGTGCTAAACCGTGCAAATATCAATACTTAAACTATAAACATGTAGATAGTGCTATTAGCAATGTGTTTAGGTTAAACAAAAGTCAAAAACCATATTTCTCCATTAACATGGAGAGGTGAAGGGGGCACAGGAGCAGGACACTGATGTCCTCTGCCCCCGGGCCCTGACTCTACTACTCCAGTCTGCAGTGCGCTGCTAGCTGTCGGACTCGGGGGGGGGGGGGGGGTGAGAAAGAAAACCAACGGAGCTTCCCCTTTTTAGGTGGAGCTCTGCTTTAAATAACTGTTGGTTGCAAGTTGAGGTTGTACATCCACTGGAAAATACAGAACTGTCCATTGCATTACAATTAGTGGTGCTACAATTGGCTGTGCTATTCCCCCTATAGGTGGTGCCCATACCTTGGATCAGAAAGGTCCATATTTAGAGTCCAATTATCTGGCTGCCCATAATCGATCGAGTCCCAATAAAGGTTGACACTGCCAGTTAAACGGTTACATACTTTAATCACTAATATGCTCACAACTTTCTTCCCATGGTGGACTGCACCATAAGGCAGGTATAGTCCTGTATATATAACCTCCAAAAGGGAAGTGAAACACATACAGGGGGAAGACAGGTCACAAAGAAAAATACTTTAACCTCTGCATGCAGCAGCCAGAACTTAAAGAAACATACTAAGCAGTAGCAAAAGTAACATAATGTAGGCACCTGCCACCATTCTGGAAAATACGCTTGCATTGCAGAGATGTATTAAATACATTTATTTGCTTTGTTCAGGGCAGGCATATACTTTAAATGAGGTTCAGAATGTAAATCCCAGCCTTGGTGACCATATTTTGTTTCAGGTAACTAATGGAAAAAGCAGTAAAGGGAGTGGGTGCAATATTTCTTTTGTTTATCCAGGCAGATCATGTACTTTATCAGGATGAAATAAATCTCTGCTGACCTGAGCTTATCTACTCCTACCTGACCATCCAAAGCTAAACATTTAGACTTTAGGTATGTGTTTAGTAAGACCAATTTTTAATTTCCCCCCTATAGCACTATTGTGGTCTTTGCAGCGTGTCAGCCATGTTGGCTACCACATGCTTGAAAGAAACATGATCATGCACCAAACAATTTGGTGAAAGCAGCAAATAAATGAGATAAGTTGGAAGCCAAAAAGCACATACTCTTCCTCCTCAAGACTGCATAGCAAACTCTTTTAGAGTGCTGTTAATGTACCTTTTTCTTCCCCCTCAAGCTGCATTGCAGCCATTTGTGTTGGACATAACAAGTTTTTTTTGTGCTGCAACCTCTCCCATATAAAAAGTTCCTAGCCCATTTTTTCTTCTCTATTTCAAGAGCACATAGCAGCCATTTGTTTTGGGTCTTTCAATGTGCCCTATAAAGAGAAAGCAGATTTTTATGGGACTCCATACAGATCAGAACTGATGTGGAAAAAAAAAACAAATCACCCCATGTCCAAAGTCCTTATGCCAGCTTTGCCTAACTCAGCCTTTATGCCATTTTTGTGGCATGTGCTACACCAGTGCCAGGTATTAAACTGTTATTATATTACCCAGAAGTCCATATGCTAGCTGCTATTACTTTGCACAGAAAGCCACCCCTGCCCTCCCCAACATGTGTAATGCAATGAGGTAAAGGAGGAATATGCAGAGAAAGAAGAGGGATGGGGTGCTGGTTGTAAAAGGAAAGAGGCTTAGGGTGCTGGCAGAAAGAAGCAGGAGGGTTGGATTGCTGAGGAGGAGAAGGACATTTTTGTGTGGCTTTATGGGCAGGTCTCACCCCTATCTGATACAAGAGGAAAATCTTGTGGGATCCACTGCAACTCAAAGAAGGAGCCTAAAATGCTCCATTCTGAGGAAAGAAACTTTTTGCCATCGAGGAGGAAGAGTAATTTTTGTCAAGGGATTCTCAGGCTCGGAGCCGCACTCACCAGTCCTCTCCTCTGCTCTTCTGTGCTCTGCCTCGCCCTCTGCTGCCTGTCACAGTCTGCTCTGTACAGTGTCCAGTCTCCACCATCCGTCCAGCTGCCAGCAGCATCTTCTTGTTCCACTCCACGGTGACGGAGACGGAGTCCACACACAGACTGAGTACAGTCCAGTCCACACGCTGCACGCACTGTCTGTCAGCGGCCGGCGGGAAAACTTGAATGAGGGCGGGGGCGGAGGCAGGGGCGGGCGCAGGCGGACCTGCTGCATGATCTCTGCTCTGCGAGAGAACTTGGGAGTCGGGAATCTTCGGAACTGCGCGCCGCACATGCGCAGTTCCGACCTTGCCGCCGCCGCCGTAAATTTACTGGCACCTTTCTCCTGCTACGGGCATTTACGGGCAGGAGAAAAGTGCCCTGTTTTAACGGGCTGTCCGTAAATCTACGGACGGTTGGCAACACTGGGTCGATGCGATATACCACCATGCCATGATATGTTATGAGATATTGAGATCAATTGTTATTAGAGATAACTGGAGCTTTCATGTTTCCCCCAATTGGGGCTTTAACAAGTGTATATGTAATTTGTTAATAAAGTTTATTTTTATTATATCTTCTTACTTATCTACCATTTACTGTGCTGCCTAAAAACCCACTGGGGGTTGATACTTCGATATCAAATTGTTTTCCAGGGATCAATGCTTTCCCCTAGTAAAAGCACCTCTCACACAGTGAGAAAGCACAGGCTAGGCACACAGGTAACCCTTTGATCGTCCCTGATATTAACCCATTCCCAGCCAGTGTCATTCGTATAGTGACAGTGCATATTTTTTAGCACTGATCACTATTAGTGTTTCTGGTCCCCAAAAAGTGTCAGTTAGTGTCCAATTTGTCCGCTGCATAATCACAGTCCCACTATAAGTCACTGATCGCCGCTATTACTAGTAAAAAAAAATCCCATGATTTGTATCTATAACTTTTTCGTAAACCAATTAATATACGCTCATTGGGATTTTTATTTTTTTTATCAAACATATGCAGCAGAATATATATCGGTTTAAATTGATAAAGAGATTTGATTATTTCACTTTTTTTTTTTTTTTATTGGATATATTTTATAGCAGAAAGTAAAAAAAAAATTGTATTTTTTCAGAAATTTCTGTCTTTTTTGTCTACAGCACAAAAAATAAAAAACACAGGGGAAGATCAAATACAACCTAAGGAAAGCTTTATTTGTGGGAAAAAAGGACATAAATTTTATTTGGGTACAGTGTCGCACGACTGCGCAATTGTCAGTTAAATTAACACAGTGCCATATCACAAAAAAATGGCCTGGTCATGAAAGGGGGTAAATCATCCGGAGGTCAAGTGGTTAAAGGACGTGTAAAATCAACCGGAGTTACTGGCCGGTATTCCATGAAAAAACCCTACCCGTTAAAATTCCCTACCCTCGTCACTTCCTGTGCAAATACATCAGGGAACAGCTGAGCAGCTTACCACTGCGCATGCTCACAGCTCCGGAGGGTAGGGAATTCTCACGGGGTAGTGTTACACCGCATCAGCTGTTGCCGCAGGTACATGAAATCATCTCCGCTCCTACCCCTGTGACTTCCCTGATCTCGGCTCCTAAATGTAAAAGTGGTGGCGGGTCTATGAAAATATAAATCACGGAGCCGAGATCTCCGTGATTTATATATTCATACACCCGCCGCTTTTACATTTAGTAGCCGAGATCAGGGAAGTCACAGGGGTAGGAGCGGAGATGATTTCATGTACCTGCGGCAACAGCTGATGCGGTGTAACGTTACAAAACACTACCCCGTGAGAATTCCCTATCCTCCGGAGCTGTGAGCATGCGCAGTGGTAAGCTGCTCAGCTGTTCCCTGATGTATTTGCACAGGAAGCGACGAGGGTAGGGAATTTTCACAAGGTAGGGTTTTTTTTAACGTTACACCGGATCAGCAGGTGATAAAGAAAAAAAAAAAAGAAAGGAAAAATAATGCAGACATCACATCTAAGAATTAAAGGTGCAATATAATTTTTGTTTTTGGATTTAAAACCATTTTAACTACATGACAGGTTTTACAGTCTAGCTATTCTAGGTATTAAAGCCAATGAACAACTGTCACATGAACAACTGTTAAATGAGACAGCACATACTGTAACAGATGGCCCACAGCTGTTGTAAAAAAATGCTAACACTGCAACTCTTAACTTTCTGGGTTCTAGGTCACATTATGCATGCAATTACATATCCACTTTGATACCACAGTTCCTATATCATAAGTTATGCTTCAAATTAACAGTTGGTCATTCAAACTGATTGACCATCAATATGTGGTTAACCCAGCTAAAATAATGATTAAATCACTGCATTAGACACGGACGCCTGTACATCACTGCGTACTGCATGGAGTCAGCCAAATAGATGTAAAAGTATCCAAGAATGAATCACACCCAAGCCAAACAGACCTAGGTCCACGCCCAGCAGACACTTAAAGGGAATTTATTCTTAAAAACCTATAGAGGCTGCAACTGCCAATCTGCTTTTGAAAATGCTAGCTGTCTGACTGTCTCTGGTTTTAATACTTGGAGTCTCATGCCCGGAAAAAGGATGCAGCAACTGCAGCAAGGTGGCTAAGTGGTTGGCATTTCTGCCCAGCAGCACTAGGGCCATTAGTTTGAATCCCAACCATGGCACCACCTGCTTGGAATATGCATGAGTGGGTTTCCTCCAGGTACTCCAGTTTCCTCCCACACTCCAAAGCCATGCTGGTAGGTTAATTGGCTCCTGTCTAAAGTGGCCCTGTGTATGTATAATAATAGAGCTATTACCTGATAACTCCTTTTCCAGGAATCCTCCAGGACGGTCACATGAGAGATAGGCTCCACCTCCTGCAGGAAACACAAGCACACAAGTTTAAAACAAGCCGCCCTAGGCTGCCCCTTCAGTTGTTTAAAGATTTCCTTGTCTTCTAACACGTATGTGCTGATATATGGACTTAGTATCTCACTTCTATAAGGGTGGGGGTCTACCGTCCTGGAGGATTCCTGGAAAAGGAGTTATCAGGTAATAACTCTATTATTCCCCAGTCATCCTCCAGGACGGTCACATGAGACACCAAAGATTCATACCTAGGGTGGGACTACCGCTTGCAGGACCTTTCAACCAAAGTTTAGGTCTTGGGCGGAGACCAGGTCGATCCTATAGTATAGTGATTCACGAACGTGGAGTCACTGGACCAGATGGCTGCTCGGCAGATCTGGTCAATAGGACGCCCCGGCTCTCTCTGCCCAGGAAGTGGCTATGGAGCGTGTGGAATGAGCTTTTATGTTTGTTGGTCTGGCTGATTCCTGGCTGTCGTAGGCTACTTTAATTACGTTCCTGATCCATCTTGCTATGGAGCTTTTAGATGCTGCTTTTCCTTTGTGGGTACCTCCAAATAGTACAAACAGATTTGAGGATTTTCTAAATTGCTTGGTGGCTTCAAGGTAGGCCAAAGTGCACCTCCTGACATCCAGGGTTGCAAATTTTTCTTCCCCTTGGTTCGTTGGGTTTTGCCTGAGGATGGTAGTATGACTTCTTGTGTACGATGGAAGTCTGAAGAGACTTTAGGGAGGAACAGCGGATCCGTTTTGAGTATCAGTTTATCTGGGAAGACCGTGAGAAACGATTCTTTTATGGAAAAAGCTTGAATTTCGCTGACCCTTCTGGCTGACGTGATTGCCACCAGGAAAGCCGTTTTCAGTGTTAGGTTTTTTGGAGAAGCTTCCGAAGTTGGCTCGAAGGGTGCTTGGGTAAGTGCCCTGAGTACCAGGGAGAGGTCCCAGGGGGCCACGTTTGTGGTTTCCGCTGGGCATGTTCTGGCAATTGATTTGAAAAATCGTTTGATTAGTGGGTTTATGCTGAGTTGGTTGTCCAGGAAGACCGAGAGAGCTGCCGTATGCACTTTAAGGGTGCGTATCGCCAGTCCTGCTTCGGCTCCGTCTAATAGGAATTCTAGTACCGTACCAACCTCTTGTAGTTCTTTGTTCCTCTGGCGCATGTTATCGGAGTATTTGTTCCAAATTTTTCCGTAGATTTTTTGCGTAACCGTTGTTCTGCTTTTCAGCAGAGTTTCTACCACCCTTGGGGTAAGTCCCTTTCCCCGTAGGATGCCCCGTTCAACAGCCAGGCTGTCAACTTTAAGGTTTGGAGTTGGGGGTGGTAAGCTCCTGACTGTAGGAGAAGATCTTCTTGTATTGGTAGGGTCCAGGGTTTTTCTTCTGTCATGCTTCCCATGACCGAGAACCAAGACCTTTTTGGCTAGTAGGGCGTTATCAGGATTACCCTCGCCCTCGCCGTCCGTATCTTCCAGAGTGTTTTGGGGATTAGCTGTATGGGCGGAAAAGCGTACCCCAGTTTGAAAGACCATGGGAAGCCCAGGGCGTCTACTCCTAGGGAGTCTTTCTCCCTCTTTAGGGAGAAGTATTGCTTTGTCTTCCTGTTGCTTGCTGAGGCGAAGAGGTCCACCTCCGGGGTTCCCCACCTTTTGGTTATTCGGGAAAAAACCCCCCTGTTCAGCTCCCACTCTGTTGGGTCTAGCTGTTGTTGACTTAGTATGTCTGCTAGTGTGTTGAGTGAGCCCTTTATATGTATTGCTGATATCGACTGGAGGTGTATTTCTGCCCAGGAAAGGAGCGAGTATGTCGTCTTCATTAGGGTTTTTGACCTTGCGCCCCCTTGACGGTTGATGTAAGCCACCTTCGTTGCGTTGTCCAACAGGACCTGGACATGTTTTCCTAGTATCATCTCCTGAAATGCCTGAAGGGCCTCCCATACTGCTGACAATTCCCGCAGGTTGGAAGATGCTTTCGCTAGCTGGGGTTCCCACGGCCCCTGTCTGACTTGCTTCCCTATATGTGCCCCCCCACCCTGAGGCGCTTGCATCCGTGGTGACCCGAACTTGTGTGTGAGGTAGCCACAGTCTGCCTCTTCCTAGGGTGTTCTTCCCGGTCCACCAGGTTAGGGTTTCCCTGACCGTTCTTGGGATTGGAATGACTTCTTCCAGGGAGTCTTGATTTTTGTCCCAGCCTTGCAGCAGATGATGTTGTAGAGCTCTCATATGCAGTTGGCTCCACTGAACCGCCAGGATTGCTGCCGCCATCAATCCCAGGAGTGACATGACTGCTCTCCTTTTCCCCTGTTTTTCGGTTATAAGTTGGTTTGCTTTGTCGCCCAGCTTCATTTTTTCCTCTGGGAGGATAATTTTCTGCTCTATGGTGTTGATGGTGTAACCCAGGAACGTGGTCACTTGGGAGGGAACTCTGCATGATTTTTTTAAATTGATTTGCCACCCCAGATAAGTTAGGAACTCTTCTGTCTTCTGTAGGTTTGCTAGGGTTTCTTCTCTGGAGACCCCATAAATTAGGAAGTCGTCCAGGTATGGAATTATCTGGACTCCCTTTAACCTTAGTTCTTGCACTACCTCTGCTATTATCTTGGTGAAAATGCGTGGGGCTGAAGAGATGCCAAAGGGAAGCGCTTGGTATTGAAAATGGCGTGTTTTCGCACCTTCCTGTGTAGCGAAACGCAGGAACTTTTGGTGGTTGGGGTGGATTGGTACGTGAAGATAAGCGTCCTTCAGATCTAGTGTTACTAGGAAGGCTGATGGTGGTAGAATTGTTCTTATCGAAAAGATTGTTTCCATCTTGAACTTTCTGTATTTTATGGATTTATGAATAGGTGAGAATAGTGCCCTCTGGTGTGAAGTGTTGGTTGTATCTCCACTATCACGCCTTTGCTTAGTAGGTCTTTGATTGCCAAGTCCATGAGTTTTTTGCCTTTTGATCCTACTTGGACCTTTGTAGTTTTGAATGTGTACTGGGGTACTGATTCGAATTCTATCATGTAACCCAGTGCAATTATCTGTAAAATAAATTGATTTGAACAGAACGTTTCCCATTGTGGGAGAAAATGACGTAGTCTGCCTCCCACCGCCATCCGGCTGGCGTCATTGGGTTTTGCTGGTGGGTGCGGATTTGGGGGAACAGGAAATTGGTCCTGCCCTTGTTCCTGTTGAAGTTCCACCGGCGTGGAGTCTGGGGTCTTTCCCTTTTCGCCTGGTTTTCTCGTCTTGGTTGACGAAAGGAATGTTTTTCCCCCTGTTTGGGTTTTTTGAACGGGAAGCCCTTTGTTCTATCGGCTGATCTTTCTAGCACTTTCTCCAACTCTGAGCCAAAGAGTAGGTTGCCATCAAAGGGAATGTTACATAGCTTGTTTTTTGAAGCATAGTCGCCCTCCCAGGTCTTTAGCCATAGTGCTCTCCTGGTTGCATTGATTAGGCCCGTTGTTCGGGCGGCGAATCTTACCGCTTCTGCTGAGGCATCGGCCATGTATGCCACTCCTTTCTCGATGAGTAGGAGGGAGTCAAGGGCCTCTTCTGTCCCTGGAACCTTGCTCAGATGACCTCTGAGTTGTTCCAGCCAGAATGAAACATTTCTGGCCACACAGGTATTCGCGATATTAGGCTGAAACCCCGCAGCCCATGCCTCATAGGCTCGCCGGAGTACCACCTCCATTTTTTTATCTAATGGGTCTTTCAATTGGCCCATGTCCTCGAAGGATAGATCCGATCTCTTCGAGACTTTGGCCAAAGATGCGTCCAGTTTTGGGCATTTGGTCGCGGTGATCTGGTTCTCCTCGAATGGGAATCGTCTCTTCAGCGCCTTGGGGAAGAAAAGTTTATTTTCTGGGTTCTTCCATTCTTCTTCTATCATGTTCTTGATTGCCTGGTGTATCGGAAACGTTTTGCGTTTCTCTTCCTGGAGTCCCCTGTAAAGTCTATCCCTGATGGAGACTGTGGGGAGTGTTTCTGGGATGTCTTCGGTTATGTATATAGCCTGTAGTAATTCTTCAGTTTCCTCCGCCGGGAAAAGGTGTTTGGTCATTCTTTGGGGTTCCGTTGTTCCCGGATCGTCCTCTGAATCAGAGCTGCTTTTATCTAGCAGTTCCCCCTCTTCCGATTCCGAATCGGAGTCGGAGGAGCTTGGTTGGGGTACCGGTTTGGGATTCCCCTTAAGTTTAGGGGTTTTGCCTTTTGTTGCCGTGGAGGGCTGGTCTTCTCCTTTCATGGCATTAATTGTAGCCTGCAGGGACTGCATTGTGGCTGTCATTTCTTTTTTGAAATCCAAAAAATCCTTTGCTAATGGATTTGCTTCCTCGTCAACAATCTTTTTAATGCATTTACTGCATAAAAGTTTGTCACTTTTTGTTGGCAGTTTTGTGCCGCATGTACGGCAGTATTTTCTCTTTTTTGGTTTATTTAGACTGTCCGTCTGTTCCTAGCTTTTGGTCTGCAGGTGGAAAGTAGGGGAGAGAGGAAGAGTAGGTGGGAGAGGATTGGGTGAAAGAAAAAGCAGGCATAAGCGATTTAGCCTTTCTTCTGTAAGCCCCCTCATTTTTCTATCTGTCCCTTGCTCACTTACCGAGTGAGAGCTGGGGCTGGGTTCCGCAGCCTCTGGCAACATGGTACGGTCCTCCGTCATTGTGCCGCCTGGAGGGTTTCACTGCAGGAGCTGTGCTGAAGTGACCGCTGCTGCTGTGTTTTGGGTTCTTTTTATTTTAAAATTCGCGCCAAAACCGATTCCCAAGGCCCGCCCAGTGGAAGTAAGGGCATCCGCCCCCATTCCGTGCTGACTGGTGTGTAATTTGCCCTTATCCAAGATGGCTGCAGAGGCACTTCCTGTGCGGGCGCCATCTTGGTGATGTCACTTCCGCTCCCGACGGTCCGGAGTTATGCGGACGCCGCGGGAGATGGAGATCTTGTTACCAATATGCAGGGAGATGTGTTCAGCCGCTGCCGCCGCCATCTCCTGTCTGAGCCCGCCCGGAGGCTGACAAAGTGCCGACCGCACTGGGGAAAACCATCTGGAGTCCCGGTGAGTGGCGTCAGGGCTGTATACCCATCCCCTACTTTGCCTAAAGCAGGGATGGGATGCTGGCAACCTCTTTTGGAAACCCCTTTGGTTAAGCACCCGCCAATAACTTAGCTGTGTCTCAGGGGAGGGTTGCTGTGTAGTTTCCCGGTTGGGGGGCTGCGCTGGCCTCCCCCCACTTTTGTCCCCCTTTTCCTTGTGCCTGAGACTGACGGCCTCACCAGTCGTAGTTCAGTTGGTCTCAGGGAGTACCCAGCGACGCCTGCCTTGGGTAATGAGAACCTGTTTCCAGGTCCTAAAAAAAAAAAAAAACTAGGGAGTTATCCCCTGGTGCTGTGCTTGCAGGACGCAGGAAACACAAGTACTGAAGGGGCAGCCTAGGGCGGCTTGTTTTAAACTTGTGTGTTTGTGTTTCCTGCAGGAGGTGGAGCCCATCTCTCATGTGACCGTCCTGGAGGATGACTGGGGAAATGTGAGTTAGGGACCTTAGAGGGAGTAAATTGATGGCGCTATACAAGTACCTATAAAATAAATAAAGTAATGTTAAAATCAGAACTCCTGATCTACATAATGTTTCCAAGTTGCTGACTGTGAAATCGCAGTAGCTGCATTCTTCAGATTTCTGGGTACAATTTTCCTTTAAGTGCTACTAAATCCATACACATATACTAGGCCCAGTTTAGACAGGAGCCAATTAACTACCAGCTTATCTTTGGAGTGTCGAAGGGACCCAGAGTCCCCAGAGGAAACCCATGCAAGCACAGTTCCATGCAGGTAGTGTCCTGGTTAGAGCTGCACAATTCTGGATAAAATGAGAATCACGATTTTTTTGCTTAGAATAATACAGATTCTCGGTGTAAAATCTTTTACAATTACCGTATACAAAAAAAATTGGGCTAACTTTACTATTTAGTTGTTTTTTTTAAATTCATTAAAGTGTATTTTTTCCCAAAGACTTCTGCGCAAATACAGTGTGACATAAAAGATTGCAACAATCGCCATTTCATTCTCTAGGGTCTCTGCTAAAAAAATTATATATTATATATATATTTATTAAAAGAAGGAAATGATACATTGTAAAACATTGTGTTTATAGTTATCTAGCAGCCTTAACAATGTCGATAAACATTTGCCAGAGCCACTTTTTTTTTTTTTTTTGAGTGAGCAGAGAATGGCTCTCTAAAAATCGAGGACATGCTGTTTTAAAGATTGTGGGGGGGGGGTGAATCGAGATCGCAATTTTTTAACGATTAATCGTGCAGCTCTAGTCCTGGTTGTGGTTTAACCCGAAGACCGCAGTGCTGCAAGGCAAGAGTGTTAACTACTGACTTTCAACATCCTAAAGAAATTTATTTATGACTACATTTGAGAATGTGGTCTGTGTGCCAGAGTTGCACAACTATGGGCTTCTAAGAATCATTTTTTTGAGTTTTCATGATATGCATTGCAAAAGGTTTAGGACATTAAAAGAGAAGTATGGTCAAAGATTGTCTGGCTATACTTCTCTTTAGGGTCACAGGAGTTCACTTAATTATGCTTTTCTGTGACCCAGAATAAGTCGACAGTGGGCTATATAGCCTGTTCTCAGCTGACATCAAAGAGCTGCTCTAAGCTCTGGAAGAATCCTGACTATATTGTCGGGATCCACCCAGATGCCTGATCAGCAGCTGGCTTCAGCTCTCAGCGTGCCACAGAGATGAAGCCAGCTGCTCCTGCTTCCATGCCCAATGCTCCAGTGAGAGCTGACTGTCACTGCTCTCCCCTCTGAGCAGACTGAGAAATGAGCAACAAGTGGTCATATGATCCCTGGAGAGGAGTATGTATGTTCTTTTAAAACTCAAAAGACGTTTCCACATGACTGAGGGCTAGTTTTTTAGTTTAATGTACATTGCACTAACGCCTTTTGTGTGACATGTGAATATGCAATTGTGTTAAGGCTTAAGGATAATGGATTTTTTTTTTTTAAAGCACTAGAGACAATACTTACAAAAAATTGTTCTGAGTTCTGGTGGCTGCTTTTACAGTAAAAACAGCAGACACCAAGATATTATCATCAGCAGCTGCCCCTGTAACAGGCACTTGTCAAAAGTGCCAACTATACTTGTCCTTTCCACCTCATGCTCCATTCACAGCACTCCTACTATAGGCGATCTGGTTCCTAGGCAGGCAGCTTCTACACTCCAGAGGATCTCCACCGTCTCCTTGGCTTGTAATGTAATAAGCCACCACACTACTGCTAAGAGATCCAGATGCAATTTTTTTTCCATTAAAAGTCAGGGGTACAATCCAAAAAAGTAGCCAACGCGTTTCAGGGGTCCAAGCACCCCCTTCATCCAGGCTTGACTGGCAACAATGTGAACAAGCCAGATTTGAACTGGACCTGCTAAGCAAACTGCTGATAAGGCCTGTGCTTGTAATTTACACTGGAAAAAAATACTATTGTAGGTCCAGTTCACATTGTTACCAGTCAAGCCCTGATTAAGGGGGCGCTTAGACCCCAGAAAGAGGTTGGCCACTTTTTTGTATTGTACTCCTACCTTATAATGGAATAAAGTTGCATCTGGACCTCTTTCCAGTGGTGTGGCGCTTCAAGTTCAATTATTTTTAACACACACAGCATTACATAGATACTAGGGGCCTCCCTATATAAAACACTGCACTGTATTACATAGATAGTAGGGCCTCCCTATACTAAACACTGCACTGTATTACATAGATATTAGGGCCTCCTTATACTAAACACTGCACTGTATTACATAGATAGTAGGGGCCTCCCTATACTAAACACTGCACTGTATTACATAGATAGTAGGGGCCTCCCTATACTAAACACTGCACTGTATTACATAGATAATAGAGGCCTCCCTATACTAAATACTGCACTGTATTACATAGAAAGTAGGGGCCTCCCTATACTAAACACTGCACTGTATTACATAGATAGTAGGGGCCTCCCTATACTAAACACTGTACTGTATTACATAGATAGTAGGGGCCTCCCTATACTAAACACTGCACTGTATTACATAGATAGTAGGGCCTCCTTATACTAAACACTGTACTGTATTACATAGATAGTAGGGCCTCCTTATACTAAACACTGTACTGTATTACATAGATAGTAGGGGCCTCCCTATACTAAACACTGCACTGTATTACATAGATAATAGAGGCCTCCCTATACTAAACACTGCACTGTATTACATAGATAGTAGGGCCTCCTTATACTAAACACTGTACTGTATTACATAGATAGTAGGGCCTCCCTATACTAAACACTGCACTGTATTACATAGATAGTAGGGCCTCCCTATACTAAACACTGCACTGTATTACATAGATAGTAGGGCCTCCCTATACTAAACACTGCACTGTATTACATAGATAGTAGGGCCTCCTTATACTAAACACTGCACTGTATTACATAGAAAATAGAGGCCTCCCTATACTAAACACTGCACTGTATTACATAGATAGTAGGGCCTCCCTATACTAAACACTGCACTGTATTACATAGATAATAGAGGCCTCCCTATACTAAACACTGCACTGTATTAAATAGATAGTAGGGCCTCCCTATACTAAACACTGCACTGTATTACATAGAAAGTAGGGGCCTCCCTATACTAAACACTGCACTGTATTACATAGATAGTAGGGGCCTCCTTATACTAAACACTGCACTGTATTACATAGATAGTAGGGGCCTCCCTATACTAAACACTGCACTGTATTACATAGATAGTAGGGGCCTCCTTATACTAAACACTGCACTGTATTACATAGATAGTAGGGGCCTCCCTATACTAAACACTGCACTGTATTAAATAGATAGTAGGGCCTCCCTATACTAAACACTGCACTGTATTACATAGAAAGTAGGGGCCTCCCTATACTAAACACTGCACTGTATTACATAGATAGTAGGGGCCTCCTTATACTAAACACTGCACTGTATTACATAGATAGTAGGGGCCTCCCTATACTAAACACTGCACTGTATTACATAGATAGTAGGGGCCTCCTTATACTAAACACTGCACTGTATTACATAGATAGTAGGGGCCTTCCTATACTAAACACTGCACCTTATTACATAGATAGTAGGGCCTCCCTATACTAAACACTGCACTGTATTACATAGATAGTAGGGCCTCCCTATACTAAACACTGTACTGTATTACATAGATAGTAGGGGCCTCCCTATACTAAACACTGCACTGTATTACATAGATAGTAGGGGCCTCCCTATACTAAACACTGCACTGTATTACATAGATAATAGAGGCCTCCCTATACTAAACACTGCACTGTATTACATAGATAGTAGGGGCCTCCCTATACTAAACACTGCACTGTATTACATAGATAGTAGGGCCTCCTTATACTAAACACTGTACTGTATTACATAGATAGTAGGGCCTCCCTATACTAAACACTGCACTGTATTACATAGATAGTAGGGCCTCCCTATACTAAACACTGCACTGTATTACATAGATAGTAGGGCCTCCCTATACTAAACACTGCACTGTATTACATAGATAGTAGGGCCTCCTTATACTAAACACTGCACTGTATTACATAGAAAATAGAGGCCTCCCTATACTAAACACTGCACTGTATTACATAGATAGTAGGGCCTCCCTATACTAAACACTGCACTGTATTACATAGATAATAGAGGCCTCCCTATACTAAACACTGCACTGTATTAAATAGATAGTAGGGCCTCCCTATACTAAACACTGCACTGTATTACATAGATAGTAGGGGCCTCCTTATACTAAACACTGCACTGTATTACATAGATAGTAGGGGCCTCCCTATACTAAACACTGCACTGTATTACATAGATAGTAGGGGCCTCCTTATACTAAACACTGCACTGTATTACATAGATAGTAGGGGCCTTCCTATACTAAACACTGCACCTTATTACATAGATAGTAGGGCCTCCCTATACTAAACACTGCACTGTATTACATAGATAGTAGGGCCTCCCTATACTAAACACTGTACTGTATTACATAGATAGTAGGGGCCTCCCTATACTAAACACTGCACTGTATTACATAGATAGTAGGGGCCTCCCTATACTAAACACTGCACTGTATTACATAGATAGGTTAGCCTCCCTGTATAAAACACTGTAGTGTATTACATAAATTATACAGCCGCCATATAAAATATCCCCCCTGTAGGGGTCCCTCCCTATACAAAACACTGCACAGTATTACATAAAAAATAGACATAGAAAATACTGCACTATATTATATAGATTGTAGAGCCCCCCTTTAACAGAAGTCAATGTAAGTGGTGCTGAAGTCAGATCCAAAGTAGTGCAGGAACCTTTTTCCAAGTCTCTCCTATTCAAACGGTTGCATTGCACTTAATGGGGCGTGACTTGTCATGCGACTTGTGCCCATAAACTCAGAGCGCATGTCGCACCAGTGTGAACTGGGCCAGAATGTGATAACATTACAGACAATTGCTAACACAAAAGAAGAAAACTGGTTATAATAAAACATATTTTCCCAGACATTCAACATTTCTCACATAACAGTCCTGTTTTTTGGGGTGATGAATGTTTTTAAAAACCCCAACCAGATTTTTCGTTGGCTGGATCAGACCAAATGAAGTTTTTTGGACTCTCCGTCAGCACTATCTCCTCACTGTAGCTCCAAACTCTGCCCGCACTGTAGATTTTAAAAAATCCGGAGTCTCACTTCTCCAGCTGCATTAAAAAAAAAAACAAACAGCAAAAACCCTGATCAGTGGTAGTCAAACACATTTGTACTGACTGCTGCAAGTGGACAATGATGGGAACACTACTAGAGAAGCCTCACTGACAGAGGCTTTATTAAGCCAGTGGATGAATGGTTTTCTGACCGCCATCCAACCAAAACATTAATATCCGTTTTGGTTGGATTTCTCTTTCAAGCAGATCTAAATTAACTGCTAAAATATCCTTTATGTTCATGAGACTTCACACGTACTTTTACTTTTTTTTTTTTTAAAGCTGCTGCTTTCTTTAAAATTCTTGGTGATCCTGCCCTGAATTTCTTATTCAGGCACTTCCTGTTATAGGGTGACAACGCTCTTCTAATCCAGTCCCGTCTCTTAATGATGCAGGTGTTGGAGCCTCCTTTTAGCCACTTCAGTGCACATTACGCAGGCATGGTCTACTGATGTCAGCATCAGGAACCCCATCCAGTCAGCCACCACTGGAGTGCATGCATGTAGACAGGAAGATGCTGCAAACAGGCTGCAAGAGATCAGCAGCACTATGTATAAAAAGGCAATTGTTTATAATCTACGGTCCTGTCATTCAGTTTGATACACACCTTCATGTCAATCAGTTAAAGTTTACATCTATCTTTCACACTGATAAGTTTTTCCTGTGTTTTACCTTGCAAGAGAAAGGTTTCCCTTGGGACTCTTCACACCACTACACTATGGGTGCAGCGTGTTTTGAAAAGATCTGCATCTTTGGTGCGATTTTGAAAACAGCACCAAAAACGCAACTGCCCATAAAGTGTTACTAAACCCAGACCCCTCATTCACTATATCTAGTCTCCCACAGTACACAGAACATGGAAATGCAAATATTTTAGTAAATATAAACTGCTAAATACTTTTTCTCATTACCAGTATATAGCAGTCTTGTGACTTCTATCAGTGTCTGGTTAAAGCCTGTAGGAGGAGTTCTCATTCTCCTCTGACTGTCCTATGAGGCTGCAGGACCCCTGACCCTCTGTCTGGACAGTGCTGATTGGCCCTTTGCTGATCACATGCACTTTTCCAAGAAAGAAAAAAAAAAAAAAAAAACTCTAGCAATACACACCAAACTGAGCATGTGCAGAGTGACTTCAAAGGCTCTGTTCTATCGATCAGGAGATGTACTGAGGACTGTGGAAGAAGGGGAGGATCAGAGAAGACAGGAACAAACAGCCTTTTAACACAATGCACAGGATTAACCCCTTCAGTTCCACAGTGAGTACAACAAGCATGCTTTACAGTATATACAGAACGATTTTACTGTTGTGGATTTAGCAACACTGTAAATTCATGGAAAAAAAAAATTGCAAAAAAAACGCACCACATTTGTGTGTCACATGTCTATTTCTCAAAGGTGCAGGCATCCAAACAAGGCAGCAGAAACGCACTGCAAGAACTTTGTGACTGGACCTGCTTATGTAGATGTGACCACATATAGACAGATGCACATTTGGATAAAGGATTACATAGGTTTGTTTTTCTCAATCACGAGATGGAGGGAAAAAAGGGAACCTACACAGATGACATATAAATATGTTTCCGTTCTGATCCAACTCAGCAGGGAGTCAGTCCAAGGCCAAGACAGAATGCAGAAGGCCTGTTTGACGGGGGCTACGGCTGACCATACACTAAACAATCCCTTTAAGCTCTACCACCAACTATATAGTTTAAGGACCAGCCTGATTTGATATTAAAGTGGTTGTAAACCTCAGACATAAAATATAAAGAAAGCGTATCCCTCTATAGGGTGCACTTGTCTCAATCCAGAGCTCAAGTGTCATCTCGGTCTGCTGCCTCCTTCCTCGGCTATCAGCTTGAATTACTTCTGACAAGCTTTCCTGACACCAGGAGAAAAATGGTGACAGGGGAGGGAATCGCCAGCTGATTGACAGCCTCAGCTCTGTTCCTGAGTGAAAAGGGGTGTGTCTCTTCCCTCCAATCAGCTCTCAGAGCTCTCCTTACTGAGATCTGCAGAGTGTAACTTCAGCTCTCCACCCCCTTTATTCTGAACTCTCAGACAAGCTTTATAATTCAGCACTTTGAACAGATGTAGAGAAGAGCAGACTGCAGATAAACGGGTACAACTTATGTAGGAGGATTTGTTTCATCTCTGTGTATCACCTGAGGCCAGTCACTTAACTGGGTATATGTAAGGGTTTAAAACCAGTTTCATTGAAATGGTTTGTTTAGGTTGCTCCTCATACTACATAATTTTAGTAAATCTAAAGGCAATTGTACGCTCAGATTGTATAGTTAACCTAAAGCTTGATACACATTGACGTTTTTAAAAACATTTTTATAAATGTAATCTTTTCGACTTTTTAAATAATATCATGAATTTAAATGATTATTTATCCTTTTGAAGCAGTGTTAAAAAACCTGATTGTTTTATTTTTGGTGCATATTTAGCAAATCGCACGAAAAACTTACTTCCCCATTGTAATGTATTGAAAACGCAGCAAGAACGCATCAAAAACGCACCTGTGTTGCCTTTTTGATGAATTTTTTGAGTCCCATGAAAAACACACCATAAGCAAAGTAAAATCGTGGGCATTTTCGGCAGCCATTATCAGCACTTTTTTTTTTCATTTGGCTGAAAAACACTGAAAACCTTATTTTCAGCTAAAATTTTGTTGCATCACTATTTACAATCATATTGCAGCGTGTGCATGGTGACCATGAAGGCTACAATCTTATTGTACAATCTCCTTTAGCTCTACCATCATCTATGTAGTATGAGAGTCTGCCTGATTGGATACAAATTGAAAGGATTGTTCGGTTTGTCCTCATTTGGCTTTGGCATATCTAAGGACCCTTTCTCATGGGGTGGGATCTGTCTGCTGATCAGAGCGGGCGGATGACAGATCTGTGTCTGCTCAGTTTCTGCAGAGTGGACACGGGCAGACCCTATTCTGCTCTATAAGCAGACGGGTATAAACAGACTCCGATGTCTCTTTACAGCTGACTGCCCTCCGATCTGCTCCACCTATGGAGGCGGACAGGTCCCCTTCAATTTTTTCTTTTTTTTTTTTTTTTTTAAGCGGACCGGATTGGATTGGAGGTAGGTGGTTGTAAACGGACACAAGTCAGTTTATGCCCACCAGGCTATGGGGTGAATGGAGGGTCCGATTAGGTCTGCATGAAAAATTGACAGTGGATCCTGATTGTGTGAAAGGGGCCAAAGGAGATTGTACAATCAGATGGTATAGTAGGTGTACAGCTTTAGATCTGCCAACAGGTATTTAGAAAAAGGGTCTGTCTGGTTACAGATTGTTTAGTTTAGGTAGGCCCTCATATTACATAGATATTGTAGAGCTAAAGTTGATTGTACAGAGATTGCATGGCTAGTTTCAAATGTGTATGATAAGCCTAAAGGCCCGTACACACGTACCGATCGTCCGCCGAAAAGCTTCGGCCGACAACCGATCGGCCAATTGTAGGCTTGTTAGTATGATGCTTCCGACAGCCGACAGCGCACTTTCGGCCGAAAAGAATCTGTCGTGCAAGCATGAAAATTTTTGTATGCCGACACCAGAACGGCCGATTGTTTGCCAGTCAGTACAGAATTCGGCCGACAGACAGCAGATTTGCAAGACTGGGCATGCTCAGAAAAAAAAAAAACACAGGGAAAGTTAACCATTACATGACATCACTTCTGCAGTCGGCGGACAAAATTCTTGTGCTGTCTTTTGCACTTTTCAACAGACACGACAGCCCTGGACAAAAGACGGCCGATCGTTCGGCCGACGATCGGTACGTGTGTACGGGGCATTAAGCCCCATACACACGGGCGGAAATCAGCTGATTTGTCGGCCGCAAATATTCGGCCACCGAACGATCGGCCGATTGTAGGCTTGTTAGTATGATGCTTCCGACAGCGCATTTTCGGCCGAACAGAATCTGTCCTGCAGGCATTAAAATTTTTGTACGCTGACAACAGAACGGTCGATTGTGCGTCAGTCAGTACAGATTTCGGCGGACAATCAGCAGATTTGCAAGACTGGGCATGCTCAGAGAAGAAAAAAGACAAGGAAAGTTAACCATCACATGACATCACTTCTGCAGTCGGCTGTTGTTGGCTGACAAAATTCGTGTGCAGTCTTTAGCACTTTTCAACCGACAGGACAGCCCTGGACAAAAGACGGCCGATCGTTCGGCCGACGATCGGTACGTGTGTACGGGGCTTAACACTGCAACTATGCAAAACACACAGAGGGTGCACCAACCTAGTGCATTACGCCAAGGCCAATCATTTATTGTATAAAAACACGGTAAGTATTATACTCACAAAAGCAACAGTAAAAAGCGCATCACAGATCTCAGCAAGTTCCATCCAATGCCACAACAGATACTGAAGACCCCGTGGGCTGACACGTTTTGAGGAATTCCATTTCTTCATCAGAGCCACCACAGTAAGCAAGCACTCCCTAGGAGCACCCTTAACCCTTTGATCGCACCTGATGTTAAACCCTTCCCTGCCAGTGTCATTTATACAGTGACAGTGCATTTTTCTTTAGCACTGATCACTGTATTGGTGTCACTGGTCCTCAAAAAGTGTCAGATTTGTCCACTGCAATGTAGCAGTCCCGTTTAAAAAAAAAAAAAAAAAAATCCATAAATCTATCCCATAGTTTGTAGACACTATAACTTTTGTGCAAATCAATCAATATATACTTATTAGGATTTTTATTTTTAACAAAAACCTGTAGTGGAACACATATTGGCCTGCATTTATGAAGAAATTTGATTTTTTACATTTTTTTTAATTGGGTATGTTTTATGGCAGAAAGTAAAAAAATGTTTTTTTTTTGTTTTATTCTTTTCTTTATAGCGCAAAAAATAAAAAACATAGACGTGATTAAAGCGGTTGTAAACCCTAGAAAAAAAAAAAAACCTGCAAGACAAAGGCATAATGGGCTAGTATGCATCGTATACTAGCCCATTATGTGTAACTTACCTTAGAACGAAGCCCCGACACGGACCCCCGGACATCGCTGCGGGCGCTGCCATGATCCCCCGCCGTCTCTTCCGGGTTCGGCGGCTCCGGCGCGGTGATTGGCCGGAAGAGACGGCTCCGGCGCGATGATTGGCCGGAGCCGCGATTACGTCACTCCCGCGCATGGAGTGATTTTCCGGCAAGCTTCCGGCAAATTAATTGAAGGTCCCCCCGGACCTTCAGAGCGCATGCGCCGCTCGCGAGAGCGGCTGCATGCACTGTAAATATCTCCTAAACCATGCCGGTTTAGGAGATATTATTTGTACCTACAGGTAAGCCTTATTATAGGCTTACCTGTAGGTAAAAGTGTCAAAAGGCGGGATACTACCGCTTTAACCACTTTAGAACTGCTCACAGTAATACTACTGCGGCAGAGTGGTTCGTTATCGTCCAGCGACGTAGTATTAACGTCGTTGGACACTCCCCCTTCTGGGCGGCGCTTGCGCGCCGCCGGAGGCGCGCTCCCGCTGTTTTCATTCACAGCGGGAGTCGGGCCAGGGGAGGAGCAGCGGCGATCGCCGCTGCTCTTACCCGATCGTCGGGGATCGAGTCTGGAGATCCGCCCGCTGTGTGTAAACACAGCGGGCGGATCTCCATAGTGACAGGGAGTGACAGATCGGACTGTTCAGCATAGCTGGACATCCGATCTGTCCATGACTCACACAGTCACCTCCCCCCCTACACGTCAGTAAGCACCAGGCATACATTAACCCCTCCCTCTCCAATAAAATTAACCCCTTCCCTGCCAGTGTCATTTTTACAGTAACAGTGCATATATATAGCACTGATTACTGCAGTAATGTCACTGGTACCCCCAAAAGTGTCAAAAATGTCAGTCAAGGGTCCGATCCGTCCGCCGCAATGTCGCAGTCCCGCAAAAAAAAAAAATCGCAGATCGCCGCCATTACGCGTTAAAAAAAAAACCACCAAAAATGACAGAAATCTTTCCCTTTGTTAGTAAATGCAATAACTTTTGCGCAAACCAATCAAAATACGCTTATTGCGATTTTTTTTACCAAACATATGTAGCATAAAACAAATTGGCCAAAAATTTTTAAAAAAATTGGTTTTTACATCTTTTTTGGGGGGAATTTCATATAAAAAAAATGTTAAAAATATTGTTATTTTTTCAAAATAAACGCTCTTTTTTTGTTTATAGCGCAAAAAGTAAAAATCGCACAGGTGATCAAATACCACCAAAAGAAAGCTCTGTTTGTGGGAAAAAAAGGACATAAATTTCGTTTGGGTACGGCGTCGCACGACCGCGCAATTGTCAGTTGAAGTCGCACAGCGCCGAATCGCAAAAAGTGGCCTGGACGGAAGACAGCAAAATCCTCCGGTGGTAAAGTGGTTAAATACCACCAAAAGAAAGGTCTATTTGTGGGGAAAAAAAAGGGCAAACATTTTATTTGGGTAGATCGCTTCACGTCTGCACAATTGTCAGTTAAAGTAACACAGTGCCGTATTACAAAAAAAATGGGCTGGTCATTTGGGAGGGGGGGGGGGGGGAACCTTTGAGCAATGAAATGGATAAATAAACAAAAATAGAAAAGCTCAAAAAACTTTATTAACAGCGTTTAGGGCCATTTCTGCTGGAAAAACACTCCAAGAAACTCTCCAAAAAAATTTTTTCTGCTCCAAGACGCTGAACCCCAAAAAAACACTAACAGCCTAAAGTAGCGTGCATGGACGCATAGGATAACACTATTTAGCTTCTAGGAGCAGAAAAAAATGCTAATAACAGCTTCTAGGAGCTTAAAAAACACTAGCATGCATGGAGCCACAGTATTTCCAAATCTTGACATTCTCATTACCAACTGATTGCACAACCTCCTTTGTATCTACCGACAAGTACGTAGTGCAATGGCCTGCCTGTATGGATGGGTGAGGTAGGTGCTCACGTAACTTAACCACTTGCTGACCGCACGCCGCATATAGACTGCGGCAGGCTGGCTCGGCTGCGCGAATCGACGTATGGGTACGTCGGTTCGCGGGAGTGGTGCTGGGGGGAGCTGCGCGCTCCCGTCCCCACTAGGCAGCGGAGATGCTGATCCACAGGACCGGCGGGATTGCAGGTTGTAAACGCAGTCCCGCTAAATATTGCTGATCGCCACCATTACTAGTAAAAAAAAAATATATTATATATATATATATATATATATATATATATATATATATATACACATACACACACACACACACACACACACACACACACACACACACACACATCAAAAATGACAAATCTTTCCTATAGTTTATAGATGCAATAACTTTTGCGCAAAAAAATTGCTTATTGCGATTTTTTTTTTTTTTACCAACAATATGTAGCAGAATACAAATTTGCCTAAAATGATGAAAGTATTTACATTTTTTTATTTTTTGGGGAATGTTATATAGCAGAAAGTGAAAAAAATATATAATTTTTTTCAGAATTCTCGCTTTTTTCTTTGTTTATAGCACAAAAAATAAAAATCTCACAGATGATCATATACCACCAAAATAAAGCTCTATTTATGGGGGGGAAAAAGGACATGATTTTATTTGGGTACAGAGTCGCACGCTCGCGCAATTGTCTGTAAGGCAGTGCCGAATTGCAAAGAAATAGCCTGGTCATTAAAGGGGCAAATCGTTCTGATCCAGAAGTGGATAATTACGGTAGATCTAAGGCGGATTGTACAAAGATTGTACCATGTATGGTCTTGTAAAGCAATAGATCGGGGTTTCTTAACTAGGGTCCCTCTTGAGGTTTCTAGGGGTTCCTTGAGAAATGGATAATTTCTACCTCTCAGATAGATTTCCAATGACACCATTGTTCCTTTTAGCTATCTGTAAGGGGGTAATTCTTCCCAATGATGACAGAGTAAGGAGCTTTCTTCCCACTGACTGTCACGCCAATCTGTCATAAGTTGTAGATTTTTAGCAAGGGTTCCCCGACACCAGAAATTTATTTCTAGGGGTTCCTTGAGCAATAGGCAATTTCTGCCTCTCAGATAAGTTCCCAATGACACCATTGTTCCTTTTAGCTATCTGTAAGGTGATAATTCTTCCCAATGATGACAGAGTAAGGAGCTTTCTTCCCACTGACTGTCACACTAATCTGTCATGAGTTGTAGATTTTTAGCAGGGGTATCCTGACACCATAAATGTATTTCTAGGGTTCCTCTGAAAAGGTTGAGAAAGGCTGCAATAGATAGTAATAGTTAGCAGTGAAATGCTTTACCTGCAGTGTCCCAGATGGATATATTGTAGGGTCCCCACTGTTTGAGGTAGAAGGCGCCCCCTACAGTGCTGACGGTGTCCTGGAACTTCCTCTCCATGTACCTGTGCAGAAGGGAGGTCTTCCCCACATTCATGTCCCCTAGGAGGACCACCTTTAGATCTGGCTTCTTCATCATCCTGCCAATCAGATGTCCCCAAAGCTGGTGCTGCCTGAGGGAGGGAGCCAGCTCTCAGACCCCTTCTCCCTGCACTCCCAAACAAAGCATTGCTGCAGCGGCTCAGGTGCCGTCCGTCCTATCAGCGAACACTTCGAGCAAAACTTTGCTAACTTAGCAAAACAGGGAAGCAGTGCAGGAAGTCAGGGCTCTCCTCCAAGCCCCGCCCCAGCATCAGTCCTAACCCCTCCCCGGTCTTGGCTCCTCCCCGCCGCTCGCTGCATACTAGGTGTATTAATCCGTATAGATATATAGAGAGCTGTAGTGCGCATGCGTAGTGTGTGTGAGGGAGCTATGACATAAGAGCAGGAAATGACAGTGCATTCTCGTCTTTCAGGTGACTCAGACAGCCGTGTGATGTGAGGAGGGAGGGGGACGTACCCGGAACAAACAGTCTTCGTTCTCTCGGCCGATACTGACTGACTGACGGACGGAGGGTCGAGGCAGCTCAGCACAAGCCGCAGCCGCCCCTCAGCCATGGCCACGTTTATCTCAGTGCCCCTAAAGAAGTCGTCCGAAGTGGACCTGGTGAAGCCGCTGTCTAAGTTCATCCAGAACATGTACCCGGCCGGGGAGGAGCAGGCCGAGTACTGCCGGGCGGTGGACGAGCTGAATAAACTGAGGAAAAGCGCGGTAGGCCGGCCGCTAGACAAACATGAGAGCTCGCTGGAGACCGTCATGCGTTACTACGATCAGCTGAGCTCCATCGAGCCGAAGTTCCCGTTCTCTGAGGGCCAGCTCTGCCTCACCTTCACCTGGAAGGACGCCTTCGATAAGGGCTCCTTATTCGGCGGCTCCGTCAAGCTAGGCCTTGCCAGCCTAGGCTACGAGAAGACCTGTGTCCTCTTCAACATCGGGGCCCTGGCCAGCCAGATCGCCTCTGAGCAGAACTTGGACAACGATGAAGCCCTAAAGTCTGCCTCCAGGTACTACCAGCTAGCCAGTGGGGCCTTCGCCCACATCAAAGACACTGTGCTGTCCGCCCTCAGCCGGGACCCCACCGTAGACCTCTCCCCCGACACTGTGGGCACCCTCAGCGTCATCATGCTGGCCCAGGCCCAGGAGGTCTTCTTCTTAAAGGCCACCCGAGACAAGATGAAAGACGCAGTCATTGCCAAGTTGGCCAACCAGGCGGCCGACTTCTACGGCGATGCCTACAAGCAGTGCCAGTACAAAGACGCTCTGCCCAAAGAGGTGTACCCGGTGCTGGCCGCCAAGCACTGCATCATGCAGGCCTACGCCGAGTACCACCAGTCCATCATGGCCAAACAGCAGAAGAAGTTCGGGGAGGAGATTGGCAGACTGCAGCATGCCGCTGATCTGGTCAAAACCGTCAATTCCAGGTACGACGAATACGTCAGCGTCAAAGATCTGTCCGACAAAATACAGCGTGCTCTCACCGCTGCGAAAAAGGACAATGACTTCATTTACCACGACAGGGTGCCAGATTTAAAAGATCTGGAGCCTGTGGGCAAAGCGGCACTGGTCAAGCCAACGCCTGTCGCAGTCCCTCTGAGTCAGAAGTACACAGATCTCTTTGAGAAAATGGTACCGCTAGCTGTCCAGCAATCTTTGAGTATTTATAACCAGAGGAGGGGCGATCTAATCAACACAACCATCGCCAGAATGCGGGATGCCACAATTTTGTGTAATGGCGTTCTAGCCTCTCTGAATCTTCCGGCAGCCATTGAGGATGTGTCTGGTGACACCGTACCCCAGTCAATTTTACAAAAGTCCAAGGCGGTCATCGAGCAGGGTGGCATTCAGACTATTGACCAGCTGATCAGAGACCTGCCGGAGCTTCTGCAGAGAAATCGAGAAATTCTGGATGAGTCGCTCAAGTTTTTGGATGAAGAAGAAGTGACGGATAACGACTTAAAATCCAAGTTCAAGGAAAGATGGCAAAGAACACCTTCTACTGAGCTCTATAAACCCCTGAGAGTCGAGGGCAGCAATATCCGTAACATGTTGGATAAAGCCATTGCCGCTGATGCTGTTGTGAAAGAGCGCTACCAGTCTCAGAGAGAAGCCATAGCAATATTATGTAAGCCTGAAGCTGAGCTCAATTTCGCCATCCCATCTGCAAACCCTGCAAAAACTATGCAGGGCAGTGAGGTGGTGAACACCTTGAAAACCTTGTTGGCCCAGCTGGATGAGATTAAGAGGGAAAGAGAGCAGCTTGAAAATGACATTAAATCAGTCAACTTTGACATGACAACCAAATTTCTCACCGCTCTGGCACAAGATGGTGCTATTAACGAAGAGGCTTTATCTGTGACCGAACTCGATCGGATCTATGGAGGCTATACTGACAGAGTACAGAGAAATCTGACTAAACAAGAAGAAATAATCGGCAATATCCAAGTTTCCCACCAGGAGTTTTCCAAAATGAAACAATCAAACGGCGAAGCTAATCTGAGAGAAGAGGTCCTGAAGAAATTGGCTGCAGGGCATGACAGCTATGTGGAACTTGTCGCTAATCTGAGAGAAGGAACGAAGTTCTATAATGACCTCACGGAAATTCTACTGAAGTTCCAAGGCAAGTGCAGCGATATTGTTTTCGCCCGAAAGACCGAAAGAGATGAGTTGCTGAAAGATTTGCAGCAAAGCATTGCCAGAGAGCCAAGTGCACCATCCATGCCGGCAGTACCAAGTTATCAGAATGCTGCCTCTTCAACTCCTCCTGCTACTGGCACAGCAAGCATGCCAACTCCGGCACCAAGGACTGTCTATCCTGCTAAACAACCTCCACCACGTCCTCCTCCACCTTCAGCTCCTGCAAGTGCCCCTATTAGTGCAGCACAGAATGTTGCTCCTCCAGTAGCAAATGCCTCAGTTCCAGTGCCCTCACAGCCTGTCTCCAGCACCATTCCATCACAGGCACAGGGTCCCCCATTTTCAACTTACCCCGGATATTCAGGGTATTATGGCATGCCCATGCCCGTTGGCTATAATCCATACATGTATGGCCAAACCATGCCTCCTTACCTATACCAACCACAGTCAGGTCAGGCACCTTATCCACCACAGCAGGGTGGCTTCCCAATGCCTCAGCCACCTTATTACCAGCCACCTCAGTAGGAATTGTGTTGACCTAAATGCTTGTAAGCTGAAAAAGTAACTTTCAGTTGCAGTGAGTGCACTGTGCGATTATATCCAACTCTCTAATTTCTGGGTTTTCTGACCTGTTTGAGTTAATCTTCTGATTGCACTAAGCTGTTTCTGCCTGCCCATTTGCAAACACGTGATCAGAATGAAAACCAACTTAGTTATGCCTGGCAAAAATGACCGCCTTGAGCTGATAAGGGTTTTTTTTTTTTTTTTTTTTTGATAATGTGCAAATCTCCCCAGTAACACTATGCTCTTTCATATGTAAAATGGGGTTTGGAGTTATCTATTTTTTTTTTTTTTTTTTCCTCTGTTTTTACTTTTCATTTTCTTTATAGTTTAGTTATTGTATGTATGCTATTTTTGTCTATTAATCAAAAGCCTTGTAAATCATTATAATGAAAAATAAATCTAAAAGCACAGCATTGTTTGCAGATGCTGGTTTAAGGTTGATTGTTCTGCTTTAGTTTATAAAACTATGACTTAATTTCCAGATGCCTTTGCCATTTTATTTATTTGATTTATTTTGTTAGCAATTAATATAAAATCTTAGCAATTCAGACACCTTGTTAGAGTAAGTAGTGGTTAATGAAAATAGTGTAGCACAGCTGTATTTTCCTCTAAAAAGGTAAGTTGCAGGTTAATTTTGCACTTGCTCTAAAGTCTAGTACACACCGGCTGAATGTCGGGCGGTATCGGCCAATCAATGGAAACTGGCCGACATTCAGCTCGTGTGTACGTCAGCAGTCCCAACAACAGAAGCCAGCCGTTCGGCCAGCTTCTGTCGAAGTGGCATGATCGAAAAAGTTCTGCCATTTTGGCTCCCGATGACTGGGGTGTTCTTGTGGGGGTGTCTCCCTGTCAGAACACAAAAGCACAGTACTGGGGATCCCCGTACAAACATCAGATGGTATAGCAGCTCCTCCAGAGCTCTTAAGTGTTGTTTTTTTTTTGGTTTTTTTTTTTTTTTTCCATTCATCCCATTGAGTTGAATGGGGAAAAAAAATAGTGTGTACCAGGCTTTAGTGACAAAATAGACATCTGTCTCTTGTGAAAAGATATCTGTTGGCATCATTGTGTAAAAAAGGATATGTATACATTCTTGATCCTGAACTCCAGCAACATTGAACTAGATCTCTTAGGGAAAAGTAAATTGACTTACTAATCAGGCAAATTAAATTGTAAACCCCAAATTTTTTTTATTTTTTTCAACCTGAAAGAGAAACACAATGAGCTATTAATGAGCTATTATGCATCGCATACTAGCTCATTATGAAATACTTACCTTAGATCGAGCCCCCGCCGTGCCGCCCGCTTACCTCTATGATGGGCGACATGTTCAGTCGCCCGTCTTCTGGGATCGCGGCATCCGGCCGGAGCCACGGTGACGTCACTCCCGCGTGCGGGAGCCGACAGTCATGGCACTGGGCTCTGAAGGAACGGCACCAGCGGCCGTTCCTTTAGAGCGCATGCGCCAGTTACGTCACTGGCTGCATGTAAGGTAAATATCTCCTAAACGGTACATGTTTAGGAGATATTTACAGTACCTATAGGTAAGCCTTCTCATAGGCTTACCTATAGGTAAAAGTTGCAGAGGAGGGTTTACTTCCTCTTTAAGACCCCTTTCACACGGGACCGTTCAGATCCACCTGTCAGTTTTTTTTTTTTTTGTTTTTTTTTTTTGGCGGATCTGAACGGTCACCCCATGCATCTCTATGGGGCATCGGATGTCAGCGGAGACATGTCCGCTGACATCCGATCCGTCTAATCTGGACGGATGGAAACCCTATTTTCCATCCGTCCAGCGGATCGGATGAGAACGGACAGACGGTCCTTTCCCATCTGATTTCCCCCATAGAGATGCACGGGGACCTGACAGCTGTGTCTCCGCACACAGTGAGGAGACACATCTTTCATCCTCCTGCTCAGTGGGGGGATCGGTGGATCGATCCCCCGCTGAGAAAAACGGAGTCTGCCTGACGTACTCTGTGTGTGAAAGGGGCCTAAGGCTAGCCATACACTTTGTGGGACTGAACAGAAAAAAAATCAGTTTATTCCTCCACCTGCTCCAAAGAGTGTGTGCAGCCAAAATGTTTTCATTAGTTTTGAATAGAATAGTGGAGAATTAGAATTTCTGTCATGTTTTTATTGCTGGAAAATATAGATTAGGGTGTGGCAGCTCCTCCTTGACAGAAGTCTACTGTTTGATTGATTGACTTCTATCAAGGGACATGCTGGAAAACTTTTTTTTGTCGATCAGTGGATGCAGCTGCTGATGGATGTATTGACTCCCCTAACACCCCCCACCCCCCCCCCCCCCACAATTTTAAGCCATTCTTTTTTTGTAAAAGGAAAGATGCCTATGCTTAACCTAATCTAAAATTGCTCCAGTCTAGTGCCCGACTTCAGTGCAGAGGAGGGACAGCTGATAATGGAAGCCTCATAGTAAGCCTATAGGTGATGTCATTGCCAAGGCTCTCCAGCCATTTTCTCTGCGCTCTCTAAAACTGAAGCCACTGCTGGAGAGATCATGTGACCAGACCAAAGTGACTTCAGAATAGGTGTAAATAACCTCTTTCCTTTTTACAGGGTAGATAGAATAGGCTTCAAATGGGGTGGATGCGGTAGTAAAGTGTTTAAAGTGGAGAAAAGGAAAAAAATAATTCTCCCTGCAAAGCAATGTTAGTCCACAGCACTGAGCTCTGAATGGATGGCACAAGTATGCCGTCCCTTCAGAGAGCATGCGCCAGTGACGCTACTGGCTGCTGCTCTGGAATATCCCCTAAACGATGCATGTGTGGAAGAGGTTTATTTTACCTACAGGTAAGCTTTATTATAAGTCTCCATTCACACTAGTACGACTTGGTCAGCCTGACAAGTCGTGCACCATCGCGGTCCATTGTGTGGTACAGGAACGGTTCTAATAGGAGCGACACAAGTCGCTCCGTCTTAGAAAAACGGTCCAGTACTACTTCGGGGTGACCTGGAGCGACTTGCATAGACATTAATTTTATGAAGTCCGTGCAAGTCGCGCTGAAGTCGGATCGCTATAGTGTGAACTGAGTCTGAAGCTGGATACACACTATCCAACTTTTGTTGGTAGATTTCCTTCAGATTTACCTTTTCAATGTAGTGCAAGGGCCTGCCAGATTGCATACAAATTGAAAGTGTTTAGGTTTGACCTCATATTATATGGTTTTGGTAAGTGTAAAGCAAAAAGTCTTCAGAAAATCTTATAGTGTGTATGGGCCATAAGAGTTTACTACCACTTAAAATAACAAAAACAAAACTCCCCCTGCAAGTAAATGATAGAATGTGCTTGTATGCACTTTATACATAATGACGCATTGACCCTTTCCTGTAAAAGGGATCCCTCCAGCAGCACGCTATCACTACTGATCGAGCTTCCACTCATTCTTCCTTAGCTTTTCCTTCTGGATTGCACATGCACACGAGTCACGGCCGCAGCAAAGCGCTCAGGATTGATGGCACATTCAGTGTGCTGCCCTCAGTTCAGAGTACGGTGCGCATGTATGTCGGTGACATCATGGCCTGCAGAAATTGTGACTATCTCCTAAATGGTATACATTTTAGGAGCTATTCGTTGTTCCTACAGGTAATCTTTATTATAAGTAAAAGTGACCAAGCAGTGTTTTCTACTGCTGTAAGCTTAGTTAGGTCTTGATTGGAATTGCACTAAAGAGCAGTACTAAACCTCATTCATTTTGTTTTTTTTTTTTTTTTTTTTCCTCATCTAACCCCCCTTGTGGCATTTTGCTATAATGTGCCAGTATACAGCGCTAACTTGCCTGTCAAAGGAAGACCTCCAGCCTTGCGTTGTCAGTGCTTGGACACTTCTATCTTTACCTGGTCTTCCTTCCAGGTTCACTACATTCTGTAGTTTTTAATGGCTTGACTGTGATGACATCACACTTCTGTGCATTCAGGCGGAAGTCACATCTCCGCAGCACAGAGCAGGTGCCATATTGTACTCTGTGAATGCGTAGCTGATGGTACATTACAGCTGACAGGCAAGAGGAAGCGTTAATGGCAGAGGAGACCTCAATCGCTTCTGTCCTTAAAAAAAAAAAAAAAAAAAAAAACTGTGTGTATGTATGTATGTATGTGTATGTATATACATGTATGTATGTATGTATGTGTATGTATATACATGTATGTATGTATGTATGTGTATGTATATATATGTATGTATGTGTATGTATGTATATATATATGTATGTATGTGTAGAGCCTTTTTAATACTGCTTTCAAAACAAAAAGTAATGTGTGTTAGTTTGCCCTTCAGTAATCTGTATGCTTACACATACTGCACCATCTGATACGTTTCAGTGTGAAGGTGATTAATTAACATAACAGGTCAGACTTGTATGAATAAATGTAAAAGGAGCTTATCAGAGGAATTAATATATGTGAGATAAAATTCAGATTCGGAGTGAAGAGATTTTCCTATACACACACATCGCTGGCATGCTAAAGTCTACTGATCTGAAATAATGGTTGGTCAGTTCATGTTAAAGTTTAGTAAACTAAAACCTTGTTCCTTTATTGTAATTTTTTGAATGCCTGTTTCAGCAGTATTATTTAATGTAACTAACCTTCAGATGGATTAAAGTGGTAGACACATTCCCTTACTTGTTAAAGGACGTTTCCCATTTCCCCTGATCCTCTCTGCCTACTTTATTTTTCTGTGGTTATCTGCCTGCAGAGCTCCAGTTAGGCCCATCCTCACTGAGGCTGGGGGATAGAGCTCTTCTCCTGGCCTGACAATGCTGAAAGCTATAGACACCAGCAAGGCCATGTCATAGTTTCTACTGTTGTCGGCATTCCACAGAGCACAGATCAGCCAGAACTTTGTGGTCACATGATCCCATTGAAAAATGTAAGCAAGCATTCAGAAAGTGATGTATTGGAAAATGTAAGTAGAGAGAGTCGGAGGAAAAGTATGGTTTAACAGGTAAGTTATTGTGATGCCTTTCCTTCTCCTTTTTAAGGGCAAATACAGTGTGCTTCTGACATCAGTATGAGATATTTTTGTCTGTCAGGTGGGTGTTCTGTCAACTGCCAGCAACCGGATAACTAAATAGGCTGCCTGTCTTTTTCCTTATGGAATTGATCCCTCCACAGCCAGATGTGAGATGTTGCTGGCCAGAATGCTACTGAATCTCGATTTGAAATGATGTAGCAACAGCTCACTAACTTGGCTACGGAGGGGAGGTTCCATAGGGACAGCCAGGCAGCCTTTTAGCTGTCCTACTGCTGGCAATTCTTGACAAATTACTAGCTAGTCGCCTTTCTGACATCAGGCTTAGAGTTAGTTGCAGGTGCATTTGATCTGCTTCAGCTGCTTTTGCGTTACCGTAGGCTGAAGTATGAGGACAAACGCAGTTCTGAGGTAAACAAAAGCCTGTCTATGCTTGGAACAATCCTAATTCCTCCCCCAAGCTAATAAGGGTAGTACTCCCACCCAGTCAGTCAGATTTAGCCCTGGTCCACACAAGTGTGACTTGACAGTTCAAATTAGCGGCAATGACGCCGTTTAAGTCGCAGTGACTTTGAGTAAGGTTCCTGCACTATTTCTGTGCAATTTCATGGGCAACTTGCTTTGATATCTGTGTAAATGAAGTTGCACTGTTGTCAGCAAGCTGTACATGAATAGTGATCGGCAGGCTTGAAATCACGCTGAAGTAGTGTGATTTTTAGAGTCACCCCCCCCCCCCCCATTAGCCAAGCATCTGGCTCTCCGTTGCAGGGTAGTCCCATTTACTTAAATGTGTCGTGTTTGGCGTCTGTACTGCTTGAATATGTTGGGATAATTTTTGCTGCAGCGTGTGTACAGCCCTAAATGACTTTGTTTGCTCTTTTTGGTGGGTGATCTATGGGTGGTGAAACCATTTTTAGCTGCCTGTTTTTACAAGCCACCTGTGTGAATTACTAAAGGTCATTATCCATGATGCAATCTAATTGTACAATGTCCTTTAGGCTACCCATACACTGTCTGTTAACATCTGACCGCCCATAGAGGAGAGTGGGCTGTGTACGCTCTGCATGAGTAGACATGGATTAGCAGACAGATTTCCCACTGAGCAGATGGACTCCAATGTAGCCGCTCCATGTGTAAGGGGCTGTACCACTGTGTACAGCTTACTAAGTAGTATATACCATGCTTATGTATGTGGTCCCTCTTCGTCTCGCCAAAATATTTGTTGCCATGGATCGCTTGGTGCACAAACCAGTACACTTTTTTTTTTTTTGCTTTTTATCATGAGGAAAAGCAGAATCCTATTTAGCAAAGTTGCCTAGGTTCAAAGTTTCATGTTTTGCCTGACTTCCAGAATTAACTGGACAAAATTTTGTGACTTTGTTAGCATAGTTTGGTTATTTTAAGGGCCATTTCACACTGTTATGGTGCATAAACTTGCACAATAGCATTTGTGTTCTGTGATGTGACATTTATTAATGCCACTCAGCACACGTTTCCGCACAATGAAATCCACTTTTGTGTTTTGGTGGATTGTGCTAAAAAAAAAGTCCATTGCAAGCCTTTTGGCTCCTTTTACACTAGTGGACTCCACAGTTGTGTATTTTCAGTTCAACTTTGGAGTCGACTTTGATATAGAGTTTTCAGTTCACACCGACCACAACCTGAAAGTTGGGCATCTTTGCCGGGTGACCAACCTGAAAGTTAGGCATCTTTGCCGGGTGACCAACCTGAAAGTTGGGCATCTTTGCCGGGTGACCAACCTGAAAGTTGGGCATCTTTGCCGGGTGACCAACCTTAAAGTTGCACAACTTTGCTAGGTGACTTGAGTACTACTTTGATGAGATTTTCAAGGACTGCCTGTGTAATCTTCCTGTCATGTCGGATCCAAATCGCATCAATATAGATTAAGAGGCAACTTCCATTAAAGTCTATGGGCGCAAGTTGAACAGAAGTCACCTTTAAAGTAGTACAGGAACATTTTTCTGAAGTTGGAGCAATTTTTGTGCTAATTAAGATGGCTCTCATTGACCAACACAGGTTTTTACCTAAAATATTGTGAAGGCGTCAAAACCCAAAAAATATGAAATACCTGATATAAACTGCTGCTCCTTTAAATGTGAGTGAACACATAAATGGGTGAACTAGTGTGGTAGAAGGAGGCGCTGTTTATAAGCTAAATATGTGCTGAAAATCACTAACAATCCTATATTAAAAAATGTGAATAATACATATGTATAATTGTGTTGATATTTAATTAATTTGTAACACTTATTTATTGACATCAGTTGCTGTATATATCAATTGTACATATGTATTATTCACATTTTTTAATATAGATTGTTAGTGATTTTCAGCACATATTTAGCTTCTAAACAGCACCTCCTTCTACCACATGGATCACAGGTTTTTACCTGTCATGCGACTTGGGGGTCTCGCAAGTCGGAATCCCAAGTCACAGTAGTGTAAACCAAGCCTTACATTCTCTGCAATTGAAGTCAAAGTCAGATAAAAGTAGTGTAGAGACTTTTTTGAAGCAACAGCGACTTCAGTAGTGTCAATTGGAATGGCTCTCATAGAGATGCATGGCATTTCACATATCCTGTGACTTTGGGTTGCACAAGTGTGAATGAATGGGTTGCAATAATGAAACACAAGTTAACATGTAGTAAAGTTTGTGCTTTAACACACCACACCAAACTGCAAGTGGGAATGAGCCCCTATGGTTCAATATGAAAAGGTAAACCACTTGGCTGTCATGCAGATCCTCTGACTTCAATACATCCTGAATCCCACAGCAAGTATGCAGATTGGGAATTTAATTTTGGTATACTTTGTCAGTGAAAGTGTTTGAAACCCAGACAAGTTGCATGGCAGTCGGGAGAGAAATATTTTCAGTAGGAATGGCTTCCTTCTCTTGAGTCCTTATGTTTTAACCACACACTTTGCCTATACTTTTAATATTTTGCCTCCCGTTCCTTGCCAAGGTTTGCAGCTCGGAAAGTACACTGACAACCTGGAGAAAGGGTATTTATTGTTTCTCCCCTCACTCTGTATTAGTACACCTAGAGACAATAACTGGAAGTGCTAGATAAACTGTCACTCTACTAGTAATTTGGATATGGATATATGAACCCAGAGCAGTAAAACTTTAGGGACACAGTATAAAATTTGCAAATTGAGGTAACAAATGTGATTAAGGACGAAGCTGATTTGCAACTGGCAAGGCAGGCAGGCTAGGCTGACAGTTTGGAACCATAAATTCACTGAAAGCCAACATGATTTGCATGAAGCTCTGTGCTGCCTCTGGCAGTAAATGAAGTTGTTCAAGGTAGACGATTACAGCTTATAGTGGTGCCTAAAATGTTCACCTCCAAAAAAGTATGCTCACCAGCCATTTGGTTTGCTGTCTACTCCTTATAATCTCCCCCCCCCCCCCCCCCAAAGCATGTAACATGTAGGTGGGGGAGAGAATCTTCTGGATGGTACCCACTCCCACTTGCTCATTATTCCTCACCTAGGTGAGGATGAGGTCTTACCAGCCCAACAGCTGATTTCTGCTGAATTGTCTGCAATTCCAACCATGGATGATAGTAGGTCTTCACCACCAAACTCAACAGGTATACTAAAAAAACAAAAAAAAAAAAAAACACATTTCACTAACTGGGTAGAATATTATCAGCTGTGACTGCCTGAATACAATAGCATTGGTAGGGGGATTGATTTCTCTCTTCGGATTTCTCTGTTCAGCCACAGCCAGTTAGCTGAATGAAGAATAACCAAGTGGGTTCCTGAATCTTTACAAGAGGTGGATATAGGAATCCTCCCGGCTGAGACTGTCTTAACAGAGGGGACTCCCTGCTTTCAGAATAGATTAATCAGCTGCTGCAGCTGCTATTGGAGAAATTTTCCAACAAGCCAGCTTAAAGTGGAGTTCCACCCATTTTAGTCACTGTAGATGTATGTAATCCCCTTTTAAAACGACTTTTACCAATGGAAAGTTTTTTTTTTTTGCTAGTATATACCTGATTTTCCGCTTTATTTATCCTCTTCTCACTTCCAGGTCCGGTCGGCGATTACGTCATTCGGCGATTCGCAGTGTGTGCTGGGATTTATCTCAGGTCATGAAATCTCGCATTATTACACAGGAGATGAGCTGTACTGTGTGTTCTGCCCCACCTCCGCCCAGCCTCCTCTCAGTGAGCTGTATGTATGTAGTGTATTGAGGCCGTGCTCCGCCCCGCCTCCGCTCAGTGAGCTGTATGTAGTGTATTGAGGCTATGCTCTGCCCTGCCTCCTCTCAGTGAGCTGTGTGTATGTAGTGTATTGAGGTTGTGCTCCGCCCCGCCTCCTCTCAGTGAGCGAGGACTGCAAGCATTATATCCTCACTGAGAGGAGGTGGGGCGGAGCACAGCCTCAATACACTACATACATACAGCTCACTGAGAGGAGGCGGGACGGAGGTGGGGCAGAGCACGCAGTGCAGCTCATCTCCTGTGTAATAATGTGAGATTTCATGCCATCCCAGCACACACTGCAAATCGCCGAATGACGTAATCGCCTACCAGACCTGGAAGTGAGAAGAGGATAAATAAAGCAGAAAATCAGGTATTTACTAGCAACAAAAAAAAAAAAAAAAAATTTCCATTGGTAAGTCGTTTTTAAGGGGGTTACATACATCTATGTAATCCAATTTATTAAAAATGGGTGGAACTCCACTTTAACAGAGGTCGGTTGTTAGGTTGACATGTTGAATGGGAGCAGCCACACATAGATTGAAATTTAGCTGGTTTTTGCTGGACCAGCCAAATTTCAATCCATCTGTAGGCTGCTTCACTCCAGTTGCATGATGCATAAACCATCACATTTACCCAAATTTCTTAAAAAAAAAAAAAAGTCTCTTATTGTGTAATGGAGGCATGATAAGAAATCAGACACAGTTTAATAGCCTGACCTCTGCATTATGAAACAAGAGACGGAGACCTTTCCAGAGCATTGTGCTAATGTTAAGCCACACATTTGTGTTGCAGCATTACTGGCTTAGCTAGAATACCTTTCTACCAGTGTTGTGCTTTATGCTTTTATATGTCCTTTGGTACCTGAGCAGATTGTATTGTTCCCCAATTAAGTCAAGAGCTCAACATCATTTGCTTACCCCTTCTGGCTACTTCAGTCAAGAAAAAGTGTATCAAAACTGCTACTAAATTTCTAGTTGGTCCTAAGGCTGATGTCCGATGAGTGATTTTACAACTAAAGACTTTTTCTATAGGTAGATGCAGCGAGATGTCACTCTGTTACCTGCTTGAATGTTGCTGAATCTCAATTGCTACTGACAGAGGGAGTAATTCCAGAGTGACAAATGGGTAGCCTATTAGCAGACCTGACACTGGCAATTTCGACAGATTGCTAATGTTCGGATCACTGGTGACAAAGTCGCCCATCTGACATCAGCCTGAAAGTTATATATAGAGCTATGACATCCTTATGTGACTTTAATGGCTCAGTAGTGTCAAATGGGTGAGCCCCTTTTTATACCTAGATGTAGCAGGTATTTTTTTTTTGGCTTCTGTCTCTGAATAGAGCGAAGGGATGTATATGCTGCAGTGAATGGGGGGGGGTAAGCAAACCTGTTGCTTTTCCAGAATGGCATTCTATAGATTTGTTTCTAAGACCTGTCTGCATTTTTCAATAGGCCCCCTCAGTTTAGTGGCCTCTAAGGAGAGGTGGAGATGACCGTAATATGTCTAGTGATGTTACTGCCCCCCCCCCCCATTTCATTCATCATTTAAAATGCTGCATGGAGAACCTCTCGAAGCCAAAGTTGATACGTATGCGGTCTGGTAACATGTAATTCACACGCGTTCCCACAGCCAAAACTTGCTGCTCTTTAGAAAACTCACAAGATTGCCTTAAAGGCATCCTCCTCACCCATAAAAATGCTGCCCATATTTGGGTGCACAAAACCGCATGGTAACGCAGCCTTGAGGGTACGTTGCAGAAAAAGTTGGACTTTTTCTGCGCATATCCTGCAGGTACAACAACCCATTAGAATGAATAGGCTGCTGTGCCCATGCTCATGCCCCTGCACAGAGACGCAAATATGTGAACCTAGCCTAACTGGACATGTTGAGCTTATGCACACTGAACTCAAAAGGCTTTTTTGACCTTTTTTTTTATTTTTTTTTCCAACCTGTAAAAGCACCTCTGTAAAGCCTAGTACACGCTAGTAGCTTTTTATCACTCAACCCAGCAGGGCTGAGAAAAAAAAAAAACTGCTCAGGAGGAGCCGCTGTACTAACAATCCGATGTTAGTACTGTGCTCTCCTCTGCTATGCTATTGTGTTCTGGCAGGAGGACCCCCCAGCCAAAGCACTCCAGTCAGGGCTGCTCTCAGCCATTGGCTAAGAGCACCGATCAGCAGAGCTTTTTTGGCCATGCCCCTTCGACAGTCTGCAGTACACATGGGCCCAATGTCGGCCAATTTCTATTGAACCGGCAGATGCTGCCCAACATTTGGCCCGTGTGTACTAGGCTTTAGCCTACCACATAGGTGTTTACAGGCAGAAAAACTATCATAGGGCTGAAGAGGGGGAGGGAATCACTGAACAAGCCTAAAGTGTGGTACACACTAGTAGAAAATCTGCTGAAAATTCCCGTATGAGGTAAAAATCGTACGATTTTCGGCTAGTGTGTACACAACTTTCAGCAGCCGATGCCGACATTTTCAACGAAAAAAACGGAGGGACAAACACCAAAATTTTTATCGTCCGTCCCCAGACGACCAATTTTCGTTTAACTTCTTCATATCCGCGCTATATCCAAAGTACGGCTACAGCGCGGACTCACATTTCCGGAAGGCCGTCTTTGGCACGATCTGAAGTTGCTGACGACCCGGAAGTCTAGGAACAAATGTTCCAAAAAAAAAAAATCGGGCGAGAAATTTTGTGAACGTTTTATGCACTGTCAACTAAAAACGGTAATGAACGCTGAGCAAGAGAGAAAAATCGTAGGATATTTCGTCCGATTTCCGTCAAGTGTGTATGGGCCTTAAGGGTCCTTTCATACGGGCGGTCCGTAGGTCCGTTTTTCATCCCACCCGTTTGCGGATGAAAAGGAGACATAATGCATGTCAATGGGATTGCGAATGTCAGTGGATGACCATCCGATTTGCATCCTTTCAGTTCCGTTTTTTGAGATGGAAGAGAACCCTATTTTTCTTCCGTTTTAAAAAAACGGAACGGACGCAAAAACGGATGTCAGCGGTGTCATCCACAATCCCATAGACATACATTATGTCCGTTTATCATCCGCAAACGTATGGGATGATAAACGGACATACGGAACGGACACTCCAAAGTGTCATCCGTGTCCTTTTTAAAAAAAAAAAAGTGCCTGAGTGGATGAAAAAAACGGACCGTGCCGTGTGAAAATGTGTGTAAATGCGCCTAAACGCTATGTGTCCAGCCCTTGTGTCCAGTGTTAATGCATTCTAATGACCAGAATAAATTAGTAGTCTGGTAAATGAAAGAATAAATGCATCTAAAGGTATTTTCAATGAATGGCTTTAGTTCTAGCGTTCTGAGGAGCAAAGCAAAGGTCATGTGTGCATGAGACCTTAAATGTACATTCATACAGGAGTACACATTACCCTGACTTGTCAGTTGTTCTGAACTCTCACTCTACTGACAAGGGACACACCTAACTTGTGACACATTGGTTTATGGCAGTGACACATAAAATGTGTTGTGACTGATTGCGTTAGTCAGTTAAAGTAAACTTTTAAGGACACCTTTCATGAGGTTGGTTTAGCCTTATGTGGTGGCGTGGTAACCATGGGGCTCTGTTTGATAGCTATGACCTCAATAGAAAGTTAAAATGGTAATAAATCCAGAAACAAAAAATGTAATCTTTTTCAGTTTACCAATCCTTTAAATAAATAAGTAAATACGTCAGTAAATGTCATATTCCTCAGCCCCTTCCTTTCTTTAACCAGTTCTGGACCGGAAGGATTTGCCCCCTTAATGACCGGGCCATTTTTTGCGAATCGGCACTGCGTTACTTTAACGGAAAATTACGGGGTCGTGCGACACTTTCCCAAAATAAAATTGATGCCTTTTTTCCCCACAAATAGAGCTTTCTTTTGGTGGTATTTGATAACCTCTACGATTTGCTATAAACAAAAAGAGCGACAATTCTAAAAAAAAAAAAAAAAAAAAAAACATTTTTCACATTCTGTTATATAATATTCCCCCAAAAAAATGTAAATCTAATTTTTTTCATCTTTTTAGGCCAATTTGTATTCTGCTACATATTTTTGGTAAACCAAAAATCCCAATAAATGTATTTTGATTGGTTTGCACAAAAGTTATCGCGTCCACAAACCAGGGGGCGCCATTTTACTAGTAATGGCGGCGATCTGTGATTTTTAGCAGGTTTGCGATGGACAGATCGGACACCTAACTGACATTTGACATTTTTGAGAGGACCAATGACCTTACTACGGTAATCAGTGCTAAAAATGACACTGGCAGGGAAGGGGTTAACCTATGGCGCTTTTCCACTGCATGGAACTGTACCGGTTCGGCACCCTTTTGTGCTTTTCCACTGCGGTACCGCATGGTATAGGGTCGGAACGGTTCGGTATGGTACGGTATAGGTTTGCTTTTCCACTGCATGGAACCGAACGGTACGGTACGGTACGGCCCTGAAAAAACAGTACCTACTCGATTGTGGTTCCAACAGGTACCAAACTGGTACCATATCCCACAATCCTTTGCATGCAGTCACTACTAGCCACTGATTGGTCAGAGAATCCCACCCACCCCGTTGTTATCCCACCCACTTAACTTTAGTACTGCTTTAGTGGAAAAGCAAACCTATACCGTACCGTACCAAACCGTTCCGACCCTATACCATGCGGTACCAGCAGTGGAAAAGCAAACCAGGCCAAGCAGGGCCGAGTAGAGCCGAGCCGGTACTAGCCGGTACTTGCAGTGGAAAAGTGCCACTAGTGGGTGATCAAAGAGTTAAATGTGAGCCTAGGGGAGTGTTTACTAACTGTGGGGGGAGGGGCTTGTGAAATGACCATAGAGCGCTCTGATCATTTCAGAGAGAAGAACGGTCAGCTGTGTTTGCAACAGCTGACCGTTCTCTCTCAGCGGGGATTGATCGCGGCTGCCCGGCGGCAATCGCAGCTGCCGACCCCGTGTATCGGCAACCACGCTGTGTAGTGGGGGAGGAAGCGCACCCTCCCCCCCCCCCCCCCAGCACCCCACGCGCGACCATCTTAGTACTACCTTGTTTCGCGCAGCCAGGCCAGCCTGCCGCAGTAAAACGGCAAGTGGTTAATGCACACAGTAAGTGATCAGTACCGATCACTCCCTGTGTTCATTAATAACTGAAGCATTGACTGTATAAGGCCCCCATGTTAGGTTGTCTTAATGGGGCTCTGTGGTTTCAAACAGCAGTCCTAATACAGCCATGCAGCAGCCATAGTGCAGTGCAGCAGTGTGAAACTAGCAGGGCCGCCATTGGGGGGGGGGGCCTAAAGATGTGTAAGGGACCCCAAAATGTCTGTTGCCTGCCCTGGAAGCCAGCCATAGATGCACTTGACTAACCAATTTAAAGCTGAACGCTGGCTAACACTTTTTAAGAAGTTATAACTGCAGGTGTTTTTTTTCTTTTTTGGATAAAGGTTTTTCAAAAATAAATATAAGCTGGTCTTTGTAAGCACCCCTGTCAGTGGTCAATGTTTTGTCTGAACCCTCTAGCACTTTTGCTGGACAGTTGATCTGGTAAAGGAAGTTGAAAAATGACACGAGCGACTTTGTCAAATAGTGACAACATGATCTCAGTCTGCCTGTTTGTCCCCATTGAATCGCTCCCTCTATAACTGAGGCAGCAAGATGTCATTATTAATGGAAGTAAACCTGTGGAATATTTGAAAAGGCACAACCTGAGTGAACACAACTTGACTTGTTTGCATTCCTGGAAGTATCGGGGCCAAAATGCACTCTTGCCATAAAGATGTGGTTACCGCAAAGCATGTTCTTGCACGTTTGGTGCTGCATGCCCATCCAGAGTACGCCTTAACACAACATGTTATTGCAAAGTTCAAGAACGAAAAAGGGTGACTGAGCCATTAAAGTGAATGCAAAGCCAAAACCTTTTTTTTTTTTTAATTTAAGTGGAGGTCCAGGATGTAATGTAAGTAAGATTAAATTTGCTCCCACCCCCTTCTAACAACCTTGTAGAAGATTCCTAAACTTGCCTATTGTCAGGGCACTCCGTTCCGGTCATGAGATCTCCCCAGTAGCAGACTTCAGGGAATAGTAGAGATTGCTGACAATAGCTGTGATGCCTTTATGGCAGGGGTCTTTGGGTCTATGGCCCTCCAGTTGTTCAGGAACTACAATTCCCATCATGGCTGTGAATGTCAGAGTTTTACAATGCCTCATGGGACATGTAGTTCCACAGCAGCTGGAGGGCCGTAGTTTGAGGATCCCTGCTTTATGGGGATGTCACTCCTAAACTTACTATGGGGCATCCATTGTTGGCTGTCCATCTTCTCCCCTGAAGCTGACCATTCGGAGCTGCTTATGTGGCTGGACTGAGCATCTTCCTTCTACAGGGTGGTTATTCTAGGATTTAGAAGGGGGGGGGGGGGGGTGGGAGCAGATTTAAAGTGGTTGTTAGCATCAAACATGAAATATGAACAATGCTGTGTTGGCAACAGCTGGCCGTTCTTCTCTGTCGGCAGGGACCGATTGCGGCTGCCCGGCAGCTGCCGACCCCATGCATCGGCAACCACGCTGCGCAGTGGGGGGGGGGAAGCGCACATCTATTAGTGCTGCCCATCAGTGCCACCTATCAGTGCCCACCAATGCTGCATATCAGTGCTACCTATCAGTGCTGCATATTAGTGCCTCCTCGTCAGTGCGGCCTCATCAGTGCAGGAAAAAAACGTATTTATTTACAAAATTTTATAACAAACAAAAACTTTTTTTTTTTTTTGGTCTTTTTTTTATTTGTTTAGCAAAAAAGAAAAAACCTTGCGATGATCAAATACCAACAAAAGAAAGCTCTATTTGTGGGAAAAAATGACAAATTTGGTTTAGGTATAGTGTTGTATGACTGCGCAATTGTCATTCAAAATTAAAGCTGAAAATTGGCCTGGGCAGGAGGGGGGTGAAAGTGCCATGTATTGAAGTGGATAAGCTTATATTGATCCTGGGCTTCCACTTTAAGTTATGAATATAGTAGGGAATTTTAGTATTCAGTGGGGAGATTTCCCTTCCTATACTGCAAAAACAACAGGAACGAAGAGGTCATCACCACTAACCTAGCTGTCACCAGAACAGGTTTTCCCATGGAGGATTTCATCTCTCCTCCTGTTCTGGAAGCAATTATAAGTTATAGATTTCCCAACAGGACAAACAGGGGTGAAGACTCAGCAAAAATCTGACAATGGTTTTAACGCTTAATTATTTATTTCAGGTACTTGTATAGTGTGGTCACTTTACATATACATTGTACATTCACATCAGTCATGGCCCTCAAGGAGCTTACAATCTAAGGTCTCTAACTCACATTTAAAACATACACATACTAGGTTTAATTTAGACAGGATCCAAATAACCTACCAAGCATGTCTTTGGAGTGTGGGAGGAAACTTATGCCCCGTACACACACATCGATTATTGGCCGGGAATTTTCGGCCAACGTCCGATCGGCTGATTTTCGGCTTGTTAGTATGATGCTTTCGACAACCGACTCCGACTTTTCGGCCGAAAAAAATCTGGTCTGCAGGCTATAAAATTTTTGTTGGCCGTCAACACAACAGCCGATTTTCCGTCAGTCAGTACAGATTTCGGCAGACAAAAATCTGATGAGCAAGACTGTGCATGATCAGAGATGAAAAAACACACGGAAAGTAAACCAGCACATGACATCACTTCTGAAGTAGAATTTTGTTGGCTGAGAAAATTCGTGTGCAGTCTAGGCACATTACAACCAACAAAACACAACTTGGACAAAAGTCGGACGATCGGTCGGCCGATAATCGTTGCGGGTGTACGAGGCATTAGACAGGCACATTAAAGACTAATGGGCCATACACACTATAAGATTTTCTTAAGACTTTTTCCTTTAGACTTACCAAAACCATATAATATGAGGTCAAACCTAAACACTTTCAATTTGTATGCAATCTGGCAGGCCCTTGTACTACATAGAAAAGGTAAATCTGAAGGAAATCTAACCACAAAAGTTGGATAGCGTGTATCCAGCCTAAGGCCCCTTTTACACATGCAGACCTTTCATTTCATCAGTTCAGTCATGTCAAAATGGATGAAGTATCATCAGTTTTTCATCCTTTTTTTTTTTTTTTTTTTTACATCCACTACCAATGCAAAAACGGATGAAAAACGGACCGTTTCTTCGTTTACATCCGTTTTTCGTCTGATTTTTCTTTTTTTTTTTTAACGGAAGAAAAATAGAGCTTTCATCTGTTCAAAAAAACAGATTTTGACGAAAGCGGATTAACACGGATGTAAACTGGTGATCATCCATTTACATCCGTTTTTCCATGGGAATGCATTGATATCAGTTTTTCATCTGTCAACGGATGGATGAAAAACGTACAAACGGTCCGTATGTGTGAAAGAGGCCTAAAACAAAACCGTTTTGGATTTAGATACACTTTAAAATGGGGGGTTTTTTTTTTTAGGAAAGGGAAGAGTAATGCCCCGTACACACGTGCAGATTATCTGCAGACTTACCTTTTCTATGTAGTGCAAGAGCCTGCCGGATTGCATACAAATTGAAAGTGTTTAGGTTTGACCTCATATTATATGGTTTTGGTAAGTCTGCAGACAAAAGTCTGCAGATAATCTGCACGTGTGTATGGGGCATTAGACTATTTGTCAGGTTATTACTGCTGTCTTTGTCCCCACTGTTGAGATTGTCTCTCTATTTGAGTTGATGATCATTGTCACACAAGACAGAAAGCAAGAGGAAATTCCAAATTTTTGATAAAAATTAAAACAGGCAAAAATCAGAGCCAGGTCAAGCAAAAAGAATGAAAAGGTAAGCAGCCACCTAACCAACTATAATACCAGCTGTAAATGATCAATAAAAATAAGCGGTGCTAAATCCTAAGAGTCTGTTCACACTAATCCGACTCGAAGTCGCCCTGACTTTGGGCGACTAATGAAAGTCGCCCGTGCAGCGCGGCTTGCAATGACTTCTCATAATAGAAGTCAATGCAAGTCGCTCCGACTTTGCAAAAAAATAGTGCAGGAACCTTTTTCTAAGTCGGAGTGACTTGAGTCGCTCTGATTAGAACGGTTCCATTGCACAGCATTGGAAGCTACTTGTCAGGCGAACAAGTCGGATCAGTGTGAACCGGCAGTAATAGTGCAATCATAAATAATCATATTGTAAATAATGTGCCATCAAAACCACTAAACATGCAGTGAACAACTTATGAGCAAAATATATAATTTAAAAAAAAAAAACAATCATATGAAATGATATAATGAAATAGATGCAAAATCCAGTGTTCGGTGAACATAAAAAAGTTCTTTAAATGAAAAGGTCCTTTTCAATATCAAACAAAAGTGTCCATAAAGTGCAAAAAAGTGTATACGGTAAGTAATGTTGATTGATGAAATCCACCAGCAAGCACCAACACTTAGCATACACTTCTTACCAGATAGCATAGACTATAACATATAATGGTCATAAAAGCACAAAATAACCCGGCATTTGAGATAGACGGTGGCTGCTCAGCGGCAGCTCCAAATGGATCGGGGATTTAAAAAAATGGGCAAGCATAGTGAAGCCTGCTAACATTTAAATCCTTTTATTTAAAATATATAAAAAGTACATTCAATGAGTTGTAAACAGGCACAAACGAGTAAAAAACCAGCAGACTGTCAGCTCTTGAGAAAGGAACACCGTGAGTAACAGCTAATGCCCCGTACACACGTACCGATCGTCGGCCGACCGATCGGCCGTCTTTTGTCCAGGGATGTCCTGTCTGCTGAAAAGTGCCAAAAGACTGCACACGAATTTTGTCGGCCAACAACAGCCGACTGCAGAAGTGATGTCATGTGATGGTTAACTTTCCCTGTGTTTTTTCTTCTCTGAGCATGCCCAGTCTTGCAAATCTGCTGTCTGTCGGCCGAATTCTGTACTGACTGGCGAACAATCGGCCGTTCTGGTGTCGGCATACAAAAATTTTAATGCTTGCACGACAGATTCTGTTTGGCCGAAAGTGCGCTGTCAGAAGCATCATACTAACAAGCCTACAATCGGCCGATCGGTCGTCGGCCGAATCTTTACGGCCGACAATCGGTACGTGTGTATGGGCCTTAAGAAAGCGTGATGTCTTCAGTAACAGCCACATTTTTGATGTTTCACCAGAAGAGGTAAGGAAATAAAAAATACAATAAGGACACCTGTTCCAGTGACCACTCTCTAAAATGGGAATTCCTCTCATTATTGAGAGATTCCCACTCATTTCCTGATGTCTTCAGGACAAAACGTGAAGGGAAACCGGTGGGACAGAGACAACCTGATAGGCACGTTAACCTTCCCTACAGTATTGGGGGGAAGAAAAAGTTTGTGATTTTCAGCTGCAGGAATTAACCCCCACCCCCCCTTCCAGTCCCCATGCACTGCAGGGGTTAAATGCTATTAGCCCAGGGCAGGGGTGTCAAGCTCAAATTCATCACGGGCCATATCAGCATTACGATTGCCATCAAAGGGTCAGTTGTATCTGTAAAGCCCCGTACACACCTACCGATCGTCGGCATACAAACGTTCGTCTTTTCTCCCCGGGATGTCGGTGTCTGTTGAAAAGTGCAAAGACTGCCCAAGAATTTTGTCCGCCGACTACAGCCGACTGCAGAAGTGATGTCATGTAATGGTTAACTTTCCCTGTGTTTTTTCTTTTCTGAGCATGCCCAGTCTTGCAAATCTGCGGTCTGTCGGCAGAATTCTGTACTGACTGGCAAACAATCGTCCGTTCTGGTGTCGGCATACAAAAATTTAAACGCTTGCAAGAAAGACTCTTGTCCGCAGAATGTGCGCAGACAGCTGTCGGAGGCACCATACTAACAAGCGTACAATCGGCAGATCTTTCGTCCGCCGACGTTTGTATGCCGCCGATCGGTACGTGTGTACGGGCCTTTAGACTATATAAATGTGCATGTGCGAGGGCCACATGAAATAGGCTGAAGGGCTGAATTTGGCCCACCGGCTTTGTGTATGACAAGAGAAAAGAAGAAAAAGATATTCCTTCTTAAAATTCTAGTTGCTTGGTTGTCATTCTGTTTCATTGGCTTAAACACTTGCTGACTGCAATACATATACAGCATTTACGTTGCAGCTCGCAAGTGGTTTACCAGGGATTATGGCTGAAGCCATCAGCCATCACCCTGGTATCTTTTTCTTTAGCCGGCGGCTGGCTTTGTCATGAAAGCGCCCTGAGCCAGCTGCCAGGACTATGATGCTTTGCTTCGTGGCCACGGCAGAAATTATACCCTCTGATATTTTCTACCACTCACCAAGCATGACCCGTTCAAGTGAATAGTGCTGCGCTGCAACTGCACACAGCGCGTGTGGTTGAGCAGTAGTTGTCCTGTAATTAGGGATTAAAACTGGAGGTACGACGCCTCCTAACTGCCTGTCTATTGCTGTCTGAAGCACGATGTGAACATGGAGGCAAGGCTAAATGAGGCCTTAAGCCCCGTACACACGCACAGATTGTTGGCCAACGTCCGAACTGCCGATTGTAGGCTTGTTAGTATGATGCTTCCAACAACCAACTGCGAATTTTCGGCCGAAAAAAATCTGGTGTGCAGGCTATAAAATTTTTGTTGGCCAACAAAGAACGGCCGATTGTTCCTCAGTCAGTACAGATTTCGCCAGACAAAAATCAGATGAGCAAGACTGGGCATGCTCAGAGAAGAAAAAACACACTGAAAGTCAACCAGAACATGACATCACTTCTGAAGTTGGTTTTTGTTGGCCAACAAAAGTCCAGTGCAAGTCTAGAGCACATTTCAACCAACAAACAACACTGGACAAAAGTTGGCCGATCAGTTGGCCAACAATCTGTGCGTGTGTACGGGACTTTAGACCCCTTTCACACTTGTGCGATCTAAAAGTTACGCGACTTTATGGCCGCGATTTTGACTGAACTTGAAGCATTGCCTGTGTAATCTGGAGGTCTCTGGACCTCAAAACGCACCAAAGTTGGGCCAAAGTAGCACAGATATGATCGGTACTTATATGGAGTATGAATTGTGATGCGACTTTGAAGTCCCAAGTCACAAGACAAGTCGCACAAGGGTAAAAGGGGTCTTAAAGTGACAAATGATATCCTCACTCCAGAAATAATCTTTACACATTCACTACTTAGTGGCCCTAAAATATATTTCTAATAAAAATTGTTTCTTACTGTGTCTTTCTGCCTCCTTGTATTGTTCTTCTTGAGTTTTTACAAACCTCTCTTCCCCCCCCCCCCTCCCTCATGTCTGTTTGTTTGGAATAAGCAGCGCATGCTAGTTGTGGTCATGTGCACTGCTCTATGTACACCCCACATCCAATAGTTCATAGTCCACAGCAGGGGTGGACTGACAACTCATGGGGCCCACGGGCAATCAGAGATCATGGGGCCCCCTGTGTCCACACAAAGCCCCACCTACAAATTGCAGCTCAGCCACATAGAGTGGGCATTTAAATATCTACCACAGAATAGCCTGCATGGAAGTTCCTGGCTTCTTTCTGTAGTGTGTAGCCTCTCATGGGGCCCCCTACTGACCCTGGGCCCTCGGGCAGTGCCCTAATTCCCGAATGGTCAGTCCGCCCCTGGTCCACAGTCCGTCTCGGGAACAAGCAAGAGAAGGTGGCTACGCTCCCGCATACAATGAAACCATGGAGAAGAGCGTAGACACCTCTAACAGGAAGTTGGATCACAGCAGCAAAAACAAAAAAAATTGGAGATTTAGAGAAGGCTGAGCGCAATAGAAGGTACTTTTTTCAGTAAAGAATACATACTTTTTTTTTTTTTTAACTAGTTCAGCTCTCTAGATGGACTACTGCTACTGCAACCATCCGCCTGTATCAATTTTATTCTTCCAGCTCCCAAATTCAAAGTGATGGCTGTATAGCTGTTGACCACTTTCACAGAATCGGTGGCGTGGGGCAAATGCATACCTTGATCTCACATGTTAACAAAGAAAGCAGAAGCAACAACGATTTCATCACTTCCGGTTTCAGACCACCATTTCCTGGCCGCTACAGCCAGGAGACACATCTAACTGAACAGATTTGTGCTTGGTTAGATGGTGTGCAGGGCCGGGGAGACAATGGGGTCTATTAGACCCCTAATGTTTCCAAAAAAAGTACCTGCCACCTCCCCAATACTTTCGCATAGGGATTTATTACCCCTTGTGATAGCAATCTAGTAAAAATAAAAGAAAAAAGTTTTAAAAAACATAATAAAATGTGTTAAAAAAATAAATGGCTGTTACCCCAGTTGACCCACACACATACGCAAACACGCACTCACGGTGAGCACACTTGCAAATCGCACCACAGTTGTGACCTATCGCCGCGAACATCAGAGTAAGAGCAGTGCAGCGATCGGTGGTGTGGTGTTTCGATCCAACACACCGCATCTCCGATCTAGGTAAAGAGCCTATGATGTAAGCTCTTTACCACGTGATCAGCTGTGTCCAATCACAGCTGATCACATGGTAACTAGGAAATGCCAGTTATCGGCTTTCCTCCACGCTCCACAGCGCATTGATTATCAGTGCAGACCCATCAGCAATGCCTACCAGTGCCCCACCAGTGATGCCCACTTGTACTCATAAAGGATGCCAATCAGTGCCCACCTGTACCAATAAATGATGTCAACCAGTGCCCATCAGTAATGCCTTTCACTGCCTCCTCATCAGTGGTGCCTATCAGTGCCACCTCTAGAGCTGCATGATTAATCGTTAAAAAATCCCCCACTCACGATCTTTGCATTTCCTCGATTCATACAGATTAGAGCTTTTCTCTGCTCACTCACAGCTGTAAAAAAAAAAAAAAGCCTTTGGCAATGTTTATCAACATTGTTAAGGCTGCCTATAAACACAATGTTTTACAATGTATCATTTTCTTCTTTTAGATCAAAGGAATGAACTTCTGTCTGTAAAGGAGGGCAGTTTAACCTCTTAAAGCGGAGTTCCACCCTGGGAAAGTTTTTTTTTTAATAAAAATACCCCCGGGACAGTCAGGGCTAGTGCATTCCACAATGGATAGCCTCTGATCTGTCCCAGGTTGCACTTACCTTTTAGAAGAAATACTTACCTTGAAAATGTAGCTGCCATCTCAGGTGTGGGCAGCTTGAAGCCAGCGAGATCCTCTTCTGTGTCCTCTTCCGTCTTCTTCGGTCCCACGATGCACTGCACCGGCCCCGCCGTCACTTCCGGCGCTGCAGCGTCATCCCTGCACAGCTTCTGGGCATGCCCAGAAGCTGTTTAGCAAGGTATGACGGTGCCTGCACCGGAATTGACGTCGGGGCCGGTGCAGGCGCATTGATTCCTGGGAGCGATGACGTTCAGCTCCCAGGAATCATTGCAAAGCCAGGATGTGACGAATCGCCGTGGCCGCCGAGGAAGGAGGAAGTGGATGGTAAGGTAAGTATATTTTCTTCTAAACAAGGTAAGTAAAAAAAAAAAAAATTGCGATTATCCATTTGTTTTTCAGATGACCTGGAGCAAGAAGATGGAGGTAAGTATAATTTTAGGGTGGAACTCCGCTTTAAAGCTTAAGCCTTTTTCTGAAACATGTTGCTTACAAGTTAAAAATCAGCATTTTTTGCTAGAATTTTTTGCTTAGAACCCTCAAACATTATATATATTTTTATAGCAGAGACCTTAGAGAATAAAATGGCAATGGTTGCAATCTTGTATGTCACACTGTATTCGTGCAGCGGTCTTTCAAACGCAGGTTTTTTTTGGGGGAAAAATACTAAACAGTAAAGTTGGCCCAAAAAAATTGTGATTCTCATTTTATTCAGAATTGTGCAGCTCTAGCCACCTATCAATGCCCATCAGTGCTGCATATCAGTGCCGCCTATCAGTGCCCATGAGTGCTGCTTATTAGTGCCTGCTCATCTGTGTCACCTCATCTGTTCCACCTCATCAGTGCCCATGAGTGCTGCCATCAGTGCCTGTCAGTGAAGGAGAAAACGCACTTATTTATAAAAATTTATAACTAAAAAAAAAAAAAAATACGTCTTTTTTTATTTGTAGCTCAAAAAATAAACAAACCAGTGATGATCAAATACCACGAAAAGAAAACTCAATATGTAGGGAAAAAAGATAAATAATTTCATATGGGTACAGTGTACCATGACTGCGCGATTGTCATTCAAAGTGCGACAGTGCTGAAAGCTGAAAATTAGCCTGGGCAGGAAGGAGGTAAAAGTGCCCAGTATTGAAGGGGTAAGGCATTGTCTAAGAAGATTTTTGGGTACTGTCGTTTTTTTTTCTGATATCACGGGCACACACAATTTTATGATATGCCATGTTTAGTATCTATTTACTCAATGCGACCTCATCTTTAATATTTTACTAAAAAAAAAGGGGGTAGTATATTGTGTTTGTTTGTACTAAATTAATTTAGTTATATTTTTTCTTGCAAATTTGCTTTTAATAAACGGTTCTAGAGATTTTTACGTGTGTGCAAAAAAAGAAAAAAAATTGCTCTAGGGCCAAACTGGTTAAACCAGAATTTAGTGTCACTTTTGATTCTTAAGCCTGCAGGATAACAAATATTTTAACTATTCCTGGATTTTATTTGACTAGTAAGAGTCTTGCTAACCATTCAGTGAATGAATTGATACTTTGCAGTTTTTTATTTAAAAAACCTAGCCATCGATAGATTCTGATTAATTATTAGATTCTGATTAATTATTATTATGTTTAGGTAAGCGATGACTACATTGATTTGCTGGCCTACCCAGCCCGGTGCAAAGTTCAGAGCGACCTCATCAACACATGACAATCATATAAATCTTATTATAATATTTCCATAAATACTGGCTATCTATAGACATGTTTGCTCCATTACCCTATGTATAGCATTTGCATTTGAGGTATGCTGTGTTTTTTATTACTTTTATAATATGTACCTGTTAGCTGAACAGCTTCCCTATTATGCGGAACTTTAAGTTAGAAAGCTTAAGCTGCCCATACACAGTTAGAAAATCGTTCAGAAAAGCTTTCCACACGCTCAATCATTCAACTTTAAAAACAGTGGGCTAATTTCGATTCTCGAAATGCAAATTTTTTATGCCAAAAAAGATGAACCAACATGCTGGATTATTTGCACTGAAACAAACGATTTTCGAATTTTTAGTAGTGGAATCGATTGAAAACAGAACAAATCTACAGCGCATGCGCGCGTTAAAATGTAATGCCAGATCGTGTAATTGATTAGCAAAAAATCTACTGCTTATGTTGTTATCAAACGATAATATGTCGATAATTGGGTGACATCTATTGTTACAACGATGCGGTTCTCGCATGCATGTTCGACAGATTTTTCAGTGGACCAACTTCAGTGTGAGATTGCAGCACACGACACCACAGCGTAAAATCTAATCTCCTAATTAGAGGAAAGGATCAAACAGGCATGTACCAGGATCTGTGTAGCAGCACTAATCTCAAATGTCAGGTGGATAGATCCAAGCCGTGACAACACCGATGGGGAAACTTCCATCAGTACTTTTCAAATAGGACTCCAACCAAAGAGATTTGATTGCTCCCACTCATAGGGACGTTACCGTCTCTGGATGAGCCTCCATCCAGTTATTTAGCAATGCGCTATTTTAACTGGTAATTGCGCCATCATGCATGGCTGTAACCAAACAAAATTGATATCCTTTTTTTTCACACAAATAGAGCTTTCTTTTGGTAATATGTGATTACCACTGCGTTTTTACATTTTTTATTCTATAAACGAAAAAATACAGAAAATGTGAAAAAAAAATTATATTTTTACTTTCTTCTATAAAACCTATCCAATAAAATTTTTTTTTTAAAAATCGAATTTCTTCCTAAATTTAGGCCAAAATGTATTCTGCTACATGTCTTTGGTTAAAAGAAAATTCCAAATAAGTGTATATTGATAGGTTTGTGTGAAAGTTATAGCGTCTGCAAACTATGGTGTGTGTATAAATATATATATATATATATATATATATATATATATATATATATATATATATATATATATATATATATATATATACACACACACACACAGTATATTGGCATTTCTATTTACTTTTTTCTTTATACTACTAATGGCGGTGATCAGCAACTTATAATGGGACTACGATCTGACATTAACTGACGCTGGGGGGAACTGACTGACACTGGCATCACCAGTGACACTAATACAGTGATTAGTGCTAATAATATGCACTGTCAATGTACTAATGACTCTAGCTCGGAAGGGGGTTACCATCTAGGGCATGGATGCTCGACCTGTTATCATCCAGCTTTTGCAGAACTACAAGTCCCATGAAGCATTGGAAGCCGCTGACAGTTACAAGCATGACTCCCAAAGGCAGAGGCATGATAAGACACTGCAACAGCTGGAGGGCCACAGGTTGAGCACCCATGATCCAGGGCAACTAAGGGGTTAAATGTGTGCTTTACAATGTTTAATGTGTGGGTTTTACTAAGCAATGTGCTGGGTTTTACTCTCTGCTTTGCAGGGAGAAAAACAAAGGCACATCGCTGCTGACAGTAGGGAGCCCTGTGTTGTTTACTTACACAGGGCCCTCCTTTATCATTCGCTCAGCCAATCGACAGGTTGTGGCCATAAATAATTGTCTGGGAACCGCTGATTGGCTTATGCTGCAGTGAATGGCAGCATAGCCAGGGCAGCGGGCATACATGAACGTGATCCAGCAGCGCATGGGGGTGTTTACATGTCGCAGGCGCGCAGTGGAGTTTACCCAACATGTAGCAATCAGTGCTATATGTTCAAGTAAATGGGGAAGAGAACAAAAATGATCCCCCCTATGAATAGGGACTTTGAGGGCAATAAAGACACCAATATAATGAAAGTTTGTACATTTAATAAATTGCAATAAAAATATGAATAACATGTCATATTGACACAAATACAAAAAATATACAACAATTCATATAAGTGTAAAATTACAAATCCTGGTTGTTTAGGACAATGAAAGTGCACTTGTCTCCATAGCATCCGACGCGTTTCAGGTTCATACCCTTCATCAGGGATGTATCATAAGGAAATTTTGTGTGTTCATATTGTTTCAAGCTGACATGGGAGAAGAGGCTATACCCATATATTATGTCATGGAAGCAGGTGTAGTTCCCGATGGGATATTTTTAATGTGATTTAATAAATGTACAAACTTTTTATTATATTGGTGTCTTTATTGCCCTCAAAGTCCCCACTCATAGGGGGGATCATTTTTGTTTTGATCCTATATGGTATGTTGGCAACTAGACACTAGACTCTCTAATGGTGAGTTATTATAAGGGGAAGCGCTGCAAACGCCCTACAACCACATGGTATAAACATAGTTGTGGCATGTTTGTCAGCAAAAATGGGGTTAAAACAGATGGTGAGGAGGCATTGTATCGCTTTCTTGACACCTGTCATTAGCCTCTGAAGCACAATCTTAATGCAGATTGTGCTTCAGAGGAATGGGGAATTTAGAAGCAGGTCTAAATCTAGCCTTAGACTTTTTTTAATGTATCTTAAATTACACAAAAAGCCCATGAATGGCTCTGTACTATTTGTGTTTTTCAGTAAAACAGTTCTAATTTTCTTATGTTTTGGTATAATCTGTATAAACTGCCTCTGCTGCACTGAAATCTCAAGCAGTGTTATCAGCCTTGCCCAGTTCACCTCTGTGGTCTACAGAACACCTCCCCCTATGTTATGGAGATAAGGAGGAGGGTGTGTGTGTGTTTGGTAGTTCTCTTCTAGGGTGACAACTCTGCTGCTTCATACATACAGTATAGTGAGTAAGAGCTGTTACCCAAGGATAGGAATTGTGTTACAGGCGGGATCACCAAGAAAAACTAAAGGAAAAAAGCCACCCCATCTGAGGACTGGTGTGTAGAAATAAATGACATTTTTGTTCTTTGATTAGATACACTTTAACCACTTGAAGATCAGTCCTATTCTGGCACTTTTTGTTTACAAGTTTAAATCCATTTTTTTTTTTTAACAGAGAGGGAATAAAATGGCGATTGTTGAAGTTTTTTTTATGTCACACGGTATTTACGCAGCGGTATTTGAAATGCACTTTTTTGGGAAAAAAAATATTTTTTTTTGATAAAAAAAGAAAACAGAATATATACCCTATTTTTTTTGTAAAATATGAAAGATGATGTTATGCTGAGTAAATAGATACCTAACATGTCACGCTTTAACATTTCAAACTACAGTACTTAAAATTCTCCATAGGCGACGCTTTAACCACTTGCCGACTGCCTAACGCCGATCTAGATCGGCAGTCAGCCCCTCACAGGCAAAGCGACGTATATCTACGTCGCTAGCCTGTGAGGCTCTAGGGAGCGAGCGCGTGCCGCCGGAGGCGCGCTCCCGCTCGCTCACGGACCCCCGTGCGTGTGCCCGGGCACTCGCGATTGTCCGTTAGAGCGGGAGAAAGGCAGGCGGCTAATGTAAACACAGCCGCCGGTCATTATCCCCTGTGTAAGAATGGAGATCACGTGGTTCTGCTATGTAGGAACGTTAATCTCTGTTCTTACACCAGTAGCCACATCCAATCACAGTTAGAAGCACGCCCCTAGGGACACTTATGCCCTCCCTCTCAAACAAAGTTAACTCCTTCCCTGCCAGTGTCATTTTTACAGTAACAGTGCATATGTATTGCACTGATTACTGTAGTAATGTCACTGGTAACCCCAAAAGTGTCAAAAATGTCAGTCAAGGGTCAGATCTGTCCGCCGCAATGTCGCAGTCTCGCAAAAAGAAATCGCAGATCGCCACCATTACTCGTTAAAAAAAAAAACAACAAAAATGACAAAAATCTTTCCCTTAGTTCGTAAACGCAATAACTTTTGCGCAAACCAGTCAAAATACGCTGTTTGCAATTTTTTTTTTACCAAACATAGGTAGCATAAAACAAATTGGCCAAAAATGTTAAAAAAAATTGATTTTTACATTTTTTTGAGGGGGAATTTCATATAAAAAATGTGAAAAATATTGTTATTTTTGCAAAATTGACGCTCTTTTTTTGTTTATAGCGCATGATCAAAAAATCGCACAGGTGATCAAATACCACCAAAAGAAAGCTCTGTTTGTGGGAAAAAAAGGACGTCAAATTCGTTTAGGTACAGCGTCGCACGACCGCGCAATTGTCCGTTAAAGTCACGCAGTGCCGAATCGCAAAATAGGCCCTGGAAGGGGGTAAAATCTTCCGGGGCTTAAGTGGTTAAAATGTTTACAGGTTACCTGTTTAAAGTTACGGAGAAGTTGTAGCACTAGAACTATTGCTCTCGCTCTAAGGTTCACGGAAAACAAAGTTTACATATGCGTGCGTGACTTATGTGTTTGCTTCTGCGTGTGGGCATGAAGGGATGGGGCACTTTAATTTTATTTATTTTTACACTGTCCCTTTATTTTTATTTGTTTAATCACTTTTATTTCTATTACAAGGAATGTAAACATCCGTTGTAATAGAAATAAGGATGACGGGTCCTCTTTATGGAGAGATTGGGGGCAAAAAGACCCCAGATCTCTTCTTTACCTTTAAAAGAAAAAGATAAAAAAAAAAATCTTTTGCCTAACCACTTCTGGACTGGAAGGTTTTACCCCCTAACAACCAGGCCATTTTTCGTGATACGGCACTGCGTTACTTTAACTAAAAATTTGTGCGATGATGTGTCCAAATAAAATTGATGCCTTTTTTCCCAGAAATAGAGCTTTCTTTTGGTGGTATTTGATTACCTGTGCGATTTTTATTTTTTGCGCTATAAACAAAAAAAGAGCGACAATTCTGAAAAAAATAAATATTATTTACTTTCTGCCATATAACATCCCCAATAAGAAAAAAATTAAAAATCAGATTTTTTCATCATTTTAGGCTAATTTGTATTCTGCTACATATTTTTGGCAAACAAAATCCTAATAAGCGTGCATTGATTGGTTTTCGCAAAAGCTATCGCCTCTACAAACTAGGGGAAAGATTTATGTCATTTTTATTTATTATTATTTTTTTTAGTGGTAATGACGGCGATTTTTAGTGGGACTGCGACATTGCGGCAGACAGATTGGAAGCCTAACTGACATTTTTGACACTTTTGGGGTCCAGTGACATTACTACAGTAATCAGTGCTAAATCAATGTACTAATGACCCTGGCAGGGAAGGGGTTAACACCAGGGAGAATGAAAGGGTTAAATGTGTCCCTAGGGGGTGCTTTCTGTGTGTGGGGGGATGGGCTTGCTGCATGAACGCAGAGACCTGTGTTCCTAAATAAGAGGAACACAGGATCCCTGTGTTCATTACTGACAGAACAGCGGTTTGCCGTGTTTACAACGTTCTGTCTCCATGGGGAGCTATCACGGGTCCCCGGCGGACATGGCGGCCGCCAGACCCGCTGATTGGCTCCCCCTGTAGCCAATCGGCGTGTGCACACACCCCCACTAGCGGTCCCGCGAAGCGACATACAGGTACTTTGTTTCGTGGGGCAGAGCCCACCTGCCGCCGTGAAACGACGGCGGCTAGTCGGCAAGTGGTTGAAAAAAATAATAATTGTTTACTTCCACCCTAGACTGGAAGTGACGTCATGGCATCGCTCTGGTCCTCCAAAGCATTAGAGGCGATCTGATCTCTGGGAGCCTCTGTTGTGACCAGCCAGCTGCTCCGGGGAAAATGGTAAGCCTGAGAAACACCCGTGAGCGGCGGGATGGGGGGGTGGGGGGACATCCCCTCCTGCTGCTTTGAAAAGCGATCAAAAAATAAAAATAGCGGGGCTATGACTGCAGCCATAATCCCGGTAAACCACTTGCAAACTGCAACGTATATATACGTATTGCAGTCGGCAAGTTTGTAAGGAATCACTGCTTAAGGTAAACCACCTGTCATTGTGGCAACTAACCTGAACTATAAGTGCACAAATATGCAATATACAAATAAAGGGTTGCCAATGCCCTACCCCACATCACCTTACCCGGTGTGTACAGAGCTCTGACTTCTGGTCAAGCTAGAATTCTGAGGATCAGTAGGAGCAACAAAACCTTCCAGGGCCTGCTATTATAATACAGTTGTGTCACATCTCCTTCCAGCATTCAGGTAAATTCTTCCCTGGATTCCTGACGTTCTGATACATTGTTTCTGTAATATTTTAACTTGCACAAAATGTATCTTTTCAGATTCATTTTTCGTCATAATAATATCTCCTCTGCTACTGTAGGTAGGGTTGAGATATTCTACTGCTCCTGACTGTACAATGTCAGCTAACACTCTCATAGAAACCTGATTCTTTTGTTTAAAAACCTGTACTGGAAACATGAGAGCGGACATTGGGTTGGTTGTCAGGTGGTAAACAGACATTTGAAACTGTTACTAGGTGTAATATGTTGAACTGTCAGTGAAATCATGCCTTGAAGAGTCTCTGTTTACCCTATATGCAGAATGCTGGCTGATGATAACTTTATTACGCACATGCATCCAGTACCTGATACAAAGTTATTAGTGCTCATTCAGGGCTCCTTCACACCAGGGTGCGCATCAGGGTGCAAATTGCTAAAGACTAAGTTCATCTATGCAGTCAAGGGGGTCTCAGAAGATATTAAAAAAAAAAAAAAAATGTTCCTCTTTGGAAACATTGCGGGGCGCCGGACACATGGAGTTCAATGGGGATTTTTTTTTTTTTTATCCATGTGACTAGAGCCAGGGGCTCTCACGGGCTATAAAAAAGGGTGGGCTCAGGGCGCAGAGCACTGCGCTCTGAGCCCACCCAGTTGTGTGACAATAGCAAATGCAAATTTGCTATTGTCACACGGATCCTCCTCCTGGCCAATCAGAAAGCGGGTTGTTTTTAAGAATATTAAAACCTGAGAAACTTAAAATCAGATATAGTTGGCAACAATGCATATCCTTTTCCTGTGATAAATGGCACAACCCAGTGAGGTAAAACAACCATGATAGTGAGTGTAATTAATAGATGTGTCTGCATAAACCGCCCCGAAAATCTTAGATTTTTATTTTGTCCACAGACTTTTGAGCCAAAGAAATGCATATTTAAATGTGACAAGGAATTTTAAATTGCAAAGTGCGTTGTCTCATACCAATCAGATTTGACCTTTCATCAGTTCTAAAGTTGTCTGAACTGTGTAAGATGTTCAGACAATGTACTGCATTTTCCACAGTTCTCTATTAAATAAGTCTATTAAGTGCTCAGCTCTTAACCACTTCCCGACCGCCCCATAGCAGATATACTGCTACAGTGCAGCAGTTCTGTGCAGAATCACATACATATATATATAGATCTTCTAGATTGTAAGCTCTAACGAGCAGGGCCCTCTAGTTCCTCCTGTTTTGAATTGTATTGTAACTGTATTGTCTTCCCTCACATTGTAAAGCGCTGCGCAAACTGTTGGCGCTATATAAATCCTGTATAATAATATATATATATACATATAGATATATATATATATGTATGTGATTCTGCACTTCTGCCTAGGAAGCGCATGCGCGCACGTGCTGCCAGCATGCTGCTACTGCTATGATAACTCACAGCAGAAGCCAACATGCGGGTGCCGAGCAATGGATGTCCACCGGCACGCGCCGATCATCAGGCAAAGACACAGGACGGAGCTCTGCCTATGTAAACAAAGTAGGGAATAAAATCCATCACATCCCATAGTAAGCACACAGTTTGCACAAAAACACTGGTTAGGCACATAGTTAACCCTTTGATTGCCTTAGATGTTAACCCCTTCCCAGCCAGTGTCATTAGTACAGTGACAGTGCACATTTTTAGCACTGACCACTATATTAGAGTCACTGGTTCCCACAAAGTGACAAAAGTGTCAGTTGGTGTCTACTACATTATTGCAGTCCTGCTATAAGTCGCTGATCGCCACCATTACTAGTTTAAAAAATAAATAAATAAAAATTCCAGTATATATCCCATAGTTTGTAGACACTATTACTTTTTTGCAAATCAATCAATATATGCTTATTGGGATTTTTTTTTTTTACCAAAAATATGTAGCAGAATACAAATTGGCTTGAATTTTTGAAGACATTTTATTTTTTTACATTTTGTATTGGATATATGTTTTATAGCAGAAAGTAAAAAGTATTTTTTTTATTTTTATAGCAAAAAAAAATAAAAATGCAGTGGTAAATAGAAAGATCTATTTGTGGGGGAAAAAAATGACATCAATTTTATTTGGGTACAACATTGCATAACCACGCAATTGTCAGTTTCACAGTGCTGTATCGCAAAAAATGGCCTGGTCATTAAGGGTGTAAATTTTCCAGAGTGCAAGTGGTAAAGCCAAACACCACACACAGAGGGAAAAAATATTCCTCAGTAACTTCAAAGGATGTAAATGTGCGCATCAAATACACTCCCAAACCTTGGTATTACCATGTAAAAGTAGTGGTGACACCATCACTGTTCTGCACATAGGTTGTACAGAGAGCAAAGCTGTGGAAGGGGCCCAGCATCTCCATCAACTAGAGGCTGCCTGCTGAAAACTGCAGGAGTGGCAGATACAAGACCAGTCATCCTGCACAAGGAGAGAGAACAAAAGTGATTGGTCTTTATTGGAAGAAGTTTCAGCACAAACTTCCACACTGGATTACTGCACAGATCTGGAAGAAACACAAAACACACCCAGATGCAAGGTAGGCTAGATTCCAATCGATGTGGGTGATTGCCGCTACGGGATCAAGCCTGTTCCCACAGCCGCAACCACCGACACAGAAAAATGCAGGAGATATGTGCGGGTGCCATTAATCCTAACGGCACATCGCACACACTGGAAATTATTCCCACACTGCGCTTTCAGTTCCCGTGCGGGCTGCAATTCCAAAAATGGCGCAGGGACCTTTTCCCTGCTTTTCAAGAGGCACGGCAGCCCATTTAAATGCCCACGCAAAACGCAGTTTGTAGAGCTGCTAAAGTGTGAACCAAGCCTAAGAATGCATGAATCTTGTAATAAAACAATTTCAACTGGAACCTCACCCTAAAGGGGAGGTACGGCTTCATGTCCCCATCCCCCCAGTGCCACAGGTGGATTGTTTTCATAGGTACCCACTCCCGCTAGGATCGCCTAGGTGGAAATTTGACATACCCCCCCCCCTTTTGCCTGCAGGCTTCGGGGACTTGTCACAGGTCTCAGAAGGCCGTGGGACCATTGACAAGGTGGAGCCTGGCACGCGCATGCCGGCTGTGAAGCCGAAAGGAGTTACAACCGGCTTTCCTTAGTAACAAGCTGTCGCCGGAGACCCAAAGACCAGCGAAGCACCAGCCGAGGGGAGAATGGTGCTGGATCCTTGGACAGATAAGTGTCCTTTTATGTAAAGCCAGCAGTCATAGTATTTGTAGCTTCTAACTTTACATTTTTTCTTTCTAGGGTGAAGATCTTCTTTAACTTCAGCTTTAACTGCTTAAAACAATAATAAACCCAAAACCAAAAATGTAATACAGTAAAACCTTGGATTGCGAGCATAATTCGTTCTGGAAACATGCTTGTAATCCAAAGCACTCTTATATCAAAGCGAATTTCCCCATAAGAAATAATGGAAACTCAGATGATTCGTTCCACAAGTCCTTCAGTTTATAGTCTATATACAAAGATTATAGGAATGTGATAGGTTGTGTAACCATAAAATGTCCATCCACAATATGCAGCCTTCCCAAGGGGATTAGAAGCAAAATCTAGCAGAGCTACAGAATATAAGAGAGATGAGAGGCGCCTCTAAGTGTAGCAATATGGTTACATTTAATGAAGGTTCAACATTTAGCAACTCACATGGTTGATGATTAAAATAGGCACACCTAAGTATGCAGGCATTCGGGGTAAAGCTGTCCACATAGACCATCTTCTGAACCACCAACTCTCACCACTGTCAGTCTGCAATCATGACCGGGAAGAATAGCCTGCAGTAGAGTGATCTGAAAGTGAGGCTTTGAATCACTAGTGGAGTGGAGCGGTGAAGGGATGATGAAGATGTCTGTGCAGAGGATGGCCTATGTGGACAGCTTTACCCCAGATGCCTGCATACATAGGTATGCCTGTTTTAATCAACCATGTGAGTTGCTAAATATTGTACCTTCATTAAATGTAACCATATTGCTACACTTTAGAGGCTCCTCTCTTCTTTTTTATACATGACGCTACTTGTATATCAAGACATTGCTTGTATATCAAGTCAAAATTTATTTAAAAAATGTGCTTGTCTTGCAAAGCGCTCTCAAACCAAGTTACTCTCAAACCAAGGTTTTACTGTATTTTGCAGTTTACCAATCCTTAGATGTGGTGGCTTCATTAGTTTTCTTTGTTTAAGCTTTTTCCCTTTGTTTTCACCTGGTGACATGGCCAGTAGCACACCTCCTTCCTGCATTAGAGTGCCTTCACTCTGGATGAAGAAGCAAGAGAGACACGTTTGGACAGCAGCATTGTCATTTTGGTGAGAGGGTGGTTTTGGACGTACTAGCAGATTTAGATACAGGGCCGGTGCTTCCACTAGGCAAACTAGGCAGCCGCCTAGGGCGCATTGCCACCTAGGGGCGCAGCCACGAGTCAGCACTCACTCTCCGTCATGAATGATCCTTGTGAGCTGAGGGGAGGGGCGGCAGTGGGGAGGAAGAAGGGACAGAGGAAGATGCCAGGTGTCTGGGGCAGTGGCAGAACTACCAGGCCCTGGCTTTCCACCATTGTTGGGGGAGCCCCAAGGGGCAGGAAAGGAGCCCACCGGAGTGCTACCTGCATAATGATCCTCTTCGCCTGGAGCAGAGCGGCCTAATCCCTGGGCGGGAAGTGACTCTCTAATCTGAGCTGGTGGGCAGCCGTTCATTTCCCTGGGTCGGTATTAAGCAGGGAGTGGAGGAGAGCTGAACCTGAACTTGGCACTGGAGGGTGGCACCTTTACTGGAGCAGAAGCGACGAGGCAACGGAATGGTCTGAGGATGTTGGTGATGAAGGAGGTGCGGAGCTCTCTGACTGCTGCTTCTCCCTCCACCAGGAGTCGGTTGGAGCTGTGGTGAGCACTGTGGTCCAGGAGAGGAGCATCCTGGGAGAAGGAATAAGCAGGATCATGGTGAAGGAGGGCAGAGTGCAGGCCACTCTCTTGATACTGCCCAGTAAGCGTCCCCAGAACAGGGAATCAGGGTCCCTGCGTGTGACATGGAGTATTCCTGGTGTGAAAGAGAATTGCGGTCACTAGGTATGCCATGGGGAATCGGAGTCACCAGGTGTGACATGGGGGAGAGGGGTCACAAGTGTAACAGGGGTTCGGGGGTCACCAGGTGTGCCATGAGGAATTGGGATCCCTGGGTGTGCCATGGGGGATTGAGGTCCCCAGGTGTGACATGGAGGAACATCAGGATCCCCAGGTGTGACATGGAGGAACATCAGGGTCCCCAGGTGTGACATGGAGGAACATCAGGGTCCCCAGGTGTGACATGGAGGAACATCAGGGTCCCCAGGTGTGACATGGAGGAACATCAGGGTCCCCAAGTGTGACATGGAAAAACATCAGGGTCTCCGGGTATGACATGGAGGAACATCAGGGTCCCCAGGTGTGACATGGAGGAACATCAGGGTCCCCAGGTGTGACATGGAGGAACATCAGGGTCCCCAGGTGTGACATGGAGGAACATCAGGGTCCCCAGGTGTGACATGGAGGAACATCAGGGTCCCCAGGTGTGACATGGAGGAACATCAGGGTCCCCAAGTGTGACATGGAAAAACATCAGGGTCTCCGGGTATGACATGGAGGAATATCAGGGACCCCTGATGTGACAGAAGAACATTGGGATCACTGGGTATGACAGCATTACATGGAAGAACCATCAGATCAGGGTCACTGGATATGACATAGAGCAGTTTTTAACCCCTTCCCTTTTTTTTTTTTTTGGAGGGGGCGCAAGTAGCTGATCTTGCCTAGGGCGTAAAACAGTCTAGCACCGGCCCTGTTTAGATACAGTAAACAAATTTGGCCAAATTATAGCTAACACTTTTTAGGCATTTACTGCAAAGTTTTGGGATAAAGGTCACATAATTAAAAAGTTGATCTTTGGAAGAACCCCTGTCAATGTTAAATGGTTTATCTCAACCCTACATCTTCAGGACAACTTGTTCCATTGAAAAACATACTGGCTGGATCACCAGGTGAAAATAAAGAAAGGAAAGCCTAAAATGGAAAACTACCACACACATCTGCTTTAAGAATTGGTAAGCTATAGTATAATAACTTTGTTTTTGGGTTTTATACTGCTTTAACCACTTGCCGACCGCTCACTGAGCTAGTACTGCGGCAAAGTGGCTCGTTATCGTCTGGTGGCGTAGTCCTACGTCACCAGACGCTCCCCTCTCTCGCGCTGCCGGAGACTCGCTCCCGCTGTATTCAGACACAGCGGGAGTCGGGCCAGGGGAGGAGAGGCAGTGATCACCGCCGCTCTTCCCCGATCATCGGGGATCGAGTGAGGAAATCCGCCCGCTTGTGTAAACGTAAACAAAGCGGGCGGATCGCCTATGTGACATACAGTGACAGATTACAGGATTCAACATAGCTGAACCTGCGATCTGTGTCTGTGTCACACAACCCCCCTACCCCCCACACACGTCAGTAAGTATGAGGCATACATTTAACCCCTTGATCACCAATAAAGTTAACCCCTTCCGTGCCAGTGTCATTATTACAGTAACAGTGCATATTTATAGCACTGATTACTGTAGTAATGTCACTGGTAACCCCAAAAGTGTCAAAAATGTCAGTTAGGGGTCCGATCTGTCCACCGCAATGTCGCAGTCCCGCAAAAAAATCGCAGATCGCCGCCATTACTAGTAAAAAATAAATAAACAATAAAAATGACAAATCTTTCCCGTAGTTAGTAAACGCGATAACTTTTGCGCAAACCAATCAAAATACGCTTATTGTGATTTTTTTTTACCAAAAATATGTAGCAGAAAACAAATTGGCCTAAAATGTTAAAAAATGTTGATTTTTACATTTTTATTTGGGAATGTTATATATCAGAATGTAAAAAATATTGTTTTTTTTTTTTCAAAATTGTCACTCTCTTTTTTTCAAAAATTAAAAATCGCACAGGTGATCAAATTCCACCAAAAGAAAGCTCTATTTGTGGGAGAAAAAGGACATAAATATAATTTGGGTACAGCGTCGCACGACCGCGCAATTGTCCATTAAAGTAACGCAGTGCCGAATCTTAAAATATAGCCTGGTCAGGAATGGGGTAAAATCTTCCGGTCTTAAAGCAGGGAAAAATACGCTCATTGAGAATTTTTTTGTCAAAGACATGTAGCTAAATACATTTTGGCCTAAATATATGACAAAAATTGAATATATTGGATATTTTTTAACTGTCAAATTAGAAAATGTCAATTTTTTTTGCAAAATTTTCGCACTTTTTTATTAATATCGCAAAAAATGAAAAGCGCACAGGTAATCAAATACCACCAAAAAGAAGCTCTGTTTGTGGGAAAAAAAAGGATGTAAATTTCGTTTGGGTACAGGGTTGCATGACCGTGCAATTGTCAGTTAAAGTCGCGCAGTGCCTAGTTGCAAAGAGTGGCCTGGACGTAAAGCATGAAAATCCTCCGGTGGTAAAGTGGTTAAACATCAGTCCTATGGTGAAACAGCTTCCTTTGATATGCAGCTATTATAATCCAATACATTTTAACCAATGCTATTTTTAGTTCTGGTTTGGCTCGCATTGAACCTAGTGCTAAAGGACACATTTGCATTTATCTTATCAGTAAACTGGCTTCATTAGTTTACCCTTCCTGGAGGAAAGAATTAATGATTGCATTGATGTAACTTACTTTGACATGTTCTGTCTATCTAGTTACTTGTACAGTACACATATAGAGAGATGCTATCATTAACAAAGGTAGTTAGGGAGAGACAGTAGCGCCCCTGAGCCAGTAACACTTTTAGTTGCTCAGGACTACAGCAATTCTACCCCCTCCTGGCTTAATAAAATTATCCTTGATTTACCACTTCTGTAACGGAAGGTTTTACCCCCTAATGACCAGGCCATTTTTTTGCGATACGGCACTGCGTTATTTTAACTGAAAATTGTGTGGTCCTGCGAGGCTGTACACAAATAAAATTGATGTCCTTTTTTCCCCCACAAATAGAGCTTTCATTTGGTGGTATTTGATCACCTCTGTGGTTTTTATTTTTTTCGCTATAAACGAAAAAAGAAGAGCGACAATTCTGAAAAAAAAAAAAAAAAAACAATCTTTTTTACTTTCTGCTACAGCCAATAAAAAAATAAATAAAAAAAAAATCAAATTTTTTCATCATTTTAGGCCAATATGTATTCTGCCACATATTTTTGGTAAACAAAAAAAAAACAATAAGTGTATATTGATTGGTTTTTACGTAAAAGTTATCACGTCTTCAAACTAGGGGATAGATTTATGGCATTTTTTTTACTAGTAATGGCGTCAATCAGCGATTTTTAGTGGGACTTTGACATTGCGGGGGACAGATCGGACACCTAACTGACGCTTCTGAGGGGACCAGTGATATTACTACAGTAATCAGTGCTAAAAATATGCACAGTTATTGTACACTGGCAGGGAAGGGGTTAACAGCAGGGGCAATCTAAGTGTGTCCCTAGTGGATGCTTTCTAGCTGTGTGGGGGATGGGCTTGCTGCATGAACACAGAGACCTGTGTTCCTAAATAGCAGGAACACAAAATCCCTGTGTTCATCTGTGAAAGAACAGCGGTCTGCCTTGTTTACATAGGCAGACCTCCGTTCTATCTCTCTGGGGAGCGATCGCTGGTGGCCGGCAGACATCGCGTCCACTGGGCACGCTGATTGTCTCCCCCTCTAGCCAATCAGCGCGCACACGTGCCCCCACTGGCTACTGCACCAAACGACGTACAGGTACGTTGTCTCGCGCAATAGAGCCGACCTGCCACAGTATATATATGCGGCAGCTGGTTGGCAAGTGGTTAAGATTCCTCAACTGGCAAGGGGTGGGGGGGGGTGGTAATAAAGCTCTTAGACTTTTTTGGCAGTATGGCCCTTTAAAATTGCCTGCACTAGATTAAAATTCACAGTCTCCTGACTTTACAGGTAGCAGATTTAGGTAATTCATATTAGTGCCACTTTTACAGAGTGCACCAAATCATAAATAAAACTCCTCCATTACATAGAGGAAACTGGAAGTAATTAAAGTGGTTCTAAAGGATCAAGATTTTTTACCTTCATGCATTTTATGCATGAAAGTAAAAAACCTTCTCTGTGCAACAGCCCCCCCCCATACATACGTGAGCCCGATCGCAATCCAGTGATGTGAATGGGAGCCTCGGATCTCCGGGCTCCTCACATTCTCCTCAATCACATCCACTGAGCCAATAAGGAGAGGGGGGCAGGGCTGAGCCATGGCTCTATGTGTGAATGGACATGCAGAGCAGTGGCTCGGGAGTGAGCCTGTTTGGGTCCCTCCACAGCAAGCTGTTTGTTTTAGGACACTAGGCAGGAGGGAGGAGCCAGAAACGCCAGAGGGGGACCCGAGAATGGGAGGATCTGGGCTGCTCTGTGAAAAACCACTGCACAGAGAAGGTGAGTATGACATGCTTTTAAAAGAAAAAAAACAAGCCTTTAATATTACTTTAGGACCGACTAAGTTGGCATACAGAGACAGGCAGAGTGCCTGTTCCTGTTTTCTGTGTAAAAAAATAAATACAATTATAACAAATAATAAATAAAAAAAAAAACTACTGATACTGATAAATTAAAAAAAAATAATAAAAATAAAATTGTAAAAAATAATAGAAAAAAAAAATCAAAAACAAAAAACTACTGACACTGTCCACTGCTCTACTGACACCATCCTACACATATCACCCACCACCATACACTCCACACCCCTCTGCTGCACATACTACCCACTGCCTAACACTCCGCACTGTACATTCCCTATTTATTTATGTAAGTTATCTCAGACTCTAACCACACCCCTTTAAGCCACACCCAATATCTAGCTTAATTTAAACAATGCCCGGCACATTTTGCTTTTCTTAGCAATGTCTTGGGCCAATTTTGATCTTGCACACGGGCCCACTGATTTCATGATACGCCCCTGGTAGGGACCTCAGCTGCACTGCGGAATTCAGTGTACCTATGGACACTCCAGTCTCAATGCTCCTTCACATATGGTTCTTGCCCAAATTTCATGTACCTGATTACAATAGGTACATGAATCTGTCGTCCACACGGACATTTGTCTTGCAGAGGCCAAAATCCATTTGTCCTCTATGGGGAGGCAGATGTCACCCCCCTGGTATCCGATCCAACAAGATCTGCTGAAAACAGACGTATGGCGATACGTTCGCCATCCGACAAGCGGGTCGGATCGGATGAACAGGCTGTCTTTTTTCTTTCCATCTCCCCATAGAGGAGAGCGGGACTCTGACAGGTCCATCTCTGCACAGTGAGTGGAAACAGACCTGTCATCAGCCTGCTTAGTGGGGATCAGCAGAGTGATCTCCGCTGAGCAAGCGGAGACTGTCAAAACGGATTTGCCCCGTGTGAAAGGGGGCTTAAAGGAAAACAACAACAAGCAACATAAAATTCAGTAACAATAGTATTTAAAGCTTCTTTTTTTTCAAATTCTTAAATGTTTTTGATCCTTTGTTTGTTTTACATAATGAAACTCAGGCCCCATTCACACTGGGGCGACGCTACTTTGCCGGGCGACCTCATAGGTCGCGGCGCGCTGCTCGCCCCGCGACCTCAGAGCGGCCGGCACGGACTTCATAACACTGACGTCTATGCAGGTCATTCCGGGTCGCCCCAAAGAAGCTCCGGACCCTTTTTCTAAGTCGGAGCGACTTGTGTCGCTCCTATTAGAACGGGTCCACAGCTTCTCTATGGAAGGCGACCTACGGCGACCTGTTAGGGGACCAGGTCGCCTGACAGGTCGCCCCAGTGTGAACGGGGGCTAAAAATCTATTGTTTAAAAAATATATATTTTTTTGAAACATGCAAAATTACAGCAAACACACAATCTTGTACAATCTTCTCAAGATTCAGCATAGGAACGGTAATCCAAGTACTCGTTCATCAATAACTCATCCTGTGTTGCCATATGTAATGTGAACATCTTTAGGGACTGGTGTTATAATATGGTATATAATGGGAGTGGGGTCTAAAAGTAACCAATCTAATGGCTGGAATACACGATAAGAAAATCGGCCGAAAATTTCCATTCAGCGAGCGATCGGACGATATTCTACTCGTTAATGCCCAGCCATCAATGAGCGATATCGATACTGTAAACGAAAAATACCGTTTGAAAAACCCGAAAAATTCTGTCGTCTCGTTTGCGAATGAACGATATTCTATACGTTGGTGTTGAGGTTGTTCAGTTTAAATCTGTATAACCTCATCACACATGATGACCGACGAACACTGTTTCGATGGTCGGCGGGCAACGGTTGGACAATATTCGGACCGTGTATGTTGGCAACGTTTTCGACCGACAAATACTTTTTCAAAAGTTGGTGGTTGAATGATCGGGCGATATTCTAATCGTGTATTCACACCATAAGTTACTCAGAGAGCAGGAGGAAGTAAACGGGAAGGGGAAAAGTGGGTGAGGCAGGAGAAAAATGAAAGGGAAAAAGAGGGGGAGGTGTTAGTCATTGGAAAGGATAGTCAGGACTGAGCAGCTGCAGTGTATGGTAACCACAGGGGGTCACTTGTTTGGTGTGGGTGCCAATACAGAATACCTTGCATTTCTCTCAACAAACGCAAAGCGTTCTTTGATTGGATGAAGTGGAGAGGCAGGGTAGTGACTTCACAATCTCCACCCTATCCATTTAAGCCCCGTACACACGTACCGATCGTCGGCCGACCGATCGGCCGTCTTTTGTCCCCGGGCTGTCGTGTCCGCTGAAAAGTGCAAAAGACTGCACACGAATTTTGTCCGCCGACTGCAGAAGTGATGTCATGTGATGGTTAACTTTCCCTGTGTTTTTTCTTTTCTGAGCATGCCCAGTCTTGCAAATCTGCTGTCTGTCGGCCGAATTCTGTACTGACTGGCGAACAATCGGCCGTTCTGTTGTCGGCATACAAAAATTTTAATGCTTGCACGACAGATTCTGTTCGGCCGAAAGTGCGCTGTCGGCTGTCGGAAGCATCATACTAACAAGCCTACAATCGGCCGATCGGTCGTTGGCCGAATCTTTTCGGCCGACAATCTGTACGTGTGTACGGGCCTTTACTTTCATTGGTTCAAACTGGCTAGGCCATTTAAGGACATTCACAGAGTTGTCCCATAGACACTCCTTTGTTATCTTGGCTGTGTGCTTAGGATCGCTGTCCTGTTGGAAGATGAACCTACGCCCCAGTCTGAAGTCCAGAGCTCTCTGGAGCAGGTTTTCATTAAGGATGTCTCTGTACATTGCCGCATTCATCATTCCCTCTATCCTGACTAGTCTCCCAGTTCCGGACGCTGAAAAACATCCCCACAGCAGGATGCTGCCACCACCATGTTTCACTGTAGGGATACTATTAATAATATTGGCTAGGTGATTAGAAGTGTCTGGTTTCCTCCAGCTATGATGCTTGCCATTCAGGCCAAAGAATTCGATCTTTGTTTTATCAGACCAGAGAAGTTTATTTCTCATGGTCTGAGACTCCTTCAGGTGCCTTTTGGCAAATTCTAGGAGGGCCATCATGTGCCTTTTACTGAGGAGCAGTGGTGTATTTAGGTTTTGTGCTGCCCTAGGCCTGACTAAACTCGTGCACCCCCTAATTTAACTACGACCCACCCCTTCCTGTCAAGGCCACACCCCTTCCTGTTTCAGACCTGCCCTGTCACCTGTAAACCACATCCCTTCCTCTTTAGGCTCCACCTTTTCCTCTTAGAGCTCCACCTCTTCCGCTCTGTACATTAAAAGTGGGCACAAAGTGCCTACTTGTATATTTTGTGGCAATCAGTGCAGCCTCATCAGTTTCAAAATATCCCGGCTAATTAGTGTTTATTATTATTATGTAGTGAATAACCACTTGCCGACTGCCTACCGCAAATATACTGCGGCAGGCTGGCTCGGCTGCGCAAACCGACGTATGGGTACGTTGGTTCGCGGAAGCACTCCTGGGGGCAAGTGTGAGCCGCCCTGACGAAGGCCCTTCTCCACTGAGTTTGGCTCTAGGAAGTGTCCTGGTGGTTCTCTTTCAAACGTCTTTCATTTATGGATGATGGAGGCCACTGTGCTCATTGGGACCTTCAATGCTGCAGAATTTTTTCTGTACCCTTCTCTAGATCTGTTCCTTTGATACAATCCTTTCTTGGAGGTCTACAGACAATTCCTTGCACTTTATTGCTTGGTTTGTGCTCTGACATGCACTGTTAGCTGTGGGACCTTATATAGACCGGTGTGTGCCTATCCAAATCACGTCCAATCAACTGAATTTACCACAGGCGGACTCCAATCAAGTTATAGAAACATCTCAACGATGATCAGTGGAAACAGGGTGCACCTGAGCTCAATTTTGAGTGTCATGGCAAAGGCTGGGAATACTTATGTACATGTGATTTTTTTTCCTTTTTAATAAATTTGCAAAGATTTCAAACAAATGTCTTTCATATTTTCATTATGGGGTAATGTTTGTAGAATTTTGAGGAAAATAATGAATTGAATCCATTTTGGAATAAGGCTGTAACACAACAAAATGTGGAAATAATGAAGCTCTGTGAATACTTTCCAGGTGCACTGTATACTTTGCAGCACAATGTGGTGTGCCTTGACCCTTCAACCCTAGTAGCCTTTATACTGTGTGACGTTACAGTTTAGAAACAAATCCCAATCCCTTTTACGTACAGCCAGTCACGTGATCCTGACATCATGAACTCCTCTGGCTCCTTGGTGCTTCATCTACAGCGCACGTTCAATATGACAGAAGACAACTGTCAAGCTGTCAGTCACCTCGCTTTCTGATTGGCTTTCTGATTAGACGCCCTCAGGTGATTCTATTAGCCGTGGTTTGGCGCTGCTTCCTGATTGGAGAGTCGTGCTGTCCCTCCTCCAGAGGGCGGTGCCGCTGATCCGTGCTCCCGGAAGTGTCCTGATGCGGTTTGCTCGGTGTGGGGTTTTAGGTAAGAAGCCTGGCATGTCCTCGTGCGGCGCCTTCATAGCAGCAGCCACTGTGGGGGCCCTGACTGCACTTCTACTCTATTGTCTACAGGATGCAGGTACCTCACAGGAAAGGCTGTGATAACGGGGCAGGCATGTGAGTTAGAACTCCAGGTTGGACTTTTCTAATGTAGTCCAGGATAAGGTATAGGAGGTTCGGGCTGTGTCAGCATTTGAGTGCTTTTTGTGTTCCCATTGGAGGGATTTAGCTTCATATTAATGGTGACCATGGAGAGAAGTGAGGAGACTCCGCTCACACTATAACACTTTTCTGGCACTGGCTTCCTCAGGGACTCCCTGAGCCTAATTCAAACATTTCCACTAGCGTGGGGAACATTACTGATATATGTGGAAAATTCTAATTGTTCCGTCACTTTAAGGACCTGAGGTTGTGGCACCAGCAGATTCCATAAGTTTTCCTAACCCTAAAAACCCTTTTCACTGGCAGCCCCTCTCCTTTATCCAGCCGTAACTCAGCTGTATAAGTGTTTGTAAACCTCTTGCCAACCACCCACCTTGGCTTGGCTGCGCGATTCGTTGTACCCATACATTGCTCCTCTGCAGTGATCATGGGGGCGCACGCGCCAATTCGCAGAAAGGGCAGCTGATCTGCGGGGGCCGGCGGCCGTGATTGCCACTGGGCACTCGCGATCACTCCCCAGGGAGACAGAACAGCGGTCTGCCGTTATAAACAGAGCAGACCGTTGTTCTGTCAGCAATCAACACAGGGCTCCTGTGTTCCTCCTATTTAGGAACACAGGTCCCAGTGTAGATGCCAAAAGCCCACCCCCTCAGTTAGAAAACACCCCCTAGGCATACATTGAACCCTTTGATTGCCCCTGGTGTTAACCCCCTTCACTGCCATGTCAGTATAGTAACAGTGCATATTTTTAGCACTGATTACTGTAGTAATGTCACTGGTCTCTCCAAAACTGTCAAAAATGTCAGTTGGGTGCCCGATCTGTCCGCCGCAATGTCGCAATCATGCTAAAAATCACTGATCGCCGCCATTACTAGTGTAAAAAAACAAAAAAATTAAATAATAATGACCAATCTTTCCCCTAGTTTGTAGACGCGATAACTTTTGTGCAAACCAATCAATTTACACTTATTGGGATTTGTTTTACCAAAAATATGTGGCAGAATACAATACAAATTGACCGAAAATGATAAAACTTTTTGATTTTTAAACTTTTTTTTATTGCGAATGTTGTATAGCAGAAAGAAAAAGTGTGTGTGTGTATATGTATGTGTGTGTATATGTATGTGTATATATATATATATATATATATATATATATATATATACATACACACACATACATATACATACATACATACATTTTTTAATTTTAAATTGTTGGTCTTTTTTTTTTTTTTTTTCTGTTTTATAGCGCAAAAAAAAATAAAAAACACAGAGGAGAAATAAATACCACCGGAAGAAAGCTCTATTTGTGGGGAAAGGACACCAAAAAATCTATTTGGGTACAGCGTTGAACAACCGCGCAGTTGTCCATTAAAGTAACACAGTGCCGAATTGCAAAAAATGGCCTGGTCATTAAGGGGGTAAAACCTTCCGGCCCTTAAGTGGTTAAATAGATGCCTCTAAATCCCTTCTTCCAGTTATCTTCAGGCTGGTCTGGTGACTCCTGGCCGCTCTGCTACTGTGATTTAGGGCTACAGGGGGAGCAGTCGAGATCTCCCTCTGACGTCGACCGGGAGGTCACGTGGTCGCTTGGCGCCTCCCACTGTAGCCCTGGATCGTAGTAGCAGAGCATCCCGGAGTCACCTGACCGGCCGGAAGATAACTGGAAAAAGGTGTGTAGAGTTATTTATTTAAACAAACACTTATACAGTGAGTTATCGCCGGGTAAAGGAGAGGGACTGCCAGGATATTTTGTAAAGGTTCTTTTTACTTTTTACTACAAATAGCGACAGGAAGGGGGGGCGGAGACAGCTCACACAGAAGCTGATAGGCAGAGAGGGAGGGTGTGAGGAGGACAGGAGGGTTGTGGAGGATGGAGGCACATAAGCAAAGCATGGTGATCGGGGCTCAGCAGCCATGATGATCGTGGTCAGGACACAAAGCGGGACACAGGAAATGGAAAGATCAGCCGGGTTTTTTTCTACAGTTTAGAGAGAGGCAGATTAGACCGCACATGCAATGTGCTGTTTATTCTGCTATAAATGTCTTTATTATTATTTATTTGTTTTTTAAAGCAGGACTAAACCCCCTGTACACATCGGGGCAATTTTACATGCCAAATCGCAGCCTATTCCCAGTTACAGCAACGATCCGAATTTGTGCTGCCGCAACGATTTCCAAATGTAGTTACACTACACAGATGTCTTTTAAATCGCCTCAAAACTCGCACGATTTCAAACCTGCCTCCAATGTGAACAAGGGCTGAAGGTATTTTCATAAAGCTTGTCTCGTTTACAATAAAACCTGCCCCCCCCCCTGCCTGCTCGCAGCTTTCTGTGTCATGTAAACGGAGCTGCACAGGCACGGCCTCAGTGTGCCAGGATGACTGACTCCTGTACATACACAAAAGTTATGTTATTCTGCACCGGCCAACAAAGATGTCTGGAGATCAGCATTTGGGGAGAAGATGCCGTTAAGGGACACCTTGCGGAATTGTTGTGACTTTAGTTCCACTTATTTTATATATACACTTAGAATTATTGCCAGTTCTCTGATTAGGAAACTGGTGGTAATTAGAGTAAGGCTTCTTTCACACGGTCCGCCTCCGCAGGCGGATCCGTGTTGCTCAGCGGGGATCGATCCGCGATCCCCGCTGAGCCGGGCGGATGACAGCTCCGTCTCCGCTTGCGGAGAGGGAGGTGTCTCAGCACCCGCTGCCCTCTATGGGGGATCAGAGGAGAGCGGACCGCTTGTCCGCTCTCACCAGATCCACTCCGCTCCGATTACTGAACGGATGGAAAAATAGGGTTTCCATCCGTCCAGATTTCAGCACAGAATCGGATGCGGATGGCAGCGGGTGTCAGCAGAGGTGACCTCCACTGACACCCGCTGCCCCATAGAGCTGCATGGAGGATCCGATCAGATCCACCTAAAAAACTGACAGGCGGATCTGATCGGACCGCCCGTGTGAAAGAGCCCTTACTCTGATCAAGCGTAGAGAGATACCACCTAGCATTGCACTGATACTATTATTGGTGCCGATACTAAGTATTTGCATGAGTACTTGTGCAAATACTCTGATACTAAAATCTATACTTTCAAGTCCGCAGACAGTACTGGGTTCACATTTGCGTGGGGCTGGTTTCCGTGTGATTTGTAAAAAGAGTCCGGTGCGATTTTACTCAGGTGTGAATTTTTAAAATATATGAAACTGGGAATTGCATCTGAACTGGACTGAAAATTGTACAGAGGCCAGCCTGCCCGTCTCCATAGAAAGCTGGCTTGGTTCCTATGTCATGTGAATCGTATGCGGTTCAAAAGGCATCCAATCTGCATATATATGAACCGTGTCTAACTGCCGCCTTAAAACAGAGTTCTCCCCCTGTCCTCCTCCAAAATATATAAAGCCAGCAGATACAAATAGTGTTAGGGTACTTGTCTAGGCATCCAGCGGTGTCCTCACCCGAGCAAATTCTTGAATCCGCTCTCTGGGGATGGTGCAGCCATCTCAGCTAAGGGAAACCGGCTTCCAGTGAAGCCTTGCGGCTTCACAGATGGTTCCCTACTGCACATACACAAATTGTGCTGTGCTCTGTGAATGGGCCAGCTGCAGAGAGAAAGGGGAGCCGAACTTCTGGCTCACTTCACCACAGCAAACTGATCCAGAAGTGGCAGCGGGTTCCTGTCAAAACTGGGTACCCACTCTTCCCAAAAGGTGCCAAATGTGGCAGCAAAGGGGTGGGGGGGGGGGAGCGTCAGACAAGGGGGCTGACCAATGTTGTGATGTGAACAGGGCACATAGAAAACAATTGTTTTCTTTGTCACCTTGAGAAAAACCTCTATCTCTGCATATTGTGTGAGCAAAATGCAGGTCAAATCTGTGATTATTTTTTTTTTTTTTTTTTTTTTTAATGCACATGGTGTGAATGAGGTATTAAAGGAATTGTAAAGGGAGAAGGTATTTTTTTTTATCTTAATACTTCTAAGATAAAAAAAAAAAAAAAAAACTGTGTGCAGCAGCCCCCCTAATACTTATCTGAGCCATTTTTTTTTTTTTTTTGAGCCAATCTTTATTCAGCGATGTTGCAGGAGTTTCGCAGCTGCCTGGGACTACCCTCCTCATTGGTGATTGGCTCCCGCTGCTGTCAATCAGCCAATCAGGAGAGAGGGGGGGTGGCTCCAGGTCGCAGCTCCGTGTCTGTTTGACTGCGACTCGGCTCGGGTGCCCCCATAGCAAGCTGCTTGCTGTGGAGCCACTCAACAGAAGGGAGGGGCCAGGAGTACTGAAGAGGGACCCGAGAAGAAGAGGAGGATCCGGGCTGCTCTGTGCAAAACCACTGCACAGTGCAGGTAAGTATAACATGTTTGTTTTATTTTTTTTTAAAGGCTTTACAATCACTTTAATCTCTACAGTATTTCAGCAATTTATCTGATTTGGTAGAACAGCAGCTTCAATTTTGCTCTAGTTTTTTTTTTTTTTTGCTTCAGCTTTTGTAAATCATATTAGTCTGGACTAATGGTTAATGTATGTTTAAACTCTCATGGAAATTTCACATACGTTTTTTTAACATGTTATTTCAGATGTTCCGTTCTAACTTTTAAAATCTGTAGTGTTTGTTAAAAGAATATACAGCAGCTTAGCTAACTTGAAGGTCCTGCAGTTAGCCCCATTCACACAGGTGTTTTTTCACAATTCCTGCATCTTCTGGTGCTTCTATTTAGAAATAAATAAAAACCAAAAATACACAATTTTGCTCATGTACGTGTGTGTAAAAACGTGCGAAAAAAAAAGTTTCAATCGCTTTACTTAAAAGATCAAGTTCACCTTTTGACAAAAAAAATAATAAATGTACTTTTTTTTTGCAGGTAAAAAAAATGTGCATTTATTATTTTTTGTTTCTGGGGCCTGTAAAGCATTGCACCAGCGATTAGTAGATGGCTGATGACATGCAGGTCTCCTGCAGATCTGTCAGAATATCGGCTTCCTTCTGACAGGAAAAATGATTGAACTACCACAACACTCACAGCACCATGGTAGTTCATTGAAAACTACAAGCCGACAGCCGCAAATGATTACCACACCTTGTAGTTTTCGCTGTGAATGAGTGACATGGCCGGGTCTTTTAAAAATGTTGACAGCTATTTGTGGGAAGAAGATACACCCCCCCCCCCACCCGTACCTCCCGGAAGGGGTGCGGGGCCCGGTGCATTCATTACATGTTACACCCTGAATATGGGTGTAACATATTAACCACATGCCGACCCCTTACTATATATAAACGGCAGCAAGGTGGCTCTCCTGCGCAAACCAACGTAGTGGTACGTCGGTCGCGCGCGGGAGGCTAGGGGGCGAGCGCGCCGCCGGTGATGCACTCCCGCCCCCACTCGGGAGCGGGGAAGCCAATGCGTGTGTCAGGCGGCTCCAATTGCCGCCTGACACCCACGATCGCTCCCCGCTGAGAGAGGACGGTTGGCTGTTGTAAACACAGCCAACCGTCCTTCTCCCTGGGATGATCACAGAGCTCATGTTATCCTTCTATATAGAAATTGCATAGATAATGTTCAAAGGCTGTGAATCCACACAACAACATACTGAATGTGCACTGGATACATGGAAACACAAGTGAATTAATCTAAAAAGGAACATTTGGGTACATTGTATCAACCTGAAAATAAACAGAAAGCTGTTGAACAATAGAATAGAAATAAGAAAAAAAAGTCCAGTCCCTTGTGTGAAAAAAAAAAATTTCACTGCCAGTGAAAAAGTGATTCTGTCAAGTGAATTGATTCAATGAAATGATGGCTGCTTACCAAAAGGCTGCGGATAAGCAGCAATGAATAACCAGACTTTACAGTACAGTTAGACCCCTTCCGCTCACTTATTCCAGACCGACATCCAAATTAGGCCAGCTGATAGACTCCATAGACATTATGGGACATGTGCTGAAACAAAGGGGGGGGGGGCTAATAGTGCAATAACTTATTAATAAAAAAAAAAAAAACATTTTTAAGAAGTATTGCACTTACATCCTTATCGCCAAAAGAAAGCAAATGGTACACGATGATAGCAAGCATGGCCGCCTGCAGTGTGGACTGTACGAAGTGACAGGCGCTTGCTCCTTTCAACGCGTTTCCCCTCAGTACATTTTATGGCATCTACTCTCTTCAGATCTTAGTAGCTCATGCTTGCATTTACACACTAACAAATTAGTCAGAGAAGTGATTTCCCTCCCTGTTTATGTCTTTGCAGTGTTCTCCCTAGAAGGTGTTTTTTATGTTTCCTAGGTGGGATAAGGGAAAAAAAAAAAAAAGCTGCTAGGAGGATTAACAGAAATAGGCTAGATATAGCTGAAATACATTGTGGAAATTATCATATGATTTCACGTTTTGACCATAGATACACTTTAAAGTGGTTTTAACCACTTTACAACCGGAGGATTTTGCTGTCTTCCGTCCAGGCCACTTTTTGCGATTCGGCGCTGTGCAACTTCAACTGACAATTGCGCGGTCGTGCGACGCCGTACCCAAACGAAATTTACGTCCTTTTTTTCCCACAAACAGAGCTTTCTTTTGGTGGTATTTGATCACCTGTGCGATTTTTTACTTTTTGCGCTATAAACAAAAAAAGAGCGTTTATTTTGAAAAAATAACAATATTTTTCACATTTTTTTATATGAAATTCCCCCCAAAAAAGATGTAAAAACCAATTTTTTTAAAAGTTTTTGGCCAATTTGTTTTATGCTACATATGTTTGGTAAAAAAAATCGCAATAAGCGTATTTTGATTGGTTTGCGCAAAAGTTATTGCGTTTACTAACAAAGGGAAAGATTTCTGTCATTTTTGGTGTTTTTTTTTTAACGCGTAATGGCGGCGATCTGCGATTTTTTTTTTTTTTGCGGGACTGCGACATTGCGGCGGACAGACCGGACCCCTGACTGACATTTTTGACACTTTTGGGGGTACCAGTGACATTACTGCAGTAATCAGTGCTATATATATGCACTGTTACTGTAAAAATGACACTGGCAGGGAAGGGGTTAATGTATGCCTGGTGCTTACTGACGTGTAGGGGGGGAGGTGACTATGTGATTCATGGACAGATCGGATGTCCAGCTATGCTGAACAGTCCGATCTGTCACTCCCTGTCACTATGGAGATCCGCCCGCTGTGTTTACACACAGCGGGCGGATCTCCAGACTCGATCCCCGACGATCGGGTAAGAGCAGCGGCGATCGCCGCTGCTCCTCCCCTGGCCCGACTCCCGCTGTGAATGAAAACAGCGGGAGCGAGCCTCCGGCGGCGCGCAAGCGCCGCCCAGAAGGGGAGGAGTCCAGTCACGTTAATACTACGTGGCTGGACGATAACGAACCACTCTGCCGCAGTAGTATTACTGTGAGCGGTTGCAGAGTGGTTAAAGGCAGAAGAGATTTTTTTTTTTTTTTTACCTTATGCATTCTTTGCATTAAGGTAAAAAAAAAAACACCTTCTGGGTGCAGCTCCCCCATAATACTTACCAGAACCCCATCTCGATCCAGAAATAGGCATGAGAGCAGAGGCTCTCCTGCCCGGTTGCGCTCTCCTTTTTGGCTCACACAGCAGTGGGAGCCATAGTCTCCTACTGCTGTGAATCACAACCAGTAAACCAGTAAACCAATTGGGGGGGGGGGGGGTGAGCCTCACTCTGTGTGTGAATGGACAATTTCACAGGGGCATGGCTCAGGAGTGAGCCTGCTCGAGTGCCCCCATAGCAAGTGGCTTGCTATTGGGGGGCACTCAGTAGGGGGGGGGGAGGTGCGGGCGGGGGACCCGAGAACAGTAGGATTGGGGCTGCTCCGTGCAAAATCACTGCACATAGTAGGTAAGTATAACATGCTTGATTTTAACCACTCTACTACCGCTCACGGTAATACTACTGCGGCAGAGTGGCTCGTTCCCGTCCAGTCACGTAGTATTAACGTGACTGGACTCCTCCCCTTCTGGGCGGCGCTTGCGCGCCGCCGGAGGCTCGCTCCCGCTGTTTTCATTCACAGCGGGAGTCGGGCCAGGGGAGGAGCAGCGGCGATCGCCGCTGCTCTTACCCGATCGTCGGGGATCGAGTCTGGAGATCCGCCCGCTGTGTGTAAACACAGCGGGCGGATCTCCATAGTGACAGGGAGTGACAGATCGGACTGTTCAGCATAGCTGGACATCCGATCTGTCCATGAATCACATAGTCACCTCCCCCCCTACACGTCAGTAAGCACCAGGCATACATTAACCCCTTCCCTGCCAGTGTCATTTTTACAGTAACAGTGCATATATATAGCACTGATTACTGCAGTAATGTCACTGGTACCCCCAAAAGTGTCAAAAATGTCAGTCAGGGGTCCGGTCTGTCCGCCGCAATGTCGCAGTCCCGCAAAAAAAAAAAAAAAATCGCAGATCGCCGCCATTACGCGTTAAAAAAAAAACACCAAAAATGACAGAAATCTTTCCCTTTGTTAGTAAACGCAATAACTTTTGCGCAAACCAATCAAAATACGCTTATTGCGATTTTTTTTTTACCAAACATATGTAGCATAAAACAAATTGGCCAAAAACTTTTAAAAAAATTGGTTTTTACATCTTTTTTGGGGGGAATTTCATATAAAAAAATGTGAAAAATATTGTTATTTTTTCAAAATAAACGCTCTTTTTTTGTTTATAGCGCAAAAAGTAAAAATCGCACAGGTGATCAAATACCACCAAAAGAAAGCTCTGTTTGTGGGAGAAAAAGGACGTAAATTTCGTTTGGGTACGGCGTCGCACGACCGCGCAATTGTCAGTTGAAGTCGCACAGCGCCGAATCGCAAAAAGTGGCCTGGACGGAAGACAGCAAAATCCTCCGGTTGTAAAGTGGTTAAAAATGACAACCTTTAGAATCACTTTAAGTAAGAATTGTAAAGGGTTCCAAATATATAAAGATTTAACTAGTTGTGTACACTGTAACCGTAGACACTGCAAAAACAGGGTGTATGTTAGGGCTTGACAAATTTGCTTTAAATTCTAGGAGCCAGCTGCTATTGCCTCCTCAATGCCTGTCAATTGTCTCTGAAAATAAATCTGTGTGTGAATTGCTTTTCACAGGAGTGGCAGTCTTTTTTAAACAGAGACTCAGAGCAGCAGAAGGGGCATTAGTGCAGTTGTCAAGGGAGAGGTGGTGTTTATACTTACCAATTTTCCAGCCTCTAGCGTGCATGCATGTATGTACTCCAATTTGTCACCTGTCCTGCACACCTTCACATACGCACAGAAAGCATGCGCGTGTGTCCATCAGCGGGTGAAGTATAGTTGGTGGCTGATGGAGCAGGCACAGCAGAGATTGGATAGATTATAAGGAGGCAGGGCAAATCATTGGGCTCTTAAGCAAATTGTACTGTTACTCCAAATAGAGACATGTATACTTAAATGGACACACACACAAAAAAAAAAAAAAAATCCATCAGTCTTAAATGTAGTCAGCAGGATGGACAATAAAATCCAGACTGATCTATAATCAGAAATGACACTTGTCTTCATATGTTAGAAGGCAGCATTATCCATACAGTCCAAGGTAGCTATGAAGGGTTAACCAGATATACAAGCAGGCGCAAAAGCCTGCAGATGTTAAGGTGTAAAGAGTTAATCATTTGACCATTTAGACACCCAGCACTTAAATGAAGCAGAGTAGATAAGCACAGTCCTCCCCTAGCATCCAAGGACAGGGTTAATTGCCAGAGTCTCAGTTGCTGATAGCAGTGTAGGAGAAACAAGATAAGAATTGGTATGTTACTCTCACCCCCTCCAGGATATATGTAGCTACTGTATTTCTACCTGTGCTCTCTGCTGAAGCCACAATCCAACTGTCCTTGGTGGCTCCATGTGCACCTGGGATCACAACACAGGAGTGGGCGGGAGGAGGAGAAGCTGACCAGCTAGGAGATTATCAACAGGCACCGTCCCCTGGGGTACATTTGGAAAATAAGTGTGACCAGGTTGGTAGACAAGGGACTACCATATCCTGGAAAATGGGGATTTAATTGTGCGCATATATATATATATATATATATATATATATATATATATATATATATATATATATATATTAACCAAAAAGCCATAAATTGACAAAGAAATCACATTTATTAAAATACAGACAATATAATATACACAGAATTTTTTGTTTTTCAAGGAATAGAACAGTATATCTGTAATCCACATATAAAATCTGCTGGTTGACCGACGCGTTTCGCTGAATTAGCTTCCTCAGGGTCCACGTAATATATATATGACAGAGAGATTTTCTAAAATGAACAATGATGCAAACCAATATACAATGCATATTATATTTGAAATAGACATAAATACTATCAAATATAAATAAAATAATACATCGTAAAAGACTAGGAAAGGAAAAACAAATTAATTAATATAAACAAATGAATAAAATATACATTATATGTGTATGTATGTATGTATGTATGTATGTGTGTGTATATATATATATATATATTTTAAATATATATAATTTAAAATATATTGGGTAAAAAAAAATTTAGGGAGAGGGGATGTGACCAGCTCCCTGTCTCCTCTAACGTCTGTGTGGAGGGGAGGGGGGGGGGGGAACTATCGGCGCATGCTCTGGGCTACATAAGAGAGAGACATTCTCAACACTACCGCCTGCAACCCTGGCAGTGAATAGGCTGACAAGCCCAGGCACCAGAATTCAATTTAGAGTCGCCATGGCGACCTGGCGCCTGGGGTTTGTTCGAGTCCTGGTGTATGTAGTACACCTTGTCCTTCTGGCCCTCTCACACTTCCCGGTACCTCCTGACTGTTGACAGTTGGGAGTTGCTGTATAAATACAGTACCTGTACAAACTGCTGCTTTCATCTGACACAGTGGTTATAATCTCTGTTCAGACTTGGGATAGAGAGATACAAAGCAACATTGTTAGTTTTTTGCATCTTTTTTGATTCATCTTTTCTGATTCGTACATCTGCAGACCAAAGGGATGAGCTTCTGTCTGCATATGATGTCACTTGAATATTTTTTTTTTTCGTTTGTATATAAAGTGATTGTAAAGGTAAAAAAACAAAAACAAACGTACATACTTATCTGCTCTGTGCAATTAAATTGGACAGAGCAGCCCACAAACCTCCTCTTTTCGGGTTCCCTGCCCGCGCTCCATGCCCATACCTTCTGTCCAGTGTCCCGTGGGAAGCCGCTTCTGCGTCCATTGACACAGTCAGACTCGGCCCCGCTCCCTTATCACTGGCTTTGATTGCGAGCACTGGGAGCCAATGGCTCCCGGTGCCCCAGCGAGACCCGGAAGTAAGAGCAGAGATGAGCTGCAAATGTGCATGGTGCACAATGCAGGATCGAACGAGGGCTCTGGTAAGTAAAAGGGTTGGGGGGGGGGAGGGGGGGTGAGGAGGGATGCTGACACCTAAACATTTTTTTACCTTAATGCAAGGAATGTATTAAGGTAAAAAATGTTTAGGCTTTACAACCAACTTTAACCTTGCAATGCTTTGTACCGGAATCATAAGTGTGTCTTTTTAAATGGAACAAATTATAGAATAAAATGTATCGTTTTTTTCCCCCAGTAATACTAAAGGCTAAATCTGATTAAAGTGTGTGCGTATATTGAAAAAACAAATTTTTGTTACATTTTTTTTTTCTATGGATTGTATTAAAAATAAAAAATGCAAGAAAATGCCATAAAACAAAAGCCTTGTTTGTCCTTAAAAACTATATTTCTTTATTCTATTACAAAATGACATGACAAGTTACTGCCAAATCTATAGACTCTTAATGGAAATGTAAAATTGCTCTAGTGTACAGTTGTGGGTGCTGAAGTGGTTAAAATTCTGTGAAATACAGGGAACATTTACAGTACCCCAAATTGTAAGTAGGCAACACATTACCCCTTACAGCTGGCTCCCACTTGCTCAATAAGGGGTTCTTAATGCTGCAAGCATTTCCTGAGCTTTCTGAAAATGCGATCACTGTGGTTAATTATAAACGGTGACATGGAGTTGTTGGTGACTGCATGGGGAGTATGGTCCCAGCACAAAACAGTGGCAGCAGGTTAAAAAAAAAAAACTCTCTAGAATTAGCCCCGGTTCGCACTTGTGCGTGTGCGGGGTTCGCATGTAATGTCGGAGCGCACTGCTCCGACATTACATGCGATCAGCTGTGCGGTGCGAGTTTAGCCATACTAACTGTATGGCTAAATTCGCATCGCTCCCGCAGCAAACACGCACAGGAGGCATTTTTGCAGCCGCATCAGGATCGGATCGCACAGCGGTTCACACTTGTGCGATCCGATCCTGTGCGAACTGCACGATCGCACTGCGATATGCGATCAAACTGGGGGTGTCGTTAAGATTACATTGACACCCCCAGCGTATCGCATATGGCAGTGTGAACTGCCGGGGGTGCGTGTGCGATGCGGGAACAGGCTGCGAATTCGCAGCCTTCCCGCATCGCATATATGTGAACCGAGCCTTAAACCCAGAATATGACCCTAAAATTATTCTTCTACCTCTAACTTGCATAGAGATACCTAGTATGTGGTGTTTATACATAACAGTATCTCACAAAAGTGAGTACAACCCTCAAATTATTGTAAATATTTTATTATATCTTTTCGTGTGGCAACACTGAAGAAATGACACACTTTGCTACAATGTAGTAGAAAGTAGTGAGTGTACAGCTTGTATAACAGTGTAAATTTGCTGTCCCCTCAAAATAACTCAACACACAGCCATTAAAGTCTAAACCGCTGGCAACAAAAGTGGGTACACCCCTAACTGATAATTTTGACGGTGGCGGGTATCAGACCCCTGGCCTTCTCATCCAACTCGTGACCAAGGACCAGGCAATCTCACACCCTGCCGTCACTTGCTTAACAATGCCACTCTCAGCTGCACACCACAATCCAGATGCCCCCAGGCTGAGAGCGATTGTCACCGGGCTAATTAAGCAATTAACCCTTTCTCTGCCACCACCGCTACGTTTGAGCCCAGCGGACGCTCGTAATTTTAGAAATACCAATTATGACTTTAGAATAATCATCTGTAACACGCGCTGTCACCGCAGACAGTAATGTCCAGAGGATTTATTCTAGACAGTAGCGCTCTTCAAGAGGAAGGTTCTTTGGTTAGCTTGCGTTTAAGAGCTTTAGGGACAAGATTAACACTTTTCAAAATAAGGTTTAATAATAATAAAAAAGGTTAAAAATTGGTGCAAATAAAAATATTTACAGAAAAATGGGTTACAAAGAAATAGAGACACAATTCAGCAATTTAGAAAAATAAGATAAAGAATTAGAAATAATAATACTTGCAGTCAATGTCCTTGTATTATCAGAGTTTCAGAAGCTGAGCCGGTTCCCAAAAGTGATAGATGTTTCTTGGTTTGATGGTTTAGGAGAACAGAACAAATCTGCTTCTCTCCTTTTTTCTCTGAGACCGCAGGGGGTGTCACCAGAGGTCCTTGACCAATAAACACAGTGGCCATGGGCGGCCCTAAGATTAGACAATGCCAAGGACCTCCCGTATAGACAGATTTATAACAGAATTCATATCTTCCAATATCTACCAGCTGCCTTCTTGAAACTGATAGATTATTGTGCGGCATTGAATTTTACATCCATAGATACCAGACACAGGTTATCTCCAAGTAATCTCTGACCCGTAAGGCGTCTGATAGCTAGCTTGTCTTCCATAGGAGCGAACGTGATCATGTAGGATCTTAATTCAATCTGTATTTTATTTCTTATCCAAATATATATACCTTTTTGTTAATGTGTCATGTTCCTGTCTGCATTTATGAATTGGGAATAAATTGTTAGATGTATGGGTACATCTCTAATTGAACAGTTGGCTGCGGAATTTACAACTCGGCTACAACATCTGCCAGGATGTGCTGGGATAAGGTTCTTGTATAAGGTTCTTTAAAGTAACAGCTCTTTTGAAGTCCAAGCCCTGCACTCCAGGAATTAACACTGAGGAGGGGGCTGGGGGGAGTGAGTGTCTTTAAAACTGTCATGGCTGCTGGAGTAACACAAAATGGTTGCTTGACAAAATGGTGTCCCAGTGCAGGATACCATTACAATAATGTCCACATTGGGCCCAAAGTGTCACTATTTTGTGTGGCCACCATTATTTTCCTGCACCGCCTTAATCCTCTTAGGCATGGAGCTCACAAGAGCTTCACAGGTTGCCACTGGATTCCTCTTCCACTCCTCCATGATAACATCACAGAGCTGTAGATGTTAGAAACCTTGCGTTCCTCCACCTTCTGTTTGAAGGTGCTCAATAGGGTTAAGGTCTGGAGACATGCTTGGCCAGTCCATCACCTTTACCCTCAGCTTCTTTAGCAAGGCAATGGTCATCTTGGAGGTGTGCTTGGGGTCCTTATCATGTTGGAATACTGCCCTGCAACCAAGTCTCCAAAGGGAGGGGATCATGCTCTGCTTCAGTATGTCACAGTACATATTGGCATTCATGGTTCCCTCAATGAACTGTAGCTCCCCAGTTTCGGCAGCACTCATGCAGGCCCAGACCATGACACTTCCACCACCATGCTTGACTGTAGGCAAGACACACTTGTCTTTGTACTCCTCACCCGGTAGCCACCACACACGCTTGACCCCATCTGAACCAAATAAGTTTATCTTGGTCTCATCAGAACACAGGACGTGGTTCCAGTAATCCATGTCCTTAGTCTGCTTGTCTTCAGCAAACTGCAGGCTTTCTTGTGAATCATCTTTAGAAGAGGCTTCCTTTTGGGACGACAGCCACGCAGACCAATTTGATGCAGTGTGCCGCGTATGGTCTGAGCACTGACAGGCTGCCCCCCCCCCCCCCCAACTCTTCAACCTCTGCAGCAATGCTGGCAGCACTCATACGTCTATTTCCCAAAGACAACCTCTGGATGTGACGCTGAGCACATGCACTCAACTCCTTTGGTCCACCATTGCGAAGCATGTTTAGAGTGGAACCTGTCCTGGTAAACCACTGTGTGGTCTTAGCCCCCATGCTGCAGCTCAGTTTCAGGGTCTTGGCAATCTTCCTATAGCCTAGGCCATCTTTATGTAGAGCAACAATTCTTTTTTTCAGATAGTTCTTTTTGCCATGAGGTGCCATATTAACCTCCAGTGACCATTATGAGAGAGTGAGAGCGATAACACCAAATTTAACACACCTGCTTCCCGTTGACACCTGAGACCTTGTAACACGAACGAGTCACATGACACCAGGGAGGGAAAATGGCTACACTGTTAGGCTTCTTTCACACGGTCTCTGTAAGCGGATCCGTGCTGCTCATCGGGTGATCGATGCACAGATCTCCCACTGGGCAGGCAGGTGACAGCGCCCTATCCGCTCTGTGTGCGGAGAGGGAGGTGTCAGAGCCCCATGCATCTCTATGGGGGAATCGGGAGAGAGCAGTCCGCCTGTCCGCTCTCATCCGATTCCCATGGACAGATGGAAAATAGGGTTTCCATCCGTCTGGATTTCGCGGACAGGATCGGATGCGGATGGCAGCAGGTGTCAGCGGACAGGTCTCCTCCGACATCCGCTGCCCTATAGGGATGCATGGGGGATCCGATCAGATCCGCCTAAAAAACTGACAGGCGGATCTGATTGGATCGCTCGTGTGAAAGGACCCTTATACAAGCTGTACACTCACTACTTTACATTGTAGCAAACTGTCATTTCTTCAGTGTTGTCACATGAAATCTACAATAAAATATTTACAAAAATGTGAGGAGTGTACTCACTATTGTGAGATACTGTATGTGTCCTAAGTGTCTGGTCTTTGTAACTTTCCTTTTTAGTACAGTAACACTTAAGTAAGCCATGTATGGAGTGAATTTCTTTCCTGCAACCACAAGTTTCACAGACAGTGTTGACAGCCTTCCCATACATGGTTCAAATCTCGTCCGGTTCCTGCCCGGCCGGTGTTCTGTCGAATAGTGCATCGCGTCGGATAATGCCTCTGACAATCTGCGCATGCGCAGTACGAAACGTCACTCTAGCTGATCTATTGATCAGCTGGCGTGATGTCAACCCTGTGCATGCGGAGATTGTCGGAGGTCTGCAAAGTACGGAGGGAGAATCTAATTGTCTGATTCTGCCTCACTCTCTCTGCGCATGCGAGAGACTCCAGCAACGGCATCCGCCCTGCAAAGATATGCGCAGTGTTAACGTCATGCCAGCTGATCAATAGCTAAGCTGGAGTGATGTTATGTACTGCGCATGCACAGATCTCATCTGAGGCATTATCCGGTGGGATGCACTATTTGACTGAACACTGTCCTTATTGGGGTCCCCCCCCCCTTATTTCCTAAGTGCTGAAAATTAAAAAGCAAAAAAAAAAAAACTACACACTGGGCCTGAAATACTAATAGATCTAGGAATACTACTATGAATCAGTGCTGTGTCAACAGACAAATCCTGCACTCACAGATGTCGCATTTCTCTTATTGTCTTCCAGGGCAGCATCTGAGAGAGGCTCCTCCCACCTGAAACAGGAAACACAATAGTCCATTATAAAAATGTCAGTCATACCTGCGTGCCTCAGTGAGTGTGTTTTCCCTGGACCCACAGGAGCTGCAGCAGTTTTTTTTTTTTTTTTTCCAGTCTCTGTGCTAACTGCAGGGGACTCCCTGGCCAGCTTCCCATCCAGCCCAGAGGGGTTTAGGTTTGCAGAAAAGGGGCAGCAAGTTGGGCCAGTTGGCCTTGGCCTGAAGTTTCGCCCCTACTGAGGGGCATTCAACCATCCCCCAGCTGCATTGAATGCCAGTGCCATTCCCCCCACAGAATCGCCGCATTTGCACCTGGCACCGGCCGTCAGCCCGGGCCCCATGTGAAGCGAGCAGCCTCCCACCGACAGCCCTGTCATTCTGGTAAACTGGAGTCAACGCTGCCTGGAGGAGCAAGATGGCAGCGGGCGCTTGATTTCTAGCAGCTCCTTGTGCTCTCAGCATTTCCAGTCGGCAGCCCTGTTGGTGTAGGCTGGAGCCCCGGAGCCAGACAATAGAGCGGGGCACTTCTGGTCATGTAATTTCCAGGTGGCACGATTTTCAAAAAAGGAAAGAGAAAAAAAAGGAAGAGGCAGATGAACCCCCTCCTCAATGGAACAGGTGGGAGGAGGATAGCAGTGGCAGTGAAGGTATGTCCACCAACCGCCATGGGGTTAGTTGGGGGTGGGGCTGGAGCAGGAAGCAGTTAAAAAGCCACTAAGTAGAGGCTCTCAGGTGCTTACCATGTCGTACGCTTCCCCATTCTGCCCTGCAGATCCTGCATGTCAGGACAGCTCCAAGGTAAGCCAGAACACTCTGGAGTTTCCTCTGTCTCTACCTCTCTACAAACGGTTCTTTGTGCATGGCAACTGCCTATCTCACTGGGTTCTATGTGCTTACTTGCAAAGACCCCAAAAGAGAAAAGGGCAAAGACCAGCAGCAAGGCATGTGCCTTTTGCGATCGCCAGGTTCCCACAGAATGGAAAAAGCCATTATGCCAGAAATGGATCAACAAAACTGAGTTTCCTTTAAAGATATGCTCAACCCCTTCGAAAATGAAATAAAGCACGATTGGGCCACTATGCTCGGCTATAGAAAAGCTGGAGGTTCCAGCCAGACCAGTACCCTGTCTACCAGCAGGCCATAAAGATATGCTCAACTCCTTCGCAAATGAAATTAAAAAGCACAATTGGGCCACTATGCTCGGCTTTAGAAAAGCTGGAGGTTCCAGCCAGACCAGTACCCCGTCTACCAGCAGGCCATCCCTCCCTTCATGTAGCAGGGAAGAGGTGGACCAAACAGAGCAGGAAGCTGATTCAGATGACTCCGATTCAGAATCTGAAGACCGCCTATGTTCAGATTCAGATGATGAAGATCAAGCATCAGAAGGCACCCTTATTTTCTTAGAAGACACGGATAGTCTGCTGAAAGCCATAGCAGACACGTTGGGCATCAAAGAGCAGAAAATGGGGAAGGTTTTCTAACACTATAAGATGTATAAAGGCTTATGCCCCGTACACACGCGTCGATAGTTGGCTGTGAATTTTCGGCCAACGTCCGATCGGCTGATTTTTCGGCTTGTTAGTATGATGCTTTCGACAACCGACTCCGACTTGTCGGCCGAATAAAATCTGGTGTGCAGGCTATAAAATTTTTGTTGGCCGTCAACACAACGGCCGATTTTCCGTCAGTACAGATTTCGGCAGAACTTCTGAAGTTGATTTTTGTTGGCCGAGAAAATTCGTGTGCAGTCTAGAGCACATTTCAACCAACACAACAACACTGGACAAAAGATGGCCGATAATCGTTGCGTGTGTACGAGGCATTACAACTGAAAAAAAACAAACATTCCCGATACATCAGACTCTGAAAAGCGTAGTCAAGAAGGAATGGGAAGAGCCAGAAAAGAAGCTTTTTATGCCAGCTGTTATTAAGTGCAGATACCCCTTCACAGAGAAGGATCCGAAATCTTGGGTGCAAAGTGCCCTAAAGTGAATGCCTCCCTCACCAGAGTTGCAAATAAGTCTGACTTAGCCTTTGACGACTCCGGGACCCTAAGACCCCGTTCACACTGGGGCCACCTGTCAGGTGACCTGGTCGCCGTAGGTCGCCTGGCATAGAGAAGCTGTGGACCCATTCTAATAGGAGCGACACAAGTCGCTCCGACTTAGAAAAAGGGTCCGGAGCTTCTTTGGGGCGACCTGGAGCGACCTGCATTGACTTCAATGTTATGAAGTCCGTGCCGGCCGCTCCGAGGTCGCGGTGCGAGCCGCGCGCCGTGACCTGTGAGGTTGCCCCGGGAAGTCGGATCGCCCCAGTGTGAACGGGGCCTTAGTGATCCCATTGACAAGAAAATGGAGGGCCCTGTGGCAGACGTTGTGGGAAGGGAACATCGCTTCCAAACATTGTGCGGAATCCCCTTCACAGGCGATTTACTGTTCGAACCAGACTTTTGGACAGACCCGCAGCCAAAAATTAAAGGGTTTCCTTAAACCAAAAAGAAGCAGGGGAAAGCAGTGGATTTAATAAAATGGGACCAAAGAAGTGCTCGACACAACAAAACAAAAAAAAAAGGCAAGGGAAATGTCATCCTTAAGCCTTCCATCCCAAGAAACAAAAAGCAATGACGGCCTCCAGGTGAGGGGCAGATGGGCGACTTTTGCTCATCAGTGGAGGAAGATCACAAAAAACAGATTTGTCTTTCGCGTGATAGCGGAAGGTTACTCGATAGAGCTTTCCACCCGTTCCCCCCCCCCCCCAACTAAGTACCTGGTGACGACACTCCCAAAAAACAGACCACGCAAAGGCCTTTCTATCCGCACTAGAGAACTTACTGAAGTGGAAAGTGATTTGTCACGTCCCACCGAAAGAGGAAGAAGCCATCAGGCAAGCTAAGGCTCATACTGAGCCTCAAACCACTTAACAAAAAGATAAGGTACAAGAGATTCAGGATGGAGTCCATCTACTCAGTCAGGACTATCCTTCAGGTAGGAGTATTCATGGCTACAGTAGATCTGCGAGATGCATTTTTACATGTGCCGATAAAATGGAATCCTCAAAGATACTTAAGATTTGCAGTCCAAGGCCCAGCAACCACTCTACACTTGCAATACCCAGCTCTGCCTTTCTGCATCTCTTCTGAACCCAGGATATTCTCAGAAATAGCAGAAGGCCTAAAAAAACCTGAGACCACAGGGCATAGGCGTGGTATCATACCTAGACAACCTGCTGTTCTAAACCGAATAAGCAGAAAGCCTGGAAGCCAATCTGAGCATGAGCATCTCTTACTTGCAAAGCTTGGCATGGATAGTGAGTGCAGAAAAATCACAATTACCCCCAAGTCAGAGGCTTACATACTTGGGCTACATACTAGATGCCAAAATAACCAAGATTTTTCTAATGGATGTAAAGGTCAGGAAAATCACATTCTGGCCTGGTGGGATAGAAACCCATCATCCCTAGAGACGACTATCCCGGGCCCTCTTTTAGTCAAGAGAACACTTCAGTGGTGGCTCAGCCTGCTTTTTTACCTTGAGGGAATGCAGATAGACGCTCTATCTGGTGCAGATCACTACGGATGCCAGCACCTCCCCATTGGTCCCAAGCCTCCTCAAACATGAGGGGATTAAAAGCCATAAAAGAGGCACTAAAAGCATTCCATTGGGCCATTCAGGGCAGAGATGTCCGGATTTGGTCAGACAATTCAACAACTGTGGCATACCTCAACAGACAAGGGGGACAAAATCTAATTTTTTAATGAGCCTGAGAGAAACAACGCTGTCAGGGGCCAAAAGAAACTTCAGATCCATCTCTGCCATCCATCTGAAGGGAACTGACAACACGCTGGCAGACTTCTTGAGTCGAAAAATCCTAAAGCAGACGGAATGATCCTTAAATCAAGCTCCCTACTGTCTGATTCAGACGGATAAGATAATACTCACCCCACCCCCGCCTTTTCTACCAAAAGTCTCCCAACTTTCCACAGAACACAGAATGTGGTTATCCCCTCTCTTCCGGGTTCGATGGATAGCAAGAAAAGACACATACAACAAGCTAGATGTAAGAAAAATTCTCATAGCTTACCTTGAGAGGATTGAGGAGTAAGGACTGGCACAAATGGTAACATTTTTTTTTCTCTACGCAGAACTCGACAAAGGCAAGCAGGCCTCAAAGTAGGATAGCCAGATGGAAAACGCTTGTTATACAGGCAGCCTACCAAGCACAAAACCTTGCCCCACCGAGTGGAATCAAAGCAAGAGATTGGGCATCCTCAAGCGCAGAGAGGGCCGGGGCAACACCGGAACAGATCTGCAGGGCAGCGACATGGTGGAGCTGCAATACAGTTGCGCAAGGCATTTCCACATTGACCGGCTGTCCAGTCAGGACCAGACATTTGGCCGCAAGGTGCTCCAGACCTTATCCCTTCCCTAGTAAGTATTGCTTGATACATCCTCTCAGATGCTGCCCTGGAAGACCAATAGAGAAAACAGTTAGGCACCTGGTAACTCTTTCTTGAGGTCTTCCAGGGCAGCACTCATTCCTGTCCTAAACGGTACAAAGGATTTTTGTTGATTCATAAGCTGACTGAGGGTTCTTTTGGGGCTTTACTAATACTGAGGCACGTAGGTATGACTGACATTTTTATAATGGTGAACTATTGTGTTTTTCTTGTTTCAGGTAGGAAGAGCCTGTCCCTCAGATGCTGCCCTGGAAGACTTCTTAAAGAGGTTGTAAACCTCAGGGGAAAAAATAAATAAAATCTGAAAGACAAAGGCATAATGAGATAGTAGGCATCGCATACTAGCTCATTCTGAAATACCTTGGAACAAAGCCCTCACAGTGCCGTCCGTTTACTGGTGACACAGCCAACATGTTCGGCCTCCCTGCTTCCTGGTTTTCGTCCTCCAGCCATCTGATTGGGCGACGGTGCAATGACCTGCGCGGCAGTGTTAATTTAGTAGACTAAAACCGACTAAAACGTTTTCGTCGACTAAATTAACACAATTTTAGTCGACTAAAATACGACTAAAACTAAAACAATTCAGATGACTAAAATACGACTAAAACTAAAATGGCATTTTAGTCATAAGACTATAACTAAAACTAAATTGAAAATTGCTGCCAAAATTAACACTGGTGTAGGGCTGTGCTAGTGCATGCTCAAAGCCTAATACCATAAATAATAACATATTCAATTTTTCACTCCAGAACCAGCAGTATTATATAATGAGTTTGAAAATTGTAGCGAAATGCTTAAATAATGCATTACAAATTACAATTGAACTACACCCATTTGATTATAGATGAATTAAATGAGTTTTAGTCGACTAAAATGTAGGATGTTTTAGTCGACTAAAATGTAGGATGTTTTAGTCGACTAAAATGTAGGATGTTTTAGTCGACTAAAATGTAGGATGTTTTAGTCGACTAAATACAACTAAAACTAAAACACTTGCAGAAGACTAAAATGGGACTAAAACTAAAATGTAATTTTAGTCCTAAGACTAAAACTAAATTGAAATTTGCTGCCAAAATTAACACTGCTGCGCGGGAGCTGCCGTTCACGGCACAGGGCTCTGAAGGAACGGCCCGGATGGCCGTTCCAGTAGAGCGCATGGGTCGATGACGTCATCGGCTGCATGCAATGCAAATATCTCCTAAACGGTTCAAGTTTAAGAGATATTTACAGTACCTATAGGTAAGCCTTATTTTAAAGGCTTACCTATGGGTAAAAGTTGGGAGTGGGTTTACAGCCACTGTAAAAAAAAAAAAAAAAAGTTACCAGGTACCTAACTTTTTTTTTTTTTCCCTTACCTGTAAGTACATTGAATTGAATATCTCTTTAAATCTGCACAGTTTAGGAGATTTTTAATACTGCATGCAACCGGTGATGTCAATGGTGCATGCACTCTGAAGGGACAGCATACCCATGCCATGCCTTCAGAGCTCCATTAAACCTGAACGCATAATCACGGCTTGGCCAGTCAGGCGGCCAGAGGATGTGCACTCGGAAGGAAGTACGGGTGAAGATGGAAGCTCTATCAGCGGAGACAGCGTGCCGCTGAAGGGCTTCGTTCTAAGGTATGCATTTTTATATTGTGCTATTATGCAATGCATACTAGCACAATGTGCCATTGTCTTGCAGGGTTTATAAAAAAAAAAAAAGTGTGATTTTACTGCAGGCTCCTTTTTCCCATGGAGTGGGGTCTGCTCAGCAGGGGACCCAAGAGCAAAATCCCCTGCTGAATCAGAGCCGATTGGGATGGATGTCTTTTTTTTTTTTTTTTTTTTTTTTTTCTCTTTTCATCTGTACCTGTTCAGTTTTGTTTATGGCAGGCGCTGGACAGCTATATGGCTGTCTAGATATAAATGAATTCTGCTTTCTGTTTACATCAGGCAAAGTCTGATCTGTCCCCTTTAGGTCTGGGAAAAGGGTGCAGTCCTTTTTTCTGTGGTTTTTTTTTTTTTTCTTTTTTTTCCCCCTCCGATGGACTCGGGGGTAGGTGGGTGTAAACAGACACAAGTTCATTTACATCTGCCTGCCCATAGGGCTGCATGGAGCTACCAATTGTGGTTGCCAGTTATTTTCTGTAACCAATTCTGAAGAATTGAAAAATGAAACGTTAAATAGATATTTCCGTTATGATTTCCATAAGAGTTCACTTGATTCTGGTCTAAATCCCTGATGAGATGGTAGAAGGGCTGCTTGTAGGTCATATGCTGTCAGTGTGGATCGTAACAGTGTACATCCAGGGTTGGAGAGGAGAGTCATTAAAGGACTTTAGACTAAGGGCTCTTTCACACGGGCGATCCGATCACATCCGCCTGTCAGTTTTTTAGGCGGATCTGATCGGATCCTCCATGCAGCTCTATGGGGCAGCGGGTGTCAGCGGAGACACCTCCGCTGACACCCGCTGTCATCCGCATCCGATCCTGTGCTGAAATCTGGACAGATGGAAACCCTATTTTTCCATCCGTTCAGTAATCGGAGCGGAGCGGATCTGATGAGAGCGGACAAGCGGTCCGATCCCCCATAGAGGGCAGCGGGTGCTGAGACACCTCCCTCTCCGCTCTGCAAGCGGAGACGGAGCTGTCATCCGCCCGGCTCAGCGGGGATCGCGGATCGATCCCCGCTGAGCAACACTGATCCGCCTGCGGAGGCGGACCGTGTAAAAGAGCCCTAAAGAAGACAGGCACTGGGGGGTGTATCAGTACACATGCAGGGTTGGGGATAGGAGTCAGTGTGCAATGTACAGTGGATATAAAGTCTACAAAATGTCTACACACCTCTGTTAAAATGTCAGGTTTCTGTGGTGTAAAAAAAAAAAAATGAGACCAATTTAATTTTTTTTTTTTTTTTTTATGTGACCTATTAACTGTACAACTCAGTTGAACAACAAACAAATCTTTTAGATAGGAGGGAAGTAAAATTAAATAACTATAAAATATGGCTGTATTAGTGTGCACACCCTTTAACTAATACTTTGTTGAAGCATCTTTTTGATTTTACAGCACTCAGTCTTTTTTGGGTATGAGTCTATCAGCATGGCACATCTTGGCTTGGCAATATTTGCCCACTCTTCTTTGCAAAAACACGCCAAATCTGTCAGATTGCGAGGGCATCTCCTGTGCACAATAAATGAAAAAAATTTTGGTGGCCCAAAAGAAACTGCGCAAAATTGGTGATATTCGATAATAAATTAATCAATCAAATTGTCATAAATAAATTAAATATATATAAGAGGAATTGCTTCCATAGTGCAAGCTGCAATAAAAACGTATAAAACGCATAAATGTGAAAAGAGTGGAATAAATTGCGCTCAACACTTAAAACACAACCAAAAGGTGCTTGTGTGCATAAATATGTGAATAAATGGTTATAAATAAATAAATAAATATACAGAATCCTAAATGTGAAAAAAGTCCTTGGTAAATAAATATATCAACAGTCTTTAAAGTGCCCAGTGCAATACAAATCTCTCAGCAATGACTGAATATCACTCCAACTTCAAGTGAGGGACCTCCACCTTAAGAGACTTTTCTCCACCCAGTGCTCGGGGTAAATACTTCTTACCAAAGCTGGTGGACCCCTTAATTACAGGGGGTCTAAAGCAGCGTAAATGGTCCACAAATGCCTCCAAGCTATCCTTCAGGTCCCTTGATATATGGCTCAGCTCGCATAAGGAACTCCAAGTATTTCAGGATATTGTGGGGAGAAAGATAAGGAAACTCCAATAGTGTAGTATGTTCTGATAATTAGGGTTTATTAATGAAATTGCACTTACTCAAACATTAGAATCAAATGCCTTCATGCAGTAAATGCAGCATGGGTTCGGTGTACGGGACGCTCCTCTGCTCCTGCGTATCACCAACCCGGAACTCCACGGTCTCACGTTCCCTTGGTCACCCACTAGTCTGTCCAGTTCTAGTTTGTAATCACTCTTGTTGAGAACTACTATTCCCCCCCCTTTGTCTGCTCCTCGTATGACTATGTCTTTACGATCCTCTAGTTCCTTGAGACCCTTTTCTAATTCTTTTTTGGTGTAGTAGTGTTTTAATTTAATTTTTCCGCACATCATCTTCTACCATACTTTTAAAAACTTCCAAACAATGGTTGGAAGCTTTGGGAGGATTAAAAACAGAACGATTTTTCAATCCACTGTCCTGATAATCAGCATTATTAGAGGTAGGGTTAAACGGTTTTTCTAAAAAATGTTTTTTAATTTTAAGCTTCCTGACGTATTTTTCAATATCTATAAAAGTGTTGAACTTGTCAACACTTTTGTCAGGGGCAAATTTAAGACCAAGTTCCAGTATTTTTAATTCGTCAGAGGTGAACTGGGCATTGCTGAGATTAAAAATCCCAGCCCCTAAGACTCTTTTCCTTTTGTTTCTTTCGTCCACCTCTGCACCCTCTCCTCTGTTTTCCGTTCTTTCGTTTGGTGGAGGATTTCTTTGGGGTGTCATTTCCTGTTGATAATGGGGATAAGTATCCCCTCCCCACTGCTGCCAATGGTTCTCTTTCTGCCAATAATTCCCTTGGTTCCATTGTTGTTGGGGGTCTCCAATTCTGTGAACCCCTCCCTCGTTGCCAAGGTTGGCCTCTCCCACCTCCTCTGTGTCCCCGCCAGGTTCCATTCGGGTGGTTGGAGCCTCTTCCCCTCCCTCTTTGACCCGGGGCGCCACCTCGCCCCCTCCCCCGAAAACCCTTCTGTTGATTTTCTGGGGTGTAGGCCAGAGGGGAGTAGCTGTTATACGTGGGTACATTGTACTGGGAGGTGTTAAAATATTGTGGTCTATTGTTTCTATTTCCAGTATTCCTACCATGGGAAGGGTTTTCGGGGGAGGGGGCGAGGTGGCGCCCCGGGTCAAAGAGGGAGGGGAAGAGGCTCCAACCACCCGAATGGAACCTGGCGGGGACACAGAGGAGGTGGGAGAGGCCAACCTTGGCAACGAGGGAGGGGTTCACAGAATTGGAGACCCCCAACAACAATGGAACCAAGGGAATTATTGGCAGAAAGAGAACCATTGGCAGCAGTGGGGAGGGGATACTTATCCCCATTATCAACAGGAAATGACACCCCAAAGAAATCCTCCACCAAACGAAAGAACGGAAAACAGAGGAGAGGGTGCAGAGGTGGACGAAAGAAACAAAAGGAAAAGAGTCTTAGGGGCTGGGATTTTTAATCTCAGCAATGCCCAGTTCACCTCTGACGAATTAAAAATACTGGAACTTGGTCTTAAATTTGCCCCTGACAAAAGTGTTGACAAGTTCAACACTTTTATAGATATTGAAAAATACGTCAGGAAGCTTAAAATTAAAAAACATTTTTTAGAAAAACCGTTTAACCCTACCTCTAATAATGCTGATTATCAGGACAGTGGATTGAAAAATCGTTCTGTTTTTAATCCTCCCAAAGCTTCCAACCATTGTTTGGAAGTTTTTAAAAGTATGGTAGAAGATGATGTGCGGAAAATTAAATTAAAACACTACTACACCAAAAAAGAATTAGAAAAGGGTCTCAAGGAACTAGAGGATCGTAAAGACATAGTCATACGAGGAGCAGACAAAGGGGGGGGGAATAGTAGTTCTCAACAAGAGTGATTACAAACTAGAACTGGACAGACTAGTGGGTGACCAAGGGAACGTGAGACCGTGGAGTTCCGGGTTGGTGATACGCAGGAGCAGAGGAGCGTCCCGTACACCGAACCCATGCTGCATTTACTGCATGAAGGCATTTGATTCTAATGTTTGAGTAAGTGCAATTTCATTAATAAACCCTAATTATCAGAACATACTACACTATTGGAGTTTCCTTATCTTTCTCCCCACAATATCCTGAAATACTTGGAGTTCCTTATGCGAGCTGAGCCATATATCAAGGGACCTGAAGGATAGCTTGGAGGCATTTGTGGACCATTTACGCTGCTTTAGACCCCCTGTAATTAAGGGGTCCACCAGCTTTGGTAAGAAGTATTTACCCCGAGCACTGGGTGGAGAAAAGTCTCTTAAGGTGGAGGTCCCTCACTTGAAGTTGGAGTGATATTCAGTCATTGCTGAGAGATTTGTATTGCACTGGGCACTTTAAAGACTGTTGATATATTTATTTACCAAGGACTTTTTTCACATTTAGGATTCTGTATATTTATTTATTTATAACCATTTATTCACATATTTATGCACACAAGCACCTTTTGGTTGTGTTTTAAGTGTTGAGCGCAATTTATTCCACTCTTTTCACATCTCCTGTGCACAGCCCTCTTCAGATCACCAAACAGATTTTCAATCGGATTCAGGTCTGGGCCATTCCAAAACTTTAATCTTCTGGTGAAGCCATTCCTTTTTTTAATATGGATGTGTGCTTTGGGTCAATGTCATGCTGAAAGATGAAGTTCCTCTTGTTCAGTTTTCTAGCAAAAGCCTGAAAATCTTTGCCAATATTGACTGATAATTGACACTTAATTCCCTCTACCTTGACTAAGACCCCTCTTCAGCTGAAGAAAAACAGCCCCAAAGCATGATGCTGCCATCACCATGCTTCACTGCTGGGTATGGTGTTACTTGGTAGCGTGCAGTGTTTTTTGCGCCAAACATATCTTATGGCATTATGTCCAAAAAATTCAACCTTGGTTTCTCATCAGACCATAACACATTTTCCCACATGCTTTTCAAGGTTTCAGATGTGTTTTTGCAAATTTTTGCCAGGCCTGAATGTTTTTCTTCCTAAGAAAAGGCTTCCGTCTTGTCACTATCCCGTAGCCCAGACAAATGAAGAATACAGGAGATTGTTGTCACATGTACCACACAGCCTGTACTTGCCAGATATTCCTGCAGCCCCTTCAATGTTGGCAGCCTCCCTGACCAGTTTTCTTCTCGTCTTTTCATCAATTTTGGAGGGATATCCAGTTCTTAGTAATGTCACTATTGTGCCATATTTTCTCCGCTTGATGACTGTCTTCACTGTGTTCCATGGTATATCTAATGCCTTGGAAATTCTTTTGTACCCTTCTCCTGACGCCTTTTAACATTTGAGGTCCCTCTGATGCTTTGGAAGCTCTCTGCGGACCCTGACTTTTGCTGTAGGATGTGACTAAGAAATTGTCAGGAAAGACCTATTAGAACAGCTGAACTTTATTTGGGGTAAATCAGAGGCACTTTAAATTGATGGCAGATGTGTACTGTGTACTGACTCCTATTTAACATGAGTTTGAATGTGATTGCATAATTCTGAACACAGCTACATCCCCAGTTAGAAAAGGGTGTGCACACTTATGCAACCACAACATTGTAGTGTTTTTATTTTTCCCCAATCCCCCCCAAAGATTCTGAAGTGATTTATATATATATTTTTTTTTTTTTAAATCACAGAAACCTTACGTTTTAAAAGGGGTGTGTAGACATTTTATATTCACTGTAATGATTGGAGTCAGTGTGTAATAAAGACAGTGTAGGGAGTGTGTAATAAAGACACAGTGTGGGGTGTATCAGTACACATGCAGGGTTGAGAAGAGTAGTGATGATAGGAGTCAGTGTGTAATGAAGTAGATGGGCAGTGTGAGTGTGTAATAAAGAAGACAGGCAGTGTGGGTGTATCAGTACACATACAGGGTTGCAGAGAGAAGTCAGTGTGTAATAGACAGTCAGTGTGGGGTGTATCAGTACACATACAGGGTTGCAGAGAGGAGTCAGTGTGTAATAGACAGTCAGTGTGGGGTGTATCAGTACACATACAGGGTTGCAGATTGAAGTCAGTGTGTAATAGACAGTCAGTGTGGGTGTATCAGTACACATACGGGGTTGCAGAGAGAAGTCAGTGTGTAATAGACAGTCAGTGTGGGGTGTATCAGTACACATACAGGGTTGCAGAGAGAAGTCAGTGTGTAATAGAAATAGACAGTCAGTGTGGGGTGTATCAGTACACATACAGGGTTGCAGAGAGGAGTCAGTGTAATAAAGTAGACAGTCAGTGTGGGGTGTATCAGTACACATACCGGGTTACAGAGAGGAGTCAGTGTGTAATAGACAGTCAGTGTGGGGTGTATCAGTACACATACAGGGTTGCAGAGAGGAGTCAGTGTGTAATAGACAGTCAGTGTGGGGTGTATCAGTACACATACAGGGTTGCAGAGAGAAGTCAGTGTGTAATGGACAGTCAGTGTGGGGTGTATCAGTACACATACAGGGTTGCAGAGAGAAGTCAGTGTGTAATAGACAGTCAGTGTGGGGTGTATCAGTACACATACAGGGTTACAGAGAGGAGTCAGTGTGTAATAGACAGTCAGTGTGGGGTGTATCAGTACACATTCAGGGTTACAGAGAGGAGTCAGTGTGTAATAGACAGTCAGTGTGGGGTGTATCAGTACACATACAGGGTTGCAGAGAGGAGTCAGTGTGTAATAGACAGTCAATGTGGGGTGTATCAGTACACATACAGGGTTACAGAGAGAAGTCAGTGTGTAATAGACACTACAGTCAGTGTGGGGTGTATCAGTACACATACAGGGTTGCAGAGAGAAGTCAGTGTGTAATAGACAGTCAGTGTGGGGTGTATCAGTACACATACAGGGTTACAGAGAGGAGTCAGTGTGTAATACAGTCAGTGTGGGGTGTATCAGTACACATACAGGGTTACAGAGAGGAGTCAGCGTGTAATAGACAGTCAGTGTGGGGTGTATCAGTACACATACAGGGTTGCAGAGAGGAGTCAGTGTGTAATAGACAGTCAGTGTGGGGTGTATCAGTACACATACAGGGTTACAGAGAGGAGTCAGTGTGTAATAGACAGGCAGTGTGGGGTGTATCAGTACACATACAGGGTTACAGAGAGGGGTGATAGGAGTCAGTGTGGGTGTATCAGTACACATACGGGGTTGCAAAGAGAAGTCAGTGTGTAATAGACAGTCAGTGTGGGTGTATCAGTACACATACAGGGTTGCAGAGAGGAGTCAGTGTGTAATAGACAGTCAGTGTGGGGTGTATCAGTACACATACAGGGTTGCAGATTGAAGTCAGTGTGTAATAGACAGTCAGTGTGGGGTGTATCAGTACACATACAGGGTTGCAGAGAGGAGTCAGTGTAATAAAGTAGACAGTCAGTGTGGGGTGTGGGGTGTATCAGTACACATACAGGGTTGCAGAGAGAAGTCAGTGTGGGGTGTATCAGTACACATACAGGGTTGCAGAGAGAAGTCAGTGTGTAATAGACAGTCAGTGTGGGGTGTATCAGTACACATACAGGGTTACAGAGAGGAGACAGTGTGTAATACAGTCAGTGTGGGGTGTATCAGTACACATACAGGGTTGCAGAGAGGAGTCAGTGTGTAATAGACAGTCAGTGTGGGGTGTATCAGTACACATACAGGGTTGCAGATTGAAGTCAGTGTGTAATAGAAATAGACAGTCAGTGTGGGTGTATCAGTACACATACAGGGTTACAGAGAGGAGTCAGTGTGTAATAGACAGTCAGTGTGGGGTGTATCAGTAAACATACAGGGTTACAGAGAGGAGTCAGCGTGTAATAGACAGTCAGTGTGGGTGTATCAGCACACATACAGGGTTGCAGAGAGAAGTCAGTGTGTAATAGGCAGTCAGTGTGGGGTGTATCAGTACACATACAGGGTTGCAGAGAGAAGTCAGTGTGTAATAGACAGTCAGTGTGGGGTGTATCAGCACACATACAGGGTTACAGAGAGGAGTCAGTGTGTAATAGACAGGCAGTGTGGGGTGTATCAGTACACATACAGGGTTGCAGAGAGAAGTCAGTGTGTAATAGACAGTCAGTGTGGGGTGTATCAGCACACATACAGGGTTACAGAGAGGAGTCAGTGTGTAATAGACAGGCAGTGTGGGTGTATCAGTACACATACAGGGTTGCAGATTGAAGTCAGTGTGTAATAGAAATAGACAGTCAGTGTGGGTGTATCAGTACACATACAGGGTTACAGAGAGGAGTCAGTGTGTAATAGACAGTCAGTGTGGGTGTATCAGTACACATACAGGGTTGCAGAGAGAAGTCAGTGTGTAATAGAAATAGACAGTAAGTGTGGGGTGTATCAGTACACATACAGGGTTACAGAGAGGAGTCAGCGTGTAATAGACAGTCAGTGTGGGTGTATCAGCACACATACAGGGTTGCAGAGAGAAGTCAGTGTGTAATAGACAGTCAGTGTGGGGTGTATCAGTACACATACAGGGTTACAGAGAGGAGTCAGTGTGTAATAGACAGTCAGTGTGGGGTGTATCAGTACACATACAGGGTTACAGAGAGGAGTCAGTGTGTAATAGACAGGCAGTGTGGGGTGTATCAGTACACATACAGGGTTACAGAGAGGGGTGATAGGAGTCAGTGTGGGTGTATCAGTACACATACGGGGTTGCAAAGAGAAGTCAGTGTGTAATAGACAGTCAGTGTGGGGTGTATCAGTACACATACAGGGTTGCAGATTGAAGTCAGTGTGTAATAGACAGTCAGTGTGGGGTGTATCAGTACACATACAGGGTTGCAGAGAGGAGTCAGTGTAATAAAGTAGACAGTCAGTGTATGGTGTATCAGTACACATACCGGGTTACAGAGAGGAGTCAGTGTGTAATAGACAGTCAGTGTGGGGTGTATCAGTACACATACAGGGTTGCAGAGAGGAGTCAGTGTGTAATAGACAGTCAGCGTGGGGTGTGGGGTGTATCAGTACACATACAGGGTTGCAGAGAGAAGTCAGTGTGTAATAGACAGTCAGTGTAGGGTGTATCAGTACACATACAGGGTTGCAGAGAGAAGTCAGTGTGGGGTGTATCAGTACACATACAGGGTTGCAGAGAGGAGTCAGTGTGTAATAGACAGTCAGTGTGGGTGTATCAGTACACATACAGGGTTACAGAGAGGAGTCAGTGTGTAATAGACAGTCAGTGTGGGGTGTATCAGTACACATACAGGGTTGCAGAGAGAAGTCAGTGTGTAATAGAAATAGACAGTCAGTGTGGGGTGTATCAGTACACATACAGGGTTACAGAGAGGAGACAGTGTGTAATACAGTCAGTGTGGGGTGTATCAGTACACATACAGGGTTGCAGAGAGGAGTCAGTGTGTAATAGACAGTCAGTGTGGGGTGTATCAGTACACATACAGGGTTGCAGATTGAAGTCAGTGTGTAATAGAAATAGACAGGCAGTGTGGGGTGTATCAGCACACATACAGGGTTACAGAGAGGAGTCAGCGTGTAATAGACAGGCAGTGTGGGGTGTATCAGTACACATTCAGGGTTACAGAGAGGAGTCAGCGTGTAATAGACAGTCAGTGTGGGTGTATCAGTACACATACAGGGTTGCAGAGAGAAGTCAGTGTGTAATAGACAGTCAGTGTGGGGTGTATCAGTACACATACAGGGTTGCAGAGAGAAGTCAGTGTGTAATAGACAGTCAGTGTGGGGTGTATCAGTACACATACAGGGTTACAGAGAGGAGTCAGTGTGTAATAGACAGTCAGTGTGGGGTGTATCAGTACACATACAGGGTTACAGAGAGGAGTCAGTGTGTAATAGACAGGCAGTGTGGGGTGTATCAGTACACATACAGGGTTACAGAGAGGAGTCAGTGTGTAATAGACAGTCAGTGTGGGGTGTATCAGCACACATACAGGGTTACAGAGAGGAGTCAGTGTGTAATAGACAGGCAGTGTGGGGTGTATCAGTACACATACAGGGTTACAGAGAGGAGTCAGTGTAATAAAGTAGACAGGCAGTGTGGGGTGTATCAGTACACATACGGGGTTGCAGAGAGGAGTCAGTGTGTAATAGACAGGCAGTGTGGGGTGTATCAGTACACATACAGGGTTGCAGAGAGGAGTCAGTGTGTAATAGACAGTCAGTGTGGGGTGTATCAGTACACATACAGGGTTAGTCAGTGTGGGGTGTATCAGTACACATACAGGGTTACAGAGAGGAGTCAGTGTGTAATAGACAGTCAGTGTGGGGTGTATCAGTACACATACAGGGTTACAGAGAGAAGTCAGTGTGTAATAGACAGTCAGTGTGGGGTGTATCAGTACACATACAGGGTTGCAGATTGAAGTCAGTGTGTAATAGAAATAGACAGTCAGTGTGGGTGTATCAGTACACATACAGGGTTACAGAGAGGAGTCAGTGTGTAATAGACAGTCAGTGTGGGGTGTATCAGTACACATACAGGGTTGCAGAGAGAAGTCAGTGTGTAATAGAAATAGACAGTCAGTGTGGGGTGTATCAGTACACATACAGGGTTACAGAGAGGAGACAGTGTGTAATACAGTCAGTGTGGGGTGTATCAGTACACATACAGGGTTACAGAGAGGAGTCAGTGTGTAATAGACAGTCAGTGTGGGGTGTATCAGTACACATACAGGGTTACAGAGAGGAGTCAGCGTGTAATAGACAGTCAGTGTGGGGTGTATCAGTACACATACAGGGTTGCAGAGAGAAGTCAGTGTGTAATAGACAGTCAGTGTGGGGTGTATCAGTACACATACAGGGTTACAGAGAGGAGTCAGTGTGTAATAGACAGTCAGTGTGGGGTGTATCAGTACACATACAGGGTTACAGAGAGGAGTCAGTGTGTAATAGACAGTCAGTGTGGGGGGTATCGGCACACATACAGGGTTACAGAGAGGAGTCAGTGTGTAATAGACAGGCAGTGTGGGGTGTATCAGTACACATACAGGGTTACAGAGAGGAGTCAGTGTGTAATAGACAGTCAGTGTGGGGTGTATCAGCACACATACAGGGTTACAGAGAGGAGTCAGTGTGTAATAGACAGGCAGTGTGGGGTGTATCAGTACACATACAGGGTTACAGAGAGGAGTCAGTGTAATAAAGTAGACAGGCAGTGTGGGGTGTATCAGTACACATACAGGGTTACAGAGAGGAGTCAGTGTGTAATAGACAGGCAGTGTGGGGTGTATCAGTACACATACAGGGTTACAGAGAGGAGTCAGTGTGTAATAGACAGGCAGTGTGGGGTGTATCAGTACACATTCAGGGTTACAGAGAGGAGTCAGCGTGTAATAGACAGTCAGTGTGGGTGTATCAGTACACATACAGGGTTGCAGAGAGAAGTCAGTGTGTAATAGACAGTCAGTGTGGGGTGTATCAGTACACATACAGGGTTGCAGAGAGAAGTCAGTGTGTAATAGACAGTCAGTGTGGGGTGTATCAGTACACATACAGGGTTACAGAGAGGAGTCAGTGTGTAATAGACAGTCAGTGTGGGGTGTATCAGTACACATACAGGGTTACAGAGAGGAGTCAGTGTGTAATAGACAGTCAGTGTGGGGGGTATCGGCACACATACAGGGTTACAGAGAGGAGTCAGTGTGTAATAGACAGGCAGTGTGGGGTGTATCAGTACACATACAGGGTTACAGAGAGGAGTCAGTGTGTAATAGACAGTCAGTGTGGGGTGTATCAGCACACATACAGGGTTACAGAGAGGAGTCAGTGTGTAATAGACAGGCAGTGTGGGGTGTATCAGTACACATACAGGGTTACAGAGAGGAGTCAGTGTAATAAAGTAGACAGGCAGTGTGGGGTGTATCAGTACACATACAGGGTTACAGAGAGGAGTCAGTGTGTAATAGACAGGCAGTGTGGGGTGTATCAGTACACATACAGGGTTACAGAGAGGAGTCAGTGTGTAATAGACAGGCAGTGTGGGGTGTATCAGTACACATACAGGGTTACAGAGAGGAGTCAGTGTGTAATAGACAGTCAGTGTGGGGTGTATCAGCACACATACAGGGTTACAGAGAGGAGTCAGTGTGTAATAGACAGGCAGTGTGGGGTGTATCAGTACACATACAGGGTTACAGAGAGGAGTCAGTGTAATAAAGTAGACAGGCAGTGTGGGGTGTATCAGTACACATACAGGGTTGCAGAGAGGAGTCAGTGTGTAATAGACAGTCAGTGTGGGGTGTATCAGCACACATACAGGGTTACAGAGAGGAGTCAGTGTGTAATAGACAGGCAGTGTGGGGTGTATCAGTACACATACAGGGTTGCAGAGAGGAGTCAGTGTGTAATAGACAGGCAGTGTGGGGTGTATCAGTACACATACAGGGTTACAGAGAGGAGTCAGCGTGTAATAGACAGTCAGTGTGGGGTGTATCAGTACACATACAGGGTTGCAGAGAGAAGTCAGTGTGTAATAGACAGTCAGTGTGGGGTGTATCAGTACACATACAGGGTTACAGAGAGGAGTCAGTGTGTAATAGACAGTCAGTGTGGGTGTATCAGTACACATACAGGGTTACAGAGAGGAGTCAGTGTGTAATAGACAGTCAGTGTGGGTGTATCAGTACACATACAGGGTTACAGAGAGGAGTCAGTGTGTAATAGACAGGCAGTGTGGGGTGTATCAGTACACATACAGGGTTACAGAGAGGAGTCAGTGTAATAAAGTAGACAGGCAGTGTGGGGTGTATCAGTACACATACAGGGTTGCAGAGAGGAGTCAGTGTGTAATAGACAGTCAGTGTGGGGTGTATCAGCACACATACAGGGTTACAGAGAGGAGTCAGTGTGTAATAGACAGGCAGTGTGGGGTGTATCAGTACACATACAGGGTTGCAGAGAGGAGTCAGTGTGTAATAGACAGGCAGTGTGGGGTGTATCAGTACACATACAGGGTTACAGAGAGGAGTCAGCGTGTAATAGACAGTCAGTGTGGGGTGTATCAGTACACATACAGGGTTGCAGAGAGAAGTCAGTGTGTAATAGACAGTCAGTGTGGGGTGTATCAGTACACATACAGGGTTACAGAGAGGAGTCAGTGTGTAATAGACAGTCAGTGTGGGGTGTATCAGTACACATACAGGGTTACAGAGAGGAGTCAGTGTGTAATAGACAGGCAGTGTGGGGTGTATCAGTACACATACAGGGTTACAGAGAGGAGTCAGTGTGTAATAGACAGTCAGTGTGGGGTGTATCAGCACACATACAGGGTTACAGAGAGGAGTCAGTGTGTAATAGACAGGCAGTGTGGGGTGTATCAGTACACATACAGGGTTACAGAGAGGAGTCAGTGTAATAAAGTAGACAGGCAGTGTGGGGTGTATCAGTACACATACAGGGTTGCAGAGAGGAGTCAGTGTGTAATAGACAGTCAGTGTGGGGTGTATCAGCACACATACAGGGTTACAGAGAGGAGTCAGTGTGTAATAGACAGGCAGTGTGGGGTGTATCAGTACACATACAGGGTTGCAGAGAGGAGTCAGTGTGTAATAGACAGGCAGTGTGGGGTGTATCAGTACACATACAGGGTTACAGAGAGGAGTCAGCGTGTAATAGACAGTCAGTGTGGGGTGTATCAGTACACATACAGGGTTGCAGAGAGAAGTCAGTGTGTAATAGACAGTCAGTGTGGGGTGTATCAGTACACATACAGGGTTACAGAGAGGAGTCAGTGTGTAATAGACAGTCAGTGTGGGTGTATCAGTACACATACAGGGTTACAGAGAGGAGTCAGTGTGTAATAGACAGTCAGTGTGGGTGTATCAGTACACATACAGGGTTACAGAGAGGAGTCAGTGTGTAATAGACAGGCAGTGTGGGGTGTATCAGTACACATACAGGGTTACAGAGAGGAGTCAGTGTAATAAAGTAGACAGGCAGTGTGGGGTGTATCAGTACACATACAGGGTTGCAGAGAGGAGTCAGTGTGTAATAGACAGTCAGTGTGGGGTGTATCAGCACACATACAGGGTTACAGAGAGGAGTCAGTGTGTAATAGACAGGCAGTGTGGGGTGTATCAGTACACATACAGGGTTGCAGAGAGGAGTCAGTGTGTAATAGACAGGCAGTGTGGGGTGTATCAGTACACATACAGGGTTACAGAGAGGAGTCAGCGTGTAATAGACAGTCAGTGTGGGGTGTATCAGTACACATACAGGGTTGCAGAGAGAAGTCAGTGTGTAATAGACAGTCAGTGTGGGGTGTATCAGTACACATACAGGGTTACAGAGAGGAGTCAGTGTGTAATAGACAGTCAGTGTGGGTGTATCAGTACACATACAGGGTTACAGAGAGGAGTCAGTGTGTAATAGACAGTCAGTGTGGGTGTATCAGTACACATACAGGGTTACAGAGAGGAGTCAGTGTGTAATAGACAGTCAGTGTGGGGTGTATCAGTACACATTCAGGGTTACAGAGAGGAGTCAGTGTGTAATAGACAGTCAGTGTGGGGTGTATCAGTACACATTCAGGGTTACAGAGAGGAGTCAGCGTGTAATAGACAGTCAGTGTGGGTGTATCAGCACACATACAGGGTTACAGAGAGGAGTCAGTGTGTAATAGACAGGCAGTGTGGGGTGTATCAGTACACATACAGGGTTGCAGAGAGGAGTCAGTGTGTAATAGACAGGCAGTGTGGGGTGTATCAGTACACATACAGGGTTACAGAGAGGAGTCAGCGTGTAATAGACAGTCAGTGTGGGGTGTATCAGTACACATACAGGGTTGCAGAGAGAAGTCAGTGTGTAATAGACAGTCAGTGTGGGGTGTATCAGTACACATACAGGGTTACAGAGAGGAGTCAGTGTGTAATAGACAGTCAGTGTGGGGTGTATCAGTACACATACAGGGTTACAGAGAGGAGTCAGTGTGTAATAGACAGGCAGTGTGGGGTGTATCAGTACACATACAGGGTTACAGAGAGGAGTCAGTGTGTAATAGACAGTCAGTGTGGGGTGTATCAGCACACATACAGGGTTACAGAGAGGAGTCAGTGTGTAATAGACAGGCAGTGTGGGGTGTATCAGTACACATACAGGGTTACAGAGAGGAGTCAGTGTAATAAAGTAGACAGGCAGTGTGGGGTGTATCAGTACACATACAGGGTTGCAGAGAGGAGTCAGTGTGTAATAGACAGTCAGTGTGGGGTGTATCAGCACACATACAGGGTTACAGAGAGGAGTCAGTGTGTAATAGACAGGCAGTGTGGGGTGTATCAGTACACATACAGGGTTGCAGAGAGGAGTCAGTGTGTAATAGACAGGCAGTGTGGGGTGTATCAGTACACATACAGGGTTACAGAGAGGAGTCAGCGTGTAATAGACAGTCAGTGTGGGGTGTATCAGTACACATACAGGGTTGCAGAGAGAAGTCAGTGTGTAATAGACAGTCAGTGTGGGGTGTATCAGTACACATACAGGGTTACAGAGAGGAGTCAGTGTGTAATAGACAGTCAGTGTGGGTGTATCAGTACACATACAGGGTTACAGAGAGGAGTCAGTGTGTAATAGACAGTCAGTGTGGGTGTATCAGTACACATACAGGGTTACAGAGAGGAGTCAGTGTGTAATAGACAGTCAGTGTGGGGTGTATCAGTACACATTCAGGGTTACAGAGAGGAGTCAGTGTGTAATAGACAGTCAGTGTGGGGTGTATCAGTACACATTCAGGGTTACAGAGAGGAGTCAGCGTGTAATAGACAGTCAGTGTGGGTGTATCAGCACACATACAGGGTTACAGAGAGGAGTCAGTGTGTAATAGACAGGCAGTGTGGGGTGTATCAGTACACATACAGGGTTGCAGAGAGGAGTCAGTGTGTAATAGACAGGCAGTGTGGGGTGTATCAGTACACATACAGGGTTACAGAGAGGAGTCAGCGTGTAATAGACAGTCAGTGTGGGGTGTATCAGTACACATACAGGGTTGCAGAGAGAAGTCAGTGTGTAATAGACAGTCAGTGTGGGGTGTATCAGTACACATACAGGGTTACAGAGAGGAGTCAGTGTGTAATAGACAGTCAGTGTGGGGTGTATCAGTACACATACAGGGTTACAGAGAGGAGTCAGTGTGTAATAGACAGGCAGTGTGGGGTGTATCAGTACACATACAGGGTTACAGAGAGGAGTCAGTGTGTAATAGACAGTCAGTGTGGGGTGTATCAGCACACATACAGGGTTACAGAGAGGAGTCAGTGTGTAATAGACAGGCAGTGTGGGGTGTATCAGTACACATACAGGGTTACAGAGAGGAGTCAGTGTAATAAAGTAGACAGGCAGTGTGGGGTGTATCAGTACACATACAGGGTTGCAGAGAGGAGTCAGTGTGTAATAGACAGTCAGTGTGGGGTGTATCAGCACACATACAGGGTTACAGAGAGGAGTCAGTGTGTAATAGACAGGCAGTGTGGGGTGTATCAGTACACATACAGGGTTGCAGAGAGGAGTCAGTGTGTAATAGACAGGCAGTGTGGGGTGTATCAGTACACATACAGGGTTACAGAGAGGAGTCAGCGTGTAATAGACAGTCAGTGTGGGGTGTATCAGTACACATACAGGGTTGCAGAGAGAAGTCAGTGTGTAATAGACAGTCAGTGTGGGGTGTATCAGTACACATACAGGGTTACAGAGAGGAGTCAGTGTGTAATAGACAGTCAGTGTGGGTGTATCAGTACACATACAGGGTTACAGAGAGGAGTCAGTGTGTAATAGACAGTCAGTGTGGGGTGTATCAGTACACATACAGGGTTACAGAGAGGAGTCAGTGTGTAATAGACAGGCAGTGTGGGGTGTATCAGTACACATACAGGGTTACAGAGAGGAGTCAGTGTAATAAAGTAGACAGTCAGTGTGGGGTGTATCAGTACACATACAGGGTTACAGAGAGGAGTCAGCGTGTAATAGACAGTCAGTGTGGGGTGTATCAGTACACATACAGGGTTGCAGAGAGAAGTCAGTGTGTAATAGACAGTCAGTGTGGGGTGTATCAGCACACATACAGGGTTACAGAGAGGAGTCAGTGTGTAATAGACAGTCAGTGTGGGGTGTATCAGCACACATACAGGGTTACAGAGAGGAGTCAGTGTGTAATAGACAGGCAGTGTGGGGTGTATCAGTACACATACAGGGTTACAGAGAGGAGTCAGTGTAATAAAGTAGACAGGCAGTGTGGGGTGTATCAGTACACATACAGGGTTGCAGAGAGGAGTCAGTGTGTAATAGACAGTCAGTGTGGGGTGTATCAGCACACATACAGGGTTACAGAGAGGAGTCAGTGTGTAATAGACAGGCAGTGTGGGGTGTATCAGTACACATACAGGGTTGCAGAGAGGAGTCAGTGTGTAATAGACAGGCAGTGTGGGGTGTATCAGTACACATACAGGGTTACAGAGAGGAGTCAGCGTGTAATAGACAGTCAGTGTGGGGTGTATCAGTACACATACAGGGTTGCAGAGAGAAGTCAGTGTGTAATAGACAGTCAGTGTGGGGTGTATCAGTACACATACAGGGTTACAGAGAGGAGTCAGTGTGTAATAGACAGTCAGTGTGGGTGTATCAGTACACATACAGGGTTACAGAGAGGAGTCAGTGTGTAATAGACAGTCAGTGTGGGTGTATCAGTACACATACAGGGTTACAGAGAGGAGTCAGTGTGTAATAGACAGTCAGTGTGGGGTGTATCAGTACACATTCAGGGTTACAGAGAGGAGTCAGTGTGTAATAGACAGTCAGTGTGGGGTGTATCAGTACACATTCAGGGTTACAGAGAGGAGTCAGCGTGTAATAGACAGTCAGTGTGGGTGTATCAGCACACATACAGGGTTACAGAGAGGAGTCAGTGTGTAATAGACAGGCAGTGTGGGGTGTATCAGTACACATACAGGGTTGCAGAGAGGAGTCAGTGTGTAATAGACAGGCAGTGTGGGGTGTATCAGTACACATACAGGGTTACAGAGAGGAGTCAGCGTGTAATAGACAGTCAGTGTGGGGTGTATCAGTACACATACAGGGTTGCAGAGAGAAGTCAGTGTGTAATAGACAGTCAGTGTGGGGTGTATCAGTACACATACAGGGTTACAGAGAGGAGTCAGTGTGTAATAGACAGTCAGTGTGGGGTGTATCAGTACACATACAGGGTTACAGAGAGGAGTCAGTGTGTAATAGACAGGCAGTGTGGGGTGTATCAGTACACATACAGGGTTACAGAGAGGAGTCAGTGTGTAATAGACAGTCAGTGTGGGGTGTATCAGCACACATACAGGGTTACAGAGAGGAGTCAGTGTGTAATAGACAGGCAGTGTGGGGTGTATCAGTACACATACAGGGTTACAGAGAGGAGTCAGTGTAATAAAGTAGACAGGCAGTGTGGGGTGTATCAGTACACATACAGGGTTGCAGAGAGGAGTCAGTGTGTAATAGACAGTCAGTGTGGGGTGTATCAGCACACATACAGGGTTACAGAGAGGAGTCAGTGTGTAATAGACAGGCAGTGTGGGGTGTATCAGTACACATACAGGGTTGCAGAGAGGAGTCAGTGTGTAATAGACAGGCAGTGTGGGGTGTATCAGTACACATACAGGGTTACAGAGAGGAGTCAGCGTGTAATAGACAGTCAGTGTGGGGTGTATCAGTACACATACAGGGTTGCAGAGAGAAGTCAGTGTGTAATAGACAGTCAGTGTGGGGTGTATCAGTACACATACAGGGTTACAGAGAGGAGTCAGTGTGTAATAGACAGTCAGTGTGGGTGTATCAGTACACATACAGGGTTACAGAGAGGAGTCAGTGTGTAATAGACAGTCAGTGTGGGGTGTATCAGTACACATACAGGGTTACAGAGAGGAGTCAGTGTGTAATAGACAGGCAGTGTGGGGTGTATCAGTACACATACAGGGTTACAGAGAGGAGTCAGTGTAATAAAGTAGACAGTCAGTGTGGGGTGTATCAGTACACATACAGGGTTACAGAGAGGAGTCAGCGTGTAATAGACAGTCAGTGTGGGGTGTATCAGTACACATACAGGGTTGCAGAGAGAAGTCAGTGTGTAATAGACAGTCAGTGTGGGGTGTATCAGCACACATACAGGGTTACAGAGAGGAGTCAGTGTGTAATAGACAGTCAGTGTGGGTGTATCAGTACACATACAGGGTTACAGAGAGGAGTCAGTGTGTAATAGACAGTCAGTGTGGGGTGTATCAGTACACATACAGGGTTGCAGAGAGGAGTCAGTGTGTAATAGACAGTCAGTGTGGGGTGTATCAGTACACATACAGGGTTGCAGAGAGGAGTCAGTGTGTAATAGACAGGCAGTGTGGGGTGTATCAGTACACATTCAGGGTTACAGAGAGGAGTCAGTGTGTAATAGACAGTCAGTGTGGGTGTATCAGCACACATACAGGGTTACAGAGAGGAGTCAGCGTGTAATAGACAGTCAGTGTGGGTGTATCAGCACACATACAGGGTTGCAGAGAGAAGTCAGTGCACAGTGTGGGATGCAGATCTCTATCATGAGGGAAATGATGTGAAGTGTGTCCGGTGTGATGACGTCACCCCTCGTGATGTGTTTGTTTACTCGTGTATGTGCGCTGGTTTGGATGGGATGAAGCTTTATTGACAAAGGCCAGGGTGACAGCATGGCAGAGGAGCGGGCCATGTATGAGTGCAGGGAATGGTGCTCCGTGTGATGGCCGTACAGTGTGCTTACTGTGAGTGAGAGAGCTTGTTGGGGGGCCGCCATGTCGGTGTGTATGAGGCGTCTGATCTCCAACACCCGGGGCTTCCTATGGTCGGACATGGAGACCCGAGCCCTTCTGGACATCTGGGGGGAGGCAGACGTACAGTCGGCCCTGGACGGTAATTTCCGTAACAGCCATGTGTACCGGGACGTGGCCGGCCGCCTCAATGAGCTGGGCTTTGAGCGCACCCCCGAGCAGTGCCGCATCCGCATCAAGGGCCTCAAGCGCCAGTACTACCAGGCCCGGGAGGGCTTCACCAAGAACGGGCACGCTCGGAAGATCTGCCGCTACTACGACGAGATGGATCGCATCCTCAGCACACGGGCCGGACCGGCCAGCAGCATCATGGAGCAGAATTGTGGGGCCATCCTCCTCCAGCCCGATCCCCCATGTACGAAGGTAGAGTCCCGGGAGGACGAGGAGGATGACATAGAGGACGAGGAGGGGGAACCTGAGTCATCCCAGGACAACTTTACCGAGGACTCCGGGGAGGGATCTGAGCACCCCATCAAGGTGGAGGACGGAGGGGGCTTCGCCATTCCTCTTCACCCCAGGGAAGGTAAGATCTCATTATTATTATACTACCTACTTACCCTGTGCAGAAATCAGCCCAGCCTAGCATTTACACCCACTTTAGGCCCCATGGGCATTTATCCCTGAGCCCAAGTATAATCTGGACACTGCACCTTTCCATCCTAGGAGCACTAATATGCCAAGATTATATACAAAGCTGCTGTCCTTGTGTGTCAGAACACGGACAAATTCTAGAGTTCCACTTTAAGTCCAGAGCTCCCTTTCTATCCATAATTCTACAGCTATCCATCTATGTAAACAAAGTGAAGCTGCACTATATATGACCAAACATATATAGATTTAAGTATGTTCAACGAATGTATAAACGTGCACACTGATGATAAACAGTGAAGTAACAAAATAAATGTGTAATTAAATAACACAGGACAAATAAAGGGTAATAAAGTCCCAAGAACAATTGGTGTGACAAAGTATATAGAGAATAAACTCCTCCACCACAACAACTTGGATAAAAATTCTCCTCCATGGTGCGTCTGTCAGTAAGGAATGCCTGTGAGATTACCAGATAATGGTAATCAATGAGCCAATCAAATCAATCCCTGTTGAATCCAGATGGAGATGCCGGTGTAAATATGAATTACCAGGGACTGTCAATAATGTAGAGGCCCAGGCTCTGCAGCCATTGTCGGCAATCTCTCCTCTTTACTGAAGCTGGTGATGGGACCCGATCTTGTGAACAGACCAGAGTGCCCTCAGAATAGTGAACAATCATAATAGTTACATGCTTCTGGGATATGTGCTCGGAGTCTGATATACGGTGAAACCTCTACATTATTGACGGCCCCTGGTAATTCATATTTACACCGGCATCTCCATCTGCATTCAACAGGGATTGATTTGGTTGGCTCATTGATTACCATTATCTGGTAATCTCACAGGCATTCCTTACTGACAGACGCACCATGGAGGAGAGTTGTTGTGGTGGAGGACTGTTTATTCTCTATATACTTTGTCACACCAATTGCTCTTGGGACTTTATTACCCTTTATCCTGTGTTATTTAATTACACATTTATTTTGATTGTTACTTCACTGTTGATCATCAGTGTGCACGTTTATACATGAGTTGAACATACTTTTTATATATATTTATTTATATATGTTTGGTCATATATAGCGCAGCTTCATTTTGTTTATTTTTGTTTAGGTGTTGTCCCACTTTAAGCTGCAGCTCTGTTTTTCCGTTATTAGCGCAGTTATTATTTATACACTACTGTCCATGTATGCGGTCTGAATCCCCTGTACACACCTAAGCAGGCCATACACTACTAGTAGAGTTTCAGTCCTGTTCCTTGAAATGTACTTGTCACAGCAGTCAGGGGGATCACTTTGACCCCACTAATGATTAGAAAATTGAATAAACGTTCCTAAAACAAAACTAATACTAGTGTATGGCCAGCTATATGGTCTAAGCATGCCTCCTTTTAATACCTATCCCCAATGACCTACATGTAGAGAGCTGCACCTACCCCCTTTAAAGTCACTGAAGACCCTAAGGGCCCATTAACACCCTTTTGTTGTGATCCTATACACCATGTATGGCAGGGCACCTCAGTGCACAAATATCAACCATCTATACCCTGTGCACAAATATCCACCATCTATATACCCTGTGCACAAATATCGACCATCTATACCCTGTGCACAAATATCCACCATCTATACCCTGTGCACAAATATCCACCATCTATACCCTGTGCACAAATATCCACCATCTATACCCTGTGCACAAATATCCACCATCTATACCCTGTGCACAAATATCCACCATCTATACCCTGTGCACAAATATCGACCATCTATACCCTGTGCACAAATATCCCCCATCTATACCCTGTGCACAAATATCCCCCATCTATACCCTGTGCACAAATATCCCCCATCTATACCCTGTGCACAAATATCCACCATCTATACCCTGTGCACAAATATCAACCATCTATACCCTGTGCACAAATATCCCCCATCTATACCCTGTGCACAAATATCCCCCATCTATACCCTGTGCACAAATATCGATCATCTATACCCTGTGCACAAATATCCACCATCTATACCCTGTGCACAAATATCAACCATCTATACCCTGTGCACAAATATCCACCATCTATATACCCTGTGCACAAATATCAACCATCTATACCCTGTGCACAAATATCCACCATCTATATACCCTGTGCACAAATATCCACCATCTATACCCTGTGCACAAATATCCACCATCTATACCCTGTGCACAAATATCCACCATCTATACCCTGTGCACAAATATCCACCATCTATACCCTGTGCACTAATATCCACCATCTATACGTTGTGCACAAATATCCACCATCTATATACCCTGTGCACAAATATCCACCATCTATACCCTGTGCACAAATATCCACCATCTATACCCTGTGCACAAATATCGACCATCTATACCCTGTGCACAAATATCGACCATCTATACCCTGTGCACAAATATCCCCCATCTATACCCTGTGCACAAATATCGATCATCTATACCCTGTGCACAAATATCGATCATCTATACCCTGTGCACAAATATCGATCATCTATACCCTGTGCACAAATATCCACCATCTATATACCCTGTGCACAAATATCCACCATCTATATACCCTGTGCACAAATATCCACCATCTATATACCCTGTGCACAAATATCCACCATCTATATACCCTGTGCACAAATATCCACCATCTATACCTGTGCTGCAGTGTATGGAGAAAAACAAAGGTGCAGGGCCACTTTTTTTTGTTCATTGAGGTGAGCTCTCAGACCATTCTAAGGGTCCTTTCATACGGTCCGTTCAGTTTTTTTTTTTTTTTTCTCCGTACAGTCACTTTTTTTTTTTTAACGGACACGGATGCACTTTTGTAGGGTCCGTTCCGTATGCCAGTTTTTCCTCCCATCCGTTTGCGGATGAAAAACTGACATAATGTATGTCTATGGGATTGCGGACATTAGCGGATGGCATCTGCTGACATCCGATGTTGCGTCCGTTCCGTTTTTTTTTAAACGGAAGAAAAATAGGGTTCTCTTCTGTCTCAAAAAACAGAACTGAACGGAATGGACGCAAAACAGATGTCAGCAGATGGTCCATCCGCTAACGTCCGCAATCCCATAGACAATGTCAGTTTTGATGGGAGGAAAAACGGACATGGAACACTGTGTGAAAGGACCCTATATAAGCTTTTCATCACCGTGTGCTGAATGCCTAAGTGTGTTTTTAGTAACATGCTTACATAACACAACACACAGGGAGATTTACTAAAACTGGTGACTGCAATGTAACGCATCGGCTTCTAGGTTTATTGTCCAAACTTAAAGTGGAAATTCAGCCTAAAACTAAAATCTCTAAAATCTATTTGCAACCACATTCTAACACTAACCTATCTAGCCCTGTAGTTCAGCCTAATGGCCCGTACACACGATCCGAAAATCGGACGAAAATTAACGCTTGTGAAAGGATCGGATGATAATCGGATCGTTAGTACACAGCTTACGAGAGGCGATCACGACAGTTCACCCGATATTATCCGGTCGTGCAAGCATAAAAATTTTGATTGTATTATAACACATCGTACGATAATCGTATTATCAGTATGTTGTTCGTCCGAAAAAAATGGTGAGCAGTAGACAGCGCATGAGCAGTAGACATCATTTTCCCCTCACACGCTACAGCGTGGTTACGCATACCGGAAGCTAAGAATTATCGTCCGAGAAAATTCGTATCATGAGTAACCTCTCCCTTTAAGCGAATATTATTGAGAGCTGCTAGAATACGAAAAATAACGGATGGAACGTCGCCCGATTTTCGGATCGTGTGTACTGGGCATTAGGCCTCTTTCACACAGGCGGACCATTCAGATCCACCTGTTCGTTTTTTTTGTCGGATCTGAACGGTCCCCCCATGCATCTCTATGGGGCATCGGATGTCAGCGGAGACATGTCCGCTAACACCTGATCCGATCCGTCAAATCTGGACGGATGGAAACCCTATTTTCCAGCGGATTGGATGAGAATGGACCAACGGTCCGTTCCCATCCGATTCCCCCATAGAGATCTATTGGGCTGTGTCCCCGCACACAGTGCAGAGAACAGCTGTCATTCTGCTCAGCGGGGGATGGGCGGCTCGAGAAAAGCAGAGTTCTTTTGACGGACACACTGTGTGAAAGGAGCCTTAGGGCCCCTTTCATACTTGTATGACCTAAAGCAAAAATCACTATACATACATTTTCTGAAGCGGCTCCAGTCCGGTCTCCAGCGGTGGAAGTTGTGTGCAGGAGGCAGGAAGTTGTGTGCAGGAGACAGCTGACAACGGCTAAGAAGTGACGTCACCCATAGACTTACTATGGGCTTCCATTGTTGGCTGCCTTCTTAATCACTCCTCTCTTCAACCCTGAATGTGTATTGATACACTCCACACTGACTGTCTTCCTTATTACACGCTGACTCCAATCATCACCTAAAAGTCACGCGACTTGAAGCAATGCCTGTGTATTCTTAAGGTCTATGGACCTCAAGTCGCATCAAAATCGTACCAAAGTAGTGCAGGGACTACTTTGACATTGCACAGATATGAATGGCACTTATTGGAAATCATGGGGTACGACTTGTCATGTGAGTTTACAGTCCCAAGTCGCAGGACAAGTCACACAAGTGTGAAAGGGGCCTAACACTAAAATCTCTGAATCTTCTGTCGGACACATTATAAGACGAATCTATCTAGCCCTGAAAAACAAAAACAATTAGCTTTTCTGAAGCCACTCTGGTCAGGTCCTATGCTGAGCTGTCAGCGGTGGTTTCTCTGTTCGTGGGGGGCAGAGGAGGCAGCCAACAAAGGAAGCCCATAGTAAGTCTCTGGGTGATGTCACTTCATAGCTGTTGTCAGCTGTCTCCTGCACACAACTTTTTGCCGCTGGAGACCGGACTGGAGCAGCTTCAGAAAAGGTATTTATAGCGATTTTTGCTTTGGGTTGTACAAGTGTGAAAGGAGCCCTAGTCTGAACTTCTACTTTAAAAAAAGAAGTTAGAACCTGGCTACCATGCACAGCTGTACCGGATTGAGTGCTCCAGTTTTAGACAATCACCCCCACAGTGTGATCCTACTGTGCTTTACTCACTGCATGGGTGCAGCAAAGTGTACCTGCAGGTTGGCTGCACCTTCCCATTGACTTCTATTATGTCCTGTAGTTTTGGTGCTCTTTTTAAGAAAGTACACCAAAAGTCCTGCATGCAAGATTTTTTGGTTAGCTTTCAGAAAACCCAAAAACTGAGGGACAGAACAGAAATCTATGAAAAAACACAGCTAACCCGCACGAATAGCACAGGCCAAAGCACATCTGATCAGTGTGAAGCCGCCCTTAAGCCTCGTACACACGCAACGATGATCGGCCGACCGATCGTCCGACTTTTGTCCAGAGTTGTGTTTTGTTGGTTGGAATGTGCCTAGACTGCACACTAATTTTCTTGGCCAACAAAATTCTACTTAAGAAGTGATGTCGTGTTGGTTTGTTTTCTTTGTGTTTTTTCTTCTCTGAGCATGCCCAGTCTTGCTCATCAGATTTTTCCCTGTCAAAATCTGTACTGACTGACGGAAAATCGGCCGTTGTGTTGACGGCCAACAAAAATTTTATAGCCTACACCAGATTTTTTTCGGCCGAAAAGTCGGAGTTGGTTGTCGGAAGCATCATACTAACAAGCCAAAAATCGGCAGATCGGGCATTGGCCAAAAATTCTCTGCCAATTTTCGACGTGTGTGTACGAGGCTTTAGGACTTGTGTATATGATCGTTTTTTGTTCATATCAAAATGTGCTTTTTTTTTTTTTTTTGCCCCAAGCCGGCTGCTTCAGAGGCAATGCTGGATTAAAGTTGAGGCTTCAAGTCAACATATATATCTATATCACCGCTTAAGATAGGGTTTCCGTCCGTCCGGATTTCACGGACAGGATCGGATGCGGATTGCAGCAGGTGTCAGTGAACATGTCACCGCTGACATCCGCTGCTCCATAGGGCTAAATGGGGCATCCGATCAGATCCACCTAAAAAACTGACAGGCGGATCTGATCGGACCGCCCGTGTGAAAGGGCCCTTACTTGTATCTAGGCTTGTGTTTTATTTAGAAAGAGTCATCTCTTCAGTGGTTGTCCTAAGACTGTGGAAAGAGTTGAAGAGTAACCTTCTCTTCTCTCTTCCTTTTTTTTTTTTTTTTCTGTCTGGAAATATTTATTCTATTTTAGTGATTACTATTGTATCTTAAATGTTTGAGCTGTGTGTTGTGTGTTTTTTATAATTAACCTTGCATTTTTATTGTGCTAAAAAATACTTTCCCTTTTTTTTTTTTTTGCAATCTTAGGTTATAAGACTATTCATGCCATTTCAAATCCACCTCAGGTACCTCAGCTTAAAAAGTCCAAAAAACATCACTCAAACCTGACTTTGGACAAAATGATGGAGCGCTTCCTTCAGCAGAGCGTGGATGCTGAAGATAAGTTCTACAAGTATGAGGAACAGAGACTGCAAATAGAGGAGAAAAGAAGAGAATCTGAGCACAACCGTGAGATCCAAATGTTGCAGATGTTGGGACAAATGCTTAATAGCATCTCCTCTGCCACATCTCAGATGACTACGCCTGGCAATGTCATCAGCCCCCACAGAGGAGATAACAGAACGTATGGAGATACAATGCACTTTAATACTACAGCATCTTATTCTTCTCCTATAGGTATAAGATGTCCAAGTCACCTTGTAAAAGCACATGTGTAATGTCCACTTTTGTATCAATATTTTGCTCATATAAAATAAATTTTGTGGACTATATTAAAAGTAAGATGTTTTGTGAATAACCTGTTTTAATGCAAACTACCCATATTTCCCTTCCTTGAAACACAGGGTAAGAAAAATTGAGCATCTGTGACCCAAATTCTTTGTTGGGATGAAACCTGACACAAAGGGTATGTTAAGTTTGTGAGTCAGCCGAGGAAGCTACCATCTTGGCCTCTGTTTGAACCTCCGCTGCCATGGTGCTACACATGATCAGTTATGACAGCCATTTCATCAATTGACAGTTTGATTGAGAGCACAAGCAACTGTGCCAATTACAATCCCAGCACGTGCCTGTTGTTAAATCAATGGGTTTATTTCTGCTTTAAATCAATCCTAGCAGAGGCACTTATATCCTAGATCAGTCTTTCTAAACCTTTTCAACACCAAGGAACCCTTAAAAAATAACTTTCAGGTATCAGGGAACCCCTGATTAAAATTGCTATATCTACAACTCATGATACATTAGTGTGATGGTCAGTGGGGTGAATGCTACTTACACTGGTGGTCATTTGTGATGAATTACCTCCTTCCAGATAGCTAAAAAGGTCAATTGTGTCAGTGGGAACTTATCTGAGAGGCAGAAATTACTCATTGCCCAAGGAACCCCTGGCAACCTCTGGAGGAACCCTAGTTGAGAATCCCTGTCCTAGAGCCATGTTGTACATAATGCACACTTCTGCTATAATCAAGATTAGGACCCACTTCTGCTGCCTACTTAGGTTCTGGAATTTGAAAGTTGCATGGCTAGGGTAGAGAAAGCAGATCGCTCCTGTCTTTGTCCTCCATCAGCTGGTTGAACATGCATGCTCAGCTTGCTTTGGTATATATGTTTATGTGAGTGGACTAAGAAAGGTGGGTATGCTGCTTTTTCTTGGGGGAAGAATAGTGAGTAGCTAGTTTTCACAGCGCTGTCCAAGTTGGACTTTTCCTATTGGCTGGTGGGTGCAAGATTGTTGTCTGGCCTGGTCATCTAATACCTATGGCCAGCTATAGTTTTGTGGGCTTTGCTTTGTTTTCACAGCCCTTTACAGGGATTTTTTTCCCCACAATTTTGGAAGGAATTATTACAATTTCTTTAAGCTGGGTATTCTAAAATGGCAGTGCAAAATTAGTGAGATTAAAAAACGTGCCATTGTTTTTCAGTGAAAGCTGTTTTCCAATACACACAAACACAATGATGTATATTTTTTTCAGGTAAATCTAAAAAAAAAAATCTGTCAAAGAGGAGCTCCAGTCTCCCACAAAAAATTAAGTCGTGCTACAAATACTGTAGCTGCTGACTTTTAATATAAGGGCACTTGCCTGTCCAGGGATCCAAAGTGGTCTTTACCTGAGCCCATTCGACAATCTGCTTCGGGTGCAGGTGCTGGCATCTTAGGTAAGGGAAACCAGCAGTGAAGCCTTGTGGCTTCACAGCCAGTTTCTTGCTCACATGCGCGAGCCATGCTGTGCTTTATGAATGGTCCCGCAGTCTTATAGGACCTGTGATGTGTCCCAGAAGGAGGAGGGGGCCAAACCTCCGCACAGATCGCCGCAGCAATCTGACCTGAAGTGGGAGCGGGTACCTGTTAAAGCCAGGTTTTTTTTTTTTTCTTTTCCTTTAGGGTTTTAGGCCAGATTATTTTTTTTTTGCATGCACAGCCGGTGTATAAATTAGTTTGCCAGCATACCCAGTTAAACCCAACTTTCTGTGGTATATGACTGATATGACAGAATGTTTTTTTTTTTTTTTTTTTGTAGTTCTGGAGAGGGCCTTCTCCTTGCGCCACACACGCCCATCAAAGGACATGGAAAATATTTTTCAGCTGGTGAGAAATGTTATCCCTCCACTTGCTTCTAAGAAGCACAAGGGCCAGGATGGGAGGATTGGAATTGTAGGAGGCTGTCAAGAGTAAGTACAATTCTCGGTTTCCTTGTTTGTTTTTTTTCCTCCACCACTTACAAAATAATTTAATAACTGGTAGTAATATCCCTTTAATTTTACAGATATACTGGAGCTCCCTACTTTGCAGCAATTTCAGCACTCAAAGTGGTAAATCCAACGTTGTTTCAATGTGGTTATTTTCTTTTATTTCTCTTAATGTGTGATTTTTTTTTTAACTTTTTGTTTTTAGCTTGTTGGTGTTCAGGTTAGAGAAGGTTTTTACTCTTCTTAGGGAGATGTATATAAGATGAGCCTCTAGGGCCGAAAATTAATGGGGGGTACCATCATCCATGGAAAAGGAGACAGTTTCCCCAAAAAACATCTCCAAGGAAAGGGGGGAGGGGAGAAAAAAAAATTGGATTTTCACGGTGCCTAAAGCTTGATACACACTAGATAAAAGTAACAATATAATTTTATTTATAAAACAAGATAAAATCACAAATTTGAACAGATTTTTCTGGGAGATACAAGTAATCCATAAAACATTGGACTAAGTCTAACAGTATCCTACTAATACTTGATGCACTCCAGTGAGGAAGCAAAATTAGTAATGGGTTCTGACTAGGTGCACGCTCCTCTACATGTTTCGCGGTTGAAACTTGCTTCTTCAGGAGGAGAAACTGTAGAAATGCTCTGAAAGCTAACAATAAGATACAGATAATAGAAGACAATGTACATTGTATGAACAGCAGGGAAAGGGGATACAATCCAAAGGGGAAGGGAGACAATGGTGCTTACCATAGAAGATGTATATCACCAAGATTAGACAATGTGTCAGCCAAAAACAACTCCCCTATGGAGTTGCTGCGAGTGCAGGGGATATTAAATGGGTGAAAGTAAGGTGCTATATAGCCACTCTGGAGATATAAAAAAATAAAGAAAAAAAGTACGTATGTATATGTTTGTGTGTGTGTGTGTGTGTGTATATAATATATATATAATGTACCATTTAATACATATGTATATGTGGGTATATAGGGAGGGGGAAAAAGGGGGGAGGAGGAAAGAAGGGGGCAGGGGAGGGAGAAAGAAGGGAAGGGGGGGACGTGCACTAGATGCATGAAGCAATGTGTTGCCAGCTGTAGGTTTACAATATAGTTTAGTACAATTAGTACAATTAGTTCCGCCTTTGATGATCATTAGTTCCAGGAGATTCTACGTGAACACCTCCTACTTGGGGGCTATTCACCTGGGGGTTTGGGACCTGGAGGGGAAACTGCTCCCCCCTGCCTTTGCAGAGCTGGCGGATCAGTTTATCTGTGATGTCTCTTTTTTAAATGCGGCTCCTTTGATTTTAGGCCATCTGTATCAGCAGTGGTCCTTCGGCGTCTGACAATGCTGGTCTGTGGACCAGACTTCTAAGAAGGGCTTATCTGATTTCTCCCCTTTTGGGGGGGATCACTTGTTTGGAGCTTCCTTGGATGACATCATTGGGGGCACGGGGGGGGGGGGGGATTGAGTTTCGGTCTTTTCCTCCGGAAAGGTTCTTCACTTCTAACCTGCACTTGTCCCCAGATGGCTTAGGGGGTCACTTTGGGGCAGTGCAAGACTTGTTACTTCATGGAGTGATGGTTCTGGCTTCGGAATGTCTTCAGGGGTCAAACCGGTTTACAGTTCCCTGGAATGAATGTGGGGTATGTCCAATTCTCGACCTCAAGGCGTTAAACTGCTTTGTGCGGGTACCGAAGTTCAGAATGGAGTCCATTTGCACGGTAGTGGCATCTCCTACATTGGGGATTTTCTCGCTTCTATCGACATCAAAGATGCCTTCCTTCACATTCCAATATGTGTGTGGTCACCAGCGCTTCCTCCGCTATGCCGTTGACTAGGAGCATTATCAGTTTGTGGTGTTTTTTACCTTTTTGGTCTCGCCTCCACTCCTCGGGTCTTCACAAAGTGTTGGTCCCGGTGCTAGCATTGTTGCGTTAGCGAGGGATCGTGGTACTGGGGTACCTGGACGATTTTCAGGGAGCAGAGTCTCTGACTGCTCTGATGGGCACCTTGGGGATTACTCTGTTATCTCTGTGGGAGTTTGGTTGTATTCTGAGCCCTCAGAAGTCTGCTCTGGTTCCATCCACAAAACTGGACTATCTGGGTGGATTTGGCCTCAGTGTGGCTTCCTCTGGAAAAACTCCAGAAATAGTGGGAGGCAATTAATCTTCTGTTGTCCAGCAGATGGTCAACCCTCCGGGCTTGCATGCAGATTACAGTTCCACACAAGGTCCCTGAAAAAAGAGATTCTGGTGAAATGGGACAAGAATCCTCAGTCTCTAGAGGTTGCTTCGTTCTCTGGCACTTCGACAGGGAAATCCTCCTTCTCCCCCTGTACTGGGCAGTTGTCACCACGGATGCCAGCCTGTCTGGGTGGGGAGGTGTCCTCGGCACAGCTTGTTCCCATGGGGTCTGGACTCTGGAAGATCAATTTACTGGAACTCCGAGTGATCAGAGTGTCTGGATCGTTGGACAATTCATATTCAGGGGTGTCCGGTACAAATTCAATCGGACAGTGCCAATCATCATGGGGGCACAAGAAGAATCCTGGCGGATCAGGAAGTAGCGGGCATTTTAAAGTGGGCAGAACGATTGTTCCAGCCCTCTCTGCTGTACACATTCAATGGAAGATACAGAGGTTTGTGGCATGGTCTCGGGATCCTCTGGCTGACGCCGCAGATGCAGCAAGGGATTCCGGTCTTTCTGGTTGCTCTAGACTGGCCTCGCCAGTCTTGGTACGCCGATCTGGTGCGGCTTGTCTCCAGTGCACCTTGGAGACTTCCTCTCAGAGAAGAGCTGCTGTCTCAATGACCAATCCTTCATTCTGCTTTACAGTCGCTGGTTTTAACGGCTTGGCTGTTGAAAGCCAGGTGCTGTAGGTTAGAGGTTTGTCTGAATCGGTGATTCCTAGTCTGGTAAAGGTTAGAAAATCTACCTCTAGGAAGATCTACCATTGTATTTGGAAGACGTACATTGCATGGTGTGAGTCTTTTGGGGTTCTCCAGATGGCTCCTTTTCGGTGGCTCGGATCTTGTCTTTTCTCCAAGGGGGGGGTTGAGCAGCACCTGGTATTGAGTACCATCAAGGGCCAGGTTTCGGCCTTGGCGTTTTTCTTTTAACATCCATTGGCCACACTTTCCTTGGTGCATACCTTTTTTTTATCCAGGGAGCTTGATACTTGATTCCTCCAGTGCGGTCTCCATTACCACTGTGGGTCCTCAAATTAGTGTTGTCAGTTATCCAGGAATCTCCCTTCGAAAATATCGGGAGGTTCCCCCTGCTTACGTTGTCCCAGAAGGTTGCCTTTTTGGTGGCTATTTCTTCTGCGTGTAGGGTGTCTGAGCTGGAGGCGTTGTCTTGTCCTTTACTTTCCCTGTTTGGTTTACAGAGATAAGGTGGTTCTTTGTCCCTGTCCGTTGTTCCTTCCAAAGGTCGTCTCTGATTTTCCATTTGAATGAAGACATTGTGTTGCATTCCCTATGTCCCAGGCCTAAACATCCTAAAGAAATTGCTCTGCATTCTCTGGATGTGGTTCAGGCAATCAGGGTGGATCTGGCAGCTACGGTATCTTTTAGGAAGTCACTGACTGTTCTCCCTGTTGGACCTCGAAAAGGGTTGACCATTCCTGCTGTGACCATTTCCAGATATATCAGACAGACAGTGATTCAGGCCTATTCAATTAGGGTTCAGGTTCCTCCTTTCCCTGTTAAGGCACACTCGGGCGCTTAGTACCTCCTGGGCCTTCTGTCATTAGGCATCAGTTATGCAGGTTTGCAAGGCGGCCATTTGCTTGTCTGTGCACACTTTTTACAAAGTTTTATAAAGTGGAGGTGTTGGCATCTGCGGATGCTTCTTTGGCCGGAAGTTTTTGCAGGCTGCGGCTTGGAGAACCTGGTCCTCTTTGAGTGTGTATTGTGTTTTTTTTTTTTTTCAGGTGCGCTCCAGTTTTTTGGTTGAGCTCCATGTTACCTAGTTGGCAATGGTTAGCCTTGGGAATTTTTTTTCTGCGTTTTTTCCACCCCTTATATTTAACACTGCTTTTGGACGTCCAATGGTTAAGAAGAATCAGGAGCTGTGTCCGTCAATATACGAAAGAGAAAATGAGATTTTTGACTTACCGTAAAATCCATTTCTCTAATGTTTGACGGACACCGCACCCACCCCTCTGTGGAGTTGGCTTTCTTCTGACACTGCTTGTAACAAAACTGAATTGCCTATAGCTGAGTGTGGGTGTATATACCCCCTGGGACTGCCTATAGGCACAGTCAAGCTTTTTCCTGCCTAGTGTCCTACTCCTGTAAGGGGGCAGTATAACCCAATGGTTAAGATAAATCAGGAGCTTTGTCCGTCAATGAACATCAGAGAAATGGATTTTTACAGCAAGTCAAGAATCTCCTCCTCCTCCTCCTCCTCCTCCTTCTCTTCCTCCTCCTCCTCCTCCTCCTCCTCCTCCTCCTCCTCCTCCTCCTCCTCCTCCTCCTCCTCCTCCTCCTCCTCCTTCTCTTCCACCTCCTCCTTCTTCTCTTCCACCTCCCTTTCCTATTTTCACCTTTACCTTCCCTTCTCTTTCTGCCCCTTTCCATTCCCGTTCCTCCTTTTGTCCACCCCCCCCCCCTTTCCTTCCCCCACTCTTTCCTCTCCCTACACATATGTATTGGTACATTCATTTATTTATTTATATATATATATATATATATATATATATATATATATATATATATATATATATATATATATATATATATATATATATATATATATATATATATATATATATAAATAATCTTTGTAGTTGCTATATAGCACCTTACTTTCCCCAACTAATATCCACTGTGTCCGCCGTAGGGGAGTTGTCTAGTCTTGGCGATATGTCTTCTATGGTAAGCACCATTGTCCCCTTTCCCCTGTAGATTGTATTCCCTTTCACTGCTGTTTATGCTATGTACATTGTCTTATATTATCTGTATCTTATTGTTCTATTTCAGAGCATTTCTACAGTTTCTTCTCCTAAAGAAGCGGGTTTCAACCATGAAACGTGTAGAGGAGCGTGCGCCCAGTGAGGACCCATTACCAATTTTGCTGCCTCATTGGAGTGCATCAATTATTAGTAGGATACTGTTAGGGTGGCCATACAATATACAATTTTCTGTACAACTTTCTTTAAATTTACCTTCAACTATGTAATGCAAAGGCCTGCCTAATTGGATACAATTGAAAAGTGTTTAATTTTGACCTCCTACTTGACCTCCTACTTGTACCTCCCTGAAAAATCTGTTCAGGTATTTTCTGTTCAATTTTATCTCGTATACACAAAATTGATATTGTTACTTTTATCTGATGTGTATCGAGCTTTAGGTACAGAGAGAGTCTAAATATTTCCCCTCCTCCCTCCTTTCCTGAAGACGTTTTTTGGGGAAACTGTCTCTTTTCCAGTTTTGCTCTTAGTGAAAGTTCAAGGATTAGCAATAGGTTGGAGGTTAGACTCCTCAGAAACCTCACGATAAACAATCAGTAAAACAATCCGTTAATTGTGGGCCCAAACCTTCTAGTCAATCTTACACTGACCCTACATTCACACCTATGTGTTTTAGTGCGTTTTGCAGTGTTAAACGCACTACAGTCCATTTACAGGGTTCCTTATAGCACACGTTCACATCTGAGTCTTTCCGCCGGTGTGTTTTTTCCGCAGTAGATTGCATTTTGCATAATAAACTTCAATGCAGCTGCACCAGAAACGCAAGTGTTGCATTTTTTTTTTATGGGTTTTGTGTTTTTTTTTTTTTTCCCCTCACTTAACACTGTGTGTAGCTGGTTGCTAAGGAGCTGGCCAGGAAGCTGACCGCTGCTTCTTAACCAATGAGTTATCCGTTGTTAGCAGGGTTCCCAGCTGACCCCTGAATGTAAAAAAATAAATAAATTGGTACTTCACCTTTTTATCTGAGCTTAAAGCCCCACAAACATGGCTAATGTGATTCCTCTGAACATGGGGTTTTGTTAGTGTCCCCACGTGAGGATGAAATACTGTGGCAATGTAAAATTATAATGCCTGATCTGTACAGTATACTTGTTATGGGTAAGTGATTTGGACTCAGTTCACACTGGAGTGGCACTACTCTGTACTACTTCGGGGGCGACTTGTGCATTCCCATGCACCACGACTTCGGAGCGACTTGCAAGGACTTCACATAATGGAAGTCTATGCAAGTCGCTCAGAGGTCGCCCCGAAGTAGTACAGGACCCTTTTTCTAAGTCGGAGCAACTTGTGTCGCTCCTATTAGAACGGCTCCTATAGCAGTCAATGGACCGCGAGGGAGCGCGACTTGTCAGGCTGACAAGTTGCCTGACAAGTAGCGCTGGTGTGAATGGAGTCTTAGAGTGTATCTATTGACTTTAGGTAACCTTACCTCAGTATTTTTATGTATTTATTTTTTTTAATATGAACTTTGTTTTCCATAGGGTGCAGACTTGTCACACGTATTTTGTACCAAAGATGCAGCAACTGTCATTAAGGCATACAGTCCAGAGCTTATTGTACATCCAGTTCTGTAAGTTTCTGTATTTACAATTTGTATTTTATTATTGTATGTATGTATGTATGTAAGCCACTATCTCTAGCTGTTCACATCTGCTTACATTTAAGAGCACTGATAAAACATTTGTTTGTTTGAAATGTGGCAGTTACGCTTAGTTTACTCTTGCGGTTGGGGGGTGGTAAAAGACATGCATTAGAGGAATGTTTTAATGCCCCTCCTAGTCATTCCCCTAAACTTCAAAGTCAGCAGATGGTTTGCACACATTCATTGGCTTCCATGCTTTGCATTGCTGCAGTAAAAATTATCTTCCCTGTCATGGGGTGGGTAGTACCACCTGTCAATTGTTACCCATTCAACTGAATAGGGGCGTGCTACAACTACGTGCAATGCTTCAAAAAGGGGTTTTCAAGCGGAAGTGAGAAAATGACATAATTCCTCCTTACTGCCTGTCCAATGCCCTCTAAAAAGCAATTTACTGCAGTTTGCTCTTCAGTGGGCCATAGCTGTATAAATGAGCCCTTACAGGGCATCTGTACCATATCCTGTATATACTGTATATATTTGTAAATAAAGGAATAGTTGTCCAATAATTGAGGCTAAATTCCAGCTCACACTTCAAAATCAGTTACAACTGTTTTTTTTCCTTCTGAGATAAAGATTTTGCATTAATAAAAGCTGAACATTTTAATCACTCTTGCCAGTGTAAAGTGGTTTGTCTCATCAGTGTAAACTGATATACATTCTGCTGGAAAGCTTGTGCTGTGAAAAACACAGGACCACTTGGCTGGACCTCCCAGATGAAAATAGAAGAAGCCTAAAATAGGGAGCTAATGGAGCCATCACATCTAAGAATTGGTAATATTAATATAATGTTTGCTTTTGGGTTTAATACCGCTTTAAAAGGGTTGTAAAGGCCATTTATTTTTTAATTTAAAATATTAAACATGTTATGTTTATACTTGCCTGCTCTGTGCAGTGGTATTGCGCAGTTGTCTCTTATCTGCTCTTCTGCAGTGTCTCGCTAGTGTTCTCTGCTTCCCTTCTCCTGCCTGTGCCCCCATAGCGAGCCATGTGCTATGGCGACACAAATGCAGGTGCGTCAACCACATACAGCCCAGCTTGGCCCGGCTCCCTCCTCCCAGGATTTAAATGGCAACAGCAGGGGCCAGTGGCTCCCGCTGCTGCCTGAATCTTCTGTGAGATTAGGAAGAGCGGAGAGAAGACATGCAGCAGGGCACAGCACTCAAATTACATGTGTAGCTTTGCATAGCCTGTGTGTAATGAGCAAATATGAGCCCCCATGTACATGTAGAACTACAAAATATACAGAACACTACTAACATTAACTAAATCATTTTGTATTTTCTCTTTCGTTCATTGACCGATACAGCTCCGGTCGTTCTTGACTGTTGGGTTAAGTTGCCCCCTACAAGAGTAGGACACTAGGCAGAAAAAACTTCTGCCTACACCCATGGGCAGTCCCAGGGGGTATACTCCCTCTTCCTGCTATAGTCAATCAGTTTTTTTTCTGCCTAGTCAGGAGTAAGGACTTAGTTCCTTGCTGGTATCTTTGGTCCTGGCAAAATTTTTTAGATAGAAATTTTTTTCCTGCTGGATATTTCTGGTGAGATCTACAATCAACTGCCAGACTCTGCAATGGGCTGGATAATCTAGATCCAGTGGTCACCCCAGTCTGGCCAGAGAGCGTACGCAGGCCTCAGCTCCGTGCTAGGTCAGCCACGACATAGCCCCACTGGATGAAGGCTGGCCCTGTGAGTTAAACGTTTCGCTAGGTCGCATACGACCTGACCTCGGCCTGAGTCGCAGCGTTCCTCCTGGCCGACAGCCTCCCATTTTGATGGAGAGGAGGATCTGTCTGGAGCGGTGCACACCTGGTATGGTAAGTAGCTGTCCCCCCTCCTCTACCCCTGGGTTTTGGGGTGGACGTGGCCCCCTCCTTGGGATGGTCGGACCCCTAGGTTCCCCTCCTTCCCTGCAGGCACCCCCCTTGCCAAGTTCCTCCTCCTGCCCCCCTCCCTCCACATACGCTGGGGATGTATTTTTTTGGGGTGGTCTGACCACTTTCCTGGGGTTGGGGCAGGACGCTAACTGGCGATGAGGAATGAGCCCCACGGCGACTGGAAAATCGACTGGTGGGGGAGGGGGGGGTTTGTACCTGGTGGGGGCTCCTGCCTGGGCCCCCTGTCCTGCCTGGATTTGTCTTGAGGCCTAGTATCCTGATTTCGGAGTCCCTGTAGGCTGCCATATTGTTGTAAATTTAAATGGGACTGCGAGCAGTCTATGGTGGTGTAAATTTTAGGATGCCCTAGCACTGATAACTCCCTTGTTGTGAGTGTGTTGTGAATGAAATAATATAAATATGTGCTGCGCGAACCTGTGTAGCTTGTATTAATAATAAATTCATTTAAACAAATTAATTTTGTAGTGGAAAAATTTGTATCACTCTATGTAGAAAAAAAAATGTGTGTATATATCAACAGTTGTGCACTGATTAAATCCAATCTAAACACAATTAATAATTCTCTATATGCCATATAACCATACAATGAATATTCAAACACATATAAATCATGCAAAGTGACGTAGTGAATTAGTGTCCAATTCCTTATGCCTGGTATCCAAATTATAAGTGTCCAAACAAAGTATGCTCCTCTGTATGGAGATTAAATCACAATCACCAGTGCTCAAATATGGTCGTGAGCAAACTTGATTTCACCTCCAATCTCTGTGCCCCCCCTCCTCAGGTGGGTGCCTCACCTTTATGCCTATGACCTCGCACTTAAGCTTGGTCAGTAATGGCCTTGTGCTCAATCCAATAGATATGGATGCGGGGTTGCTTTTTCTTAAATGCTGACAGGGTGCTCCTATCCCTCACTGGTGGCTCACATGAATAGGAAGAAAGAGATACATGGTGCAAGTAACGTCTTGTAAACAGACTTTATTAAAAATAAATGTATTGCACTTACATTTAATTGGTGCTTGCAGCACACCACACTATAATGGCTATTTTGCAAATAGTGGCCCAGAAGCTCAGGCAGGGGTCTCTAACTGTTTTGGTTTTTCCGCTCAGTGAGCTGTGAAAATGTACTCCCACTCCCGACGTATGGTGCCTCCCCCACGCGTATCGACACAGGGCTCTTGCGTGTCCTCATCAGGGGGAAATCCTGAATCTGATTCGGCCACTGCGGACGTGGGTCACCCTGTTGGGTCTGCGACCACAGGCCTGGAATCCTCTGATAGTGAGGATCATCCCTCCACATCTGCGACCGGTCATGAAAAGGTGCTGGTAGATGCACTAATTGTATCAGTGCGTGAGACCCTAAAGATGGAGGACGCAGCTGAAGCTGCGATGGAGGCGCAGGTACCCTTTTGGCACTTGCAAGCCATCCAGAACGGCACAGGTGTTTCCTTTCCCTGCCTATTTTGACAGAATTGTTACAAAAGAGTGGGAACGACCAAAGCATCTCTGTGGGGTTCCTAAGCGTTTTACTAGGCGTTACCCCTATGAGGAGTCTCTTAAGAAGTGGACTGGGCCACAAGTGGTGGACCCTCCTGTTTCCAGATTAAACAAGGCAACCATGAGTCCGGTGGAAGAGTCCCCGGCATAAGGATCCGGCTAACCGGAAGGCGGAGGCTGTGGACCGCTTTATGTATACCCTAGCTGGTTCGGCAATGAGGCCGGTATTTACCATTGCCCTAGTGTCGCAAACTCTGACCGAGTGGGCTAAGCTCCTACACCGTGACCTGGAGGGAAAACTGCTCCCTCCGGCCTTTGCTGAGCTGGCAGACCAGCTGGTTCAGGGGCTGCAGTTTATCAAAAAAGGCCTTGACTGATCTTCCCTTTTTAAGGAGATCGTCTGTTTGGAACTACCCTGGATGACCTCATTAAAGGTCTCACAGAGGGGGAAGAGTGCCTTTCTTCCGCAGACTACTAAGGGTAAGGAACCTCATTGTAGATGTGGACCTTCCTTCTTGGCTCATGAGAAGTTTTTTTTTTTGTCCCTTAGGTTCGACTGACAAGGGCTCTAAGCCTTTTGGGGCCTCCTCTGGCAGATCCAAATGAACCTGGTCTGGCAAGCTGAAAGCAGGGGCTTCTCCAGACCCGCGGATAAGGCTCCTTCTGCATGAAGGTGCGCCCTCACCCATATCGGGGTTGGAGAGGGGGCATCTTCGCTGGTTTCCGGACCTGTGGACTTCCCTGGTGGAAGAAAAGTGGGTCCACAAAGTAATTCGGTCTGGCTACAAGATCAAGTTTCGCTCTTGCCCCCCGACAAGGATTTTTCCTTTCAACCTGCGTCTGTCCCCCGACCGGTTACAGGGTCTGTATGGGGTGGTACAATACCTGTTACTTCAAGGGGTGATTGTCCCTGTTCTGACTTGGGAACGTTTTCAGGGTTTTTACTCGAACCTGTTCAGTGCCCAGGAAGGAAGGCAAAGTGCATCCAGTCTTGGACCTCAAGACGCTAAACTGCTTTGTGCGGGTACAGAAGTTCAGAATGGAGTCCATTCAAATGGTTGTAGCATCCCTGCATGAGGGGGGGTTTCCTCGCCTCTATAGACATCAAGGATGCCTATCTTCGTATTTCAATATGTGCCAGCCTCCAGTGTTTTCTCTGCTTTGCTGTGGGAGAGGAGCATTATCAGTTTGTGGCATTACCCTTTTGGTATCGCCTCCGCTCCTCGAGTCTTCACAAAAATATTGGCTCCAGTGCTAGCCTTGCTACGCCAACATGGGATCACGGTACTGGACTACTAGGACGATCTCCTTCTGCGAGCGGCATCTCCCTCTGCTCTGGTGGAGAACCTGGAGATCACAATATGAACTCTGCGGGAGTTCGGCTGGATTCTGAATTTTCATCCATAGCCATACAAACTCCAGAAATTTCAGGCTGCAATTAGTCTCCTGCTGTCCAACAAATGGTCATCCCTCCGGACTTGCATGCTGGTAATGGGCCTGATGGTATCGACCTTCAAGGCCGTTTCGTTTGCACAGTTCCATATGAGGTACCTGTAAAGGGAGATTCTGACCAAATGGGACAAGACTTCGCAGTCCCTGGGCAATCTGATCCGGCTGAGTCAGGGAGCAAAGTAGTCCCTGATATGGTGGCGTCGCTCTCCGCCGCTTCGGCTGGGAAAATCCTTTCTCCCCTTGTGTCACCACGGATGGCAGCCTGTCCAGCTGGGGAGGCATCCTTGGCAAGCATTCTGCTCAGGGAATCTTGACACTGAAAGACCAGACTACCTATGGATATCCTGGAACTCCGAGCGATCAGACTGTGTCTGGATCATTGGACAGATCGTCTTCAGGGATGCCCAGTACGCATTCAATCGGACAATGCCATGGCTTATGTCAATCACCAAGGGGGCACAAGAAGTGCCCTGGCAGCTCTGGAGGTAGCTGGAAATCTAAGGTGGGCAGAACGGTTCGTTCCAGCCCTCTCTGCAGAACCCATTCCCAGGGTAGAAAATTGGCAGGTGGATTACCTCAGGCTAAAAATAGAAAAATATTTGCGCTCAAGACATAAATTCAATGTAACATGTAAATAAAAACATATAAACAAGGCAGCAGCTCTATAGGAAGATCACAATCCCATGGAGTAAATTAGAATAGGTAAGGAGCTGCGCCAAATATATGCAAATGTGATAATGATAAATCAAATAATCTTAAAACAAAAAAGTCCAAAAGCTGGAAAGAGAGAGACCAGATCCTGGCCAGCCAATCACCCGTGCATAGTAGGAAATCCTAATTGCACCCTGTGCTGACACTCATGGCTCCTTACCAGAAAAAATGACCCTCTTTTCACAGAGCGGTCAAATAGGCATTGAAAAGAACATTGATGAACTTAATGGATCTTAATTCACTTCCACAGCAGACACAAGACCTCTTGACAGAAATGTATGATGATTCCCAAAAACCATATACCGCTGTCTCTGGCAAAGTAAACTCGGAAAGGGACAAAGGACAGCCAATAGTGAAGTTTGTCCAAACATAAATGCAAGTGCACTACTTTTAATAAATCCTATATGTTTGGACGAACTTCACTATTTATTGGCTGTCCTTTGTCCCTTTCCGAGTTTACTTTGTCAGAGACAGCGGTATATGGTTTTTGGGAATCATCATACATTTCTGTCAAAAGGTCTTGTGTCTGCTGTGAAAGTGAATTAAAATCCTTTAAGTTCATCAAGGTTCTTATCATTCAATGCCTGTTTGACCGCTCTGTGAAAAGAGGGTAATATATTTGGCGCAGCTCCTTATGGATTACCTCAGTCAGCAGGCATTGGATCAAGGGGAGTGGTCCCTTCATCCAGGGGGGTTTCATCAGCTGTGTCTCTCTGTTGGGGCACCCCCGAGGTAGATCTCTTGGCGTCTCGGCTCAACAGAAAAAGGTGCAGAGGTTTGTGGCTCGGTCAAGGGATCCTCTGGGAGATGCCACAGATGTGCTGGTGGCCCCGTGGGGTCAGTATCGTCTGATCTATGCCCCCCCCCCCCCCTCAAGCTTCTGCCCAGACTCCTATGCAGGATTGAGGCAGAAGGGATTCCAGTCATCCTAGTGGTACCAGATTGGCCTCGCCGGGCCTGGTACACCGCTGTAGTGCGCTTGGTCTCTGACGTTCCTTGGAAACTTTCTCTCAGGGAGGATCTGCTGTCCCAAGGACCGATCTTCCATCCTACTTTACAGTCACTGGTTTTAACAGCTTGGCTGTTGAAAGCCAGGTGCTAAAGGATAGTGGTTTGTCTGAGTCGGTGATTCCTACGTTGTTAAAAGCTAGGAAATCTTCCTCTAGGAAGATCTGCCATCGTACGTGGAAGACGTACGTTACGTCGGTGCGAGTCTCTTGGGGTTCATCCTCGGTGACTCGAATCTTAACTTTCCTTCAATGGGGGGGTTAAACAGAATTTGGCCTGGAGTACCATAAAGGGCCAGGTATTGGCTTTGCGGCCTTCTTCAAAGGGTTGTCCGCTTTCTCTGAGACCATTCCCAGGTGGATCAGACATACTGTGGTTCAGGCCTATTCCATCAGGGGTCAGGTTCCTCCTTTCCCTGTCAGGGCGCACTCTACTAGGGCCTGCTGGGCCTTCCGTCATCAAGCGTCAGTGAGGCAGGTTTGCAAGGCAGCCACCTGGTCTTCGGTGCACACTTTTACAAAGTTTTATAAAGTGGAAGTTTTTTGTATCTGCGGATTCTTCCTTTGGCCGCAAGGTTTTACAGCAGACTGCTGTAAAGAGGACCTGATCCTCTTTGAGGATGTATTGTTTGTTTTTTTTTTTGTTTGTTTTTTCAGATGGGCTCCAGTTGTTTTGGTTGAGCCCCAGTCGCCTGGTTGGCTACTGTTTAGCCTAGGGAATTTTTGGCTGTTTTCTACCCCTTATGTTTGACACTGCTTTGTGACGACCCAATGGTCAAGAATGACAGCAGCTGTGTCCTTCAATGAACAAAAGAGAAAATTTTTTGACTTCCCATAAAAACCATTTCTTGAAGTGTTCATTGACGGTCACAACTCCGGTCATTCTTGACCATTGGGTTATGTTGCCCCCTACAGGAGTAGGACACTAGGCAGAAGAAACTTCTGGCTACACCCATGGACTGTCCCAGGAGGTATACTCCCTCTTCCTGCTAGAGTCAGTTTTGTTTCAAGCAGTGTCGGGAGAATTTTAACTCTACAGAGGGGTGGGTGCTGTGTGAGTCAATGAACATCAGAGAAATGGGTTTTACGGTAAGTCAGAAATCCAATTTTTACATATATCTAAAATAACATTAAAAAGACTATACATTGCTTGCTTTTTTTTTTTTTTTTCCTTTTCATTCATGTAATTTAGTTCAGCTTTAATCTTTTGTTCACACAGGGATCACCCAAATGCTTTACAGGAAATTGAAAGTTGGCTTCCAAGATTACATACACTTGTAATAGGGCCCGGGCTTGGAAGAAAAGATTCTATACTGGAAACAGCAAAGGTATTTCACCATATAAAACCATGGTGACCTGTGGCATGAAAATCATTTACTTTCTGTAATATGACAAACTACATAATATAATTCTTAAATGTTCTTGAATTTCAATGTGGACATGGCTGGACAGCCAGCAGTAGACAGGCTGCTACATTAGACTTTACCTAGATCATATATAATAGCTTGTAACAAATGCAGCTTTATGGTTTTGTGTAGCTTAAAGAGGTTCTTTAGTCAATTTTTAAAAAATTAAAAGTCAGCAGCTTCAAAAACTGTAGCTGCTGTCTTTTAAAAAACAAACAGACCCTCATCTGTCCAAGGATCCAGCCCCTGTCCTCAGTCCAACCATTTTTTTTCACTGGTCTTCGGGTCCCAGCATCAGCATGTTAAAGCGGAGTTCCAGCCACAAAATTGACAGTCGATTTTGGGCCATCCGCTTGCTATAGCTCACCTGAAAAAGAAACGGGTAGTTATGATTGTTTGTTTTTTTTTTTACTTACCTTTTAATTGCAGAAAAACATACTCACCTTTCTTCCACTTAATCCCTCGGCGGCCGCGGCCCGCACCGTCACTTCCGCTTTGCAATGATTCCTGGGAGCTGAACGTCATCGCTCCCAGGAATCAATGCGCCTGCACCGGCCCAGACGTCCGTTCCGGTGCTGGCGCGTCATACCTTGCTAAACAGCTTCTGGGCATGCCCAGAAGCTGTGCAGTGATGACGCTGCAGACCCGTAAGTGACGGCGGGGCCGGCGCAGTGCATTGTGGGACCGAAGAGGATGCAGAAGAGGATCGCGCTGGCTTCAAGCTGCCCACACCTGAGATGGCAGCGCTGGAGAAGAAATTTTAAAAGTAAGTATTTCTTCTAAAAGGTAAGTGCGAATCGGGACAGATCAGAGGCTAGCCATTGTGGAATGTACTAGCCCTGACTGTCCCGGGGGTATGTATGTTGAAATTTTTTTTTTTTGCGGCTGCAACTCCGCTTTAACTGTAGGCAGCCGGCTGTGGTTCCTTGTGGCTTCACAGCTGGATGCCCACTACAGACATCCCCACACACAAAAAATTGTCCTTAATGTGTAAGAGGAGGTTGGGCGGGGGTAGTAGAGTAAAACTACCTATTTTGTGAGGTCCTGCTTTAAGAGCTATTCTGATTACTGGATTGTAAGTTATCGTTACAGTGTGCTTTCTGACGAAAACATTACTTTAAGAAATCTTTATACCTTCTTCCACATCCTCCCTCATGACATCCAACTGAGAGACTGCTTTTACCACCTGATCACAACAGGAAGCACACAGAAAAGATGAAAAGCCCCACCCTACCTTACCTGCTAAGTGTTTTTTCCTTTCCCTGTCAGGATAGGATGTGAGGAGATTACTATCAGCGGCCCATGGTCCTTTATTCTTTTTCCTGAGCTCCCCATGAAGTTGCATAGTTTCTCTTTTAAAAGTTTTAAAACTTGCCTAGCTCTTCAAGTGATGATGCTGGTTTAAAAAGTTGGCCTTACAATCTGCATTCTGGATGATTCCTGAGAAAAGGTTTGGCTGCAGGGGTCCCTGAAGTGTCTCTTTGCTTGTTCATTAAGCTGAGGCAAGGATGAGGCAGGTTCAAGGGCACCCGGGACTTAGCCGCTTCATAAATGGGACCATGTCCCTATTTTAGTGGTACTAGGCACCCAGACACATGACACTGGATTTTAATGGTTAAGTGGGCGTAACTTCCAGTGCTTGGAAGTCGGTGCTATAAAGTACAAGAGGCTTGGAGGTCAGTACTCTGCAGAAAGTTTATGGGACAGCCACTGTGTTCAGGTCTGAACCAGCCTAGATGGTGTGGAGCCAGAAAAGCCAGCAATTGCTGATACTAAGGTTAGTGTTCTGAAGCAGATACATATGTGACAAACTTCACTTTATACGTGGAAAGATTGCTAATAGAATTTCTCTGGATAGTGCTGCATTTAGTCTTGTCGGATCTGCAGGCAGGCTGGGGCAGCAAGGCCCAAGCAAGCAGATTTAGGTTCTAAGCCATTTGAAGCCAATATAAAATTGAAGCAAGCGGAAGTGGAAGATTATAATAAAGCTTATCTTTTAAAATGTTTTTTCATTTTGTACTGTTGTTGATTAATTTTGGAGAAGAGCGCTGGGTATGTAAATCACTCTAATCTACCCTGAAACACTTATCTGTGGTGCTCCCTCCCACATATTAGTCACCTAAGCAGCCTTTGACCCTCAGGCTCCTTGGATAAACATTTTACACATCCTGGGAGGCCTCACAGCAGTCTACTGGTGGCCTGTTGATTTTATGCAGGTGCCAGCTGTGAAAATAAGGAAGTGACAAAGTGACAGCCAGCTCCCCAAAACAAGATGGTGGTGCAGAAGAAAAGAGAAGCTGCTAATATTTCAGGTGCAAGGAAGACAGTGGTTGTAGTACTCATGGACTGGAAGTACTTGCCTTTTATTATTGCATTTAAAGTAGAAGTCCACCCTCACACAAAAATCCCTGCATCTATAGACATCCATGATCTAACACTAGCCTATTTATCCCTGTAAACAAGAATTCTGTATACATAACTTTTTGACGTCGCTCCGACCGCATCGCATGCTGAGCTGTCATCGTTGGCTTTGCTGGGGAGGCGGGTGCAGAGGACACAGCCGACAATGGAAGCCCCATAGTAAGTCTATGGGTGACGTCCCTTTCCATTCATTTCACAGGCGTTGTCGGTTGTGTCCTCTGCAGAACTTTCCCTGCTGGAGACCAGGTTGGATCGGCTTCAAAAAAGGTATGTATACCGATTTCTTCTTTACAGAGCTAGATAGGTTAGTGTTACATCGTGCATGTCTGGATGCATGGATTTTAGTGTTGGGGTGGACTTGCACTTTAAAGCAAAGAACTGCTAGAAAAAAAAAAAATGAATCAACATTTTTTTTAAAAGCTGTTGGTTTTTTGGTTGCATAAAGAACAGACTAGGGCTGCAACTAATGTTAATTTTCATAATCGATTAGTTGGCTGATCATTGTTACGATTAATCTGATAAAAACTAGGGATCTCATTTCGGCCGATAATGGGTTAACATTGCCGAAAATAAATATGGCCGCCGTGGGGAAGGAGGAGGGTGCAGAGCAGGGCAGGTTTTAAAAGTCCCGCCTCTGGCTGGCCGTCCGCCTCTTAATGACGTCCCTACTACGATCTGTGCATTATGAATGGACATACCAGCGGCCGTCATAGATCTATGTGAATTATCCCTGTCAGCTCAGCGCGACTATGTGTGAATGAGAACAGAACTGACCTGACACCGGGCGGGCGGAGTGGCCGCTATTAGCTGTAACTATGTGAGCGCTTCACTTCCCTGACAGGCATGTATCTCCGCTGACAGGGAAGTGAAGCTCTCACATAGTTACAGCTAATAACGGCCGCTCCGCCCGCCCCCCCCGCCCGGTGTCAGGTCAGTTCTGTTCTCATTCACACATAGTCGTGCTGAGCTGACAGGGAAGGATCACATAGATCTATAGTGGCCGCTCGCCCCGCCCCCCGCCTGGTATGTCCATTCATAATGCACAGATCGTAGTAGGGACGTCATTGAGAGGCGGTGCCGCCGGCCAGAGGCGGGACTTTTGAATGAAGGACACCCGAGGAGGGGGACGCTGAGGCGATGGGGGGGGGGGAGCTGGTATTTGTATTATGAAGCATGAGGGGTTAATGTATTGTCACTGCTGGTCACTCATCTATTAGTGACCGACCAGTGGCAGGTAATTAACCCCTTTGTGCTGCATTAGTGCAAACAGTATCAGTGTTAATTAACACTGGTTGCACTGATACTGGTTGCACTAATGTAGCACAAAGGGGTTAATTACCTGCCACTGGTCGATCACTAATAGATGAGTGACCAGCAGTGACAATACATTAACCCCTCATGCTTCATAATGCAAATACCATTGGTAATTAAATTAACCTCTTGCCAACCCATCACAGTACATATACTGTGACAGGGTGGCAGCGACAGGTGTACGTCGCTGCCTGTTTTTGGTGTATGCCCCTGTTCTATCCATTTTAAATTTTTTGGGGGGAAAAAGTCATTTTCGGTTTCTGTTTCGGTTTTCGGCCAAGGGCATCCTGCATTTTCGGTTTCGGCCCAAAATTTTCATTTCGGTGCATCCCTAATAAAAAACCTCAAAAGTTTGTATAATTTTCAGTTAATATGTGAAGTTTAAAAAAAAAAAGACAATTTAATCCTAAATCTCTATTTTTAGCTTTAAAATTGTTTATTTTTTATTTTAAGCTGTGTGGAAAACATGAAAGATGGGAGCGGATTTGATTGCTATGGAAAACAACAGTTAAAGTGGAACTGAAAGTCCCTAATACTGTTCCACTGGTCCTGACACCCACAAGATCCCTCACCAGGGTCGGCACATTTTACTTGGCTTTCTTCAGGTACCGGTCTTCATCTGTCTTGATTGACCGGTGCGGGATGACGTCCTTCCCGTGCATGCGCAAGAGTGCAGTCATCCCGGCTGTATGTGCAGCTTTAGCTCCGTGTACATTCTACAGGGTATTGTGAACCGGCAGGTATGTGGTATTTTATTGCAGAAGAGAAATTGCATGTCTCTTCTGCAATAAAGAGCCTGTCTGTTCACAATTTTTATTTTTTCCAACTTTCGTTCTACTTTAAAAAAGAAATTGTCTCAGACACTTTTTTTTTTTTAATGTAGGCCATGATCATTGTTTTTCATTTTTGTATATTGCCTTTTCTTGTGGCTCGTATTAATTTTGCCTTTTTCTTGTAGGGTATTATTGAAAAAGCAAAGGCGAAAGGTATTCCTCTAGTAATAGATGCAGTAAGTATCCTGCTTTGATACTGGGGTATGGTTTAGTCTGTGTGGTGCAGTACTAAGCATTTTTTTTTTCTCTCTTCAGGATGGACTTTGGCTTATTGCCCAGCAGCCATCTATCATACAAGGTTATCAGAGAGCTGTGCTTACTCCAAATTTCATGGAGTTCACCCGGCTTTATGAAGCAATGGTAAACATAAGTATGCACTGATGTAACATTTTACTGTTCAAGTCTGGAAGGAAAAGGAATAGCAGTGTCAACTAGCTCTATACCGATATATAAACACAATGTATCCCTGAAAATCTCTAGGAAAATTACAAGCCATTTCCTTAAAATCCAAGGTATGCAGCAAAGCTAACTTTTCTGTGGTGACGCAAGCACAGCTGATGATGAAACTGTGCTTAGCACAACTTCAACTTTGACTTATATATTGTAGTAGTAGAAGCATTGCTAACTGGATTTTAAGTGTAAACACCTGGGGTTCTTTCTTAATAAGTACCTTGGTCACTTAACCAGAACAAGCTTGTAATTGCTAGGACTTACCAAGCAGTGAATGAAGGAAGGTTGCAAATAACACCCCTAACACACTTCTGCCCCGTACACACGTGCAGATTATCTGAAGACTTTTGTCTGTAGACAAAAACCATATAATATGAGGTCAAACCTAAACACTTTCAATTTGTATGCAATCCTGCAGGCCCTTGCACTACATAGAAAAGGCAAATCTGAAGACAAAAGTCTTCAGATAATCTGCACGTGTGTACGGGGCATTACTCGCTTACAATATCAAGTCTTCAGTGGTGCTTTCATTTTTTTTGTCATCGGAAATAATGGTTTCTGTTGAGGACCTGCAGCACTGCACAATGCCACTCCAACCTACTGTAATTTGTGATTTTTAAACTAGTTTATATTGCAACTCTTTAATTAGTACAAGAATATAGAATTTCCAGATCATAAAATCCATAGCTCAAAATTTAGTGAACTACTAACTTTTAATGAATGAAATCTGCAATCCTGATTAAATGTCCCTCTTTATGGCACTATTAAAAGACCAAGTGTTATTTTTCTTGCAGCTCACTGAACCTGTAGATGCCAGTGACCAGCATGGAAGCGTATTGAGGCTAAGTCAGGCAATGGGAAATATAACTATTGTGCAGAAAGGAGAGTGGGATCTGATTTCAGATGGTGATAAAGGTTTGTATTCATACATGCTTGTCTGTGCACATCTCACACTTGTACTGTAGACTGTGTACCTTTTTTTTGTCAAGTTTAAAGGTTAATTGCAGCTTTTGTAATGTCCTCACTTGACCTCAGCAGCAAAACGCTCCTAAGATCCCCTTTTTGTTTTTTGAAAATTTTTCTTTAATAATATCAGTCAAAATTCTTTGTTGACACTGCTGCTTGAGCTGGTCCCTGTACAGCATCTGTCTGGATTGGCGTGTCCTCAGCCTAGCTTTGTAGGCCTACCTGGGATTGCAGGGATAGCCTGGAATGTGCCCTTCAGGCACTGGGCTTTGCATTGTAGCAGTTACCAAACCAGAGTGTGCTTTGTTAAAGAGCACTTTCCAGTATCAGTGCTGTTACACAGCACCAGGTCTTATGTAGAATTTATGTATTCTAATGTGTACTTTGTAAGGCAGTTCAGGCTGAAGCACCAGGAGCTACCTCACTGGTTTGTTGCCTTACTATTACTGTTTTGTTGTCCAACTAGTGCCAGTTTTAATACAGTAAAAATAAAAAGTAAAGGTTAGGGTCCACGCCCTGACTATGTACTGTGTTCTGAGCTCTTTCCCGCCATTCAGACCAGAGGAAGTAGCATCCTTTTAAAGCATCAGGTGGATCTCCAGTCTATTTCTACTGGCTGCCTACAGTGACCTAGTCATCGCTGACTGTCAGAAGCTCTTGTTAGCGCCAGCTGTGATTTATCTGAGGCCTTGCCCACTACCCACTATTGGACTTAAATGCATCACTACTACGTAGAAGCAACGTGTCTTTGCGAAGACAGAAAAAACAGTTCCACTGCTACTGCTACAAATGACCTCAGTCCATACTTCTAGTGTTTCTGGGGGCAAATACTCAGTACCCCCAGAGGGACCTGATGCTTTTAATTTACAACCTGAGATGCCTATTATAGGGTCATCTTCAGCTTCTTCCTCTGCTCCCATCGAGTGAGGCCGAGGCCTCCCCCATGTCTACAGGGACCTCCAAGTCCATTCAGAACTTAACAGGTTTGCGCTCTGCTACTGGAGCATTCTGCCTGCAGAGGTTCAGCATGCTCAAGTGCCATCCTCTGCAGACTCTCTCTGACCCTCCTGAGCCTGTAAATCAAACTGGACCTGTGGCCTCTGTCCCCTTCTGTGACTCAAATCCAGAGTTTCAACAGTTTATCTCAAAGGAGACTGTTTTTGAGGCACCTCAGTCTCCTGTGTGTACTATTCTGCAGCTGAAGGAGCTTTACAAGACCTGGAACAGCAGCTTCATATCCCAGGTGCAAAGACCTTTCCGCTATGTCCGCTTTTATGATGCCTTCCTCTGTCAGGAGTTATTAACCTTGGGTTCATGGACGTGTTTCCGGGGGGCATATGAGAGCCAGATTAAAAAAAAAAAAAATTAACATTCACTATACTGCCATCCCCTTTGTCCCAATCAATGTTAGAGGTGCTTACAATGCTTAGCTTTGATTTATGTAAAACCTTTATCCCAAAAGGGAAAAAAAACCTTTGCTGTAATTGCTTATAATGGTTTACCTGGAGTTTGGCTTTTTTGTTAGTGTATCTTAATCTGCTAGTGCACCTAATATTTCCCTCCCCCAGAATTATCATGCTGCTAGGAGGTGTGTTACTGGCCAGATTGCCAGGTGAAAACAGAGGGGTAACCTAAAAGGAAACAAATGCCACAGCATCAAATGATTGGTAAGCTGCAATATATTACATTTTTGGGTTTGATGCCTCTGTAGGCTTGCACAACTGCCCTTTCCTCCAGCACACATAAGGTGACTCGTAGCCTGAGGTCTGCATGCTGTTTTCTATGAGCGCTTTGGGGTGGGGGTTCTGCACTCCGATATCAGATTACACTGCAGCTGTTCAAGTTCTGCAGGGTGTGTGACATCAGATCCCGCTTCCTGCTTTTTAGAGCTGAGAGATGCTGTGTAAAATGTGTTTTTTAGAAGGCTGCAGAGGAGAGATGACTACAGTTAAAACCTATGTAGGAGGATGTGTTTTTTATTTCTGTGTATCTCCTGAGGCCAGTCACTTCATTGGGTAAATGTAAGGATATACAACCATTTTAATCTATTACTCAATGTCAGGATGAGTAGATTCTTTTATTTTTATTTATTTTTTGAGAGATTTCTCTACTGCTGGGTAGGCCCCCTATTCAGGGCAGCTGTCATCTCTGTTTGTAGCCTTGTACAATAGCTGTGTTGGCATGTACAAATGCAGAGGGCACTCTGGCTACATGTTTGGGATGCTGATTATGCATCCAAGAGTAACTGACTTGTTCAACCTTCAAGAGATGCAAACTCTTTAGACCTGCTCTGCCAGCGGTGGCCAAAGTATGCGCCTGCCTCCACACAGGAGGTCAGGGGGGAGGAGGGGGTGGAGTGGGTCAGAGGAATCCCACCCTTCTTCATCATATCCTTCTGCAGCAGCTGAGCCCATAAATCAAACTTGAAGCTAGAGGTCCACTAACTACTGATACTTCTTTAAGTGAAGTTGCTCCCCCACTTCTACATGTTACAAGTGGGGGGCTGTTCGTATATATGGCTCTGTCCTCAAGTAGTGTACCTCACCAGCAATTGGGTGCGCAGGGCACCCCTTTTATCCTGGTCTCTGGCATCTTTCAGCTGGGCCTCACTATTTTTTGTGTGCTACTGCACACAGCACTGTATCTTCCCAGGTCTTCCTATAAGCCAAGACATTAAAATCTGTCTCTTCTAAATGGGTAAGCGCACCAAAGGGAGATGTTTGGACACCTGCATGCTTCTCCTTTTCTGCTCGGCAGGCTTTGCTGGAGGGCTCTGTGCACCCCTGCATTGGCGATACAGTACATTCTGGGATCACCCTGCAGGTACCTCCTCTTGGGGAATAGAGTTATGTTCAGAGGCCTTCATGGGTCCTGATTACCTGGAGATAGGTCCTCCTTATGTGAGTGATCTATAGCCTTTAGAGGGAGTTCTTCCTGATTCATTCCTCGGTTCGGTAAATGATCTTTGCAGTGTTGCCAAAATTCCTGCCCCTCACTACACAGCTGCGGTTATTTCTTTGGACTGTGGCAGGTCATGTAGTTCTTAAAACAATGTGGATCAAGGTAGGGAAGATCCTGCAGATTTTCTCTGTCAGGCACCAGAGATGCCTCTGGGTGTTTTAGGTCAATGTGTCTCTGCTCATACCCCTGTTCTTCTGGTGTTCACTTGCACCAAGCTTGGGTTGCAGTTTTACTTCATATCTGCCTACCTTTGTTAAGGGTATCTCTGCAACACCCTACCCCCTTTCTTCAGGAAGACTGAATTGATGGTTGCTACCCCCATGTGTTGTTTTTCTTTTTTTTTTTTTGTAGTTCTTAGTCAGATGGTTCTTAGCTGCTTCTTGAATCTCTCGTTTGCTGTCGCCCACTCTTCGTTTGCTGTCGCCCACTCTTCGTTTGCTGTCGCCCACTCTTCGTTTGCTGTCGCCCACTCTTCGTTTGCTGTCGCCCACTCTTCATTTGCACTGCTTTCGAATGTCGTAACTTCTAAATTTCGGGGTCCCTTAATAGACGAGAGATAAATTGTTTTAGTTAGCCCATTATTGCCCTTTATGTAAATGTCCCTGAAGATATTATATCCTAGAGCATTTGTAAAACTGCCTTCTATCAAAAGATGTCAACTTTTTTTACACTCCCAATACCAAAAAAAAATTGGAACGCTGTGTAAAATCTACATAAAAAAACAGAATGTAACGATTTGCAAGTCTCATAAACCCATTTTTCTCTTTTGTTTCATTGACCGACACAGCTCCTTATCTTCTTGACCATTGGGTTATACTGCCCCCTACAGGAGTAGGACACTAGGCAGGAAAAAATCTTGACTACGCCTATGGAGCAGTCCCCAGGGAGTATACTCCTACTCTCCGCTATAGGCACTCAGTTTTCTTCTACCTAGTCAGGAGTAAGAACCTGGTCCCTTGCTGGGATCTCTGGTCCTGGCAATTTTTCTTTTTAAATGGAATGTTTTTTTTCCTTTCTTTATTTTGTTACTATGAGACTTTCAGACTGGGCGACGGACTGGATAATCTAGTTCCAAAGGCCCGCCCTGTCTGGTCAGTGAGTGCGTGCAGGCCTCAGCTCCACGCTAGGTCAGTCGTGACAGCCCCCATGGATGGGGGCTGGCCTGCGAGATTAAACGTCTTGTGAGGGGGTATGCGACCTGGCCTCGGCCTGAGTGGCAGCAGTCCTCGTGGCCGATAGCCTCACCCATTCTGATGGGGCGGTGCCCACCCTGTTCCTGGTATGGTAAGTAGCTGTCCTCCCCCCCCCTCTTCCCCTGGCGGGTTTTGGGGTGGACATGGGCCCCTTCGTGGGTCCCCCAGGTTCCGTTTCCCCCCCCCCCCCACCCCTCTAAAATTTTGGTGGTCACTGTGGATCTTCCGCCCCCACCCCCCCCCCCCCCCCCCCTCCCTAGGTGAGGTTGAGCTGGCTTTTGCCACAGGCTCTTAAGGGGGGTTTGTTGGCGTTGCTGCTGGCCGGGTTTTGCTGATGCGTAACGGGGGGTTGGGCAGGGTTCCTCGCCATCCCCAAAACCCCAAAGCAATGGGGTTGTCCAAAACGCACTCTTGTGGTCCCTAAGCTATTTGCTATGCGGTATCCTTATGAGGATTCCCTGCTTAAAAAGTGGACGTTTCCACCTGTAGTGGACTCACCGGTTTCCAGGTTAAATAAAGCTACTTTATTCCGGTTGAGCAGTCCCTGGCCTTTAAGGATCCAGCTGATAGGACGGAGGCTCTGGCCTACCACATGTTCACTGTGGCTGGTTCGGCACTTAGGCTGGTATTTACTATTGCCCTGGTGTCGCAAACTCTTTCTGAGCGGGCTAAACTATTATGCCGAGACCTGGAGGGGAAACCACTTCCCCCTACCTTTGAGGAGCAGCCGGATCAGTTGGTCCAGGGGCTACAGTTTTTCTGTGATGCCTCTTTGGATGTGGCTCCTTTGATTTCTAGGCTGTCTGTATCAGCAGTGGTCCTTCGGCGTATTATCTGACTAAAATGCTGGTCTGCTTAAAAGGCCTTATCTAATCTCCCCCTTGGTAGGGGACCGTCTGCTTGGAACTTCCTTGGATGACGACATCACTTAGAGTCTCAAGACAAGAGATCAAAGCCGTTCAGGGCCTCCACCGGAGGTTCCAAGAGGACCTGGTCTGGCAAGCCACGAGTGGACTCTTCCAGACCTGCGGACAAGGCTTCCTCTGCATTAAAGCGGTAGTATCCCGCTTTTTGACACTTTTACCTACAGGTAAGCCTATAATAAGGCTTACCTGTAGCTACAGATAATATCTCCTAAACCGGCGTGGTTTAGGAGATATTTACAGTGCATGCAGCCGCTCGCGCGACCGGCGCATGCGCTCTGAAGGTCCGGGTGGATCTTCAATTAGTTTGCCGGGAGCTTCCGGGAAAATCACTCCCGCGCACATGCGCGGGAGTGACGTCATCGCGGCTTCGGCCAATCATCGCGCCGGAGCCGTCTCTTCCGGCCAATCACCGCGCCGGAGCCGCCGAACCCGGAAGAGACGGCGAGGGATCATGGCAGCGCCCGCAGCGATTTCCGGGGGTCCGTGTCGGGGCTTCGTTCTAAGGTAAGTTACACATAATGGGCTAGTATGCCATGCATACTAGCTCATTATGCCTTTGTCTTGCAGGGTTTTTTTTTTTAATTTTTTTTTATTTTTTAGGGTTTACAACCGCTTTAAGGAGCGCCCGACCTTTATCTGAGGTGGGGGGATGTCTTCGCTGGTTTCCAGATCCGTGGACCTCCCTGATACAGGACAAGTGGGTCCACAAAGTAATTCAGTCCGGCTACAAGATCAAGCTTCGGTCTTATCCTCTGGAAAGGTTCTTCCCTTCCAACCTGCACTTGTCCCAGATCGCTTACTCTTTGGGGCAATGCAAGACTTGTTACTTCAAGGGGTGATTGTTCTGGTTACGACTTTGGAAAGTTTTCAGGGGTTTTTTACTCAAACCTCTTTTCAGTTCCCCCCGGAAGGAAGGCAAGGCACGTCCGATTCTGGACCTCTAGACGCTAAACTGCTTTGTGTGGGTACAGGAGTCAATTCGCACAGTAGTGGCGTCCCTACATCAGAGATTTTCTCGCTTCCATCAACATCAAAGATGCCTACCTTCACATTCCAATATGTGCCGGTCACCAGTGCTTCCTCCCCTTTTTTGTTGTGGGCGAGGAGCATTATCAGTTCGTGGTGTTAACCCTTTGGTTTTGCCTCCGTTCCTCGGGTCTTGACAAAAGTGCTGGCCCTGGTACTAGCATTGTTACGTCAGCGGATGATCGCCGTACTTGGGTACCTGGACGGTCTTCTGCAAACAGAGCCTCCGTCTATTCTGGTGGACAACTTGGAGATTACTCTGCAAACTCTGAGGGCGTTTGGTTCGATTCTGATCAGTCTGCTGTAGTTCTGTCCACAAAACTGGACTATCTGGGTCTGACTCTGGCCTCAGCCAGTGTTTTTCTCTGGAAAAACTCCAGACATTGCAGGAGGCAATTCAACTTCTGTTGTCCAGCAGACAGTCATCCCTCTGGGCTTGCATGCAGGTACTGGGCCTGATGGAGTCTACCTTCTAGGCGGTTCTGTTTGCACAGTTCCACATGACATCTCTGCTAAAGAGATTCTGGTAAAATGGGACAAGAATCCACGGGGTGTCCTAGAGGTGGCTTCATTCTTTGGCACATCGACAGGAAAAATCCTTTCTCCCCCTGTACTGGACGGTTGTCACCACGGTTGCCAGCCTGTCCGGGTGGGAAGGTGTCCTCGGCAGCTATCCCTGTCCGGGGAATCGATCTGTGCAAAAATAATAAAAATCAGCGCAATCGATAATAACTATAAGCTGCTATACCAAATCTTTTTCACTAAAAAGTACATAAGATGCAAATAATAGGGGGTACAGTGCTAAAGTGAATTGTGCTGCAAAGGTGCTAATGAAAATCAAAGTGACGTGCTACTATAGTGCCCGCAATATACAATATATATATATATATATATATATATATATATATATATATTATCTTTTTAAAGTGCCAGCAATATTATAAGAAACCAAGTGTTATAACAAGAAGTATGGAATAAATAATAAAATCAATCCTGGAATAATATCCAACAATAATCACTCAGTGCAAATGAACAAATTAAAGAGCAACACAGGTGTAGTGAATAAATTAAGGCTAAAATAACAAGTCCATTCAGATGATCCAATGTGCAAATACAGCAAATAAGGTGCTTGACTGATGCTTCCACACTCCGTTCTCGTGTGACCACCACCAACACTTTTATAGATAGCCTCTCACCTTAACACTGGTTCAATGAAGGCAGTGTGTAATCCCAATGGCAATACTCCTAATGGGGATGTCTGGGATGCCAGCGTTTAGCCTCAACACATATCGATAAGCATGTAAAAAAGTGACAGGAGATCTAATGCTCTCTGGATGGGTAACTTTTAATATACATGGATAAATTAAATCACACTCGCATAATCAGCACAATTTCCACCTTGTGCGAGCTGACTGAACATTCCAAAAGCCTCTGGAGGAGCCATGCTGTCACTTTTTTTTTTACATGCTTATCGTGCTGAGGCTAAACGCTGGCATCCCAGACATCCCCATTAGGAGTATTGCCATTGGGATTACACACTGCCTTCATTGAACCAGTGTTAAGGTGAGAGGCTATCCATAAGTGTTGGTGGTGGTCACACGAGCACGGAGTTGCAGGCCCGATTTAGTGGTTGTTAGGATAAAGTAGTTCTTTGTCCCTGTCCATCATTCCTGCCCAAAGTTGTCTCTGACTTCCGTTGCCTTCCTTGTGTCCCAAACCAGCTTGTCCCAAGGAATTTGCTTTGCATACCTTGGATGTTGTTTGTGCGTTTTTGGTGTATCTGGCAGCTACTGAGTCTTTTCTGAGGTCAGACTCGATTTTTGTGGTTACGGATGGACCAAGAAAAGGGCTGGCCGCTTCATCTCCAGATGGATCAGACAGACGGTGACTCAGGCCTTTTCCATTAAAAGTTAGGTTCCACCTTTCCCTGTTACGGCACATTCTACTCGGGCACTGCGTGCTTCTTGGGCCTTCTGTCATAAGGCTTCCATATCGCAAGTTTGCAAGGCAGCCACTTGGTCGTCGGTGCATACCTTCACAAACTTCTATAAGAAAGATACTACTTCTTTTTTTTTTTTTTAGAAAATTGTTTTCTTTATTGTACATCACGGGACACAGAGCCGGTAATAATGACTATCTGGGTTATACACTACCTTTTAGGTAATTGGACACTGGCAACCAATAGACATGAAGATCCTCCCATATAACCCCTCCTATACAGGAAGAACCTCAGTTTTTTCGCCATTGTCTTAAAGGTGGTGGTCATGGCTGTTAAAGGTCTTCAATCCTAAGAATGATGTCCCAGTTGGGGCATTCTAAACGGATCCATTCAGATGGCTAAGTGCTAAAAGAATTTTACCGGAGCCTCGGCCAAGAAAATCCGAGGTCTTGCCTGTAGTGTGACCCATATGGGCACTGGACCCTGGTAATGAAACCCTGGTTATTATCCCAAGGAGTTTGCCAGCACGGTGCTCTACAGATCCAAGGGGGTGTGGACCCCATTAAAAAGGGGGACCCGGTCCTTGAAGGTCCATTAACTGACATAGCCAGCCGTGATGGTTGTAGACTGGGTCCATTAAGGATCCTGCGGCGGGACTGGCAAGATTGCAGGGAAGATTACACTGTTTTCTCCAGTTGTGCAGTATCGTGTTTGGCCACTAGAGGTCACTAGTCTGTTCAAATCTGTTTCTACAGGGGATTTTCGGTCAGCTTGGCAAGGAGGCGGTGTATCTCCCTTGGCCACGCTCGCGCATGGCAATGATGCACGTGCCTGACGTCACCAGCACGCACATGGCGCTGGGTCAGGTTAAACATATGAAGGGCACGTGAGTCAATGGGTCTTAGATACGGCTGCAAATACTGCTGGAGAAGGGCAGTGGTCTGTGATAACTGCGCTTGCTGGATAACAGGAACTGTCTGCCTCTCTTTCTGGTTCTAACTTTGATTAAACAATGTCTTCCAGAAAAAGTAGTTGGAGGGGTGTGCAGCAGGAAAGGGAACACCTGTTCCACTATCAGGATTAGGAAATCTTAGCCTTGCTCCTGCTGTGCTATGTTCCCCTGAGAGACCTGAAGCAACTGCACACTCTGAGCCATTACGCTTATTGTTGCTACCTCGAATGTCTGTCTTCCTATGTTACGAAAGGTGACTTGGCATCTGCCTTGGCTAGCCATGAAGGTAAAATAGCCGAGATGATTGCTTCTGTTTCACAGGAGGGGAGAAAATGAGATAGATCCAATTCCTGTTCCCATGCCCAGCAGGGATCTACCAGAGTTTTTAGGCTCTCAGGGTCTTGTGGGAACTCCTGGCTTAGAGCCAGATTGGGCAGAAGATGATGTACAGGAGGTAGCTGTTCACAGTTTGGGAGAGGCTCAGGCTGAGGATTCCTCTGCAGAGGGTTCAGACTCTGAGGAACCATTTTCAGCTTCTCACTCTGAGGCTACTAATTCAGTCCCTCACCAAAATGGTTTGGACAGGATTTAAATTACCACCTCTGTAAATGTCTGAAGCATCCTTTTCTTCTTTGGGTTATTTGCACCCTCAGCAGAATTTCCAGGCTTTTCCTTTACACCCCCTGCTGGAACAGCTGGTGTATAACGATTGGGATTAATCCTGACAAGTTGTTCATGCCTCCAAAGAGATTTTCTTTGCTTTATCCTATGGAGGAGAAATTAAAGAGGAAGTGGTGTATACCTTTGGTAGACGATGCTATTCTGTGAACAAGAATTTGACCTGTCCGGTTGATAATGCCCAGGTTTTAAAAGTTGCCCAGCAGATAAAAAGTTGGAATCCTTACTTAAAGCTTCCTTTGCCATCGCTGGCTCTGCTATACAACCAACGATAGCGGATATAGGGGTTTGCCAATCCTTAAAGGATCGCTTTAAAAGGGTGACTAGAAGTCTGCCTATTCAAGGGTGGAATCTTCTGAAGATTTGGTGGTTTCCTTGCACCTTGTGTTTTGCAGTAGATGCCCTTAAGGATTCTATCCAACAGATTTCCAGAGTTGCTCTTCTCTGTTCATATGCACAGAGTACTATGGCTTAAGAATTGGTCGGCAGAATTACCTTGTAAGAAACTGACTGCTTTTCCTTTACATGGGGAACGTCTCTTTGGTGAGGATCTGGATAAATAAATACATCCAGCAGATTTCAGGTGGAAAAAGCGCATTGTTGCCGGTTAAAAGAAGGATTAAACATCCATCTTTTAAAGCTCCAAGGGTTGCCGTACCTCCTAACACATCAGCTTCAAAGCAGTTCAGACGGCCTCAGCCATCAGGGTTTAGAAGACCTTAAAATCAAGGTCAGAAAAAACTGAGTCCAAAGGCCTGTTAAATCAGGTTCCAAATCTGCCTTATGAAGTGGCACCCCCACTCGTTCGGCTGGGGGGAAGGCTCCTACAGTTCTCAGAAACTTGGGAAGGAGTGGTGGGCAGGTGGGTCTTGTCCACAGTGGCACTGGGCTACATGATAGCGTTCTGAAAGTTTCTTCCTCCTCGGTTTCTGGGTTCAAATGTCCCTGTTTGCCCAGTAAAAGAAGTCCTTGTTCCAGCCCTGGAACATTTGTAGGTGCAGGGCGTGATTGTGGAGGTTCCAACAGCGAAAGGTTCACAGGTTTTTATTCAAATCTTTTTACAGTGCCAAAACCAAATGGCGATGTAAAACCCATTCTAGATCTCAAAGCTCTGAACCAGTATCTGACCATTCGGTCTTTTCGCATGGAATCAATCCGCTCTGTGGTAGCCTCTCTAGGAATAGGATATTTTCTGGCTTCCATAGATATCAAGGATGCATACCTCCTATGTACCAATTTTCAGGCTCCTGCGTTTTGCAGTAGGGCAGTCTCCGTTTCAGTTTGTGGCTCTGCCTTTTCGGTCTGGCCACAGCTCCCCGGGTGTTTACAAAAGTTTTGGACCCGGTCAGGGCATCTCAGTAATGGGGTTACCTAGACGACCTGCTGATCAAGAATCTGTCAGGACCAGATCTAAGATGGGATGCTTCCTGGACCGTCCAGTTCTTAGAAAATATGGGTTGGGTTGTAAACTTACAAAAGTCCGCCTTAAGGCCTGTTCAAATTCTGGAGTATTTTGGTCTGATTCTCGATACTGCTCAGGCATAGTTTTTCCTGCCATGAAAAGAGATTCTGGCCTTGAAGGGTCTGGTGCGGTTGGTAAGGGGGAAAAGGTTTCCCTCTATACGGCTATGCATGAGACTGCTAGGCAAGATGGTGTCCTCATTCTAAGCAGTCCCTTATGTGCAATTCCATTCCAGAACAGTATTCTGTCCGCTTAGAACAAAAAACTCAAAGCTCTGGATTCCCCAATGTTTCTTTCACCAAGGGTAAGACAGGATGTGACCTGGTGGCTGGTCCTCGGCAACCTAAGCAAGGGGAAATCTTTTCTGCTTGTGACCTGGAAGGTAGTAACCACGGACGCCAGCCTTATGGGCTGGGGAGTGGTCCTGGAGGAAATATCTATCCAGTTATGTAGTCGGGTAGAAAAGGTTTTACCCATCAACATCTTGGAGGTCTGGGCAGCCTGTTTGGCGATGGTTTCTTGGACATTCAGACTGTGGGGGTGTCCTGTCAGGATTCAGCTGGACAATGCAACTCTGGTGGCTTATATCAACCATCAGGTGGGAGCCAGAAGCCAATCAGTGCAGAAGGAGGTGAACCACATCCTGTCTTGGGTAGAGTCCTGTTCCATGTCTGTCAGCGGTTTTCATCCCAGGGGTGGACAACTGGCAGACAGACTTTCTAAGTTGCCAGCAGTTGTATCCAGGGGAGTGGTCCCTGCATCCCAAGGTTTTTTAACTGATCTGCCAACGTTGGAGTACACCAGACGTAAATCTATTGGCGTTCAGGTTCAACAACAAGCTTGACAGGGTTGTTTCCAGAACCAGGGGAACGGATGCCTTAATGATTCCTTAGTTTCGGTTCAACCTGGTCTATGCATTCCCTCCCGTCCGGTCTAGCTTTTGTAACGTCTGTTGAGCAGAATTCAGGTAGCGGTGATCCTAGTGGCTCCGGTTTGGCCCAGGAGACCTTGGTACACGGAAATTGTAAAAATTCGTAGTAGAGGAGCCATGGTTGCTTCCATGTCGTCCAGACCTGCTCTCCCAAGGTCCCATATTCTACCCTACCTGTAAAATAATTTTCTTGAAGTACATCACAGGACACAGAGGTCCGTCCCCCTCTTTTCTGGGATCTTCATTGCTTGCTTCAAAAACTGAGGTTCTTCCTGTATGGGAGGGGCTATATGGGAGGAACTTCCTGTCTATTGGTGGCCAGTGTCCAATCAACTAAAGGTAGCGTATAACCTAGTGATGTACTTCAAGAAAAGGATTTTACAGCTAAGTTGAAGGAAAAATCCTAGTCCTACTCCTTGAGGAGGCAATATAACCCAGTAGTTATGATTTATGGAGCTCTGTGTCCGTCGATAAACTCTGAGAAATGGATTTTACGGTAAGTACAAAAATCCAATTTTCTAGGCCAAAGCTTATTTTAAAATGGTCTGTTTCGAAGTGGAAAACTGTTCTGTGGTCAGACGAATAGAAATGCAATTTTAGTTTTGGCAACCATGGGCACTGCATCGTCTGTACTAAAGAGGAGAGGGGCCTTCAGGTTTGTTTCTACACTCAGTTTAAAAGCCTCGATCTCTGTTGATATGGGGGTAAATTAGTGTGTATATTCCACATACCATGCACATCTAGAAAGGCACCATCAATGCTGAAAGATACATCCAGGTTTTATTGCAGAAAATGCTCCCATCCAGATGACGTCTTTTCAGGGAAGGCCGACATATTTATACATATTTGAGCAGGACACTGCTTAACCACATACTGCATCTATGACAGCAGCATGGCTTCATTGTAGAAGTCTGGGTGCTTAACTGGCCTGCTTGCAGTCCAGACTTTTCACCTGTTGAAAATATTTTTGCATCTTTTTTTTTTTTTTTAAACTTGTTTTTTATTAATTTCAATACAGAAAATAACAATACAAACATACAATTCCCCAAGGGATCCAAAAATACATACATTCAACAATTCATATCCCAACCCCAAAGAAAGAAAGAAAAAAAAATATAATGATAAAGTATACATTTTTTTTTATATATAATTCACTTTTATCCCCCTTTCCTTTTCCTTCCTTACCTTCTAGGTACTGAAGCATAACTTTACCCTTTTCCTTCTCTTCCTTCCATTTTTCAAATTTATATACCTTCAGCCCATGTAGACCAATACCCCTCCACTCTCTACTACTCTTTAAGGACTTCCCAATTCTTCTGATACTGTAGATACACTATCTACCCAACATCCCCAAACCTCATTAAACTTTTCCAATGTACCCCTATTTATGTACGTAGTTTTATAAAGCGGGAGTGTCCGGTTTATAATTCCTTTCCAGCCATGTACTGTTGGAGGTTTTGGTTTTTCCATGAAAGTATTATTAATTTCCTTGCATAGTACAGAAGAAGTGTCAAGAGCATACGGGTAGCCTTTTTATGGGCTAAGCCATCCACTAATCCCAGAAGGCATATTTTTGCATCTTAAAATGAAAGATTCGACCAAGAAGACCCAGAACTGTTGAGCAGTTAGAATCCTAAATCAGGCAAAAATGGGACCACATTCCTCTCCCTAAACTCCAGCAATTGGTCTCGGTTCCCAGATGTTTACAACATCTTAAAAGGAGAGGGGATGCTACACCATAATAAACATGGCCCTGTCCCAACGTGTTTTAGAAGTGTTGCTGCCATCAATTTCAAAATGACCTTCTTTTTTTCTTAAAATTGTACATTTTCTCAGTTTAAACTAAGTTTAAACTTAAAATATGTTTTCTGCTGTCAATAAAATGAGTTTAGGGAGATATGCAAATTTAGGGATGCACCGAAATGAAAATTTTGGACCGAAACCGAAAATGCAGGATGCCCATGGCCGGAAACTGAAACCGAAAATTACTTTTTCCCCAAAAAAAAATTAAAATGGATAGAACAGGGGCATACACCAAAAACAGGTAGTGACGTACACCTGTCGCTGCCACCCTGTCACAGTATATGTACTGTGATGGGTTGGCAAGAGGTTAATTTAATTACCAATGGTATTTGTATTATGAAGCATGAGGGGTTAATGTATTGTCACTGCTGGTCACTCATCTATTAGTGCAACCAGTATCAGTGCAACCAGTGTTAATTAACACTGATACTGGTTGCACTAATGCAGCACAAAAGGGTTAATTACCTGCCACTGGTCGGTCACTAATAGATGAGTTACCAGCAGTGACAATATATTAACCCCTCATGCTTCATAATACAAATACCATTGGTAAGCTGCCTCAGCTCCCCCCCCCACCCCCACTGCCTCAGCGTCCCCCCTCCTCGGGTGTCCTGCATTCAAAAGTCCCGCCTCTGGCCGGCGGCACCGCCTCTCAATGACGTCCCTACTACGATCTGTGCATTATGAATGGACATACCAGGTGGGGGGGCGGGGCGAGCGGCCGCTATAGATAGAACTAATGTGATCCTTCACTGTCAGCTCAGCACGTCTATGTGTGAATGAGAACAGGGCAGGGCAGGTTTATGTGTGAATGAGAACAGCGCAGGGCAGGTTTTAAAAGTCCCGCCTCTGGCCGGCTGGCCGCCTCCTTAATGACGTCCCTACTAAGATCTGTGCATTATGAATGGACATGGCGGGGGGGCGGGTCGAGCGCCCCCTATAGATAGAACTATGTGAATTATCCCTGTCAGCTCAGCGCGACTATTTGTGAATGAGAACAGAACTGACACCAGGCGGGGGGGGCGGTCGGAGCGGCCGCTATTAGCTGTAACTATGTGAGAGCTTCACTTCCCTGTCAGGGAAGTGAAGCGCTCACATAGTTACAGCTAATAGCGGCCACTCCGAACGCCCCCGCCGCCCCCCCCCCCCCCCCCCCCCCGGCCCGGTGTCAGTTCTGTTCTCATTCACACATAGTCGCGCTGAGCTGACAGGGATAATTCACATAGTTCTATCTATAGCGGCCGCTCGACCCGCCCTCCCCCCCGCCTGGTATATCCATTCATAATGCACAGATCGTAGTAGGGTCGTCATTAAGAGGCGGCCGGCCGGCCAGAGGCGGGACTTTTAAAACCTGCCCTGCGCTGCGCCCCTCCTCCTTCCCCACGACGGCCATATTTATTTTCGGCAATGTTAACCCATTATCGGCCGAAATTTCGGTGCATCCCTATTGCAAATCATTGCATTGTTTTTTTTGGGGTTTTTTTTTTTGTAGATTTTGCGCATTTTCCCAACTTTTTCGGAATTTGGGGTTTTACTCTGGAGCAGAACATAAATAAAATTGTATGATCGTAATTTTTGCAGTGCAATTACGGCTCAGCATTGGACATGGCTATGTTACATTACTAGTAAATTATTTTTTGTATATTCTGACCAGTCTCTTTTCTTGTGTACAGTGTCTGGTTTCTTACATTATTTAAAGTGTACCTGTCATCCAGGAGCACACCAAACTACTGCTGTGATTAGCCAGAAAGGCTTCTTTGGCCTTTTTCTCTTAGTTTTTCCATGTCCATGTAGCATCCATACTGTTGTCGGAGAACGTCTCATTGGATAGTAGATTTAATACTAAGTTGGTCATAGTTATCCGTGATGTCAGTCCCTAGTAACAAAGTGAAGCCAAGTCAGGGGGTGCACAAATTACTTCTCTGGCTAATAAGGGTAATATTTATATTCATGGAATATGCAGGATATTTATTTTTTAAAAGTACAAGTTAATTTTACCATAAACTAAAATCCAGTCGTCCTACTGCTAAATGACTAAACTAAATCTCTTTTTATATTTAAGTGTTCGTATGCACTCATGAAGGAAGTAACCGTCGATGTGGAGGACAGGGAGATCTTCTTGCTGGTTCTCTTGGCGTCTTAGTACATTGGGCAGGCCTTGTTGGACCAGATAAGCTAAATGGGTACGTTTTAACAATCTGACTCTAAACATCTGTGCAGATATGGTGCTAGGGCTACACAGGCAAATTTAATCTTTCTATAAAAGGGGTTTAACTTTGTTTACAGTCGACTAAATTTGATAAAACTGAAATGAATGTGATCCTATTGAGAGGATCTCTGAATAACAAATTATGATTCTCTAGGATTCTCTATTTTAAGAGTAATAATGATGTAAAATATGTTAAACTGAAAGCAGACCTGTTGCCCTTTTCTAGAAGCTTGCATCTGTATTCAATTATTAAATACATTTTTTGCTTCCTGTAAGCCAAGTGGGAGGGACTGCCTACTGCAATCACAAATAAGAGAAAAACGATTCTGAGAAAAAAAGTGAAACAAAAAATGGAGGAAATTAATCTGTTGGTACACCTTTTTTTTATACATACATTGTACAAAACACCATCCAGTAGCCATGTTTACAAGGAAACCTTCTTTTTCAGTTCATCAGTTTTAACAAAATTGTAGCTGGTAGCAAATTGGTAGTCGTTTTTTAAGAGCTTTACGTTTCTAAAATGCTTGAGCAGCAATTTTATTTGGCATAATTGTGAAATTCACCTTTTACACAATGCCACTTGTAAAATATACTGTGCTTAAATGTATCACTGTTGGGGGGTCTTGAGGGCATAGTGGAAAATGGAATTTACCTCGTAGGATTTGTTTTATGGTGGGATTACAGTGCCTCCGAGAGGGGGCATAATGGAATATGAAAATTACCTCATAGGACTAGTTTTGTGGTTGTACAGTGCCTCTGAATTTTTTTTTTTTTTAATGCCCTTGGAACTCTCAGATTTCTTATTTTAAATTGTACATTTAGACGTACAGTAAAATTAGCAACAATCCCAAAGGCATATGTATCGTATATACTCGAGTATAAGCTGACCCGAATATTAGCTGAGGCCCCTAATTTTACCACAAAAAAAGTGGGAAAACGTATTGACTCGAGTAGAAGTCTAGGGTGGGAAATGCAGCAGCTACTGGACCCAACTGGACCACCACGAGACACAAAACAGGGGCTGTGGGCATGGCACAGGAGATGGTTCAGGCATGGCACAGGAGATGGTTCAGGCATGGCACAGGAGATGCAGTGCTGCGGGCATGGTACAGGAGAATGTCCTGTACCATGCCCTCAGCACTGCATGAGGAAATGCAGGGCCTGCGGAGGAGCGCCTTCGATTTAAAAATGGCGCCACCCGGCGCCAAAACGTCACCGCGCATGCGCCGCCGATGCTCGGGAAAGCTCGTACGCGTTCTGCTATTCCCGGGCATGCGGCGCATGCGCAGTGACATGTCGGCACCGGGCGGCGCCATTTTTAAAAAGTAAGTGAGCCAGTGACTTAAGTATAAGCCGAGGGGGGCTTTTTCAGCATGAAAAAACATGCAGAAAAACTTGGCTTATGCTCGAGTATATACGGTAAGTAAATTTTGTTTTAGTAACTTTCTGTAGACAAATGATTTTCAGTTATTCTAAATGCCAGATCATTTGTTGATAACAATAGTCTTGCATAATATCTATGATCTACAAATTGGGTTTCTGCACTAGATCTGTATTCCTATTCATCTATTACTTCACATCACATATGTAGAAAGTTTACCCATGGAGTCTAATGATCCCCATGTTGCACAGGGAATGCATTCCCTTTCATGTCCTAACAGGGTAGGAAATGTATTTGTAATAAAATAATGGTGTGCCTTTTTCAAATAGGCTGAAAAGTAAACTTTAAAAGTGGATCTCCAAGTACATATAAAATCAAGGTGTACCTATAGCCAAAACTTTTTTTTTTTTTTTTTGTTAGCTGGAAAGGATTAGAACTCCTGTCAAAACAGTCAGGCTTTCTAATGGAAGCAGTGGTTGAAAAGTAAAAATATACAGTATGAACTAATCTAGGCAGTGAGGGGAAATGTTGTTAGTGTACTGGAACTGAACAGAGAGATGGAAGGGCAATGTTAAGGTGACTAGTGTAATAAAGGAGGCTCTAGACCTCAACACTACTTTGTCTTTTGTCCTAATAAAGAATCCTCTTTGGTAACCACACAAGATTGCCAGTTCAGACACATACTGTACCTTGCAGAGGTGTTTGCAATGAGGAAAGTAACCTTGTGGGTGAGAGTAGAAAGGGGAATATCTCTGATAGCTCTTCAGCAACAGCATTTGAATCTGAGAGCACCAGATTCACATACCTACTGAGGTGCAGATGGCTTAAAAGAAATAGCTAGAGCTTTTTTTTTTTCTTCTGAAATTCGGTGCAGGAACTCCACCATGTCCCCTCCAAAACACCCCCTCCCCCCATGCACACCCCTCAAGCAGCATCAAATTGTAAGTGTGACCAAATTTCACTAACATTGGGATGGTCTCAAAGGGGAAGAAACCCGCTTAATGCCAAACCCATTCAGGGAATATGCAACCAAAAACCAATCTTGTAGAAAAAGGACCCTGCTAGAATAAAACACCTCAAAGGCTTAAAATAGAAGTTTAAAAAAATAAAATAAAAAGTGTGTGTGTGTGTGTGTGTGTGTGTGTGTGTGTGTGTGTGTGTGTGTGTGTGTGTGTGTGTGTGTGTGTGTGTGTGTGTGTGTGTGTGTAAAAAAGTCCTATTCATTCTGTGTGCCTGGTAGATGTATTAAGCGGCGTCCTGGGAAAATGTTGGTAAACACTGTAATGCAAGCCATGGAAGAGAGGGAAGACACTTGCAACTGGCAACATGTTTCGCCTCTCCCACTTCTGGAGGCTTCTTCAGGGCATAGTCTATCTATACTAACATCCACTTTACCGTCTTCCAAAAGCCACATCACCACGGGTGCTGGTTGTTGAACAGATACCTGAGAGTTAGGAGAGAGAAAAAAACGAATCTTGAATTTTTTGTGGACATTTTGTTATTTTTATTTAGATTTGAAATAGCCCTATTTCTCCATTCAAGGAATATGGCACTGTGTATCCATCCCTTCACTCTGCATCCAAAGAGGGGCTTGTATCCATCCCTCCACTCTGCATCCAATGTGGTGCTTCCCTACGGTTACCCTCTGCTATTTTGTCTACACATTGACTTAAAACATGAATGTTCCAGTAACTAAATAACTCAATGGTCTGCTGTAAATTTTTCATCGAATACTACTAAAAAAACTGCTTAGGCTAGGAAGGAAAAGAGAGAAGGAAACCTACCAACCAAATCACCTCCTGGGGATGCTGACACATCTGCCCATTGGGTTTTGTATTGTTGATGTCCAATATAAAAATAAATATATATAAAATTATTTTTCTTTTTATATTTCTATTTTTAGCCTATAAGGTACTTTATCCTGGTGGGGTCCTTTTTGTTAAAAAAAAAAAAAAAGATTGGTTTTGGATGCACTTCCCCTGGGTTTGGCATTAAGTGGGTTTGTCCACTCCCGGGACCTTGTTTGTTGTGGGTTTCTTCCACTGGTTGACTCGTAGTCCCGGTTGAGTGGTACAGGACATATGTATTTTTTCACATTTTCGGGCCAGGTGTACGCCAGTGTTGGGGGGTCCCCTGGTGCCTCCTGGCAACGTCTTAATTTTCTCTGCCTGCCAGGCCTCCCCCAGGGGTGTGTTTCTCCCCCTAGCTAGTCCTATCCGTTATGCTGGATCATATCACTTTCTAGGTTGGGTTCAGGAAAGGTGACCAATTGTGCTCTCTTCCCTGCTGTTAGACCCCCCTGTGGCCTTCTTTTTTCCCTTTTTTACATCGTTATTTTTGACAGATTTTGTCATTTGATACATTGTTTCAGTGAAACTGGATCAAGTTTATTGCGCTCTTTGGTTGCCTGATGTATCTGTTAGCATAAAATGGCATACCAGATAGATGATGAAATTGAACAAGAAATTAGACCGATTTACTCCAAGGAGGAGCAAGCATATCCCACATAAAGATTATAGGCAGCTTTTCAGAGTGCATAGCGGTCTAACATTGAAACATTTAAAACAGTAATGTAACATTGTCTCACTAGAGTCCTACGTGGAGTCGAGGATGATTCCACTGGGTCTTAAGTTGGCAATACATTATACAGTTTTCGTGTTCAATTTACTTTAGATTTACCTTCAATTATGTAGTACAAGGGCCTGCCTAATTATATACAAATTAAAAGTGTTGAAGTTTGACCTCCTTTCATATGATTCTGGTAAAGCTAAAGAAAATTTGTATAATGTATGGCCACCCTTGGAAGAGAATCATGCCAGAGGAACATTTCCGTAACGAGAAGTTTTTGAAGTGGCATGGTATACAAATATAGGGATTGATAATCGAGGAGGAAAAAGTTAAATTAAAATTGGAGGACAAGTTGCAAGACAGTGTAAGGGAATTAGAAGCAAACAAGTACTTGGGGTGAATTTACTAAACTGACTGAGCGTTCTGAAGAAGGAAGTAGTTGAATTACAAAAGGATCAAAAAAATAGGGAAACGTAAGACATTCCAACGGGATCTGGTAAACTTAAAGTCCGGCCAGACATTAGATTTAGAAGGTAGAAGGAATAGAAGCAGATCATGCAGTTAGGGGTAGATACTCCAATAGGGACAAGGTTAATTACTTAGAAGGGAAAAAGTTGGTTTCTTTTTTAGAGGTTCAAAAAGAGAAAGAAGGAGAAGACGACCCAAAAAGAGGAGTAGAAATAGAAGCAAGAGGGACAAATCAAGAACAGTTAGTACAGGAGGAAAAGAAAACGGGGGCAGGCAAAACAACATCTCAGAGCAGCAAGAAATCTACATGCAGACAAGCCAAATAAATTAACTTAATGTTTTCAATCTTACAGAAGTTTTTCTCGAGTGACCACATATCGCGTTTACAAAAGGGTCTGGGGTTTTCACCTTGTTGCATTGGGGACCACTTTAGAGTCTATAAGGATGAGTTTGTGTGGGCCAGTCAAGTTCCTCCAATAGTGCATTACATCCGGAGTGCAGAGTTCAGGTGTGCTTTTCTAAAGCTGCTTATCTCTGCATCCCCATCAACATCTCACTTTCACTCTTCTGCTCTAACCTCTGCACAGAACCCCCCTCCACTGCCCTCATCTTCTCCCCCCACTCCTTAAAAGCTCCACCATCTTCTAGGTATCCGAATTTTGATGCCGTATTGAGCTGAGGCACCCAGGCTCTAATACCTCCCTGCACACTGTAGGTGGCTCCACCTCTCACTTGCAGGGAGATTCTCCAGTGGGGGCATCAACATCCGGACACCAGGGGGGAAAAAAAAGATCACAAGAGGATGCAGCTACCATGTGACTCTCCCACCCATGTCTTTACACCACTGCATCTCCATTGTTCCTGTCCTGCACAGGAGATCTGATATGTGGGAGCCAGAAAGAGGCAAGCTATCACTTTTGATAGCGGTGTGAGGGAGCAGAGGGCCTGAGCCAGAGGTGGCAAAATGGAGTTCCACCAAGGTTCAGCTGAAAAAAGCTGTGGAAAGGGTTGTGTGAAACACCCTGTACTAAGGTCTTCAATAAAGCAGCGGAGGCAATTGGTCTTTGGAAAAAGTTTGCAAGGGTTCCAATTTTCCCCTTGATGGTAAATAGAGCCAAATGTTGATCCTGGCCTTATTGCTGAAAAGGTGGGGCAAATTTTCTTGCAAAGTGAACGCTCTATTTGCCTTTAGTAAATCAACCTCTATAACTGTAGCTGCTGAATCCTGTGTCCCTTACCCAGGCATCTAAAATGCTTTTGGAACAGGTGTCTGCAGGCTAAGGGCATATAGAGGCACAGGCTTTTCGATTAAACTGGGCCCCTGACTTGGGGTTGGCCCTGTAGCTCGAAACTTTGGAGAAACAAAAGGAACTTTTTTGGCTTCAGAGGCAGGGGATTTCTCAAACTGAGGTGTAAGCTTCTATTACTGGGCAAAATTAAGTATTTTTTATCACCAATAACTTCCTTCATGAGGTTATTTAAATACTCCCCAACAAAAAGCATGCGCAGCAATTGCTGTTCCGTAGACCATCCCTTCAGCCAAGAACAGTAGGGAGAATTTTAGAAATGTTTTGATAGTTTTGGATGCTCTTCGAGATCCCAGAATAATAACAGTACTAGAATCCATCTCCGACTCCATCCCCGTTTTTAGTTTTAAAGGCCTGTACACACGTAGCGACTGTCGGCCGTAAATATTCGGCCACCGTCCGATCGGCCGATTGTCGGCTTGTTAGTATGATGCTTCCGACAACCGACTGCGACTTTTCGGCCGAACAGAATCTGGTTTGCAGGCTTTAAAATTTTTGTTGGCCAACACCAGAACGGCCGATTGTTCCTCAGTCAGTACAGAATTCGGCCGACAAACAGCAGATTAGCAAGACTGGGCATGCTCAGAGAAGAAAAAACACACGGAAAATTAACCATCACATGACATCACTTCTGCAGTCGGCTGTTGTTGGCCGACAAAATTTGTGTGCAGTCTTTAGCACTTTTCAACCGACAGGACAGCACCGGACAAAAGACGGCCGATCGTTCGGCCGACAATCGGTGCGTGTGTACAGGGCTTAACAGTTGGGGAAAGATTTACTAAAACTGGTGTACTCAGAATCTGGTGCAGCTGTGCATGGTAGCCAATCCACTTCTAAATTCAGCTTGTTCAGTTAAGCTTTGACAAGCAAACCTGGAAGCTGGTTGGTTCCTATGCAGAGTTGAACCAGATTTAGCATTTTCTAGTATTCGTAAATAACCCCCTTGCTGTCCAGTAGCCATATATAAACATCCTGGAAGACAAGTGGTTATACAAGAATTGCTGCAATCGTTATTATGGTATCAAAATTTTTAACTGACGATAGGCTTTCATGTACAAGTGATCCGAGCGTTTTACAGCCACCTGATCATTTTAGGGGGCTCAAGAGAGGAATCCTTTCCTCCCCCCTCCTCGGTGGTGAATGAAACCGGAAGTGACAAATTTCATTGCTTCTGGTTTTAGGTCATTGTTTGCTGGCAATTACCAGCCATTGAAGCAACTGATCAAACCAATCTCCAGTTGGCTACTTAGTAGGGCAGGGGAGGGGTCAGGGGTGTCATAGATGAAATGGTTAAGTTGGCTCATACTACATCAGTATGAACCGATCCTGTGTCTTCAGGAGATACAATATCTGATTGTGGCTCCTCAGGGGGAAAAAAAAAACCTTTGAGATTCTTCTTCTGACAGCAGACTTAGTAGCTGCTGCAGGAATGTCAGCTAAAGCTGCAGAAGGCGTAGAAGTACTCTTATGACCTCTACATTCCATGTTGGCAATTGTAGTAGTGATTTTTTTTTTTTTTTTCTATAAAATTAAGCATAGCTGTAGACCTGGATAAGGTCTCCGAACAGAGCCCAGTGTCCTAAGGCCTGGTTCCAGGCTTACTTTGCCATGTCTTTGGACATACTTGCAGGGCAGGTCTTCAGAGACTGTTACCCCAAAGACTATGGCACAGTTTAGGCACGGAGCGCTCTTCAGGTCCAAACAAACACTGTACAACCTTCTTGTAGATTTACTGAAATAATGTACTAGGAGGTCAAACCTAACACTTTCAATTTGTGTGCATTCAGGCAGGCCCTTGTACTATAAAGTGGAAGGTAAATCTAAAGGAAATTGAATGAAAAAAATTGTATAATGTACACTATATTGTCAAAAGTATTAGGCTGTCTGCCTTTACACGCACATGAACTTTAATGGCATCTCAGTCTTATTCGGTAGGGTTCGATATCAAGTTGGCCCACCCTTGGCAGCTATAACATCTTCAACTCTTCTGGGAAGGCTGTCCACAAGGTTTAGGAGTATGTCTATGGGAATATGGATAAGAAGGCCTGGCTTGCAGTCTCCGCTCTACTTCGTCCCAAAGGTCAAGACTTTGTGCAGGCCAGTCAAGTTCCCTCACCCCAAATGATTTGGACCTTGCTTTGTGCACTGGACATAATCCTTTGGTGGAGGAGGGGTTAGGGTGTGAGGTTGTTTTTCAGGAGGTTGGGCTTGGCCCCTTAGTTTCAGTGAAGGGAACTCTTAAGGCATCAGCATACCAAGACATTTTGGACAATTTCACGCTCCCAACTTTGTGGGAACAGTTTGGCCTCTTGCTGTTCTAACATGGTTGCGCACCAGTGCACAAAGCAAGGTCCCTAAAGAGATGGATCAATGAATTTGGGGTGGGGGAATTTGACTGGCCTGCACAGAGTCCTGACCTCAACCCGAAAGAACACCTGAATTTAAGCCGCAGCTTTGAGCCACACTCCTAAACCTTGTGGACAGCCTTCCCAGGACAGTTGAAGCTGGTATAGCTGCAAAGGGTGGGCGATCTCAATATTGAACCCTACTGACTAAGAGTGGGATGCCATGAAAGTTCATGTGCGTGTAAAGGCAGGCGTCCCAATACAAGATGGAAAAGGAAGAGGTCTTGAGGTCTTCAGGAAGACCTGAGGTCTTTAGGATAATGTACATCTGCTTCCATGCAGAGGTTACTGGGTCTAAGAAGATACGTTTTTTTTTTCTTTTTTTGCACTTCAGGTAGGTAATGAGGTAAATGATGGGGGGGGGGGGGGGGGCGGGGGGAACATATTAGGGGCCGTTCTGCGGGGTGTTATGGAGATCAGTATTTAATTTGATTTGGCATGCACAAACTTAACATGACATCTGATGCTAAGTAATGCGTGTATTAGGGTTACCCAAGATGGACATGCCATCGTGTTCAAGTGTGATCCAGGATCAACATCTAGTTCCTGAACTGAGGTGTTGGCTCAGGGGGCCCGTTCACACTAGAACGTGGTGTGGAAGGCCTGGGTTTTTTGCTGGTTTGCTTTTGGTGCAATGCGGTGCTCTCCGAAAAAATAAACACACGCTTTAAGTATACTGTTCTTTACATTGTGATCCTGTACATACATTTCTGCTGACTTGTGAAGTTTTGGTTGTTTGATATATTAAAAATGCATCATTTAAAATAAGACATTCTGTAGTAATGATTACCTTTGAAAATGTACCCCCTTACCATTGTAGCAATATTCATTCAAACATATTTTTTTTTCTCCTCCCTTCACCCAGCCACAATCCTTTCATGGTGGCAGCATTTGGAGCCTGTTCTCTAACAAGACAATGCAACCAGCAAGCGTTCCAGAAAAATGGGCGTTCTATGACCACAGGCGACATGATCTCAGAAGTTGGAACGGCTTTTAACAAACTGTTTGAGACCTGATACTACTGATGCTGTGTTTTTTAATTAATGACTCTTTTCTTCAAAAGACTTTCAATCAAACCTTCTTGGGTTGTAGCCCCATTTGAGATATGTGAGAAGCAAGTAATCCTTTTTGGCTTTAGTAAAACCCATATAGGTGTGCTTTACATACGAAATAATGGCTGGGCTAAGAACTGAATGACTGTTGCAGACACAATCACAATAAATGTGGGACTGCATCTACTTCCTGCATGGGTGAACAGCTACTAATTCATGAGGTTTAGCACAATGCTTCCCAGAATAATGTAGCCGATTCATCTAAATCAGATCTAGAGTTGCTCATAGCAACCAATTCTAGTATAATCATATATAATGAAACCTGATTTGGTTGCTATGGACTACTGTTTCATTTTTTTTTTCTCTTTCCTGATCTGGTTTTAATAAATTGGCAGCAACTGCAATTTCACTGTACAAAATTAGAAGAATGCCCATTAATGGTCTTTTTGCGACAATACCCCAAGTTGTCAGTTCTTTAATTTTGTGAAAATATATATATATAAAATATATATATATATATATATATATATATATATATTTATATATAATAGCCTGGACATTTCTGGGTGCATAGACAAAGATCATTGAAAGGCATTGCTGACCCGTAAGGCCTCTTGCACACTGAATCTTTGCTGTGGGTGGAGGGCAAAGGTGTCTTGTCCAGCCCTGATACTGGCAGCCTGTCAAACTGTTTTTAGAGGATGACAGCTCCTGAAGCTGCATGGGGCACCTATCAGTTCATATGTTTTGAACAGTCTTTTTTGAGGTTTTTGTTCCTAGGCACGTGATGCCCTAAATGTTTGTACCGCTAGGTGCCCTGTCTAACCACCGTAGTTGTCAGTCTCTGAAAGAGTTTGATGGGCTGCCCGCAGAGGGCTGGATGGGATACATGTGCTCTCTGCTAAACACCAGAGCCCTATGCATCATGGTCAGTGTGCATAAGACCTAATATTTTCATATGAAGCATAGATGCAGATTTATTAGGTAGCCTTCAGTTCTCACATAGGAGTAATGGAAAAGAACTACAGCGCTACAGTTATGAGAGGGAAAGTCCGATAGGAAGATATGAATGAAATAGTAGGGTAATAAGGTGAATATAGATGGTGGAAGCTCCCCTTTAACAGGTCCTCAGTACCTAGTAAACCTACAAATGCACAAAGGAAGAGGGTGCCTCCATCTAAATGTAGAATGGTAAAATTGGTATCATTAAAAGTAACTAGGTAAGTATTGCACTCGCTTGGTAGGGGTTTCCAATGTGCTTTTCATCCTTGGTGTAGCAGGCATCAATCTGGGCTGATTGATGCCTGCTACACCAAGGATGACAAGCACATTAGAAACCCCTACCAAGCGAGTGCAATACTTGCCTAGTTACTTTTAATGACACCAATTTTACCATTCTACATTTAGATGGAGGCACCCTCTTCCTTTGTGTATTTCAGTTCTCACATTACTGTAAGAAGGGCCGTACATGGAGCTGTCATGCTTTTTTAAAGTTCCTTTAGAGCAACACATGGATGGCATTCCCTGCGTTCTTGCACACTGAACGCACATAAAAATGTATCCAACCTCCTGCTTCACTGTTTACGGTACAGTTCTTAATTTCTATGAAATTGTGTAAGAAAAGTTATTAGTATACTTTTATAGAGAATCCATTGTCCCCACCCCAAATGTTTGAGAACCACTGAGTTAAATAATGGTTTATTAATCTAGGACCGCTTTATGTTCTTTAGAATGTTTGTGTTATTTGATAATAAATAGGAAATCCTATGCAGGTTTTCACTACCAATAAACATTCTGGATGGAATTCATCATTGTTCAAATGGTTATTTAGCAAGAAAAAAATGAGTGTATCACTCTTAACAGGTAGCGCTGTGATAAAAAACAAAATTACATTCATTAGAACTGTTGTGATAAAGTCCATGTAGTATGAAACACCCAGTGCTGTTTTTCATGCTGATGTTATGCCAAAGCTCTGTAAATCATAAAGTAAGTGAAGTCCTCATTCAAAATTTCCACTTCCAAACACTGCCTTGCACAATAGGTGATCCCTCTCCCCATGGATGAAACGCGCTACAAATTCCTTCCACTCTCATGGTCAGCAAACCAGCTATAGTTAATCCACTCCAAGGTAGTCTTCACTCTGCACAATGTAGTGGGTCAAGTGTCATGCGAAAACAAAAGGGAAACCTCCAATGGCATAGTAACCAAAAGCCATCAAATTTATTTAAAATTATAAAGAAGCTGCTCACGTTCTTTAAAATTCAGGCGTTTACACATGAGGATCACCAAGACCACTTCTGTCATATCCTATCTCACCACTGATGAACGCTATCCGATGCACATCCTGGTGTCTCCTCTGGTCGCATAGTAGCCACCCTCGACGTGTTTTGTCACTTCCGACTTTGTCACAGGGGGGTGGATGCACGGTGCGGTGACTGCATTTAAATTCTCCCTTTGTTGCGAGTATACACACCCCTTCACGGCTTGCGCCTCATCATCTAGACACTACGCATCGTCCGTCAGTACAATAACCCCTATATTGCCAAATCGAACTTTCCACCTGTTATCAGTCAGTTCAATTAACCCCTCAATGGTAGATGCAAATAATCCGCCACGAAACTTTGTGCATATTATAGCCTTAGTAACTTAAAAAGTGTCCCGTGTATTGAATCAACACATAAGGGAGGATATTTGATGTAATGTATCCTCATACATAATGATCAGTTATACAACATATTTGACCATGAACACACTTGAAATCATCTGTTGTATACATTTCTACTACATAAATTTAAATGGGGATACATCTAAACACTAATTAGTGGTCACAAAAAAAATTGTATAAAACCCAGAAATTCTCAAATGACAATACTAATAATCTTATATTTAATCCTTTTAAGATCATAGTATAATCACTTAGGAAACAGTTGCTGTCTAATTCAACATTCATACCTCCCCGTTTAAAAGTGCGTAAAATGTATATCCACTTAGTTTCCCTACCAGAGATATCCTTAACCAAAATTGTCCCTGTCCAGGTGGGATATATACAATCTATACCCCAAAATACCATTTTAGAAGCGTCTCTGGCATGATATTTGGAAAAAATGTTCTGATGCACTATGATGTTTGTATCCCTAAATAACGTTTGCTATATGTTCCCCTAATCTGACCTTCAGAGGTCCCTTTGTGTGACCCACATAGAGCAGTCCACATGGACATTGGAGGGCATACAAAACGTGTAGTTTCACAAGAAAATAAACTCAGGAATTTCATATTCTCTACCTGTGATGTCTTGATATAAAGGTTTTACAATTCATTATATTTCCCCTTGATGTATTACATGCCCTGCATTTTTTACAGGCTAAAAAACCTTACCTATGGAGAAAAAGTAATACCTGTTTAGGAGGGTCAACTATTTTCTTAGCTACCCTCTCACCAAAATTCCTTGCTCTCTTATACACAAAATGTGGTCTGCTAGGTCAGTGTTTCTCAACTCTGGTCCTCAGGGCACACTAACAGGCCAGATTTTAAGTATTACCTTGGGGAGATGCAGACTAGAACCCTATCCATCGGTAGAATGTGCAAATGTTTCTTAAAAATTCTCTCTACAGTACTTTATATTGTCAGTGGTAATCTGAAATGAAGAACAGTTGTAGACTATCTTTTTATTCCCATACCTATTTCTTTCACCTTCTTGCATGTGAACATCCCTGGGTTTATCTGTTTCTTCAATCCTATTTTTATCTCCCTCATTGTACAAGCGGTCCCGCAAAACGATGTACCGTTACTTTGCTTCATGGGATGAAGCCGACTTGTTGCAGTATATGTACTGCTGGTGGTCAGCAAGTGGTTAAAGAAATACAATTCCGAGAACAAGATTAAGTTTTTCAATTGTGTGCTCTAATGAGCAGGGCCCTCTGATTCCTTTTGTACCAAATTGTATTGTAACTGTAATGACTGCTTTCATTTTGTTAAGCGCTGCCCAAATTGTTGGCGCTATATCAATCCTGTATAACAATAATAATAATGTTTGGCTAGTAACTGCCGATGAAGCATCGCTGTATACTGTCCTTAATCATGATTATGTGATGCTGGCCTTAAATTGGGCACTAAGCTAGAGGAAAGACATTCCTTACCCTCAAATCTTTTTGGGTAAAATTTTGGATTTTTTTTTTTTTTGTCACAATTCTTTTTAGTATGTCAATAAATTCTATCAACAGCAAAGTGGGGTAGCGATGGGTGTAAAATGTTCACCCATCCTAGCAAACCTATTCATAAGTGAATGGAATGGAAGGATAGATATGTATTTTATCAAACAACCAGAATTATTATTTTTCTGCAGATTTACAGATGATCTCATGTTTATTTGGAGAGGGACCGAGACCAGTCTAAATCAGTTCATGACCCACTGGGAATAGGAAATATATCTAACTTGATTACCAATACAGTGAGCAATCGATCGGTATGGTATCCCATTCTCCCTGAGCTGATCCAGTAATGGGGGCAGAGCTTGTCTGTTTTGGAGTGTAATGAGCAATAGGTCTTGGTATAGAGAGATAGTATATTTATTAACCACTTCTGGACTGCCTGCTCCAGTTTTACGCCGGTATTTTGACATTCAATACCTATGTTATGGCAGCAGATAGCTGCCATAACCCCAGTATTTTCTTACAGGGCGGGCGGTCCTCTTTCACAGCAGTGAAAGAGGACCGCCTGCCCTGTAAGAAAGTGGTCCCAGCAGAGGGTTCGCCGCTGGATCACTTTTATGGACGGCGGGAGAGGTGCCACCCGCCGCTTCCAGGTCCTTTTCCCCGCTTACACTTTTAAAATGAATTTTGGTCTTTATAAATTTGCTGCACTGGCGGTTTTGCTTCAGAGGCTGGGACCCTGCTTCTCTTCTGGTACGTGCCTTTGTATTATTCTTGCTAGCCCCAAACACTTACAGGTAATGTGCTATGTTAGCTTTTCACTTTGCTGGGTTTCACATGTATCCACCTCAAAGACTCCCGGTGCCAGAAACCAAACTCTTGCCCCGTCTTTCAACTCAGCTATAACAGACTTATTCCGCTCAATAATTCAGACTTATAGTCCCACTTTGGCAGACTGCCAGCAGCTCCTACTGACTCTTTTCCTATGCAGAGGAGAGACACAGAATAAATCAAGCAGGTTTAAAATATGCTGAAGCATTAGGAAAAAAAACAGCTGTGACCCCTATTGGGTGGGTTACAGATCGCAAACGAAGAGAGAATCTGATTGTAGAATGAAACAAAGTTGACATGTTAGCAGAGGCACTGACAATAAAAACTCAGAAAGCCAGAGAACTTGCAGACGGGGATCAAAGGAGAGAAAAGGGAAGTTGTGTTCCTGAGCAGGAACCAGTATACATATTGCAAAGAAGACAGACACTGGAAACGAGAGTGTCCCCAGAGTGAACCCAGGAGGCGGGGACTAGACTCCGTGAGGAAGGAATCACAGGGAGTGGGGCCAGGTACAAAATGAGTGATATGAGAGGAACAGACAGGAAGACAAGTATGCAGACTTTGTGGGACCGGTGGGTTCTGTGTACCCAGATGAGGACCAGTACTGCGAAGGACCGGGCTCCAATCCCATTAGGCCACCTGAAGCCCATGGTCACTGCTACAATAAGGGGCCACATTACTGAACTCATGATGGACACAGGAGCCCAATATTCAGTGATGACCCGACAAACAAATCACCATTGTCTGAGCCACAGGAAGTAAAGTTAAAAGACCCTTTTTGACAAAAAAGACTCTGTAACTTGGGTGGACACCAAGTCCAACATCAGTTCCTGTATATGCCAGACTGCCCTATTACCCTGCTAGGCAGAGACTTGCTCACTAAACTCAGCACATATATACTTCAGATCTGATGGACAGGCTGTCCTACAACTTCTCCATCCCTCTGAGACTCCTAATATGGTCCTCAATGTGCCAAGAGAGGAGGATTGGAGAATGTTTACTCTGAAAGAGGACCCATTCCCTCTCCCTGTAGGACTGCAACACATTCAAGGAGTATGGGCAGAGGATAATCCACCAGGATTAGCCAGGCACATTCCACCAGTCATTAAACTAAAACCAGGAGCCACCCCAGTCAGCCTGAAATAGTACCCAGTCCCCTGCAAAGCTCTCACAGGTATACAAAAATACCTGAATAAATTCCTGCAGTATGGGATCCTGAAGCACTGCCAGTCGCCCTGGAACACCCCCCTACTCCCAGTACAAAAACCTGGAACAGCGGAATACTGCCCTGATCTAAGAGCTGTCAATCAAGCTGCAGTGACCATCCTTCCAGTGGTCCCGAACCAGTATAACCTATTGGAATGGATACCTGGGGAAGCCACCCATTTTACAGTCTTGGATCTAAAACAGGGGTGGGGAACCTGTGGCCCGTGAAATCATTGCATCCGGCCCCCCTCGTGCCGCTGAGCCGTATGCCAGCGGAGCTGTCAGAACTGAGCTGTTTCCTTTTATAGTTCCAGCTCCGTCCTGACAGTGTAAGTCACAGGCGGAGTGATATTGAATGCACTCCGCCTGCCTGTGAAGAGACAGACTGAGACAGGAAGCATCGGCTGCATCCAGCGCGGTGCCGCTCTTCTCTGGTAAGAATTTCCGACCAGAAGCACACACAGCAGTACCCAAAGCAGTACTCAGAGCATTACCACTCAGAAGTACCAGCCTGAGCCAGCAGTACCAGCCTTAGCCAGCAGTAATCATAGCATTACCACCCAGCAGTACCAGCCTGAGCCAGCAGTACCCAGAGCATTACCACCCAGCAGTACCATCCTGAGCCAGCAGTACCCAGAGCATTACCACCCAGCAGTACCATCCTGAGCCAGCAGTACCCAGAGCATTACCACCCAGCAGTACCACACTGAGCCAGCAGTTCCCACATCATTACCACCTAGCAGTACCAGCCTGAGTCAGCAGTTCCCATAGCAGTACCCACAGCAGTACCAGCCTGAGCCAGCACTACCTACAGCAGTGCCATCCAGCAGTACCAGCCTGAGCCAGCAGTACCCAGGAGGAGAATATGCAGGACATTGGGAAATGGGTCCAGGAAAAACTCCCCATAAATCTGTCAAACCCAGTCCATCCGTTTGTGCGAGGGGATACAGTATGGGTGAAAGAGTGGAACACAGCCACCTTAGAGCAAAAATGGAGCAGTCCTTACACTGTTCTACTTTCAACCCCCACAGCCATTAACCACTTGCCGACCGCCTAACGACTATTGACTGCAGCACTCAGCCGCTTACAGGCAAAGTGACGTAGACCTACGTCGCTTGCCCATGAGCCTGAAGGGGGGAGCGCATGCCGCCGGCGGCATGCTCCCGCTCGTTCCCTGGGGAGCCAGCACGTGTGACCGGCGGCTCCGATGCCCGCCGGCCACTCGCGATCTCCTGCAGATGAGGGAAAAAGACAGACGGCTGATGTAAACACAGCCGTCTGTCATTCTCACTAAAGTAATCACAGAGGCTATGCGATCCTGCTATGTAGGATCGTATGTCTCTGTGATTACATCACAAGCCATGCCCCCCACCGTTAGAATCCCGCCCCTAGGGACATACTTAACCCCTTAATCACCAGTAAAGTTAACCCCTTCCCTGCCAGTGTAATTTTTACTGTAATAGCGCATATTTATAGCACTGATTACTGTAGTAATGTCACTGGTACTCCCAAAAGTGTCAAAAATATCAGTCAGGGGTCTGATCTGTCCGCCGCAATGTCGCAGTCCCGCAAAAAAATCGCAGATCACCGCCACTACTAGTTAAAATAAATAAATAAAAATGACATAAATCTTTGCGGTAGTTAGTAAACACAATACCTTTTGTGCAAACCAATCAAAATACGCTTATTGCAATTTTTTTTTTTTTTACCAAAAATATGTAGCAGAAAACAAATTGGCCTAAAATGTTAAATTTTGATTTTGTTTTTTACATTTTTTTTGAGAATTTCATATAAAAAAATGTGAAAAATAGTTATTTTTTTTCAAAATTGTCACTTTTTTTGTTTATAGCGCAAAAATTTCATTTGGGTACAGTGTTGCACGACCGTGCAATTGTCCGTTAAAGTCATGCAGTGCCGAATCGCAAAATAGGGCCTGGTCTTTGAGCAGCCAAATCCTCCAGGGACTAAGTGGTTAAGGTGGCTGAAGTGACCCCTTGAATGCACCACTCCAGGGTAAAGCAAGCTGCTGAGTACAGTGGACCCTCAGGACCTGTTAACTACTTCCAGACCGCTTACATTATATTTACTGCGGCAGGCTGGCTCGTACAGGCAAAGCGACATAGGTCTACGTCGCTCGCTTCTGGGGCATGCTCCTGTGCACCCCCGGTCCCCACGATGCTCTGATTCGGTTCAGAACCAATCAGTCATCAGGTCCAGGCCAATGATTTTTGGCCTGGACCTGGCGATCGGTTCTGACAAATCCCAGAACGACCTGTGCCTGTGTTTTGTAAACGCAGGCACAGGAAATGGTGTTCTCTTCCCTCCTGGAGTCTTTTTGGATTCCATTGTGAGATAAGAGAACATCTAACAGTGAGTACACCAACAGCACACTTCCACACACCTAGCTAGGCACATTTAACCCCCTGATCACCCCCTAGTTAACCCCTACACTCCCTGTCACATTGCACACTATATACAGTATATAGCGGTTTGGCTGATCTCTGTAATAGTGTGCCTTGTGACTTCATTTAGCGTTAACGACAGTTTCTATCCCAAATAGGTTTAGGGTATCTTCCACCCCCCCCTTCCCCCCAATAAAGACTTAACCCCCTGATCACCCCCAGTTAACCCCCTCATTGCTCCGTCACAGTGTCACTTTTATAGTGTACAGATCCTTTTTCTGATCACTATATTAGTGTCACAGGTAACATTAGTTAGCATTAACGCTAGTTAGCATCAGTCTAGGAAAGTGCAGATCCCCCCCCCCCGCATAGTTAGAAATATAATTTTAACCCCTACACCCCCTGTCACAGTGCACATTATATACAGTATATAGCGGTTTTGCTGATTTCTGCTAAAGTGTGCCTTGTGACTTAATTTAGTGTCAGCGACAGTTAGTTTCTGTCCCAAATAGGTTTAGGGTACCCGCCATCCCCCCAATAAAGATTTAACCCCCTGATCACCCCCAGTTAACCCCTTCATTGCCCTGTCACAGTGTCACTTTTATAGTTAGTTTTTTTTCTGATCACTATTATTAGTGTCACAGGTGACATTAGTTAGCGTTAACGCTAGTTAGCGTCAGTCTAGGACAGCGCAGATCCCCGCCGCATAGTTAGAAATATAATTTAACCCTTTGATTACCAGTAACACACACATACAGCTCCATTACTAGTATAGTATCTAAACGGATCAATATCTTTGATCTGATCAGAACTATACTAGTGTCCCCAATAGTTTAGGGTTCCCAAAATGCAGCTTTAGCAGGATCGGCCACGACACCTGCCAGCACCTGCGTTTAGCCCCTCCGCCCACCCCACCCCACCCAGGCAAGTGCATCAATCAATAGATTACTGTCACTTCCAAAAACACATCAAACAAAACCGCAGCGTTAGCAGAGTCAGGCCTAATCTCTGCTAGCACTAGCAGTTTCTTTTTGTAGCATTTCAAATAGTCCTCAACAACCATGTGCTTTTTTACCTGTGAGTCACACTAGGTACATATAAATTTAGTGGCTAAAATGTCCAAACGGAGGTACGCTAGTGAAGAGGCCTACAGGATCACTGGCAGAATCAGGGTTAGTATACGAACCTGTAGAGAGCAGTGGCTTCCTGACAGATAGCTCCAATGATGGAGGGGTCCCTGCTAAGGTCAGGTGTACCCAACCCCGTTCTGGAGTTGCTGAGGTGCAGAGATCGCAGGGTGCTAGTATGCAGCAGAGTGTTGGTACTAGCGCCGCTCACACTTCTGGTGAACTGGCAAGCACCAGCGGCCTAGTACACCCTGGTCGTAGACAAACCAGCACTGCAGTAACACTTGGTGACTTGGCGAGTCCCATAAGTGCAGTTCAATCTGGTGTGGTGGCTAGCACAAGTAGTGGCCCGCAGCCACCGAGAATTCAAACACAGGCCCGTAGAGCCCATAGTGTCCTCTCTGATGTGCTGGCATATCCTAATTGGCAGCCCACAGATTCTACAGCGCCTGTACTTCCCCCTATTCACTGCCCAACCCGGAATTCAGGTAGAAACAGCCAATTTTACTTCCCTTGACTTTTACGAGCTGTTTTTCACGGAAGATCTTTACAGATCTATTGTGGACCAAAGCAATTTATATGCTGGTCAATTCATCGCCGCACATCCAAATTTGTCCCTTACCAGAGAATTTGGTTGGAAACCTATAACGGTTTCAGAGTTTAAAACTTTTCTGGGCCTATCCCTCAACATGGGCATAACTAAAAGGAGTGAATTGCGGTCATATTGGTCCACTAACCCAATCCTCCATATGCGCGTGTTCTCTGCATGCTTGGCCAGGGGGAGATATGAGCAAATTCTGCGGTTCATGCACTTCAGTGACAATAAAATCTGTTGTCCTCGGGGAGACCCTGGATATAACTGGCTCCACAAAATTCGGCCCCTCGTAAACCACTTCAATCAGTGGTTTGCAGCCCTCAACAAGTTGTCTGCGTTGTTGAGTCCCTGTTTATGTTTTCTGGCCGCCTTGCTTTCAAGCAATTTATCCCCAGCAAGCGTGCCCGATACGAGGTCAAGCTGTATAAGCTCCGTGACAGGGCCACAGGCTATACAGTTAGTTTTTGTGTTTACGAGGGTAAAGATAGCACTGTGGAGTCCCCCAACTGCCCAGACTACATAGGGAGCAGCAAAAGAGATTGTGTGGGACTTGGTGTCACCCTTATTCAGAAAGGGGTACCATTGGTACGTGGACAATTTTTATTCAAGCATGCCACTTTTTAGTCATCTTCTTGAATTCCAAATTGGGGCACGTGGCATCATGCGACCTAATCGCCGCGGCTCCCCCCAGTGGCTTTTAGATTCCTGTCTTAGTCGGGGGGGGGGGGGGGAGCCTGCTTGAAAACTGACAAATTGCTTGCAGTGAAGTGGAGGGATACATGGAATGTTTTCGTTCTGTCCTCCCTTCATGCCGACACGACGGTCCAAATTTCTACAGCAGCTGGTGTTTTGGAGAAGCCCCTCTGTGTCCACGACTACAACCTTAATATGGTAGGGTTGGACCTCAATGACCAGCTTTTGTTGGTGTACTTAGTTGCCTGTAAAGCCAGACGCTGGTACAAAAAGTGTCTGTTTATTTATTCCAATTGGCTTTGCTGAACGCTTTTGGGCTATACAAAGCGTCAGGACGAAGTCCTTCCTACAATTCCAGGATGAGATCATCAGTGCCTACCTGTATCCAGGAGGTGCTCTGGCCCAACTTCCCCTACCAGATGCAGTGAGCCAGCTGCATGAGAGGAATTTTCCGTATGCCATCTCGAGTACCCCTACCCAAACACACCCCCAAAGCATATGTCCTGTCTGTAGGAAGCGCAGATTTAGGCATGACACCCGTTATTATTGTCCCACCTGTCCTGGCCAACCTGGTCTCTGCATCAGGGAATGTTTAGAATGCTATCACACACTATTGGAGTATTAGCATTGGGTACAGCATGGCACAGTCTAGGGCACACTTACACAGGGTCTCGAAAGATGTTTGATGGCTATCGTCATTTTGAGAGACCCTAAGCTGGAACGTTTTACAGTTGAAAAAAAAAAAAAAAGTTACAAAAAAAAATAGTCATTTGAGTTATTTTTCTATTCTTACTCTGCTCTTCTACTTCTACTCTTTCTACTTTTACTGTATTTTATTGTTACTGTTTTTCATTGGTACCTGAAAAGTAAAAAATGGTTACCAATGTAATGTTTTATTTTTACTGTTCTATCTATCCAGTTTGCCTTGCAGGTACACCCATCAGCTGCCACACTGATTTATATATATTCTGACACAAAAAGCGTTTGCACTCAGCATATATGGAAATCTATGATGGCAGCGCTGTAGGAGGTGATTTCACCACCGCAGTTTTAAAAAAAAAAAACAGGCAGAAGTGGCTTTCATCATGTATGCCCATCATTAGTGAAGTGGGTGGATGTTTGGGTGGTCTAATGATGGGCATACTACACATTTTCTGGCAGATATTTCTTCATCCACATCGATCGATGTGGATAAAGAAATCTGTTAGGTTCTCTTTTTTTCCGTTCAGCCCACAGGCTGCATGAAAAAAAAAAAAAAAACCTACAATATATGCCAAACAATGACCAGCAATGTACTGGTACGTTGTTGGACTTTGAGTGGTTATACCAGGATGATGCCTGCAGATTTATGCATCATCTTGGTATCATTTTTTTCAGCTAGCGGTCGGCTTACATGCAAAAGTGATTCTAGTGGATAATTAGCCACTAGACTACTTTTACAAGCAGTGGGAGGGGACTCCTCTCGCCCAACCCCCCCCCCCCACCGCCTTCGCGTTTTTTCTCGGGCTCTCCTGTCCCACCAGGTAACCAGAGAGTGCAGTCGGTGGTTCAATTATCTAACCATAGAGGTGATTGGAGACTAGAATGGCTCCAATCATCTCTATGGCCTAAGATACCGGAAGCTATGAGCATTTCATGACTTCGGTTTCACCAGAAATAAACAGCGCCATTGGGAAAGCATCTTTTCACACCAATCTTGGTGTGGTCAGATGCTTTAAGGGCAGAGGAGAGATCTAGAGTCTAAAAGACCCCAAATTTTTTTTTTAAAAAAAAGAGTTTGCTATCATTGGGGATATTTAAATTCACTGTGATAACAGTAAAAATGATTTAAAAAAAAAAAAATGAAAGGGAAAGTGTCAAAATAACACAAAAAAGCAAAAAAAAAAAAAAAAAAAATCCAAGCACAAAGGCTCACGCAAGCGTCAGTCTAGTGTCATCTGTAAACAGCAATTGCAGCATGTATGTGAGGTATTGCCGCGAATGCCAGTTTGAGGGCAGTAATTCTTGCAGTAAACCTCCTCTGTGAGTCCAAAGTGGTAACCCGTAAAGACTTTTTAAGGCTTTTAAAAATGTACGTAGATTGTTGCCGCTGCACGGGCGTGTGCAATTTTATAAAGCATGTTATGTTTGGTATCTAGATGATCAGCATAAGATCATCTTTGAAAATTTACCAAACAATTAGGAATTATATAGTGTATTTGTGCATTAAATTTAAAAAAAGTGTTTTTTTTCCGCACAAATTGCATTTGGAAAATCTGCGCAAATACAGTGTGACGAAAAAAATTACAACATCCACTATTTTGTTCTGAGGGTCTCTGCTTTAAAAAAATATATAATATTTAGGGGTTCAAAGTAATTTACTAGTAAAAAAAATATATATTTTTTTTCATGTAAACAAAAAGTCACAGAAAGGGCTTGGTCTTCAAGTAGTTAGAAGAGTGGGTGATGTGTTGCTAAGATTAAGCATAAAAACAGCCAGGACAGTTCAAACACCCCCCAAATGACCCCTTTTTGGAAAGAAGACACCCAAAGCTATTTGCTGAGAGGCATATTGAGTCTGTGAAGTATTTTATATTTTGCCCTAAGTTTCGAGAAAATTACAATGTTGTTGTTTTTTTTTTTACACAAAGTTGTCACTAAATGATATATTGCTCACGCATGCCATGGGTATATGTGAAATGACACCCCAAAATACATTTTGCTGCTTCTCCTGAGTACAGAAATACCACGTGTGAGACTTTTTGGAAGTCTAGCTGTGTACGGGACCCCGAAAACCAATCACCACCTTCAGGTTTTTCTAATGGCGTAAATTGCTTATTTTACTTACTCACTAACTATCACAGTTTTGGAGGCCCTGAAATTTCAAGATAGCCCAAAACCCCACCAAATGACCCAATTTTGCAAAGTAGACACCCCAGGGTATTTGCTAAGATGCATGGTGAGTATTTTGCAGCTCTCCTTTATTTTGGAAAATAAAGGCAAATGCATTTATTTTTTTATTTTTTCCAATTTCAAAACTTTGTGACAAAAACTGAGATCTGCAAAACACCCAACATGCCTCTCTGCAAATACTTTAGGGTGTCTACTTTCTGAAAAGGGGTCATTTGGGGAGGGGGGGGGGGGGTTGTGCTTTCTTGGCATTTCATGGCCTCTGAAACTGTCATAGGTAGTGAGGAGTGAAATCGACAACTTATGCCCTTGGAAAGCCTGAAGGCGATGATTGGTTTTCGGGGTCCTGTACACGGCTAGACTGCCCGAAAAAATGTCTCACACATGGGGTATCCCCATACTAGGAAGAAGCAGCAGAATGTATTTTGGGGTGTCATTTCACATATACCCATGGCATGTGTGAGAAAAATATCCTTTAGTAACAACTTTGTGTAAAAAAAAAAAAAAAAAAATAACAATAATAATAATTTTCCAGAAACTTGTGGCAAAATATAAAATATTCCATGGACTCACCATGCCTCTTAGCAAATAGCTTGGAGTGTCTGTTGGGGTTATTTGGGGGGGGGGGGTGTTCTATCTTAAAATTTCAGGGCCTCCGAAACCGTGATAGGTAGAGAGAAAGTGCAATGAGCAATTTGCGCCCTTTGAAATTTTGAAGATGGTGATAGGATTTCGAGGTCCCGTACACAGCTAGGCTCCTAAAAAGTCTCACACAGGTGGTATCTCTGTTCTCAGGAGAAGCAGCAGAATGTATTTTGGGGTGTCATTCCACATGTACCCATGTCATGTGTGAGCAATTTATCTTTTAGTGACAACTTAAAAATAACAAAATAAAAAAAAATGTAATTTTCCCAAAACTTGTGGCAAATTATAAAATATTCCATGGACTCAACATGCCTGTCAGCAACTAGCTTGGGATGTCTACTTTCCAAAATTGGGTCATTTGGGGGGATTTTGTGCTATCTTGACATTTCAGGGCTTTGAAATTCTGAAGGTGGTGATTCGAGGTCCCGTACACAGCAAGAGTCCCAAAAAGTCTCACACATGTGGTATCCCTGTACTCAGGAGAAGCAGCAGAATGTATTTTGGGGTGTAATTACACATGTAACCATGGCATGCGTGAGCAATATATAATTTTAATGACAACTTTGTGTAAAGAAAAAAAAATATTTTTTTTTTTTTTTGTCATTTTTCAAACACATGACAAAAAAATTAAATATTCAATAGGCTCAACATGCCTCTCAGGATATTCCTTAGGGTGTCTACTTTCCAAAAAGTGGTAATTTTTTTGGGTTGGACTGCCCTTCCATTTTAGCACTTCAAGAAATGAGATGGGCAGACAGAAACTAAAAGCTGCATAAATTCCAGTATTTACACCATAGTTTGTAGACGCGATAACTTTTGCGCAAACCAATAAAAATACGCTTATTGAGATTGGGGGGGGGGGGGGGGTTGGACTGCCCTTCCATTTTAGCACTTCAAGAAATGAGATGGGCACACAGAAAGTAAAAGCTGCATAAGTTCCAGTATTTACACCATAGTTTGTAGACGCGATACATTTTGCGCAAAACAATAAAAATTGAGATTTTTTTATTGAGATTTTTTTTGTCAAAGACATGTAGCTAAATTCATTTTGGGCAAAATATATGACAAAAATTCAGTATATTGGATATTTATTAATAGACAAAGTAGAAAATGTAATTTTTTCTCAAAATCTTCGCTCTTTTTTTTATCAATATCGCAAAAAAAAAAAAAGCGCAGAGGTGATCAAATACCACCAAAAGAAAGCTCTATCTGTGGGGAAAAAAGGACATACATTTTGTGTGGGTACAGCATTGCATGACCGCACAATTGTCAGTTAAATTTACGCAGTGCCAAGTTGAAAAAAGTGGCCTGGTCATTAACCGCTTGCTGACCGCCGCACGACTATTTACTGCGGCGGTCAGCCCCGTACAGGCAAAGTGACGTAGGACTACGTCACTAGCCTGTGAGCCTCTAGGTGGCGAGCGTGTGCCGCCAGAGGCGCGCTTCCGCCCCCCACTCGTTTCCTAACAAGTCCGCGCGTGTGACCGGCGGACCCGATGTCCGCCGGTCACTCGCGATCGTCCGGTGCAGAGGGAGAAAGGCAGGCGGCTAATGTAAACAAAGTCGCTTGTCATTCTCCCTTGTGTAACTGCAGAGATCATACGGTCCTGCTATGTAGGATCGTATATCTCTGTGGTTACACGAAAAGCCACGCCCCTTTACAGTTAGAAACACGCCCCTAGGGACACATTTAACCCCTGCATCTCCAATAAAGTTAACCCCTTCCCTGCCAGTGTCATTTTTACAGTAACAGTGCATATGTATAGCACTGATTACTGTAGTAATGTCACTGGTACCCCCAAAAGTGTCAAAAATGTCAGTCAAGGGTCCGATCTGTCCGCCGCAATGTCGCAGTCCCGCAAAAAAAAATCGCAGATCGCCGCCATTACTCGTAAAAAAAAAAAAACACCAAAAAATGACAGAAATCTTTTCCCTTTTGCTAGTAAACGCAATAACTTTTGCGCAAACCAATCAAAATACGCTTATTGTGATTTTTTTCACCAAACATATGTAGCAGAAAACAAAGTGGCTAAAAATGTTAAAAAATTTTGATTTTTAAATTTTTTTGGGGAATTTCATATAAAAAAAATGTGAAAAATATTATTTTTTTCAAAATTGTAGCTCTTTTTTTGTTTATAGCGCAAAAAGTAAAAATCGCACAGGTGATCAAATACCACCAAAAGAAAGCTCTGTTTGTGGGGAAAAAAGGACGTCAATTTCATTGGGGTACAGCGTCACACGACCGCACAATTGTCTGTTAAAGTCACACAGTGCCGAATCGCAAAATAGGGCCTGGTCAGGAAGGGGGTAAAATCTTCCGGGGCTTAAGTGGTTAAGGAGGAAAATCCTTCCGGTCTTAAAGTGGTTAAAGCTAAAACTGACCAGAGAATTCAGAAGGAAGAACTCCAGCCCTGCTCCTGACACACCTGGAAGCTGTAAGGCCGGCGCACAGCAGAAGATAGTTGGACTGCAGCTCCCAACATATAGCTGGAAGCTGTTGGGTCAATGCACGGCGAAAGAAAAGGACATCTGATATCTGCTAGCTCTGATCCAGTCACACCTGGAAGCTGACTGGTCAACGCACAGCCGAAGCTGGGGATATTCACCAATATTTTCACAGAAAATGCTTTTCCTGGTAGCCATAGTAATAATACTGGCCAATACCCCTATGGGGGGGGAGAGCAAATCATGTGACCCATGTATCAAAACTACTAAAGTAGGCCCCAAAGGAACTAAGCTGCATACCGATATTTACCAGAATAGGTTTGCTTTAGACCAGTGTTTCTCATCTCCGGTCCTCAGGGCACACTTAACAGGCCAGATTTTAAGTATTACCTTGGGGAGATGCAGACTAGAATACTGCAATCACTGAGCAGCAAATTATATCACCTGTGATGTATTTTCGATATCTTGTAAACCTGGCCTGTTAGTGTGCCTTGAGGGCCAGAGTTGAGAAACACTGCTTTAGACTACCTGCTAGCTGCAGAGGGAGGGGTGTGTGGTAAATTTAATCCAAGTAATTGTTGTCTGAAGATTGATAACCATGGGAAAGCAATCAAACAGATTACTGACAGGATAAGAAAGCTAGCTTACGTACCCGTACAGACCTGGGATGGGTTTAATGCTGGCAGTCAGTTTGGGGATTGGTTCCCAAATGCAAGTGGGCTAAAAGCCATGTTAGGGGTATTAATGGCAATACTGTCTGCCTGCATTTTCTTTCTTTGCCTAATTCCCCTTGTGACTAGGATGATCCGAGGTTTCATTGAGGCCACTATAGAGAGAAAGGCAGCAGCCTCTGTAATGGCTACGTGGAAGTACCAACCATTAACTCCCACAGATTTCCCCTCTTCATTCAGTGTTTTGCAATGAATCTATGTGATGCTTAGTCTTTGCTCAAACTCTCTACGATAGCATCAAGGGGGGGGGGGGGGGGGAGAGTGGCATCATCTGGAAAGCCTTCTAAAATGGTGGATAAATTAGCAAAACAAAATGGTTGATTCTGATGATTCCTGTAGTACTACAAGGACACAAAAACAGTCAAGCTGTGCAGTTTAGACCCTCCTTCTGTCCTTTTATCTCTTTCTCTCTGTTCTCCGGTAACTAACGAGACTACAGATAAGTGTGAAACCGGGAATATTAATCGATATAGATAAGAAGTAACAGGGAACATCTGCATTACTTGCAAAACTAGTTAAAAAATATGTATCTGTGACGTAACTGCTGTTATATATGTAATGTACACGCCTATTTGAGAACTTGGCAAATTGACTTGAGTCATTGCTGAGTCTTCTTCGCTAGTGAATAAAAAGGTTTGTTTTCCTGAAGTTTGCTTCTGGACTCCAAATCTGGTTTCCCCCAAAACGGTTTGCTGCCATAGTTGGACATCCAACATTGAGAAGCTTCTAGTCAAAGAAGTGGACCTGGAGAAGACAATGTCAGCCTTGCAAGTACCCAAGCTAGCAGGAGACTTTGTTGGGGAAGTATCCATAGACATAATTACCTTGCCTTCAAGAGCAATGCTGTCTTCCATCATAGCCAGGGGAGCTCTATGGCTAAAACCATAATTCTAATTCCATCAGGAAATTCAAACTCCAGAGGGGTCCCTCTTACAGATGCCATCTTCCGGAAAAGTACAGAAATAGAAGATTCTACAGGCCAGGTTGGGAATTCAAGAGGAACTAGAAGAAGGGACAATATTCTTTAATAGCGCTTCTGCATCAAGCACCAGCATTTTTAGTTTTGAACAGTGGCAGCCGGTCCATAAGGGGCGCACGGGGCCCTTAATCTCCATGCGCCGGCCCCAAATCGCCATGTGGGGCGCTGGATGCATGGATTTCTATGATTTCTTTTTTTTAGAAGCACATGATTAGAGCCTGAGGCTCGAATTGGCTTCTAAAAGCTCGGGGCGCAGTTCACTGTGCCCCGAGCCCACCCACTTGTGACATTAGCGAATCAACATTCACTATTGTCTTCCTGTTCCTCCTCCTAGCCAATCAAGAAGCGGTCTTAAGATCGGATTGGCCTGGGAGGAGAAGCAACTGAATTGGCCGGGAGCGGGGACACATGTGAGTTCAGCTGGCACTGCAGATCAGGGGAACCACCTTGGCTCTGTCTTCTCAGCTTCTATGAGATTGGCTAGCTGTATGTATTTAGAAGCCCCAAATCTCCTTTATTTCTCTTCTCTCCCTGCATGTTCGATCTGTGCCCTCTTTATTCGCATCCTCCCCCCTCCCGATTATGAAATGCTAAAAGAGTATTTTATTATACGGGTTCTCTCAGTATATCCCATAATAGAGGTCTCTCAGTATATATCCCATATGGGGGGGGAGGGGAGGTCTCTCTCACTCTGTCAGTATATCCCATAATAGGGGGTCTCTGAGTATATCCCTTAGGGTGTCTCTCACAGTTTATCACATAATAGGGCCCCTGCTACCTATTATTTGATATATTAGTACTAAGAGAGACCCCTTAATATGGGATATATTGGGAGAATGGGTTCAAGCAAGTGAAAAACAGGGAACCGAATGGGTGGAGTCTATAAGGGGTGGGGCTTCTGAGAAGTGGGAGGGGTCAAAAAGGAAGGATGGGGTCTGGTGCCCCACCATCTGAAAACTTCAACAGCCGCCACTGGTTTTGAAGCCTACCTTTACAGCCCCCAGGACCTTTACAAAGGTTCTGCTTCCAGTTATCAGGCTCATGACGGGGAAGAAGGGTCTGAGGGTCCACCATTGTTTGAACAATATCTTACTGCTTGCCAGCAGGAGCGATATTCTTTTGCAAGACTCCTAATCTACACCTTTCAGACCTTTAAGTGGATAATAAACTGGAAGAAGAGCAACTTACGCCCTACACAAAGGATGGTCTTTATGAGCGCATTACTGGACATGCAAGCCAGCATGGTCCAACTTACAAAGGAGAAGATAGGCCCTTTAATTTGCAGAGTAAAAACAGCATTGTGGGTGTAATGATATTGTGCCCTGAGTATCCTAAAAGCTGTCGCAAGCAACCATCTTGTACCCACGGGCAGCCATGTTGTCCAGTGACACAGGCAGCATTTCATTCTAAGCTGTAGCCAGCAGAGGTGTACTCAGCAGAGATATTACCTTCCCCCCTCTCTCTCTCCTCAAACGAATTACCCCCCTGGGTCCCTTTTGCATTAGTATGCAAGGCTTCAAAAGAGCGCCTTATCTCAAAACACATCCTGGCAGGCTAGGTTGTAAAGTCTTATCTGAGAGCAGATGTCCACTACAGGCTGTGTGGAATTCCACAGCAACTTGGTCATAAGGAAAATGACCACAGTTACACACAAATTCATAACTTTTTACCCGAACATGACACATTGACAAAAAGTATATATTTGAATGGCAAATAAAATACCAATCGAATTAAGATCAAACATGATCACATTCGTTCCTAGGGAAGACAAGCTAGCGATCAGATGCCTTACGGGTCAGAGGTTATTCCGAGACAACCCGTGTTTAGTGTCTGTGGATAATAGATTTAAACCCGCACAATAAAATATCAGTTTCAAGAATGTAACCATCACATATTTTGAGATATGAATTCTGTTAGTAATCTGTCTAAGCGGGAGGTGTCTTGGCATTTTGCTAAGCTTCAGGGCCGCCCCTGGCCCCAGTGTTTATTGGTCAAGTACTTCTGGTGACACCCCCCTGGGGGTCAGAGAAAAAGACAGGAGCTGATGGAGCTCTCAGTCCTCATTCTACCATCCAAGCAGTAACATCGCTCAAGGGACGAACCGATCACCCCTGTTCAGCTTCTGAAACTAAGATACACTTGGGACTTTTGAATGCAAGTATTTCATTTCTAATCCTTTATCTATTCTCCTAAATTGCTGTATTGTGTCTCTATTTCTTTGTAACCCATTTTTCTGTAAATATTTTTATTTGCACCAATTTTAACCTTTCTTATAATTAAACCTTATTTTGAAAAGTGTTAATTTTGTCTCTAAGCTCTTAAACGCAAGCTAACCAGAATCTGCCTCCTGAAGAGCGCTACTGTTTAGGATAAATCCTCCGGACATTCCTGTCTGCTGTGACAGTGTGTGTTACGGATGAGTATTCTAAAGTCATAATTGGTATTTCTAAAATTACGAGCGTCCTCTGGGCTCATTATAGCGTTGGTGGCAGAGAAAGGGTTAATTGTTTAATTAGCCCAGTGACAATCGCTCTGTCTGCTGGCATCTAGATTGTGGTCCCGCAAGCTGGACAATCTGTGTGCCGGGTGCAGCTGAGAGTGGCGTTGTTACGCAAGTGACGGCAGGGTGTGAGATTGCCTTTTCTTTGGTCACGAGTTGGATGAGAAGGCCAGGGGTCTGATACCCGCCACCGTCACGGTGGGCAGTAGCTCTGCCCATCACATCCTGTCTCAGCATCCTAGGGTTGTTGACCTCCACGTTCCCTATGATTCAGTGGGCCCAATGACACAGAAGAACCTTTCAGAGTTCCTTTCTTGCACAATGGGATGGAATATCAATGCACCAATCAATCACCATCCACTACAGAGTGAAACAATCTCTTTGGTGGTGGACTTGGGTCCGCAACCTTCTGAAACATTTCCAGATTGTTCCCACGCACCCAGAGGTAGGAATTGCGGATGCCAATGTGGAAGAATAGGGTGCACATTGCCAACAACAGGCAGCCCAGGGGTGCTTAGCGTTCAACCCCCAAGGAATAGTTCTGAATACCCTGGAATTCAGGGCAGCTATGCAAGCCCTGCTAACTTACGGTCCTGTGTTGGAGGGTAAGAGGGTACTCCTACATCTGGACAACAGGGTCACGGTAGCCTACATTCAGAGATGGGGGTAGCAGGAGCCCCATTATACTGTGAGAAGTCTGTCCCATCCAGGACTGGGCCCAGACAAACCTATTAGATCTGATTTCAGTATACGTTCCAGTAGCGGAAAACCAGCTGACGGATTCATTGAGTCAGAATTTTCTATCCAACGATGAGTGATCTTTAAGCCCCCAGACCTTTTCCTTTCTAACCCCAGAGATGGGGTATCCCAGAAATAGACTTGGCAGCAACTCCAGCGAACACCAAATGCTCAAAGTTTCTGTCAAGAGCTCCGTTTCCCTCAGCATAGACTGTCTTTGCCACCTTTGGAGATTCAGCCTGGGTTATATATTCCCTCCAATTCCTCTAATTGCAAGGTTTTTGGCAAGACTCAGGAGGTCCTCAAACACAGTCGTGATGATGATTCCATTTTGGCCCGAAGAGGCCATGGTTCATAATGCTACTGAACCTCGGCATGGAAGATTCGATACCTCTTGTAGTAACCCTGGACCTTCTTTTCTAGGGGAAGTTTCTGCACCCAACTTCAGGGAGCCTGCACCTAATGGCCTGGAAACTGAGAGGCAAAGGTTCTTCAAGTCTGGGTTCTCTAACCAGGTGGTAGTAACCCTTCTTCAGGCCAGGAAAAGCTTCACAAACAGCATAAATCAAAAAATATGGCAGAGCTTCCTCTGTCGCAAAGGAGAAGTTCTGGAATCTGGCGTCCCCAGAAGTGGCCTAAGTTCTGGATCTCTTGCAAATGGGGCTCGACAAGGGCCTGAATTTAAGTACCTCAAAAGTGCAGGTGTCACCCCTATCAGCCATTACAGGAATTAAATGGGCTGCAAATTCCCTGGTCATTCAATTCATGAGAGCATGTCGAAAAAACAATATTCTCTGCTTGGGATCTGTCAGTAGTTTCTAGAAGCATTTTCACGCTCTCCTTTTCATCCGCAACAGTAAACCTCAGAATGGGACTTATCGCTAAAGATGTGTTTCCTCATCACCAAAACCTCAGCAAAGCGAATATCAATTCAAGCTCTTGTTACTAAAGGGTCTCACCTTTATATTCTATCCAGACAGAGTAATCCTAAAACCATCAAAACGGTTTATTCCAAAGGGTAGTTACCACCTTCCACTTCAATCAGATCATTCTGCCATCCTCTCTCAATGATAAAACAACACTGCATACACTAGATCATGGGTTTCCAAACTATGGCCCTCTAGTTGTTCAGGAACTACACTTCCCATCATGCCTAGTCATGTCTGTACATGTCAGAGTTTTACAATGCCTCATGGGATGTGTAGGTCCGCAACAGCTGGAGGGCCATCGTTTGGAGATCCCTGCACTATACGATGGATTAAACCTGAAAGGAGAACTCCAGGCAAAATTTTTTTCCATGTCCTTGTTGCTGATCCCCTACCTTCAACGACTATGCCATCCATATTTTTCTGAGCTCAGTAGTTCGTCTATAATAGCCTGATGATTTTGAAGTAAAACCGTTAATCCCCATTGATTTCCTGGTTGTAAGACCGGTGGCTGCTATTCCTCCTGTATCCCCAGCTGCCGGTCTTGTACTACTGTTCCTGCTTGCTGTAGTCTGTACTGCCCCCCACAGAGGTGGTGCCTTCCTCCTCTGCTCCCTGCCAGCCCTCACCGCCCTCAACATCCCCCGCCGCTGGCCGTCCTTCAGTCATCTGTCAGTGCAGCAGAGATCGCTAGGAGATCCTGGCTGGATGACAGAGCTGGGATCTCCCGCTGTTACAGATCTTGTATGTGAAGCGCTGGTCACCGTAAAGTTCCACCTCTTGGACCGGCTTTGTGATAGACAGTACACTGGTCCAATGACGGTCCAGAAGGCGGAACTTTACGCCGACCGGTGTTTCACATATAAGATCTGTCACCGTGGGAGATTCCATCTCTGTCATCTAGCCCGCGTCGCCTAACGATCCCTTATGGGCACTGATGGGTAGAGTGCCCATCAGTGCATCCTATGTGATAAGCTGCACTAATGGGCATAGATAGGTGGCTGCACTGATAAGCTAGCACTGGTATGCTGCGGCACTTATGGGCACTGATAATTATGGGCATGTGTCTACAGTTCGGTAATGATTACATAAAGCAAGTAAGGGCAATATGTTTATCTCCTGTTGTGGCTGGAGGGGGAGAGCACAAACATGCTTAGCATTTATAAGGCTGTAACCTGTGAACAAAAAATGATATTAAAACCAGCGCTAAATTAATGTGTGTTAGTACTACCTGCAGCTGCTGCTCACTTTGGAAAAGACCAAGAAAACAATAAAATATTTAAAAACAGCGCTACCAGGCAAATGGAATTTGCAAATGGCAAATGGAATTAAATATAAAGTGCACTAAAAATGTAAACTGAATAATATGGTAATAATACCATATCATTATTACCGTATTATTCAGTTTACATTTTTAGTGCACTTTATATTTAATTCCATTTGCCTGGTAGCGCTGCTTTTAAATATTTTAAGGCTGGAACCTACCTATCCTGCTGTGTGTTACTGATTAGTGTGGCTGGCTGACTGCAGAATGAAGGGGTGTGATTTATGTTGAAGTGGGCTTGTTCCCATGTACAGGCCTAGTGTACCCTCCATCATTCACTGCAGTTCACAAAGCATGATGGGAAGTGTAGTTTCATTATACTGTGAAGAGAGGACATGATGTAATCCCTGTTGTAACACCTCATCCTTGGCAGAACAGATGCTGCATCTTTTGAATTAGAGAGCTGACTTCCTGAAAATTCAGTTAGACTTTTCTCTTTAATGGTAATGAATTTCACAGATGTAATAACTGTTTAGGGTAGGGGGGTGTACTAATGGGGGATTTTTTTGCCGATCCCGGAGTTCTGCATGAAGGAATACCTGAAAGTCAGTGAACCATTTAGAAAAGTGGCTAACTTTCTAGTAATCCCCCACAGGGCCAGAAGGGGGCAAGTGGCATTCTCACACACCCTATCCTCTTGGTTGATAAAGATTATAAAGAAGGTCTACTCAATCCTACAGCGTCCAACTCCAGAGGGCTTGAGGGCCCGTTCCATGAGGGCAGTGGAAACCTCCTGGGCAGCGTATTGCAGAGTCTCTCCAGAAACTATCTGTAAGGCAGCAACATGGTTGTCTAGGAATATGTTAATTTCACCCTACTGTGTGGATCTGGCACAACTTATGACAGCAGTTTGGCAGATCCGTTTATAAGCGGACCAGGCCGGTCCCGGTTAATAGATTTGAGTTTTTTTTCTTGCACCCACCCAACTGGCGAGTTATCTCCCAGTGTATGCTGCCATGATGTGTCAGGAAACCGGAAATTGTATACTCCCCTTTACATCATTTTCCTTTCCTGGTGCATCTTTTAGGGCAGCATACAGATTCTCATCCTTCTGGTGATAGATACAGCGAATGCCTGGGTTGGGGCCTAGCTGAAAACTCCTAGATAACCAGTCCTATCAGGTTGTGGGGGTGAAGCCACAACCCCAGTGTATACTGCCCTGAAGATGCACTAGGAAAAGAAAATCACAGAAATGTTAGTATACAATTTTCTGTTTTCTCAGCAGTATATAGCAGTCTTGTGACTTCTATCAGTGTCCGGCTGAGCACTGGCTAAAGCTTGTAAGAGGAGTTTTCATTCTCCTCTGACTGTCCTATGAGGCTGCATGACCCCTGACCCTCTTACTGGTCAGTGCTGATTGGCCCAGTGTTGATCACATGCACCCTCCCGAGAGGAAAAACCAAACCAAACTGAGCATGTGCAAAGTGTCTTCTATGGCTCTGTGCTATCAGCAGATGGATTGGGGACAGTAAAAGAAGGGGAGAATCAGAGAAGACAAAATCAAACAGCCTTTTTACATAATGGAGGCTTAACGCCTTAGGGTCCACCATGAATATAAAAAGCATGCTTTACATCATATACATATAGAAAAATAAGCCGCGCTGCGTGATGTGGGTAAACAAAAAATTAATGTCCAAACAAAAATCAATGTCCCAAATATCAACTTGATTGACGCTGAAAACATAGATCACACTCCACGGTCTCTGTAGGAAATGTGCTTACCGGATAGCCACTAAAATCTGCAAGATTCGTATGCTGAGATATAGTCACAGATCCGGGAGATGGGAGTTGTCAGAGTCCTCAGCGAATAATGTGAATAATATGCAAAAGAGAGAAAACTTGCATAGTGTAATACCGTAAATTATATAAAATTTCACCACCAATAAGGAATCCCTATCAATCGTGCAGCAGCTCACCAAATGAATAATGAGTAAACGTGAATAGCCCAGTGTAAAGAAAGGAATGTGGAAACGAACCACCACCAATTGTGAAGCCTCTTACCGAAAAAATAGGTCAAATGAGCAAATAGGTTAATCCAGATCGCCAAGAAACCAGAAACGTCACTCAAAAGCCCTATAGGCCTCTTACCAGATAACAAATAATCAAAGCAGTAGATCTAATAACGCTTTCCCATCATACGTGAAGCTCCGGGACCAACAGCATCAATGGTGTTAACTGTAATACTCAGTACCAGGATGTAGCCCGAGTAAAAGAGAGAGCGCCAATAGTGTAATAAAATAATAACTGGTTTATTAATTAAAAAGAAGAACACTCACAAACATTGTAGATAAAATCGCGATGGATGGGAGCCGCCGGCCGGACGGCAAAGCACATCCGCTCCTAGGATAACTTCCGGGATGACGTCAGCACGCCGCGACCTGACGGCGTTTCTTCTTGGACGAAACGCCGTCAGGTCGCGGCGTGCTGACGTCATCCCGGAAGTTATCCTAGGAGCGGATGTGCTTTGCCGTCCGGCCGGCGGCTCCCATCCATCGCGATTTTATCTACAATGTTTGTGAGTGTTCTTCTTTTTAATTAATAAACCAGTTATTATTTTATTACACTATTGGCGCTCTCTCTTTTACTCGGGCTACATCCTGGTACTGAGTATTACAGTTAACACCATTGATGCTGTTGGTCCCGGAGCTTCACGTATGATGGGAAAGCGTTATTAGATCTACTGCTTTGATTATTTGTCATCTGGTAAGAGGCCTATAGGGCTTTTGAGTGACGTTTCTGGTTTCTTGGCGATCTGGATTAACCTATTTGCTCATTTGACCTATTTTTTCGGTAAGAGGCTTCACAATTGGTGGTGGTTCGTTTCCACATTCCTTTCTTTACACTGGGCTATTCACGTTTACTCATTATTCATTTGGTGAGCTGCTGCACGATTGATAGGGATTCCTTATTGGTGGTGAAATTTTATATAATTTACGGTATTACACTATGCAAGTTTTCTCTCTTTTGCATATTATTCACATAATTCGCTGAGGACTCTGACAACTCCCATCTCCCGGATCTGTGACTATATCTCAGCATACGGATCTTGCAGATTTTAGTGGCTATCCGGTAAGCACATTTCCTACAGAGACCGTGGAGTGTGATCTATGTTTTCAGCGTCAATCAAGTTGATATTTGGGACATTGATTTTTGTTTGGACATTAATTTTTTGTTTACCCACATCACGCAGCGCGGCTTATTTTTCTATACATTATTTGAGGCTGTGGTCGCACTTGAAGTCGCTGCTCTTTATACAATATTCACTTTAGCGCGGTTATTTTTCTCTTTTATTACATCATATACAGACTGATTTTACTGTTGTGGGTTTAGTAACACATTTACCTGGCTTGCCAGAAACGCTGACGCAGAATGACTGATATTAATCTTCATGGCCACCCCCCCCCCCCCCAAAAAAAAAACACTCAAACAAAATGATGCCAGAACTAGAGACAGTAGGGGGCCTATTTAAAGCAACAGTACGGATTAACTGTGGCTATACTGCTTTTTTTATTTTTTATTGGACGCTACTTAACCACATAACGTCTGCTCACGTTGCTGCTACTGCAGCAACGTGGCTCGCCATCGTCTAGCGGCGTAGTACTACGTCGCTAGACTCCTCCCCCTGTAGGCGGCGCTTGCGCGCCGCCGGAGGCGCGCTCCCGCTGTTTTCAGTCACAGCGGGAGTCGGGCCAGGGGAGGAGCGACGGCGATCGCCGCTGCACTTCCCCGATCGTCAGGGAATCTAGTTTGGAGATCCACCCGCCTGTGTAAACAGAGCGGGCGGATCTCCTAAGTGACAGGGAGTGACAGATCGCAGTGTTCAGCATAGCTGAACATCTGATCTGTCCTTGTGTCACTCAGTCACCTCCCCCCACACACGTCAGTGAGTACCAGGCATACATTAACCCCTCCCTCTCCAATAAAATTAACCCCTTCCCTGCCAGTGTCATTTTTACAGTAACAGTGCATATATATATATAGCACTGATTACTGCAGTAATGTCACTGGTACCACCAAAAGTGTAAAAAATGTCAGTCAAGGGTCCGATCTGTCCGCCGCAATGTCATAGTCCAGCAAAAAAGAAAATCGCAGATCGCCGCCATTACTCGTTAAAAAAAAACACCAAAAATGACAAAAATCTTTCCCTTAGTTAGTAAACGCAATAACTTTTGCGCAAACCAATCAAAATACACTTATTGTGATTTTTTCTACCAAACATAGGTAGCAGAAAACAAATTGGCCAAAAATTTAAAAAAATTTTGATTTTTACATTTTTTTGGGGGGAATTTCATGTAAAAAAATATTAAAAATATTGTTATTTTTTCAAAATAAACGCATTTTTGTTTATAGCGCAAAAAGTAAAAATCGCACAAGTGATCAAATACCACCAAAAGAAAGCTCTGTTTGTGGGAAAAAAAGGACGTAAATTTTGTTTGGGTACAGGGTCGCACGACCACGCAATACTCCGTTAAAGTCGCACATCGCCGAATCGCAAAAAGTGGCCCAGACGTAAGACAGCAAAATCCTCTAGTGGTAAAGTGGTTAAAGTGGAGTTCCACCCTAAATTTATACTTACCTCCATCTTCTCGCTCTGGGTCACCTGAAAAACAAATGGATAATCGCAGTTTTTTTTTTTTTTACTTACCTCGTACAGAAGAAAATATACTTACCTTACTTCCTTCTTCCTCCCCTCGGCGGCCACGGCGATTCGTCACTTCCTGGCTTTGCAATTATTCCTGGGAGCTGAACGTCATCGCTCCCAGGAATCAATGCGCCTGCACCGGCCCCGACGTCAGTTCCGGTGCGCGCGCTTCATTCCCTTCTAAACAGCTTCTGGGCATGCCCAGAAGCTGTGGAGGGATGACGCGCGCGCACCGGAAGTGACGGCGGGCCGGTGCAGTGCATCGTGGGACCGAAGAATACGGAAGAGGACGCAGAAGAGGATCGCGCTGGCTTCAAGCTGCCCACACCTCAGATGGCAGCGCTGGACAATACTTTTTCAAGGTAAGTATTTCTCCTGAAAGGTAAGTGCAACCCGGAGCAGATCAGAGGCTAGCCATTGTGGAATGTACTAGCCCTGACTGTCCCGGGGGTATTTTTTATTAAAAAAAGTATTCCCAGGGTGGAACTCCGCTTTAAGAAAGCAAAGCATTGTTGGTGCTTTTTAGATTCAGGTTGCAATTTGTCTGCAATGAAAGGCAAAAACCTGTTATATGACCTTGAAACAGCTCTTGCACACAGAGAACACAACACAGAGTAGCATGGACTTCATACTGCACTGTGCATTTAAGAAAAATAGAGATTACCACCATGGCATTTCAAGCAATGTCCTGGGAGGAATGCAAATTGGGGTCATTATAAACATGCCAGATATGCTTGATTCATTAAAGGAACATGTTAGAATGTAGTGGATCTAAAGCCAAAACTTTTTTTTTGGATAGAATGACAAAGGGTTAGAACATTTGTCAGGTATTTACAACGGTCTGTCTTTCCACGAGGGAAATTACTGTATTTGTCTGGGTGACCATTGTCACAGTCTGAAAGTGGGGAAAAAGCCACAATTTCAGCTGTCACCAGAAAATAAATAGAAGGATAAATCTTCCAATTTGGACACTTGGAAATTAAAGAAAATGTATTAGTTGCTTATTATACCTAAAACTAAAAGTTTTGGCTTTAGATATACTAGGTAAACAACTAAAGCTAGGATTATTGCCTCTAAATGTAATATGACCCAAGACTTTTTTCAGCAATACAAAAGCAGTGTTTACAGCAAGCTTTTACAAAGAAATTGCAGTTTTCTTCAAGCAGCTTTCAAGCCTTTGAAGTTGAAAATTTCAACTCCAGTTTGGGAATGTTACAGATTGAAATAATGGGAATATTGGCGGCCAGATTAAACTTGAAATATACTTCCATTTACATATGAGTAATCCGACAAAACAGAAGTACACTATCTCTTCCCATATTAAGGGTGAAATCAGATAGAAAAGAAAAGGAAGGGACAACACATATCTCTTCCATAGAGAGCAGGACTTTAGAGGAAGTGGTGTTGCCACTGAGATGTGCACATACACGTAAATAAAAAAAAAAAGAGAAAGTTTATTATGTAAACATGATAAAAAAAAGGTCTACAATTTAGACATAAAAACTTGTACAAGTTTATAGCCCAACGGCCCCAACTGTTACATGACAGTACTTTGTAAAGGTCCAACGCTTTTCGCAGAACACTTCTGTTGCTTCTTCAGGGAACTTTTTGTATGTATCTACATTGTTGTAAGATTTTTGAAAAAAGAGAAACCTATTATACATCAAAACATTTTTATTTGAAATCAACATATATTATTCATAAACAAATATCTGTGCTCAACAATTTACTCACAGTCCACTATACGAAGCTCAAAAAGACACATGGCACGACATAAGTCAGATAGTAACCAACTGACCCCTGGTAAGGTACCAGAGCCAGGTCTAATGGACACTGGACCATATGTATGAGATTTGGGCGGACCAGAGTGTTGCAACATAACTAGAAATGGAAACATATTTCACTCAATGAGTATATATCGGTGTGATTGTACTGCTAATAATCTAGGTCCACCACAATAGGCCAACATACATGCATGCATACCACCTATGACATACATACACCCTAGAATCCATCCACCCACATCCATAAACCTAAACATCCTAACCATTCAACAAGCTCTAACTAACCATACAGCACAACAATACAATCCACAACAGCTCACAAAGCATCCACAGCTCTGCCAGATTCTAATAGGTCCTAGTCAAATAACTGGACCTCACCTCCTAATGCAGCCCCATACCACATGTCCCTACATAACCCTCTACAGTCAGAACAGTGTCCCAACTCCCCCTCCCCACTTTTGTTTTCCATCACACATAAACAACCTAGCATGTTGGCTGGGATGCCCATACACCAGAACATCAATCCACTATAGTGTTCCCAGTGTATTGTAAACACAGCTCGTCCACCTAGTATAATCCCTGAGGTCCCCCCCCCCTTTTCCCCCTAATGGGGAACCCCCCCAGACACACATAGGGGTAGCTGTGTAGAGCTATAAGAATACATAGCCAGTCTGCCGCCCCCAACACCTATATTGTCCCAATAGTCTCATCCCTGCAATTCTCACCTTCAATATTGCCACTGCAGATGTAACAAGAGTAGCCACTGGAGCTGCATCCGGCTAGTGGTCCCGCCATCTCACACGTTTTTATATGAATAAAACAAATTTATGCAGCGCTAGCAATGAATTAGTGAAAATATAAAATTATAAAATTATGATAGAACCAATCTATATCATACAAGAACTCATAATATAATGTATCAATCACACTAAGTGCATAAATAACTGCAATAATTATATAAAGTGCATGATAAACTAAAAAAATTTAAAAAATTAAGTATAGTTTTCAAGTGAGAGGATTAAAGTGCATAAATAAATAATTTGGTGAAAAAAGTCCTTATTGATGATCCAATAGGTACCAAAGTGCCAAGTGAATAAAGGTGCTTATAAGGTGAAGGTGCCCTCTTGGTTCCCCACTCACCGGATTGCGATTGTAAAAAAGCCCTTGGTATTATTGCACATTTGCCCAGGATCTGATGTGGGGTTCCTCCGATGTGACCTCCAAATTGAAATCGTCTGTTGCTGTTCCCAGATTAGAAGTCCTAGGTGTAGCAGCACAGTAGGGGGGGACCCAAGGAGAGGATTGGGGAAGTGGCGCTCGGTGTGTCCGCACACTCCACTAATCACACGGCTGGGCTCTGCTTTGGAGGTCACATCGGAGGAACCCCACATCAGATCCTGGGCAAATGTGCAATAATACCAAGGGCTTTTTTACAATCGCAATCCGGTGAGTGGGGAACCAAGAGGGCACCTTCACCTTATAAGCACCTTTATTCACTTGGCACTTTGGCACCTATTGGATCATCAATAAGGACTTTTTTCACCAAATTATTTATTTATGCACTTTAATCCTCTCACTTGAAAACTATACTTAATTTTTTAAATTTTTTTAGTTTATCATGCACTTTATATAATTATTGCAGTTATTTATGCACTTAGTGTGATTGATACATTATATTATGAGTTCTTGTATGATATAGATTGGTTCTATCATAATTTTATAATTTTATATTTTCACTAATTCATTGCTAGCGCTGCATAAATTTGTTTTATTCATTTATTCTAAGATTTTTCTTAGTGTTTGCAGCAGCTGCACACTTTCACAGTTTATCACCATAATTTATCACTATTGTGCAGCGCGGGTTTAAATTAGTTTTTTCACGTTTTTATATGGTCCTGCCCGACATAACAAGGCCGCGGTGCGACCTAGTGATGTCATGTCCGGCGCGGATGCCGAGAGTAGTGCGTACACGTGCAGCCCAACATGGCCCCAGAGGCAAAAACCACCAACTCGAGCCGCATCTGAGCCAACCACCGATTGGAGGAAGAACTCCAACCAGGTAGGGATGGCTGAGAGGATGTAATCACTCTCCTATCCAGGCTGGGCGCCCGAATTCCCATTAAAATTACACAGTTCCTAGATAACTAGGACAGTTCCACTGCGTCCAAAGGTACAATAATAATCCAGAAGACATATGCATACATAACAAATAATTCAATAGTCTTCTTTTTCTCTTCAGAGCGTGACTACATATATGGGTTATGTGAAACGGAGAACGGCGAGTTATGTCCCATACATCTCATTCTAAATATTTTGCGACCTCGAATATTATAAAAAAGATTTAAAGGTCATCGCTGTTATTACCCTCGGAGGGGACGTTACTTTTTAAATATAAATCCATTTTGCCTCCTGTTTGAGTATTTGTTTATCGAAATCACCACCTCTTGGGTTTTGGGGGGATTTTTTAAAGTACAAAGAAAAAAATTACTTTTGGGTCATAATTATGTCTTAGTCCCACATGCTTTCCGATGGGTGTGTACAGGAGCCCCATATCAATATAATATAGGTGATCCTGTATCCACCGCCCAAAGATCCTTTTCGTTTTCCCAATGTAGAATGATCCACATATGCAAGTGGCTATATAAACCAATCCCTCCGTTTGACAATCTGCAAAAAATTTTGATCTAAAGATTCCTCCTCTGGGGAGTGGCAGTATAACCCCTTCTTTAACCCATGGACACTGATCACATCCCCCACATCGGTGGGTGCCTAGTCCCCCCACAGCCCCCTCAGGATCCCCCAAGGGGCGATAGTTGCTATGAATCAAACTGTCTCTGATAGACTAAGATCTATGGAAAACCACCTCCGGACCATTATGTACATATTTTGGAATGGTATTATCATCCACCGGGAAGTGCCAGTTTCGAGCTAAAATGTCTCAAACTTGTACCTGATGGGTACTAAATTTCATGATCACTTTAGTGGTATCAATTTTCTTCTGGGTTTTGGGTGCAAAAATCAAACTCTCTTTGATTAGGTTTGGCTTTATTATGGGCCTTCTTCAACATCTTTCTGCTATATCCTTGGGCCAAGAGGTGATTACATAGGGCCTTTACTTCCCATTCAAAATCCTTCTCCCTTGCACAGTTCCTCCGGAGCCTAACGTATTGGCTGTAGGGGATACTGTGTAACAGGGGGTGGGGATGGGCACTGGTGGAGTGCCGTAATATATTTCCCGCAGTCTCTTTGTTTGAGCACATGCCCTCATATTGATCTCTATATATGACCACATTGCCCCCCTTGTCGGAGGGTTTGATCACAATCTGGTCGATATGGACCAGATTGTTGTTTGGTGCAATAATGTATTTCCCGCAGTCTCTTTGCGGTACAAAGTGCTATACAGTGATCCGTTAGGTTCCAGAAAAAGTCCTACATCTAAGAAAGGAATACTATGTGTATCAAATTGCATAGAGAATTTAAGGTTAAATTCATTATTAGATTTGAGAGACATAAATTGTGTAAATTCAGTTGGGGTCCAGATAAATAGCACATCATCGATATAGCAACACAAGAACGTGGTGAAAGTATATCAACGCAGCATCTTTTGAAAATAGGGATCTCTCCCAACCCCCCAGGTACAGGTTGGCATACGATGGGACACAACATGTCCCCATTGCAACCCCCTGCATCTGGAGGTAATTGGTCCCAGTGAAATAAGAAGATGTTGGACGTGAGAATATGGTCCAACAACTTGACCCCAAATTCAGCTAATGGCCAGCTAGATTGACCCTGTTCCCGCAGGAAAGTGGAAACCACCTCCACTCCCTTCTTATGGTGTATACTTGAATAGAACGCCTCAAAGTCAATGGCTACTAATAGTGCTCCTTCTGGGACAGTTAGATCTTCTACAACCTTCAGGAGTTCTAATGTGTTCTTAAGATATGAGGGTAGCCTTAATACATGTGGTCTAAGTTGATGATCGACAAATCTGGCAGCCATTTCAGTTTGGCAGACAAGTCCAGATACGATAGGACGTCCAAGAGGTTTGTCAAGACATTTATGCACCTTGGGAAGGGCATAGAAAGTAGGTGTTACAGGCCACTTCACATCCAAATATTCAAAAAGATCCCTATCGAAATAGGTTGATTGATGCATTACTAATTAGGGACTTAAACTGTATTCCCAAACCGTTAATCAGATCCTGCGATACCACACTGTACCATTCCGAATTTAATAAAACTCTTGAGCACATGCCCTCATATTGATCTCTATATATAACAAAAACATTGCCCCCCTTGTCAGAGGGTTTGATCACAATCTGGTCAGATCATCTAAGACCCTACATTGTGAATATGTAAGATTAGGGACAGGATCTGCCCTTGGGGACAAATTTTTAATTTCCTTCACTGTTTGTTTAAGAAAGGCCCATACTGCTGGACAGGTTTGAAGTTTCGGAAACTTCTGAGATTTTTCCCTGAATTGTATAGGACTCGGTTGGGGGTTGTAGTCCTCATCACTAGAGGAAGAGGATCCCGACTTACAACCCACCTCAGTCTGTTCATTTTCATCCAGAAGTTGAATCAGTATTTTTAATGTACGGAAGTCTTCGGCTTTAAAGTCTATATAGATTTCCTCATCTCGGGTTCCAACTGTTCACTGTCGATATGGCGTCGCTATATCGATGATGTGCTAGTTATCTGGACCAGTACCCCAACTGAATTACTACATTACTGCACCAGACCACAATCTGGTCCATACAGGCCAGATTGTGATCAAACCCTCCGACAAGGGGGGCAATGTGGTCATTATGGATAGAGATCAATATGAGGGCATGTGCTCAAGGATTTTACCAAATTCATGCATGGTATCGCAGGATCTGATTTGGGAATACAGTTTAAGTCCCTAATTAGTGATGCATATTATCAACCTATTATTACTATTATCCTATTATCACTGTGCATTGATCACTGTATACCACTCTGTACAGCAGAGACACTGTGGGAAATAGATTACTGCACTCCACCAGTGCCCATCTCCACCCCCTGTTACGCAGTATCCCCTACAGCCAATACCTTAGGCTGCAGAGGAATTGTGCCAGGGAGGAGGAATTTGAATGGGAAGCAAAGGCCCCCTGGCCCGAGGATATAGCAAAAATATGTTGAAGAAGGTCTATAAAAAAAGTCAAACCTAATCAAAGAGAACGATTGATTTTTGCACCCAAAACCCAGAAGAAAATTGATACCACTAAAGTGATCACGAGCTTTAGTACCCATCAGGAACAAGTTTGAGAAATTTTAGTTTGAAACTGGCACTTCGTAGTGGATGATAATACCATTTGAAAATATGTACATAATAGTCCAGAGGTGGTATTCCGTAGATCTAAGCCTATCAGAGAGTTTGGTTCATAGCCATTATGGCCTCTTGGGGGATCCTGAGGGGGCTGTGGGGGGACTAGGCACCCACTGATGTGGGGGATGTGATCAGTCCCCTTGGGTTAGAGAAGGGGTTACACTGCCACTCCCCAGGAGGAGGAATCTTTAGATCCAAATCTTTTGCAGATTGTCAAACAGAGGGAGTGGTTTAAATAGCCACTTGCATATGTGGATCATTCTACATTAGGAAATGGAAAAGGACCTTTGGGCAGCAGATACAGGATCACCTAGATCAGGGATCCTCAAACTCTGGCCCTCCAGTTGTTCAGGAACTACAATTCCCATCATGCCTAGTCATGTCTGTGAATGTCAGAATTTTACAATGCCTCATGGGACTTGTAGTTCTGCAACAGCTGGAGGGCAGTAGTTTGAGGATCCCTGACCTAGATTATATTGATGTTGGGCTCCTGTACACACCCATCGGAAAGCATGTGGGACTAAGACACAATTATGACCCAAAAGTAATTTCTTTCTTTGTACTTGAAAAAATCCCCCAAAACCCAAGCAGTAGTGATTTTGATAAACAAATACTCAAACAGGAGGCAAAATGGATTTATAATCAAAAAGCAACGTCCCTTCCGATGTTAATAACAGCGATGACCTTTAAATCTTTTTTTATAATATTCAAGGTCGTGAAATGTTTAGAATGAGATGTATCGGACATAACTTGCCATTCTCCGTTTCACATAACCCATATATGTAATCAGAGAGATCGTTGTCTGGTCGTGAATGTTTAGATGCAGGGGGCCATCATCCCAAATTGAATACCAAGAAAAATTCCCCTAAGGTTGTGGGATTATGGGGGCGACCTGAACATCCAAATAATGATACAACAGAATATAAAATGTATAATTTTTATTATGAAAACATATTATAATAATGTCATATAAAGACATATGTGTACAATGATCAAGTCATAATCAAAAAAGATAATCACGGCTAGCGAAAATGTGTCAAAGATGAGGTGACTACGTGAATACATGTATTCCAGAAGAGACCCAACGCGTTTCAAGCGCGCCCCTTGTTCTAGTTAATAGAAAGTGACCTATGTGGGAATTTTTCTTGGCATATATGTAGTCATGATCTGAAGAGAAAAAGAAGACTATTAAATTATTTGTTATGTATGCATAGGTCTTCTGGATTATTATTGTACCTTTGGACGCAGTGGAACTGTCCTTGTTATTTAGGAACTGTGTAATTTTAATGGGCATTCGGGCGCCCAGCCTGGATAGGAGAGTGATGACATCCTCTAAACCATCCCTACCTGGTTGGAGTTCTTCCTCCAATCGGAGGTGGCACTGTGCGTGGCTCAGATGCAGCTCGAGTTGGTAGTTTCTGCCTCTGGGACCGTGTTGGGCTGCGCGTGTACACACTACTCTCAGCATCCGCGGGACCATATAAAAACGTGTGAGATGGCGGGACCACTAGCCAGATGCAGCTCCAGCAGGTCTTGTTACATCTGAAGTGGCAATATTGAAGGTGAGAATTGCAGGGATGAGACTATTGGGGTAATATAGGTGAAAATAAACGTAAAGGAATGGCACGGTCTACTAAGAAAATTGATGTGTATAGTGATGTATGAACAAGGAAAGTATGTATAATAGATATAAATACACAAAGGTAAAATAATAAATCACACAATAAATAAATACAATGGGCTAAAATATATAGTGTGTAGTAAATAAAGTGCAATACCAATAAAGTGTTGGAATAAATAAATAGTGGCAAGCATCAATTAATAAGGTGATCAAGTGCATACAAAAAAATATATAGAAGTATAAATATGTAAAATTAATAATACACTGGAAGTGAAGTGTGCTCAATAAAATGGATATACTGGAAGATCCCTGTAGGGTTCCGGGGTACACAGGGGTTCCTAAAAAGGATGACCGGGGTCTTGTGGGGTCCGTATTCACATGGGGTACTGGCTCCAGTAATCCAGAAAGCAGTCAGCCAATCTCAGCGGGACAAGATGTATACAGATAGGCCATGCAGGGTAAGAAAAGGGCACATAGTGCAACTCTGTATAACAAGTCTTTTATTGGCAAATCAAATAAATGGGTACTCGCAGTAAGGAAGTATAAAACAAGCGGTGTACAGATCGCTGGAACGCAGTGCGTTCCACGCCAATGCCGGAACTGGAAGTGATGCGACGACACCGCTTGTTTCATACTTCCTTACTGTGAGTACCCATTTATTTGATTTACCAATAAAAGACTTGATATACAGAGTTACACTATGTGCCCTTTTCTTACCCTGCATGGCCTATCTGTATACATCTTGTCCCGATGAGATTGGCTGACTGCTTTTTGGATTACTGGAGCCAGTACCCCATGTGAATACGGACCCCACAAGACCCCGGTCATCCTATTTAGGAACCCCTGTGTACCCCCCCGGAACCCTACAGGGATCTTCTGGTATATAGATTACTTAGGATCACCAGAGGGAACCAGGATTCATTTGAGGGACCATCATCCTCATTATAATACCCGCTCTATATCCTTGTGTGGGGTGGGTACTTCTGGTGAGTTGGCTACCTACCTTAGGGGTCACCGAGCTCCTCACCTTACTACCCACTACGGGGTCACCTCCAGTGTATATTTTATACGAAGATCTGTGTAACTTTACCCACTTGTGGACTTTTTATGCCACTTAGTCACTTTATTGGATTGATATCCTGTCACTGAATATATGAATTCTCACTTTATTATATTCATTTGCTCAATCTGTTGTCATTTTATTGAGCACACTTCACTTCCAGTGTATTATTAATTTTGGATATTTATACTTAGATATATTTTTGTATGCACTTGATCACCTTATTAATTGATCCTTGCCAGTATTTATTTATTCTAACACTTTATTGGTATTGCACTTTATTTACTACACACTATATATTTTAGCCCATTGTATTTATCTATTGTGTGTTTTATTATTTTACCTTTGTGTATTTATATCTATTATACATACTTTCCTTGTTCATACATCACTATACACATCAATTTTCTTAGTAGACAGCACCATTCCCTTACCTTTATTTTCACATTTTATATAGACTTTGGCTATATTTCTGGGAGGCTGCAGCCTACTCACACATCCATTACATATTCCTTAGCGCGGAGTCCAATACCTTCACTATTGGGGCAATATAGGTGTTGGAGGCGGTGGACTGGCTATGTGTTCTTATGGCTCTACGCAGCTACCCCTATTTGTGTGTCTGGGGGGGTCCCCCATTAGGGGGAAAGGGGGCGGGACCTCAGGGATTACACTGAGTGGACGAGCTGTGTTTACCATACACTGGAAACACTATAGTGGATTGATGTTCTGGTGTATGGGCATCTCAGCCAACATGCTAGGTTGGTTTATGTGTGATGGAAAACAAAAGGAAGGGGGAGGGGTGGTGTGGGACACTGTTTTGACTATGGAGGATTATGTAGGGACATGTGGTATGGGGCTGTATGTAGAGGTGAGGCCAAGTTATTTTACTAGTACCTAATGGGATCTGGGAGAGCTGTGGATGTTTTGTGTGCTGTTGTGGTACCAGAGTACCACTGTTGGATTGTTGTGCTGTATGGTTAGTTAGAGCTTATTGGATGGTTAGGATGTTTAGATTTATGGATGTGGGTGGATGGATGCTGGGTGAATGCATGTCATAGGTAGTATGCATGCATGTATGTTGGCCAATTGGGTGGACCTAGATTATTATTAGTATAATAACACTGATATATACTCATTGAGTGAAATATGTTTCCATTTCTAGTTATTTTGCAACACTCTGGTCCGCCCAAATCTCATACATATGGTCCAGTGTCCATTAAACCTTACCAGGGGTCAGTTGCTTACTATCGGACTTATGTCGGCTATGTGCTTTTGGAGCTTCGTATAGTAGACTGTTAATAAATTGGTGAGCACAGATATTTGTTTATAAATAATATATGTTGATTTCAAATGAAAAAACATTTTTGATGTATAATATGTTTCTCCTTTTTCAAAAATTTTACAACAATGTAGATACATACAAAAAAGTTCCCTGAAGAAGCAGAGAAAGTGTTCTGCGAAACGTGTTGGACCTTTACAAAGTACTGTAATGTAACAGTTGAGGCCATTGGGCAATAAACTTGTACACATTTTTATGTCTAAATTGTAGACCTTTTCTAATCATGTTTACATAATAAAATCTCTTTTTTAAAATGTACGTACGTGTATGTGCACATCTCAGTGGCAACAGCACTTTCTCTAAAGTCCTGCTCTTTATGGGAGAGATATGCATTGTCCCTTCCTTTTCTTTTCTATGTGATATAAATTTTGGATGTCAATGTGGTCAGTTGCCCCTGGAACTGGTATAATTGATATTAACTACGTAAGGGTGAAATCAGACTTGTGAACCAGGAAAAAGATTGTGGCACAATCACAGCTGAGCAAATGTCTTACTGTGGGTCTGTGGCCAGCTTGTTTGACTATTGTCAAGGTTAGAGACAGCAATACATTCTTTCTCTAAAAAGTTTAAAGCTAGGGCACACAAGTAGCAAAGGATAAAAGTGTAAAACATTTTTTTTTTTTACCTTAATGCATTCTTTACAGTAACATAAAAATTTTTACTGCAGTAAGGTAAAAAATGTTTAGTTACAGTGCCTTGCAAGCGTATTCACCCCCTTGGCATTTTTTGTGTTTTGTTGCCGCACAACCTGGAAATAACATGGATTGTTTGAGGATTTGCATCTTTTAATTTACAGAACATGCCCACAACTTTGAATAGGTTTCTATTTTTTATTGTGAAGCAAAAACAAATAGGACAAAATAACAGAAAAAGTCAATGTGCATAACCATTCACCCCCCTAAAATTAATACTTTGTAGAGCCACCTTTTGCGGCAATCACAGCTTCAAGTCCCTTTGGATAAGTCTCTATGAGCTTGCCACATTTTACCATTGGGATTTTGCCCATTCCTCCTTGCAAAACTGCTCCAGCTCCTTCAAGTTGGATGGTTTGCGCTTGTGAACAGCAATCTAAGTCTGACCACAGATTTTCTATTGGATTGAGGTCTGGGCTTTGACTAGGCCATTCCAACACATTTACATGTTTCCCCTTAAGCCACTCAAGTGTTGCTTTAGCAGTGTGTTTGGGGTCATTGTCCTGCTGGAAGGTGAACCTCTGTCCTAGCCTCAAATCACGCACAGAGTGGTACAGGTTTTGCTCAAGAATATCCCTGTATTTAGCACCATCCATCTTTCCCTCAACTCTGACCAGTTTCCTAGTCCCGGCTGTGGAAAAACATCCCCACAGCATGATTCTGCCACCACACCGTGGGGATGGTGTTCTTTGGGTGATGGGAGGTGTTGGGTTTGCGCCAGACATAATTTTAACAAATTTTAGTTTCATCAGACCAGAGCACCTTCCTCCATACATTTTGGGAGTCTCCCACATGCCTTTTCACAAACTCAAAACGCGCCAATTTGTTATTTTCTCAAAGTAATGGCTTTCTTCTGGTCACTCTGCCATAAAGCCCAACTCTATGAAGCGTACGGCTTATTGTCGGCCTATGTACAGATACTCCAGTCTTTGCTGTGGAACTCTGCAGCTCCTCCAGGGTTTCCTTAGGTCTCCATGCTGCCTCTCTGATTAATGCCCTCCTTGCCCGGTCCGTGAATTTTGGTGGGTGGCCGTCTCTTGGCAAGTTTGCTGTTGTGCCATGATATTTCCATTTGGTTATGATAGATTTGATGGTGCTCCTGGGGATCATCAAAGATTTGGATATTTTTTTAATAGCCTAACCCTGACATGTACTTCTCAACAGCACTGTCCCTTACTTGTTTGGAGAGTTTCTTGGTCTTCGTGGCAGTGTTTGGTTAGTGGTGCCTCTTGCTTAGGTGTTGCAGCCTCTGGGGCCTTTCAAAAAAGGTGTGTATATGCAATTACAGATCATGTGACACACAGATTGCACACAGGTGGACATCATTTCACTAATTATGTGACTTCTGAAGGTAATTGGTTGCACCAGAGATTTTTATGGGTTTCATAACAAAGGGGGTGAATACATACGCACATGCCAATTTTCTGTTTTCTACTTCTAAAAAATAGATGTATATATTTTTCTCATTTCACTTCACCAACATAGACTATTGTGTTCTGATCCATCACATGAAACTATGGACGCAGGCAGTGTGGCTTGGAATTGAGCCTTCATGTGTGCCACAATAGAAAGTGGCTTCCTATGGTGGCACACTAAGAAGAAGAGAAGAGAGGGTGCTAGCGGGTGACTTGAGAAGAGGAGGAGGTTTGAGGCTGCTTACAGCCTGGTTTGGTTTAAAAAAAAAAGTATATATATATATCAGTCAGTCAATCACTTTAAGTATATATTGGTGTCCTGGATTACTCGGACAGTGGAAGGCCTCGTCTTAGGCACAGCAAGTAGGGAATTGAACATTTCAGTAAGAAGAGAAAGGGATTTGCCTTAAAGAACCACTTTTCCTGAAAAATATAACATCCTGATAACTATATTTATTATTCATTTAATTTTAGGATTCAGTATGTGGATTATTTTTAGATTTCTAAAGCCTTTAAAAATTCTCTACATTTACATGCAGGCCAAGCTGTACAGCAAAAGCAACCATTACAGGGCTTGGGACAAACTATCTAACACTTCAAATAAAAGGAGTGCTTACAAGGGCAGCTTTTATTCATAATGTTTTCCAAAAGAAAACAAGAACATTGCTGTAACTACCTAAAGATAAAATCTAGGTAGTAGTTTTATTGCATAGTTACATTTGTCCAGCCAAATATCCATGGCTCATACCTGAAGGACCACTGTGAAAGGGTGGAATGCGTGTAGTAATTGCGGAGTGGCTTCCTTTCTGCATACAAGGTGACCCCTGGGAGTTGCTCGATTGGCACTGCCATTCACAAAAGGTTTTTGTTTTTTTAATGAATACAAGGCTTTTTGATTGGATGAGGTGGGGAGGCAGGGCAGTGATGTCACAATCTCCACCTCATCCAATCAGAGCATGCCTTCTGTGAATGACAGCAGTACTGAGAGAGTGACCCTCTGTAGTCACCATGCAGAAGGGAAGCCTCTCATGCACAGGACCTGAAAGCTTGCAGAGGTCACTGTAATAGCAGCAAATACTACAAAGATTGCCACCTTCCATAGTGGGTCCCCCACAGATATACTGTACATAATTATATTGGTCATACATAGACTTAAGCTTTAACCACTTAAGCCCTGGAGGATTTGGCTGCTGAAAGACCAGGCCCTATTTTGCGATTTGGCGCTGCGTGACTGTAACAGACAATTGCGTGGTCGTGCGACGCTGTACCCAAATGAAATTGACATCTATTTTTCCCCACAAACAGAGCTTTCTTTTGGTGGTATTTGATCACCTGTGCGATTTTTACTTTTTGCGCTATAAACAAAAAAAAGAGCGACAATTTTGAAAAAATAACAATATTTTTTCACATTTCTTTATATGAAATTCTCAAAAAAAAAAAGTAAAAATGTAAATTTTTTTTTACATTTTAGGCCAATTTGTTTTCTGCTACATATTTTTGGCAAAAAAAAAAAATCACAATAAGCGAATTTTGATTGGTTTGCGCAAAAGTTATTGCGTTTACTAACTAAGGGAAAGATTTATGTCATTTTTATTTTTTTAATTTTTTTAACTAGTAATGGCGGCGATCTGCGATTTTTTTTTTCGGGACTGCGACATTGTGGCGGACAGATCGGACCCCTGACTGACATTTTTGACACTTTTGGGGGTATCAGTGACATTACTACAGTAATCAGTGCTATAAATATGCACTGTTACTGTAAAAATGACACTGGCAGGGAAGGGGTTAACTTTATTGGTAATCAGTGGGTTAAACATGTCCCTAGGGGCGTGATTCTAACTGTCAAGGGGCATGGCTTGTTAGATCATAACAGAGACATACGATCCTACATAGCACGATCGCATAGCCTCTGTCATGATCTAAGGGAGAATGACAGACGGCTGTGTTTACATCAGCCGTCTGCCTTTCTCCCTATCCTGAGTGAGATCGCGAGTGGCCGGCGGACATCGGAGCCGCCGGTCACTCGCGCAGAAATGTCAGTGAACGAACGGGGGCGGGAGCGCGCCTCCGGCAGCGCGCGCTCGCCCCCTACAGGCTTCCGGACGAGTGACGTAGTACTACGTCGGTTTGCCCAGGAGCGGCTGACTGCCGCAGTAAGTATACTGTAGGCGGTCGGCAAGTGGTTAAAAAGTGTAGCTGGGGTTTGGCTTAAATTTGTTTGTCTCCTAAAATCCATGCAAATCTACATGACTATCCAAGATCACCCTGTCTACAGAGAGTGACAGTGTTGCTAAGCAATTTCACTGCAGAAAAACATCTGGCTAAAGGTTTAATGGCGGAATGAACCTGTCAAGTAAGAATGGACCCTCAAACAAGCGCTATAGAGAGGGTGTGCTCAGATCGTCATTTCCACACTGCCTTAAAAATTTTACTGAGGCCTAATGCGTTCTTCCAATTCCTGCAACTCCGACATGCCTATGCAGCACAATTTGGATCCTCCTTGTTTAGATTGGAGCAGGATGATTTGGAGGTTCTCCCCGGGATGAAGATCTGAAAAAAAAATACTTTCTGTGATGTACAGGTAACTACATCCCTCTGTTCATGTGGGACTATATGCCCTGCTAACTGCGTGGCGTTTGGAGGAGCAAGACTTGGACAATGAAGACTGGGAAGATCCCTGGGACAGCCCATTTCAAGCACTAATGCCGACTAAAGACCAGCTGATCCAATTTAAATAATTCACAGAATTTTTTTTATACCACAATGACTACATTGTATATACCCTAATTCCTCTTCTTGCTGTTGGAGATGCTCTAGTGACCCTGCTGGATTTGTCCAAATCTTTTGGGAGTGTCCTTAGATTAGTAGCTACTGATGGGAAGTGACCCAGTTTACATCTACCCTAACTACTATACAGGTCCCTGTAAAAGTTGGTGTTTGCCTCCTGGGGTTAATTGACTCTCTGGCTGTTAGTAGGGCGATGCGTACTCTCTTGGATCTCTTTACTATTTTATGCCAGGAAGGCAATAGTGCTCAAGTGGAAATCAGACACAGCCCCTAATCTGCCATTCTGGAAGCGTTTAATCAATAAGGTTTTTCCTCTATACAAAGCTGCTTATTTGTCCCGGGGTTGCCCTAGGAAATTTGAGGTGATCTGGCACTTATGGACAGATTCGGAGTGTACAACACAGGATAAGGAGTCCACAGACTGAATTCATTGCCCCCTGATAAGGTTTAGTTTATGGTAATCATTAAAAGTGCTGTGCAGTAAGTGCTATATGAATTAAAATATACAGTGATAAATAATTCATAAGATTTAAAACAACACACATGATAAATCATCATAAACAAAAATAAAAATAAAAAGTGATAGCGATATAAATAAAAATAAATAGTGAATGATTATAAAAACTGATGAGAATGTGATGTATGATCCCAATCACCAGTGCTGTGAAAATAGTTGAAACAATAGGACAGCTTGTCAGATGCGTCACCTCCACTCTTGTGACCCCCCCCCCCCCCAATGGGTGGGTTCTCACCTCATTGAATGTGACCTCACAATTAAGCTTGGCCTAAAAGAGCTGGTATACCCTCACAGGGTGATGGTGGATGGTTTCCTTTATTCTACTTTTAATCCAAGCTCCAAGTGTTAGATATATAGCTCCAGCAGCTCTCTCACATATGGGGAGAAACATAAAGCCATGGTGCAAATAATGTATGGTGAAATCAGCTTTATTAAAAAAAACTTAAATTCACTTACATGCAGTTGGTGCTTGAGCGCACCAATCTATCCCAGAAGGAATAAAAATAATCGTATATGTGTATATGACGGATGGCCAAGCGCAGAGCCTCTTCAGTGGGATCCGTTCCAGCGTACCTGCCACTGTGGAGTACTCCGATTACAGACACTAGCCTGGCCCCTCCCCTGATCAGAGTACTCCACAGTGGCAGGTAAGCTGATTTACCATACGTTATTTGCACCATGGCTTTATGTTTTTCCCCATATGTGAGAGAGCTGCTGGAGCTATATATATCTAACACTTGGAGCTTGGATTAAAAGAAGAATAAAGGAAACCATCCACCATCACCCTGTGAGGGTATACCAGCTCTTTTAGGCCAAGCTTAATTGTGAGGTCACATTCAATGAGGTGAGAACCCACCCATTAGGGGGTTCACAAGAGTGGAGGTGACACATTTGACAAGTGGTCATATTGTTTCAACTATTTTCACAGCACTGGCGATTGGGATCATACACCACCTTCTCATCAATTTTTAGAATCATTCACTATTTATTTTTATTGACATCGCTATCACTTTTTTTGTTTATGATGATTTATCATGTATGTTGTTATATATCTTATGAATGAATTTATCACTGGATATTTTAATTAGCATAGCACTTACTGCACAGCACTTTTAATGATTACCATTTGTTTTTCCACACTAATTGATTGGGGAGTGATTAGTGCAGGCTGCAGTTTTAAGACATAGTAGCTGACAGGATCACTCTTAAGCCCCGTACACACACGCAGATCGTCGTCATACAAATGTTCGTCTTTTCTCCCCGGGATGTCGGTGTCTGTTGAAAAGTGCAAAGACAGCACAAGGACAGCACAAGAATTTTGTCTGCAGACTTCAGCTGACTGCAGAAGTGATGTCATGTAATGGTTAACTTTCCCTGTGTTTTTTATTTTCTGAGCATGCCCAGTCTTGCAAATCTGCGGTCTGTCGGCCGAATTCTGTACTGACAGGCGAACAATCGTCCGTTCTGGTGTCCGCAGACAAAAATTTTCATGTTTGCAAGAAAGACTTTTGTCCGCGGATTGTGCGCAGACAGCTGTCGGAGGCACCATACTAACACGCGTACAATCGGCAGATCTTTCGTCCGCCGACGTTTGTATGCCGACGATCGGTACGTGTGTACGGGCCTTTATATACAAGGTTTAGTTTATGATATGAACAAAATGTATTCCTCTGCAGGGACTCAAATTACATTTGTTCAGGTAGGTTTCTAAACACGAGTTAATATTCTTCAATACATTATCCTGATGGTTGAGAGGGAAAAGTAATCTCCTTATAATTCATCAACCCTTGAAGTGATTTTATAAGAGAATGACAGAGCGAGGTGTATGGAAGCTGTGTTTCTTTCCCCCCTTTTGTTTTTGGGTTCTATAATAATAGATGTTATTAGTAGTTCTAGGTTTTATGCATTAGCCGGGAAATGCCCAAAGGCTATGTTTTGTACCTATACAGCTCAATTTTTCAATAAAAATAAAATTTTCAAAAAACAAAAACAAAATTTCACTGAGCAGAAAGATGGGAGCTAGTGATTGCTCTTAGGGATCCTGTCTGTGATGTATTGCCACAAAATATACACTGCTCAAAAAAATAAAGGAACACATTTTAATCAGAGTATAGCATCATGTCAATTTAACTCCTGGGATATGGATTTGGTCAGTTGCGTAGCAGAGGGGGTTGATAATCCATTTCAGCTGCTTTGGTGTTAATTAACCATTTGCCGACCGCTCACGTTGAGCTTACTGCGGCAAAGTGGTTAGTTATCGTCCAGCAATGTAGACCAACGTCGCTGGACTCCTCCCCTTGTGGGCGGCACGCGCGCGCCGCCGGAGGCTCGCTCGCGCTGTACTCAGTCACGGCGGGAGTCAGGCCAGGGGAGGAGCGGCGGTTATCACCGCCGCTCTTCCCCGATCGTCGGGGATCGAGTGTGGAGATCCACCCGCTTGTGTAAACAAATCGGGCGGATCTCCTAAGTGACAGGCAAGGACAGATTGCAGGATTCAGCATAGATGAACCTGCGATCTGTGCCTGTGTCACACAGTCCCCTCCCCCACACACGTTAGTAAGCACCAGGCATACATTAACCCCTTGATCACCAATAAAAGTTAACCCCTTCCCTGCCAGTGTCATTTTTACAGTAACAGTGCATATTTTTAGCACTGATTACTGTAGTAAAGTCACTGGTACCCCCAAAAGTGTCAAAAATGTCAGTCAAGGGTCCGATCTGTCCGCCGCAATGTCGCAGTCCCACCAAAAAAAATTGCAGATCGCCGCCAGATCACCGCCATTACTAAAAAAAAAAAACAAAAAAAAACAAACAATAAAAATGACAAATTTCCCGTAGTTAGTAGCTGCGATAACTTTTGCGCAAACCAATCAAAATACGCTTATTGCGATTTTTTTTACAAAAAATATGTAGCAGAAAACAAATTGGCCTAAAATGTTAAAAAATTTAGATTTTTACATTTTTTTGGGGGGGATTTCATATAAAAACATTTGAAAAATATTGTTATTTTTTCAAAATTGACGCTTTTTTTTGTTTATAGGGCAAAAAGTAAAAATCGCACAGGTGATCAAATACCACCAACAGAAAGCTCTATTTGTGGGGAAAAAAAGGACATCAATTTAATTTGGGTACAGCGTCGCACGACCGTACAATTGTCTGTTAAAATAATGCAGTGCCGAATCTCAAAATATGGCCTGGTCAGGAACGGGGTAAAATCTTCCGGTCTTAAAGCGGATAAAAATACGCTCATTGAGAATTTTTTTGTCAAAGACATGTAGCTAAATACATTTTGGCCTAAATATATGACAAAGATTGAATATATTGGATATTTTTTAACTGTCAAAGTAGAAAAAACTGAATTTTGTAAAATCTTACCTGTAAAATTCCTTTCTCTGAGTCCTCCGACAGTCGCCGCCACCTCTAAGTCATCACTGTTGGGTATTGACTTCCGCTCCGCAGGAGTAGCTAGGCATAAAGACTTAGTCAAAAGAACAAAGGCATTTGCATATACACACCCATGGGGGCTGTCCCATCTGGTCAATACCCCCCTGCAGTGACCACTCCCAACTCAGTTTGGTAGCATAGCAGTAGGTAGTAAGAACCCCAAAAGAGGGGCGGGGGCGGCGACTGTCGGAGGACTCAGAGAAAGGAATTTTACAGGTAAGATTTTACAAAAATTCAGTTTTCTCTTACGTCCTCCGACAGTCGCCGCCACCTCTAAAGCCCCGTACACACGTACTGATCGTCGGCCGAACGATCGGCCGTCTTTTGTCCAGGGCTGTCGTGTCTGTTGAAAACTGCAAAAGACTGCACACAAATTTTGTCGGCCAACAACAGCCGACTGCATAATTGATGTCATGTGATGGTTAACTTTCCTTGTCTTTTTTCTTTTCTGAGCATGCCCAGTCTTGCAAATCTGCTGTCTGTCGGCCGAAATCTGTACTGACTGGCGAACAATCGACCGTTCTGGTGACGGCCAACAAATATTTTAAAGTCTGCACGTCAGATTCTGTTTGGCCGAAAATGCGCTGTCGGAAGCATCATACTAACAACCCTACAATCGGCCGATCGGTCGTCGGCCGAATATTTACGTCCGACAATCGGTACCTGTGTACGGGGCTTTAATCATCACTGTTGGGATGTCCCAAAGCAGTATAGACATGAGGGGTGGGAGACGCAACCGTAGAAAAGGCAACGCAGTACCCACATCAGAGAAAGGAACCTTACATGCACAGTAAGGGAACCTCTGGGCAATAGAAAAAACAATGCTCAACAGGAGCAACAGCCCAGGAAAGCAAATACCAACAGCCAGGGACCCAGAAAACAAGGGTCCTTCATGGCACCGCCGCACTAAGAACCTTGCGGCCAAAGGAGGCATCAGCTGATGCCAGAACATCTACCTTGTAGAATTTGGAAAAGGTGTGCACCGACGACCAAGTCGCAGCCTTGCACACCTGGGCCACCGAGGCCCGATGCCAATAGGCCCAGGACGCACTCACAGATCTGGCAGAGTGCGCCTTAACAGGGAAGGGTGGAACCCGTTCCTTCAAAGCATAAGCCTGTTCAATGGTCTGTCTGATCCATTTGGCAATAGTCGCTGCGGATGCAGCCATGTCCTTTTCGAGGTCCCTCAGAAAAGACAAAGAGGGAATCCGTTTTCCGAAAAGATTCCGTAGACAACAGGTAAACCCTGATCGCCCTGACAACATCCAAGGAGTGCAGAGCAACCTCCTTAGGATGCTTAGGCTTCGTACAAAGCGAAGGTAGGACAATGTCCTCATTAATGTGGAACTCAGAGACCACCTTAGGAAGAAAGGAGGGATGCGGACGCAAAACCACCTTATCCCGGTGAATCACCAAGTACGGAGAACGGCAAGATAACGCTGCCAGTTCTGACACCCTGCGAGCCGAAGTGATCGCCACCAAAAAGGCAACCTTCTTATGCCCCGTACACACGTACCGATCGGCCGTCTTTTGTCCAGGGCTGTCTGTGTCTGTTGAAAAGTGCAAAAGACTGCACAAGAATTTTGTCCGCCGACTACAGCCGACTGCAGAAGTGATGTCATGTAATGGTTAACTTTCCCTGTGTTTTTTCTTTTCTGAGCATGCCCAGTCTTGCAAATCTGCTGTCTGTCGGCCGAATTCTGTACTGACTGGCGAACAATCGGCCGCTCTGGTGTCGGCATACAAAAATTTTCATGCTTGCAAGACAGATTCTTTTCGGCCGAAAGTGCGCTGTCTGAAGCATCATACTAACAAGCCTACAATCGGCAGATCGGTCCTCGGCCGAAGCTTTTCGGGCCTTTAGACAGCAGAGACAACGATATTTCCTGAATGTTTTCAAAGGGAGCACACTGTAACACGGACAGAACCAAGTTCAAGTCCCATGGAGGTAGGGGCTCCTTCCTGGGAGGAGCCAAGTGTCGCACACCTTGAATGAAGGTGCGAACCAGGGAATGAGACGCCACAGGGCGTTGGAAAAGAATAGCCAGTGCGGACACCTGGCCCTTGATCGTGGCCAGCGCGAGGCGCTGGTCCACACCAGACTGGAGGAAGGCCAACACTCTCGACACCGAGTATGAGCGAGGGGAGAACCCCCATGGACTCACACCAGGCGAAATAAGCCTTCCAGGTACGGTAATAGATTTTACCAGAGGAGGTTTTTCTAGCCCTGATAAGGGTAGGAATGACTTCAGAGGAGAGACCCCGGTCCTTCAGGACCTGGGTCTCAACAGCCAGGCTGTTAAAGCCAGCGACTGTAAAGCAGGATAAAAGATCGGACTCTGAGACAGGAGATCTTCCCGCAGAGGCAGACGCCACGGAGGCGCCACTGCCAGGTGAACAACGTCGGCGTACCAGGACCGGCGTGGCCAGTCCGGAGCCACCAGAATCACCAGGTGCGGTTCCGAGGTTAACCTGCGGAGGAACCTGGATAGCAACTGAATCGGGGGAAAGGCATACATCAGACGATACTGATGCCAAGGGGCTCCCAACGCATCCGAGGCGTCCGCCAGCGGATTGCGCGTTCTTGCCACGAACCTTTCCACCTTTCGATTTAGCCGGGATGCGAACAGATCCACGTCCGGGGATCCCCTCCTCGCACACAGCATTTGGAAGACCTCCGGGTGCAGGGACCATTCCCCCTGGTCCATGGTCTGGCGGCTCAGATAGTCGGCCTGCCAATTCTCCACACCCAGAATGTGAACTGCCGAGATCGCCGGGACATGAGTCTCGGCCCAAGACAGAATGTCGGTCACCTCCCAGGCCGCCCGAGCACTCCTGGTACCCCCTTGGTGGTTGATGTAAGCCACCGCGGTAGCATTGTCCATCTGTACCCGGAAAGGACGGCCCCGAAGACGGTCCGACCACTGGAAGAGACAGAGTTTTATCGCTCGTAACTCCAGCACATTTATCGGGAGGGAGGACTCCTCCTCCGACCAAGTGCCCTAGGCAGACAGGTTGCCCAGGACTCCACCCCAGCCCAACAGGCTGGCATCCGTGGAAATCACCGTCCACACCAACGGACGGAAGGACTTGCCTTCCGCCACTGACAGGGACTGGAGCCACCACAGAAGAGCCAATCTGGTCTGACGACTCAAGGAGACACACAGATCCAGGGACTGAGGCAGTCTGTCCCACCTGTCCAGGATCTCCGCTTGGAGAACCCGCGTGTGAAACTGAGCAAAGGGTATTGCCTCGAAGGCCGAAACCATCAACCCCAGGCCCCGCATACAGGCCCTGAGTGACGAGGACGGGCTGTCCCTGAGGGACCTGATCTCGTCCCGCAAAGTCCGGAGCTTGTCCTCCGGCAAGAACACCTTTGCCTGAGAAGAGTCCAGAATCATTCCCAGGTAGGGAAGACGAAGAGATGGAGACAACGTCGATTTCTGAACGTTGATGTTCCATCCGAACTCCTGGAGCGTCTGTACCGTGGTGGACAGATCGCGCACTAGGTCCTGGCTGGCACGTGATCTCAGAAGTAGATCGTCCAGGTAACCCAAGACCGCAATGCCCCGAGCCCTCAGCAGGCCCAGACCTGGCGCCAACACTTTGGTAAACACCCTTGGTGCCGAAGCGAGACCGAAAGGTAACGCCACAAACTGGTAGTGGTCCTCTGCGATAGCAAAACGAAGGTACCACTGATGACCCTCGAAAATGGGGATGTGCAGGTACGCATCTTTCAGATCTATCGAGGCCAGGAATTCTCCTGGACTCAAGGAGGCCACCACCGAACGGAGAGACTCCATACGGAACTTCCGAACAAGCACGAAGCGGTTCAGCGCTTTCAGGTCCAGAATAGGACGCACTTTGCCCTCCTTTCTGGGCACAGTGAACAGATTTGAATAAAACCCCCGAAACCTGTCCCAATGAGGCACCGGGACAATCACCCCCTGAGCAAGAAGGTCCTGCACCGGCTGGGAAAGGAATTCGATCTTGTATCCCGATCTAACGATTTCCAGAACCCACCTGTCCGATATCCGGAGCAGCCAAGGTTGGAGGAAACCGCGCAAACGTCCCCCCACCCCTGAAATGGGTGAGGGCGCCCCTTCAGGCAGAGGTGGATTGACCCGCCGAGTCGGCATTGCCGGACTTCTGCTTACCCGCCCAGGGCTTCTTCTGACTGCCCTGGGCCTTGAAGGGCTTGCCCTTGGATTGGTTCTGAAAGGCACGAAAGGAACCCCGAGTGGATCTAGGCGCAGAACCCCGCTTTCCTCGAAAGGACTTGTTCTTCGGGTTCTGGGGCAGCATGGTGCTCTTGCCCCCCGTGACGCCTTTTACCAGGGTATCCAACGCCTCGCCAAAAAGGCGAGAGCCAGCATAGGGAAAATCAGCAACTGTTTTCCGCGAGGACTGATCAGCCGACCAGCTCTTCAGCCATATCAGTTGCCGGTTAAGTACCGAGACACTAGAGAGGCGTGCTACTAAAGGGGCCTCATTCAAGGCCGCATCACACAGATACATGATTCCCTGGTGGATTTGATCCACCATTTCCAGCCGGGCAGGCGGAACATCATCAGACATGAGGTTGCTCCTAAGCACCTTAGTCCAATCAGCCACCGCCTGAGCCACAAAAACGGACGCAAAAACGGATCTGAGCAACGAGCCCACCACCGTATAGGAATGGCGGGCTAGAGACTCCAACCGCCGGTCCGTGGGATCCCAGAAAACCGGGGCATCCTCAGAAGGAACCAAGGTAGCCTTGTTTAACATGGCCACAGTGTGATCTACCTGTGGAGGCACACACCATCGCGATTCCGTAGCCGGTGAAAAAGGATAAAGCAATTTGAACCGACTAGGTACCAGGAATGGACGTTTTAACGTGCGCCACATTTCATTAACAGTGTAATGAAACTCAGGTGGGCAGGGAAAAACCTGCGCCGACTTGAAATGAGGACACAAATGAGGACACAACGCCCGGAGGACAGGGCTCATCCTCCAAATGTAGTGTTTCCTTAACAGAAACAATTAATTCATCCATGGTCGCCCGCTCTTCAGGCGACCCCGGGGAAGAGGCTTCCACCTCTGCCTCCCCCTCAGACCCCAGCAGGTCCAAGGATGAGCGAGACCCTGAAAAGGGCACGCTCGCAGCAGCAGCAGCCATATCACCATCTGAATCAGAGGAGAGAGACAATCTGGGCCTCTTTTTAGCAGCACGTTCAGCCATCAGCATTTCCATGTTTGACACCAAGGTCGCCACTACAGCGGCCAAATAAGGTCTCAAAGGGGCCACAGGAGAACTGGGGACCCCACCAGAGCTGGGGGGAATTTGCTGTCCTAAGAATCCATTGCTCAAGGTGACAAAAAAACAAAACAAAACACAACAGTGCAACAAGATAGTACTGTCCCTTTAAGAGCGCCGCGGAGTGCGCAGCCCACCGCTTCGGCTACAGTGACAAAGACCCCCCAACAGGAGAGAACAAAACGGAGCCAGAAATGACAATACAGAAAGATATTGAGAGCAATAACCTGCAGAGCCCCGCAGAGTGTTGCCACCGAGTGTCCTGCTTCAGAGGAAAAGGAAGTGCTGCTAGAGTAGGCTGAACTTATAGGCTGCATGACCCAGGGAAAATGGCTGCCCCATAGGATTGCATGGGAGGCTCCGCCAAAATGGCCGCCGGACATGCGGATCGTTCGGCTACCGCAAAATGGCGGTGGATGGAACCAAAAACAGCATGTAGATTGCCCATACATGCCTGCCCATACCTAAAACGGCGGACGGCACGGATTTTACCCCGCCGCGGCCGCCACACACACAGTCTGCACCCCCAACAAGCACCGAAGTGACACAGGGAAGGGGACCCCCAAAAACATACAGCAGCGCATGCACAAGCGATCCCCGCAGGGACCGCATCAGGGAGTCACACAGGTACAGACATGAGGGACACACAGCAACACAGGACTGCCACCCCAGACAGAGGCCCCACACAGAAGTACTTACCTGTACCAGATGGCGTGGGGTGCCTCTATGAACGGAAAGCCGCTGTCCTCATATGACAGGGAGTGCCGTTTGCCAGGGACATGACACTACAGCATCACAGATGTGTCCTGTGAGGTAGCCACCTCACGGCTGCATCCCTGCTGCGAACAGGGATGGGTCGTTCATAGTGCCAGGGCGAACAATAGCCGAACGCTCGATGGCGGGCTGGGGGTCCATCTGACCCTCTGCCCTGAGGAACCAGGGCGGTCAGTCCGAATCCCAGCACCGCATGATCCATCTTCATCCGAAGAATCGACTAAAACTAAAACTGACAAAATAAACAGCTAGTAAAGTAAGAGAAAACTGACATTTTCAAAAGAAAATCAAATAAAAAAGATTAGATAGGCTGAGACTGTAGCCCCAGCACAGGGAAGCCTAACTACTCTTGACGCTAGGCAGATTAAAACTGAGTTGGGAGTAGGCTTGTGACGGTATCAGATTTTCATGCTGCGATTAATTGATTAAGGTTTTGCCACGGTATACGGTATTATCACGGTATTCTATTAAATTTAAATTATTAAATTTCCACCTCACTTCAATTTCATTGCTGAATTTAGGGGCTTTGGTTCACTTATGCACATTATTATATAGTCAGTCAGTACAGACTCTGTGAACCAGGCCTAAAATAGGTCATCAAGCAGTGTCTGGCCTAACTGGTGATAACTGGTCCTGGCGCTCGGCTCCGATCCGATGGCCTGGTCATTAAGAGGGAAAATCCTTGTGGTCAAGAAGTGGTTAAACCTGAAGGAGGTGTTGTTTATAAATTACTTTACTATTGCTTTAGGCCTGGTTCACATGTATGCGGGTTGGTGGTTCACATGTATGCGGGTTGGTGGTTCACATGTATGCGGGTTGGGGGCCCACATTTGCACAGGCATAGCAGCCCATTGATGTGAATGGGCTTGAGCTGCTATGCCTGCGTTTTCAGCTGAAAAAAGGTGCATGCAGAATTTAAAAAAATGCAGTGGCCATGAAATCCATCCTTCTTTTGCACCATGCGACTTACCTGCCGTTGCTGCACACGCAAACTGTTTTTAAATGCCGTGCCCACGTATACAAAAAATGCAGAAAGCTTGCCAGAGCAGGAACTGCAGGTTAGTCGCATGGTGCAAAAGCAGGATGGATTTCAAGGCCACTGAATTTTAAAAAAATGCTGCATGCACCTTTTTTCTGCGGAAAATGAGGGCATAGCAGCCCGTTCAAATCAATGGGCTGCTATGCCTGTGCAAATGTGGGCCGCCAACCCGCATACATGTGAACCGCCAACCCGCATACATGTGAACCGCCAACCCGCATACATGTGAACCACCAACCCGCATACATGTGAACCGCCAACCCGCATACATGTGAACCACCAACCCGCATACAGTACATGTGAACCAGGCCTAAAGCAATAGTAAAGTCATTAATAGATAAAAACACCGGTCCTCCTGCAGGTTTAACCACTTCTGGATCGCAAGGATTTGCCCCTTTAAAGACCAGGCCATCGGATCAGAGCGCCAGGACCAGTCATCACCAGGTAGGCCAGACACTGCTTGATGGCTATATAATAATGTAATGTGGGTTGCTATGCGTGTGTGTGTGTATATTAGAGCTGCACGATTCTGGCCAAAATGAGAATCACGATTTTTTAGCTTGGAATAAAGATCACGATTCTGTCACGATTCTCTGTGTAACAAAAAAAAAAAAAAATTGGGATAACTTTACTGTTACGTTTTTTTTTTTTTTTTATTCATTAAAGTCTATTAATTGCGTTTGAAAGACTGCTGCGCAAATACAGTGTGACATAAAATATTACAACAATCGCCATTTTTTTTCTGTAGGGTCTCTGCTAAAAAAATATATAAAATGTTTGGGGGTTCTAAGTACTTTTCTAGCAAAAAAAAAACTGATTTTAACTTGCAAGCAACAAGTATCAGAGAAAGGTCCAGTCTTTAAGAGGTTAAACTTCCTTTCTCCCTGGCAGAGGGAAGGAAGAGATACAAATGTAATCATTTTTGTTTATAGTTACTGGGAGAGCTGTGTGAGTGAGGCTCGGGTCACACTATTGCGATGCGGGAAGGCTGCGAATTCGCAGCCTTTTCCCGCATCGCACACGCACCCCCGGCAGTTCACACTGCCATATGCGATACGCTGGGGGTGTCAATGTAATCTTAACGACACCCCCAGTTTGATCGCATATCGCAGTGCGATCGTGCAGTTCGCACAGGATGGGATCGCACAAGTGTGAACCGCTGTGCGATCCGATCCTGATGCGGCTGCAAAAATGCCTCCTGTGCGTGTTTGCACCGGGTGCGATGCGAATTTAGCCATACAAACTGTATGGCTAAACTCGCACCGCACAGCTGATCGCATGTAATGTCGGAGCAGTGCGCTCCGACATTACATGCGAACCCGGCACTCGCATTAGTGTGAACCGGGTCTAAATGAGTCATCCAGCTCACTGAAATGTATCAATTCACAAGTCAGACCCAGGAGCATAGGAACTCGGTATTTTAAAAATGCCACAATAACAATACCGTGGCTATGCAATACCGCGATATATCGAATTACCGAAAACCGGCATATGTCTAGTTGGGAGTGGTCACTGAAGGGGGGTATTGACCAGATGGGACAGCCCCCATGGGTGTGTATATGCAAATGCCTTTGTTCTTTTGACTAAGTCTTTATGCCTAGCGGAAGTCAATACCCAACAGTGATGACTTAGAGGTGGCGGCGACTGTCGGAGGACGTAAGAGAAATATTGTTATTTTTTCAAAATTGTCGCCTTTTTTTATTAATATCGCAAAAAATGAAAAGCGCAGGGGTGATCAAATACCACCAAAAGAAAGCTCTTTTTGTGGGAAACAAAGGACATAAATTTCGTTTGGGTACGGCGTTGTATGACCGCGCAATTGTCAGTTAAAGTGGCACAGTGCCGAATTGCAAAAAGTGACCTGGACGTAAAGCAGGAAAATCCTCCGGTGGTAAAGTGGTTAAATTAAAAACGAGGCCACTAGATGGGCAACAAGCCATTTTTTTCCCCTACTCCTCTCTTCTGACTGTTTTTCACTAGTTTTGCATTTGGCTAGGGTCAGTGTCACTACTGGTAGCATGAGATGACACCTGAACCCTATAGAGGTTGAACAGGCATTCCAACTCCTCCAGGATGGCACAACAATATATGCCATTCCCAGAAGGTTTGCTGTGTCTCCCAGAACAGTCTCAAGACCATAGAGGAGATAGGCAGTTACTCTGGGAGAGCTGGACAGGGCCAAAGAAGGTCCTTGACCCATCAGCAAGACCGGTATCTGCCTTTTTTGTGCAGTGAGGAACAGGATGAGCACTGCCAGAGCCCTACAAAATGACCTCAAGCAGGCCACTGGTGTGAATGTCTCTGACCAAACAATCAGAAACAGACTTCATGAGGATGGTCTGAGGGCTCAACATCCTCTATTGGGCCCTGTGCTCACTGCCCAGCACCGAGGCGCTTGATTGGCATTTGCCATTGAACACCAGAATTGGCAGGTCCACCACTGGCGCCCTGTGCTTTTCACAGATGAGAGTAGGTTCATCCTGAGCACATGTAACAAGACGTGAAAGGGTCTGGAGAAGCTGTGGAGAACGTTATGCTGCCTGTAACATCATCCAGCATGACCGGTTTTGGTGGTGGGTCAGTGATGGTCTGAGGAGGCATATTTATGGAGGGACACACACAACTCTACAGGCTAGACAATGGCACCCTGACTGCCATTAGGTATCAGGATGGAATCCTTGAACCCATTGTCAGACTCTACACTGGTGCAGTGGGTCCTGGGTTCCTCCTGGTGCACGACAATGCCCCGCCTCATGTGGCAAGAGTATGCAGCCAGTTCTTGGAGGATTAAGGAATGGATACCATTAAATAGCCCCCACACTTGTCTGACCTAAATCCAAATAAATACCTCTGGGACATTATGTTTTGGTCCATCTGACGCCACCAGGTTGCACCTCAGTCTGTTCAGGAGCTTAGTGATGCCCTGGTCTAGATCTGGGAGGAAATACCCCAGGACACCATGCGTCGCCTCAAAAGGAGCATGCCCCAACGTTTTCAGGCATGCATAGAAGCACATGGGGGCCATACAAACTACTGAGTACCATTTTGAGTTGCTGCAATTAAATTTCAGCAAAATGGACTAGCCTGCTGCATAATTTTTTCACTTTGATTTTCTGGGTCTCTTTGAATTCAGCCTTCTGTAGGTTGATCATTTTCATTTCCATAAAACAATGTGGCATCCTTTTGTTCCTAACATATTACCCAGCCCATATCTGTATAGATATCCAGCATGGTATTTTTCCATTTTTCCCATTGAAAGTGTTGTTTTTAAAGTATTCCTTTCATTTTCTTGAGCAGTGTGTGTGTGTATATATATTACTGCAATAATCATGTCCGCTTTTGTATTTACAGTGACCATTGTGTAGGTAGACCAATAACTTGCTATGTAACAGAAGCTATGGAAGCATTTAAAAATGTGTATTGCATTCACAGAATTTGCAACCTGTATGGAGGTAGGCACATCTGTGTCATCAGATATAGTGAAACAGATCATTTTTAATTATTTTTTATTTTTATTTTTGTACACATCAGCCATTTTATAAAAAATACAAATATATTTAGTGGAAATAAATACATTTTCTAAAAAATTATAAATATTACTTGTCCGTTTTTTTATGTTGCAGCTCCCATGTACAAATATGTTCTCGATCCTAAAAAAAAAAAAGAAAAAAAAAAAAATCAAGTGAGTAGTAATATCTTAGTGCAGGTTGATACCCCTGTATCCCAACAGCATGAATAGTCTTGTAGATATAAGAATTGCCTTGTATTCTATTCACAAGGCTTAAGGGAGTATTAAATCCAAAAACAAAAATGTAATATATTGCAGCTTATCAATCATTTGATTTTAAAAGGTTTTCCTTTATTTCACCTGTAGATCCTGCCAGTAACACACTTCCTGTCTTAAGCTGGATACACACTATACAACTTTTGTTGTTAGATTTCCTTCAACAATGTAGTGCAAGGGCCTGCCTGATTGCATACATATTGAAAGCGTTTAGGTTTGACCTAATATTATATGGTTTTGGTAAATCTAAAGGAAAAAGTCTAAAGAAAATTGTATAGTGTTGTGTATGGCCCATTAGGGTGTCTGCCTTCTGGATAAATTAGTCAAAATTAAAAGCAGCATTGTCAGTGTGGGGAGAGGGTAGTGTTAAGCTGGATACACACTATACAATTTTCTTTAGATTTTTTCCTTTAGACTAATGCCCCGTACACACGTGCAGATCGTCGGCCGAACGATCGGCCGTCTTTTGTCCCCGGGCTGTCTTGTCTGTTGAAAAGTGCAAAAGACTGCACAAGAATTTTGTCCGCCGACTACAGCCGACTGCAGAAGTGATGTCATGTGATGGTTAACTTTCCCTGTGTTTTTTCTTTTCTGAGCATGCCCAGTCTTGCAAATCTGCTGTCTGTCGGCCGAATTCTGTATTGACTGGCGAACAATCGGCCGTTCTGGTGTCGGCATACAAAAATTTTAATGCTTGCACGACAGATTCTTTTCGGCCGAAAGTGCGCTGTCGGCTGTCGGAAGCATCATACTAACAAGCCGAAAATCGGCTGATCGGTCGTCGGCCGAATCTTTCGGCCGACAATCTGCACGTGTGTACGGGCCTTAAAGCCCCGTACATACGCACAGATTGTTGCCCAACTGATCGGCCAACTTTTGTCCAGTGTTGTTTGTTGGTTGAAAAGGAAATCTACCAACAAAAGTTGTATAGTGTGTATCCAGCTTTAGACTAGTAGATTTAGACTAACAAATTGACCCTGAACTCTTGTTAACACTTTATAAGCAGTTACTGCAAACTCCTTTTGGGATAAGGGTTTTACATAAATGAATAAAAGCTGACAATTGTAGGCACCCCTGTCAGTAATAAATGGGTTATCACAATCCTCTAACTGCTACTTTGTCTGGGCAGCTTGGTCCATTAAAGCAAGTTGAAAATTAACACATTTACTGGCTGGATCACCTGGTGAAAATAAAAAGGAAAAAAAAAAAAACAAATGCCACCAGCACAACTAAGAATTGGTAAGCTTCAATTGAATAAATTTTTGTTTTGGAGTTTAATACCATTATAAAGCTGACCCCGTACAAACAGTTAAACATACAGACAAAATAAAGTATATGAGAGCGGTTTTTCCATGTCAAACGGTTTTGCATTTTTGCACAACCAGTCCTGAGATTTACACATCTCTGCTACACAGCACAGCCCTGTATGGCACTGACTAGGCACCTGATTTTTCTTGGTTGTAGGTTCACTTTCAGGTCTCCTCCCCACCCTGACTGACTGAGCTGATCCCCGTGTCATCCTGCTCTCCTCCTGTCAGCATGTTTCTTGCACTACAGCCCAGCCAAGTGACTCCTTTCTTCCCACTCTCTTAGCTCTACTCTACAAATGCTGCAAAATGCGGCTATAACATCAAATGCAGGTACATGCACTGCTGCATTATTAGTAATTAATGATGTATTCATCATCACTGAGGTGCAATTATTTGCTATAATGTCTGCCCACAATTTAGCTTAAAGTGATACTAAAGCCTTGTTTTTGTTTTTAAATAACAAACATGTCATACATACCTGCACTGTGCAGTTGGTTTTGCACAGGGCATCCTAGATCCTCCTCTTCTCTGGTTCCTCCGCTTGCGCCCCTGGCTCCTCTCTCCTGCCAAGTGCCTCCACAACAAGCAGCTTGCTCTGGGGGCACTCAAAAAAAAAACATTGTGCCTGCCTTCACAACCACTTTAAAGTAGGACTAAAAGTCATACTTTAGGTCTGGATAGAGTGTAGAGGAATTAGAACCCCTATAGTTCTACTTTAAACTATGCCCTGCATTAGAGACTCCAGCTCTCCAAAAAGCTGTTCTTGCTCTGGATATGCCATGGGGTCTCCACCTAGTAGGATAAGCCTCATTAGACACTCAAACCACCTAAAACAGCTTTTCACTCAATCTTATATAAAAACAAAATTTCCAACTCAAAAACACCCGCAGCTAAATTCTTTTTATAATGAACTATAGCAAATTATCCAGAGGTGAACTAGGTAGATAACTACTAACAGCAAGCCTTGCTAAAAATCTCAATTCACACCTGAAGGATCAGAGTGGAGAACAGCCTGCCATACATGTGAATGGCTGCCTATGGCTGTTTTTGTGTACTGATCCACAGAGGCATCACTGTTTACCCATAGTTGCGAGTACAGCATATTTCCCTGAAATACTTCTTGTTCCTGGAGCAGGTAGAGGCTTTGCAGGAGTAGATAGCTACAGAAAGTCATATGCAAAGCGCTCACTGCAGTCATGAGATATGTTACAACAAAGCACCACCCACTTCCTGGGAAGGTGTGCCAGAAAAATGGCCCTCCAAATCAGAACAGTAAGAGCCGGTTCACATAGCAGCGACCCGACTTGCCGGGGCGACCTCGGAGAGACCTGCACGGACTTCATATCATTGAAGTCAATGCAGGTCGCTCCAGGTCGCCCCAAAGAAGCTCAGGACCCTTTTTCTAAGTCGGAGCGACTTGTGTCGCTCCTATTAGAATGGGTCCTGTGCTAATCTATGGCAGGCGACCCACGGCGACTTGTCAGGCGACCAGGTCGCCTGACAAGTCGCCCCAGTGTGAACCGGCTCTAAAGATCCTGTGCTCCAAGAAACAGCAGTTCAGAAAGTAAATGCTGCTCCAGATAGCAGGAAATAAACAGAGGTTAGGGAGAAGAACTCATGTGCCCCTGTCCTAAAGATAAAACAGCAGTTCCCTCTGTATACAGCCTATGCACCACCATAAAGTAAATCCTCAATAAATATCCAGCTTAGGGGAGTAGGATTGCCACTGCAGTGAATATTGGAATCCACAAATCAGATATGACACTGAGGAAACATTTGGTGTTGATTTACTAATGAAATAGAGACTGTTCACTTTGCAAGGGAATTTCCCTATGGCTGCTGTGGTGAATACATAGAATCTGGGTATCTGGAAGGACACTGTCAGCAGCTGTTAAAAGAAGAATCGTCAACTCCAACATCTTGATCAACTGAAATCTAGACAATTTATTCAAACTGTATACAGTCAAGCAGACCCTTTCACTATATAGTTGTTAAATCTGAAAGAGATTGAACAACAAGATTGTACAGTTTGCCGACTTTAGCTAAACTGAACTCGTTCAGTATATTTAAATGTATAGCCACTAGGCAGGGCTATGCTTTAAACTTAAGTAGTAAAACAAAATCTCCTGCGCTCGAGTGCTGTCTGATGGAGTGAAAAGAGGTGCACTACAAACTCAGGTGTTGAAAGAGCTATCGGTCTTGCTGCCCCCTTCAGGATCAAGGGTATCCAGAACCAACTGGTAGAAAAGACAAAAAAGAAAAAGAGGGGCGCACCGACCTAGTGCATTACCATAAAACCATTTATTTAAAATATTAAAAAGTGTACAAAGTACTCACAAGACTGGTGTGATACAACACACATCAACATAACATATGCAATCTCCAAGGTAGCCAAGGTCCCAAATGGAACTCTTTCTGGCTCTGAGGAAGGGGGTTCGCCCCTGAAACGCGTCAGCCTAGCCACAGCAGCCCCATGCGACCATCTGCATGTCCATTCGCTACATTTGGGACCTTGGCTACCTTGGAGATTGTATAGGTTATGTTGATTTGTGTTGTATCACACCAGTCTTGTGAGTACTTTGTACACTTTTTAATATTTTAAATAAATGGTTTAATGATAATGCACTAGGTCGGTGCGCCCCTCTTTTTCTTTTATGCTTTAAACTTGCCTAGCATACAGTACAAGCGCCTAGAGGCACATTAGGGAGGTAGTTGGGGCAATTTAAAGCTGAACTTCAACTTTCTTTTTCTCTAGAACTAAATGGAATGATTGCTCTGTTGTCTGCAGATCCCCTGATAGTCTGGGTTTATTTTGTGACACACTGTATATCCTGCTGTAGGCGGGGTCCCTTCCATAGCCATTGCTGCATCTCTAGTCTAAAACACACCCCTCTGTAGTCTTTCAGACTCTACAAATGATGTTGCTTCCTTCACAGTTCTGATGGTGGGTGGGATTGAATAAATCTTAATTAGCATTCAATCCCACCCAGCACACCAACAGAAAGATTCCAAACCTTCCAAGTCCCACCTCACAGATAACAGTATTATTCAAGAAGGAAACACCTTCATACACAGCCTGTTCTGAAAGCTAGCTGGGCTGCTGTTGGGCGGGATTAAATGGATCACAGTTAGAATTCAATCCTGTCCTGTTCTATAAGCTGCCCAGTGTGAGCAGGGAGAGTCCCACCCCTCAGATCACGACCTCCCAGAGCCCAGCTCTCTGTGATGTGATTAATATACATACAGCGAGTAAAAAAAGTGTTGAACACGTCACCATTTTTCTGGGTAAATTTATTTCCAAAGGTGCTATTGACATGAAATTTTCACTGCGTTGGCAACAACCCATGTAATCCATACATACAAAGAAACCAAAACAAATAATCTCAGAAATTAAGTTATGTGTAATAAAATCGAATGACACAGGGAAAAGGTATTGAACACACGAAGAAAGGGAGGTGCAAAAAGGCATGGAAAGCCAAGGCACCAGCTGAAATCATCATCTGAATGTCTCATCTAAAAAGGTCTTCTTTGTCCCTCCATTAGGTATGTTCTTACTGCTGCAACTCCACCCAAAACTGTGATCCTGAAAACTGCTCTCCTTAGGTTTTGTCCTTAATTGTGGTATGTTTATTTTGCTTAACCATCTGTAGACTGTCCTCATTGCAATGCTTTATTTTCTCCCTATGTCTTACCTTAAATAATTGCCTGTTCTTATCTTTATTACCTGTCCTCTTGTAAGGCTGTTTCTGAAGTGAAAATGTTGCTCTGTTTAGCCAGCCATACTTTAGTAACTCCTGATTAGCTAATTGGAAAGCACTCACCCCCATCCCTAAGGCTCGGTTCACATTGGTGCGATGCGGGAACCCTGCAAATCCACTGCAGGTTCCCACATCGCACCTGACTCGCAGGCAGTTCACACTGCCATATGCGAACTGCTTGGAGTGTCAATACAAAGTTAATGGCCCCCCAGATCAGTTTGCGTCAATTCGGACAGGAATTGGATTGCATGAGCATGAACAAGCTATGCAATCAGATTCTGGTGCAGACCAAAAAGAGTCCTACATGAGTTTGGTCCGAATGCGATGCAAATTCAGCCATACAATCTGTATGGCTTAATTTGCATGGCACAGACATCCCATGTGATGTCTGACATCCGGTCCTAACCGTATACAACTAAACATCTCTTGGGGAAGGCACATTTGCTGTGGAGCTCTTTCTCAAAGTGGAGTATTTCTTTAAGTGGGAGCACTTCTGACTCTGCACTTCAGCGAATGCACAAAGCGAATGAACACAGGAAACATCCAGCGATTGTAAAGCATGATGGAAGATCGCCCCTTGGGACAGCAGGTCCTCCCTTAGAGGAGGTCGGTGACCAAGAGCACTAGGTCGGCGTACCAAGACCGGCGAGGCCAGTCCGGGGCCACCAGAATGATCGGAATCCCTTAGGCGTCGATCCTGCACAGAAGCTCCAGAAGGAGCTTGAAAGGAGGGAAGGCATAAAATCAGATGATACTGGCCCCACAGGGGGCACCAGAGCGTCTGTGGCATCCACCAGAGGTTTCCGACATATCAGATGAAACCCATCTGGATGAAGGGACTACTCTCCTTGGTCCAACGCCCGCCCGAAGTTCCAAGACATTGATCGGTAGTCTGGATTCCTCCAGCGTCCAACTACCCTGAGCAGAACTCCTTCCCAGGACACCTCCCCAGCCAGACAGACTGGCATCGGTCATGACCATTGTCCAATACAAGGGGAGAAAAGACTTGCCCTGCCGAAGATTCGGAGAACAAAGACACCAGACCAGAGAACCCCTGGTTTCCTGGCTCAGCCAAATCTGATTGTCCAGAGACTGTGTACACGTCCCATTTCACCAGGATCTCCCTCTAGAGAGAAATGGTACCGCCTCGAAGGTAGACACCATCAGGCCCAGCACTCGCATGCAAGTCTGGAGGGAGGACCTCCTGTGGGACAGCAACAGATGAATCGCAGCATGCAAATTCTGGCGTTTGTCCAGAGGAAGAAACACTCTGGCCAGAACTGAATCCAGAGTCAGACCCAGGTAATCCAGTTTTCTGGACAGGATCAGGGCAGACTTCTGGTAGTTCAGAAGCCAACTGAACTCCTTCAAGGTTTGCATAGTGATCTCCACGTCGTCCATCAATGCAGAAGTGGACTCCGCTCATAGGAGGGGATAGCCGAGCACAGCAATCCCCCACTAACGCAGCATTGCCAAAACCAGTGCCCCCCAGCAGTAAAGGCGAGACCAAAGGGTAACGCCACAAACTGGCAGTGCTCCTCTCCCTCAGTAAAGTGAAAGAAACACTGGCGTTGGGCACAGATTGGAATATACAAGTAAGCATCTTTGATGTCGATAGAGGCTAAAAAATTCTCCTGATATAGGGATGCCACCACCATGCGAATGGACTCCATTCTGAATTTTTGTACCTGCACAAAAAACAGTTCAGGGCCTTGAGGTCCAGAATCGGACGAACATTGCCCTCCTCCTTCGGGGCCGTAAACAGGTTTAAATAAAAACCTTGAAACAGTTCAGAAACCGGAACCATGGCAATCACTCCCTGAAGGAATAGGTCCTACACTGCTCCAAAGAGCAGATGCTTGTTGGAGGAAAATAACCTTTCTGGAGGGCAGGAACTAAACTGTCTTGTAACCAGACAGAATTACTCTGTGGACCCAATTGTCATTCACCAAGAAGGGCCACAAGCCTAGAAACCAACAAAGACGTCCCCCCACCTCAGGAGACTTGCCCACGGGTCTAGAGAATCCTGCTCTTGGCTTGCCAGACCAGGGCCGCTAGGAACCTCAGGAGGAGGACTTGAAGGGTTTTGAAACCTTGTCAGTGGACCCTGAGGGACAAAAAAACGGGCCGCATCTGCGACGAGGCTCTTTCCTCTTCCCAGACTGTGAAAGAAAAGTGCTCTCCTCCCCCCATGAGACTTCAAACAATGTCATCTAGGGTAGCCCCAAACAGGCAATGGCCTTGAAAGGGCAAATTGGTCACAGCTTTCTTAGAGGTTTGGTCTGCAGACCAACACTTCAGTCACAACAGAGGCCTAAGCATCACTGCCCAAACAGATAGCTTAGAAATTAAGGGGGCAGTGTCCAGAGAGGCATCGCAGATAAACTGCAGCCCCTGGACCAACAAAGGCGGGGGGAATCTGCTCACCCCCCAGACCATGGTGCAAAAGTTTAGCCCACTCAGAGTTTGCGACACCAGGGCAATGGCCAGAACCAGCCGTAACACTGAACCAGCAATATTGAACATATTGCGGGCAACAAACTCTGCTTTTCTGTCAGCTGAATCTTTAAAGGTCTGGGGATTCCTCTAACAGAATCATGGTTGCCTTATTTAAACTGGAGACAGGAGGGTCCACCACTGGTGGGGCAGTCCACTTCTTCGGAAGTGACTCCTCAAAGGGGATCTTCACCGCAAAGCGTTTAGGAACCACAAAGGGATGTTTTAGATGCTCCCAATCTTTGTAGACAAACTTATCAAAGTAGGAGGGATAAGGGAACACTTTCGCCATGGAAGACGGCTTGTGAGTGCCAAAAGAAACGGCCCCACAGAAAAATTCCCTTATCTTTTTTTTTCTTTAATTGCGCTGCACCAAAAAATGCACCATGTTTGCCAATGCGTAGAGGCACCAATTAAGAATGAATGATGCCCTGGCGTATTTGTCTGCGTGTCAGGAACACGCACAATTTTGCGTTTATTCTGTGACACGGAGTAATGTGAACCAAGCCTTAGACTAGGGTGTCTCCAGACTGAAAATATTTTCAAGGGCATCCCCAATGGAAAAAGATGGAGAAACACCGGCATAGAAGAACCCATCTCTCCATTTTCCTCCTGCAGCCACTGAATGTCTGTGGGAGGGTAAGGAGGAGAAGCGGGGTTGGGCAATGAAGAAAAATTGGTTCCTTTATATGCAGCTACCCCCACAGTTCCTCCTATGCAGCTTCTTTCTACTGCTGCCCCCCCCCCCGTGCTCTCCAGCCCCCATGTGCTTTTTCCTCCCCCCCCTTCCCTCAACCTCACAGCTCTGCAAGGTTCCCCCCTCTCCCACCGGCTCCTGCGGGGGATCTGTCAGGGTGGAGCCTTTTCTGAATGGAGAGTCAGTGATCCGTACCGATCACAGACTCTGTCTATTCATAACTGAAATATAGTAAACTGTTTACAATGCTTTAGTATATGAATGAATGGGAAGCTCTGTACAGAGCTATTCTTATCTATTTATTCTGTGCAGCTGAGGCTTCAGAGAAGGAGATGGAAAGCGGTGTCTTCCTTTTCCTTTCTCTGTCTCAAAGGTGCAACATAATGAGGTCTGTTTAGACAAAAAAAAAATGAATAAAACAAATGGAAGAAAAATTGAATAAAAAACTACTGACACCAGCACGTGTGACCTTTCCTGGTGTTCTGCTACCGGGCTGGCAGGCTGGGACCACTGGATCTAGCTATCCAGCCCGTCGCCCAGCCATTGATTGTAGATCTCACAGGAAAAAAAAGCTAGCCATTTAAAAAGGAGAAATTTGCCAGAACCAAAGATCCCGGCAGGGACTTTACTCATGACTAGGCAGAAAAAAACGGAAGGCCTATAGAAGAGAAAGTTGATTGATAGGTGTAATAACAACTGTCAAAAGGGTGGATTTTAGGGGCACATCATGAGACAGATAAAACTATATATTCTTGTATAAAAGTAAAAATATTTATTGATACCATTTAACCACTTACCTACTGCCTAATGCAGAGCTACGTCGGCAGTCAGCCCCTCACAGGCAAAGCGACGTAGGTCTACGTCGCTAGCTTGTGAGGGTCTAGGGAGCGAGTGCGCGCCACCGGAGGCGCGGTCACGCACCCCCCCCGCGCGTGTGACCGGCGGACCCGATGTCCGCCGGTCACTCTGTGATCGTCGGGGGAGAGGGAGAAAGTCAGGCGGCTTGTGTAAACAAGCTGCCTGTCATTCTGCCCGATGTATGAAGGATGATCATACGGTTCTACTATGTAGAACCGTTGATCACTGTTCATACATCTGAAGCCACAGCCAATCACAGTAGAAAGCACGCCCCTAGGGACACACATAGCCCCTCCCCTTCAAAAAAAGTTAAGCCCTTCACTGCCAGTGTATTTTTACAGTAACAGTGCATATGTATAGCACTGATTACTGTAGAAATGTCACTGGTAACCCCAAAAGTGTCAAAAATGTCAGTCAAGGGTCCGATCTGTCCGTCGCAGTACCGCAAAAAAAAAAAAAAAAATCGCAGATCGCCGCCATTACGCGTTAAAAAAACAACAAAAATGACAAAAATCTTTCCCTTTGTTAGTAAACGCGATAACTTTTGCGCAAACCAATCAAAATACGCTTTTTGCGATTTTTTTTACCAAACATAGGTAGCATAAAACAAATTGGCCGAAAACGTTAAAAAAATTTTGATTTTTACATTTTTTTGGGGGGGAATTTCATATAAAAAAATGTGAAAAATATTGCTATTTTTGCAAAATTTACGCTCTTTTTTTGTTTATAGCGCATGATCAAAAAATCGCACAGGTGATCAAATACCACCAAAAGAAAGCTCTGTTTGTGGGAAAAAAAAAACGCCAAATTCGTTTAGATACAGCGTCGCACGACCGCGCAATTGTCCGTTAAAGTTACGCAGTGCCGAATCGCAAAATACCCCCTGGTCAGGAAGGGGGTAAAATCTTCCGGGGCTTAAGTGGTTAAAAGAAACATATATAAAAATTATAAAAGGTGATAAGGCTGGCCCATAAGGGCATCAGCCTGACACAGAGAAACCAGTATCTTGTGAATGCAAATAGTGCACATCAAACATCTAAATACTAGATAGAATACATATCATGAACATTTCTATCATATAGACAATATTTTAATTATTTTATAGTACATACCTGGGTTTTCTTTATCTTAAGGTGACACTCTCACAGCACATGCAGAACCACATATGTGATCTGGAGCTACACCCATTGGATTTATTTACAAGGTTAATGTCCCATATATATATATATATATATATATACACACACACACACGTACATATAAATTTTGACCCCATGATATGGACAATTCCCTTGCTTGGATGATCGCCTTACAGTATGACATTTACAAGTAATTTTGTACGTTTATGTAGATTCTTCAACTTGCATTTCGTGATTGTAACATCTTGGTCCTTATTACCCCTATGTCCGCCCCCCGTGAGGCTTTCTTTTGATGGTCAGAGGAGGTCTTTTTCCTAGTAAGCTATTCACAACATACTATGCATTTGATATACTGCATGTTGTATGATGTAATATTTTGAATAATGAATTTGTTTATTTTTAACAATGATCGGTCTGTGCATTTATGGTCCTGAAGAAGCTTGATGCGAAACACGTCGACCCATGAACAGACATACCTTCACATCTATACAATTTTCATGATATGTATTATATTTAGATGTTTGATGTGCACTATTTAAATTCACAAGATATTTGTTTTCCTGTGTCAGCCTGATGCCCTTATGGGTCAACATTATTACCTTTTATAATTTTTATATATGTTTGTTTTAAACGGTATTGATAAATATTTTTCCTTTTATACAAGAATATATGGTTATATTAGTCTCATGATGTGCCCTTAAAGTCCCCCCTTTTGACAGCTGTTATTACACCTGTCCAACCAACTATTTCTGATACGATAGGATTATGGCACACTTGATAGCTTTCTTTCATTTTTTGGCCTATAGCAGAGAGGTGGATATATACCAGCTAGGGCTGCCGACAGGCGTAATCAAGTGTTTTTTCTTCCTAGTGTCCTACTCCTATAGGGGGTGATATAACCCTATGGTTCTGAATGTGGAGCACTGTGTCCATCAAGGAATGAAAGAGAAAGCTAGTTTTACTTATATGCAAATTTGACATACACAATTATACATCTCAAAGGCACAGAAAACTAACCTTAATATTAATACCATATCCAGCTAGATTCTGGCGCAGAGTATCACAAGCATGTATGAGTGGCTCCCGTTCTTTAAGAATTATTTTCCTTCTCTCCTTTCTCTGGATTAATTCTTCTTTTGTAAGCCCCAAATCTTGTCCTATCTCTTCAGATGACAGAGCATAGCTACGCACCTTGCTTCTGAAGTCTACAATCTCTTCTACCACATTGTAGAGAAGGGCAGAACTTTTGTCTTCTGCTACAGACTGTAAAAACAAGTATGAAAAACGCTTCAACATATAGGAAACGACAGAATGGCATTGTGAATGACAGGTTAGCTAGCAGGCCAGAGGCAACAAAGCGTGTTTTCAAAACCAACTCCAGCCAAAATATTATTTTACGTTTTGGATAGAGTGGGCAGAATTTAAAGCAGTATTAAACCCAAAAGCAAACATTTATTATTTTGCAGCTTACCAATTCTTGATGTGATATGATTGCTAAATTAGTTTTCCCTATTAGGCGTTCTTTTTTCCCATTTTCACCTGATGAATCTGTTTTTCAAAGAATAAGCTCTTACCGACGTAGCAGTTACAGGGATGAGGCAAATCATTTACTACTGACAGGGGTGCTTAAAATATTCAGATTTTATTCATGTAAAATCTTTATCCCAAAATGAAACAAAACATTTGCTGTAATTGCTTGTAGAGTGTTGGCTGGAGTTCAGCTAATTTGTTGGTGAATCTAAATCTGCTAGTACATCTAACACACCTTTACCCCCAGACTGACAATGCTGCTATCCAAATGTGCCCTGTGCTCCTTCATCCAGAATGAAGGCACTCTAACACAGGAAGTGTGTTACTGACCAGATCACCAGGTGAAAACATAGGAATAATAGCTTACAAAAAGAAAACGAATGCAGCCACTATATCAAATGACTGGTAAGCTGGAATATATTAAATTTTTGGATTTGGGTATAATACTGCTTTACCAGAGAAAAAATAAAAAAATAAAAATTTATAGTCGCCTAGATGGATGCATCATCGATCCAATGCTGCATCTAAAAGACTAAAAAACATATAGGCAGCGCTAACAGGTAAAAACTACAAATAAGTGCTATATGAATAAGAATGTCTTTGATAACGCCCATTAAGGCGGGCGAAACGCGTCGACGCACTTCCGGGCAGCGGAGCACTACAGCGTCATTTCCTGTAAACCACCGTGGACCGCACGCCGGCAGCGGACACGGAAGTGAAGGGACATGCTGTGTTATGCTGACTAATGCCGATTAATACGCTACCTTTGTGAGTACCATTTTTTAATCTTGATTATAATAAAAACCTTACGGGCTTCACGATGTTCGGCTTCTTCCCTTTCTTCTAAACATTTTATTGGGGAGAGAGAGGAGAGGAACTATTAAGGAGCCATTCATAAGAGGTTGCAGTTATCCATCCATCCGGTCAAGGGATATCTTATGTACCTGTGAGGCTGCATTTACCCTTTCATCTGACCAAGGAACACCATATTTGCTTAAGGCTCATTTACATCCTAAATTTGGTGAGTGCATCCCCATAGGGGGGATTTTTCCTGAAGAGCACTTGGGCACTTATTTGGATTTTGAGCACCTTTCTGGCACTTTAGCTTCTTTGGAAGAATACCTGTTTGGACTGCACCTTAATATATCTTGCACTTTATATATGGTCATATTTTGGACACTTGATTTAACCTATTGTTGCACTTTATTCATTTATATTCAGTGATTTTGGTATGCACTTAATTTTTATATGAATTTTAATATTTTGTCACAGTATATGGACTTCTTATTTATATAGCACTTATTTGTAGTTTTTACCTGTTAGCGCTGCCTATATGTTTTTAGTCTCTTTTCTGGCATTTTACCTAGTGAGCAGCAGCTTCAGGATTTATTAAATTTGTTCTATTTTTGTCACATATTTATATATCACAGCGCGGGTAATAATTTATTGTTTTACAATGCTGCATCTGTCCCCCTCAGGCTCTGCAGTGAGAAATTACCAAACACAGCTGATCGCGCAGTTCTTCCCCTCCGCTCTGAGCAGAGAGCCAGGACTGTCAGTCAGTGGCTCTCTGCTCTCCCCTCCAGTGCTCACTGGAGCACTGGGCTGTGGAGGGGGTGGCAGGGGCTGGCTCAGACTCTTGGTGGATCGCTGAGAGGATGAGCTAGGTGCCGGTCCAGGCTTCTGGGTGGACACCAACCATTTGGTTGGGATCTTTCCCGAGCCTGGACCAGCTAAATGATGTCAACCGACAGCAGATTTTTGCCCACTGTCATGCTAAAAATGGGTCACAGGAGTGCAAAACGAACTGCACTCCTGTGATCCATAGGAGAAAGTATAGCCAAAAAAGCTTTTGCCATATTTCTCCTTTGAATGAAAGGAAAGCATTTGAACACAGAATGCTAAATCTATTTGACACAAAAGATATTTGCCTCAATGTTAATCGCTATTTTCAAAATCACTATCAAATATTTTTATGGCCATTCTCACCTATGTACAAGTACATTTTTCTTAAGCTTAGTGCATGAGGTGAAGCTTAGTGAAAACTCACTTTGCACAGAATACCCAATTATGCTTACACATGATTGGATGACTGTAGACTTCACAGCTTAAAGCGGAGTTCCACCCATTTTTAATATGTTGGAATACATAGCTGTATGTAATCCCCTTTAAAACGGCTTTTACCAATGGAAACTTTTTTTTTTTTTGCTAGTAAGTACCTTAATTTCGGCATTATTGCTCCTCTCCTCACTTCCTGGTCCGATCGGCGATGACGTCATTCGGCGATCCGCAGTATCTGCTGGGATGTATTCAATTCCAGAAATCTCGGAGTAGCTGTATCTGTACTGAGCCGTGCCTGCCCCGCCTCTGTCCCGCCTCCGCCCCGCCTCCTCTCATTGAATTGCATTGTATGAATGTATTAAGGCCGTTCTCTGCCCCGCCTCCGCCCCGCCTCCTCTTACAAATCAATGTGAGGAGGCGGGGCAGAGAACAGCCTTAATACATTCATACAATGCAACTCAATGAGAGGAGGCGGGGCGGAGGCGGGGCAGAGAACAGCCTTAATACATTCATACAATGCAACTCAATTAGAGGAGGCGAGGCGGAGGCGGGGCGGAGGCGGGGCAGGCACGGCTCAGTACAGATACAGCTACTGCGAGATTTCTGGAATAGAATACATCCCAGCAGACACTGCGGATCGCCGAATGACGTCATCGCCGATCGGACCAGGAAGTGAGGTGAGGAGGAATAAAGCCGAAATTAAGGTATTTACTAGCAAAAAAAAAAAAAAAAAAAGTTTCCATTGGTAAAAGCCATTTTAAAGGGGATTACATAGATCTAAAGTTCCAAAAATGGGTGGAACTCCACTTTAACCTTGATCAAGTCAAGTTAGGTTAAAATGATTTTCACTAAAGCTGGCAATAGATGACAACCATGGTCTGAAGGAAAGAAAACCACTTGATTCCCTCATTATCAGTCAGTGTTGATGGGGAAATCCCTCCTGCAGCATGACTGTATTCTGACAACAGGGAGGTTTCCCCGCCATCAGAATATAATGATCTCTGCCGGTAGCTAGAGCGGCCCGCAGTGATCAGACAAAAAATAAATAAAAAAACAGGCTGGTTGTACTAAATCTATCAATTGCCTGTAGTAAAATCAGCCTACCCATAGATGGGTCAAAATGCAGCGAGTTACTGCTGAACCAGACAAATTTTGATCTGTCTTTGGCCAGCTTTAGTAAATAAGCTGCTGACTTCATCAAAGTCATATAAATGCAAAAATCCATTTTTTTCCCTTTTCTTACACATAATTGGGCATTCTTTGCAAAGTGCACTAAGCTTAACCACATTCTCCAAGCCAAGTGAAAACACACTTTGAAAGTGAACATGAGCTACTCTTTTAGTAAATAAACCATTATTTTATCCATAAATGATTTTTATCTTAATAGTAGAATTTGTAAGTGCATTGAAAGTGTTTATTCCAAACATTTAATACATTTAACTGAAGAGGGTACATCTAATAACATTTGTCCAGAAAAAACGATGCATTTTTAAAAACGATCATTTACAGTACTATTTTATACAATGTAATAAGCAGACAGTACCAAGATAGTGTAGAGATATACATAACGAGAAAATATAATACATACAGTATGTGCACAGAACTTGATGCCTGTATGGACATCACAATGGGTGTTACCTGCTTTTGCTGCACAGAAATTCCCAATTGCTCCAGGAACTGCTCTATATAAGTCACCATAGCACCATAAACAAGGGGACTACGGGCATGCTGAACATCCTGCAAGGAACAGAAAGAAAAAATGTACTTTTATAATATTACAGGACACCCGAACCAACATAAAGAACTATAAAAAAAAAAAAAAAAAAGAAAGAAGCAGTCTCATTATATTCGCTTATAAAGCTAAGCCTGGTATTTTATCAGGTATCAGGTCCTTTCTGTGTCTTAAAGGGCTCAGTGTCAGATTTTACATATCTAAAATATAACAGAATAAAATGATTCATTATTAAAGTTTGAAAGATACATATCATTAAATGTCATAAAGGCTGGACATGTCATCATACCTCTCAAAGCCTATTAATTTCTCAGTAAAGGATAGCTTATGTAAACTGTTTAAAGTTTTATGCATATGAAATACAATTAAGCTAGTCTTGCAACCCTTTATATGTAGTAACATTTTGAGATACATATATATAGCATAATATATTAAAAAATAAACAAAATTATATCAAAATATGTACTTCAACTAAGCAGACGGGAAGATGGTTTTAGAGCTAAAGGGCTAACCTTAAGTCTGCTGCCATGGACAGCAGCCATCTTTAGATTATATGCTGATGGGTTACCTTGGAAACAGTCTTAAGCTGTCGGTTACCATGGTGAATGAGGTCCATAACGGCATCAACAGCTCGCAGGGTGTCAAAGTCATCTGCAAGTGCTGCCTTAACATTCACTTTGGTTTCATTCAAGCTTTAAACAATGAAAGAAAAACATTTGCAGTGAGCAGAGCATGGCTTAGCGTAACACAGTATTAAGATTGTCACGTGGATTATAGGCATAAAACGGCAAATCAGTATATTCCACACACACTGTTGTGAAAGGGGAAGTAAAATATACAGACAATAGGCAGAAAAATGTTCCATTGTGATGTGCCCACAGATAAAGGACTAAAACACAAGTCCTGGATAAGTTAGATCAGTTTATTTCAATGGCTGGGTCCCCCAAAACAGTAATAACTAGTGCAACAAGGGCTGAATATTATAGTGAGAGCAGAGGGAGGCATATAAGATTTTAAGCTCATTGTATTTAAAGCTTTTAAGCCATATCCATTCTGAAGGCACTGTAGGCATTATATAGGAATGGTGAACATATTAAAGAGCAATGCATTAATACAGAAAAAAAAAGGTATAATGATCTTTTCTATGTATGTATAAATCATCCCAATGCAGAAATTGTTTACTTGTTTTTATGAATAAAATGGTTACCCAGAATTGTTTCTTAAAGCTAAACTCCAGGCAATGCAATCACCATATAAGCCATCTTATGTTAATCACTGGTTTTTAGAACTATTCTAATTGTCCAACAATCCATCCATTACCTCTGCTTAGCCTTCCTGCTGTTCCATTCCTTCATAGGCATATAAAGTAGAAGCCTGGTTTAATTTTGAGGGCTCTCTGTGATTATAGCATGCATTGCAAAGTGCTAGGGACTGTCTCTCTGTATTAATGTAATGGCACTGGTGCCTGGGAATTGGTCATATCCAGAGCCACATTATGCCTGGAGCAGCCTTCTAAAGCCTCATGCCATGGCTAAATTATGTGCCATTTTGAGAGCAAAGTTTTGACACTTCCAGATAGTGTCAGAGCTTGCCATTCAGCCCCAACCCACACATACCTATTGGACCATTACTATGTAGGGTTGCCACCTGTCTGAGATTCACCCAGATAGTCTGGGTTTTAGCCCATCTGAAACCCGGGTCCATAATAAGGGAGTGCTCAGAGCTCTGGGTCGTCCCAGGCAGTAGTATGGTGCTTGATAACTCACACAAACCCCTAATAAAACTTCAGGGGGCACTGTGCTGGCCTGTGTGTGTGAGGCCTCCTTGCCCCACTCTTCCCCCTCAGTCCCAACTGTGTGTCAGCCCCATTAACCCGTCTATACCCGGGCTGGACTCGCTGCCTATGTTGACCCAGCTCTCTCCTGCATCAGGGCACATATGAGCGAGATCGCTGACAGTCCACGATAGCACTGCTCGTACTCATCAGGAGGCCGAGCTACAACATGATGAGTGAGGGCTCACACTAGGTCTCAGCTATTGTGTGTGTGTGTGGGGGGGGGGGGGGGAGAATGACATGGGATGGAGGTGCTTGTGGAAGGCAGCTTAACCAGCAGGCTTGACTGTGCCTGAAAGCAGCACCTGTGTAATGTGTGAGCTGTGTACAAAGAGGGCTGCCTGACATATTGATATATCTATCACAGGGCTGGTCTTCTGGTGTCATCAGCATATGGAAGGACTCTATCCAGACCTGGGGGACAGACTGACCTGGAGGGGGGTGGGTCAAATCAGAGAGCAAAACAGACCTGGGGCGGTCATACTGGAATGACCTGGGGGGGGGGGGGCGTCATACTGGGGGGGGCAGAATGACCTGTGGGGGGGGGGGTCATACTGGGGGGCAGAATGATCTGGGGGGGGGTCATACTGGGGGGGCAGAATGACCTGGGGGGGCATACTGGTGGGGCAGAATGAATAGGAGGGGTCATACTGGAGGGCAGAATGACCAGGAGGGTCATACTGGAGGGCAGCATGACCGAGGGGGGTCATACTGGGGGGCAGAATGACTAGGGGGGTCATACTGGGGGGGTCATACTGGGGGGGCAGAATGACCGGGGGGTCATACTGGGAGGAAAAATGACCAGGGGGTCATACTGGGGGGCAGAATGACCAGGAGGGTCATAATGGGGGTGCAGAATGACCAGGGGGGTCATAATGGGGGTGCAGAATGACCGAGGGGGTCAAAATGTTCATTGTCTCCACAGTTGCTGTTTGCTAGCAGTCTTCGGCTATAATAATGAAGTTCTTTATTAAGGTTGGCTCAGACAAAGTGTTAACTCTCTGACTATTTTCAGTGTTTTCAAAATCATGTGTAATATTTTTTTTTTTTTTTTTAAATGATTGTCCTAAGGTTTATATATACACAGGTCTGTGAGATACTTACGTGTTGTGTTGCACAGCAATCTAAGCATATTTTATGGGTACGTGAACACTTTTGTTTTATTTGTTTAACCATGGCCCTTTATGCCACTCCCATTGGTAACACAATTTGGCCACACCCACTGTCCGGTGTGCCATGCTATGCATGCTGCATTTCTACTCTCTTTAGGGCGCCCAAAGGTGTCCCAGGCCTTTTACAATCCTATAGCATATACTAAAAGAAAATGCGCTGCTAAAGTGTTTGGCTTAAAGAAAAGTTTGGCAACCCTATAAGTATTATAGGCTGCCTCAGTAACCAATAGAAATGTGCATGAAGGTCCAGAAAAGCTTTAGGCTATTCCAAAGCGGTATGTGTCAGAACAGCCCTCCATTTATCTCTAACAGGAGGGTTTAAAAGGCTGCTGCAGTCTCTAGGTGCCTGTACTTTAAACCTACAACAGGTATGCCCGCCTCCCCACACATATTCAGTATCTCACAAAAGTGAGTACACCCCTCACATTTTTGTAAATATATTATATCTTTTCATGTGACAACAAGAAATTACACTTTGCTGGTACAAAACATTGAATCCATGCTTGCCCACGTACAGTATATATGTACTGCACACATTTTACTAGCACCAATAAAAAATGTATATATTGCCAAAAAGCATGTTCAAGCACAGAATGAAATCTCTAAATCACAATATTGAGCATTATTGTAAATCCACTACAAAATATACAGCTCTATCAGTGTTCAAGGTCATGCACCATTCATCCAAGAAGCACATTCGGCTCAAATCACTAAACTTGACACAAGCATAATGCACTCTATTTTGAGCCATGTGACTGTAATAAATGTCATAAAAGTCAACTGAAGATAACTGTCACATATTTTGAAAATAAGTATCCTTACCCTGGTGTGCTACCATTGTGAATGGATTTCATAATATGGTACATTTTTCATAGGAGTTCAAATGCTGGTCATATATTACCTGTGCCAGAGTATATCCTCCTGAATCGGCTGGCAAGTGAGCTGACCTTTTAGATATGCATTGGAATCATCAATAAATGATGAAATTATCTTAAGAATACTTCTTGCTTCAGTCATGGAATCTTGGCTGTACTCTACAGCTAAATATGTTAAACAATAAAACAAACATTTAATAATTTTCTGGCAATATAAAACTTATCAGATATCCCTGTTACACATCAGCTATCAGGTTTATTAAAAAAGGCCAACAGCATTATCCAAGTTTCCAATTTTTTTAAAGGATCTCAGTCTTTTTATTTTTTTTTTTTTTATGTACACCAGCCATTAAAGAAATACCAAGTTCTGGCATTGCCTACCTCCTGAAAATGGTAGCAGTCTGTCTGCAATCTGGCCCAGAAAAAAAAAAAAAAATCTGAGAAAAAAGTTTTTATACCTCATCTTTATGCCTATTGTAGGCTAGTGACTCAGAGGCATCTATGTAATAGTCAGGTAAATTTTCTCTTTCAGCAATGACTATCCATATAATTCTCCCATGGCTAGCATCCCGTTAACACATAATATGGCACAATTCCCCAATTCCAAGATCTACCCTATCAGAGAATTTTATAGACTTGAAAACAGAGTTACCATGATTGCAAGGCAAAATGTTTTATTAAGTAGAAGAAACAAGGGTTAGAACCATTCTCAGGTTTATACTGACAACAAAAAACTATTTACATCACTTTTATAGGTCTATACTGGTATCTTTGTCCCCAAAGCAGACACCCCTTAATATAGAAATTAGATGTTTTTTTACTGGATTGTGCAGCTAACCCCTGTGACTGTGGGTAGCTGCAGACACCACTGAACAGTCATTTTGTAAGGAAACACTGAGTTAAAGATTTTTAGCTTATCACTACACTCACCTCAAAGACAGAAGTATTAGGTCAGGTTCATACATGAGAATTGGATGCAGGTTTCCCTGCATCCAATTAGCGTGTCAGGAGAGTGTGACCGGCTCTCAATGGAGTCGGTTCACACAGCTCCAGGGTGACCGCACTCCACATTTTAAAAGGGTCCTGTGCGCCTTTTGGTTCCGATTAAGGTGTGAATTTAAGCAAAACAATCGGAACTGATTCGCGCCTGAATCCGTGAACAGGGAAGCACCAAATCCCATGCTGTGAGCTGCAGCCTCAGCATATGTGAACAGAGTCTTAAAAGGCAATTATACCCAAATGACATACCTTTTATAAACCAGTCTATGTAAATGTGACTTCCATGACATTTATGAAAAAAACAAACAAACAAAAAAAAAAACACATGTAATAAAATGATCAGCACAATAGATATTTGACACCAAAATGATATCCATCAATGCAATTTATCACTTTTACTGGATAATGGAAATTGGAGGCACTGAACGTTACACCAGGTAATCCTGCAAGTAATAGCATTTCCTGTTGCAGACTGACAATGCTAAACCACTGCCTCACAATTAGCAATGTTGTCAGCCTGTCGTCAAACTCCTGCAGTTGGTCATTGGGCTTCATATCGAATAGGCTTGACAGGCAACCCAACAACCAACTAAAGAAGGTTGTATGGCTGGCTGACAGTGCTTCTGCGAATTGTGAGCTTAGCATTGTCAACCTGCATCAGTAAATGCTTGAAGTGTGGTTACTTGCAGGAATAATCTGTAAGAAACTTCAAAACATTTCCAAAAATGATTTGTGTAAAGTGTATGTAAAACCTAACAATATACTTCTATTTGCTCCCTTTTGGTCTGTTAAATATACAATTGAAAGTGTTATGGTATATCTGTTGAATAAGCACAAAAATTGTATTTTTGGTGTACCTGCAATACAGGACACAAAACCGTTAATCTTGACCACTTGATCTGCTTTTTCCTGAGCTGCTCTGCTTTTCGTCCCTCCTTGATGAAGAACGTATGCCACAGCACAAGGTATTTACCATCTTCCCCAGTACTTTCATAAATGTCCAAATTGAGTGACTTTCGAACGACCTCAGGGATTCCATCTGGGCTCAAAAAGACAGGCATTCCTCCTGTGGAAGCCATACCTTCTCCTGAACCACAGAGGATTGAGGATTCAGCCTAGGTTCTCCAGGCCCTGAGTTAGAACCAAAGCCAACTTCTAAAGTTTTAGTCCTCTGAACCTCTGTAGGATTTGTACCTTCTGCTGGACATTTGTGGTCAGTTTCTGAGCCTATTGCTCTCTAAAGTCTGGTACACACTAGGAGTTTTTTTCCATTCAACCTAGTGGGTTGAACGAAAAGAAACGGTCAGCTCCAGTCAAAGCCACTGTACAAACGATCCAATGTTAGTACAGTGATCTCCCCTACAGAGCTGTTGCGTTCAGACAGGGCACGGGCGTCCCCCCCTCCACCAAAACACTCCGATCAGTGGTGATTGGGAATCGGTGGGCTGCTCATTTTCCAGCATGCTCGTCTGACAAAAGCCAGCTAAATGGCCGGCTTCTGTTGGATTGGCTGGCATACAAATGGGCCAAATGTCGCCTGGTTTCTGATGTCACCCAGTCATATAGGGCTTTAGAATAAGGTCATCCAGGTATCCCACAATGGGGTTTTCCCAAAGTTCTCAAAATACCTAGAACCAGAGCCAACACCTTGGTAAACACACTGGAGCCTTAGCCAGGTATACTATGAAATGTAGAAACCAGTGGTGATGCTGTAAAACTGAGATATGCAGACAGGCATCCTTGATGGCCACTAACACTAGGCAGTCTCCCTGATAAAGTGAAGCAATTACTGACTGGGAGCACTCCAGACAGAATTTCTGTGCTTTCAGGAACAAGAGACCCAGAGGGCCTAGAATGGGCCAAAAGTCTCCATTTGGCTTGAGAATTGTAAACAAGTTGGAATAAAAGCCTTTCCTCTGTTGACTATGGTGCGATGACACCTTGGGACACCTACGTGGCCACAAAGTAAACTGCTTGTTTAAGTGAATCTAAAGATACTTTCAAGCATATAAAACATGGTGGGGGAAAGCAGATAAACTCCAGCTTGTAGCCTCTAAACACTACACTGCAAACCTACTTGTCTGTAACTTCCCTGGTTTAGACAGCCACAAAGACCCACAGACATTTTCCCCTCCACTCACGCAAGTTGGTGCCCCTTCACTGATAGGAGAATTTGCCTCCAAAACCAAAAGGACTTAGGGGTCCAGTTATTTTTACGGAACTGGGACATGAGCTTTTGCTTAGAGACCCAAGTTGGTTGTTTATGAAAGGACCGTTTCTTGGACTTTGAAGGTGTCACTTGTTTCCAGCTTTTCACTCATCTTTTTTTTAAGGGGTAAGCGTATGCTTTTGCTTGAAGTCACCTCCTGAATATAGGCATTCAAGGATGTTCCAAACAAGCATTTGCCCTCAAAGGGCAACCAACCACTCAACTGAATTCTTCCAGAGAAGTTCCACCAACCAACATTTGAGCCATAGGACCCTTCTTATGTAGGCCAACATAGTGCCCACCCATGAAACCTGCTTTATGGAGTTTTCCAAGGTATCCACAAAGCAATTCATAAATCTTAGGGTTCTTGAAAAGTCTTACAGAAGCTGCCAAATGACAGGGTCCTCCTGATCTGATTTCTTGGACTGAGAACATGCTTCGCTCAAACTTCAAGGGCTTGACAAACTCCCACTACAGCCACAGCAGGCTGCAGAGCTGCTCCCACCAGAGAGAAGGATGCCTTAAAGAGGGCCCCTAATCACCTAACAGGGACCTCATCCAGTGGGACCATCAGGATCCTAGCCATAGGGTGTAGAGTTTTAGATAAGAAATACCCAGGTTAACTGCCAGAGAATACAATTTTTTGTACAATCCTTTCTCCATGGGGTACTGGAGAGCAGATTGCTTTGGTGGCGAAAGCATCTTCTATGCCAGGACCCAAATCCAGTGACTTTTGGGGAAGAAAATTCTGGTAGTGGTAACTTATAGTTAGTGCATATCACATCCGCTAGGAAGCCCACTATGGTCTCCTGTGTCTGAGGCAGACCTGGACCCTAAGATTTCTCCTGTGAAGACTCATCCACTGAGAATTTTTGATCCTCAAACTTCCAATTTTCCTCATTTAGAGGAATTTCCTCTGACACCATATCCACCCTAAATAAAAGAGGAGGGAAAGGAGAGTGCCCACTTTTGCATTCCAGGTGTTCCAGAAAATGCAGTTAGAACCCTTGAGAGCTGGCCCTGCAATGCAGATAGGACTTCCAGGTATTCCTCCCTTAACACAAGGGAAGTGGAGTACTGTTCTCCTGAGACAGTTAAGTTATTAGATAAAGGCAGGGATTGGGATCTAGTCTAACTCTTTGGGGAACCATTTGCAGGTTGAACCTTGCCAGGGGGACCTCTCTACCTGAAAATGATTTTTTCAGGTAGGCTCATCACATTGTCCTTCTCTTCACCTCCCTGCCTGTGCGAGGGCAGTGCTTACTGAGGATTAATATGGCCTATGTGTCCCAGAGGGAAATGGCCACTTAGCCGAAAAGAGTGTTGACCTAAGCCAGAACACCTTACGTGGCAGTCATTTGCTGTGCCCATATAGGTAATATAAAAGGCAGGATGGTGCTGAAGAAAGGTCTGTTTTCTTTGTAATCTATCAGAAATAAAGTAGGCAGGCTTGACACCAAGTGCTTAGGAATTCAAAGCTGTGTTGCTCTGCCAAATTGAAAGGCAGGAGCACAATATATTTCTGGCACATCAACATTTTTCTGTACTTGCAGTGTGCTTAAAAGGGATAAAGCGTAGGGAAGTGTGCATGTATTGCAGAGAAATTATGAATCGCATCAACACCATTACCTGATTTATATTTAGATCGTAAGCAAAACATTCGGAACTCTTCTGCTGAATAAGTCTTTAGGTAATCCTGAAAAGTAAACAGAAGATTTTGCAATCATTTTGTTCTTGAAGGAAAACTCCAGCTTTAAAGAATCTATAGCTTTTAAAGGCAAAACATGCTATATCTCTAATTGTAACCTTTTAACAATTGTATATCTTTGAAGTTGGGAGGGCTGCTTATAAGACTTCCTAAACCACAGACCCATAAGAAACGTTTGTCAGTGTCTGTCCTGCTTTAGGATAACTGGGAGTCGGGGGAGGAATGCTGTGTCTGTACCCTCCCCTTCACCTTTATATTAGCAAGATTGATGCATGAAACACAAGAAGCAAAGTCCCCATCCTTTAAGTATTTCATGATTTCCAACTCAGGCATTATATAGAATGTCTTATATCAGCCCTCTTTCTTTACTTCGAACATAATAGTCACTATGTTCCACCCTTGGGATTGATATCTTCAATACCTGCTCTTTCCCAAAATCCCAACAACAAAGCTCCAAGCAAATATTTACTACTGCGTGTTAATACTCTATCATTGAGTTTTACAGTCATGTAGTAGTGAACAAGCTCTGCAGTCAGGTTAAGACGTACATAATCCATAGATATTGTCAAGCCTCCCCCACTACCGCTCCTAGTAAAGCTTTAAACTCCCACTCCCTGAATCAAGCCTCTCTCCCTTTACCCAATGACCTTAAACCATACTGTAAAGAAGGACTAAAAGGAAGATTGTAATCTCACAGATTAGAAATCTGCAATGCATAATCACTTCTAAAGAAGATTTTGGGTGAAAGCTTGGTAATCATTCTAATAAGATTAGTTTCACAAATTTTCACCTAAAAAAATTGAAGTTCTCTCCAAGCAATCGTAAAAAAAACAAAATAGGATTGTTGATCAATTATTCTTCTTTTCTTTCAAGCCTGTAGATGAAAAGTAATTGCGAACACTTTTTGTGTAACTGTTACTTGACTTCTATTCTCTTGTGTAGCAGCTTTCATAAAAACTAAAATCGAAAGAAAGCAACCAATTTGTTTCAGTAGCATGACTGAGCAGCTATAGTAGTAAACTTAAAGGGGTTGTAAGGGCAGTGCTCACAATCACTGGCAGCCCCTCTGCTAGGATAACATGTACTATACAGTGTATGTCATTTTTTTAAATTCTTCTTCTAAATACTTTATTTCTTCTCGCCGATCAGCGGTCACGTGACCGCCCGTCGATCTTTTCCTTCGATTTATGTACTACAGAGGGAGGGGCCGAGATCTCCTCTGACAATTGCGGGGCGGTCATGTGACCACTGATCAGCGAGGAGAAAATGGGATTTTTGACTTACCGTAAAATCCATTTCTCTGACGTTCATTGACAGACACAGCTCCTGATATTCATAACCATTGGGTTATACTGCCCCCTACAGAAGTAGGACACTAGGCAGAAAATAATTCTGGCTACACCCACGGGCAGTTCCAGGGGGTATTTATACTCCCTCGCTCTGCTATAGTCACTCAGTTTTGTTACAAGCAGTGTCAGGAGAATTAGAACTCCACAGAGGGGTGGGTACTGTGTCCGCCAATGAACATCAGCGAAATGGATTTTACGGCAAGTCAAAAATCCCTATTTCTCTTTCTTTCATTGATGGACACAGCTCCTGATATTCATACCCATTGGGACGTCCCAAAGCCTTTTTAAACATGAGAGGTGGGAACAACAAAAAAATTCCCAAGGCTAAACATTAGCCAACCAGGCAAGTGGAGCTCAACCGAACAACTGGAGCCCACCTGAAAAAACCGAATTTTTGTAAAATCTTACCTGTAAAATTCCTTTCTCTGAGTCCTCCGACAGTCGCCGCCTCTTCATATTCGTCACAATGGGGTATTAGACTTTGCTCCGAAGGAGTAGCTAGGCAACAGAATATGTTAACATTAAAGCTTTTAACATATCCCACCCTCAAGGGGTGGTCCCCTCAGTCAATACCCTCCTACTTCCTGCAACCATATCTCAGTTTCAGTGGAATAGCAGTAGAGTATATAACCAAAACCCCAAAAGAGGGGCGGGGGCGGCGACTATCGGAGGACTCAGAGAAAGGAATTTTACAGGCAAGATTTTACAAAAATTCCGTTTTCTCTTACGTCCTCCGACAGTCGCCGCCTCTTCATATTCGTCACAATGGGGACGTCCCAAAGCAGTGCAAACATGAGGGGTGGGAAACGCATCCGCGCCGTAAGGCAACGCAGTCTCCGCATCAAACAAAGGAACCTTACCAAAGGAAGGAAACCAGCTGGGCAAAAGGAAAAAACTTGCTCAACAGGAGCAACAACCCAGGAAAAACAAATAACCAGGGGATAAAAGACATATCCCAACAGCCAGGGATCCCAACAGGTGATCCTAGGGAACAGCCGCAATAAGAACCTTGCGGCCAAAGGAAGCATCCGCCGATGCCTGAACATCTACCTTGTAGAATTTTGTGAAAGTGTGTACGGTCGACCAGGTCGCTGCCTTACACACCTGGGCTACAGAAGCCCCATGACGACAGGCCCAAGACATACTCAGAGATCTAGTAGAGTGCGCCTTCACAGGCACAGGGGAACCTTCCCCTGCAAAGCATAGACCTGTTCAATGGTCTGCCTGATCCATTTGGCGATGGTAGAGGCCGACGCCGCCATGCCCTTCCGAGGACCCTCTGGAAGAACAAACAAGGAATCCGTCTTTCGAAAAGACTCAGTCGATTTAAGGTAAACCCTTATCGCCCGAACAACATCCAAAGAATGTAGTCTCACCTCTTTCGGATGTTTAGGCTTCGCGCACAGCGAAGGCAAGACAATATCCTCATTGAGATGGAATTCCGAAACTCGCTTCGGAAGAAAAGAAGAAGGATTAGGTCGCAAGACCACCTTATCCAAGTGAATAACCAGATACGGAGACTTGCAGGACAAAGCCGCCAGCTCCGACACTCTGCGAGCCGAAGTGATCGCAACCAAAAAGGCGACCTTTTTGGACAACATAGACAACGAGATCTCCCTGATCTGTTCAAAAGGAGCACGTTGTAACACAGATAGAATTCAAGTCCCAAGGGGGCAGAGGATCCCTCCTAAGAGGAACCAGATGCCGCACTCCCTGAACAAAAGTGCCAACCAAGGAGTTGGAAGCCACGGGACGTTGAAAAAGAACGGCCAGCGCAGACACCTGACCCTTTATCGTAGCCAGCGCCAAACGCTGATCGACACCTGTTTGAAGGAAGGACAACACTCGGGAAACCGAGTACGTGCGGGGTGAAAACCCCCTGGACTCACACCAGGCAAAATAGGCCTTCCAAGTACGGTAGTAAACCTTCCCCGAGGAAGACTTCCTCGCGTTGATCAAGGTATGAACGACCTCAGGGGAGAGACCCCTCTCCTTCAGGACCTCGGTCTCAACAGCCAGGCCGTCAAAGCCAGCGACTGTAAAGCAGGATGGTATATCGGCCCTTGAGACAGGAGATCGTCTCGAAGAGGCAGACGCCACGGGGCGTCGACCGCCAGATTCACGAGGTCTGCGTACCAGGACCGGCGTGACCAATCCGGCGCCACAAGAATCACCGTGCTGCGTTCCGAGTGTAACCTGCGAAGGAACCTGGACAGCAACTGAAGCGGTGGAAACGCGTACATCAGCTTGTACTGATGCCACGGGGCCACTAACGCGTCCGACGCGTCTGCCCGAGGGTCGCGCGTCCTTGCCACGAACCTTCTCACCTTGTTGTTGAGACGAGACGCGAACAGGTCCACATCTGGAAGACCCCACTTCGCGCACAACATCTGGAAGACAGCCGGGTGGAGAGACCATTCCCCCTGATCCAGGGTCTGGCGACTCAGATAGTCCGCCTGCCAGTTCTCCACCCCGGAATGTGAACCGCCGTTATCGCCGGGACATGAGTCTCGGCCCAGGACAGAATGTCGGCCACTTCTCGGGCCGCTCGGGCACTCCTGATGCCCCCTTGGTGGTTGATGTAGGCCACCGCCGTGGCATTGTCCGTCTGCACCCGAACCGGGCAGCCCTGCAGCCGGTCCGTCCAACGATGAAGACAGAGATTTATCGCACGCAATTCCAGAATGTTGATCGGAAGGGAGGACTCCCCCTCCGACCAAGTTCCCTGGGCGGACAGAACGCCCAGAACACCACCCCAGCCCGACAGGCTGGCATCCGTGGTGATCACCGTCCACGAGATAGGACGAAAAGACTTGCCCCCCGACACCATCGGGGACTGGAGCCACCACAGAAGGTCCCTTCTGGTGCGATGGCCCAACGAGATTTGAAGATCCAGAGATTGAGGTCGCCCGTCCCACCCGGACAGGATCTCCGCTTGGAGACCCCGCGTGTGAAACTGGGCGAAGGGAATCGCCTCGAAGGCCGAGACCATCAATCCCAGACATCTCATGCACGTCCGCAGAGACGAGTGCGGAAAGTCCCTGAGGGACCTGACTTCCACCTGAAGAGTTCCGAGTTTGTCTTCCGGCAGGAAGACCTTCGCCTGAACCGAGTCCAGGATCATTCCCAGGTAGGGAAGACGAACCGACGGACTCAGTGTCGACTTTGGAAAATTTATCATCCAACCAAACTCCTGCAGAGTTTGCAGCGTGACAGACAGGTCCTTCTCCAGACCCTGGCTGGTCGCAGACCGAACCAGAATGTCGTCCAGATACCCCAGGACAGGGATGCCCTGGGCTCTCAATAATGCCAGAACCGGTGCAAGCACCTTGGTGAAAACCCGCGGAGCCGAGGCGAGACCAAAAGGTAACGCCACGAACTGGTAGTGATCCTCCGCAATGGCGAATCCAAGGTACCTCTGGTGACCCTCGAAAATGGGGATGTGAAGATACGCATCCTTCAAATCGATGGAGGCCATGAATTCCCCTGGAACCAGGGCAGCCACCACCGACCGCAGGGATTCCATGCGGAACTTGCGAACCCGCACAGAGCGGTTTAGAGCCTTCAAGTCCAGAATTGGACGAACCTTGCCCTCCTTCCTGGGCACGGTGAACAGATTGGAATAAAACCCCCGAAATCTGTCCCGATGAGGCACCGGAACCACCACTCCCTGAGCCCTCAGGTCTCGCACCGCCAGGTGCAGGTCCCGTAAACGCTCTGGAGACAGTTGAAGATTTGAGGGAAAAAATATGCTCTCCGGCCGAGAGAGAAACTCGATCTTGTAACCAGATCGAACGATCTCCTGAACCCACCTGTCCCGCACACGGGCCAACCAGGGTTGAAGAAAACCGAGCAAGCGTCCCCCCACCCCAAAACTGGGTGAGGGCGCCCCTTCAGGCCGCACTGTTATGGGCAGCGGGTCCGGACTGACCGGACTTCTGTTTACCAGACCAGGGCTTCTTTTGAGAGCCTTGTCCCTTGAACGGTTTGCCCTTGTAGTGCGACCGAAAGGCACGAAAGGACCCCTGAGGGGGCCGAAAATTAGCATGCTTCTTCCCAGAAGCCCCCTTAGCCTTGGGGAAATGGGGCAAGAGAGTGCTCTTACCCCCGGTTATCCCCTTAATCAACACATCCAAGGACTCCCCAAAAAAGGCGAGACCCATCATAAGGCAGATTGGCTAAGGTCTTACGCGAAGATTGGTCCACCGACCAACACTTCAACCAAACCAGGCGGCGAGACAACACCGCCACGCTGTGTACACGTGCAGCCAACGGGACTAAGTCCAAGTCCGCATCACACAGATACATGACACCCTGGTGAATTTGATCCACCATATCCAGGGTCGCCGGCGAGGCCGAATCGGCCACTAGGACGCGCCTAAGCATCTGCGTCCAACTTGCGACAGCCTGGGCCGCCATGAGAGAGGCAAACAGAGCTTTAAGCATAGAACCCGTAACAGAATAAGTATGACGGGCAAGAGACTCCATTCTTCTATCCGTGGCATCACGGAACACCGGGGAATCCTCTGCAGGAATCGCAGTGGATTTGTTCAAAACCGCAATTGCGTGATCCACCGGGGGTGGTACACACCACCGTTCATCAGTGGAAGGCGAAAAAGGATAACGCAGCTTGAACCTACTTGGCACAGCAAAAGGTTTGCGTAAATTGCGCCACTGTTCCTTAACAGCGCGCTGAAAATCATCATTGCAGGGAAAAACCTGCGGCGTCCTGCGTTTTCTCTGCGTCCCATAAGCCGCCAAGGCAGCGGGGGGACACACTTCATCCTGCAAACGCAGCGTTTGTTTTATGGAAGCAATCAAGTCATCCATGATTGCAAGCTCTTCAGGCGAGCCAGGGGGAGAATTATCAACCCCCTCAACCTCAGCCTCCACCTCGGACCCCACTAGATCCAGGGAGGAGCGGGACCCCGATAAGGAGACCCCCGCCATAACAGCCCCATCACCTTCACCCTCAGAATCAGAGCAAATAGAAACTCTGGGTCTTTTAGTAGATTGAGCAGCCACCAGCATCTGCACCTGAGCAGCAAGGCCGGCCACAATAGTGGCCAAATCCCCCCCTGGGGGGGAAACAGCGGTCCCCTGGCTTTCCACCAAGGTGGCAGGAAATTTGCCCTCCTGAGAATCCATTGCCCCAATATGATATGCCGGAGAATAAAGGGTTAACTGCCCCTTTAACAAGCGCGGCGAGCGCAGCCCACCGTACCACACACAAGCACAATGAGACCCCCACAGGGACAATAAACTGACACAGGCAATGGATAGCAAGAACAGAAGGATAAAACCTGAGGAGACCCTCGCCGCTGCTGCTGCCTCGATCGGTGTACCCAGGAGAAGAGGAAGTGATGAGACCAGGGCGCTCTATTAAAGCCTATGGGAGGCTACAAGAAAATGGCCGCCATGCATGTAGAACATGCGGCCGGAGCGAGTGCAGGCAAAATGGCGCCGTTTGTCGCCGAAACCGCCGCTCCTACAGTACAGTAATGCACATAACACCATCCATATATAAAAAACATGGCAGATCGCCGCAGCGATCGCTGTATTGTGCCCAAACATGCCACAAAACATGCCCCACAGCACACAGCTTCTCACACTGAACAAGGCTGACACAGACAGTGTCACACAGCTCCCCCCCCCCTTGCAGCCCGCAGCATGCAGCAGAGTGATAGGGAGACAAACAGTGTGAACAGAGGCAGGTTACACAGTCCCAGACTGACACCCCCCCAGACAGACAGGTCCCCACATAGATACACTTACCTCTCAATGGTGTGGGGGACCCGCACAGGCGAACAAGCCGCTGCACATGAGGCAGGGAGAGTCGCATACAAGACGCACAAAATGGGGGTTAAGAAACCGCACAGCGTCCAGTGAGGTAGCCACCTCACCAATCATCCCTGCACCGAACAGGGATGGGTCGTTCACTGTGCCAGGAGCGTTACCTGGCTGAACGCTCTATGGCAGGCTGGGAAGCCACCGATCCACGACCTGCGACCAGGGGGATCAGCCCGAGACCCAGCCCGCATGATCCTCTTCGTCAGAAGAAATAACTAATGCTGACAAAAAGAACAGCTAAGTAAAGAGAGAGAAAAAACAAAAAATCAAAAAAGAAGAAAGAGGCTGGGGCACAAAGCCCCAGCACAGAGAGAACCAGCTACTCCTGACAAGCTAGACATTGAAACTGAGATATGGTTGCAGGAAGTAGGAGGGTATTGACTGAGGGGACCACCCCTTGAGGGTGGGATATGTTAAAAGCTTTAATGTTAACATATTCTGTTGCCTAGCTACTCCTTCGGAGCAAAGTCTAATACCCCATTGTGACGAATATGAAGAGGCGGCGACTGTCGGAGGACGTAAGAGAAAACAACACACCTCACAGAGGAACAGATCCTCCTAAACAGCAGCCTGCAAAACCTTCTGGCCAAAAGAAGTATCCTCAGATGCCAACACATCCACTTTAAAAAAACTTTGTAAAAGTGTGCACCTGCGCCACTGACGCATGAGAGAAAACCCAGGAGGCACTAAAAACGCCCTAGTGGAGTACGCCTTGACAGGGAAAGAAGGGCCTGAACCACTGTCTGTCTGATCCATCTGGAAATGGTTGCAGAGGAAGTGGACAACCCTTTTCAAGGTCCATCCGTGTGCACAAATTGAGAGTCTGACTTCCTGAAAGATTCCATAGCTGCCAGGAACACCCTAATTGCCCGGAACACATCCAAGGCATGCAAGGCAATTTCCTTCGGATGTTTAGGCCTGGGCACAGGAAAGGCAACACAAGGTCTTCATTTAAATGAAAATCAGACACAACCTTTGGAAGGAACGACGGACAGGTGCGAATACCACCTTATCCCTGTGAATCACCAGGTAAGGTGAACGACAGGATAACTCCCTCAGTTCAGACACCCTGCGCGCAGATGTGATAGACACTAAAAAGGCCACCTTCTGGGACAGCATAAACAGGGGAATCTCCCGAATATTTTCAAAGGGAGGCTTCTGTAGAGCTGAAAGCACCAAATTAAGATCCCAAGGTGGCAAGCAGAGCCCGCACTTAAGGAACCAAATGTCAGACGCCCTGAAGAAAGGTACGCACCAGGGAGTGTGTGGCCAAAGGTCGATGGAAGGGGACCGCCAAAGCCGACACCTGGCCTTGATGGTACTCAAGGCTAATTTCTGTTCAATCCCCCGTTGAAGGAAGGTCAAGATCTGAGCCACCGAGGAGCGAGGAAGAACCCCGAGAGATGCACACCACACAATGTACGTCTTCCACGTACTATGGTAGATCTTCCTAGAGGTAGATTTCCTAGCTTTCAACAGTGTAGGAATCACTGACTCAGATAAACTCCTATCCTTCAGCACCTGGCGTTCAACAGCCAAGCCGTCAAAGCCAGCGACTGTAACGCAGGATGGCAAATCGGCCCTTGGGACAGCAGATCCTCCCTGAGAGGAAGCTGCGAAGGAACGTCGGCGACCAGCCGCACCAGATTGGCATACTAAGCCCGGCGAAGCCAGCCCAGAGCCACTAAGATGACCAGAATCCCTTCTGCCTCGATCCTGCATAGAAGTCTTGGCAGAAGCTTGAGAGAAGGGAAGGCGTAAATCAGATGATACTGACCCAATGGGGCCACCAGCACGTCTGTGGCATCCGCCAGAGGATTCCTAGAAAGAGCTACAAACCTCTGCACCTTTCTTCCGAGCTGAGACGCCAAAAGATCCACCTTGGGGGTGCCCCACCAGAGACACAGCTTATCACATCCCTGCCTGCAACCTGGATGCTCTCCTCTGTGGACCACTGCATTACTAAAACCACAGGTAATCTTTTGTTTACCCTTTGCTCAGCAGAATGTATTTTGGGGTGTAATTGGTATGTACATGCTGTGTTAGAAATATGAAGGGTCTTCAAAAATGCAATAGGTTGTCAGGAAATTAGATGTATAATTTATGCTCCTAGAATGTCTGAAGGTGACTACTTGGATGTTGGGCCTCTGTATGCGTCCAGGCTGTGAAAAAGTCTCACATATGTGGTATCGCCATGCTCAGGAGGAGTAGCAGAAAGTATTTTGGGGTGTCATTTTTGGTATGTACATGCTGTGTCTTAGAAATATCTTAAAAATTGACATTTTCTTTCCACATTTTCTGAAAACTTGTGGAAAAAATATTAAAAAAAAAAAAAAAAAAAGACATTATTCAAAAAACTCATCATAGAATATATGTTGGCATGTTAGCTTTCCAAAATGGGGTCATTTTAATGGTGTTTCCATTGTCCTGGTGCTCCAGGGCTTTCAAATGTGTGATAGGTAGGAATTGAATTAGATGTGTAATTTATGCTCCTAGAACACCTGGAGGTGCTACTTGAACGTTGGGCCTCTGTATGTGGCAAGGCTGTGAAAAAGTCTCACACATGTGGTATCGCCATAGTCAGGAGGAGCAGCAGAATGTATTTTGGGGTGTAACTGCAAGTATGCTTATGCTGTGAGAAATAACTTAATATGATAATTTTGTGCCAAAAAAATAAAATATATATATACGGAAAGTATTCAGACCCCCTTAAATTTTTCACTCTTTGTTATATTGCAGCCATTTGCTAAAATCATTTAGGTTCATTCTTCTTCCTCATGAATGTACACATAGCACCCCATACTGACAGAAAAACACAGAATTGTTGACATTGTTGCAGATTTATTAAAAAAGAAAAACTGAAATATCACATGGTCCTAAGTATTCAGATCCTTTGCTCAGTATTTAGTAGAAGCCCCCTTTTGATCTAATACAGCCAGGAGTCTTTTTGGGAAAGTCTTTCACACCTGGATTTGGGGATCCTCTGCCATTCCTCCTTGCAGATCCTCTCCAGTTCTGTCAGGTTGGATGGTAAACGTTGGTGGACAGCCATTTTTAGGTCTCTCCAGAGATGCTTAATTGGGTTTAAGTCAGGGCTCTGGCTGGGCCATTCAAGAACAGTCACGGAGTTGTTTTGAAGCCACTCCTTCGTTATTTTAGCTGTGTGCTTAGGGTCATTGTCTTGTTGAAAGATAAACCTTCAGCCCAGTCTGAGGTCCAGAGCACTCTGGAGAAGGTTTTTGTCCAGGATATCCCTGAACTTGGCCGCATTCATCTTTCCCTCGATTGCAACCAGTCGTCCTGTCCCTGCAGCTGAAAAACACCCCCACAGCATGATGCTGCCACCACCATGCTTCACTGTTGGGACTGTATTGGACAGGTGATGAGCAGTGCCTGGTTTTCTCCACACATACCGCTTAGAATTAAGGCCAAAAAGTTCTATTTTGGTCTCATCAGACCAGAGAATCTTATTTCTCACCATCTTGGAGTCCTTCAGGTGTTTTTTAGCAAACTCCATGCAGGCTTTCATGTGTCTTACACTGAGGAGAGGCTTCCGTCGGGCCACTCTGCCATAAAGCCCCGACTGGTGGAGGGCTGCAGTGATGGTTGACTTTCTACAACTTTCTCCCATCTCCTGACTGCATCTCTGGAGCTCAGCCACAGTGATCTTTGGGTTCTTCTTTACCTCTCTCACCAAGGCTCTTCTCCCCCGATAGCTCAGTTTGGCCGGACGGCCAGCTCTAGGAAGGGTTCTGGTCGTCCCAAACGTCTTCCATTTGAGGATTATGGAGGCCACTGTGCTCTTAGGAACCTTAAGTGCAGCAGAAATCTTTTTGTAACCTTGGCCAGATCTGTGCCTTGCCACAATTCTGTCTCTGAGCTCTTCAGGCAGTTCCTTTGACCTCATGATTCTCATTTGCTCTTACATGCATTGTGATCTGGAAGGTCTTATATAGACAGGTGTGTGGCTTTCCTAATCAAGTCCAATCAGTATAATCAAACACAGCTGGACTCAAATGAAGGTGTAGAACCATCTCAAGGATGATCAGAAGAAATGGAAAGCACCTGAGTTAAATATATGAGTGTCACAGCAAAGGGTCTGAATACTTAGGACCATGTGATATTTCAGTTTTTCTTTTTTAATAAATCTGCAACAATGTCAACAATTCTGTGTTTTTCTGTCAATATGGGGAGCTGTGTGTACATTCATGAGGAAGAAGAATGAACTTAAATAATTTTAGCAAATGGCTGCAATATAACAAAGAGTGAAAAATTTAAGGGGGTCTGAATACTTTTCGTACCCACTGCATATATATATATATATATATATATATATATATATATATATATATATATATATATATATATATATATATATATATATATTAGTTTATATTATATCATTTTGCCAATGAGTTATTTTTCTTCATAAATTTGGGCCAAAATGTATACTGTTACATATATTTGGTAAAAATACCTTAAATTAGTGTATATTATTTTGTCTGTGTGAAAGTTATAGAGTCTACAAGCTATGGTGCCAATCATTGACACTAACACTAAAAAGCCAGGACAGTACAAATACCCCCCAAATGACCCATTTTTGGAAAGTAGACAATCCATTTAGTAGGAGGCATGGTGAGTTTTTTTAAGTTGTAATTTTTTCCCACAATTCTTGGTTAAATTAAGAAAAAAGTTTTTTTTTCTCAAAATTTTCGCTCTTTTTTCACTTAGATTGCAAATAATTAAAAACCCTGTGGTGATTAAATACCACCGAAAGAAAGCTCTATTTGTGTGAAAAAAAATTATAAAAATTTTGTTTGGGTGTAGCATGACTAGTTGTCATTCAAAGTGTGAGAGCACTGAAAGCTGAAAATTGGTCTGGGCAGGAAGGGGGTATAAGTGCCCTGTATTGAAATGGTTAAACAGTGCACCTAGTGTCCTATTTGTGGCCTGCAGATCACATTTTTTAAGCATTTTAATAGCACCTCAAAGCAACTCAGAAACAACCCAAATTATTTAATAAACAATTTAGAACTACCTCAGAAGAAAGGAAAAACAGGTAAACAACTCAAAAGTATGCTGTGTTCAACTAGCTTCTGAATATGGTCATGTGCACAAGCCCCTAATAGATATATAAACTAATACGAAAATTTCATATGGGCTATACCATTATAACGCAATTTAAAAATGTATTTTTTATCCTTTTTAAAATCAAAGCTTTCAATAAAATATATTAGGGAGATCTTGCCATGAGGGTCCTTGTCACGTACATCCTTTGGTAGAGTAACAACACTCTGGCCCTATTTCATTACCTGCCAGTGGAGACCATAAGCAGCTGTGCAGAGACTTATTGTGCAAGCATGCCCTGCCACGATCACTATCAGGAATTGCAATTAGAAAAATGACATGCTGCCATCACTGTAGTACAATGCAAGTAGATAGGAAGCTGATGCAGATTATCGGCTCAGATGATGCACAAATATGAATTTAAAAAAATAAACAGTTTTTAAAACAATTTTTAAAAAACAGCTATTGCCTATGATACAAGGTGCTTTAACTAAAGGTCATCTGGTTAAGGTTTACATCTACTTTACCCATTTACAATTTGAGGCAATCGCCACTTACTGTTAAAATCTCTCAGGGGAAAACAAGCTAAAACTGTTCATGTAGCCCAGTCCTAGGGCTGGATTCACTATGTGTTACGTCAACATTATGTGCGTTGGTCCACTGTGGTGCCATTTATTTGTAATAGAACCATAAACGCACCTGTTTTGAAGCACACTACTATGAGATTTGGTATGCTATATTACTATTGTTCATTCTAGTGCACTGAATAGGCTGCTTTAATATAACACATGCTAAAGTGTATGTGTTAAAGCAACATACCAGATTGGGCAGGTGTAAATCCACAAAACATTTGCTACCGTATATAATTAAAACGCCAAAAAAAAAAAAAAAACAATCCTCCAGCTACCTGGCTTCTGGGATGTGCCCAAATGGAAATTTCATTGTTTCTTGTAAAAGCTGAAGAGCCTTTAACAGTCAAATGGACCATCTGAGCCTAAACTATGGACATAATTATTATTCTGAGGGTAGACTGGGATAGAAGCCAGCCTAGGGAGATAATGCTCTACAGGGGAAGGAAGAAACACAAAGCAATGATCAAGGATATACTTCAGTTAGTTGTGAACGTTTACAAATGACACACTTGTCCTGACAGAAGTTTGGCACATGAATCCATATAATGCATTTATACTGTATAAAGAGATTCTCACCTCAGTATACCTCTGAATTAAAACTAATTTAAATGCTAGACAAGGCAGCATGTTTTGTTCCCAGACTGATAACAGAAAAACAATGCACTCTCCTATGAATTATTTGTAGCTTACACACAGCGGATGTCATTCCTAAACACCACCAGCCAAGCCGTATGGGAAAGGCTTTAGTCATTAGCTGACAGTATGGGAATAAAGGAAGGAAGCACTAATACCAGTGGGCACAGGTATTACCTTCACTGTGATGTAGTTTTTCAAAGACTTTGACATTTTCTCCTCATTTCCTTTCAGATGTAAATGTCCTAAAAAGAAAAAGAAAAAAAAAATGTCCTCATTTTGTCATTTAAAATAAATCTGAAAGAAAAGACTTTACTTAAAACACAATTAAAATGTGATGACACACAGGGGCTGGAGTGTAAGTAAAGAAGGGAATAAAAGTACAAGCGGCGTGTGAAGTCACCTTCATAGTGCAAGGAAAGCAAAGAAATACAGCGATAGAAAAAAATGATTAAAGTGCAGAGCAGGGAACTGGGAATAAAAAGAAATCCACATGGACACAAGGCAAGCTTGAAGGAAAGCTAGAATATCCTCAGGTGTGTTTAAATATGCATTTATGAGTAATACACGATGGAAACAGTGTGGCGCTTATGAGGAAGTGGCCTATTAATCAACTAGAAAGCAGCGGCATCTTGGAAGCATGAGCAATGCCAGAAAATGGCTGACTGTTTATCAGAGATGACAGGAACAACTTAACCAGCTTTATTCTTTCACTAGAATGTAGTGACATCCTGGAAGTATGAGCAATGCCATAAAAGTTGATGCCTCTATTTAGCATAGATGACAAACAACCTTTAAGCATCTTTACTAATCCATTACAAAGGATTGACATCTTGGGATCATGTGAGAAATGAGGTAGAAGGTGCTGGATGTAGAATAATTTCACGTCAAGATTTAGTCCTTGGTAAGGCATACAAAGGCACTGGATGGCTCACAGACACCAAGAAGCCTCTAGGGGGAGCTTTGGGTGAAATCCAAGAGGAACAGGTGCCTCTTGGGCCAAATATTGAAATGCCATAAAGCATTTTTTCCATAATACAACATCAAAAAGGACAGTTAACCTACCTCAGGGGATACTAGAAACCTACAAATCAGCTGCTGGAGCCTGCCCTTGATACTGAGATTTTAAAGTTTATGATTTTTAACCAGTTCAAGCCTGGGACCATCCAGATTCCAGCTATCAATTTAATTCCCCGATGATTGAGCCCCATAAAACTCCTAAAACATGTACGCTTGCCCTTTTTACATTTGTTTTGATGTTTTTACTGTGCCTCTTGGATCATGGATGTATGAGCCCTTGTATCATGCCAGAAAATGGCTGCTTCTGTTCTAGATAAATTACAGGTACAACTTAACCAGCTATGATATTCTATTACAACACAGTGACAGATGACAGGGACGACTGAACTGCTGTCTTCAGAAATCCGTAGACTCCAAAAACAATAGGCAAGTACGCTATATCATACATGAATGGGGCAACTAAAAGGACTTTTTTTTTTAAATACTCAAAAGCGGTTAAAACAGACCTGCTGAGACTTGCCAAAAAATAACACCACTGACTAAATCAGTTACATTACAGTTAGAATAAGTACTTATTAAAATTCGCCATTTGCATAAGTACATTTTAAAAATGCATGGGTTTGTGGGAGGATGCAAAGGTTTAAAACTGGCAGGGACTGTTACCATGTTTGGGTTTACTTGTGGTATACTGCATATTTTTGCCACAGGCAAAGGCAAGGACAGTAAAACATTAACCAACTTTTATGCATAGACTGTTCAGATCACCTTGCTGCATTACAGTACACTCTTTTCCGCAATAATGCATGTTAGAAGGCCTAAAGAAATGAATGAATGTACATTTAGGACACTAAACTCTCTTTTCTCCAAACATCATCTATTACTTAATGGACCAGTAATCGATTTGGAGTCAAGAATACATTTTTTTTATAAAACCACAGTTTAATGTCACTATAAAAGCACATTAGCACAAACATTTGCCTTACTAACGTTCGTCTCTGCATGCACATAAAAGTGACATAGAGAACATGGTTGCACTAAAAAAGGAAAGGTCTACCCAAAGATGCAGTATAACGCAATGCAGCCATGGCAATGCTAAATATTCTTCTGTGTAAGGCTACTTTTAGCATAATGCTAAGCATCTGTGTATGTTTATACATGAATCATGATACTGCAGTCAATGCTAGAAAGTCTTCAGCCCTATTTTCAATGTCTTTACGTATAATATAAAAAAAGCTTTAGGAGTAATTGGCAGCTAAGCATAAAGGACTTTTGCCAGCTAATCTTATACTAATTGTAGTGGAATTCAGAGAATGGCTGCTGCAATGCCCTACTTCTTTACCTTATACAACCATGAATGGAATTATGCATCAAAGCTCCACCCTTATAATTATATAAAGGCAGTGGAGTCAGGAATCAAGTCAAGTACATATTTTGTTGATTTTTCAGCCTGTCTATATAACACTAATCAGTTACTTCCTCCTACTACTTTTTTATATCTATGTTGTACATCTAAAATATAAACGGGCTGATGCCAAGTTCTAACAAAGCAGTGGAAATGTTGTATTCTAGGCAATTGTAGGTATGTTCAAATTATTATATAAAACTTAGGGGCTAGTAAAGCTTATAGTTGCACTTAGAAGCCAAAAGGCAAATTAAAATAGCATAAAAAAAATCTAGTTCTGTTGACAACCAAAAGAGACTCAAGAACAGATACAAGCTGCAATTCTGAAGGTGCACTGGCTACACCTTCTAGTTATTATTATTCGTCCAGCTACATGGTACATGCTAATGCTTTTTTCTACAGGAGCCTGCAAAGCATTGTGCAATGTCAGGCTCCTGCACACTCTCCCTCCAGCTTTCTGCCTGTACCTCTCTATGGACTTGTGGTTTATGCATTTAAAGATCCCTGGGAATAAATTATGCAGCTGTTCGGATGGAGCTTCCCACCGTACAACCATGCTGATTATAAATTGTGAGAGCAGCTGTAGGGGAGAGGGATTCCCACCTCTCAGTAGCGGAACTAACAGGGTCGCACTTGCAACTGGGCCCTGGCGTTCCGCCACTGTGGGCCACTGACATCCAAATGGTGCTCAAGTTCAGGCAGGCTCGGGGGGCAGGGCAGGGCGGGCATATGGTGAAATTTGTAGAAGGGAGGAGGGTAGGCCAGCAAACAGCTGTACACTCCAGACACCTGCCTGGACAGGACATCTCCCCCTCAGATCTCCATCACCAGGAGGCCAGCCCCCCCCCCCCCCACCAGGCCAAAGGCCCAATTGCTGATGCCATTTTGTTGAAGTCTGCCCGTATACACAGAGTGGAGTTAGTCTTCAACAAAATGGTGCCAAAAACCACAAATATAGGACAAATGTTACTTCTTTTGCAGTCTCTCACCAAACGGGGCACGAGAGATGATAAATTACACTGAACAGGCAGTGATAAGAAGAAAAGAAGTGGGAGCGCTAGGAGTAGAAGAGAAGGGGATCATGGATCAAAGCCAAGGTCTGTGTGACTGAGCCTGCCCTGCATCCAAGCAATGGAGAAGGTGAGGTTAGTGTGACAGCTCCAACCAGGCCACACGGTCTATGAGTGGTTACTGTGGTTACCAGTGTCCCCCCTCCACTTTATCCCCTTTACATGAAAGTCTGCAGAGCCCGAATGTAAGGGGGGGAAACTCTGCAGACCCCAAATGTAAGGGGGGGAACTCTGCAGACCCCAAATGTAAAGGGGGGAACTCTGCAGACCCCAAATGTAAAGGGGGGGAACTCTGCAGACCCCAAATGTAAAGGGGGGGAACTCTGCAGACCCCAAATGTAAAGGGGGGGAACTCTGCAGACCCCAAATGTAAAGGGGGGGAACTCTGCAGACCCCAAATGTAAAGGGGGGGGGAACTCTGCAGACCCCAAATGTAAAGGGGGGGGGAACTCTGCAGACCCCAAATGTAAAGGGGGGAACTCTGCAGACCCCAAATGTAAAGGGGGGAACTCTGCAGACCCCAAATGTAAAGGGGGGAACTCTGCAGACCCCAAATGTAAAGGGGGGAACTCTGCAGACCCCAAATGTAAAGGGGGGAACTCTGCAGACCCCAAATGTAAAGGGGGGAACTCTGCAGACCCCAAATGTAAAGGGGGAAGGCTGCGGACAGTGATGTAGAGTGGGGGCCCTTCATGGTTTCTTGTACCAGGGTCCTGAAGGTTCTAGTTACACCTCTTCTGCCTGCTGTCCCAGGGCAGGTGAGTAGAATATATTTATTTAAAAACAAATGTTTAGATACTGGTCAGCGGTGTTATCTGCCATTAATGGGGCCCTGGGGGTGGATATCCCTAGGGATCCCAAACACTGTATTCTGGGGTTACTGGAGTCGATAGTGGAGGATAGGTTTCTGAGAGAGGCCGCAACTCGGGCACTCTTTCAGGCCCGTTTACTTATCCTGAGACACTGGATAGCACAGGAACCACCTACGTATAGGATGTGGCTGGAACAGATGGCTTCTACTTTGCGTATGGAGAAGGTTATCTACCAGCACAGGGGGTGCCTCAGAAATTCGCTAAGGTTTGGGGTGTATGGTTGGACAGTCCGGGCATGGCCCCTGATGATCTAGTTCTGGACCGTTTGTTATTGTAACATTTTTTTTTTTTGGGAGGTACTCCTGCTAACTCTTGGTTTGCATGGGGGAGGGGGGGGGGGGAGTTTCTTGCATTTGCATATGTTATGTTCTTTTTAAAGTGCATCGAACTGTACTTATATGTGATAACCTTGGGGGGGATTGTGACATGGCATGGACTATGTACTGTATGTGGCTTGATGTTGCCATCCGACAGTTTTTTCTTGTTTTTGTTTTTTTTTGTCTGCATGTAATGGTGTGAATTTTTCTCAATAAAGTTTTTTTTTTCTTGATTTAAAAAAAAAAAAAAAAAAAAAACGGAATTTTTGTAAAATCTTACCTGTAAAATTCCTTTCTCTGAGTCCTCCGACAGTCGCCGCCTCTTCATATTCGTCACATATGGGGTATTAGACTTTGCTCCGAAGGAGTAGCTAGGCAACAGAATATGTTAACATTAAAGCTTTTAACATATCCCACCCTCAAGGGGTGGTCCCCTCAGTCAATACCCTCCTACTTCCTGCAACCATATCTCAGTTTTAGTGGAATAGCAGTAGAGTATACAACCAAACCCCAAAAGAGGGGCGGGGGCGGCGACTGTCGGAGGACTCAGAGAAAGGAATTTTACAGGTAAGATTTTACAAAAATTCAGTTTTCTCTTACGTCCTCCGACAGTCGCCGCCTCTTCATATTCGTCACATATGGGGACGTCCCAAAGCAGTGCAAACATGAGGGGTGGGAAACGCATCCGCGCCGAAAAGGCAACGCAGTCTCCGCATCAAAGAAAGGAACCTTACCAAAGGAAGGAACCCAGCTGGGCAACAGGAAAACACAGGAGCTCAACAGGAGCAACAACCCAGGAAAAGACAAATAACCAGGGGATAAAAAACTTATCCCAACAGCCAGAGGTCCCCACAAGGGACCCTAGGGAATCGCCGCACTAAGAACCTTGCGGCCAAAGGAAGCATCCGCAGATGCCTGAACATCTACTTTGTAGAATTTTGTGAAAGTGTGCACGGTCGACCAAGTCGCCGCCTTACACACCTGGGCTACAGAAGCCCCATAACGACAGGCCCAAGACGTACTCAGAGATCTATTAGAGTGCATATATCATAGGTAAAAAGGCGCTGGTAATCTTAATATATCACGTGTTATAAAAATTAATAGGTGATTTAAAGTGTAATATATGTGATTAAAAATTGCTACAAATATATATATGATCTACTATTGGTGCAATTAGCAAAGAAAAGTGCATACCAGTGCAATTTCAATTCAGAAGTGTTTGTGCTTCTCAAAGTAAATTAATCCACAAAGGTGTGGATCAGTGAACCAATAAATAGATATATAAAGAATTCCATACAAAAATCACATAAGAATATATAAAAATATAAATATATAAATGTGCTCCAAGTAGTGTTTAAAAATCCAGGCAATAGCATGCAATCAAAATTGTGCTTGGTGGATTCTTATTAATCCCTTCACAGTGCTCCAGGTGCTGGGATGTGACAACCGTCAATTAAGAAGTGCTTGTGCTTCTCAAAGTAAATTAATCCACAAAGGTGTGGATCAGTGAACCAATAAATAAATATATAAAGAATTCCATACAAAAATCACATAAGGATATATAAAAAAATCACATAAGAATATATAAAAAAGTATAAATATATAAATGTGCTCCAAGTAGTGTTTAAAAGTCCAAGCAATAGCATGCAATCAAAATTGTGCTTGGTGAATTCTTATTAATCCATTCACAGTGCTCCAGGTGCTGGGATGTGACAACCGTGGCCTCTTACCAGCTAGCAGCAGGTCACAAGGACCCCCAACGCCTGTGATCCCTTTATTGGGTGGATCAGACCTCTCCTCGATTGCTTGGATCTCTGGCTCCTATATTACTCGAGTTGGACCATGTAGTCCCCCCATACACATAAAGATATAGAAGAACAAATAGCCTCCAATAGTGAAATACTGTTTTATTCTCCAAAAAACATACACTATAAGGTGACAATTAGCCTCTTACTATTTGTTGTGCCTATTAGAGTGCGCCTTCACAGGCACAGGGGGAACCTTCCCCTGCAAAGCATAGGCCTGTTCAATGGTCTGCCTGATCCATTTTGCGATGGTAGAGGCCGACGCCGCCATGCCCTTCCGAGGACCCTCTGGAAGAACAAACAAGGAATCCGTCTTTCGAAAAGACTCAGTCGATTTAAGGTAAACCCTTACCGCCCAAACAACATCCAGAGAATGTAATCTCACCTCCTTTGGATGTTTAGGCTTCGCGCACAGCGAAGGCAAGACAATATCCTCATTAAGATGGAATTCCGAAACTCGTTTCGGAAGAAAAGAAGGATTAGGTCGCAAGACCACCTTATCCAAATGAACAACCAGATATGGAGACTTGCAGGACAAAGCTGCCAGCTCCGACACTCTGCGAGCCGAAGTGATCGCCACCAAAAAGGCGACCTTTTTGGACAACATGGACAACGAGATCTCCCTGATCTGTTCAAAATGGGCACGTTGCAACACAGACAGAACGAGATTCAAGTCCCAAGGGGGCAAAGGATCCCTCCTAGGAGGAACCAGATGCCGCACACCCTGAACAAAAGTGCCAACCAAGGAGTTGGAAGCCACGGGACGTTGAAACAGAACGGCCAGCGCAGACACCTGACCCTTTATCGTAGCCAGCGCCAAACGCTGATCGACACCCGTTTGAAGGAAGGACAGCACTCGGGAAACCGAGTACGTGCGGGGTGAAAACCCCCTGGACTCACACCAGGCAAAATAGGCCTTCCAAGTACGGTAATAAACCTTCCCCGAGGAAGACTTCCTCGCGTTGATCAAAGTATGAACGACCTCTGGGGAGAGACCCTTCTCCTTCAGGACCTCGGTCTCAACAGCCAGGCCGTCAAAGCCAGCGACTGTAAAGCAGGATGGTATATCGGTCCTTGAGACAGGAGATCGTCTCGAAGAGGCAGACGCCACGGGGCGTCGACCGCCAGATTCACGAGGTCTGCGTACCAGGACCGGCGAGGCCAGTCCGGTGCCACAAGAATCACCGTGCTGCGTTCCGAGTGTAACCTGCAAAGGAACCTGGACAGCAACTGAATAGGTGGAAACGCGTACATCAGCTTGTACTGATGCCACGGGGCCACTAACGCGTCCGACGCGTCTGCCCGAGGGTCGCGCGTCCTTGCCACGAACCTTCTCACCTTGTTGTTGAGACGAGACGCGAATAGGTCCACATCTGGAAGACCCCACTTCGCGCACAACATCTGGAAGACAGCCGGGTGGAGAGACCATTCCCCCTGATCCAGGGTCTGGCGACTCAGATAGTCCGCCTGCCAGTTCTCCACCCCCGGAATGTGAACCGCCGTTATCGCCGGGACATGAGTCTCGGCCCAAGACAGGATGTCGGCCACTTATCGAGCCGCTCGGGCACTCCTGGTGCCCCCTTGGTGGTTGATGTAGGCCACCGCCGTGGCATTGTCCGTCTGCACCCGAACCGGGCAGCCCTGCAGCCGGTCCGTCCAGCGATGAAGACAGAGACTTATCGCACGCAATTCCAGAATGTTGATCGGAAGGGAAGACTCCCCCTCCGACCAAGTTCCCTGGGCGGACAGAACGCCCAGAACACCACCCCAGCCCGACAGGCTGGCATCCGTGGTGATCACCGTCCACGAGATAGGACGAAACGACTTGCCCCCGGACACCATCGGGGACTGGAGCCACCACAGAAGGTCTCTTCTGGTGCGATGACTCAACGAGATTTGAAGATCCAGAGATTGAGGTCGCCCGTCCCACATGGACAGGATCTCCGCTTGGAGACCCCGAGTGTGAAACTGGGCGAAGGGAATCGCCTCGAAGGCCGAGACCATCAATCCCAGACATCTCATGCACGTCCGCAGAGACGAGTGCGGAACGTCCCTGAGGGACCTGACTTCCTCCTGAAGAGTTCCGAGTTTGTCTTCCGGCAGGAAGACCTTCGCCTGCACCGAGTCCAGAATCATTCCCAGGTAGGGAAGACGAACCGACGGACTCAGTGTCGACTTTGGAAAATTTATCGTCCAACCAAACTCCTGCAGAGTTTGCATCGTGACAGACAGGTCCTTCTCCAGACGCTGGCTGGTCGCAGACCGAACCAGAATGTCGTCCAGATACCCCAGGACAGAAATGCCCTGGGCCCTCAATAATGCCAGAACCGGTGCAAGCACCTTGGTGAAGACCCGCGGAGCCGAGGCGAGACCAAAAGGCAACGCCACGAACTGGTAGTGATCCTCCGCAATGGCAAATCGAAGGTACCTCTGGTGACCCTCGAAAATGGGGATGTGAAGATACGCATCCTTCAAATCGATGGAGGCCATGAATTCCCCCGGAACCAGGGCAGCCACCACCGACCGCAGGGATTCCATGCGGAACTTGCGAACCCGCACAGAGCGGTTCAGAGCCTTCAAGTCCAGAATTGGACGAACCTTGCCCTCCTTTCTGGGCACGGTGACCAGATTGGAATAAAACCCCCGAAATCTGTCCCGATGAGGCACCGGAACTACCACTCCCTGAGCCCTCAGGTCCTGCACCGCCAGGTGCAGGTCCCGTAAACGCTCTGGAGACAGTTGAAGATTTGAGGGAAAAAATCTGCTTTCCGGCCGAGAGAGAAACTCGATCTTGTAACCAGATCGAACGATCTCCTGAACCCATCTGTCCCGCACGCGGGCCAACCAGGGCTGAAGAAAACCGAGCAAGCGTCCCCCCACCCCAAAACTGGGTGAGGGCGCCCCTTCAGGCCGCACTGTTATGGGCTGCGGATCCGGATTGACCGGACTTCTGTTTTCCAGACCAGGGCTTCTTCTGAGAGCCTTGACCTTTGAACGGTTTGCTCTTGTAGTGCGACCGAAAAGCACGAAAGGACCCCTGAGGGGGCCGAAAATTAGCATGCTTCTTCCCAGAAGCCCCCTTAGCCTTGGGGAAATGGGGCAAGAGAGTGCTCTTACCTCCGGTGATCCCCTTAATCAACACATCCAAGGACTCCCCAAAAAGGCGAGACCCATCATAAGGCAGATTGGCTAAGGTCTTACGTGAAGACTGGTCCACCGACCAACATTTCAACCAAACCAGGCGGCGAGACAACACCGCCACGCTGTGCACACATGCAACCAACGGGACTAGGTCCAAGTCCGCATCACACAGATACATGACACCCTGGTGGATTTGATCCACCATATCTAGGGTCGCCGGCGAGGCCGAATCGGCCACTAGGACGCGCCTAAGCATCTGCGTCCAACTTGCGACCGCCTGGGCCGCCATGAGAGAGGCAAACAGAGCCTTAAGCATAGAACCCGTAACAGAATAAGTATGACGGGCAAGAGACTCCAATCTCCTATCCGTGGCATCACGGAACACAGGGGAATCCTCTGCAGGAATCGCAGTGGATTTGTTTAAAACTGCAATTGCGTGATCCACTGGGGGTGGCACACACCACCTTTCATCAGTGGAAGGCGAGAAAGGATAACGCAGCTTGAACCTACTTGGTACAGCAAAAGGTTTGCGCAGATTGCGCCATTGTTCCTTAACAGCGCGCTGAAAATCATCATTGCAGGGAAAAACCTGCGGCGCCCTGCGTTTTCTCTGCATCCCATAAGCCGCCAAGGCAGCGGGGGGACACACTTCATCCTGCAAACGCAGCGTTTGTTTTATGGAAGCAATCAATTCATCCATGATTGCAAGCTCTTCAGGGGAGCCAGGGGGAGAATTATCAACCCCTTCAACTTCAGCCTCCACCTCGGACCCCACTAGATCCAGGGAGGAGCGGGACCCCGATAAGGAGGCCCCCGCCATAACAACCCCATCACCTTCACCCTCAGAATCAGAGGAAAGAGCAACTCTGGGTCTTTTAGTAGATTGAGCAGCCACCAGCATCTGCACCTGAGCAGCAAGGCCAGCCACAATAGTGGCTAAATCCCCCCTTGGGGGGGAAACAGCGGTCCCCTGGCTTTCCACCAAGGCGGTAGGAAATTTGCCCTCCTGAGAATCCATTGCCCCTATAACAAATGCCGGATAATAAAGGGTTAACTGCCCCTTTAACACGCGCGGCGAGCGCAGCCCACCGCACCACACACAAGCACAATGAGACCCCCACAGGGACAATAAAACTGACACAGGCAATGGATAGGAAGGATATAACCTGAGGAGACCCTCGCCGCTGCTGCTGCCTCGATCGGTGTTCCTGGAGAAGAGGAAGTGATGCTGCCAGGGCGCTCTATGAAAGCCTATGGGAGGCTACAAGAAAATGGCCGCCATGCATGTAGAACATGCGGCCGGAGCGAGTGTAGGCAAAATGGCGCCGTTTGGCGCCGAAACCGCCGCTCCACAGCACAGTAATGCACACATGTCTGTATATAAAAAAACATGTCAGATCGCCGCAGCGATCGCTGTATAATGCCCAAACATGCCACAAAACATGCCCCACAGCACACAGCTTCTCACACTGACAAGGCTGACACACACAGTGTCACACAGCTCCCCCCCCCCCCCTTGCAGCCCACAGCATGCAGCCGAGAGATAGGGAGACAAACAGTGTGAATAGAGGCAGGTTACACAGTCCCAGACTGACACCCCCCCAGACAAACAGGTCCCCACATAAATACACTTACCTCACAGTGGCGTGGGGGACCCGCACAGGCGAACAAGCCGCTGCACATGAGGCAGGGAGAGTCGCATACAAGACGCACAGAATGGGGGTTAAGAAACCGCACAGCGTCCAGTGAGGTAGCCACCTCACCAATCATCCCTGCACCGAACAGGGATGGGTCGTTCACTGTGCCAGGAGCGTTACCTGGCTGAACGCTCGATGGCAGGCTGGGAAGCCACTGACCCACGACCTGCGACCAGGGGGATCAGCCCGAGACCCAGCCCGCATGATCCTCTTCATCCGAAGAACTAACTAAAGCTGACAAAAAGAACAGCTAAGTAAAGGTAGAGAGAAAACTCAAACAAAAAATCAAAAAAGAAGAAAGAGTCTGGGGCACAAAGCCCCAGCACAGAGAGAGCCAGCCACTCCTGACAAGCTAGACATTAAAACTGAGATATGGTTGCAGGAAGTAGGAGGGTATTGACTGAGGGGACCACCCCTTGAGGGTGGGATATGTTAAAAGCTTTAATGTTAACATATTCTGTTGCCTAGCTACTCCTTCGGAGCAAAGTCTAATACCCCATATGTGACGAATATGAAGAGGCGGCGACTGTCGGAGGACGTAAGAGAAACAAATGTTTAGAATCACATTAATGTTTATTTTTCAAAGTGAATGTTAACAGAGTTTAGGATATAACGGATGCTGTGCTCGTTATTTGCCAAGCTCAGTGAACATGCACACACTGCATTCTGGTGTGAATGAGCCAGCCTTTTTAATCTATACAAAGGCCCATCATTTCTGCCCAAGCTCCTTTTGAGCTATGTTCCATCAAACTCAGGCACACTGGATATCAATAGGTAATGCAAGTAAAAATGAGTAAATCTGGCATGGAATGTTTCAGCCAAGATGGACTGAAAACTAAACAGAAGTAGATCATGCCCCTTTGCCTTCCATATTGAGGTCACTTTGAGAAAAAATACAAACATTTATCTTGTACTTATTCTGTAAGGATACATACCACTATGAAGAAAATAGTTTCCCCACCGTTCACACTGGTGATAGGCCTCACACTGAGCAATCTCATTTTCATGATGAGGAAAGGCTAGATCAATCCCACCAGTGTGAATGTCAAGCTGTTTCCCAAACACAGAACTGTAAGGAAAAAAGAAAGTACCGCCATAAACAAGTACTTCACTGTAAATGACCTAAAATAGATTTTACAGCTATTTTGGAAGACTAATGGTCATCAATAGCTGATGATGGCTTGCATTTTAAAGGCATGGTAAAACTACACAGGTATTCTTCTTCTACTGTGTACTGTGCTCCAGCCCTGCATGTGAAAGTAATTGTTTTCACAGGTATTCAGGGCCTAAATATATTTAGGTATTGATTCCAAATGTCCTCTCCTGCTCCGTACACATAAAACATGGATGGCAGATTTCATCAGACTTGCCATAAAAAAACATTACAGAAAAAAATGTGTGGAAACACCGCGCTAACCAAAATGTCAAGCCGCTAGCACATCCAACTGACAAAAAGTGGTAAAAAGATAAAGTATATAAGTGCAGCGCTAAATTGAAATGTTAAACTAATAATGCACAGTGAGATAAATATATATGTAGTGAACATAACATATCAATTAGTGAGTCTATGAAGACATAAATAAAAAAAAAAGAAAAAAAAGTCCATCCAATAGTGTTCCTGCTAATGGAGTCACAATCATATAACTGACAAGCGATGAAAAAGATGATACTTCGTAGCAATATAATAATAATATGCGCTTACCGCAATTTATGGACTCACATTACCATATGGCAAGCAAGTCTAACAAGCCAGTGAAGATCAAATATAGTGCCAATAAGAAGTTGAAATCATCACATGGTCCTTGACAGGAATCCTCAAGGGAGAAGTAGGATTTCTTGTAGATGGTGGGTATGTGATCCAACCAAAACACAAGAAAAACAATATAGTGTAATACCGCCAGGGAAAAATAATAATAAACAAACTAAAATATCACTCTAAATACCCAGTGAAGGAATTAGATAGAGTGAAAAAGTGTCCCCTTAAAAATCTTATATATAAAAGATGATGGAGACAGCCATCACCAAATAAGCAATAAATGCATGTACCAGAGGTATAATCATAAATTGCTGCAAAATGGGCAACGAAGTTGAAAAGTCTTCACAGGAAGGGAAGCATTGAATTCATCCAGGAGACAAAAACAGATCCCCCCACCAAGCAGAAGAAATGAGTACACTTACCAGACAGTGTGTACCTATACTGCCGTATAGCAGACAGGTAAGAAAGGCATATAAAATGACAATCTCCCTTCCTGTGAAGACTTTTCAACTTCGTTGCCCGTTTTTCAGCACTTTATGATTATACCTCTGGTACATGCATTTATTGCTTATTTGGTGATGGCTGTTTCTATCATCTTTTATATATAAGATTTTTAAGGGGACACTTTTTCACTCTATCTAATTCCTTCACTGGGTATTTAGAGTGATATTTTAGTTTGTTTATTATTATTTTTCCCTGGCGGTATTACACTATATTGTTTTTCTTGTGTTTTGGTTGGATCACATACCCACCATCTACAAGAAATCCTACTTCTCCCTTGAGGATTCCTGTCAAGGACCATGTGATGATTTCAACTTCTTATTGGCACTATATTTGATCTTCACTGGCTTGTTAGACTTGTTTAACATTTCAATTTAGCGCTGCACTTATATACTTTATCTTTTTACCACTTTTTGTCAGTTGGATGTGCTAGCGGCTTGACATTTTGGTTAGCGCGGTGTTTCCACACATTTTTTTCTGTAATGTTTTTTTATGGCAATTCTGATGAAATCTGCCATCCATGTTTTATGTGTACGGAGCAGGAGAGGACATTTGGAATCAATACCTAAATATATTTAAGCCCTGAATACCTGTGAAAACAATTACTTTCTTCATGGACTCACTAATTTATATGTTATGTTCACTACATGTATATTTATCTCACTGTGCATTATTAGTTTAACATTTCAATTTAGCGCTGCACTTATATACTTTATACTTCATAAAAAAAACATTGTATTTGACATAAAATGGTCTATATGCAATGCGTTTCTACTTACATAACAATATTTGTACAGTTTCTGTTTACAGGTGTTCAAGGTAGAGCAACCAGTTTACTGCATTTCATTAATACTAAATGACACTGCACATTATCAATGTATTTGTGTACCAGGTACTGCTGACAAAATAACTGAACAATGTTTAAAGCTAAAAAAGGCCTCTGGTTACTATTGGTAACATCCCTATTTTTCTATATTTGGAAAGCCCACTATAAGTAAAACGTTGAGACTTTCAAATAGATGTAAACCAATGGGTATTACTGCTAGGTTCATCAGTTCTAACTAGTTAAAATTGGATCAATATTTCTCTGGAGAATAGAATAAATAGGTATTGAGACATTCCCTATGCACCAATAATGGGATTTTTGTCTTACCATAAAATCAATTTCTCTGATGTTCATTGACGGACACAGCTCCTGATCTTCTTAGCCACTGGGTTATACTGCCCCCTACAGGAGTAGGACACTAGGCAGAAAAAAGCTTGACTATGCCTATGGGCAGTCCCAAGGGGTAAACTCCCACTCTCAGCTATAGGCACTCAGTTTTGTTACAAGCAGTGTCAGAAGAAATCGAACTCCACAGAGGGGTGGGTGCTGTGTCCGTCAATGAACATCAGAGAAATGGATTTTACGATAAGAAAAAAATCCCATTTACTCTATCGTTCATTGACGGACACAGCTCTTGATCTTCTTAACCATTGGGATGTCTTCAAGCAGTGTTAAACATGAGGGGTGGGAACAGCAGAAAAAAAAATTCCCCATGGCTAAACCATAGCCAACCAGGTAACATGGAGCTCAACCAAGAACAACTGAAGCTCACCTGAAAAAGACAATACACCCTCAAAGAGGACCAGGTCCTCTAAACAGCAGCCTGCAAAACCTTGCGGCCAAGGGAAGCATCCGTAGATGCCAACACATCCAATTTATAACATTTTGTAAAGGTTTGCACAGACAACCAGGTAGCCGCTTTGCAAACCTGCATTGACATCACTGATGCCTGAGAACGGAAGGCCCAGGAGGCACTAAGCACCCTAGTAGAGTGCACCTTAACAGGGAAAGGAGGAACCTGACCCTTAATTAAAGAGGCTTGAAAAACCGTCTGTCTGATCCATCTGGAAATGGTCACAGCAGAAGCAGACAACTCCTTCCGAGGTCCGTCCGTGAGCAAATATAGTGAATCCGACTTCCTAAAAGACTCCGTAGCTGCCAGGCTCACCCTAACTGCCGAATCACATCCAAGGAATGCAAGGCAATTTTCCTAGAATGTTTTGGCCTAGGACACAGGGAAGGCAACGCAATGTCTTCTTTCAAATGAAAATCCGAGACAACCTTTAGAAGGAACGACGTATAGGAACGAAGGAACGCCTTATCTCTGTGAACCACCAAGTAAGGTCAACGACAAGTCAACGCCACCAGTTCCGACACCCTGCGCGCAGAAGTGATTGCCACCAAAAAGGCCACCTTCTGGGATAATGTAAGCAGGGGAACCTCCCTAAGATTTTCAAAAGGGTGTTTCTGGAGGATTGAAAGCACCAAATTGAGGTCCCAAGGCGGCAATGGAGACCGCACCGGAGGAGCCAAGTGTCGAACTCCCTGGATAAAAGTACGCACCAAGGAAAAGATGGCCAATGGTAGGTGAAAGAAGATCGCCAAGGCCGAGACCTGGTACTTGATAGTACTCAAGGCCAAGCGCTGCTCAACCCCCCCGTTGGAGGAAGGTCAAGATCCGAGCCACCGATTTTCTAGCTTTTAACAGCGTAGGAATCACTGAATCAGATAAACCTAACTTTCAGCACCTGGCTTTCAACAGCCAAGCCGTTTAAAGTCAGTGACTGTAAAGCAGGATGGAAGATTGGCCCTTGGGACAGCAGATCTTTCCTGAGAGGAAGTCTCAAAGGAACATCGGCGACCAGCCGTACCAGATTGGTGTACCAAGACTGGCGAGGCCAGCCTGGAGCCACTAAGATGACCAGAATCCCTTCTGCCTCAATCCTGCGCAGAAGTCTTGGCAGAATTTTGAGAGGGGCAAATGCATAAATCAGAAGATATTGACCCCACGGGGCCAACAGTGCATCTGTGGTGCCCACCAGAGGCTCCTGAGACCGTTCCACAAACTATTGCAGCTTCCTGTTGAGACGAGAGGCCAACAGGTCCACCTCAGGGAGTACCCCACCGGAGGCACAACTGATGAAACACCTCCTGATAAAGTGACCATTCCCCCTGGTCCAACGCCTGTCGACTGAGGTAATCCACTTGGCAAATTTTCCACCCCCGGATTGTGTACAGCAGAGATGGCTAGAACAAAAATACAGCCCACTTTAGAATGCTGGCTACTTCCTGAGCTGCCAGGACACTTCTTGTACCCCCTTGGTGATGGACATAGGCCACAGTCGTGGCATTGTCCGATTGAATTTGCACCGGGCACGCCTGAAGACGATCCGTCCAATGATCCAGACAAAGTCAGATTGTTCGGAGCTCCAGTACATTGATCGGCAGTCTGGACTCTTCCAGGGTCTAGACCCCCTTAGCAGAATCTTTTCCGAGGATGACCTCCCTACCCTGACAGGCTGGCATCTGTGGTGACCACCGTCCAGTACAGGATTTGCCTTGGCGAAGCATCGGAAAATGAAGCCACCAGATCAGGGACCCGCTCGTACTCCGACTCAGCCAGATTAGATTGTCCATAGACTGTGGATTCTTGTCCCATTTGACCAAAATCTCTCTTTGCAGAGATCTCGTGTGGAACTGTCTCGAAGGTAGACACCATCAGGCCCAGCACCGGCAGGCAAGTCCGAAGGGATGACCATCTGCTGGGCAGCAGAAGTTGAATTGCTTCCTGCAGTTTCTGGAGTTTTTCCAGAAAAAGAAACCCTCTGGCTAAGGCCAAGTCCAGAGTCAGACCCAGATAGTCCAGATTTGTGGACAGAACCAGAGCAGACTTCTGAAGGTTCAGAATCCAACCAAACTCCCTCGAAGTTCACAGAGTAAACTCCAAGTTGTCCAACAGAGCAGTCGGAGACTCCGCTCGCAGAAAACATTTGTCCAGGTATCCCAGCGCCATGATCCCCCACTGACGCATCAATGCCAGTACCAGGGCCAACACTTTTATGAAGACTCGAAGAGCGGAGGCGAGACCAAAGGGTAACGCCACAAACTGATAATGCTCCTCTCCACAGCAAGGCAGGAGGAAGCGCTGGTGACCAACACATATTGGAATGTGAAGGTAAGCATCCTTGAGGATAGAAGCAAGAAGAACCCCCTGATGCAGGGATGCCACTACCGTGAGAATGGACTCCATTCTGAACTTTTGCACCCTCACAAAGCAGTTTAGCGTCTTAAGGTCCAGAATTGGAAGCACCTTGCCCTCCTTCCTGGGGACTGTAAACAAGTTTGAATAAAACCCCTGAAAACGTTCCGAATTTGGAAACCCCTTAGCTCAACAAGTCTTGCACTGCCCAAAGAGACCCCGTAAGCGGCCTGGGGAAAGGTGCAAATTGGAGGGAAAAAAAACCTTTCCGGAGGGTAAGAACGAAACTTGATTTTGTAGCTAGGACGTAGGACTTCGTGGACCCACTTGTCCTGTACCAGGGAGGTCCACGGATCCAGAAACCAGCAAAGATGTCCCCCCACCCCACATACAGGTGAGGGCGCCCCTTCATGCCTTGTCCGCAGGTCTGGAGAAGCCCGCTCTTGGCTTGCCAAACCAGGTTAGTTTGGATCCTCCGAAAAGACCCTGAAGGTTTTTGATCCCCTGTCTTGAGAACCTGCGGGACAAAAAAAAAAATGTGTGAGCCAAGAAGGATGGACCACGTCTACGACGGGGCTCCTTTCCCTTAGTAGCCTGTGGAAGAAAGGTATTATTTCCTCCTGTGAGACCCTTAAATTATGTCATTCAGGGAAGCTCCAAACAGGCGATCCCCCTAGGAAGGGGAGATCAGATAAGGCCAAGCCAAACAACACGCCTGAGGACCACTTCTGAGACAGACAGCCTCGCAATTGGAGGAGCCACATCCAAAGAGGCATCACAGACAAACTGCAGCCCCTGGACCAACTGGTCCGCCAGCTTAGCAAAGGCAGGGGGAAGCTGCTCCCCCTCCAGGTTCCCGGCGTAAAAACTTGGCCCACTCGGTCAGAGTTTGCGACACCAGGGCAATAGTAAAAACTGACCTACGTGCCGAACCAGACACAGTGTACACATGGTGGGCCACAGCCTCTGCTTTTCTGTCAGCTGGGTCCTTAAAGGCCGGGGACTGCTTAACCGGAATCATGGTTGCTTTGTTTAACCTAGAAACTGGAGATTCAACCACAGGTGGGACAGTCCACTTTTTAAGCAGGGGGTCCTCATAAGAGTACCGCATAGCAAAGCGCTTAGGGAACACAAAAGGGCGTTTTGGACAACCCCACTTTTTAGCGACAATTTTGTCAAAGTAAGCGGGAAAGGGGAACACCCTTGCTGCTCTGGAGGGCTTGTGGGTGCCAAGAGGAACGGACGCCTCCAATGCGGCATCAGTTGCAGCCTCCATTTTTAAAGTCTCACGCACAGATACAATCAGTGCATCCACAAACATCTTTTCATGTGCGGCTACAGGAGCAGAGGAATCATCCTCGCTATCTGAAAAATCAGGGTGTGTGGACAGACCCAGCAGGTTGACTCCGCAGCAGCCAAATCAGATTCAGGACCTAATGAGACAGATGAGGCAGGTGAAGGCGGGGGACGCTTTTTGCTAGCCCTTTTGCCAGGGCCAAATCCACCTTGGACACCAAAGACTCAAGAACCACCGTCAGTGCAGTAAGGGATTGTGGGGATTCCGAGGGCCCGGCAGCCTCGGAGAGGGGATCAGGTGGGGAAATGTGCTCCAAGGACTCCATGAGTGAAAAAGGGGGACTCACAAAAGGTGTAAAAACACTGCTAGGGACACCCCTCACCGCGTTGGCAGCACCACAGGTCGCCAGGCATAAAGCACTAACCGGTCCTATAGCAGAGAGGTAGAGGACCCTACCAGACTCACCACCCACCGATCAGGCACTGCAGCACCAGGCTATCTGCACACGCATGCGGCGATGAGGAAGAGAAAGATCCAGGAGTCAGCACCAGGGGATAAGGAGGGGCCCTCACCGCCGAAATCACCGCCCATATATGCGTCACAGTCATGGCCGCCGCTTTTAGCAATGAGAAACCATGAGAAAATGGACGTTGAATCTACAGCCCACAGGCTTCAAGAAAATGGCGGCACCAAGCGGCCCCCGGGGGGGCCCAGGAGGGGTCCAAAGAACCCTGAAACCGACACCAGCAGGAAGGGGGGTCCTGGCAGGAGCCCCCACCAGGTACAGACCCCTCCCAAAAGCCAATCATCCGGTTGCCGCATCCCACCCCTATCGCCAACTCAGCACCCCAAACCAACCTGAAAAGGTTGTGTGGTCACCCCATGGGTGTGGGTGGGGGGGGGAGGGGATAGTGAAATGAAGGACGAAGTGTCTGCAGAGACCACCGAGAGAGTTGGGACACTGCATGGGAAGGAGGAGAACCCAGGGGTCCAACCGTCCCAGGGAGGGGCCCACGTCCACCCCAAAACCCTCTAGGGGGGACAGCTACTTAACATACCAGGAACAGGGTGGGCACCGCTCCAGACAGAACCTCCTCTCCATCGAAATGGGGGGCTATCGGCTAGGAGGAACACTGCAAATCAGGCCGAGGCCAGGTCGTATGCGACCTCGCGAGATGTTTAACTCACAGGCCAGCCCAGGTCCAGTGGGGCTATGTTGCGGCAGACCAAGCGCGTAGCTGAGATTGTAGATTCTCACAGCAAAAATAGAAAAATCCATTAAAAAGGGAAAAAAAATTTCCAGGACGGAAGATCCCAGCAAGGAACTAGGTCCTTACTCCTGAATAGGCAGAAAAAAAAAAGTGCCTATAGCCAAGAGTGGGAGTATACCCCCTGGGACTGCTTATAGGTGAAGTAGTCCAGCTTTTTTTTATGCCTAGTGTCCTACTCCTGTAGGGGGCAGTATAACCCGAAGGTTAAGAAGATCAGGAGCTTTGTCTTTCAATGAACGATAGAGAAGGAATCATTTTCAGCTCTGGAGCAAGGAACGAATCCTTCCCCCTGTACATTAACTCCTCCATTTACTAAGAGAAAAAAACCCACAGGAACCTAAAACTAAGCCCCAATTTTATCATTGTATAAATCAAAAAAAAAGGCAAAATAAAGTTTTCTTGCATTTGCTACAGGGCTCTTTGTTCGGCCGATATGCACTTTTACATCTATGTACCTTGCAATTGTGGAACATTCAATGTGCCAACCAGGTCTTCCTTTCCCCCATGGAGAAACCCAGAAAGGCTCTTCAGGTTTAGCAGACTTCCATAGTGCAAAATCTCTGGGAGACCTCTTGTCGCTGTCAGCTGTCAGCAACATAAGAGTTGAGAAATGCAAAATTAATATCATAGTAGTAATGTAACTAAATATGTTTAACAGCCTATTAACAGACAAAGCTAACCTAAGTGGATTAATATCTTTAAATGTAAAATGATTTTGTATGTTCACAAACCAATTAGGAGTCTGGCTAACCATAATGTCCAGTTATAATTTTGGCAAAATAAAGAGAATGAAGCCAATGCAAACCTGTGTAAGGCAGCCTTTAAAATTGGCATGCATTCACTAGAAAAAGCCATAGAGCAGGGGTGCTCAACCTCTCTGAAAGAGTGAAGAACACTTAACTGATTTGGGAACCAGTTGCAGGTAGCGATAAAATGCAATTGTTCAGAATTCCAAATTATTTATTTTGATTAGCATAGTGAACATTTTCTTCTAGCAGCCACTGAGTAACGGTGGGAGGAAAAGGAGGAGCGGTTGCAAGAGGAAAATGGAGAGGGTTGGTTCCTGTATATGCCGTCCCCACCACCCCTCCAGTCCAAGTGTAAAACAGAATAGGACAGGGAGGACGCACGGGCACCCTGGAGCATAAGGCTGGGTCACCATTATGACCATGGGATGGGGGTGTGTGGTAAAAACATGTCTCAATTGTGGGGTTTTACTATCTCCCAAACTGCAATTGTAAATAAGCCCTCACTGTCTTGAGCCCCCTATAAGGCTGCTTTCACACTGACATGCTGCGGTTTACCCACCGCGTGGATGCAGAGGAGTGTACCTATGGCTTTCCTGTGGGTTAGCTGCACTGAGCCATAGGCCTCTATTATGTCTTGCAGATTTGGTGTACTTTCTGAAAGTGCACCAAAACTCCTGCATTCAGGATTGCACCAACCCCACAGAAAGCGCACCAAACCTGCAGGATAGAATAGAAGTTTATGGCTCAGTACAGCTAACCCCACAGGAAAGCTGCAGGAGCACTGCACCTGTGGCTGAGTATGACAACAGCCTAATAGCCCTTGCTAATATGCTCATTACAAAATTGTGATGTTTAATAAACTGACCTTTTTGTCTTTTAGCTTCTGCTGGTATCATTAGGCTTTTAGAAAGGTTAGAGTGATCCGAAGCCACTTGCTTCCTCAGGCGCCGGCTCCATCCTCTCTGCTGCTCTGGGATGACAGGTCAGCAACCTGAAATTTGGGTTTACTGACCCCCCCTATCCCAGAGCATGAGGTCGTGGGCCACATCAGAGGGCTCCGCGGGCCACCGGTTTAGCATTCCTGCCATAGGGAATGACTGTAAAGATGGCCGTTAGCTGATGCGCGTGCAAGGTGAATCCCATTGAATGCATGCAGTTTCAAAGACTGCTAAAAGCTCCCATGGAGAAAAACATGGTTCCAGCTCTGGGCAGTATAAAACTTCCTGGACGTTGGAGTTAGGTTCTTCCACTGACATTTTGGCTACGGATCGACTGGTGGAACCTACCTTATTGATACAATAAGTGCACTTATTTTAAAGTTGTGTAAACATTTTACGTTATGCAGGCCCTATATTCATCAATATTTTGACTGTATATTTCCTCTCTGGGTCTCCACATACAAAAAAGAGGCAGGTTTCATCAGACTGGCTATAAAATGCATTCTTTGGCATCTTTCATTTGATATATGAAACATTTTTAGAAATACAGATTGTACATATAGTGCTCAGTATATGTATAGCTAGTGTGTACGTCTGTGCAAGGTAGCCTAGCACATTTCATGAACATTACAAGAATTATACTAAAGTATGTTTATGTACTACTAACCAATTACCTGGTTCAGAGTTTAAATCTGAAAAAGTACCAATAAACTTCCCATATCTTTCTCCAACAGACTGGACATCGAAGTATACATTTCCTGAAAACACAGAAAAGTAACAAGGCATACTATTAGACATGAAGGCAATTGAAAGGTTAAATCACTGTTTAACTGTGAGCCCCATGCTGGTATTAGGTTATTAGCTCTTTTGGAAGATACCCTCAGCTTTGGTCTCTGATCACTATATCAAGTCTAGCTGTGCAATCATGGCTGATGAGATAAATACTCCAGGACATAGACTTTCTTTTTCTTCACTAATAAGATCCACAAAATGGATTGACACGTACAGTGTGCAGTCAATCAGATAAGAAAATCCTAGTGTTTAGACAATATTTCAGTATTAGCCAATTAGACTGTCTCTTTGGTACCTAGTTTCGATATCGGAGTCTTCTCTAATCTGCCACCAAAGGATATGGAATTTATTTACTTAATGCAGATATTTTGCCCTTACAAAGCAGGGAACATATTTCTAAGTAAATATATACCAAAGAACAAGTGACGCAACAGTTTTATCAACCTAGCAATTGTAACTGTCAAAAATATAGGTAAGAAGTGGAAATAACATGGCACGGTTAGTGTCTAGATAAGATTTAAAACCGTAAGACGGCTGCATTAAAATTGGTCAGATCTTAAAGTATATCTCTTAGCTGGCCATATTTGACCTGCTGAAACCTTACCCTGTCACTCAAGTGTCATTCCATTTGCAAATTTGTCGCCATAACTATTGCAGCAGGGATATTCTGACTGTCTGTAAAGCAGGTTTTTAGACTTGGAAAACATGTAGACCTATTTGCACATACAGTAGCAAGAAAAGGTATGCAAATCCCTTGGAATTAACTGGTTTTCTGCAGTAATTTGCCATAAAATGTGATCTGACACTACAATAGACAAACAATGTTTTTAAGCTGATAACACAAAAAAATTATAAAAAATTTCTTGTGTCTTTATTAACACACCCATTAACCCATTATTGCGGACCGCCCCATGTAAACATACTGCAGCAGGACGGCTGCTCTGCACCGGATCTCGTACATGTACGTGATCCAGCATATCTGCGTAGGGGGCGCCTGCCCACCTCCACATCAGTCAACAGGTCCTGGTCAATGATTTATAGCCGGGACCTGCTAATCGGCCTAGTGAATCACATTACAGAGCCCGTGTTTACCAACAACACAGGGCTCTTTACATGGATCAGCGATGTGGCTGTTTTTTTTCTCCCTGCAAAGCCGACCATGCACGGATCAAACCATTAATAGGCAGGCTGAATGTACCAAGTTGATTGATCAACTATGGTGCAACCAGGCTGCCCAATTATCTTGCGATTATCGCTAGCAGCTGCCAATACCGCTAACGATAATCACGGTCTTCTACCAGCGGGGATGGCTTACCCTGCCGGGAGAAGACAATGGCCCGGTGTTCTGCCGAAAGTTCTAACCTACCGAGATCTCCAACCCACGTCACTTCCAATCGGACATCTCGGCAAGTTGCCGCTACTGCGCATGTGCGAACGTCAATGCCCGTTCACAGAGAACTCCAATGCCGTGCATGAGAGTTGGAGTTCGCAGCAACACAATTCAATACTACTGCACATGTGCCCGTGGACAGTGCCTGACAGTTGGAGCTTTTGACAAATAAAAAACAGTGCTATCCCCCCACAGTACTTGTACAATTGTGAGAATCCCTATGCACTGTTTGAATGGGCAGAGACACAGCCAGGAGTTAGCAGAGCAGGTAACAGAAAAAAGCCGCTCAGGTGAGATAAAGTGTTCCGGTGCAGGTCAGATCCGTCATCCAATAGTCCAATAATCAACAGAAGAAATGGAATCGTGAAACGCGTTTACCTGTCCCGTGTCTATGTGAAGCATTGTGTACATTCAAGTGTATGGGGAATTAAACACTTCCATCTTTATCTTCTTCTGAGTCACATTTCTTCTGTTGATTACAGGAGTTAGCAGAGCTAAGTCTGAAAGGGAATGCTGGGATTTATAGTTCCTCAAAAAAAAACAAAAAACACAATTGTGAACAGCGCAGAGACACAGGCAGGATGCAGCTGAGCCTGAAAGGACATGCTGGGATTTATAGTTCCTCTCCAAAAAAAAACAATTGTGAACAGCGCAGGGACACAGGCTGTGTGATGGGGGACACAGGCTGGATGACGGTGGGGACACGGGCTGCATGATGGGGGACAGGCTGGATGACAGCGGGGACACGGGCTACGTGATGGGGGGACACAGGCTGGATGATGAGGGACACACTGATGTTGCACAGATGAGGCACGCATGGGCATGAATGAGGCACAGATAGGCATGAATGAGGCAGGGGTGGTTTTCTGATCGGTGTGTACAGCGTGCGAGGAGAGAGCTGAACTGGACATGCAGCGGTTTGTTGACAAAAGATCGCTCCGTCATTAGATGAAGCGATCACGTGGTAAAGGGCCCCTGTGGTTGGCCCTTTACCACAATCGCGGGAAGCACTTTTCCAGGAGTACGTCCCTGTACGCCCTCCCAGAATAAGCTGACCGCGGTGTAGCCATCATTGGGCAAATAGTTAATCTCCATAGTCTTAGCTATCCGATAGTACCAATGAAGCGGGGCTTTGCATTTCCGCAGTATCTAGCCAAAGACGATCACCATACCAGTCTCTGTGAAAATTAGGCATTGCCCCCAAAAAATCTGTGTAGCTACTGGAGGTCCTCTAGTACAAGTTTGCCAAGTATGGTGTCCTGAACCCCCGTGGTTTGGGCCCTACATTTATAGTAGCTTGGCCTGCTATGGTAATCTATGGCAGGGTCATAGTCTGTAAATTTGAGGGGCTACAGCTTGGACCCCAAATGAGTCCGGGGGCCCATATTTGGCACAGACGTAGGGGAAACCTTCCTTTACCACTCCAAACATTTTGGTGTTTGTTAGCCCAAAATTTCCTGGTAAACTTTTTCTAGGGCCTCTTGAGAGTATGTGGCTGTACGGCACAGCAGGGAGTGCTGGATACCGCAGGAATCCCTTGACTATTCTGCGGTGGGCAGCTGAAGTCTACCCCAATGCAGGTCCCTGTGCAAATGAAGCATTGGCCCCAAACAAATGTGGCCCCTGGCTATCATATAGTATCCCTGTGCCAGACTTGGTGCCCCTGGGCATCGTGGTTCCGCTACCCCAGGGCCCTACATTTATGCTAGTCTGTCCTGCTATGTTAATCTATGGTGCAGCCGTGATCGGGAATTTGAGAGACCACAGATCGGGCCCTGAATGAGTCCAGGGGTCCAAATTTGGCACAGAGGTAGGGAAGGTCTTCCTACACTACCCCTGCAATTTTGGGGTCGCTAACCTGAAATTTTATGGTCAAATTTTTAGGGGGCCCCTTGGGAGTGTATGGCCCCCGGGTGCTACTGCGGAGCGGGGATAGGTGGGTACTGCAGGAATCTCTGGACTCTTAGCTATTTAACAGTATTTGCAGAGCGGGGCTCCGCAGTTCCTGTGTCCTGTGGTGGTCGGGAAAATCCCACCCCAATGCAGGTCCCCATGAAAATTAAGCATTTGCCCCAAAGAACTTTTGTGGCCCCTGGGGGTCCTCTAGTAACCCTGTACCATATTTGGTGCCCCTGGGCAACATCATTCTGCAACCACTGGGCCCAAGCCTTGCCCAAGTTAATATATGGCACAGTAGGGAATTTTGAAGGGCCACAAACATGTCCAGGGGCTCAAGCTGTGGGAGCCTGGACTCTTTTGGGGCCCGAGCTGTGGCCCCTGAAATTCCCAACTGCGACCAAGCCATAGATTAACATAGCGGGCCAATCTAACATAAATTTAGGGCCCTGTGGTACCCGAATCACGGGGGTTACGGGCACCAAACTTGGTACAGGGATACTAGATGACCCCCAGGGGGCCACACACTTTTGTGGCTGATGCCTAATTTTTACGAGGACTGGCATGGGGGTCGAATTTGCACGAATACTGTGTAACATAGGTACCAGTGAGCAGTGCTCTGCAGATACCATTTGATAGCTAAGAATATGGAGAGTAATATGGTACCCAGCAGTACCTGCTCCACGGTACCCCCAAAGGGCCACACACTCCCAAGAGGCCCCTGAAAAAGTTGACCAGAAAATTTCAGGCTAGCCATTTCAACATTTTAAGAGTGGTAAAGGAAGATCTCCCCTACCTCTGTGCCAAATATGGGCCCCTGGACTTGTTTGGTGCCCAAGCTGGGGCCCTGCAACTGTGTCCACTCGAAGATTGCTGTACAGCACCAAGCTGACTTAAATTATGAGCCTGGTGGTACCTAAACCCTGGTGACTAGGGGTCTTAAACTTGGCTCAGAGATACTAGAGCAGTGCTGACGAACCTTGGATGTTTTGGAACTACATTTCCCATGCTGCCCATGCACTCTGCAGTGTAGTTTAGCATCATGAGAAATGTAGTTCCAAAACATCTGGGGTGCCAAGGTTCGCCATCACAGTACTATAGGATACCCAGGGGCCACATGCATGTTTCGGGGGTCAATGCCTATTGGTTACAGGGACCTGCATAGGGGTCAATTTGGCTAACCGCTATGAAATACAGGGGGGTCTGCAGGTACTGTTGAATAGCAGTACCCAGCACTCCCCAGTCCCCGGTACATAAATAAATAAATAAAAACCCAGTAATTAAATACCATGAAAAGAAATCTCTATTTGTGTGAAAGAATGATATACATTTCATTTGTATACAGTGTTGCAGGACTGCGCAATTGCCCGTTAAAGTAGTGCAGTGCCGAATAGCAAAAAAATGGGCCGGTCATGAAGAGGGTAAAACCTTCCAGAGCTTAAGTGGTTAAAAATTCACAGTACTGGAGGAAAAAGGAAGTGTAGGGAAACAAAAAAAAACAGCAGATCCCTCCTGACAGGAGAGAGCTCTGAATTGTTTACACACACAGAGCTCTGTCCTGTCTTCCTCCTCGTCGATCAGCAGGTGCAGGGACTAATCACAGCAGAGCCGATGCTGAGTGTCCCCTACCCAGAAGTGCTGGATCACATACTAGATACAGGATCCGGCACAGGAGAGCCACTCTGCCCCCGTACTTCTAAGTGTAAGTGGTTAAAGCTGTACTCTGGGCACAAAATATTTAATTCAAATATATTTATCAATAGCTAAAAAAAAGGATATAAAATTTCCTTTGTGTGCATCAAATGCCTCTGCAAACCCAGATATTACCTTGTAAAAGAAGAGTGACATAACTGTGCTTCACATAGTCTGTAAAGAAAGCAGAGCTGTGGGAGGGGCCCAGCAGCCCTACCCACCACATGCGGCCTTCAGAAAACTACAGAGAAAGGGGTAGATACCAGATCAGTGACTCTGCACATGGAGAGAGCAGCAGAAACTGGTCATGAACATAGGAATCTCCTGCACAGAGACAAAGTTTCATACTCAATTACTGCACAGATCTTGATAAAATACACAAAGGACATCAAGATTCAAGGAACAATACACATGCTTTTTGTATGTAGACCCTATTTGGTTATTCAAGAGTTCAATTTAATAAGCTCTAAAAATTGCAGCACTTTTATGTGTACTTTTAAGTCCAATGAGGTGTATGCCACATTTTAGACTTATCCCTTTTATTTACGGTTTACAATTTTGCTGTGCCCTGGGAGCATACAGCAGGGAAAAACTGAATTTTTGTAAAATCTTACCGTAAAATTCCTTTCTCTGAGTTCTCTGACAGTCGCCGCCCACTTATTCAGTCTTCACCAATGGGTATTGACCTCTTATCCATAGGAGCAAGCTAGGAATAAGATTTTTTAAAAACAAAGTAATTTACATAGACACACCTATGTGGGCTGTCCCACTGGTCCAATACCCCCCTGCTATCAGCATTCCCAACTCAGTTTGGTAGCAAGCAGTTAATGTCCAAAAGAACCCCAATAGAGGGGCGGGGCGGCGACTGTCAGAGGACTTTGGAGAAAGGAATTTTACGGTAAGATTTTACAAAAATTCAGTTTTACGTCCTCTGACAGTCACCGCCCACTCATTCAGTCTTCACCAATGGGATGTCCCAAAGCAGTGTAGACAGGAGGGGTGGGAAGCGCAACCATCACAAAGGCAACGCAGCACCCAGGTCAGAGAAAGGAACCTTATCAGGTCAAAACTCTGGGTAACCAAAAAAAAACTCAACTGGAGCAAACAACCCAGGAAACAAATAACCAAAGGGGGAGAAAAAACAACCCCAACAGACAGGGACAGGCAACGGCCTGACCCCATCGAGGCACTGCCGCACACAGAACTTTGTGGCCAAAGGAGGCATCTGCTGATGCCAAAACATCAAGTTTGTAGAATTTTGAGAAGGTGTGCACGGACGACCAAGTCGCCGCCTTGCACATCTGGGCCACCGAAGCCTGATGCCGGAAAGCCCAGGACGCACTCACCGCCCTGGTAGAGTGCGCCTTGACAGGGAAGGGCGGAACCCGTTCCCTAATTGAATAGGCCTGTACAATCGTCTGTCTGATCCATTTTGAAATGGTCGCCGCAGACGCAGCCATACCCTTCCGAGGGCCCTCGGGAAGGATGTAGAGAGAATCTGACTTCCTGAAGGATTCAGTAGACGACAGGTACACCCTGATCACCCGGACCACATCCAAGGAGTGCAGAGCAAACTCCTTAGGATGCTTGGGATTCGCACACAGCGAAGGCAAGACAATATCCTCGTTAAGGTGAAAATCCGAAACCACCTTGGGAAGGAAAGATTGGTTAGGTCGCAGGACCACCTTATCCCTATGAACCACCAGATAGGGGGAGCAGCAGGACAGGGCCGCCAACTCTGACACTCTGCGAGCAGACGTGATCACCACCAGAAAGGCAAACTTTTGTGACAGCACAGGCAGAGTAATCTCCCTGATGTTTTCAAAGGGAGGACATTGCAACACGGACAGGACCAAGTTCAGGTCCCAAGGAGGTAAAGGCGCCCTCCTAGGAGGAGCCAAATGATGCACCCCCTGAATAAAAGATGCGTATCAAAGATTTTGACACCAAGGGATGCTGGAAAAGGACGGCCAGTGCCGACAACTGACCCTTGATCGTGGTCAGTGCAAGACGCTGGTCCACACCAGTTTGCAGGAAGGCCAGCACCCTCGCCACCGAGAAGGAGCAAGGATGGATGTCCCTGGATTCACACCAGGCAAAATAAGCCTTCCAGGTACGGTAATAGATCTTACCGGACGAGGCCTTCCTAGCCTTAAGCAAGGTAGAAATGACCGCCGAAGAGAGACCTCGATCTCTCAGGACCTGGCCACGCCGTTAAAGCCAGCAACTGTAAAGCAGGATGGAATATCGGCCCCTGAGACAGCAGATCGCCTCGTAACGGGAGTCGCCAGGGAGGCTCAACGGCCAGTTGCATGATGTCCGTGTACCAAGTCCGGCGTGGCCAGTCCGGGGCCACCAGAATCACCAACTTCGGTTCCGAGACCAACCTGCGAAGGAACCTGGACAACAACTGAATCGGGGGGAAAGCATAAATCAGACGATACTGATTCCAAGGCACCACCAGCGCATCAGAGGCGTCTGCCAGAGGATCGCGCGTTCTTGCCATGAACCTTCCCACCTTGTTTAGCTGGGAAGCGAACAGATCCACATCCGGGGATCCCCATCTCGAACACAGCATTTGAAACACCTCCGGGTGCAGGGACCATTCCCCCTGGTCCAGGGTCTGGCGGCTCAGATAATCGGCCTGCCAATTCTCCACACCCAGAATGTGAACTGCCGAAATTGCCGGGACATGTGTCTCGGCCCAAGACAGAATTCTGGTCACTTCCAGGGCCGCCCGGGCCCTCCTGGTGCCCCCTTGGTGATTGATGTAGGCCACTGCAGTGGCATTGTCCGTCTGCACCCATACAGGGCGGCCCTGAAGATGATCCGACCAATGGAGCAGGCACAGCCTGATCGCTCGCAATTCCAAGATGTTTATCGGCAGGGAGGATTCCTCCTTCGACCAAGTGCCCTGGGCAGACAGTGTGCCCAGAACACCACCCCAGCCCGACAGGCTGGCATCCGTGGTAATCACCGTCCACAACAACGGCCGGAAGGACTCCCCCCTCCGCTACGGCCGGAGACTGGAGCCACCACAGAAGATCCTCTCTGGTCAGGCGACTCAAAGATACCCTCAGGTCCAAGGACTGAGGAAGTCTGTCCCATCTGGCTAGTATCTCCCCCTGGAGAGACCGCGTGTGAAACTGTGCAAACGGTATCGCCTCAAAGGCTGACACCATCAACCCCAGGGACCGCATACAGGTCCTGAGTGACGAGGACTCGTTGTCTCTGAGGGACCTGACCTCGTCCTGCAGGGTCCGGAGCTTGTCCTCCGGCAGAAACACCTTTGTTCGGGCGGAGTCCAGGACCATCCCCAAGTAGGGGAGATGAACCGAAGGAGACTTCTGAACGTTGATGGTCCACCCGAAATCCTGGAGCATCTGAACCGTAGCGGACAGATCGCGCAGCAGGTTCTGACTGGCTCTCGACCTTAACAGGAGATCGTCCAGATATCCCAAGATCGCAATTCCCTGCACCCGTAACAGTGCCAAAACAGGAGCCAGCACTTTGGTAAACACCCTTGTAGCCGAAGTGAGACCGAAAGGTAACGCCACAAACTGATAGTGTTCCTGATGACCATCAAATATGGGAATGTGTAAATACGCATCCTTCAGGTCGATGGAAGCCAGGAAATCTCCCGGGCTCAGAGAGGCTACCACCGAGCGGAGCGATTCCATGCAGAATTTTTGAACACGCACGAAGCGGTTCAGAGCTTTCAAGTCCAGAATTGGATGCACCTTGCCCTCCTTTCTGGGCACAGTGAACAGATTCGAGTAAAACCCCCGAAATCTGTCCCGATGCGGCACCGAGACTATCACCCCCTGGGTGAGAAGATCCTGAACCGCCCGATGAAGATCTTGCAAACGATCTGGGGTCAAATGAAGATTTGAGGGGAAAGAACCTGTCCGCTGGCTGCGAAAGGAATTCGATCTTGTAACCCGATCGAATGATTTCCTGAACCCACCTGTCCGGAATCTGGAGCAGCCAAGGTTAGAGAAAACCGCACAGACATCCCCCCACCCCTGGAACGAGTGAGGGCGTCCCTTCGGGTTGAGGCGGACTGGGCCGCCGCTCCAGCCTGGGCGGCCTTTGACTTGACTTGACCCGCCCAAGGCTTCCTCTGGCCGCCATGGCCTTTAAAGGTTTTCCTCTTGTCCTGTGCTTTGAAAGCACGAAAGGATCCCTGGTTTGGTTTAAAGGAAGGGCCCCGCTTAACGCGGAAGAACTTACCCTTAGGATTCTGGGGCAGCAGAGTGCTTTTGCCCCCAGTGACCCCTTTAACCAATTCGCCCAGGGATTCCCCAAAAAGACGAATCCCCGCATAAGGGATGTCAGACACCGTCTTCCTGGAAGTCTGGTCAGCCGACCAGCTCTTCAGCCAAATCAAGCGATGGTTAAGCACCGCGACACCAGACAGGCTCGCGGCTAAAGGGGAATCATCTAAGGCCACGTCACACAGGTACATAACTGCCTGACTAATCTGGTCCACCATCTCCAAAATAGTAGGGGGGGCAGAGTCAGCCACGAGGGTGCGTCTGAGCACCTTGGTCCAATCTGCCACAGCCTGAGACACCATGACGGAGGCAAAAAAAGGGTTTCAACATGGAGCCCACCACCATATAGGCGTGGCGGGCAAGGGATTCCAACCGCCTATCCGTAGGGTCCCTGAAGACTGGAGAATCCTCGGTGGGCACCAGAGTGGCCCTGTTCAATCTGGGCACCGTGTGGTCCACCTTAGGGGCCACAGACCAGCACGAATCCGTAGGAGACGCAAAGGGGTAAGGGAGTTGAAACCGTTTAGGCACCACAAAATTGTGCTTCAAATTGCGCCATTGTTCATTCAGCGTCTCGTGAAAACTCAGCGGGACAAGGAAACACCTGCGCCGCTTTTTGGGATCCGTGGGTTTCCAAAGGAGGACCGCTTACCCGGAGGATTGGGCTCATCCTCTAAATGTAGTGTATCTTTAACAGCAGTAATCAGCGCAGCCATAGCAGCACGTTCTCTGGCTGTCCCAGGGGGGGAATCATCCCCCTCCTCGTCCTCTGCCTCCCCTTCAGACTGGGAGGAATGAGACCCTTCAAGGAGCACACTATCTACGGCAACCATGTCAGACTCAGAATCAGAAGAGGAAGAAAACCTAGGCCTTTTCCTAGAATCCCATTCAACCATCAAAAGATCCACTTTGGACGCTAAAGTCGCAAGTGCAGCAGTAAGTGTAGAAGATTCAGAGGAGCCTGAATCATCCACCAAAGCTGGGGGAAATTTTGCTGTCCTGGGAGTCCATAAAGAAACTTTTTTGGCGCTGGCCCTTTAAATCGCACGGCAATTCCACCGCAATACACCGCTATTAAGGACTACACTGATAGACCCCTCAGGCAGGAATAAAGCTGATAGCCAGAGATATTCCCCACAAAACAGCAAGAACAGACCCCCACAAGTGTTACCACGCTGGCTGACGATCTCCTCTGTATGAGAAAGGAAGTGATGTCACACTGCATGAGGCTGAACAGGACTCAGGCTAAGGGAAAATATTTGCCCATAGAAGCAATGGGAGGCTCTGGGAAAATGGCCGCCGACATGTGCAAAGAAGAAAACAGTGCCACATACAAGATGGCGCCTGAAGGCGCCAAAAAACACTACATAGATAGCTGCAGAAGTGCCCATAGTGAAGCCAAGCAGCTGCCCACACCTAAAATGGCGGACCCGCGGTTTTTTACTCCGCAGCGGGGCGCCCATGCATGTCTGCACCCAAACACACCACTAACAGTGTCACCCAGGGTAGGGACCCCCACAAAGCATCCTAGACGCGGTAGAGCCCCCACAGGGATCGGGAGGAAGGCGAGCCCCAGACGCACAGACATGAGGGGATACCACAGACCTAGCAGACTGCCATCCCCAGACAGAGGCCCCACACAGAATGTACTTACCGTACCAGATGGCGTGGGCGCCTCTCATCGACGGGAAGCCTCCCACCCCAGATGGTGGGGGTGCCGTCAGCCAAAAAAGCAGGACGCTAGCAAGGCACGGAACCGCGGTTGGGACGTCCAAGCGAGGTGGCCACCTCGCGGGCTTTCGTCCATGAGGACAGGGACAGGTCGTTTGCGAGGCCAGGGCGTACGCATAGCCTGCTAAACGCTCAATGGCGGGCTGGGATTCCATAAGGCCCTCTGTTCTGGAGCACCAGGACGGCCAGTCCGACTCCCAGCTCCGCAAACGCCATAGTCTTCCAAAGATCCGACTAACTAAGCGCAGGAACAAATAAAAAGTGCAAGAAAAAAACACTTAGCATGAAATAAAAGTAATAAAATAGAAGAAGGCTGAGACTGTAGCCCCAGCACAGGGAGAGCCTATCTTACTCCTAACTAAGCAGAAGACAAACTGGGTTGGGAATGCTGATAGCAGGGGGTATTGGACCAGTGGGACAGCCCCCATAGGTGTGTCTATGTAAATTACTTTTGTTTTTAACAAGTCTTATGCCTAGCTTGCTCCTTTGGATAAGAGGTCAATACCCATTGGTGAAGACTGAATGAGTGGGTGGCGACTGTCAGAGGACATAAGAAATGATTTATTTGATCCCCTGCAGATTTTGTAAGTTTGGTCACTTACAAAAAAATTAAGGGTCTAGAATATGTATCATAGGTGTATTTTAAATAGCAGAGACCGAATTTCAACCCCAAAAAAAAAAAAAAACACATGATACAAATGTTATAAATTGAGTTGTAGTTCAGTGAGTGAAATAAGTATTTGATCCCCAAGCAAAGCATGACCTATTACTTAAAATAAAAAGAAAAATGCAGCGCCTAATCCACAAAAAATAGCAGCTTGCAAAACAGTGTGAACATACAAACACCAGTGAAATAAATAAATAAAAGGTTGCAGCGCTAAACAATATTATGAAAAGTGTCTGAAAAATCAAGTCCTTCAATGGAACATAGGTCCAAACAACTCATAAATCCAAGTGGAAGACGATATTCTGTGTCAATGTGAATTCAATACCGACATCAGCTAGTGTTTCTCCACCAAAGTAAAAATATTGTTTAGCGCTGCAACCTTTTATTTATTTAGGACTATTACTTGGTTGAGAAACCCTTGCTGGCAAGCACAAGGTAAGATGTTTCTTTTAGTTGGTGACCAGGTTTGCACACATCTCGGGAGGGATTTTGGTCCACTCTTCTTTACAGATTTTCTTTAAATCCTTAAGATTTGTCTGCTGTCACTTGGCAACTCAAATTTTCAGCTCCCTCCATAAATTTTCTATAGGATTAGGGTCTGGAGACTGGCTAGGTCACTCCGTGGCATTAATGTGCTTCTTATTGAGCCACTCTTTTGCTGCCTTTGCGGTATGTTTTGGGTCACTGTCATGCCGGACGACCCATCCACAACCCATCTTCAGTGTTCTGGCTGAGGAAAGAAGGTGTTTTTCCCATACAAGATTTTACAATACATGGCCTGGTCCATTGGCCCCTCAATGCTGCAAAGCCGGCCTGTACCTTTATCAGAGAAACAGCCCCAAAGCATAAATATTTTCACCTCTGTGTTTGACAGTAGGGATGGTGTTCTAAGGGTCATTGCCAGCATATTTTTCTCCGAACACAGCGAGCCCCTCTCCTTAAGAAGGCACATGTAAAAGCCCGTCTGAAGTTTGCCAATAAACATCTAACTGAATCAGAGAAGGAAGAATTAGGAGAAAGTGCTGTGGTCAAATGAGACCAAAACTGAGCTTTAAACTTTATGCTTTGGGCAGTTTCTCTGCTAAAGGTACAGGCCAAATTTGCCGCATCAAGGGTACAATGGACGGGGCCATGTATTGTAAAATCTTGGATGAGGCCCTCCCCCCTCAGCCAGCATGACAATGACCCAAAACATACTGCCAAGGCAACAAAGAAGAAGTGGCTCAAGGAGAAGCACATTAAGGTCATGAAGTCTCCAGACCTTAAACCTAGAGAAATTATTTGGAGGAAGCTGAAACTTTGAGATGCCAAGAGACAGCCAAGAAACCTTAAGGATTTAGAGAAGATCTGTAAAGAAGAGTTCACCAAAATGTTTCCTGAGCTGTGTGCAAACCTGGTCACCAACTACAAGAAACGTCTTACGTCTGTGCTTGTCAACAAGAGTTTCTCCACCAAGTCATGTTGTGCTTGGGGATCAAATACTTATTTTACACACTGAACAGCAACTCAGTTTATAAAATTTGTATCGTGTGTTTTTTCTGGATTTTTGGTTGATATTCTGTCTCTATCATTAAAAAAAAAAATACACCGATGATAAAAATTAATTATAGAGCCTACACTTACAAAATTTGCAGGGATTTAAATAATTAGTTTCCCCACTGTAGCTATATTTCAGTGCTTCAACGCTGGTCGTTTGCAGCCACTCTGCCCGCCTCTCCTTGCCTCTTGCCCATTCACAGAAGGCTTGTATTATGTGTAACCCTTTCACAAGATATTCGGTAAATGAAGAGCAGAGGGGAGGGATGAGCAATGGTGCTGCTGTGTAGAAGAATGCATCTCTCCTGTCATAGCACCAGGATTATAGCAATAGCTGTACTCCTGGCGCTCAGTAAAAATGTAACTAGTAAGTAAAAAAAAAAAAAAAAAAAAAAAAGTAAACAAGGTGGCATATGCCTCATTGGACTTAAATCCCAAAATCCCAAAGACATGAAAATTAAAAAAAATCCACTCTTTCACAGCAAAGGGTTAATTTCTCATTATTTCTAGGGGCAGAGAATGAAGGAGAAATTGGATTTTTGTCTTACCGTAAAACCCTTTTCTCTGAAGTTCATTGACAGACGCAGTCTCTGAACTTCATATCAGTAGGGTTATGCTGCCCCCTAGAGGAGTAGGAAACTAGGCAGAAAAAAGTCCTGGCTACGCCTATGGGCAGTCCCAGGGGGTATTCCCTCTATCTCCCTGTTATAGGATATCAGTTTTGTATCAAAGCAGTGTCAGATAAAATAATGCCAACCCAACTAAAAATAGAGGGGCAGGTACTGCGTCCGTCAATGAACTTCAGAGAAAAGGCTTTTACGGTAAGACAAAAATTCAATTGTCTCTATCGTTCTTTGACGGACGCAGTCTCTAATCTTCGTAGCACTAAGCGCCCGAGTAGAATGCGCCTTAACAGGGAAAGGAAGAGCCTGGCCCCTAATTGTATAAGCCTGCACCACTGTCTGATCCATCTGGAAATTGTCGCAGCAGACGTAGGCAGCCCTTTCTTTGGACCATCCGTGAGTACAAAGAGCGAATCGGACTTAGGAAAAGACTCAGTAGTCGCCAAGTACACCCTGATTGCCCAAACCACATCCAGAGTATGAAGTGCAAATTCCTTAGGATATTTTGGCTTAGGGACACAAAAAGGGTAACACGATGTCCTCATTTAAGTGAAAACCGGAGGAAACCATCTTCGGAAGGAAGGACGAATCCGGACGAAGTACCACCTTATCCCTGTGAACCACCAGATAGGGAGAACGACAGGACAACGCCTCCAGTTCCGACACCCTGCACGCAGAAATAATAGCCACCAAGAAGGCCACCTTCTGGGATAAGCCTGACCAGTTCGGAGCCACAAAAATGACCGGAATCCCGTCCGCCTCGATCCTGCGAAGAAGTCTTTGAGAGGAGGAAAGGCATACATCAGCTGATACTGACCCAACGGGGCCACGAGCGCGTCTGCAAGAGGGTCCCGGGAGCGGGCCACAAACCTCTGTTTTGATCCAACAGATCTACATCTGGAGTGCCCCAAGGAAGGCACAACTGCTAGAACACCACCGGATGGAGAGACCATTCCCCTGTGCAATGGACAACCCTGCAGGTACTCGGTCCAGTGGACTAGGCAAAGTCTGATCACTCTCAGCTCCAGAACATTGATTGGTAACCTGGATTCTTCCAAGGACCATGCTCCTTGAGCAGACAACCTGCCGAGAACCCCTCCCCACCTGGACAGACTGGCATCCATGGTGACAATTGTCCAATATACAGGGAGGAAGGATTTCCCTAGCTTGAGCATCGGGGACCGAAGCCACCATATCAGGGACTCCCTGGTCACCTGGATTAGCTGGATCTGATTGTCCAGGGAATTTGGATTCTTGTTCCATTTGGGAAGGATTTCCTTCTGGAGGATCCTCGTGTGAAATTATGCGGAGACCGCTTTGAAGGAGGACACCATCAGTCCCAGAACTCTCATAGAGGTCCGAAGGGACCACCATTTGCTGGACAGCAACAACTGAACTGCAGTCTGGAGTTTTTCCCGGAGGAAAAAACACCCTGGCTGAGGACCAGTCCAAAGTCAGGTCCAGATAGTCAAGTCTCATGGAAGGGACCAAGGATGACTTCTGAACTTCTGAAGGTTCAGAATCCACCCAAACTCCTCCAGAATTCTCATGGTGAATTCCAAATTTGTTTCCAGCACCATGGGAGACTCAGCAGATAGAAGCAGATCATCCAGGTAACCCAGGACTGATATCCCCCGCTGTTGCAGCAGTGCCAGGACCGGAGCCAACACCTTTGTGAAGACCCGAGGAGCAGAGGCGGGACCAAAGGGCAACGTCACAACTGATAGTGATCCTCTCCCACGGCAAAACAGAGAAACCGTTGGTGCCCTGCACATATTGGGATGTGAAGGTAGGCATCTTTGATGTCTATGGAAGCCAGGAAATCCCCCTGATGTAGGGAAGCCACCACCGTGCGAACTGATTTCATCTTGAAATTTTGAACTCGCACAACGTAATTCAGTGCCTTTAGGTCCAGGATCGGACCTACCTTGCCTTCCTTCTTGGGGACCGTAAGCAGGTTGAATAAAAGTCCTGAAAAAAGTTCCGCGCACGGAACTATTGCTCCCTGTTGTACCAGGTCCTGTACTGCCCCAAGGAGAGCCTGTAAGCGATTCGGGGACAGTCGCACACTGGAAGGGAAAAACCTTACCGGCGGAACGGATCAAAACTCGATCTTGTAACCGGACCGCATGACCTCTTGAACCTATTTGTCTTGTATCTGGGATAGCCACAGGTCCGGGAACCGGCAAAGACATCCCCCCCCCCACCCCAGATACGGGTGGGGGGCGCACCTTCAGGCAGAAGTGGCCTTGTCCTCAGGTCTGGAGAAACTAGGGAGTCTTGAAGGGTTTTGCCTGAATGAGGGACGAAAAAACTGCTTGTGTGCTGAAAAGGAGGGACCCCGTCAGCGACGAGAATCCTTACCCTTGTTAGCATGTGGCAGAGAGGTACTCTTACCCCCTGTGAGACCTTTGATAATGTCATCCAGGGTATCCTCAAACAGGAGATCTCCTTGAAAAGGCAGATCAGTCAAGGCCTTCTTTGAAGTCTGATCCGCAGACCAGCACTTTAGCCAAAGTATACCCTGGAGGACCACTGCCAAAACCGACAGGCGGCCCAATATAGGAGCAGTGTCCAGCACGGAATTGCAAACAAATTGCAGCCCCAGCACCAGCTGGTCCATCAGCTCGGCCAAACGCAGGAAGAAGAGGTTTCCCCTCCAGGTCACGGTGTAGTAACTTAGCCCATTCAGTCAAAGTTTGCGAGACAAGGGCAACCGTAAACACCGGTCTTAGTGCAGACCCTGCCAGGGAGTACATATTGCGGGCCACAGACTCCGCCTTTCTACTTCTACTTCTACGTTCTTTGCCGCTCTGGATGGCTTGTGAGTGCCAAAAGTAACCTGCGCCTCAGTCACAATCGCAGCTGCGTCCTCCATTTTTAGGGTCTCACGCACAGATACAACCAGTGCATTCACCAGCGCCTTGTCTTGCGCGGTAGTGGAGGTAGAAATGTCATCCTCACAGGGAGGAGACAGGGCGCAAGGTAGCAGACCCGGCAGGGAGATGCGCGCCTGCGGTGGCTGATTCAGACTCAGAATCTGACACATCAGATGAGGCAGGGGTAGGCGAAGGGCGTTTTTTAGCACCTCGCCCTTTAAAGGCCACATCCACCTGGGACAAAAACGATTCCAGGACTGCCAAAATTGCATCTATTGAAAGCTGGGACCCGGAGGCCCCTGCGGCCTCCTTGAGAAAATACATGTCCTGCAGGGTCCATGTTGCACCAGGAGAACCCGTCATCAAAAAGTTGAAAAAACGTTTTTTTTTTTTTTTTTAAATGTCCCACCAAGCTACAGCACCCCCAAGAGGTCAGGCGCACTGGGGAACCCCAGCAGAGAGAGAGACCCCCCTGACTCACCACCCTACACCAAAGATGCACCAGGAGGCCCAGAACGTCTGCACAGCACATGTCAGCAGCGATCTCGATCCAGAAAGAAAGATCTGAAGATCAGCACCAGTCTTTAGGCAGGGGCTCCACTCACAAAAACGCCTTCAGGAACTCCCATTCAGTGATTCCTATTAGAAAAAACACCGAAAAATGGCGCCGGGTGTACCAAGATGGCCACCGCTTCATGCAGAGCACATGGGCTACAAGAAAATAGCGGCCCCGCGTGGCCTGCGGAGCTACTGAGGACCCTCGTGGGAACCCCCCAGCTTCCTGAATGGGATATATTGGAAGTTGGGCCCTGGAGTGACAGGTAGAAACCTACCCCCCGCACGATCAAATGTCCCGTCGCCAGTGGCGCAACCCCCGCCCCCACCTGCGGCCTGAAGCTTGGACCCAGCCCCTGGGAGTAGTTACCAACCTCCCAATATCCCCAGTAGTGGGGGGGGGGGGGTGCGTGACAGGACAGAGGGGAACCCGGGATTGTGAGGGTCCGACCGTCCCAGGGAGGGGCCCGTGTCCACCCCAAAATCCGCCAGGGGGAAGAAGAGGGAACGTTTACTCACCATACCAGAAACAGGCGGGTACCATCTCCTGACAGAACCCCTCTCCGCCAAAGTGGGGGGGCTGTCGGCCAAATAGGAACACTGCGACTCGGGCCTAGACCCGGTTGTATGTGACCTGGCAAGAGGTTTAACTTGCGGGGCCAGTCCCCGTCTAGTGGGACTATGTTGTGGCCGACCCAGCGCGGAGCTAAGGTCTGCGTGTGCTCGTTGGCCAGCTGGGGTGGCCACTGGCTCTATATATCTAGCCCGTCACCCAGATCCGGCATAGTTGCTTGTAAATCTCACAGGAAACAAATCCGGAGAAAAAGCTAACTAGAAAAAAAAACATCTAGAAAAAACTTTGCCAGGACCAGAGATTCCAGCAAGGAAATAGGTTATTACTTCAGACTAGGCAGACTAGGCTAGATAGGACTAACATCCTATAGCAGGGAGAGAGAGAGGGTATACCCCCTGGGACTGCCCATAGGCGTAGCCAGAACTTTTTTCTGCCTAGTGTCCTACTCCTGTAGGGGGCAGCATAGCCCTACTGATATGAAGATCAGAGACTGCGTCCATCAATGAACGATAGAGAAATTACTTATTTTATTGATTGCTTCAGCAGCCCTTCCAGCACTGCAACCAGGCGCCCCCACAGTTCTCCTGTAAACTGCAATTGGCTCCGATCGCACTCCAGCCTCTAAAACGTACAATACTATATTACACACGGTCCGGCGCTTCGGTCAGGGCTGGAGAGCCCTGGAGCTGGCAAGACAGCCTGTTTTGAAATATCCTGGACATATGAGCAACTGCTTTTCTTTTAATTTTTTTTTTTTTTTTTTTTTAAAAGGCTGTAATTTCTGGAATTCTGCTTTAAGTTCTTCATCCTGGCACTGTTGCCGAGCACCAATCCACAGAATGAGTAATCAGTAATTTGAAGAACCCCTTTTGCTTAACTATTCTGATACAAGAGAGCTATTCCCAAAACATCTACTGCAGATTTCTGCCTTTTCACTCCTAAAGAAAGCTTGATATACCCAGGTAGCAGTACTGATAAGTTTCTTGAAGCCGCTCATTCAAATCATTCCTGCCAGGGAATGTTGAACCTGAATAGAAATTCAATAGGCAGAGAAAATAAAGAGATGGAGAAAATCACAAGCATGTCAGATCACAACTCCAGCATGGTGTATTTCCAAATCACTTGGAAATCTGATATATTTTGGGAGACAAGCCCCCTTCCTCTGAGGAAGGCAGCTTGTCTCCCGAAACGCGTTTGCTCCCTCCTTTGCTTCCTAGTTGTTTTACTGATTCAAGTACAATCAAGCAAGCACAAATACTGTTCATCACACGTGTAATTTCTATATAAGCAACATTAAAAAGGCACTTGCATGTATCTACAATCTAACAGCAGTTGAGATTTTCCTACCAACCAAATTACTGTGTCCTTCAGTGCAGGGGTCTCTAACCCGCGGGCTGAATACTGGTACTGGTCCGTGGCCTGTTGACGACCGGGCCTCACAAGAGAAGGTGGGCAGCAACCGCGGTCACCGTTGAACCCTTATATGCCGCCATGCCTGTGTGTCCTCCCCTGGCTCTCCTCGTTAGCAGGGCAGGGGACAGGAGGAGCTGGAGGTCTGCACAGAGAGCGTAAGACTTTCACATTAACAAATGGGTAATCCTCTTTTGAACATAAGTTGGGCAGCTCCTGCCCTCTATCAAGATCTGCAGCTTCTCCTGCCCTGCTGTTCGGATGACATCGTCGATGGGGCAGGAGACTGGTAGGACTGTACAGGGGAGGCAGAGAGTGAAATGGGGCACTGCGACATTAGAGAAAAGGGGGTGGGGGGAGGATGACTGCAAGGGCATTGTCATTGGGAGGGGGGGGGTGGGTGATTGGCACTGTAATGTACAGGGGCATTGTGATATAAAAGGTGACTGCACTGTAATCATTACAGTGCCCCTTTATAGTGCAGTCCCCTTCCTGTCACAGCCCTTCTTTACAGTGCAGTTCTCGTTACATTAAAGTTTTTTTTTTTTTTTAATTACAAACATGTTATACTTACCTGCTCTATGCAGTGGTTTTGCACAAAATAGCCCCAATCCTCCTCTTCTCTGGTCCCTCGCCAGCGCTCTTGATCCCTCCCTCCTGCCGAGCGCTCCCACAGCAAGCAGCTTGCTATGGGGGCATCCGAACGAAGCCGCTGCTCTGTGTGTCTATTCAGACACAGAGCAACAGATCAGCCCCACCCACTCTCTCTCCTCATTGGCTCATTTACTTTGATACCAATGGCGCCTACTGCTGTCTCAGCCAATAAGGAGGGAAAGTCCCCTGACTTTGTGGATCTTGTGCAACATCGCTGTATCGAGAATGCATTAGGATAAAAAAAAAAAAAAAAACGTTCTGCCTTTAGAACCACTTCAGTGTAAAGGGGACTGCACTGTAAGGGACACGGGTGTAAAAGGGGGCTGCACTGTAAAGGAGCATTGTGATATAAAGGAGACTGCACTGCATAAATCGCTCAGGTACAATAGGTAAAAGTCCCCAAAAAAAAGGGGGGGGGTCAGGCCATAAAGGGTTAAACAGTCTGTGTAAATAAAGATGGTAACTGCCAGATAACACTCGATATGGGCAAAGCTCTTCGCAGGAGTGTAGGTGAACTCTGGAGAGATAAACATAAAGGAACAGAAAAGTGCCTATGAGTGTAGACTGTTTAATAAGACAGTATAAAAACCTAATAATTGGCAACTCCCAGAAGCCCGCAGGCAACAAGATGTGAAGTGGCGATGGTAATAGCGTTCCTCCTGGTGAGAGGCCCTAACCGTCCATCCAGCCCAAGGCTTCCCGCCGGGGGAACCGCAGTGAGTCAAGGAAGAGATCCCGGCAATCTGCTGAAACACATCCAGGTCCCAGACGGAGGCCGTGAAGGGATGTAGCACACGGAGGAGAGCTGTATGATGTCACCAGGGGATGGCAACACGACGCGTTTCTGAGCGTGCGCGAGGCTCTAGCTGAGCATGCGTGCTCTTTCATCAGGTGTACAGCAGACAATGATCTTAATGTTTAAATATACCAGCATAGTCTATAAGTGGGTGGGGAATAAAAGGTCTAAAGCCTATAGCCTATCATGTAGTTATCCAATATCCTTATTCCAGGGTTATATAGAACTATTATATGTATATACGTACAGAAATAAACACACACACACACTATATATATATATATATATATATATATATATATATATATATATATATATATATATATATATATATATATATACATATATACACACATACATATATACAGCTGCAAGAAAAAGTATGTGAACCCTTTGGAATGATATGGATTTCTGCACAAATTGGTCATAAAATGTGATCTGATCATCATCGAAGTCACAACAATAGATAATCACAGTCTGCTTAAACTAATAAACACACGAAGAATGAAATGTTGCCATGTTTTTATTGAACACACCATGTAAACATTCACAGTGCAGGTGGAAAATGTATGTGAGCCCCTAGACTAATGACCTCTCCAAGAGCTAATTGGAGTGAGATGTCAGCCAACTGGAGTCCAATCAATGAGATGAGATTGGAGGTGTTGGTTACAGCTGCCCTGCCCTATAAAAAAAACACACACCAGTTCTGGGTTTGCTTTTCACAAGAAGCATTGCCTGATGTGAATGATGCCTCACACAAAAGAGCTCTCAGAAGACCTACGATTAAGAATTGTTGACTTGCATAAAGCTGGAAAGGGTTATAAAAACATCTCCAAAAGCCTTGCTGTTCATCAGTCCACGGTAAGACAAATGGTCTATAAATGGAGAAAGTTCAGCACTGCTGCTACTCTCCCTAGGAGTGGCCGTCCTGTAAAGATGACTGCAAGAGCACAGCGCAGACTGCTCAATGAGGTGAAGAAGAATCCTAGAAGAATCCTAGAGTGTCAGCTAAAGACTTACAAAAGTCACTGGCAAATGCTAACATCCCTGTTAGTGAATCTACAACACGTAAAACACTAAACAAGAATGGATTTCATGGGAGGATACCAGAGAGGAAGCCACTGCTGTCCAAACAAAACATTGCTGCACGTTTACAATTTGCACAAGAGCACCTGGATGTTCCACAGCAGTACTGGCAAAATATTCTGTGGACAGATGAAACCAAAGTTGAGTTGTTTGGAAGAAACACACAACAATATGTGTGGCGAAAATGAGGCACAGCACACCAACATCAAAACCTCATTCCAACTGTGAAGTATGGTGGTGGGGGCATCATAGTTTGGGGCTGCTTTGCTGCGTCAGGGCCTGGACGGATTGCTATCATCGAAGGAAAAATGAATTCCCAAGTTTATCAAGACATTTTGCAGGAGAAATTAAGGCCATCTGTCTACCAGCTGAAGCTCAACAGAAGATGGGTGTTGCAACAGGACAATGACCTAAAGCAAAGAAGTAAAACAGAATGGCTTAAACAGAAGAAAATATGATTGAAATGCTGTGGCCTGACTACAAGAAAGCGATTTACACCAGACATCCCAAGAATATTGCTGAACTGAAACAGTTCTGTAAAGAAGAATGGTCAAGAATTACTCCTGACCGTTGTGCACGTCTGATCTGCAACTACAGGAAACGTTTGGTTGAAGTTATTGCTGCCAAAGGAGGTTCAACCAGTTATTAAATCCAAGGGTTCACATACTTTTTCCACCTGCACTGTGAAGGTTTACATGGTGTGTTCAATAAAAACATGGCAACATTTCATTCTTTGTGTGTTATTAGTTTAAGCAGACTGTGATTGTCTATTGTTGTGACTTAGATGATGATGATCAGATCACATTTTATAACCAATTTGTGCAGAAATCCATATCATTCCAAAGGGTTCACATACTTTTTCTTGCAGCTGTATATAACCATATGGTTGTATGGAACATTAAAATCCTTAAAGACAATGTTAAAATAAAAAAAAAAATAAATAAATAAAAAAAACAAAAATAAAAATACACTATAAGACCCCGTTCACACTGGGGCGACCTGGTCGCCTGACAGGTCGCCGTAGGTCACCTGCCATAGAGAAGCTGTGGACCCGTTCTAATAGGAGCGACACAAGTCGCTCCTATTAGAAAAAGGGTCCGGAGCTTCTTTGGGGGGACCCGGAGCGACCTGCATTGACTTCAACGATATGAAGTCCGTTTCGGCCGCTCCGAGGTCGCGGTGCGAGCTGCGCACCGCGGCCTGTGAGGTCGCCCCGGCAAGTAGCGTCGCCCCAGTGTGAACGGGGTCTAAAGGGGCACTGTAATGTAAAGGGTGGTTGTGATGTGAAAGGGAATGGAAGACACTGTGGGACCATTTTAAAAGGGGGAACTGTGATGTAAAGGAGGACTGTGCTGTAAAGGGGGGTTGTGGTGTGAAGGGGGGGGCGAATGAACAACTCTGAATATCCCATCACCCATAACTCCCCATTTCCTCGGTCCCTGGAAGAATTGGCTGCCACAAAATAGGTCCCTGATACCAAAGAGGTTGGGGACCGCTGCTTTAGTATGTTTCATTTAATCATGATCAAATTGTCATTTAACTGTGCTGGAATTATTGTGTTACTAATAATTATTGCATTACTTTATTGTTCAAGAAAATATTTCTGCAAATCCCAAAAAAAAAAAAAAAAAAAACTTAATAATAATAATAATAATAATAATAAGTAGAAATACTAGTTTCACTATACAAGTACTTCCTAACACTACCTTCAGTATTAGATTAAAGAACAACAATGTTCACATGGTACTGTAGAGAACACATGCTTGGAAACCAAGAATAAAAACAGGGAAGGCATGTGTGTTCTCTTTAGATGAGCAAATCACAGATGATGTTGGGGACAGGCTGGCTTTCTTCTACAGTGTGTGTTGCCTTTCTCGAGTGACTTTATGAATGCAGTGCAGTGTCACCGAACCACTCCAAACCCAGAATGGACCAAGCTCTTCTACAAGGCCTACAGTAGGAAAATGTAAAGTAGTGTTACCAGGCCAACCTGTTACTCTGGCCTGAATGGGCAAAGCACAGGTCCACTTGAAATGAGCTGCTTAAAGATCACAGTAATCATTTAATGACGTAAAATCCCTCATGCAGATGCTGAAATATGATAGAATTCATAAACATGATCTACAAAACAGATCACAGTCCTGTTAAAAACATTTAACCTAATGAATGTCATTGGAAAGTATCCCAGACTGTAGCAGACTTCCTCTAAAACAAAATACATTATCAGGTCATATTGCTACAAAAAATGTCCTTGACATAACCGAATATTTTACAGAACCTCACACCATCACCTACCTGTCAGTGTCCTGCTGAAAAACATTACAGAATATGATCCTTTTCTACTATAATCTTAAAGTATATTGCATAGCAGTCCCTGCACATATCTTCAGATGTCCCCTCACTGTCCCAGTTGTTCTAATAAATAATAATGATTAAAAAGCTGACCTGCCCTTTCTCTTACCATCCTATTGAGCTATCACTATGATAGGCAGCCTTACTGAACATCAGGAAGGTAGGAGAGGTGAGCAAGTTTTCACCACCCAAAGGAGGGGTCAGCATTTCGGGATCACAAAAGTTAGGGATCGAGGCAGAGGAGACATCTAAAAAAGGCACTGCATTTGGCCATGGCGCTGAATACAGAGCAAACATTTTCATTTTCATAGTAGTACAATAAAAAGACTACACATCAACACAATGAAACTGTCATGAAATATTCCCCAAATAGTCAAAAGGTACAATTTGCATTTTATGGTAAGCATGGTTCATAAAAATCACTGTTTGTCATGAAGTTTTCAGTAACAAACTAAACAGCATGACTGCACTACAAACATTAGCCTGAAATATATAGTAGAATATATCGCCCTGCACAATTTATGGACTATGAAAATCCTGTGCTAACATATTAAAAACCATGACAGCCCAATGCCTACCAGGCCAATTCTGACATTTCTGTCTTACATGTTTTTGCTAGAAAATTACTTAGAGCCCTCAAACATTATATATTTTTAAGCAGAGGCCCTAGAGAATAAAATGGTGAGTGTTGCAATTTTTTAGGTCATGCAGTATTTGCGCAGTGGTTTTTCAAACACAAATGGTTTGGAAAATGTACACTTTAAAGAATATTAGTAAAATATAAAAAGATGTTATGCCTAGTAAATAGATACCAAACATATTATGCTTTAAAATTGTGCATGCCAGTAGAAAGGCAACAGCCTATGGTAAATTAACCACTTAAGAACCGCCTGCCGCAGTTTTACATTACTGCTGGCAGCGGGGACTCCGATGCACGGGAATGGCGGGTTCCGATTGCCGCCGGCCACCCGCGATTGCTCCCTGCTGAGAGAGAGAAGAACAGGCGCTCTGTGATCCTTCTATAAAGGATCACAGGTCTCTATGATCATTTCAAAAGCCCACCCCCCCACAGTTAGAAACACTCCCGTAGGCTTACATTTAACCCCTTGATCACCCTCCCCTGCCAATGTCATTATTACAGTAACAGTGCATATTTTTAGCACTGATTACTGTAGTAATGTCACTGGTTCCCCCAAAAGTGTCAAAAATTTCAGTTAGGGGTCCGATTTGTCCGCCGCAATGACGCAGTCCCGCTATAAATCGCAGATCGCCACCATTACTAGTAAAAAAAACAACAATAAAAAGGACATCAGTCTTTCCCCTAGTTTGTAGACGCGATAACTTTTGCGCAACCCAATCAAAATAAGCTTATTGTGATTTTTTTTTACCAAAAATATGTAGCAGAAAACAAATTGGCCTACAATGATGAAAAAATTAGATTTCATTTTTTTTGGGAAGTTTATATATATATATATATATATATATATATATATATATATATATATATATATATAGCAGAATGTAAAAAATATTGGTTTTTTTTTTTCAGAATCGTTGGTCTTTTTTTGTTTCTAGCGCAAAAAAAAAAAAAAGAAGTCGCTCAGGTGCTCAAATACCACCAAAAAAAAGCTCTATTTGTGGGGAAAAAAAGGACATCAATTTTATTTAAGTACAGCATCGCACGGCTGCGCAATCTTCCATTTAAATTAACACAGTGCCGAATCACAAAAAATGGCCTGGTCATTAAGGGGGGGTAAATCCTTCCGGTCCAGAACTGGTTAAATTATCCATAAAATAAAAATCCCTGTCGCTTCCGGATTCTGACATCACACAGTGGGAGGAACACCATCAGTTCCTCTCACTGTGTCCAGGAAAGCTGATGCCGCCAGTCGCATCCTTACTAGGCTCCCCAATCGCTTTGGGGAGCCTTTTGCCCCCTGTAAAAAAAGTGGCTGTATAACCGCTAGGATTACTTTTACAATATGCAGAATTGCCATACGAATTACCTATAAAAACTGGATTTTTGTCTTACCGTAAAATCCTTTTCTCTGATGTTCATTGACGAACACAGCTCCGTATCTTCTTTGACCCTTGGGTTATGCTGCTCTCCATAGGAGTAGGACTAGGGGGAAACAAATTTGACTATGCCACTAGGACAGCCCCAGGGGGTATACCTCCCACTTCCTGCTATAGGACTTCAGTTTGTAACAAGCAGTGTCAGAAGAATACATATCCAACTCAACAGAGGGGTGGGTGCTGTGTCCTCAATGAATATCAGAGAAAATGATTTTACAGTAAGACAAAAATCAATTTTTTTTCCTTTCGTTCATTGACAGACACAGCTCCATATCTTGTTTGACCCTTGGGACATCCCAAAGCAGTGTCAACATGAGGGGTGGGAAAAACACAGCAATGCACATGATCCCTAAAAAGGGCTAAACCTAGCCAACCAGGTTAACCAGGAGCTCAACCAGAAGAATAAACCCTCAAAAGGCAGGAACCTCTGCAACAGCAGCCTGCAAAACTTTGCGTCAGAACGCAGCATCCGCAGATGAGAGTACATCCACCTTGTAAAACCTGGTGAATGGGGACTTTAATAATGTGCTTGACCCCACTCTAGACAGACTAGGCTAGGGATGCACCGAAATTTCGGCCACCCAAAATGGGTTAAAAATGCCGAAATTAATGGCCGCCGTGAGGAAGGAGGAGGGCGCAGCGCAGGTTTGAAAAGACGCGGGTATCTCCTCTGACAGGGCAGTGAAGGCTCACATAGTTATAGTTATTAGCGGCCGCTCCCCCCGCCCGGAGTGTCAGTTCATTCATGTACTTCGTGCCGCTGACAGGGAAGTGAAGGCTCACAGTTACAGCTATTAGCAGCCACTCGCCCGCCCTCCCGCCCGGTGTGTCAGTTCATTCATACACAGATCGTAGTAGTAGTGACATCACCGGGAGGCGGGTGACCGGCCAGAGGCACGTCTTTTGAATAATGGACACTGGAGGAGCTGAGTGAGTAGGAGAGGGACGCTGAGGGGGGGGGGGGGGGGGGGGAGCTGAGGCGAGCTTACAATTGGTATTAGTAATATGCAGCATGAGGGGGTTAATGTATTGCCACTGCTGCATTAGTGACCAACCAGTGGCAGTTAATTAACCCCTTTGTGCTGCATTAGTGCCACCAGTATCAGTGCAACCAATGTTAATTAACACTGATACTGGTTGCACTAATGCAGCACAAAGGGGTTAATTAACTACCACTGGTTGGTCAATAATGCATCAGTGCCAAGCACTGACAATACATTAGCCCCCTCATGCTGCATAATACAAATACCATTGGTAATTAAATTAACCACTTGCCAACCCGTCACAGTACATATACTGTGACAGGGTGGCAGCGACAGGTGTACGTCGCTGCCTGTTTTTGGTGTATGCCCCTGTTCTATCTAATTTAAAATTATTTGGGGGAAAAAAGTCATTTTCGGTTTTCGACCAAGGGCATCCTGCAATTTCGGTTTCGGCCCAAAATTTTCATTTCGGTGCATCCCTAGACTAGGCACTTCTCCCCAAATGTTGGCTCCGGCCTCATCCCTAGACTAGGCACTTCTCCCCAGATGTTGGCTCCGGCCTGTAGCACTAGATTTGCCCAATTGCTGGAGAGTTTTGGGCTGCAGGATACGTGGCATACTCTATACCTCTCTCAGAGGTCATACTCCTGCTTTTCTGCATCCCACCACACCATGTCCAGAATTGACCTGATAATGTTGTCCCGGGCCTTGCTTCCTAGATTGCTTAAGGCTGGTTTCTCCCCAGGTCTATGTTTGATCACTGCCCGTATTGGGTGATATTGTCTTTGCCCCACAGTAGACCGCCGCCAGCCTGGAGGCTTAACCCAGCGTGGTTGGCTTTGCTGGTGGAGGGGAACGCTCTGGATGACTCCTGGAGTCAGTTTTTTGCTGATAACGAGCACACCGCCTCTCTGGGGGCTGTGTGGGAGGCATTTAAATTGCACGCCAGAGCTACCCTGCAATCCCGTGTCAAGGCTATTAAGGCGGACTCTGCTGCGGCCTACTCTCGGGCAACGACCAACCTTACCACGGCTGAACGTGCCTTTTTGGCAGATCCTACTCAGGCCAATGAATCCCAGTACAAGTTGACCTCCAAGTTAGTGACCCAATTGGATTACGAGCGAGCAAAGACAAAGCTTTTCGCACACGGGGAACGAGCTGGAAAGTTGCTCGCCTACCTAGTTCATTGTGAAGAATGGCCCCCGGTGGTGATCTCCCTGACGACTGAATCGGGTGCCCCTTTTACTGACCCCCCGCTAGTCACGGACAGATTCAGTTTAATTTTTTTATTGATCTTTATACCTCCAGGGCCCCTGCTGACCACTCGGACATGCATTCATTCTTACACACTGTAGACTTCCCTATGTTATCTCCCGAGCAGGTCGCGCCGCTCACCGAGGGCGAGATTGCAGAGGCTGTGTCCAGGTTCCCCAGATCAAAGTCTCCGGGTCTTGACGGACTCCCGGTGGAATTCTACGCCCAATACTCTGAGTTCCTATTACCTAAACTACTTGCCCTCTTTAATCAATTGTTTGAGGATCATGCCCTGCCCCCCTCTATGAGAGAGGCGTTAATAGTGTTGATTCCTAAACCGGGCAAGGACCATCGCCTCCCGGAGTCATACCGCCCCATCTCTCTCCTACAGGTAGATGTTAAAATTCTTGCTAAAGTCTTGTCCATCCGTCTTAGTCAAGTTATACTGACGCTTATCCACCCTGATCAGGCGGGTTTCATGCTGGGCAGAAACACTTCCTTTAATTTACGCAGATTATTCATGAACCATCCAAGCTGAACATGACAACCCGGGTAGGAGGGTGGTGGTAACTTCGGACACGGCCAAAGCCTTTGACTCGGTGGAGTGGTCCCTCTTATGGACATGTTTTAGGAAATATGGCTTTGGACCCAACTTTATAAAATGGGTACAACTGCTTTACAACGCCCCGGTGGCGAGGGTCCTGGCTAACGGTTGGACCTCGGCGGAGTTCCCCCTCTCTAGGGGCACCCGTCAGGGGTGCCCGTTGTCCCCTTTATTCTATGCCCTGGCGGCGGAACCCCTGGCTATTGCCATTAGGGCACATCCTGATATCCGTGGTTTCCGCAGGGGTTCCCTTACGGAAAAGATCAGCATGTATGCTGACGACACCCTGCTTTACCTGGAAGACCCGGACAACTCCCCGTTAAAAGCCCTGTCTCTTATAGAGCGCTTTGGAAGATTCTCAGGCCTCCAAATTAACTGGGATAAATCACGAATTCTCCCTATAGACGCGACCCCGTCAGCAGTTACCCCTGCGAACTCCGCTCTTAAATGTGTCCCCCGCTTTAAATATCTGGGGGTCCATGTTACGACAGGACTATGTCTCGGATAATATCCAACCCCTATTCCCTCTAATAAAGTCCAAAATTCAGGTGTGGTCCAAATTGCCTTTAGGGGTAATGGGCAGAGTCAATCTGATTAAAATGGTCCGCCTCTCTAAGTACTATACATTGTATGGCATTCCCCATTATATCTAGCCTTGAAACATTTTAAACAATTGGAGTCCCTTCTTAAGGCCTGTTTGGGGATCAAGCAGACATAAGATCTCTTGGCGGAAACTTAAGAACCCAACGACCTTGGGTGGCCTAGCGCTCCCGGATTTTAACCTCTATTATTTGGCATCACAGCTCTCCCAATTGTACCATATAGACATGGGCTTGTCCTCTCAAGATCCACTGACGGTGATACTTCGGGGCACAGGGGGGATGGTAGAAAGACTGAACCCTAAATCCCTGCTCTATCATTATAGCCCGGTTTGGGAGGTGGTGATGCATAGACTGAACGGCCCTTCCCTTCATGACCTTACCCCTTCCCTTCATGACCTTACCCCTTTGTGGCATAACAAGTCTCTTCAGGAGTTCTGCTCGCTTCCCGACTCCTCTTTGTGGAGCAGGCGGGGAGTATTCCTCCTGCAGCATATACTGACGGGGGGTACCTTAAAAGCTTACGCAGTGATGAAGGAACAATTCTCTCTCCCAAACCATATGTACTATAGATACTTACAACTTGCCCACGCATTCCGCACTCAGTTTTCGGAAGCTCCACCGAATCCGGAGCCCATATTAATTTTAGAACGGATCAAATGCCTGGAACCTACGCACTTAAGCTACCTGTTCTATGCCGAACTTCACACGCCCTCCTTCACTGAGAAAGCCTACGGGCTTAAGACTCGTTGGTTCCAGGATGTGGGGCCTATTGAGGATGAAGAGTGGGGGGAGGCATTGGAGACCTATCAGAAGGTGTCCCCTAAACTATCCGACAGACTTACCCAGACATTCATTGTTCACCAGGCTTACCTCACGCCCCTCAGGGTGTCCAGATATCAACCTGATCGCGATCCTGGCTGTCCAATGTGCCAAGCAGCTGGAGGCACCTTTTTCCACTTGCTCTGGAGTTGCCCTCAGCTCTGGGGTTACTGGCAACAGGTGGTAGCCTTTCTACATGACAAGATGGGATGTCCGCTGCAACTGGACCATAAGCAGTGTCTCCTTGGTATATACCCGGATGGAGACATGAACAAGTTTATGTGGTGAATAGAGAGGTAAAATGGCGCTGCCAGATGTGATGTCACAATCAGTAAAAAGTATGAATCAGGTGTGATATGTCATATGAAAATAAATTATCGTAAAATAACTAAAACAGTATATGGTGCAATATAAAAATACACAATAATAAATATTAATAAATAAATGCTAAATAATAATATGGCAAATAAGTGCAAATTAGTGCCAGTGACCGTATAACTTATAAAATATAATGATGTGATCATAAAAATAAAAGGTCCAGTGGTAAATATATAAAATATAATGATGTGACCATATAAATATCCAGTGGTAAAAATATATAAAGAAGTAGTGTGACCAGGAATATTGTGAAAAAAACTAGCCAAATTGCTAAGTGTAGCCAATATTTGATTAGCAAGAGAATAATAACGTGATCTGAAAGGATATTTCAGATATATTAAATCCGTGTAGTAAATAAATACGTGAAAAATTGTGGGCTAATTAGAATATATACACAATAAGTACATATAAATTAATTAAGAAAAAACGTGAAGAAGTTCATAAAAAATAGCAGATGTAAAAGGACTTCTTATATAAAATGGTGAAAGTTCATAAAAGTGTGGTGAATCCCGAGGTGGTCCAAAGAACACGGGTGCTGGGTGAGGAAACCAGTGCTCCTCTCTCTGTAACTTCCCACACTCACCAGAGGGCGGCACCCCTACAGGGGTAACCAGCGTATAAGATATTGGAATATCCCCTCAGCCAGGCAGGTCCCGCACTTCACTCTCATCAAGGTTAAAACACGATTGTACTCTCCCATAAATGTATACATATATTGTGGACGATATATCCTCATGTTTATAGTGCATCCATCAACAGTATGGGCAAATTCCAGACAATGCAAGGAAGAAAAACTCCATAAAGTACTGTATAAAACTATTTGGTTTCTTAGTAAAACATCAAAGTACTCACATTTAAAATCAACGGAATGTAACACAGGTAATAGGGACCGCAAACCCTTCGTGTAGCGGTAGTTTCCGGGACACCGTGCGTTCCAGCGACCGGATCTGCGTCTCACTCAAGCGGATCTGACGTAGCTACGCTCTACGCGTTTCATAATCAATGACGTCATCAGGAGTGTGCAGGGTTCCAAAAATGATAAGGATAAAGGGCAATTGTTACAGGGTTTGGGAGTTGTAGGGGGGGCGCATATGTCGGCCAGAGTGTAGGGGTGATTGTACAATCCCAACATTTCAGCCGGAGTTGGTCACTATGTATCTTGTGTGTGCCTGTTGGAAAGACTGTGTGAAGTATATACCATATATATATATAGGCATATTATTGACTATAGTATATTCTCTAATATATAATATATATTATAATATAAATCACAGTCTGAGGAGTTTAGCAAGGAAGGATTATTCACGGTAGTACACGTGTGTTGTTATTTTTAGTATATATATTGATCTTTGTTTTTGAACGGTGGTGGTTTTTATATCTATAGATCCGTATCTTGTTTATTGTCGGTTAGTCTGTTTTACCTGACACAAATCCTTCTAGGAATGGCCTATAGCTTTCAGCATCGTTTAGGCCTGGGGGTGTTGTCGCTTTTAAAATTTCCAAATGTGCAATTTCTACCTACCACTGGGTGGACACGCAAGGAACGAACATAAATCGAAAATGCCGAATGTTAAATTCATGGCCCTGGACAGACTCCACATACCGAGGAGGGGAGGCGACTGGAACAAAACCTTACTACAAAAAGAGATGCGTTGGATCAAACGCTTAAAAGCAACAACACCCCCAGGCCTAAACAATGCTGAAAGCTATCATAAGCCGACATATGCGCCCCCCCTACAACTCCCAAACCCTGTAACAATTGGTCTTTATCCTTATCATTTTTGGAACCCTGCAGAGTGAAAACACATACTACTGGCAACTAAGAAAAAGGAAAGCAAAAAATGTACTGAAATATGTACGCAAAACTGTATGTATAATATTTTCTATTGAAATGATTGTAAGCAGACCAGATCGGTGACAGGGTCACTCTCTCTGAATTTCCTGGAGATAGCACCCGGCACGGTAAGCCCTGCTATCGCAGGCGGGGCTTCTGTTGGCCAAACAAGTCTTCTCCACCTATCCCTGGCTTTGTCTAGGCTTGGCCCATCCTCACCGTGTTGGCGGCATACTGGCAAATGTTAGCAGCGAACGGACTCACCGCCACTGCGTGCGCAGCTGCTCCGGCACATGCACAATGCATGTGGGTGAAGCCCTTCCACCCTGACATGTAGGACTGCGCATGCGCGGCCTACATAAAAGACGCCGGGGATCCCAGGAGAGTGCCATTCACCTCCAACGCACTGGAGAGGAAGCACCTCCTGGAGGACGAACAAGGACTGCACCCTGATGACTCTTCATATACCTCTTTGGAAAGGCAATTCACTGGAAAAGGTTTTGAATGGCTCCTATTTTAGTGGGAACACAGTTTTAAATAAACCCTTCCTGCGTATTTGATACAGGTTTTTTCAGCGCCACTCTACAAAAACCCAGCATTCAAAACGTAAGTCCTTTCTCAACCAGATACAATGTTTTTTTGCTGACATATTTTATGAAATAGAGAAACAATGGTTTCTTCTAATTACTTTATAGAATATGAAAAATCCACACCTGAGAGTATAGAAAACCATGTAGGGAGGCATTTCATGCAAATCCCCTCTGGATTATGTAAGTACCCGTGAGATTCAAGAAACTTCAGCCTCCCCACATAGGGATTGCATTAACCCCATAAATAATTGGTGTTTCAGCAAACCCAATCCTTGCCGCACTCCACTTTAGGGATCTTGCTGCTACCCAGGAGAAAAGAGAGGTACCCCAAGTACACCGATCATAACAAGTCTGCACAAAAAACAGTATGTAAGTCTTTTGATCTTATAAGTATAAAATACAATTTAAATGAATTAACTATGTATATTCAACTAACGATCACTAATATGATTGTAGATATGGTAAATCCTTGACAAAGGCACAAGCCGAAACGCGTTGGATTTTAGACGCCCCCTGAAAATCCAGAAACGCATGGATGACAGGGAATACGTTTCTAAAGTCACCATAATCACAACTGTCATACCTTTACTTTCTGTCACCTACTCACCGATGGGCCCTTTGCCCAACAAAGCACTACATATTTGTACAAAGTTATTATAAAAATAAATATGATTTTATGAAAATGGAAAACTACACTACTGCATGCATCGCATTGTTCAATAAACTGCCTCAAAGTCCCACCTTTTACTTGGTTTGAGGAACCAAATATTTCAAGACTCGATCCTGCACAGAAGCCTCGGCAGAAGCTGAAGTAGAGGAAAAATGTAAATCAGACGATACTGACCCCAAGAGGCGCGCAAGAGTGTTGGCGGCGTTGGCCAAAGGATCCCCAGATCTTGCCACAAACCTCTGAACCTTGCGGTTGAGACGAGAGGGCAACAGGTCAACATCTGGAGTCCCCCACCAGAGACACAGTTGTTAAAACACTTCCGGATGAAGAGACCATTTACCCAGACTCTGGGCCTGCTAACTGAAGTAGTCTGTCTGCCAATTTTCCACCCCTGGAATGTGCACAGCAGAGAGAGCTGGAACATATTCTGCCCACCTTAGAATGCCGGATACTTCTCAGGCCACTAGGGCACTTTTGATGCCCCCTTGATGATTGATATATGCCACAGCCGTGGCATTGTCCGACTGAATTCTTACCGGACACCCCTGCAGACAATCTGTCCCCGGGACAGGCAAAGCCTGATAGCCTGAATCTCCAGGATACTGATCAGCAGACCGGACTCCTCCCAAGTCCAAACCCCTTAAACCAAATCCATGCCAAAGAAACCTTCCCCACCCGGACAGGCTGGGGTCTGTGGTAACCACTGTCCAGTACAGGGGGAGAAAGGACTTCCCTTGTCAAAGCGCCGGGAAACAGCCACCAAAGCAAGGTTGTCCAGAGATTGAGGATTCTTGTCCCATTTAGCAAGATTTCCTTTTGCAGAGGCTGGGTATGAACTGAGCAAATGGAATTGTCTCGAAGCTGGAGACCATCAAACCCAGCACTTGCATGCAAGTCCTGAGAGACGACCGATGGCTGGACAACAGGAGCCGAATCGCATGCTGCAACTTCTGCAGCTTAGCCTCCGGGAGAAACACCCTGGCTGTGGCTGAATCCAAAGTCAGGCCCAGGTAATCCAGGTTGTTGCATGGAATCGGAGCCGATTTAAAAAAAAAAAAAAAAATCAGCGTCCAGCCAAACTTCTGCAGAGTCTGCACAGTGATTTCCAGATTGTCTTTTAAGACAGTCAGAGACTCTGCTCGCAGAAGAAGGTCATCCAGGTACCCCAGTAGCGTGATCCCCCTCTGCCTGAGCTAAGGAGCTGAAGCGAGACCAAAGGGTAATGCTACGAATTGATAATGTTCCTCTCCCACGGCAAAACGAAGAAAAACGCTGATGCACTACATATATTGGGATATGAAGGTAAGCGTCCTTGATATCAAGAAAGGCCAGGAAATCCCCTTGATGAAGGGATGCCACCACCGTGCGAATGGACTCCATCCGAAATTTCTGAACCGGCACAAAGAGATTCAGGGCCTTGAGATCCAAGATCGGACGGACCTTGCCTTCCTTCCTGGGAACAGTAAATAGATTTGAATAAAATCCCTGAAAATGTTCCAGCTCTGAAATTTGGGCCATTACTCCCTGTGAAAGCAGATCCTGCACTGCCCCGTGAAGGCCCTGCAGTTGATCTGGGGACAGGCGCAGGTTGGAAGGAAAGAACCTTGCAGGAGGCAAGGACCGAAACTCCATCTGTAACCGGACCGAATCAACTCGTGGATCCATTTGTTTTGAATGAAACAGGTCCATGGGTTTGGAAAGAAGCCCCACACCAGATAAAGGTCAGTGCACCCCTTCAGGCAGAGGAGGGCTTGCATGCGGAACTAGTGGAACCCGCTTTTGACCTACCAGTCCAGGGCCTCTTGGAACCCCCGGCGAAGTGATGGAAGGACTTTTGTCCCTTGTCCTGCAAGCTGGCAGGACGAAAGGGTTGTTTGTGAGCCGAGCAGAAGGGACCACGTTTACGACGAGGCTCTTTGCAACCTGTGGAATCAGAGTACTCTTACCTCCCGTAAGACCTTTAATAACCTCTTCCATAGAAGCTCCGAACAGGCGGTCTCGTACAAAAGGGAGGTCAACACCTTTTGGAAGCCTGGTCCGCAGACCAGTATTTCAGCCAAATCATGCGGCGAAGTGCCACAGCTGTCACAGACACTCTGCAGGCTAAAGGGGCCGCATCTCAGAGAGGCATCACAGATATACTGTAACTCCTGTGTCAACTGATCCGCCAGCTCTGCCAACTCAGGAGGATGTTGACCCCCTTTCAAATCCGAGCGCAGAAGCTTTGCCCATTCCGTTAAGGTCTGGGAAACAAAGGCAATGCCAAACACTGGCCTCAGCATTGAGCCTTTCATGGTGTAAAGGTTACAGACCAGAGCATCAGCTCTCTTGTCCACCGGGACCCTAAAAGATGGGGAATCCTTCACCGAAGAAGCTTAGCTTCATTTAAGCTGGAAACCTGAGAATCCAACACCGGTGGAACTGTGAGTTTCTTCAAAAGGGACTCTTCAAATGGATACCTCCTAGTTAGACGCTTAGGTATCCCAACCATAACTTTTGGGGATCCCCACTGACTCGCGACAATTTCATCAAAATAGGCAGGAAAGGAGAACACCTTAGACACCTTGGATGGTCTGCGGGTACCAAATTGCACCCACGCAGCATTAGCTGTGTCTTCCAATCTTAAAGTTTCCCGCACTGACACAAATCAGTGCCTCCACACGGGCGGCTGCAGCGGAAGAGGATTCATCCTCACTGTCAGAGCACTCCGGGTGCATGGACACAAACCCAGAGGGTTTACTCGCATCCAAATCCAACTCAGAATCTGAGGAGGCAAAGACAGGTGAAGGCAGAGGATGCTCCTTGCTCGGCCGCTTTGAAAAGGCCAAATCTACTTTGGACACTAATGACTGCAGGACCACCATCATGGTTGCCAGGGCAGACTGAGACCCAGAGGGTCCCGCAGCTTCCGAGAGTGGGTCAGGTGGCGACACGTCTCCATGGCCTCCATGGGTAACCCAGAGGCCGCCCGTAATATTGTGAAAAAGTGCAATAAAACCCCCCTTAACCGCTGTAGCGGTAGTACTACAGGTCCAGGCGCACCAGCGGCGCTGCTATAGCAGAGAGAGGGAACTGTACCCCATAGGGACTCCCCACCACCAACTTAGGGAAGGATGCAGAGTGCCAAGCTGCTTGCCATGCGGCGATCAGAGAGGAGGAAGTGCCAAAACCAACACTAGAGGCCCATTGCCGCATCACCTCTCCACAGACTACAACAAATTGGCCACTGCATTGACTACAATTGGAAACTCCGAAAACATGGCCACCGGACTACACAAACATTGCCGCCGAGTCTGCAAAAACCGCCATCCACAGCAAAATGGCGGCACGGCACCCAGGACCCCCAACGACCACCCAGGTATGCGCAGTTCGCCAAGGGGGGTCCAACAGGGACCCCTGCCATAAAAAAATTTATGGGAGCCACCAGCAGCTGGCTATCTCCCCTCTCCAGCCCATCACTGCAGGACTCCCACACCTGAGAATAGCCTGACCACCCTGAGGAGGGGGGACTAAGGGTGGTAGGTGAAGGCGACTTGTGCAGGGGGACCCCGCTAGTGAGGGGGGGCACCATGAAGGAAGGGCACCAACCCAAGGGAGGGGTCCGCGTCCACCCCAACATTTTCCCAGAGTAGAAAGAGGGGGACATAACACACTTGGGAACCGAGCAGGCACCACTCCGGGCAGTCCTCCGCACCATCTTGGAATGGGGATGCTGCGGCCAGAGGTACGCTGCGACTCAGGTCATGACCAGGGCTATGAGTCCTTGCGAGAGTTTTCACTCGCCGGCCAGCCCCCGTCTAGTGGGGCTACGTCACGGCCAACCTAGCTCAGAGCTAAATTTGGGTCGCACTTGCTGGCCAGACTGGGAAGACTGTAAGGATCTAGGATATTCAGTGCGTCACCCAGTCCGGCAGCGAATTGTAGTCCTCACAGGAACAGAAAATAATAAAAGAAAAAAAAGTTAAATTTAAAAAGGAAAAAATGCCAGGACCAGAGATCCCAGCAAGGAACTAGGTCCATAAAAAACTAAAGTCCTATAGCAGGAAGTGGGAGGTATATCCCCTGGGGCTGTCCTAGGGGTGTAGTCAAATTGGTTTCCGCCTAGTCCTACTCCTATGGAGAGCAGCATAACCCAAGGGTCAAAGAAGATATGGAGCTGTGTCCGTCAATGAACGAAAGAGAAAACAATACCAGGATAATGATTATTCTAGGATCACGACAGCAGTTAAACACTTCAATATCAAGACGTATATGTACGTACAGCGGTGTTGAAGTGGTTAAAGCAACATTTCAGTGTTTACCTCTTTTTTTCTATTATGTAAAAATTGATGGATTCAGACCTTTAGCCATCATTAGATGTTGCCAGCTGATATATTATTCTGCATACTTTTTCTCATGCTGATGTAGAAGAAACCCGGCCAAGACACAGAAAAGTACCTTGGATGCTTCTCGTGCCAAGATCAATGAGTTTCTAGAAGTTCAAATATATACTGTATCAGTCAAGAATAGGTGGAAAATAAAATCTTGAACAATGGTAAAATATTCCCCATTCTGACAGTTTTAGACAGACCTGAGCAGATGGTAGGTGTTGAGAGGGCACCTACTTATTCAGGAATGTTTTCGTAAAATAATAAAAGACAAAAGGGTAAGCCAAGGCATAACCAAAAAAAATTCAGGAGGAACCATTTATCCAATGTACATATCAAATTATAGATCATACCCAATTTATTTGAGACTTTGCCTACTGCCATTTAGATATAGATTACAGAAACTTCGATCAAATGAAATTGAGGGCTAGACTATGTACATTAAAGCATTTACTTACAACCCCAATTCCAAAAAAGTGGTGTAAAATCTACAAAAAAAAAACAAAAAAACAAGTGCAATGATTTGCAAATCTCAAACCCATATTTTAGTCACAATAGAAAACATATCAAATGTTTAAACTGAGGAAATGAACAAAAATAAAAAAATAAGGTCATTTTGAAATCGATGGCAGCAACACGTCACAGAAAAAGTCTCTCTAAATATACAGCATCTCACAAAAGTGAGTATTCCCCTCACATTTGTGTAAATATCAGTAGAGATATCCAGCAGGATATTTTTCCCCCATTGAGATCTGATGTGTTTTCAAAGCGTTCCTTTAATTTTTTTGAGCAATGTGTGTTATATATATATATATATATATATATATATATATATATATATATATATATATATATATATATATAAAAATCAATAAAAAAAAGGGGGGGTACTGCGCGTCAAGGGTGATAGCTGCGAATCCTTGATTAATTAATGTGTAAGAATATGGATATACGTAGATATCTGATTAATCAACACATTCTAATAGCGAATCAAAATATGTTCCAATAACATAATGTGCTAGTCAAACTGTGATTTAAATATGCAAATCCTTATTCATGTATTGATCCAAAAACAATAAATATATAAATAAAGTACTTATTCACATAAAGGTGTTATTAACCTGTGTATGGTATATCTTGCTCAAAATTATATCACAATCAAAAAATCAAATCAATATGTGACTTGTGCAAAACAAATTATTGTGCTAATTACATAAATCCATAAATATAAAGTGCTTGAATTGTTACTAAATTAGGTAGATAAGTGCAATTATCCGATTCTATATAAAGTGCGGGTGCATATAAGCGTAAACAAATAAATTGGTGTATTCCAGTGCGGACTTTATAAATCAATATTAGTCCAATAAATAAACGTGTTGTAGGGTCCGATTCTTAATGTGAATTTTTGCCAGTGCTTCCTTATTGTTTCGATCACTTTTTAAATTCCTCCACCTCAGGGACTCGTGAGAGAGAGAGAGACGTTCAGTGGTGCCACTTCTAGGTGCACTAACTGCTCACCTTAAATTATATTAATAATACACAAGTATTATTATTGCCAGGGTGGATATGGCTCCTTCACTCCTGTCTCAGCGTAGTACCGCTCTCTCTCCACAGGGGGGGGGGGGGAATCCACTCCTGCCTCAGCTTGGTATCGCTCCAACTCCTTAGGGGGGCTGTATGTGTGTATATTATATATCACATATACATACACATATACTGTATACATATATAGTATCTCACAAAACTGAGTACACTCCTCACATTTTTGTAAATATTTTATTATATTTTTTTCATGTGACAACACTGAAGAAATTACACTTTGCTACAATTTAAAGTAGTGAATGTACAGCTTGTATAACAGTGTAAATTTGCTGTCCCCTCAAAATACCTTAACACACAGCCATTAATGTCTAAACCACTGGCAACAAAAGTGAGTACACCCATAAGTGAAAATGTCCAAATTGGGCCCAAAGTGTCACTTTTATTTTCCAGTACTGCCTTAACCCTCTTTGGCATGGAGTTCACCTGAGCTTCACAGGTTGCCACTGGAGTCCTCTTCCACTCCTCCATGACGACATCACGGAACTGGTGGATGTTAGAGACTCTGCGCTCCTCCACATTTTGTTTAAGGATGCCCCACAGATGCTCAATAGGGTTTAGGTCTGGAGACATGCTTGGCCAGTCCATTACCTTTACCCTCAGCTTCCTCAACACGATCCTGGGGTCGTTATGTTGGAATACTGCCCTGCGGCCTAGTCTCTGAAGGGAGGGGATCTCTGCTTCAGCATGTCACAGTACATGTTGGCATTCATGGTTCCCTCAATGAACTGTAGCTCCCCAGTGCTGGCAGCACTCATGCAGCCCCAGACCATGACACTCCCACCACCATGCTTGACTGTAGGCAAGACACACGTGTCCTTGTACTCCTCACCTGGTTGCCACCACACATGCTTGACACTATTTGAACCAAATAAGTTTATTTTGGTCTCATCAGACCACAGGACATGGTTCCAGTAATCCATGTCCTTAGTCTTCTTGTCTTCAGCAAACTATTTGCGGGCTTTCTTGTGCATCATCTTTAGAAGAGGCTTTCTTCTGGGAAAACAGCCATGCAGACCAACTTGATGCAGTGTGCGGTGTATGGTCTGAGCACTGACAGGTTAACCCCCCGCCCCTTCAACCTCTGCAGCAATGCTGGCAGCACTCATGCCTTTATTTCCCAAAGACAACCTCTGGATATGATGCTGAGCATATGCACTTAACTTCTTTGGTCGACCATGGCGAGGCCTGTTCTGAGTGGAACTTGTCCTGTTAAACCGCTGTATGGTTTTGGCCACTGTGCTGCAGCTCAGTTTAAGGGTCTTGGCAATCTTCTTATAGCCTAGGCCATCTTTATGTAGAGAAACAATTCTTTTTTTCAAATCCTCAGAGAGTTCTTTGCCATGTTGAACTTCCATTGACCAGTATGAGAGAGTGAGAGCGATAACACCAAATTTATCACACCTGCTCCCCATTCACACCTGAGACCTTGTAACACTAACAAGTCACATGACACCGGGGAGGGAAAATGGCTAGTTGGGCCCAATTTGGACATTTTACCTTAAGGGTGTACTCACTTTTGTTGCCAGCGGTTTAGACATTAATGGCTGTGTGTTGAGTTATTTTGAGGGGACAGAAAATGTATACTGTTATACAAGCTATGTGTTGTCACATGAAAAGATGTAATAAAATATTTACAAAAATGTGAGAGGTATACTCAATTTTGTAAGATACTGTATACTACCCTCTGATGCAAACTAGTGCACCTGCAACATGGGCTCACCTTGTTGGCCCTTTGGCCTGGGCAACATATGTGGATATTCAGTTTGCTCCTTTAGGTCGCTCAGTGGACATTCAATTTTCATACGATTTACCCGTTCATGTTCTTTCAGCCAATGCTTTCCATTATGTTTAATATGCATGGGTGAACGATTGTCATGCTCATTACAATAAAAATGATTGTACCAGAAAAAAATATGTAATGAAACCAGAAAGGTTTTAACTTAAAGCGGTGCTCCAGGCCCCCCCCCCCCCCCCCCACACAGAAAAATCAAAAGTCAGCAGCTGCACTTACTGTAGCTGCTGACTTTTATTATTGGGACACTTAACCTGTCTTGGAATCTAGCGATGTCGGCACCCCAGCCGATGTGTCCATTGGCTCTTGGGTGCTGCCGCAGCTGTAGCCTGTAAGAAAAACTTCACAGCCGATCACCTACTGCGCATGTGCAAAGCCAAAGAATGCTGCACTTTCTGAATGGCCCGACGGCAGGGGAAGGAGGAGGGGGGGGGTGAACTTCTGACAGACCTCACCATGGCAGAGTCCAACAGGAGTAGGGATGGGTACCTGTCAAAAACAGGTCCCCCGCTCCCCCCCCCAAAAGGTGCCAAATGTGGCACCGAAGCGGGGGGGGGGGGGGAGAGGAGACAGATAAGTTGAGCTTTTACTTTTGGGTGGAACTCCACTTTAATTTCATTAGAATGTTGAGGAAGGGGGAAAGGATGGAACCAGGAAAGGTAAAATATGAACAGAATAAAACATTGGCTTCAAAAGCAGAAAAAAGCAAAATAAAATGCAGAGATAAAGCACATAAACAGGAAATGGAAGGTAAATGAACTACAACACAATCCTTTGACACCTAAAAAAGATATCCTGTAAAAAAGGCAGCCCTCCTTTATTATCTTAAAAAGTTAAACAATAAATGATTCATGTAATGCTGAACCTGCAGATGTCTTACAGGACCAAAACCATCTTTCACATTATATAATAATCATCAGCTGACATATCAATCAGATTTTTTTATTGCTTATAAAAGCCCTCATATGACCTTATTTTTAGTGATGACCTTTTTAACCACAGAGTCTACGTTGCCCTGTGTTGGCCACTGATGCACAGTAAATTCCCCACTTCAATGTAGGTCACCAAAAAGAAACGTAAAGTAAAACACTTACCTTGTGACGTAGCATAAGCATGGCCGTTGGAAATAATCTTTTGAATAAAAGATATAATATCTGGAATATGTTCTGTAACTCTCATATATATTGTGGGAGGAAGTACCTGGGGAAAAAAAATTATTTTAGTTTTAGGTTCTGGCTTCTTCTGCAACTTGGATACTCCAACAACGTGGTCTTCCTGACATTATTTTCTCTCCTTGTCCATCTAAGAGTTTTAGGTTTTCCCACCTGCCTTTGTGTCTTCCAGCTCATGTTGCACTCTCCATAATACTGCAGGAAGTAGGAGCCCCTCCTAATGTCTACAGCGGGTGTTTACACCCAAGAACTCAAGCACAGAAATCTCGCCCATAGAGAAAAACTGTCACAATGCTATAAAGAAGAATTCCAGGTATGGCATACATTTTACATTCTTAAATTGTCTAGCTTGGACCATGTAACTATGCATATGTCATACTTGTGGGATCCCTGTAAAAAGTAGAAATCACTGTATTAGACACCACTACTCAGTGATCTCCACTAGCTTCTGGGTCCTTAGTTGAGCGCGACAAGGTGGAGAGTATAATGTTACCGCCTCTCTACTTCAACCAATCAGAGAACTTTGCAATAACTGAGAAAATGCAAAACATTCTCTGAGTGGTGCCCATGCCGAGGAACCAACCTTCTCTGTTCAGAATGCTACAGGACAGCTGCTTGGCAAGAGACCTACAAAGTAGTGGAGATCACTTGATCCCACGTGTAGGGTATATGCAGTTACATTGTCCATGGTGGACCACTGTAACTGCAAAAAATGCCATACCTCAAATTCTTTAACTTTTTATTATCTATCCAAATCTTTGCTCAACTAAACCCTTTTAAACCCAAATTAATCCAATTCAGATATTACACCATCTATATAGGTTGTCTTGTTGTTTTATATGTGAGGGTTGCTCAACCTCGGTGGTCTGGTCAGACCGAATACATAATAAACAGGCAAACAATTTGGGGGAGCATACCCATGTATTTCTAAAGCTGCTGCAGCTATGAACCAAAAGACATGTATATTAAAAAAGAATAGCGCGCAAATGCAAGAGAAATTACTACCAAATCTGAAGACAATCCATAAATAAAAATGGGGATTTGGTCCCACCATATGGCCATATCGTGCTCAAGCCCACTACTGCGTCAAAGTACCCCATTATCAGTGGGTCCTACACTATCCATGAAAAAGATGAATCCAGCCTTTCTAACCCTTGGAGATAATACTCCTTGCTGGGAAAGATGTGCAAATGCACTACAGGGGACTCCTCCTGTATCCCCTTGATGGTGGACACTGATTGAGTACAGGTGTGTGTGGGGGGTGGGGAGGGTTGCTCAACCTCGGTGGTCTGGTCAGACCGAATACATAATAAACAGGCAAACAATTTGGGGGAGCATACCCATGTATTTCTAAAGCTGCTGCAGCTATGAAGCTATGAACCAAAAGACATGTCTTCAGATTTGGTAGTAATTTCTTTTGCATTTGCGCGCTATTCTTTTTTAATATACATGTCTTTTGGTTCATAGCTGCAGCAGCTTTAGAAATACATGGGTATGCTCCCCCAAATTGTTTGCCTGTTTATTATGTATTCGGTCTGACCAGACCACCGAGGTTGAGCAACCCTCCCCACCCCCCCACACACACCTGTACTCAATCAGTGTCCACCATCAAGTGGATACAGGAGGAGTCCCCTGTAGTGCATTTGCACATCTTTCCCAGCAAGGAGTATTATCTCCAAGGGTTAGAAAGGCTGGATTCATCTCTTTTTCATGGATAGTGTAGGACCCACTGATAATGGGGTACTTTGACGCAGTAGTGGGCTTGAGCACGATATGGCCATATGGTGGGACCAAATCCCCATTTTTATTTATGGATTGTCTTCAGATTTGGTAGTAATTTCTTTTGCATTTGCGCGCTATTCTTTTTTAATATACATGTCTTTTGGTTCATAGCTGCAGCAGCTTTAGAAATACATGGGTATGCTCCCCCAAATTGTTTGCCTGTTTATTATGTATTCGGTCTGACCAGACCACCGAGGTTGAGCAGCCCTCCCCACCCCCCACACACACCTGTACTCAATCAGTGTCCACCATCAAGTGGATACAGGAGGAGTCCCCTGTAGTGCATTTGCACATCTTTCCCAGCAAGGAGTATTATCTCCAAGGGTTAGAAAGGCTGGATTCATCTCCTTTTCATGGATAGTGTAGGACCTACTGATAATGGGGTACTTTGACGCAGTAGTGGGCTTGAGCACGATATGGCCATATGGTGGGACCAAATCCCCATTTTTATTTATGGATTGTCTTCAGATTTGGTAGTAATTTCTTTTGCATTTGCGCGCTATTCTTTTTTAATATACATGTCTTTTGGTTCATAGCTGCAGCAGCTTTAGAAATACATGGGTATGCTCCCCCAAATTGTTTGCCTGTTTTATATGTGGACTACACATTCATAGCCTCTCTTTGCGCCTGTTACATTGCAGATCATTGATTTCTGGTGCGAGTGTCCTGTGTTAGTACCTTTTAGCAAAGAATACTTAAAGTGGTTACGAACCTCGGACATGAAATATGAACAAAGAATATCCATCTATAGTGCGTACTGGTCTCAATTCACAGCACAAACGGTCAATTCTGCTGCCTGTTAATCCTCTATCTGATTGATAGCCTCAGCTCTGTTCCTGTGTTCGGTGTGTGTGTGTGTGTGTGTGTGTGTGTGTGTGTGTGTGTGTGTGTGTGAGGTGCCCTTCCCTCCAATCAGCTCTGACTGAGCTCTGCAGAGTGTAACTTCAGACTCCCACCCCCTGCTTTCTGAAAGCTCAGACAAGATGCATAGATTTTGCGCTTTGAACAGCTGAAGCACTGAAATGGCAGCAGATAAACATGTACAACTTATGTAGGAGGCCAGTCAATTCACTGGGTATATGTAAGGGTGTACAACCACTTTAAAACGGTAGTAAACTATGCATTTTGATTTTTACCTACAGGTAAGCTTATAATAAAGCTTACCTGTAGGTAAAATAAATATCTCCTAAATGTGCACCAATTAGGAGATATTCCAGTGCACAGCAACCATTCATTCAGAGCTCTGTGTCGTGACTGTGATGCCCATGTGTTATGTCATCACGGCCATTCAAGCAGCTGCAGCCTGAGAACCCGGCAGGAAAACCGGATGAATAAGGAAGCATCTACAGCACGCAGTGACAGCGCGCCGTTCGAGGGCTTCAGTTCAAGGTAAGTCTTTCTTTATGTGCTAGAATATGGTGCATACTAGCACATTATGATATTGCCTTGCAGGAGGAAACATTTTACTTATTTATTTTTATTTTTGAAGTTTACTACTGCTTTAATCATGCCATACAGAGCTTGAATTTTGGCACTGGGGAGACATAAAAACTGCTAAACAAATAGATGGCCTGACATAGAAGGGTAAACTCCATTAGTTTTAGACAAATGGATATTCTTTCAAGAACCGTAATATGCAAATTTTGGACAGAAAGGACAAATGGTTCACAAAGGGTATGAGAATGGCCATCTATGTCAAACTGGTGCTTAAGGCCAGCCATAGACTGTTGAAATCTTGGCCAGTTCAGCAAAAACCGGCAGAGGTTCGAACCATGTGTGGGCAAGCTAAATATATTGATTTATCAACTTGGGTACAACCAGCCTGCCAGATTTTCTTGTGATTATCGCTAGCGGCTGCTATAGCTGCTAACAATAATCACTGTCTTCTCCTGGTGAGGTAGGCTTCCCCCACCAGAAGCAGAAAATTGCTCAGCAGGAGGGAATCCCCTGTTGACACTGTCTGTGTTGATAGGGTAATCGTGCAAATTTCTTTCCTGCAACCCGTGGCTGCAGGAAAGAAATTTGCACTTCCTATGGCAGGGGTCTTCAAATTATGGCCCTCCAGTTGTTTAGGAACTACAATTCCCATCATGCTTAGTCATGTCTGTGAATGTCAGAGTTTTACAATGCCTCATTGGATGTGTAGTTCCATAACAGAGCTGGAGGGCCGTAGTTTGAGGATCCCTGCTCCATGGCCTGCCTAACTCGAACTTCGGAAACTTTGTTCCTACTATCATGAAAACGCAAAGAGAAAGTGTAGAGATTGGTAAAAAACAACTGTACTTATTAAGCAAAGACACATTACTCATACCTCAAACGAGGACAAATTGCTTCTGGGAAGAACAGAAGATAGAAAAAAAAACATTCAATTATGTAACTGAGAGCGACAAAACAAAATTACACCTTAATGTAATCATGTTATCAGTAATAACACTTTATATTACAGTTAAAGACATGCAGAAGCACCAGAGAGGCATTGATGCTCCAATTTAGGTGTGAATTACAAGGAGCATTGTCATAGAAACTCCAAGGGAATCTATGAAAAACTTAAAGTGCTGTAAACAATATATTACAGCACCTGCAATACAACTACCTATAAAAACATGACATAGCATTGCAGGGAATATAGCAGAAATACCCCACAACAAAACTGATGCCTATATGGCATCTTACTCCTGCATTTTCTAAATACATGTTTTGTCTGCATGGCCTTGCTACAACCTGTGCTAGCCTCTAGAATAATAATGGCAGTTTTTTTGCAGGTAAAAAAAACAGGATTTTTGTAGGAACTTACCGTAAAATCCTTTTCTCTTGAGTCCATTGACAGACACAGCTCTCCTACTACTTAGCCATTGGGTTATGCTGCCCCCTGCAGGAGTAATACTATGCAGGACAAAAAGCAATTCACCATGCCCACGGGGCTGTCCCTATAGCAGGGCTTGACAAATTTACCTGAAATCTAGGAGCCAGCTATAAAAGTTAGGAGCCAGTTTTTTTTTTTTTTTTAAAACGAACAACCAAGCTTTATTTAGAGAGGGGGACAGGGAACAAGGTCGGGTAACCTGACAAAAGGGGGATCTTTAAGGAAGTCCAGGCCCCATTATCCCCAGGAGAGGGCCCGCATCCCCCCCCCCCCCCCAAGACCACCAAGGGAAGATGGGGGTGCTGCATTTACCCACCATACCATGGACCGGGTGGGCTCTGCTCTGGGCAGACCACCTCCCACCCGGAGAGGGGGTGCTGCCAGCCAAGGGGTACGCTGCGACTCAGTGTGTTCCAGGTCGTCGCGTCCCAGCGAGACAACCACTCCCAGGCTCTGTCGTGGCAAGGCTTAGTGCAGGACTATAACCTGCTCAGGCTCGTAGGCCAGGCTGGGAGACCTTAAGGATCTAGATTATCCAGTGCGAAACCTCAGCCAGCATTGCTTGTAGATCACCAGGAGGATCCCCCTGAACACTAACTAGCAAAGTGAGTAAAGATAAATAAAACAAAATATTCTTAAAAGAATAAAAAAATACTCCTTCACTAGGCACAAACTGTTTTGCTGGAGCAGGGAATGTGGGGTTATGCCTATAGGGACAGCCCCGTGGGCGTGGTGAATTACCTTTTTTCCTGCCTAGTACTACTCCTGCAGGGGGCAGCATAACCCAATGGCTAAGAAGTAGGAGAGCTACATCTGCCAATGGACGATAGAGAAAAGTGCATTTATTTGTTTATTTTTTACACTGAAGCCTGTAAAGCATTGCACTCGCGATCAGCAGATTGCGGGTATAATTCCAGGGTCCTGCAGACTCTTAGTACACTGTCTGTACGTACCCCTGATATGGGCAGAAAGTTACTGAATTGCAGGAAGAATCAATGAACTACAAGAGCATTCACCCGCACCCTCTCAGTTTATTGAAAGCTAGAAGCAGTCTATCCTCTTTTTTTGTAAGGAAAACAAGAGAAAAATTTCCCCAGGTTTTTTTTGGCAGCAATTAATTCCAAAAGGACAAGTTTTTTTATAAAAGTACAAAATATTCTATAATTTTACAATTCTGTTGTGAAATCGGTTTTCCAGGAATAAAAGTATGAGCTCTGGTTTACAAAAATATTGATAACATTATATCCAACAGCGAAGAAAAAACCATGCATAGTTACAAACGAATACTACAGCATATTGAAACCAACGCGTTTCAATCCTAAAGCAGGGGTAGTGGTCTGCTTCGGGGGGGGGTATATTTACATTAGATGTAATTCATTTTCTCTTACTCATTCTTTTTTTGCCTGTATTTTCACCTTGTGATCCTGAAAGCCCTGAAAGATCCTATTTTAGGATGACAAAGTCCACTGTGCTATATCTATGGGGAAGCAGTATTGTAACCCTAGGACAGGAAATGTTTAAAACCTAGAGAACACTTCCGCCTCTCCGAATCTCCAAAGACAGAGGACAGTGTCTGTAGTTCACAGAAAGAACTGAAAACAATGTTATCTGATAACTTCTGTAATCTCTGCTGACAGTTATCAGATCACTAGATTTCTGGCAGCATTCACATGCATTTTTTATTTTTCCTCTTAGCAAACAGATAAAAAACATACATTTTTAAAGTGTTTTGCTATAACAAACTAAAATTTATCTAATAAGACATGTTAGAGTTTGCATATATTTATATATTTTAAGGCTTGCTCTGATCACTGCTCCACCTAAAAAAACCTGAAAATTGGTCAAAATATGAGCATATTAACAAATGGGCCAACACATGATAATTTCACCATCAGGAATCTTTTTTCATTTTCGAACATGGACTATAGAAGTAGTTGGAATCTGAATGGTTGGTATAGGCAACCGGCTAGAGAGCACACACAGACAAGGAATCCACCCTGTAGAGCCTCTTGCCCTCTTCCCTCTTGTGATAATGTAGGACTGGGATGGGGGAAAAGCTGTAACTGAAACGGGGACTGTGGTTTAATGAAGGGGGTGGGGGGGGATCTGTGATTGCAATTGCTATTATGTGAGGGGGGGAGCTGTAATTTTTGTGTAAGGATGGGGGGGTTGTGATTTCAAAGGGGACTGTGATATAAGGGGGGGAGGGGTGCTTGTGATTGCAAGGGCGGCTCTCATGTGAGAAGGGGGAGCGGTGATGAGGGGGCTATGATGTGATGGAGGTTGTAATTGCAAAAAGGGGACTGTAATGCAAAAAGGGGACAGAGGACATGGATGTAAGGGGGGCTGTGATGTGAAGGATCCAAGTCATAGAACAAAAATAAGATTCAGACCTCTGCAGGAAGAACATTTTACTGACCAAACCTCCGTAAATTTTAATTTAGTACACCTGCTCTAGACTATGAACTGTATTTTGTGCTCCTGCTCCACTATGCCGTCACATTGTTCCCCTTTCAGGAGTCACTGCAGTATTTATATCTGCACTTGCAATGTGACAATAAAAATAAACTATACACCAGACACTTATTTTATGGTACATATGGGTACCTTTTCTCTTCAACATGTCAACTAAAGTTACCTTTAATGCCATCATGTCTTGTTTAAACTCCTGTTCATAAGCTCGAGCCAGAGACACTGGCGACATGTTAAGCTGTAATGAAAACAAAAGGCAAAAACAATTACAAGATGAAGAATAATTGCTCGGTTATTCATAAACCATTTTTTTTTTTACTGCAGCAATAACTACATGAATACAGACTGTTACTTTTTTCTAAGAATATACACTAGTTACATACACTGCAGATGTGTTTAATGCTGAGGCACACTTTTCCCATTTCCACTAAGGCTGGCCATACATTTTACAATTTTCTTACAATTTTCTGTACAATTTTCTTTAAATTTACCTTCAACTATGTAGTACAAAGGCCTGCCTAAATGGATACAACTGAAAGTTTTGTTTAGTTTTGACCTTATATTATATGATTTTTGGTAAATCTAACAGAAAATTGTATGAGAAAATTAAACATGTATGGCCAGCCTAACACCAATATTCCAACTACATGTTCAAGGAACAGGCACTAAAGAAAGATCAAGATTTTCTTAAAAGGCCCATATAGACAATTACACAGTACTAGTCTTTGAAAGGTGGTATCAGCCTGGGTTTGTTACCCTAAAACTTGGTAATTAAAATACTGATGATTTATTATGTGAATGTATATAATGGTGTCCTGTTACCAGCATTTGTGCTTTGGTACCGTTTTTCTTTTAACATGTAATGAAACCCTTATAAGCCTATCAACTGAAATGACAAGTATTTCCAAAGCTTAGAAGTTTTGGTTTGATCTTGGAGACTGAGCCGTTATTGCTCTGAGACAAGATTGGATGTCTCTATTCGCCTGGCTACATTTTATATGCAATAGATTTCTATAGCTGCAAGCTATGAATAAATATTCTGTGCTGTCGTCTCAACTATCCAAATGATACCTGGTATCTTCTTCAATGTTAGGGATTTAAAGCAGGCTAAAGGTGTGCCGTTCTAAACATAAGAATCTTTTAAATCTTCATATAACCAGACAGTTACAGGATTCATTCATTGAAGCAGTGGTCTAGTTGTCTTTTTTTTTTTAACCGTTGCTATAAAGAAAAAGCACTGCGGCTGGTAGAGGCTCTAGCGTTTTACAGCTAAATGACAGAGGTTGAGGTTTAACAGTGCCAGGGAGCAGTGTTTAATCTCTGCTTGCTGAGAACCCAAGACCATGTATACAGTCTGGACCTAGAATGGATTTGGAAGCAAGCAAAGTTACAGTCACCAGGGATAGTTCATGCAGTTTTGAGGACATGACAGATTAAAATTTAATGTTCTTTTTTTTTTTTTTTTTTTTTTAAAGAAAATGTAAATAACATTACAAATGAATGCAAAATAACATAGGAAGTAAATATATTTAAAGTAAAGACCACAAGTCAGACGGCATTATTTGTGTGTACAGAGTATGTAGACAAAGACATTACATAAAATTGGGGTTAGAGATAGAGAAAGAGATGCATTGACAAAGGGCCTCCTCCATACAGGACTGCTCAGTGGGAAACCTATCCTGGCAGCCTTCAGCGGAGTTCATTAAATCACAAGGGGGGGGGGGCATTTACTGGATATAATGAGACTTAAGGGAAAGTTGACTGCTGCAACAAGAAACTCCCTATTGATTTGCACATGGCAGTCAAAGTTCTGATATGGTTCAATGAACCCCATAAATGGTATAAGCCAGGTCTTGATATATCCCAGACGCAAGATTGTCATGGTGACTAGAGATTGAATCCTGGTCCCTGGCTTTTGTCAGCCCATTCACCGCTGACACCACCACGCACACTCCAGTGCCATGCTCGAGCTGTAAAGCTGCCTGGGTAGGATTGGGTGTGTCCTCCATCCAGGAGGGCAGATTGGATGTTGGGGGCGGGCAACTCCCTGTATCAGTCAGGCAGTGTGGGGTGTAACAGGCTGACAGAGCTCCACTCTGCTCTCCGGGTGATTGGTGATTGGGCGGGAGGAGCATGGAGCATGGACTGCACAGTGAGCGTCGAGGCCAAAACGGTTGTTCCACACACCCTGCGCACGCCAACCCCCCCCTCCCCCCCATGTAACCCAGGTTCCGCTTGCCCCTCTGTGGGCCTGGGACCGGCATAGCAGGTGCCACCGGGTAGAGGGGAGGGAGGAGAGCGGACAGGTGTCCACTCTCCTTCCCTTCTTGTTGCTGACCCGTCTCTTCCAGGTCCCTGTTGAGTTACCCCATTGACCAGTTACAATCAGCCAGCAAAGAATGTAATGCAGTACAACATGCACTGCATTACATACAGTGGAGCACAGGGGAGACATCCAGGGTATTTTAGGCCTTGGATGTCTCATTAAAGAGAACCTGTCACCAAAAAATCATCACATAGGGGACTTTTTTTGTCACAAAAAAAAAAAAGTACAGATATTTTTTTGGGATTGTAACAAATTAGTTACACTCAAGCATATAAAATCCCCCCCCCCCCCAAGAAAAAAATAAAAAAGTGAGGCCCCCACCCTCACATATATGCATTTACAAAATGTACACATCGGGGCACCTACGCCCGTAAACATCATTTGCGATGCAAGTTACATAACGCTGTGCACACGGAAATTAAAGCAATAATTCTAGCACCAGACCTTCTTCATAATGCTAAATAAAATGTTGTTAGTTAAGAAAACTGCCTCCTAATTTTTTTAGCTGGTTTCTAGATTCAAAGCAAATTTGTCAAGCCCTGGTATAAGCACAGGTTTCTTCAGGTACTAGAGAAAGAAATCTAGATGCTGATAGGACTGTGCTTTCTGAACATCACTGTACACAACAAATCTAACTCATTAGGACCCAGAGACTGTGATATGCCATTTTAGATGTCCTACCAGCAACAAAACACTTACTCCTCTAGCTATCCTATTTGTTTGCGATGTACCTGCATACTGCAAAGATTCCCAGGAGTCTAATATGGGATATATTGTGTCTAAAACACAAGCTGCAGCAAGGATAGAACCGAGAGTGCTTGTTGTGGAACATTTAGGTTTGGTTCACACAGATAACAAAACATGGCATTCAGCAAGCAGCTGTGAGCCCTATTAAGCACCTTCTAAACATCAGGTCTTATGAAGAGTACTAAGCCAAAACGTACAATACATATGGGGATGCTTGGATTTTGCAGTATGGCAGTCTGAACGCTGCATTTTACCCCTATGGCTGTCTACCAGGATGTGCTGCTTCCTTGTCCTCTCTACTCCTCAACCCCCATCCTAGTGGGGAGTGGTTCAATTATGCTGGAAATGCTGCCTCAAAAAACAAGGGCATTGGATGCCCTATACCCAGTGCCCAAATCTACCCAGCCTTAGAATGACACATTGTGGGACAGCACATCCTGCTTCCCCAAATCCATGTCATTCATTTACTAACCCTCCACCAGCCAAAATGTTTGCCCAGAATAGTATATAAAAAGAAACCCTGCAGTTGCCAGAAGTGTGAGACAGATAATTAGTAACAGAGAATTAGTAAACTGTAGGTGCATGGAGAGGTCGATCTGGATCTTAAGCAGCCTTTTCATTTGGATTATGGCTTACAGCTAGTGAGAACCCCAAATTCAGGATCTCAGAAAATTAGAATATTAAATAACACCAAGAAAAAAGGATTTTTAATACAGAAATGTTGGCTTACTAAAAGTATGTCCATGTAGTATGACTCGATACTTGGTCGGGGCTCCTTTTGCATGATTACTTAATCAAGTGGCGTGGCATGGGTGCATGATTCCTGCATCAAGAGGCATGGCATGGAGGCGATCAGCCTGTGGCACTGCTAAGGTGTTTTGGAAGCCACGGTTGCTTTGTTCGTGGCTTTTAGCTCATCTGTATTGTTGGGTCTAGGGTCTCATCTTCCTATTGACCATTCCCCACAGTTTCTCTATGGGGTTTAGGTCAGGCAAGTTTGCTGGCCAATCAAGCACAGTGATACCATGGTCTTTTTAACCAGGTATTGGTACTTTTGGCAGTGTGGGGAGGTGCCAAGTCCTGCTGGAAAATGAAATCAGCATGCAACTTGGATTCTGCGCCTCTCCACTCTTCCGACAGACTCTGGGACCTTGCTTTCCAAAATGAAATGCTAAATTTTCCACAGTCCGTGATGTTTTGGGGAGCCATGCACAAAAGACCCTGCTTTACCTGAAATGTCTACCTCATCATGCAGAAAATACTAAAGAAGAAAAGCAATTACAGAGTGTGAAGCAAAAAAAAAAAAGTGAAATTGTACATATGTGAACCTTTTAAATTTGGACCACTTCAGCTCAGGAAGGTTTTACCCCCTTAATGACCAGGCCATTTTTTTGCAATACGGCACTTATTGTTTTTACTAGTAATGGCGGAGATCAGTGATATTTAGCTGGACTGTGACATTGCGGCGGACAAATCTGACACTATGACACCTTTTGGGGACCAGTGACACCAATACAGTGATCAGTGCTAAAAACAAAATGCACTGTTACTGTATAAATGACACTGGCAGGGAAGGGGTTAACACAAAGGGTGATCAAGGGGTTAAGTGTGCTTCTAGGGAATGCTTTCTAACTGTGTGGGGGATAGATGTGCTAGAGGAAAAGAGATGTGTTTCAGCTTAGCTGGAACACAAGATCTCACTCTTCCTGTGACAGAACAGCCGTCTTCCATGTTTACATAGGCAGATGGCCGTTCTACCATTATCCTGCACGATCGCATGTCGCCGGCGGCCATCGCTGCTGCCGGACCAGCTGTGTCTAATCACAGTGGGAGCGGAGCCCCCGAGAACCCCTGCACAAAATCACGTACCTATATGGGATTTTGCGCAGCCGGGCTGCCCTGCCGCAGTATATATGTGGTTGGTTGCCCGGAAGTGCGCCGCCATTATCTACTGCTACCCAGATACCCAGGGAGTTTGCCTACAGGGACCCCCGTTACTCTCTCAATACCTATATGGAACGTACCCCCATTGGGAATCCACACGTAGATTCATATAAGACTACGTCCTCCGTTTTGCTGACTGATCTTTTGGGATCCTTGAGGGAGCCTTGTGGACAGGTGCGGCCACCTTTGCTGTCACTACTACTCTCACCCTACCTCTCCAATTATTGTCAATTTTTGCCTCAAATTGGCCCCTTAATCTGCTATGGCACAATAGTATATAAATATATGATCTGGGGAGTAGGAACGCAGCAGCCTCCTGGAAATACAGATCTTCATCTGTTTGCCTTTTAATAATTCCCGTGGCCTCCCCTTCTTCGTCGTCTCATCTAGGATGTTTCTATGTGTCTGAGATATGTTTCCGTTGGACCACTGAGAAAGGCGACTGACCGAAATGCGTCTGGTCCCCCCTCGGACATCTCAGTCACCCCTAGCTTCTGAGACGTAACCCTTCAGGCCACTTACTTGTTTTTTAAGTGTTTTGTGCAATTTAATTTTCTCTTTTTTTTTTTTTTTTGTGATACATTTTGCATTATGTGTATAATAAATATTTTTGGATAAAAACGTATTACTCAAGTCCTGGTCATTGCCAATTAAAGTCCCACCTCCTAGGGGAATTGTTCTTTGTTCTGGGCGGCCCGGAAGTGGTTAACAATCAAGAGAATAAAAAATAAGGTTTAAAAAAATATATATTTAAAGTAGAGATTCCGAAAATAGAAACAATAAGATACAAAGTCCCCTTCTCATACATTTGATTAATGCATTCTGTAAGAAGGCTTGTATCCCATAAAGTGGAGGTCTCCATCGCCTCCATCATTGGGTACAGTATGTGGATGTCCAAGGTCCAGGAAATCAAGAATGTGCTTCTTCTACTTAATGTTCCACAGTGGTCCGGTCCTGGTCCCCTTTTCTTTTTAGTCTACCTGTCTTTCCAGTCTACTTTTTATTTCCTGTCCTTTATAAAACCAATTCTCTTTTCCCACTTCTGTGTCCCTACATTAGTTACAGCCATCCAATCCCTACCATGTTATCCCAGCATCCTATGTTTATCTCCTCTTTTCACATTCTGCTGTCGAACCCATTTAATTATGGAGAACCATGCCCTGTTCTTCTTCTAACCGATACACAAAGAACAGGGCATGGTTATGTATGATGAAGAGATACCGTACATGGTTCTGCACAATTAGGTTTGTTTGCAAGCCCAAGGTGACCCATTTCATATTTTGATTCAATATACATTAATTATTGACAGATCATATATCTTTGTGTATCACTGGGTATGTCGATATGACCAAAAGAACTGCATGTTAGGGTTAGTGTTCCTGTGTTTCCATCCAAAAATATTGGTCAGTAAGATATTAAAGTAAATACATGCTCAGAATTAGTAGCTTTGTATTTGGTTCAGACTGTATGTTTAATAGCAGAAGCAACCAGCGAATTACAATAGACTACTTGAAAATTTGTTTAACCGCCTTAGCGGTATCCCCGAGCGTGACTCGGGGTAGGAATTTTCTGCTATTAGCGGTATCCCCGAGTCACGCTCGGGGTCAATGGGCAGAGCGTGCAGACAGCGCAGCGGAGCTTCTCTTACCTTATCCTGGCGATCCAGCGATGAGCTCTCATTGCTGTGACCGCCAGTGAGATCTCCGCCGTTCGTCTGTCGGTAGGAGGACTTCCTAGTTCCGTTCCCTGCAGCAGCAATGCTGCATGGGAGCGGAACTAGGGAGGGAAAGTCAAAAAAAAAAAAAAAAACGTTGCACAAAACACATAACACATTTTATATTATATATATGCATATATATATATATATATATATATATATATATATATATATATATATATATATATATATATATACCTATATACACACACACACACACATATATATATATATATATATATATAAAATTATATTATTGATTCGATTATAATTCATGCGTTATATATTATATATATATGTGTATATATATATATATATATATATATATATATATATATATATATGTGTGTGTGTGTATATATAATATATAACGCATGAATTATAATCTAATCAATAATATAATTTTATTATATATATTATATATTAAATAATAAAATAATATTATTGATTCGATTATAATTCACTTGTTTGTGTTTCAAATTTATCACATCTGGGATGTCTACTAGAGACTTGTTTTGGTCAGGTTTAAGTCAGTAATTACTAAGAATTGTAGGCCTATAATACATAACGCCAAATTTCCATGAAAAGAATTGTACCGCTTTTGGAACAGAATTCCTGACAGAATCATACCGCCAGGGAGGTTAAAGAGGTTTTTTTTTTTATTTCCAAAGAGAAGCAAATCTTGAGTCACCTATGAAGTTCACATATTGAATAAGGTGCATTGCATAGATTAAACTTTTAAAAGTACTTTTCAGTATGAGGGCCACATCATATATTTTGCAATAGTTTGCAGACTGAAAAATGAGCGGTTTTATAAATGAATTAATATGTTTTACTTGGGAGTTTTTTTTGTAATCTGTATGATCTGATTTGGAAAAAACAGACAAGAAGTTTCAGAAAAACAAAGCAAATAATTCCAAATAAATGTAAGCCCATCAGTGTTCCACTTACATCAAGGTCTCTATTAAAGTCCCCATCAGAGCCGCTCTTTAATTTAGGGTCCCCATCAGAGTTCCCCCTTACAGCATGGCTGAGAGCCTGGCTGTAGCAGCAGGTGGAACAGATCATGATGGAGGAAGTGCTATCCTATTAATCCTGGGTCAAGCACATGATTAGTTGTTTGGATGCCAGCAACCAACAATTCAATAACAGCACAGCTGGGGGTACCTGAGCTAAAGACCACAAGTGGAGGGGGGGGGGGGGGGCGTCAGGATTCTGGATGATAGGGAGAAATTAAGACTATAGGTTGACCTGAAGGCCTGATGAAATCTTGCAATACGCTGGATCTGGCCTGCACGGTGTGTTGTGTGTGGTAAATAGGAGTTCTGTTATTTGCATTGGCCACAAGTACCACCTGCAGCCACAAAACACCAGTATGACACGTCAAAAGATATACCTTTTTTATTGCACCTAATTGGCATTGGTGAATTCTTACATAAATGATTATTAATTTTCTCAGTTACAAAATCTGCCAGTCGTCACAAATACTACTCCACAGTCCCAAAAGTTATAGCTGTTTAACATTTACGCAGACTCAGCAACAGTGCCAGTGGGGTAAGGCAGCAATTAATCACAGGGAAGTAAAATAAGTATTTAAAAGGTAAAAATTGACTTTATTTTTATTTATTTCTTTTTAGATTCATACTTACCTAGGTGGATGCAGCATCAGTCCGATGTTGCATCTGTCCCCCGTCGGCTTGAACACTGAGAACCGAGCGATCAAATACTGCAGATCGCTTGGTTCTCACAGCTCTCTGCTCTGCCTAAACTCACTGGAGTGCTGGACTGAGGAGGGGGGTGGAAGTGGCTGGCTCAGGCTCTCAGCGACTCAAGAGGCTTAGCCGGGTGCTGATCTAGGCATGTGGGCAGATCCGGACTTCATGGTCGCAATCTTGCCTTAGCTTGGACCGGCTCTGTGACATCAGCAGAGAACGGACTTCAGCTCGCTGGGCGTTAAAAATGGGTCACAGGACTGCAAAACGAACTGTACTCCTGTGATCCACAGAAGAAACCCAGCCAAAATGAGCTTTGGCTGTACTTCTCCTTTAATTCAGCAATGGACGTTCTGCAAAAATATTCCCCAGAACAGTGGTTATCTAAAATGCTGGTTGTACTTTGAGATGACAATAATATCATTATTCTGTGCAAATGATCTGTACACATCAACTACTTAATAGCCCTGTCATCTATTTGTCATGAAACGGTTCTTATGGTGTTTTAATTTCTCCTTGTAACATCCTCTGTGAGCTCCCAAATCTCTCCTTTTTACCCCTACATTCGTTTGGAACGAGCAGTGAGTGTTAGTTGCAGTCATGTACACTGCTCTATGCATACTACAAATCCCATAGTGCCCAGTCCATCTTGTCAGTGTGAAAGAGGTTGGCTACAGCTACATTCAGTGGGCCAATGGAGAAGAAACGTCTCTACATAACAGGAAGTCTATTCACAGAACAACATAAATAAATAAAGGAATTTAAAGCGGAGTTCCGGCCTTAAAAGCGAAAAAAAAAAAAAAAAACATTTTGGGCCATCTGCTTGCTAAGGGCCACCTGAAAAAGAAATGGATGCTCCCAATTTTTTTTTTTTGGTCACTTACCTTGATATTGAAGAAAATATACTCACCTTCCTTCCACTTCCTCCCTCGGCGGCCGTCACTTCCGGCTTGCGATGACTCCTGGGAGCTGAACGTCATCGCTCCCAGGAATCAATGTGCCTGCACCGGCCCCGCTCGTCACTTCCGTGACTGCACCTGGACCGGCCCCACTCGTCACATTCCCTGCTAAACAGCTTCTGGGCATGCCCAAAAGCTGTTTAGCAGGGATGTCAAGCTTGCACGGAAGTGACGAGCGGGGCCGGTGCAGGGCATTCTGGGACGAAGAGTACACAGAAGAGGACGCAGAAGAGGACGCAGAAGAGGACGCAGAAGAGGACGCACAAGAGGACGCACAAGAGGACGCACAAGAGGACGCACAAGAGGACGCACAAGAGGACGCACAAGAGGACGCACAAGAGGACGCACAAGAGGACGCACAAGAGGACGCACAAGAGGACGCACAAGAGGACGCAGAAGAGGACGCAGAAGAGGACGCAGAAGAGGACGCAGAAGAGGACGCAGAAGAGGACGCAGAAGAGGACGCAGAAGAGGACGCAGAAGAGGACGCGCTGGCTTCAGCTGCCCACACCTGAGATTGCAGCGCTGGAGAAGAACTTTTCAAGGTAAGTATTTCTTCTTACATGTAAGCGCGACCCGGGACAGTTCAGAGGCTATCCATTGTGGAATGTACTAGCCCTGACTGTCCCGGGGGTATTTTTTATCTAAATTTGACCCCCGAGGCCGGAACTCCGCTTTAAAGATTTGGAGGAGGCTGACAGCAATAGAAGCTACTTTTCTGACTTAAAAACACATACTTGAATACAATGTTCTTTTTTAAACCAGGTTTTAGTGTCACTTTAATGATATTTCAAACAAAATGATCTACAGTACATGCTGGAGGAATGAGGATTACTATAAAAAAGAACAGTATAAACAAAACTCAAATAAAACCATGCATTATTTACCTCTTTAGACCTATTGATTATCTTGTCATCAACATCTGTTATTACCATCACCATAACAACATTGATGCCAAAGAATTGGGCCATAATCCTCCGAATTATGTCAAATCGAACATAGGAGCTAAAAGGAAAATACAAAGGGGGTGGAAATTAAATGACCACAGCTAGATTTAATTTGAAAAGATCAGGGTTATCAACCTCAACCAGTTTTCTCAATTATATCAATCAAAGTAGATATTTAAAGGGTTTCTGAAATAAAATATTGAGCACAATAGAATATGAAATTCTATATTTAGGTATCCCAGTTACATTTGACAATTTAAACCCTTTCTTGGTAATCTAACATCTTCAGCCTCTAATGATTACCAACAGAGGTTTCCTAAAAAGATCCTAAAGTACTGTAGATCTAAAGGCAAAACTTTGTAAGGGAGGGTTATTACTCCTGTAAGATTTACTTCTGCCACCTGTGTCCCATTGCAGAAATTTCCCCTCACTTCCTGATCCATAGCCAAAACAGGAAGTGAGAGAAAGGGGAATCCATAGTTGACACCAGGGTTACCAGAACTAGTGTCCCCATTGAAAGATTTCCCCTATATTACAGTTCTGGGGACAATTGGTATTTTCTTTTACTTTTGTTGATGATGGTAAATAGGACTATTAGAGAGGCTGACCCGCCGTAACGCGGTCCCAGACACCAATAAAAGCCTGACAGGGGTTCTAATCCCACCTCCAAAAAGTTTTGCTTTAGTAGTTTAAAGTCAGTGCTAAAGGCAGTAGTGTGCCATGGAGCCAAAGGCCCCACATACGAAGATGATGTTGCCATGGGCCAGCACATATTGAACTGCCAGTGAGGATGCCATTGTGCATGAACATCAGGAGCTTAGAGTCACTGCTCTAGGCCAGGGGTGTCAAACTCAATTTCATCATGGGCTGCATCAGCATTATGGTTGCCCTCAAGGGGCCGGTTGTATCTGTAGGACTCTTTACAAAAAGTGCAGCGCTAAAGTAATTTGAATAATAATGTGGCAAGTGGAAAACCACAAAAAAAACATATACAATATAAGCAAAATAGTGTCCAAAATACTGAATAAAGTCCCAAAACAGAAATGCAAATGAAAATGAATCCGCATGCAAGGTGTTGAGGAGAACAATCCTTTTCAGTGACACCCAGGGAAAAGTGAAGGATGGGGACACCTCTGTGCACAAGTATCACAAGCAGCTTACCAGAACTCCTTGGCTACTCAATTTAATGAGACAGCCTCTCCCAGCAAGATGTTATACCAATGTCACCAGCGGTTGTCAAGCTCCAATGCTTCATAATCACTCCATCATATAAGCATGAGTATATAAAAAGAATAAAAGCCCATAGCGTAATTCCGTAACATATAAAATCCAATTTATTAAAAGAATACTACTCACAGTGAGAAGGTAAAAAACAGGTACATAGAACAGTGCGGCGTCCCGCAATTGTCCAAAACAGCATCAAGCAATGTAAAGCAGCCGGCTCCGTAAGGGGGCGTGTGGACTTTGCATCTGGAGTCGCCAACGTTTCGTCATCAAAAGACTTCGTCTGGGCGTCACGCCCAGACGAAGTCTTTTGATGACGAAACGTTGGCGACTCCAGATGCAAAGTCCACACGCCCCCTTACGGAGACGGCTGCTTTACATTGCTTGATGCTGTTTTGGACAATTGCGGGACGCCGCACTGTTCTATGTACCTGTTTTTTACCTTCTCACTGTGAGTAGTATTCTTTTAATAAATTGGATTTTATATGTTACGGAATTACGCTATGGGCTTTTATTCTTTTTATATACTCATGCTTATATGATGGAGTGATTATGAAGCATTGGAGCTTGACAACCGCTGGTGACATTGGTATAACATCTTGCTGGGAGAGGCTGTCTCATTAAATTGAGTAGCCAAGGAGTTCTGGTAAGCTGCTTGTGATACTTGTGCACAGAGGTGTCCCCATCCTTCACTTTTCCCTGGGTGTCACTGAAAAGGATTGTTCTCCTCAACACCTTGCATGCGGATTCATTTTCATTTGCATTTCTGTTTTGGGACTTTATTCAGTATTTTGGACACTATTTTGCTTATATTGTATATGTTTTTTTTGTGGTTCTCCACTTGCCACATTATTATTCAAATTACTTTAGCGCTGCACTTTTTGTAAAGATTTTGGTTATTGATCACTGTTAGTTGATTTTGGTGCTAGCTGCTCACATAATTCATATCGAATACACTGCCATTTATTTAACTTAGCGCAGGAATTTTTTTCTCTCCCTTTATATTGTATCTGTAGGACTAGATGTCAAGAGCCCCCACCCCCCACTATCAGGAGTTGTCCTCCATTACATCTTAGTGCACCCTCTTTACCTTGTGCTGCTGCCTGGAAGAAGCTGGGGAAGGAGCTGGGAAGCAGAAAGTGCATAGACTGGAGGAGGACCGGAGGAGGGCTGGAGTTTTCTGACTGCTGAGACCAGGGGAGGCAGAGACAGGGTGGTGCTGCAGCTGCACAGAATCTGTATGAGGAGTTCTGTCCTCCTCTCTGCTGCCAACTGCTGAAACAAGGTGGGGACAGAGATGAGGGGATAGCTGCAGGAGAGGTGCGAGGGCCACATAAACTGGCCTGGAGGGCCGCATTTGGCCCACGGGCCTTGTGTTTGACACATTTGCTCTAGGGCAAGGGAGGCTAGTGATCTGTCTTGTCACTGTTACTGCATTTTATTATAACAGCAGCACAAAGCAGTAAATTCCATGCATCCATATTCTCACAATACAAAAGACTTCAATGTGAATTCTAGACGCTATGAAGGGTCCATATCATATATACATGTATACCAACCTAATAATCATTTAATGTATTTAAAATCCTGCTGACAGTTTAACATGGATGTTTCTATTATAAAATTTCCTTGTCTGATACAAATGTTCCTTGTATTTGATGGCAAGAAAGGAAAGCAATATCTCACCATGCATGCCCGAGATGTGCGTGATCATAAACTGTAGGCCCACAGCTATACCTGGAAGAAAGAATATACCATTAAATCCTGGGATTTTATGTATTTTATATAAAAAAAAATCAACATGAAAAGAAAGCGCAGAAGGTAAAAAAGGTAGAACGGTCACTGGAAATAGAAGGGAGCATGAGAGGAAATCATAAATCCTATTGCCTTGAGCTCAGCTTTGACTTCAAGCACAAATGTACACTGACAGTCACATTAGCCGTAGGATTTAATATATCAGGATCATATGAATGTGCCAGATCAAAGTCTAAATCTAAACGCTTTCTGTGAAGCCATACAGGCAGTTCTTATTAGAGACACTGCAATAGAAGGCTTGTTAAAGCGGACCTGTTAGTTCATATAGAAGTCAGCATAGATAAATTGCTGACATGTCACAAAATACAGTAACTAACATTTTTAAAAATTTACTTTGTTATTGAAAACTATGGTTGCCTCTCAATCGGCAGCATTGTATTTTTCTGTAAAATTCAATACAATAAAGCAACCTGTACGCTTTCTGTACACTGTTTTTTTCACACTATTTTCTTTCTTCTTTACAGAATTCTCCTCTAGTGGGGAGAAAAGGATACAATGGGGAGGATTTGTGTTAATACAAATCAGTGTGGTGCATTTTCCATAAAATATTAAATAAAAAACAATATTAGAAATTAATTTTTGTGTATATTTTTACTACCTAAAATGTTGTTCCTTTATATTGAATACTATGTGAATCTCAATATATATATATATATATATATATATATATATATATAGTGCAATATATTTATTTTAATAAATCTGAAAACCCTACTGGGTGTTTTAACCAGCAAAATATTTATATTCAGTGTTCTACCCTAGCGGGTATTGGCTCCAAGCCTCAGTGCTACAACACCAAAATTAAATTATGACATAAAACTACAATCCAATAGTGTTTACTCTAAAAAACAAAGGTTTTCAATTCCAGATCTCAGTGCTACAAAACCATACATAAAATTATAAAAAAACAAATATACAATAGTGTCCACTTAAAATCTTTTTTTTTTTTATTATTTATTATTTTTTTTTTTGTACACAGAGTTCTCCTCTTTAGGGCTCTTTCACACACTGAGTCAGTTGGACGGACTCTGTTTTTAAATATAAAAATAGGGTTTCCATCCGTCCAGATTTGACGGATTGGATGTCAGCGGACATGTCTACGCTAACATCCGATGCCCCCATAGGGATGCATGGGGGGACCGTTCAGATCCACCCAAAAAAAAAAAAACCCGTGAAAGGGGCCTTATAGAGAAAAAGATAAAATGCGGAGGGTTTACTAAGACTACAGAAGCCAGAATCTGGAGCTGCTGTGCACAGCAACCGATCAGCTTTTACCTTTCATTTTCAAAGCTATTTGGATGCCATGTACAGATGCTCCAGAGTTTTTTTTTTTTACTCCAGTTTTAGAAAATTCCCCCAGTGTCTCTTTTTCTCCTTAAAGAAGAAACAATACAGGGGTCGGTTCCAAAACTAAAAAGAGTACTGTGATTGGCTATCACAGTGATTACCTGATTGGTCCTTTCGGCTCCCAATCATTTGGGGGGGGGGGACAATAACAATTTTTTCCTAGACAGATTTAAAATAAATTAATTTCAACATTGGATAAATCAGTAATTTATTTTATCTTCCATTGAGGGACACAAGAGTTCTTAGGTCTCATTCACACAGCCGTAAAAAAAATAAAAAAATGCATTTACCACTGTTTTTTTATTTGTGGATCTAAACTGAAACATTCACACATGTCAATAAAAATGCAGTGCATTCAGATCTATAACAAAAAAATCTAAACATCTGAGGGCAAAATGTATACGTGCATCCGGAAAGTATTTACAGCACTTAAATTTATCCGCATTTTGTTATGTCACAGCCTTATTCCCAGACTTGAACTTGACTAAACATCTCTGGAAAGATCTGAAAATGGCTGCGCAGCAACGCTCCCCATCCAACCTGATGGAGCTTGAGAGGTCCTGCAAAAAAGAATGGAAGAAACTGCCCAAAAATAGGTGTGCCAAGCTTGTAGCATTATACTCTAAAAATACTTGAGGCTGTAATTGGTGCCAAAAGTGCTCCAACAAAGTATTGAGCAAAGGCTGTGAATACCTATGTACGTGATTTTTGTTTTATTCTTTTTAATAAATTTGCAAAGATTTCAAACAAACTTTTTTCACGTTGTCATCATGGGGTATTGTTTGTAAATTTTTGAGGAAAAAAATGAAATTTAATCCATTTTGGAATAAGGCTGTAACATAACAATTTTGTAAATAAGTCATTTATCTTGCTCCAATGTCTTGTGAAATGCTATGATGAATTTGATACTGTTTTATATGCTTACGTTATTTTAATGTATTGTTATAGAAAACAAAACCATCTTGTTTCTTTTTTTAACTATATGTTTTTGTTATAGCATAATTGCATTGTTGAAAACAAAAAACTGTTAAAAAAAAAAGTAATTTTTCTCCTGCACTGATGCGGCTGCACCGAAGGAGTGGCACTAATATACAGCACTGATGGGCACTGATGAGGAGGCACTAATATGCAGCACTGATGGGTAGGCACTGAATGGCAGCACTGATTTGGCTCTGTGTAACAACTAACAAGCCTTACTGCGGCGACTTCTGGGTGTACGGGGTGTACCAAGATGGCCATCACTGTGTTTTTCCGACACCTCCAACACGCTGCTGACTTCCTCTGTCTTCTCCTCCCACTGATTTCCATGAATGAGTGATGCCTCCAACTCCCTCGCACAACGTCTCTCTGTGCAGCACTGCTGGAGCCTGATGGTATCAGGTTAATGCCTATCTCTCAAGTAAGGAATGCTTGGAGACTAAATGGAATAACCTTTTTATATTAGATATTCTGTGTATAATGATACATGTCCCCTTTAAGCATATGGATAAGCTGGGTCTGACGGTGTATTTAAGCACGTCTCAGCTATGGGGCGCTACGTCCTGAAGAAACGCGTTGATGTCATGTAGGTGTGCGCCGGCTGCCACCAGTCACACCCTGCATTACCTTCAACACAATAAGTTGCTATGGGATCCTGAGGCAAGGTGGCGGGTGCCTATACTGGCGGAGCACAGTCATCTTCTGTTACGGCACATAATGGAGCTTTACCCACATCTGTTGGAGCGGCATACCTGGATGGGGTGAAGAGCACTCGGTTACCAGGTTTGGCCCATACACGCCACACACAGCATTTACTTGGCCATGTATTGTGACTGAACAATTTGCCATCTGGAGCGTAGAGGCGGTAATTGATATGGACTGAGTTAATACTACCTGCTTCCCATGGCATTTGCCTTCTGCTTATCTCCTCCGCACCTTATCCACATATGCTGCAATTGCCGCTCTGTATCTGCACCACACTTATTGCCTGTTTTTTCCTGATGCTGCTAAATACCCACTGCTTAGTATCTCCTGCTGACCTGTTTGATTTATTTTTGTCTGATGAGACGGCGATAATGATATATTCCCTTCATGGGCATACTATGGCCAGCCGCATATGGATCCCAGTCTAGTACAACTGCTTGCAGATCACTGCTGATTATTTAAGTGGATATTATCCTATTACTTGATACAGTTAGTAGTTTCCTGCTATATTTGCACATGGACAGTCCTAACAGCAAACCCACGCTAGCCCCAATGGTATCGGTATCTGTGACCTTTATAGATTTGGGGACTCTGATACTGCAGCAGTGATGGACTGCGAGTAGACCCCTGATTTAATTCGATCAGGTGTCAAGTTTGGCTCATATCTTGTCCTGCACTTGATGCACTTTTGGAGAAGATACCACAGTAGCTCTTTCTTGATACTGTTTAATCTGCTCGATCAGTTTACTGGGATGAATGTGTAGGATGTATGCGAGTGTGGCATCCGGCACACCTAGTTTGCACAGTAGAGACAATGTTGTCATTATTTCGATTTTTTTGTATTCAATAGGTTTGAGACGAGTTACTTGGTTTCATTTGTTTATTTTTTTATCTTTGTTATGTAACCAATCCCCGGTGGCTCATATATATGGTCCTTAGGGCAGCCTCTCTGTCTGCCTATTCTTTGTATATGTTTGTGGCTTGGCTATATAGCCCCACTTTACTTTTAAGTGAGTGGGAGGGTTATCAGAGGTCCCTTTGGTTACCTCAATATTTATTAATTCCCTTGTATTGGTTTTCTATAGGTATCAGATTAAGCATCGGAGCATTTGCAGGAGTACAAGTACTCCTGCAAATGCTCGGTATCAATGCAACCCTAATTGACAGGTATCTATTTAATCAGCATAACATCAAATTTTACATCTTACCAAAAATGGGGGTATATATTGTTATTTTGCATTAGATGAATACAAATTAAAGTGCATTTAAAAAAAATAAATTGCATTTAAAAACGCTGTGCAAATAGGGTGACATAAAAAAATTGCAACGACCACCATTTTATTCTGTAGGGCAGTGGTCCTCAACTCCGGTCCTCAGGGCCCACTAACAGGCCAGATTTTAAGCATTACCTTGGGGAGATGCAGACTAGAGTACTGCAATTACTGAGCAGCAAATTATATCACCTGGGATGTATTTCAGTTATCTTGCAAACCTGGCCTGTTAGTGGGCCCTGAGGACCAGGGTTGAGGACCACTGCTCTAGGGTCTCTGCTAAAAAAATTATATATATATATATATATATACGTATATATCTTTATTATGTTTAGGGGTTCCAAGTAATTTTCTAGCAAAGAATACAGAATTTTACTGTCAGAAAGGTCTGGCCTTTAGACCAGAGGTGTCAAACTTAATTTCATTGCTGGCCACATGCATTATGGTTGCCCTCAAGGGACCAGTTGTCAGACTATATAAATGTATCTACTTTTTATATTAAATAATTGCCTCTACATTCAAATTTTACAGGTTTTAATAATACCTTAAGAATTAAGCTGTAAAGGGCAGGGGCAGACCGCCACTGAGCCCACTCACACTCCTGTAGCAGGTGATTTTTTTTTCTGAAAAGGAGGGATGCACACAGTCAAGAGTCCTCCACCCTCCCTTACATCACAGTGCACCCACCTTGTGCTGTTGCTGGGAAGAAACTGGGGGACAGAGCTGGGAAGCAGAAAGTGCAGGGTCTGGAGGAGGACAAGAAGAGGGCTGGAGTCAGCTGAATGCTGATACCAGGGGAGGGAGAGATGGGTGGGTGTTGTGGCTGCACAGAGAGGTGCAGGATCTGTAGGAGTTCTGTCCTTCTCTCCACTGTCGACCATTTAAACAGGGGGGGGGGGGGGGGTGCTGCAGCTGCAGGAGAGGTACGAGGGCCACATGAAATGGGCTAGATTTGGAACGTGTCTTAGACTATCCGATTATACTGCAAGATACAGGAGAAATTTTCCTGTAGGGGGGGCAGTATAACCCAACAATCTAAAAACTCCTGTGTCCCTCATTGAACTCCTAGAAAAAAAACATTTCCGGTGTCCTGACAAAAACTCCAACTTGCCGAATTCGCCAATGACGTTACTTCTGGTGAGTGTACGCCAGGAATAATTGGAGATTTCGACCACTTGGTATTTTCACACAACACCAGCAGCCTATACATTCTGGTAGATGCTAGAATTAGAGGAGATTGTTAGTCCGCCTTGGAGGCGGCCATGTTTTTGGTTGCTAGCGGGCGGACTAACAATCTGCACTAATTCTAGCATCTATCGGAGTGTAAAGGCTGCCGGCGTTGTGTGAAAACACCAAGTGGTCTAAATCTCTAATTATTCCTGGAGTACACTCACCGGAAGTAACGTCGTTGGAGAATTCGGCAAGTTGGAGTTTTCGGCAGACCACCGGCGAGTACCAAAGTCCTATTTTCTTGTCAATCACTCCCTTCCTCTCTATTAGGACCATGTGCCGTGTGAGGAATGAATTATTTACAGTAGGGATGAATGAGGTATTTAAACTAGTGATCGACCGATATCATTTTTTCGTTGCCGATACCGATATTTTGGCCAATGCATATTGGCTGATATTTTTGTACATTTAAAACATTTTTTTCTGTTGACAGTTACTTTTGTGGAGGGATCTGAGGGTCTAAGAGACCCTAAACCCCTCCTCTGCACTTAAAAGCATTCAAAACGCCAAACTTGGCGTTTTGAATGCTGTCATTTTTCTGGATTTTTGCATGGAGACCCGATCAGAGCCGAATGCGGCTTTGATTGGGTCTTCGGCGGCTGTGCAGGCTGTTTGCCCGGATCTCCTGGTGGGACGGGAGATCCGGGCGAGCCGCAGAAGGCGGGAGGTGGGAAGGACGTCCCCTCCCGCTCCTTGTAATGACAGCCGAGCGGATTCTCAGCCGCATCGGTTGTCATTACAAGACAGCCGACTGTCGGCTATGGATGCCGGTACCGGGGTGATGCCTCTAGCTGCAGGCATTACTCCGGTACAAGCACTTTCCCTGAAATATCAGTAACCTCCGGGGCTGATTCCGATATGTCAGGAAAAGTGCATATCTGCCCTCGGTATATCGGCTTTGCCGATAATTGGTCAATCCCTAATTTAAACCACAGGTATACACTGATAAATACATGGCATACCAGGCTGTACAATATCCAAGGGGTTCCAATGATTGTGTTCATGTTCCAGAACTATGAGCACCTCCCTTCCCCCATACAACAGACAGCAGCGAAAGGTACATGACAAGTAGACATCTAACCATGTGGCTGCAGCATCTGAGTGCAGTATGAGCGCTTCCTTCTTCCTGCTCAGGCTGTTGTACACCTGTATTCCCGTGTCATGTCCACTAGGGGTCGCCCCACGTCCAGCGGCGGCAGATGTACAGAAGCTCCCGGGGCGGATGTGTCCGGCTCTTCCGTATAACAGAGCGGAGTGCAGCCTCCAGCCAGCCCGGGCCAGGCACTGCATTCTCCTGCAGAGCCCAGGCGGGGCGCTCGGACTGTAGTATGACTAGACGTAGAGCTGTAGTAAGGGAAGACTGGAAGTGTTGTCACACTATAGTGTCTTCGTTTGCAGTGTCAGTGTAGAAGACAACTCCTCCCCTTCCTCTGCTTCGCCCCACCCATCTATGTGTGTGTAATACACTGTGACAGCACTACCGTACGGTACCTTCGTGTGACACACGGCTTGTTATCTCCCATACTAAATACTCAGTAGACAGAGGAGCTCCTCCTGCCTCCCCTCACAGACAGCAATGGAGGGAGGACATACAGCGAGCAGGCTGACACTCAAACCACAGCTTCATATACACTGACACACAATGGAAGCAGTGCTACGGAAAATTCCACAAGCCTGGAGCTTCCTACACCTCGTGTGTGTTTTTGTGTTTTTATACAGCGTTTTTTCAGCTTTGGTGTTTTTTTATTAGCCAATAAACAAACCTATCATCTGTTGCATCATCCGTTGCTAGGTTTTTTTTTTAGCTTTTTCGTCAGCTTTTAACCACTTAAGCCCCGGAAGATTTTACCCCCTTCCTGACCAGGGTTTTTTTTGCGATGTTTTACTGCGTGACTTTAATGGACAATTGCGCGGTCGTGCGACGCTGTACCTAAACAAATTTCACGTCCTTTTTTTTTCACAAACAGAGCTTTCTTTTGGTGGTATTTGAACACCTTTGCGATTTTTTGATCATGCGCTATAAACAAAAAAAGAGCGTAAGTTTTGCAAAAAATAACAATATTTTTCACATTTTTTTATATGAAATTCCCCCAAAAAAATGTAAAAATCTAAATTTTTTAACATTTTCGGCCAATTTGTTTTATGCTACATATGTTTGGTAAAAAAAATCGCAAAAAGCGTATTTTGATTTGTTTGCGCAAAAGTTATCGTGTTTACTAACTAAGGGAAAGATTTTTGTCATTTTTGGTGTTTTTTTTTAACGAGTAATGGCGGCGATCTGCGATTTTTTTTTGCTGGACTGCGACATTGCGGCGGACAAATCGGACCCTTGACTGACATTTTTGACACTTTGGGGTTACCAGTGACATTACTGCAGTAATCAGTGCTATACATATGCACTGTTACTGTAAAAATGACACTGGCAGGGAAGGGGTTAACTGTATTGGAGAGGGAGGGGTTAAGCGTGTCCTAGGGGCGTGCTTCTAACTGTGATTGGACATGGCTACTATTGTAAAAACAGGGATCAACGGTTCTACATAGTAGAACCGTCTGATCTCCATTTTTACACAGGGGAAAATGACAGGCGGCTTGTTTACATTAGCCGCCCACCTTTCTCCCTCTCTACCGACAATCGTAGTGTGACCGGCGGACATCGGGTCCGCCGGTCACACGCGCGGACTCCTCAGTGAACGCGCCTCAGCGGGCGCACGCTCGCCCGCTATTGGCTCACAAGCCGGTCACAGGCTAGTGACGTATATATACGTCACTCTGCCTGGCCGGCAAGCGGTTAACTCTTTTTTTTTTTCTTTTTTTTTTTTTTATTAATTTCTTTTTTTGTTAGCATAAGCCTATAGAGTTAGGGCTCATGTACACTGCAACTTGTAAACGGCTGTTTAGGAGCAGTTGTGCGTTTTTTTCAGAAGCCCCTGAACCCACCTACATGTTATCTTATCTGTCCATGTACACAGGGTCGTTTACAGTCATTTACAGGCAGTTGAGTTCAGTGTCGTTTTTTGGAAAGCAATTATTTGTGTTCAAACGCAAATGCGACCGAACGCGTTCACCCGCGTTAAGCGTTTGTGTTTTCAGGAGGCCTTTATATACAGTGCCTTGCGAAAGTATTCGGCCCCCTTGAACTTTGCAACCTTTTGCCACATTTCAGGCTTCAAACATAAAGATATAAAACTGTAATTTTTTGGTGAAGAATCAACAAGTGGGACACAATCATGAAGTGGAACAAAATTTATTGGATATTTCAAACTTTGTTAACAAATAAAAAACTGAAAAATTGGGCGTGCAAAATTATTCAGCCCCTTTACTTTCAGTGCAGCAAACTCTCTCCAGAAGTTCAGTGAGGATCTCTGAATGATCCAATGTTAACCTAAATGACTAATGATGATAAATAGAATCCACCTGTGTGTAATCAAGTCTCCGTATAAATGCACCTGCACTGTGATAGTCTCAGAGGTCCGTTTAAAGTGCAGAGAGCATCATGAAGAACAAGGAACACACCAGGCAGGTCCAAGATACTGTTGTGGAGAAGTTTAAAGCCGAATTTGGATACAAAAAGATTTCCCAAGCTTTAAACATCCCAAGGAGCACTGTGCAAGCGATAATATTGAAATGGAAGGAGTTTCAGACCACTGCAAATCTACGAAGACCTGGCCGTCCCTCTAAACTTTCAGCTCATACAAGGAGAAGACTGATCAGAGATGCAGCCAAGAGGCCCATGATCACTCTGGATGAACTGCAGAGATCTACAGCTGAGGTGGGAGACTCTGTCCATAGGACAACCATAGGCGTGCGCAGCCCATTAAATTAGGGTGTGCACCCCAAAGCTCAAACACACGTGTTTGTGTGTATCTACATATATATGACCCCAGCACATTTATCTCCCTGCCGACACATTGAAAGGCAAGTGCCTAAAGACTTCTCTTATGGCAGAGCCAGTAAGAGAGAGATTTTTCCCATCTTCCTACCAGCACAAAAAGTGATAATGGTAATTCACATAGGGTGATTAGGGTGTGCCCAGGCACACCTGGCACACCCTGTGCGCACGCCTATGAGGACAACAATCAGTCATATACTGCACAAATCTGACCTTTATGGAAGAGTGGCAATAAGAAAGCCATTTCTTAAAGATATCCATAAAAAGTGTCGTTTAAAGTTTGCCACAAGCCACCTTGGAGACACACCAAACATGTGGAAGAAGGTGCTCTGGTCAGATGAAACCAAAATTGAACTTTTTGGCAACAATGCAAAGCGCTATGTTTGGCGAAAAAGCAACACAGCTCATCACCCTGAACACACCATCCCCACTGTCAAACATGGTGGTGGCAGCATCATGGTTTGGGCCTGCTTTTCTTCAGCAGGGACAGGGAAGATGGATAAAATTGATGGGAAGATGGATGGAGCCAAATACAGGACCATTCTGGAAGAAAACCTGATGGAGTCTGCAAAAGACCGTAGACTGGGACGGAGATTTGTCTTCCAGCAAGACAATGATCCAAAACATAAAGCAAAATCTACAATGGAATGGTTCACAAATAAACATATCCCGGTGTTAGAATGGCCAAGTCAAAGTCCAGACCTAAATCCAATTGAGAATCTGTGGAAAGAACTGAAAACTGCTGTTCACAAACGCTCTCCATCCAACCTCACTGAGCTCGAGCTGTTTTGCAAGGAGGAATGGGCAAAAATGTCAGTCTCTCGATGTGCAAAACTGATAGAGACATACCCCAAGCGACTTACAGCTTTAATTGCAGCAAAAGGTGGCACTACAAAGTATTAACTTGAAGGGGCTGAATAATTTTGCACGCCCAATTTTTCAGTTTTTTATTTGTTAAAAAAGTTTGAAATATCCAATAAATTCCGTTCCGCTTTATGATTGTGTCCCACTTGTTGATTCTTCACAAAAAATTACAGTTTTATATCTTTATGTTTGAAGACTGAAATGTGGCAAAAGGTCGCAAAGTTCAAGGGGGCCGAATACTTTCGCAAGGCACTGTATATATATATATATATATATATATCTATATATAGATATATATTGTGTATATATATATATATATATACACACATATATATATATGTGTGTGTGTGTATATAGATATATATATATATATATATATATATATATATATATATACGGTCACCCTGGCATGGCAGAATCCGGTCACCCTAAACTCTGGTCACCCTGACATGGCAGAGTGGGGTCACCCTGGCATGGCAGAGTCAGGTCAACCTAAACTCCGGTCACCCTGACATGGCAGAGTGGGGTCTCCCTGGCATGGCAGAGTCAGGTCACCCTAAACTCCGGTCACCCTGACATGGCAGAATGGGGTCACCCTGGCATGGCAGAGTCAGGTCACCCTAAACACCGGTCACCCTGACATGGCAGAGTGGGATCATGCAGCTGCCATGAAAGGGTGACCTGACTCTGCCATGCCAGGGTGACCCCACTCTGCCATGTCAGGGTGACCGGAGTTTAGGGTGGCCTGACTCTGCCATGTCAGGGTGCCCAGAGTTTAGGGTGACCTGACTCTGTCTTGCCAGGGTGACCCAACTATGCAGAATTTGGGTTAGGGGTATACATATATATACATACATACATACATGTGTGTGTATATATATATATATATGTATATACACGCTATATATATATATATAGACACATATATATATGTATATACACACACATATATATGTATATACACACTCTATATATATATATATATATATATGTGTATATATATATATACAGTGCCTTGCGAAAGTATTCGGCCCCCTTGAACTTTTCAACCTTTTGCTACATTTCAGGCTTCAAACATATAGATATAAAACTGTAATTTTTTGTGAAGAATTAATAACAATTGGGACACAATCATGAAGTGGAACGACATTTATTGGATATTTCAAACTTTTTTAACAAAAAAAAAAACTGAAAAATTGGGCGAGCAAAATTATTCAGCCCCCTTAAGTTAATACTTTGTAGCACCACCTTTTGCTCCGATTACAGCTGTAGGTCACTTGGGATATGTCTCTATCAGTTTTACACATCGAGAGACTGAAATTTTTGCCCATTTCTCCTTGCAAAACAGCTCGAGCTCAGTGAGGTTGGATGGAGAGCGTTTGTGAACAGCAGTTTTCAGTTCTTTCCACAGATTCTTGATTGGATTCAGGTCTGGACTTTGACTTGGCCATTCTAACACCTGGATATGTTTATTTGTGAACCATTCCATTGTAGATTTTGCTTTATGTTTTGGATCATTGTCTTGTTGGAAGACAAATCTCCGTCCCAGTCTCAGGTCTTTTGCAGACTCCATCAGGTTTTCTTCCAGAATGGTCCTGTATTTGGCTCCATCCATCTTCCCATCAATTGAAGAAAAGCAGGCCCAAACCATGATGCTGCCACCACCATGTTTGACAGTGGGGATGGTGTGTTCAGGGTGATGAGCTGTGTGTAAGATTCTGGTACCTTCGGTACCCTTCCAGCCCATTTCTTCTGCATTGCGTCCCACCTTTTCAGCTAGGTGGAACGCATATAGCTACCTGTCCCTTTAAATCTCATGACGTCATCACTAGGCGCCGCTCTGAGCGGCTATTTCAATCGCCGGCTTTCACTCACAAGGTGTTCGTGCAAACCGCTTATTACACAGCCTTGTCTGACGCTGCCGAAGCCTCCAGCTATTTCCTGTATCTCGCTACTGATCCTGTATCTCGCTACCTGATCCTTATCTCATTACCGGACCCCTCATCTCTCTAAACCAACTAGTGATAAGTACCCCACAGGGGATTCCTTCCTATCAACTTACACTATCTACTCTTGCATACTAAAGACTGTTGCTATCTATGCATTACTATTTCTATCATCTGCACTGTTACATAGATTGCTAGCTCTTGAGTCTACTACCATCTATATCCTTGCACTGAGTTAGCATTTCTTGTACACTTCATCTGCTGTACCCTACCACCTGTTATTGTACATGATTGCTAACCTATCTGCATACTATCTATCACCATCTGCTAACACTCCTGAACATTACTATTGAGTGCCTATCATTGCTATCACTACTCACGCCTGTCCTTTCAGCACATCACCTCTATACTATCGTATACAACCTATCACTCCAGGAACATCTTATCTGAGTGTCTGTATATTTGCATGGTGAGGCAGGCTGGGCCACAATGATGAGTCTGGAGAGTTGGATATGGTAATTCAACACATCTCTACACGACTACTGAGTGGAAATTCTGCAGCTGCAAATCCAGTTCACTAAACAAACGCCGGAGCGTTACACTGTGTTGCTTTTACGCCAAACATAACGTTTTGCATTGTTGCCAAAAAGTTTGATTTTGGTTTCATCTGACCAGAGCACCTTCTTCCACATATTTGGTGTGTCTCCCAGGTGGCTTGTGGCAAACTTTAAACAACACTTTTTATGGATATCTTTAAGAAATGGCTCTCTTCTTGCCACTCTTCCATAAAGTCCAGATTTGTGCAGTATACGACTGATTGAGTTTTCCTATGGACAGAGTCTCCCACCTCAGCTGTAGATCTCTGCAGTTCATCCAGAGTGATCATGGGCCTCTTGGCTGCATCTCTGATCAGTCTTCTCCTTGTATGAGCTGAAAGTTTAGAGGGACGGCCAGGTCTTCGTAGATTTGCAGTGGTCTGATACTCCTTCCATTTCAATATTATCGCTTGCACAGTGCTCCTTGGGATGTTTAAAGCTTAAGAAATCTTTTTGTATCCAAATTCGGCTTTAAACTGCCTGGTGTGTTCCTTGTTCTTCATGATGCTCTCTGCGCTTTAAACGGACCTCTGAGACTATCACAGTGCAGGTGCATTTATACGGAGACTTGATAACACACAGGTGGATTCTATTTATCATCATTAGTCATTTAGGTCAACATTGGATCATTCAGAGATCCTCACTGAACTTCTGGAGAGAGTTTGCTGCACTGAAAGTAAAGGGGCTGAATAATTTTGCACGCCCAATTTTTCAGTTTTTTATTTGTTAACAAAGTTTGAAATATCCAATTAATTTCGTTCCATTTCATGATTGTGTCCCACTTGTTGATTCTTCACAAAAAATTACAGTTTTATATCTTTATGTTTGAAGCCTGAAATGTGGTAAAAGGTCAAAAAGTTCAAGGGGGCCGAATACTTTCGCAAGGCACTGTATATATATATATATATATATATATATATATATATATATATATTGTGTGTGTATATATATATGTATTGTGTGTGTGTATATATATATATATATACACACATATATACATATATATATGTATATATTCATTCAAATGAAAATGGCTGAAAAACATATTTCTGTTGCATTGTGGGTATTTGGGAGGGTCTCCAGAAGTGTTTTGCAAAAAACGCCTCTGTACGCAAACGCCGCTAAACGCGTCCAAACGCAGAATGCAAACGCGACACAACGGGCGTTTTTAAACGTCGTTCTGTAGCTGTCAAGTTCCAGCGTTCAAAGGACTTTTTAAAATGTCCCGTGTACATGTAGCCTTAGACCTTGTTCACTCCTGAGCGTATTTCAGGTCATAAAACGCTCATCTCTGAAGTCTCAAAATGTCTAACAAGCAAAATCCCACTTATTTTAATGACCCCTGTTCACATCTGAGCATTTTGTCGCCTGAAGCTCAAAAAAATACTTGAGCTTCTTTTTTGGCAGATTACAAGCATTTTTGTTAGATGTCAATGCCTGCCTCCAAACACCTGCAAAAAAACGTCTGAAAAAAGCCCCAAAAAAACACCTAAAAAAAAGCCACAACAAACACCTGAAAAAAGCCCCAAAAAAAAAGGCCTGAAAACGATACGTAGGGGTTCATATTTGATGTATTGTCTAATTATTTATTTATATTTTTTGGAGGTTATGGTGTTAATACTACTAAAAATAAAAAAAATAATAATTTAATAAATGTAAGATAAATACACAAATTGATTAAAAATAATCATAAATAAATACAATAAATTAATACTCTGTAATAATAAATAACTACCCCCCTAGCCCTTAGTAAATTAAATATTGATAAACATCCTAAAACTAAATATTATTATTATTATTATTATAATTATACAGGAATTATATAGCACCAACAGTTTGCAGAGCGCTTTGCAATGTGAGGGAAGACAATACAGTTACAATACAAATCAATACAGGATATATAAATAATTATTATAAATATTTTTTTTCGGGGTTTGGGTGTTTATTAATATTTTATTTTTATTATTATTATTAATATTAATAATTTATTTAATATATATTTTTTAAGGTTAGGGGTTAATTATTATTATTACATATTATTCATTTATTTTATGTATTTATGCAGATTTTTAGGGTTTTTTTGTATTTATTTTAAATTAAAATATTCATATATTACATTTTTTTTTTTTTTACATTTTTTCATTTGAGCAAAAAAATCACACAAATACGCACAACAAAAGCGCAGAAAAACACACAAATAGAGCATTTCTATTGGAATAAAAACACCACAAATCTGCCCAAAAAAAAAAGCCCCAGAACTTTTCTGAGCTTCAGGCATTTGGCTTCAGGCAACTTACAGTGAAGATATGAACTGACTCCATAGAGAAGAATTGATTTTTCTCCTCCAGCATTTTGGAGCTTCAAGCTACAAAATGCTGAGGTGTGAATGGGGCCTCAGGGCTCGTGCACACTGAGGTTTTTGTTTTAACTCCCCTAGGAGCCTTCTCCTGGGAGCAGCATTTTGGCAAAAAAAAAATTCCTGACGCTTGTAAAAGTGTGTATGGCGTCTACACGTGTTTACCTGTGTCAAGCATTTGGGTGTTAATTTGTTTTATTGGCCAGAATAATACTTTATTCTGGGCATTGAAATAAATTAACCACTTCAGCTCTGGAAGGTTTTACCCTCTTCCTGACCAAGCCATTTTTTGTGATACGGCACTGCGTTGCTTTAACTGAATTGCGCGGTCGTGCGACACTGCACCCAAATAAAATTTATGTCTTTTTCCCCCCACAAATAGAGCTTTCTTTTGGTGGTATTTGATCACCTCTGCATTATTTTTTTTTTTGCACTATAAACAAAAAAAGAACCACAATTTTGAAAAAAAAAAAAAATAGTTTTACCTTTCTGCTATAAAACATACCCAATAACATTTAGGAAAAAAAATAATCAAATTTTTTCATAAATTTAGGCCAATGTGTGCTACATCTTTTTGTTAAAAAAAAAATCCTAATAAGTGTATATTGATTGGTTTGCACAAAAGTTATAGCGTCTACAAACTATGGGATAGATTCATGGACTTTTTATTGTTTTTACTAGTAATGGCAGTGATCAGCGACATTGCGGCTGACAATTCTGACACTAAGTGAAACTTGTTGGGGACCAGCGACACCAATACAGTGATCAGTGCTAAAAAAAAAAATGCACGGTTACTGTATAAATGACACTGGCAGGGAAGGGGTTAACACCAGGGGCGATCAAGGTGGTAAATGTGCTCCTAGGGAGTGCTTTCTAACTGTGGGGGTAGTGGATGCACTGGAGGAAAAGAAAGATCTGGGTTTCAGCTTAGCAGAAACACAAGATCTCTCTTTTCCTCACCAACAGAACAGCAGTATGCTGTGTACATGGGCAGACTGCCATTCTGTCATTCCGCCGAAGGATCAGCAGGTCCCAGCGGCCATCGTGGCTGCCGAACCTGCTGATTGTCTCCTGCTGTGTCCAATCACAGAGGGAGTGGCGCATTCGCGCCCCCTACATCACCTGCACGAAATCAGATACATGTACGTGATTTCGCGCAGCTGGGTCGCCCTTCCGCAGTGTATATGCGGTGGGCAGTCCGGAACTGGGCAAAGCTCAAGCACTATATGTGTTTAGATGCCTTTAGCAGCTTCAAGCTTTTTTTTTTTTTGCCAAAACGTCACTGTTCCAGGATGCACTGGCAGTGGATTTATTTCCTGCAATTAAACTCTCTTGCCTGAAAGCACTGCTAAAAGTTTACGTGTACATGGACACATAGGCCAACATACAGAGGAGAGTTTAGAGGCAGGTAAAAAGAAATGCCTGACTCCCCTAAGAGCAGCTGCAAAATGCCCAGTGTGCTTGAGGCCTTAGATGGGCTTGGAGATGCGTCAATGTGACAAATGCAGGTTAACTCAGCTTATAGGGTTAACCAGTGTTTTACATGTGCTGCCCAAATGCCACTTCTGGTTTTCCAGAGGGGATGCAAACGCTCTAAATGCTTTAAAAGCAAGCGCTGAAGCGCTGAACATGCCTATAAAATTTTCACTTGTTTAGCGAGTATCTTTGGAGCTGTTCAAATTCAATCATGGTGGCAGGTTGCAGCAAATAACCAAAAAAAAAAAAAGGAGTTTAAATTAGTGCTGCTTCCTTAAATCAATAAACATGTTAATATTACATAACATGTAAATACGATCAATAATACATAAAGTGCCAGTGCAATCAATGATACACCAAGTGCCAGTGCAATCCATAATACATAAAGTGCCAGTGCAATCAATAATACATAAAGTGCCGGTGCAATCAATGATACATCAAGTGCCAGTGCAATCCATAATACATAAAGTGCCAGTGCAATCAATAATACATAAAGTGCCGGTGCAATCAATGATACATCAAGTGCCAGTGCAATCCATAATACATAAAGTGATAGTGCAATCAATTATACATCAAGTGCCAGTGCAATCCATAATACATAAAGTGCCAGTGCAATCAATGATACATAAAGTGCCAGTGCAATCCATAATACATAAAGTGCCAGTGCAATCAATGATACATAAAGTGCCAGTGCAATCAATAATACATAAAGTGCTAGTGCAATCAATGATACATCAAGTGCCAGTGCAATCCATAATACATAAAGTGATAGTGCAATCAATGATACATAAAGTGCCAGTGCAATCAATGATACATATAGTGATAGTGCAATCAATGATACATAAAGTGCCAGTGCATTCAATGATACATACAGTGATAGTGCAATCAATGATACATAAAGTGCCAGTGCAATCAATGATACATATAGAGCCAGTGCAATCAATGATACATAAAGTGATAGTGCAAACATGTGAATATTACATAACATGTAAATATGATCAATAATACATAAAGTGCCAGTGCAATCAATGATAAATCAAGTGCCAGTGCAATCCATAATACATAAAGTGCCAGTGCAATCAATTATACATAAAGTGCCAGTGCAATCAATGATACATACAGTGATAGTGCAATCAATGATACATAAAGTGATAGTGCAATCAATGATACATAAAGTGCCTGTGCAATCAATGATACATACAGTGATAGTGCAATCAATGATACATAAAGTGCCAGTGCAATCAATGATACATAAAATGCCAGTGCATTCAATGATACATAAAGTGCCAGTGCATTCAATGATACATAAAGTGCCAGTGCAATCAATGATACATAAAGTGATAGTGAAATCAAACAAGCAAAAATCCTTCAATAATATTATAGTGCAAAGTGCTACCGGTAGTGATGTCTTCTCAAATAGGACTCAGGTGACACTCCGTGCTCCCCTCCTGAGTCCCCACTCACCAGCAATAAGATCAAAATCAGCGTGGTATATGGGTGGATGGATCCTTCCTTCCATCTTTGGTAGTATACAAGGCTGTCAGCATAAGGATGGTATACATTCCTACACTCCTGCTACGATTAAGAAATTCCAATGGATATGTCTGTCCAAAGCCTGGGACCCTTATATCAACTCCCTCTGATGAAGCTGAAGTTTTGGTTGTGGTGTTATAGACCAACCTTGTGTTATCAATCCAGAAATCAATTACAAGGGGCAACAAAAGCTCCAGGTTCAGCCAAGAGTGAGCAAAGCCTAAAGAACACATCCTTCCCTAAGGGGTTGTTCACATACGGATCGCTCTTCAGAGAGGATTTGACAAGTGGTGAGGAGGTGTTGTTATCACCTCCTCAACATGTGATTTAACCCCTTTCAACCCCACTGTAGTGCAAAACATCCGCACGCAAAGGGATAGGAGGGATAAATCCTGCCGTGGCATGTATACACCCTTAGCCACTGCCTCTGCAGCTACACAGGGCAGCAGAGGGATGTGAGGGGGCACTTTAAACTTTTTTTTCTTATTCATTTTATTTTTTTATTTTTACACTGTCCTTTTCATTTTTTTTTTTTTTTAATCCCTTTTATTCCTATTACAAAGAATGTAAACATCACTTGTAATAGAAATAAGGATGACAGGTCCTTTTTTATGGAGAGATCTGGGGTCAAAAGGACCCCAAATCTCTCTATCTTAAAAGCAAAAGATAAAAAAATGTTTTAAACTTTTGTTTAAAAAAAAAATGTTTACTTTCACCCTGGACTGGAACTGACGTCATGACGTCGGTCCAGTCTTCCAGGGCCATGGAGGCGATCAACTACTCTGTGACCAGCGGTTCGCACCATCAGATCATGGTGGAAATAGTAAGCCTTGAGAAACATTGTCGGGAGGTGGGTGTCCCCTCCCGCCGCTTCGGAAAGCAATCCAGTGGCTAATGAGACACTCAGATTGCTTTTATGAGAGAGCCAGCCGCTGGCTGAAAAATGTATGTATTGTGGTCGGTAAGCGGCTATCCAACTACCATTGTTTCCATTAACAAGTGTGTTAGCAGATAGGATGGGAACAATAACATATATGAAAAATGCTTTTTTTTTTGCCATATCTCTAAGCCCACGTGAAAGAGCTCTTAATCTTCCTTCATATTGATATCAGCATTTGGATAGTTTTTCAGAGTGCATTTGAGAGGCAATAAGGACGCCTTATATCGCCTCCTCACTGCTTTTTTAACCCTGTAATAGAGCACTACCGCACTGTAATCACATGCATTGTACACGCTTGTGTACGCAGCCCTGTTGAACCCGAACCTGATTTAAAAATGCTGCAGCTGTGGCATGTGTACAGTCCTGTCTTGGCTGCATTGTGACATCCGCCCAATCTTACCACCCCCCAGCCACCATCTGAAAGAGCTCCTACTGCTTACTGTGATCTGTGGTGCAGGGTGGATTTTTTTTTAGAGGGTGGCATAGCAGAGATTGACAGCCATTCAGAAGGCACTACTGCCACCCTAAGGGCCTTTTTTAATTTTTTTCATATTTTTTCTTAAATAATTTTACATTGTGGGACTGAGCTGCAACTATGAGCCAACCGTTCAGCTCCTGATTGCAGTGCGGCTCCATTCAGCCCAATGGACAAGTTTGTCTGGTGGTGACATCTGTGAAGCTCTGCTTCCCGATTAGAAATGCCAGCATGTGTACAGCCGCCACTCAGCTGCCTGTTTTTACCATCCCTCTCCCCCCGGCCATCTGTCTGAAAGAGTTTTTAAAGCAGAAAAAAAGGCAAACATTTTTTAATTTGCAGAGAGTGTGGAAGGGCAATAACCCTTGCTTAGTATCAAAACTAAAAAAAAAAAGTTTTGCTTTTATTTCTACTGTAATAAAAATTGTCCTCTTAAATAAAAAAAGAAAAGGTTGACAGCGTGGGTGATACTAGGAAATTACTTTTATATTCCAAATCTAGCCATAATAAAAATGTTGCAGTACAAGCAGTAGTTGACATACGGGTACCAGCAGGAATGTGATACTCCTAAACTTATCTAGAAGTAGGGCAAGTCACCTGTGTACAGTTCCTGAAACACGCAGCTAAATAACTTCATCTTAACAAATGTAGTCACTTGTGGATGATAAATTAGTTAAGTCACAGTACTGATCACTCCTTCTCCACATTCCTAAATTTTACTGTCTTCCTCAATACAAATGTACCGTACGTTTTCTATGCCGCCTAGTACTAATACTTTATGCTTATTGCTGTTGATTTGTTACAGCGATCACAAGGTACAGGGCCAGTCACATCGGTCCTGTACCATATGATAGCTGTGGCCAATTACAGCTATCATATTAGTTCTCAATGGATGCATGAATATAGCCGAGAACTGTCAGAAATGATTGCTTATATAGCTATCATGTAATAAACAAAATCCGGATCCCCCCCCCCCCCCGAGCAGTATAGCGCCACTATGGTGATACTGCACGGCTATAGTGACAGTATGAAAAGTAAATAAATAAAATAAAATTTGTAAAACAAATAAATAGAAAATGATAGAAAGTACAGTGTAATTATGGTGACATTGTACTGCTGTGGCGGTGATCATGTACAATGCTTGGTTGCTCTAATATCACTGCCATTGTCTCTGATCACTGCCACAGTAGTACATTCCCAGACTAGGGCAGTCAGTCAGTATCTCTAATCACTGCCGCACCAGTCAGTGTCCTTAATCACCGCCGCTCACTCACAGTGTCCCTAATCAGTGCCACACAAACCACAGTGTCCCTGATCACTGCCAAACCAGTCGCAGTGTCCCTAATCACCGCCACACCACTTACAGTGTCCCTGATCACCGCCACACCAGTCCCAATGTCTCTAACCAGCGCCACACCATTCCTAGTGTCCTTGATCACCGCCACAGCAGTTATATTGTCACCAAAAGGACTTGTTTACATATGTAATGCTCTCTGAAGAGCCATCTGTGTTGGGATTGCCCTTCAGAGAGCATTTGACAGGCAGTGAGAAGGCATTGTATCACTTCCACACCATCTGCTTTAACCCCTTGGTCCCCACACCCATTCACTTAAATCAGTCGCAATCGGTGGGCATAAAGGGAGTACAATTCCTGCCACAGCTGTGAATGCAAAGCATCGCAGCCATGGCATGTACACCCCAGGCCTTTGCAGCTAAAGGGGTTAGTGGATGAGGGGCAGTAACTGAAGCTCAACCGCAAGGTTTTACTGCCCCCAACCTCACATTTGATTAGGCCCTAATAGTGCAGCCAATCACAGTTCTCCGACCACCACCAGACAAGTGTATGCCAGCAAGTGTTCCTTATCACCTCCTCACCAATTGCAGTGTCACTAGACCAGTGTAAGCCAGCAACGGTGACCCTGATTGCCACACCAGTCCCAGTGTCACCAGACCAGTGTAAATCAGCAGCAGTGTTCCTAATTGCTTCCACACTAGTCCCCAAGGTCACCAGACTAATGTAAGCCAGCAACAGTGTTTCTGGTCGCTGCTCATAGGTGTGCGCACAGGGTGTGCCAAATGTGCCTGGGCACACCCTAATTATCCTATGTGGGGCAGATTCCCCCTGTTTAGACCCTAAAAATATTGGAAAAAAAAATAATTAAAAAATAAAACAAAAAAATAATAAAAAATATAATAATAAAAATAAAAAAATACAAATGCCGTCCACTGCCCTACTGATACCAATCTCTGCCCTACTGACACTGTCCACAGCTCTATGGACACTGTCATTATATATACACATGCACACACACATATGTGTTTGAGCTTTGGGGTGCACACCCCAATGCAATAGGCTGCGCACACCTATGTCGCTGCTACACAAGTCCCAAGGTAATCAGATCAATGCAGCCAGCATCAGTGTTCCTTACCGCCACACAAGTGAAGTGTTGCCTCTGCCTGCCACCTGTACTGACCCTGTCCTGTTTATTGATCACATTTCAGCCTGCTGCCTGGGGATAGGAAGGGGCTATCCCCAAACTGTTCCCACAAAGTTGGGAGCATGAAATTTTCCAAAATGTCTTGATATGCTGACGCCTTAAGAGTTCCATTCACTGGAACTAAGGGGTCAAGCCCAAGGTCCATAAATATATTGATGAGTGAGTTTGAGGTGGAGGAATTTGACTGACCTGCACAGAGTCCTGACCTCATCCTGATAGAACACCTTTGGGATGAATTAGAGCAGAGACTGCGAGCCAGGCTTTCTCGACCAACATCAGTGCCTGACCTCACAAATGAGCTTCTGGAAGAATAGTCAAACATTCCCATAGACAAACTTCTAAGCCTTGTGGACAGCCTTCCCAGAAGAGCTGAAAATGTTAGAGGGTCGGCCAAGGACTAAGACTGGGATGCCATTAAAGTTCATGTGCATGTAAAGGCAGGTTTCCCAATACTTTTGACAATATAGTGTACTTTGGACTTTGGTCTACTTTCCAAAAAGGGGTAATAGGGGGGGGGGTATTTGTACTGTCCTGGCATTTTAGGGCCTCAATAAATGAGATAGACAGTCAGTACATCAGTACATCAGGACTGATCAATTTTCACATACATTTTTCTTTTGTTATACAGTTTTGCAAATAAATAGTCCTTCTTTATAAATTGGGACCAACATGTATTCTGCTACATTTCTTTGGTAATAAAAACCCAAATCAGTGTATAATATTAGTCTGTGTGAAAGTTATAGAGTCTACATACTATGCTTGACATTTCACATAATGTACAGTATGTGAAATGTAAGGCATAGTTTGTAGCCTCTAAAACTTTCACACAGTCTAATAATATATACTGATTTGGGTTTGCTTACCAAAGAAATGTAGCAGAATACATGTTGGTCCTAATTTATGAAGGATTTTTTATTTGCAAAATTTCATAAGAAAAGAAAAAGGTTTTTATTTTTATAAACTTTTTCCTTTATGTAGCAAAAAATTAAAAACCCATCAGTGATTAACCACTTCAGCCCCGGAAGGTTTTGCCCCCTTAAAGAGGTTGTAAACTCGTTCAAAAAATTTTTTTTTTTACAACCTGCAAGAGAAAGACATAATGAGCTAGTATGCATCGCATACTAGCTCATTATGAAATACTTACCTTAGAACGAGCCCCCGCCGTGCCGCTCTCTTACCTGTATGACGAGCGACATGTTCAGTCGCCCGTCTTCCGGGATCGCGGCATCCGGCCATCTGATTGGCCGGAGCCGCGGTGACGTCACTCCCGCGCACGCGCGCGGGAGCCGACGGTCACGGCACGGGGCTTTGAAGGAACGGCACGATCAGCCGTTCCTTCAGAGCGCATGCGCCAGTGACGTCACTGGCTGCATTAACCACTTTACCTCTGCTCACAGTAATATTACTGCGGCAGAGTGGCTCGTTATCGTCTGACGACGTAGTACTACGTCGTCAGACACTCCCCCTTCTGGGCGGCGCTTGCGCACCGCCGGAGGCTCGCTCCCGCTGTTTTCATTCACAGCGGGAGTCGGGCCAGGGGAGGAGCAGCGGCGATCGCCGCTGCTCTTACCCGATCGTCGGGGATCGAGTCTGGAGATCCGCCCGCTGTGTGTAAACACAGCGGGCGGATCTCCATAGTGACAGGGAGTGACAGATCGGACTGTTCAGCATAGCTGGACATCCGATCTGTCCATGACTCACTCAGTCACCTCCCCCCCTACACGTCAGTAAGCACCAGGCATACATTAACCCCCCCCTCTCCAATAAAATTAACCCCTTCCCTGCCAGTGTCATTTTTACAGTAACAGTGCATATATATAGCACTGATTACTGCAGTAATGTCACTTGTACCCCCAAAAGTGTCAAAAATGTCAGTCAAGGGTCCGATCTGTCCGCCGCAATGTCGCAGTCCCGCAAAAAAAATCGCAGATCGCCGCCATTACGCGTTAAAAAAAAACACCAAAAATGACAGAAATCTTTCCCTTTGTTAGTAAACGCAATAACTTTTGCGCAAACCAATCAAAATACGCTTATTGCGATTTTTTTTTACCAAACATAGGTATCAGAAAACAAATTGGCCAAAAGTTTTTAAAAAAATTGGTTTTTACATCTTTTTTGGGGGGAATTTCATATAAAAAAATGTTAAAAATATTGTTATTTTTTCAAAATAAACGCTGTTTTTTTGTTTATAGCGCAAAAAGTAAAAATCGCACAGGTGATCAAATACCACCAAAAGAAATCTCTGTTTGTGGGAAAAAAAGGACGTAAATTTCGTTTGGGTACGGCGTCGCACGACCGCGCAATTGTCAGTTGAAGTCGCACAGCGCCGAATCGCAAAAAGTGGCCTGGACAGAAGACAGCAAAATCCTCCGGTGGTAAAGTGGTTAAAGGTAAATATCTCCTAAACCGTACATGTTTAGGAGATATTTACAGTACCTATAGGTAAGCCTTATCATAGGCTTACCTATAGGTGCAACTTCCTGAGGAGGGTTTACTTCCTCTTTAATGAACAGGCCATATTTTGCGATTCGGCACTGCGTTATATTTAACTGACAATTGCGCGGTCGTGCAACGCTGTACCCTAATAAAATCGATGTCCTTTTTTCCCCACAAATAGAGCTTTCTTTTGGTGGTATTTGATCCCCTGTAGGATTTTTTTTTTTGTGCTATAAACAAAAAAAGAGCGACAATTCTGAGGAAAAAAAAACAATATTTTTTATTTTCTGCTATATAACATTCCCAAAAAATAAAAATTTAAAAATCTAATTTTTTCTTCCTTTTAGACCAATTTGTATTCTGTTACATATTTTTGTTAAAAAAAAAAAAAAACTCAAAAAGTGTATTTTGATTGGTTTGCGCAAAAGTTATCGCGTCTACAAACTAGGGAAAAGATTTATGTAATTTTTATCTTTTTACTAGTAATGGCAGCAATCTGCGATTTTTAGCGGACTGCAAAATTGCAAGGGAGGACGTAATCAGTGCTAAAAATAATGACACTGGAAGAGAAGGGGTTAACCCAGGGGAAATCAAATGGTCAAGTGTGAGCCTAGGGTGTGTTTTCTAACTGTATGGGGGAGGGACTTGTGGAATCAACACAGAGACCCGTGATCCTAAATTTGAGGATCACAGGCACTCTGTGTTCATTCCAGAGAGAACAACGGTCTGCCGCGTTCTCTCTCCACAGGTAGCTATCGTGGGTGCCCGGCGGCAATCAGGGCCGCCTGCCCCTTGGATCAGCTACCCCCTGCCTAATGGGGGCAGGCACGCGCCTCCGGCGGTGGCCGCGCACCCCCAGGAGCGTTCCCGCGAACCGCCGTACAGGTACAGTGGTTTGCACAGCCGAGCCAGTATATCTGCAGGGGTGGTCGGCAAGTGGATAAATAACACCAAAAGAAAGCTCTATCTGTCTCAAAAAATTATATAAAAGTACTGTGTTGCATGACTGAGTTTTCATTTCAATTATGACAGCACAAAATCTGAAAAATGGTCTGGAAGGGGGTGCAACAGTTTGAACTTGAGGTGGTAAACAAAATTCTTAAATCATTAATATTATCTTTAACCACTTCAGCCCCGGGAAGGTTTTACCCCCTTCCTGACCAGGCCCTATTTTGCGATTTGGCACTGCGATATTTTAACGGACAATTGCGCGGTCGTGCGATGCTGTACCCAAACAAAATGTACGTCCTTTTTTTCCCACGAATAGAGCTTTTGGTGGTATTTGATCACCTATTTTTTGCGCTATAAACATAAAACGAGCGACAATTGTGGAAAAAAAACAATATTTTTCACATTCTGCTATAGGACATTCCCAAAAGAAAATTTTTAAAAATCTAAATTTTTTAACATTTTAGGCTAATTTGTTTTCTGCTACATATTTTTGGTAAAAAAAATCGCAATAAGCATATTTGTATTGGTTTGCGCAAAAGTTATCGCGCCTACTAACTACGGGAAAGATTTATGTAATTTTTATTGTTTTTTTTTTACTAGTAATGGCAGCGATCTGCGATTTTTTGCGGGACTGCGACATTGTGACGGACAGATCGGACCCCTAACTGACATTTTTAACACTTGTGGGGGTACCATTGACATTACTACAGTAATCAGTGCTAAAAATATGCACTGTTACTGTAATAATGCCATTGGCAGGGAAGGGGTTAACCCTGTGGGTGATTAAAGGGGTTAAAGCGGAGTTCCACCCAAAAGTGGAACTTCCGCTTTAGGTAGTTCTAACCCCCTGACATGCCACATTTGGTATGTCATTTTTTTGTGGGGGGAGCGGGTACCTAGTTTTGACATGTACCCGCTCCCACTTCCGCTCGGAGCGCCGCGGCGCCCTGAGCGGAAGTTCTCCTCTCCCCCTCCCTCCCTGCAATCTTCTGGGACATGTCAGAGGTCCCAGAAGATTGCCGGCCAATCACAACGTGTAGCGCAACTCGCGCATGCGCAGTGCGTACCCGGCTGTGAATCTGCAAACTGTCACAGCCGGGTGCCCACACCAATGATGCCGGCACCGCAGAGCAGAGAGGGAGAAGAGCGAGGCTTCGGGCGGCCGCATCGCTGGACCGGTTGACAGGTGAGTGTGTTTAGGCTGGAACTCCGCTTTAATGTATGCCTATGTAGCCCTGTAGAGTTACACAGGCTGTATTATCTGAAATGCCCAGTAGATGGCAGATGGACTCAGTATGCTGTTAATTAAACATTGAGCATTGATCACAGGACTTGGCTTTTTCAGTCACATGATTGTGGCATCATCACAGTGTGACCAGGAAGTGTGTGTGAGGAAAGACTGAGGGAGATAGACACCAGCTCTGGATTTTCTTCTTATCCTTCTGCTCAGGATTTTCACCTATTAATGTCCTGGGAGGACTTCCTGCACAGCTCTGAGGAAGGAGGTCATGGAAGACTTCTAGAAGTTACCACATGCTCAGCCAGAGAAAGGACATGTGACTAGCTGTGAAAGACTGCTGCACAGAGATAGAACCCTGCTGAGAGAACTTACTTCACCCAAGACCACACCAGCTGAGAGAGGGACCTGCTTTCAAAGACACGCACTGAGTCCAGACGTCTGGTGAATCCAGTGAGAGGAGACTGCAGTGGACTGACCTGGTTAATTGCGTTTCTGAGGGTAAGCCAAGCCTCTCCCTGTATCACCCCAGGGCACCTGTCTCCTTACTCTCAGTAAAGACTCTGAGGTCCAGAGTGGACATTGCACAGCTCAGGCTGCTTCAGTGACCCTGCGGAGCAGGACTTATAAGGTCCCCAACTCTCCTTGTGCACCAACGGCCATTAGGGTGAAGATAAGGGGTTGGGACGCAGGTGTGCTAGTGGGTGGGTGAGGAAAATCCACATTGCATTGTTATCCGTGTTACTCTATTGTATTTTCCCATGTATGTTGATTCATTTGCTACTTACTATATAAAGTTAGTTCCAGTTAGGCTGTGTCAGTCTCGTTGCACCAAGTATGTTCCCAGTGGGACCCCACATCCCTACCCTGGATGCCCCACTGGGTGGAGGCACTGCCGCAGACATGTACCCCAGCTCCCAGATAGCGGAGGCTCAGGATCCGCCTGTCAGGCATAGTGAGTTAACTAGGTTTAGGGACCCCAAAGACACTAGGGGGCGCCCTCAAAACCCTGTTACACCTATATGCTTACTAACTGTGTGGGGGGGGGGGGGGGGGTTCTGTGACAGCTTAGCTGAAACTGATGATCTGTCTCTGCCTGTCTCACAGAAGATCCACCTGCTTTGTTTACATAAGCAGGCGGGTCTTCTCTCTGTTTCCCGAACAATCGTGGGAGGAAGGCGGCAATCGCCGCCTCTACTCCCGTGGCCCGGCTCACACTGTGTCTAAACACAGCGGGAGCGTGGCTCAGGCAGGGTGCGCACGCCGCCGGAATCACATGCACTCCACTCACGTAGTACTACGTGACTGGACGGAGGGGAGCCGCACTGCCGCAGTAATATTACGGTTGGCGGTCAGTAAGCAGTTAATGCACAAAGCAGGAAAATAAGTAATTCCTGTCTCTTTGAAGATCACTACTATATTGTGAAGTTCTGAAATATTCCTGTCTGTCCTGACAGTGTGTATTGCAGATATTTATTAAAAGTCATAATTGGCATTGCAGATATTGTGGTATTGCGGTTTGTGTTTCCGATAAAACACCTGGGGGCAGCAGTGTGGTGTAAAACACGTTAGCCATGTAGTTAACTAAACCCAGTTTTGATCACTCCCTGTCTGCTGGCACCTAGATTGTGCTCCCAATAGCTGGAAAATCTTTGTGGGGGGTGAGGCTGAGAGTGTCATTGTCATATATTCAAAACAGGTGGCAGGGAGGAGGACAAGTTTATAAACGGCACTTTAGAAAACACAATGGAGGAAGGAGAGGGTTTATCAATGAAGATTAATGAATGAAGAGATCCTAGACAGCTGCAGATTCATTGGTGATGTTTAATAGATTGTGGGATCTATTTGTTTAACCTTTTCACCCCCCCCCCCCCTAATGTCTCATCTCAACCCTGCCTCTGTATGTGGCCTCTATATTACCCCCCTCATCTCATCCTCCCAGTGTATGTGACCTCTACATTAACCCCTTCACCTCCGCCTCCTGATGTGTATGAACTGTACAGTTAAAAGAGAAGCAAGGTAATCTGTTTTTTCATAGAATCATACTTACCTAGCTGGATACAGCATCTGTCACCCGCCAGCTCTAACACTGAGAAGCATATGATTAAACACTACTAACTGTCAGTCACATGCTCTCTGCTTTGCCCCCCCCCCCCCCATGCTCACCGGAGAGCTGAGCTGTGGAGGGGGCAGGAGCAGCAGGCTCAGGCTCCCAGCGACTTGCTTTGGCTGTACTTCTCCTTTAATGATGCGCTGTATCTAGTGCATCATTACCAGGATCAATGTTTTAAGAAAAGCTTTCAGAAACACTATAGTAACATTAAATTTGCCACTGAGCTGTCGTGACAAAAAAAGCTGATTAAGACAAGCCTGTCCCTGTAAGTTTTTCAACTCCAGATGTATGCACTAAAGCAGGGGTTTCCAAACTACGGCCCTGTAGTTGTTCAGGAACTACAATTACCATCATGCCTAGTCGTATATGTGAATGTCAGAGTTTTACAATGCCTCATGGGATTTGTAGTTCTGCAAAAGCTGCAGGTTCGTAGTTTGGGAATCCCTGCACTAAAGGGTATGGTAACTGGCCATACTGCAAGACTGCTGTGCAGTGTTGACTGTGAGTTACTACTACTGAGATAAAAGCTTTTTAGGTTGCATACATAGGATAAAATACAACAACCCAGAGATATAATAGGATTCTTAACACTAAACTGTTTGCTTTATAAGAGAGCATAAATATGTCGTAAAGCGATGCATTATTTATTTTATGCCAAAAGGGTAAACGGCATGGTAGCTAAACGATATAGCTAATGATTTTTATTTTTGATTGAAAAGTCACTGAGCATTTTAACCACAACCATGGACTTAAGAGATATGATTAATTATTCTTCAATAGGAAACTATGTAATTCATTGGATTTGCCCACATAATGTCTTGATACAATTTAAATTGAATTCATTTTCTGGCACATTAATATTTTCTTTGAAACAGTGCTTTTGTTTTCTCTATCATAACACTGTTTATTCTTTTTTTTTTTTTGCTTTCTTTTATTTTCTGTTTCAGTTCAATATTTCATGCTTTGATCTATGTTTTTATGTAAAATCCTACCATCTGTAGAAAGTACAATGACTGCATTGCTGTCTGTTCACATGGCTCCACCTCTACATCTTGACCCAGCTATTAATACAGGGCATTGCAATTCCTGGCACAGTGACAGTGCTCAGGTGATATTAGGACATTGTCCTGTGTTTAGGAGGATTTCTGAGCAATGGTCTTAGCTATAGGCAATGTGGGCTGTTGAAATGTCCTACTCAGTGGGGGTGCCAATTGGGATATCACCCTGTTTTGGGGGTGTTTCTGGACAATAATTATGCTCATCAGCCATTTTTTTTTAATAGAGCAGGAAAGGTTTAAAGCAGGGGTTTCCCAACTTATTAAACAGAGCGAGTTCTCTGTCCATCAGTGGGCCAGACTTTAGTCCTTGTGTCAGTGGTGGTAAAATCTGCTCCCATTTGGTCAGTGAGAGTACAATTATCCTTGTGTAAAATTATCCAGGAATAGTGCACCATCTTTAGTTTCAGTGAAATTTGTAAATCCGCCTGTCATTGGTATTACTAGGAGTCATAAAAGCCCCCCTCCCAGCATTGGTGTCAATAACGTAAAAAAGGATCTCAAGCATTGGTGTTAGTGGAGTAATAAACCCTCTAAGACCAGTGTCAGTTGGAGTAATGCAAAACATTGCCCCACGCTGGTGTCAGTGTGAGTGATAAAAACCCAATATCATTTTTTTTAATTCATTATTTAGCAAAAAGTCAAGGTTTTACAAACAATGAACACAGACACCATAGCAATTGTAAGACAGCTCATACACAGCTAAGGAGGTATGGTAGATGTGACAATACAGTAGCTTCTGTCAGACATGGGAGTAAGTCACACATGTGCAAGTCACAAGCAAGTCTCAAGTCTTAACCTTCAAGTCTCAAGCAAGTCCCAAGTTACTGTGGCGAAAAGCAAGCAAGTCAAGACGAGTCCCTGCTAGAAGTCAAGCAAGTCAAGTCATTTATTTTGGTCAAGTCACAAATAAAGTCAAAATACTGATCTACCCCAATTTTCACCTTTAAATCAGTTAAAAGTCAGTGGTCAGCAAAGGTTTTGTTTTATTTTCAACATTAACAAATCTGCTTAGTGCTTTTTTCTTGGCATATTAAAAAAACACTTTGAATGCCCAAACAACTCAAGATCCTTCATCCAGTCATGTTTCAACACCACAGTCACTAAAAACATGTTAAGTATTTCCATTGTTAAACAGCCAGTGTCCTAAAAATCAGAACACACTGAGGTGTTTTAAGTGACTGTGGTGTCAGAAACATACCAGGCACATTCATTTTGCTTTAACACATCTTGATAAAATGCAAATATTTAATAACTTAAAAAAGTAAAGTCATTTCGAGTCATATGTCTCAAGTCAAAGTCAAGTCTCAAGTCATGAATACCAAGTCAAAGTCAAGTCGAGTCTTTTATTAATTTTAGTCAAGCAAGTCTCAAGTCCTCAAACTGGTGACTTAAGTCTGACTTAAGTCAAGTCATGTGACTCAAGTCCCCCACATCTGGCTTCTGTAATGCTCAAAAGGCAAAATAACCTGTAAAGGTAACATTGTGACAAGGGTCTTATGAGAACTACCCAAAGTGCATTACAGAAGTCTCTGTAACCAAGAGTGTAAGTCCTTCGTATGCTGCCTGCCAGAGAACTGAGTCCCTAACTTTTCAGCCAGGCTTTTTTTTATTTTAAACAAATTCCAATAGAAATGTTACCTTTTTCCCACTCTATACAATTGAAAAAAATGGCAATCTCTGTGCATTATTCATTACATTTCCCAACATCTAATATATGTAGTTCAAGGGCCTACCTAAAAATTCCAATACATTTATATCCAATCAGGTAGACCCTTGTAGAGTTAAACAAAGTAGTCTAAACAATCAGGTTGTAATGTGTGTGTTAAGCTTCACAGTCTTTTGTATTTCCTAAGAAACTTATTAGGTGCACTGTTGGAATATATGGGTTCAATTTACACGAGGGGAGCAAAAAGAGGGACTATCTTCCTATGTTTGCCTATTGATAGTAGGTGAGACATTATTCACACTCTCTTAATTATTTACATTGTAGATTGGCTGGTACTGTATATGACCTCAAAATGATATCATAGGACATTTACATAAGGATATTCATTTGGTGTTTCAGGGTATATAGAGGGAGTTCCTTTGTATTTAAGACTGTATTGTAATTTAGGCTCTGCATACAGCCTACGCTTGGGTTTATGGGTCTCCGAAGATATAAACCTTAAGATTTAGGGCCACGTGTCAAGGGACTTTGGGCTTCCGTTGATGCCATCAGTTTGGGGAAACGTCTGAGGTAATTCAGGGATTCATTGACAAGTGAACTTACATTGCAGTTAACCTCCTTCTGAACTGCGTTTGACTTGCTTCAGTTGGATTTCCATAGAGTCTATGAGACTGCAAATCCTATATTAAGCAAACAGAAGCTATTCAACACAAGCCTTAACAAAGGTACTTGCAGAGACCCCCAACATGCACTTCAACGCTGTTGTTACCTTAGGTTCAGGTTGTTAGGCCGGGTAAGGCTTACTTTAAAGTGTAAATCTACCCTTAAAAAAGTTTTTGGTAATAAATACAGAATAGGTGGACAGGTGGATAAAATGTAATCACTCCTGTTCTTTACCTGATATACACTATATTTTAAACGTATTGGGAAACCTGCCTTTACACACACATGAACTTTAATGGCATCCCAGTTTTAGTCTGTATGTTTCCATATTAAGTTGGCCCACCCTTTGCAGCTATACCAGCTTTTACTCCTCTGGGAAGGCTGTGCACAAGGTTTAGCAACGTGTCTATGGGAACGTTTTACCATTCTTCCAGAAGCACATTTGTGAGGTCAGGCACTGATGTTGGATGAGCCTTGCAGTCCCTGTTCATCCCAAAGGTGTTCTATCGGGTTGAGGTCAGAGCTCTGTGCATGGCAGTCAAGTTCCTCCACCCCAAACTCGCTCACCAATGTTTTTATGGACCTTGCTTTGTGCACTGGTGCACATTCATGTTGGAACAGGAAGGGGCACAAAGCAAGATCCAAATCATGGAATGGATGAGAGCGGAGACTGCAAGCCAGGCCTTCTCATACATCATTAGTGCCTGACCTCACAAATGCGCTTCTGGAAGAATAGTCAAACATTCCCATATACACACTCCTACACCTTGTGGACAGCCTTCCCAGAAGAGTTGAAGCGGTTATAGCTGCAAAGCATGGGCCAACTCAATATTAAACCCTACGGACTAAGACTGGGATGCCATTAAAGTTCATGTGCGTGTAAAGGCAGGTGTCCCAATACTTTTGACAATATAGTGTATTTCCCAATGTATTTTCTTTTTCTTCTCAAAAATATGCTTGTTCAAGTGGGAGTTTTTTTCTCCATCAACTGCAGACACGTTTTATGCCAGCAGCTTTTCTCTGTGGTAAGTAAACCACTTGTACACACCCTGCACCCCCATCCTTCCTTTTTTTTAGTATTGCACACTACAAGCCTATACCACTTAGCAGTTGGTGAAATAATGCATTGCTGGAACTGAATCAGAGATAAACTCAAATTAGGTCCACTTTAATCAATTATGTAGGCACAGTGGCGTATTTAGGTTTTGTGCTGCCCTAGGCCTGACTAAACTTGTGCACCCCCTAATTTAAATATGACCCACCCCTTCCTGTAAAGGCCACACCCCTTCCTGTTTATGACCCGCCCTGTCTTCTGTAAATCAGACCACAACCACAGTCTATCAGTGCAGCCTCATGAGTGCCCAGTAGTGCCTGAGAGGAGGGCAGAGGAGAGTAGGCGGAGCATTTGGCTGCAGTGCCACACTTATTAGCATTGGCGGCCGTCGGGCCAGTTGTATTAAGTGTGGTCGGCGGCCTGCGGTCTGTCTGAATGTCCTGACCGGTCGGTATTATCATACTGGTAGGTAGCAGTGTGACCGCTTTATGGGGGTACCAGACTGATTTGCCTCCTGGACCCTGCCCTCTGGCCCAATTCACCACATAAGACTAGCACTATACAAAAAGTGTAGCGCAAGCTGGGGGGGACCCTTTTCATGCCGGGAGGCTGTTTATTTTTTTCGTGCAGGGTGCAGCTTTTTGCTGCCCCCCCTGCAAAGTGCCGCCCTAGGCCTGGGCCTTGTTGGCCTAGGCCAAGATACAGCACTGTGTAGGCATCCAGGAAGATAGGTTGGCATAGCCTCCATATACCTACCTACCTGTAGTATTTAAATCCTAGGGAAACAAATTCCAAGTCACATTGCAGTAAAATGGAAATCTGTCAAAGTAAATTAAGACTTTGCTGATAGCGGTGCCCACAAGGCAGAGCTGTTTCAGGTCTTTTAAACTCTTGATTGCTCCTAACTTCTGTTTGAGGTGACGCTGTAATCCCATACAGCATTGGCTGCCTTGCCTGCTAAACCCCAGAATTTCAGCATGGAGTCTGAGGGTACATTATGATCATGCCTGGACATACATTTTAAAGCTCTAGACTGGTTATCCTTATCCAAGATTAATTCCTTTTGAGTCACTACCATATGCAGGTTACCTGTCAGAGTGGTATTAAACCCAAGACCAGAAATATAATATATTGCGGCATACAAATCCATAGATGTGGTGGCTGCATAAGTTTTCTTTTTTTAGGCTTTTTTTCCCTCCGTTTTCAACTGGGGTTTCCTGACAATAACATACCTCCTATATTAGAGTGCCCCCACTCTGTATGAAGGTGAAACAGAGACACCTTTAGACAGCAGCATTGTCAGTCTGGGGGTAGTGTTAGATATATTAGCAGATTTAGATCTGATGCACCAAAAAATTGAAGTGTAACTCCAGCTAACATCTTTTAAGCAGTTACAGCAACAGTTTTTTTTTTAAATTTTGGGGTAAAGTTTTTATATAAATAAATAAAAGCTGACCATTGTAAGCACCCCTGTCAAACGATTTTACCCACACTCTAACTGCTTCATGTGCAGAATAGCTTTTTCTGTTAAAAAACTACATGTTTTCTGGCCAGATCACCAGGTAAATCTAAAGGAAAGAAAATCTAAAATAGGAAATTAATGAAGCCATCACATGTAAGAATTGGTAAGCTGCCATATAATAAATGTTTGCTATTGGGTTGAATACTGCTTTAAATGTAAACTCCAAGATAAGCAACTATATCCAAAAAAGCAAGAGGCATGTGTATTCTTACTTGAATGTTGGTGTGCTTTGTGTATTTCTTTCAGTCTTGTATCCACCTACTTTGTAGCAAGGCAAAGACACCATAGCCCGTAATCCACTATATGAGAAAATGGAAAGAGAACCGTCATATGTGGGACTTTAAATGGCAATACCTTATATTATAAATGTTATCTTGAAAATAATTTGTTTATAGAAATGTAAAACAAAAAAAGATCTTTATTCATTTCACAAAATATGAAAGCATGTTGTACAAAACTGGAGAGGCTATTCCAGGATAGGATTTAATATAGTAGATAATAAAGTTCCCATTTAAATTTAAACAGAATGCTCCAAGTAGTAAACACCCAACACGTTTCGAAATTGCTTTTTATAATCTTCTTCAGGGCTGTATCAACTGTAGAAACAGGGAGCTACATTCTGATTAAAAGTGATTTAGGGATTGAAGGAATAACCAAGGTTAAAAGCATTAATAGTCATAAACATTGTCATCTATTCTTTCCTGGGGAATAGCGTAGGCGAGGAGAGCCGGCTTTTGAGTCACTGGGGTCAGTCAGACCCAGAGCAGTCTCAAAGGGACTCAGGAATTAGTACCATGTCAGCAGGTATAGTCCTATAGCTGGGCTATCATGTGGAAGATGTAGAAAAAAGCATGTATCCCTTTAAGGGGAACGGTCCATTAGGTTGTTAGTAAAGTGGTCTGCAAGTGAAAGTATGGATAGAAGGGTCAGCAGATGAATGGATGTCTCAGCAAGCCAGACCTGCACAGAGCTCTGGCAACATGGTTCCCTTTTGCCCTCTAACCACTACAAGCAGCTCCTGATGCCAGTCATTCCAGCAGCAAGAATCCACAGATTGTTGTCTCAGGAATGTCCTGAATCACTGCCACACCATCACTGGTGGGTCTGCTCACCACCTGCTTTAACCTCTTGGACCCTGCATAAGCAACCCTATTCACTTGAATAGGTCACAATCAGCGGGTGTACAGGGGCTATAATTCCTGCCAAAGCATCACAGCCATCACATGTACCTGGCCTGTTTATTGACTATGTTTCTGCCTGTTGCCTGGACTGATCCCTTGCCTGCTTGTTAACCATGTCTCTGCCTGTGCCTGAACTGACTTAATGATCTGCACAATCTGCTGACTACATTTCTGTGAGAAACCAGTCCCAGCCATCCCCTGCGGACAATTGTACTCCTGGAACCACTGAAAATTTCTTGTTCTTCCTTTCTTTAGCCTGCTGTACTTCCTTGCCGTTCAACATGGCATTCTTGGGGGCAGCCCCGTACCAGTAGGCTAGGCTTGCTTGGCTTACAGGATCAGGGACTGCTATGGGTGACGCTACAGTAAGCTATATTCCATGACCACCCTTTTAGAGGTGACCATTCAAATACATTTGTTTTGATACAATTGATGGGTTTGTGTGATACAATGTCTATAATGTCTAGTATAAAATCAGTCCAAAGATTGAAAAAGTTTCACTCATATGGTATCGCCATACTCAGAAAGACTAGAATGTGTTTGGGGGTGTAATTAAGTATGCCCATGCTGTGTGTGAAAAATATTCTATTAAATTGACAACTTTGTATAAAAAAAATATCTTCATTTTCATTCCACATTTTCCACAAACTTGTGACATAAAAAGTATTTAAAAGACTAACTATGCCTCTTAGAAAATACCTTGTGGTGTTTGCTTTACAAAATATGGTCATTTTATGGGTGTTGTCCCTGTCCTGGTGGTCCAGGGCCTCCAAAAATGTGATAGGTAGTCAGGAAATTATGCCCCTAGAAAGCCTGAAGGTGCTCCTTGGATTTTGGGCCCTTGTCTGTGGCTAGGCTGTGAAAAAGTCTTACACATGTAGTATCTCCATATTTGGAAGGAGTACCAGAATGTGTTTTGGGGTGTAATTATGGATATGCCTATGACGCGTGTTAGCAATATATTTTTAACTGACAACTTTGTGTACAAAAAAAGTTTCATTTTCTTTCCTGCATTTTCCAAAAACTTGTGGCAAAACAATGTATTTTTATAAGACTCATTTTGCCTCTTAAAAAATACCTTGGAGTGTTTGTTCTCCAAACTAGGGTCATTTTGGGTGTTTCCACTGTCCTGGTGCTCCAGGCCTCCAAAAATGTTGTAAGTAGTCAGGATAGTACATACTTAATTTACATGTAATTTGTGCTCCTTCAAAGCCCAACGGTTCTCCTTGGAGTCTGAGTCCTATGCATCTAGGATGTAAAAAAGTTTCACACATGTGGTATCCCCATAATTGGGAGGCATGGCAAAATGTGTTTTGGGGTGTAATTCTAAGTATGCCTATGGTGTGTTTAAAACATAGCCTATTACATTTGGGTTATTTTTACCAAAGAATTGTAGCAGAAAACATCTTGGCCTACATTTATGAAGAAATAGGATTTATTTGCAAACTTGTATAACAGAAACTAAGAAAAATGTTTTTTTTTTCCAAAATGTTTGGTATTTCTTTTATTTATATAATAAAAGAAAAAACAGTGGTGATTAAATATCACTAAAGAGCGGCTCTATCTGTCTCAAATAATAATAAAAAGAATAATAAAATAATAATAATAATAATAAAATTGTCATTCAAAGTGTGACAGTGCTGAAAACTTAAAAATGACCTGGGTAGGAAGGTTGGCTAAAGTGTCGAGTATTGAGGTGATTAAAGTAGTCCCCTTGTAAACACTTTTCTGGACAACTGTTCCACTGCCAGAAACATTCATGGAGTTTGTTTTCTGGAACTCTGCGCAGTATCTTTGTTGCTGCAACCTGGATGTCAGGAATCTCATCAAATCCATGTCCTTTTAAGGCATTCTTTAATTTTGAAAACAGCCGAAAGTTGCAGGGAGCTAAGTCAGGGGAACAAGGCGGTTGATCAAGCTTTGGAATGGGTTCCTGGCCCAGGAACCTGCAAGCACTTAATGTATCATGTGCAGGAACATTGTTGTGGCAGGGAGTCCACTTGTCAGGCCAGAGTTCCGGTCTTTTCTTCTGAACAGATACCTATAACCTTTTTCAGAATTTCCAAATAATAATGTTGGTTGGCTGTTGTACTTTGTTCTGTTAACAAAAAAAAAACACACCAGCATAGATTTGAATTGAGAACGAGATATGCTTGCTTTCTTCGGTCAAGGTAAATTCTTTGTTTTTCCTCTGGCCTTTTGTTTCCGAATCATAGTAGGTGAGCTGTGAGCTAGAAAGGGGGAGACCTGTGGATGTACAGTAGTGTATCTGGATTTTGCTAAGGCATTCGACACAGTTCCCCACAAACGCTTAATCTACAAACTAAGGTCTGCAGGCATCACAAGGCCACAAGGTTTGTTCTTGGATAGAAAACTGGTTACATGGGCATGTCCAAAGGGTGGTGATAAATAATGCATACTCAGACTGGTCTGGAGCAGTGGCGGCTGGTGCTCAAAATTTTTTGGGGGGAGGGGCGCAAACAGAAAAATGTAATAGGCATTGCAAAAAATGCTGTAAGAAATTGCGTGACTTTAAGGTCGCAAAAGTGTGAAAGGGGCCTTCAGTAATTAAGGTATAGTGTGTCCCCTTTCAATGCAGAGAGACCAGCGTGCCCCCTTTCAATGCAGAGAGACCAGCATGCCCCCTTTCAATGCACAGTGACCCCCCTTTCAATGCAAAGTGACCAGCGTGCCCCCTTTCAATGCACAGTGACCAGTGTGCTCCCTTCAAAACAGTGACCAGCGTGCCCCCTTCAATGCAGTGACCAGCGTACATGCCCCCTTTCAATGCAGTGACCAGCGTACATGCCCCTTTCAATGCAGTGACCAGCGTACATGCCCCCTTTCAATGCAGTGACCAGCATACATGCCCCCTTTTAATGTAGTGACCAGCGTACATGCCCCCTTTCAATGTAGCGACCAGCGTACATGCCCCCTTTCAATGCAGTGACCAGCATACATGCCCCCTTTCAATGTAGTGACCAGCGTACATGCCCCTTTCAATGCAGTGACCAGCATACATGCCCCCTTTCAATGTAGTGACCAGCATACATGCCCCCTTTCAATGTAGTGACCACCATACATGCCCCCTTTCAATGCAGTGACCAGCGTACATGCCCCTTTCAATGCAGGGACCAGCATACATGCCCCCTTTCAATGTAGTGACCAGCATACATGCCCCCTTTCAATGTAGTGACCACCATACATGCCCCCTTTCAATGCAGTGACCAGCGTACATGCCCCTTTCAATGCAGGGACCAGCATACATGCCCCCTTTCAATGTAGTGACCAGCGTACATGCCCCATTTCAATGTAGTGACCAGCATACATGCCCCCTTTCAATGTAGTGACCAGCATACATGCCCCCTTTCAATGTAGTGACCAGCGTACATGCCCCTTTCAATGCAGTGACCAGCATACATGCCCCCTTTCAATGAAGTGACCTTCGTACATGCCCCCTTTCAATGCAGTGACCAGCATACATGCCCCCTTTCAATGTAGTGACCAGCATACATGCCCCCTTTCAATGTAGTGACCAGCGTACATGCCCCCTTTCAATGTAGTGACCAGCATACATACTCCCTTTCAATGCAGTGACCAGCATACATGCAGAGACCAGCATGCGTGCGTGCCCCCTTCAATGCAGTGTGCCCCCCCCAGACCAGTGCACTTACCTGGAACCCTGGAGCACTGTCGCGGCGGCGCCTTCTCCTCAGTGTCCCGGCGGCCGGCTTCTCTTCAACCCCCCAGCGGCGTGTCTCCTCGAGTTCTCCTGCTCCCGCCTCCTCCTCGGCCAATGGCATGGGGTTTGCCTTGCGGCCAATCAGGAAGCGCATATCGGACGCGCTCCCCGATAGGCCATGAGGAGGATCCATGTGACAATAGCGAATTTACATTCGCTATTGTCACACAATGGGTGGGCTAGGGATGCACTGCTCTGTGCCCCGGGTCCACCCTTTGCATCGCCCTATTAGAGCCTCTGACTCTAATGAGGTGATGCCAAAAAAAAAAGCCCCATTGAACTCCATGCGTCCGGCACCCCTGCATGCAGATTAGGGGGCCGGACGCATGGATAGGTGGGGCAGCGCCCCTGCGCCCCCAACGCACCGGCCGCCACTGGTCTGGAGTGGTAAGTGGGGTCCCCCAAGGCTCGGTCCTGGGACCAATTTTGTTCAATTTATTAATTTATAACATAGAGGACGAGATGGGGGGGGCCTTTGGGGGAATCCAGGATGGAGAAAGATCTGGGGGTTCTAGTAGAAGATAGACTAAGCAATAGCATGCAATGTCAAGCTGCAGCTGCCAAAGCCAGCAGAATATTAGCATGCATAAGGAAAGGGATATATTCCAGAGACAAAGCTATTATCCTGCCACTTTATAAATCCCAGGTCCACCCAAATCTTGAGTATTCTGTCCAGTTCCGGTCGACAAATCTCAGTAGGGATGTGCTGGAACTGGAGAGAGTCCAAAGAAGGGCAACTAAACTAATTAGGGGATTGAAGTAGGGATCAACCAATTATCAGCAAGGCCGATATATCGAGGGCCGATACGCACTTTCCTCAATATATCGGAATCGGCCCCTGAGGTTACCAATATTGCCGAGACGTCATTGCGTATGTTGCACCACGTGCCTCCGCGCACTTCTGGGACTTCTTAGGGTGCCTCCCTCAGCCTCATCTGGACTCTGGAGTCAGGGAGTCTCAGCCAGACAGTGAGTGTGTACACAGTCAGTGTGTTTAACACAGCCGCCATCTATACACCCACCCACAGCTGCCCGGTGCCAGCCACCCACACACCCACAGGCCTGTACCAGCCAGCCAGCCACAGGCTCTGACTGTACCAGCTAGCCAGTCACAGGCCCTGGGCCTGTACCAGCCAGCCACCCACCACACAGGGTGCCAGCCAGCCACCCACCCACCCACCAAAGGGTGCCAGCCTGCCAGCCACCCACCACAGGTGCCAGCCAGCCACCCACCCACCACAGGGTGCCAGCCACCCACCACAGGGTGCCAGCCAGCCACCAAAGGGTGCCAGCCAGCCACCCATCAAAGGGTGCCAGCCAGCCAGTCAGCCACCCACCAAAAGGTGCCAGCCAACCAGCCAGCCACCAATAGGTGCCAGCCAGCCACCCACCCACCCACCAAAGGGTGCCAGCCAGCCAGTATTTCTTAAGCCTATATTCAATTTCAGTAGTGTCTTTCAAATTTCAGAGGAGATGGATGCGGATAGAAAAATTAAAAGTGTGGTCTGGGACTATTTCTCATCTACATCTCCAGGAAAAGCAGCAGCACTGTGCAACACGTGCACAAACAATGTAAGCATGGGATCAATAACTGCAAAAATACGTCAAATCTTTGGGACCATCTAAGAGTTCATCGTGTTGAATTATATCATGCAGCACAGAAAAAACAAAATGAGTCACAAGGTGAAACATCACCAGGCAACAATAACAGATATGTGTTTCAGAAAAAAAACAGGTGGCTAAAATCAGATGGACGATCCCAACTGCTGGACAGAGTAAAAACAGAGATGATGGTCACTGATAAGCAGACATTTACAATGGTGTCTGACTCTGGATTTAAGCGGTTGATGTCCATAACTGAGCCAAGGTACACACTGAAGAGTGACAAGTATTATCGAACCGAAATGAAAGATTCACTAAAAGGTCATCGAGAAAGTAAAGGCTATGCTAAAACCAGAGAATGCTGGCAACTCACTCTCATTCACGACTGACTGCTGGTCAGGACAAACAAAATCACTAATGAGTCTTACATGCCACTTTATTGACAGCAGATGGACAAGAAGACATTTGGTGTTGAATACAAAAGTGATGCAAGGATCCCACACTGGGGAGTACATTGGAGAAAGGTTTCTAGGCATGCTAGAAGAATGGGGAATCACCAAAGACCGAGTAAGGCTTGTGCTTCAAGACAGCGGAGCAAACATGGTGAAAGGAATGAGACTTGCTGAAGTGTCAGACCTCAGTTGCTTGGCACACACCCTCCAACTTGTGGTAAATGATGGTCTGTCAAACGGCGCTCCAGATGACGTTGTATGACGAAACGCGTAGGGCGTGGCTTGCTTACGTCAATACGTCACTTCCGGGAATGGTGGTCTGAGCCGGTGGAACGCGGAAGCGGCCCGGCGAACACCTTTCAAGCTGACAGTGAACTCCCCAAACTGTGAGTGGATGCTAAGTTATTTTGTTACACACAACATATGCTACGCAATGGAGGTTTATTCTTTGTTCTAGTGACCAAGAAGTGTCGAGCCAAAGGCATAAAATTGCGGTAAGCAGCGGTGCTTCTTGGTGGAACATCCGCCGGCGCCATATATTGTTTTTAGCACGGATCACATACACGTGGCACTTGGTACTATTAGCACTTGGCACTTTATACAGATGTATGATATATGACACTTGTATTGTGGTACACTGAGCACAGCCCAGTTTAAACCTATTGATGTTTTTAACGGCACGTAGCACTTTCTATGTATTGATTACACTACATGCACTTTTATAGCACATAATGCACACGTTTGCACAATATTAATTTAAAAGTGGTAGCGCCGTGTCCAACATTTCTTGCAATTTTTCCTGTCAAACCAGAGAGCTTTGCTTGACATAATTAGCATGCTAAAGAGGTGCACAGGCCATTTCCACCATTCAATCCTTGCAAAGCAACGACTGAGGTGCATTCAGGAAGACCTTGGCCTACCCAAAAACAACATGATTAACGCTGTTCCAACACAATGAAATTCAACACATCACATGCTGCAAAGAATGCTGGAGCAGAAGTGAGCTCTTACCATATATTCAGGTGAATATGGAGCATATTCTTGTCCTACTGCTGATCAGTGGGACATTGTATCCAATGTCATTGAGACCCTCCTCCCCATAAAGGAAGTGACACTAGAGGTGAGTCATTACGACTCATCTGTGTCATTTGTCATCCCATGTGTGAGAGTGCTGAAGATGCTTCTTCAAGAGAATGAAGGACCCAACACACGTGGCACTAAAACATGTAGGAAGGCCATGAGGGACAGCCTCGCCAAACATTTTTAGAAGCACAAAGAGATTAAAAATGTTGTGGTTGCATGTCTTTTGGATACTCGATACAAGAACCATCCTTTCTGATGTTGTATTGGCCAAGGCAAAACAATGGCTGACAGAAGATATTCAACAGGAGGTGCAGGATGTTCCTGCAGAAAAGAAAAGTCAAGAAGAGCAGGTTTCTAATGTGGAGTAGCAGGATGCTTCAAAAAGAGAAAAATGTCCAAAAAGACAATGGACAGAAGAGAAACTTCATCGTGGTCGAATAGATGCCATGTTCAGTGTTTTAATAGGGCCTCATGTGGAGGATTCTTCTGAATCTGCAATAATGAGCCTGGATGATGAACTTTATCTCTATTTGAAGGAACCCATAATTGACAGAAGAAGTGGTGATCCTCTTCAGTGGTGGAAAGAAAATGAGGCACGCTACAAAATACTTGCTTCTCATTGTCAGGATTATTGGGGTGAATAAAAGAAAAAAAAAAGGGGTATTTTAAAAAGCTACATGTATATTCCATCTTATATATAGAGATTTTGAACAGCATAGCTTCCATCTTGTTTGAAGATGAATGAAAGTTCAAATGTTCTTTTAAACAAGATGTCTCTTACAGAGGGTCTTATGGTTTGAACAGAAAATTCTGTTTACCTATGTAGTCATAAATAAGTGGAAAACTGATGTTCTTTTAGATAAGACTCAGTCAGCCTGACGCTATACCAGATGTTAAGGGGGTGATGTCTTGATTGTCTGTATTTCACAATGAACAATAGGTTCATTTAAACTATATATTTTTAAAGATACATTATAATCATGTGTGAGAAAATATTAGCAATAATTTTGTCTATTATATTATGTAAAATATATACATATTTAGAAAGGCTCTGTATACCATATTTTGGGTTTATATTCTTGCTAAATAATAGTCTTACTTAAGTTGAACTAATTACTTCATTTTAAGGTATATAAAGGAGTGTTTATGTAAGTTTGTGTTTAAGTTTTTATGGCCATATAGATCTTCCAATCTAGACGCAATGTCTGACAGCATATGACATGGTCAAATAATTTAAGGCTTTTCACTAGCCAAGAGGTCGGGATAGGTCATCAGATAATAATAGTATTGTATGTTTTATACTGAATCTAATAAGCAATACGATACTGCCCCCTTTGGAAAATACTACCAAATGCAGTCTCGGGGTAAATCAAGTAAATTCCAATAAATATATATATTGTATTAATAATTATTATTAAAATGGCTTTACCAGATCCAATCCTTGCCAAGATATGTGATGGAGATATTAGATGGACATCTATGTATGTACCGGGAGTATGGGCAAGTTTTTATATCGTTTTATGATTTTTCTTAAATATAAAGAAATCATCATTTAATTTTAATATCCAATATATTGGACAACTAGTGGAGGCATTGCTAATGACCTCACCAGTTAATGGATAAAATGTTCCAACCAATGGGGATAATGTTCCTCCTTCTGGGTTTAACTTATTGTAATTTTAATGGTCCTTTTTTCAATACAATATAAAAAAGAGACCCCAGATGTAATAGGACACATTACATTACTGACAACATACATTACACCTACAACGCACACTCTACTCACATCCATCTATATACTCATCTATACATACTCCATTTTGCTCCATCATTTATCTGAAACTTTGAAGGATGCCAAACGAAACGCCTCCTTAACTGGCTGTGCACCGCGACTTCACAGGTCGCCCCAGCAAGTCGTGTTGCGCCAGTCTGAATGGGCGCTTAAGCTAGCAGCCATCTTAAGTGTGGTAAATATACCTTGCTGTTTATTTAATTATTATTTAACAATTGTTTATTTCTTAACTCATATGTTTTATATTGCATATTTAAGGGTAATAAGATTACAATCCCAGCCGTATGAACCATAGTAGATTTTTCTCTAAAAAGCTGATTTTTGTTTTTATAAATTTTTATTAATATCAGATTTAGTGCATTATTTTCAATTTAGTCTTCCGTTTTGCATAGCCTATTCTCACTTCATCTGCAGCAAAGTGACTGTCGGCTGCGCAATTCGCAGACAATTGTGGTCTGTTTATATATAACACTTATCTCTGGTTTATGCTATACCTGGAAAAAAAAGGCAATCTTGTTTTATTTTTGCTTTCATTATTGAGCTAAATATCACATTGCATCGATTGTTTTAAGCTTGTATTTTATGTAAAGTTATCTTTTTTGTGTCATCTCAAGTTTAATCAATTATTGTGAATACATGTCTTGTGAATAAATATTCTTATATATATTCCCTACTGTAGACTGTTTTCACTAAGCTTGGTATATGCTTTTAAAAAGAAATTAATCGATTAAAAAGAATTCGTTACATATTGATTTGTGGAAATAAGTTGAGATTCTCCTACCTTACAGATCTTTGCTTATTTACATAAATAAACACTGTTATATTCAGAGCAGTATAAATATTCATCATGCTAGAAGATACCTTTCTGCTCCTCCTTCCTTGGTACCAAGTGAGCGTGTTTTTAGTGAAGTTACAGCAATTTATGAAAAAAACAGAAGCCGTTTAATTGGTGAACATGCTGAAATGTTATGCTTTCTGCACTATAATATTGTTCTACTTAACTGGGAGTATTGAAAGTATGGTAGTATAGTACTAGTGTCCACTCCACTCCATTCCACTGTCTAGATTTTTTTGTCTAGCTTTTTTTCTAGCAGTTTTGCACTGACTGCACTGCGCTGCAGTCAGTGCAAAACCGCTAGAAAAAAAGCAAGACAGTGGATTGGAGTCAGGAACTACTGCTGTAGTAGTGCGCCACTCACTGCTGCAATAATTTTAAATCACTACTGCAGTGCAGTCACTGCAGTAGTGATTTAAAATTATTGCAGTGAGTGAGTACTACTGCAGCAGTAGCCCACTGATTCCCCACTATCTAGCTTTTTTTTAGCAGTTTTGCACTGACTGCAGTTAGTGATTTAAAATCATTGCAGTGAGCGCACCACTGACTCCTCCAATTCACTGTCTAGCTATTTGTTGTTGTCTAGCTTTTTTTTTCTAGCAGTTTAATTTGCACTGACTGCAGCAGTGATTTAAAATTATTGCAGTGAGAGCACTACTGCAGCAGTAGTCCACTGACTCCTCCAATCCACTGTCTAGCTGTTTGTTGTTGTCTTGCTTTATTTCTAGCAGTTTAATTTGCACTGACTGTAGTAGTGATTTAAAATGATTGCAGTGAGTGCACTACTGCAGCGGTAGTCCACTGACTCCAATCCACTGTCTAGCTGTTTGTCTAGCTTTTTTTCTAGCAGTTTTGCACTGACTGCACTGCAGTAGGGATTTAAAATTATTGCAGTGAGTGAGTGCAATACTGCAGCAGTTTATGCATCATTCACAATCAGATGATGTGAAACTGATGTCCCTGCAAGTGCAGTTTTCCTATCAGTTTTCATGCAGTTAAGGTGTGAAGAACGAGCCCTTAATGTTAAAAATGTTAATAAACAAACATTAACATGTTCAGTAACAGATTTCTGACGAAAATTGTGTTTATTTTACAAAACTTTAAATGTTCAAAATATCGGCCCATATTGGCCGATACCGATATGCAATGGCCAAAATATCGGTATCAGCAACGGAAAAACTCATATCGGTCGATCCCTAGATTGAAGGACCTTAATTATGAGGAGCGATTACAAGCACTTAATTTATTCTCCCTGGAGAGGAGTCGCCTGAGAGGGGACATGATAGCGATTTACAAATATCTTAATGGTGATCCCAGCATAGGAAAAAAACTATTTAATCTCAAGGAGTGCAAGAGGACAGGTGGCCACACAATGAGATTAGAGGAGAGGTGGTTTAACCTTAAGCTGCGTAAGGGGTTCTTCACTGTAAGGGCGGTGAGAATGTGGAACTCTCTTCACAATTGGTGGTAGCTGCGGGGAGTATGACGTCTTTTAAAAGACTCTTGGACATGCATCTCACAGATCACAACATTCAGGGTTATGGGAAATGATCACGTCACTGACACACACACACACACATATCTGCACAGGTTTAACTGGATGGACTGTTGTCTTTATTCAACCTCAACTACTATGTAACGATGTAACATTGGGCAGGATTTACTTAAAGAATAACTCCACTTTAGTGCGGAAAAAATCAGCAAATAAAGAAAAAAACAATATAGCGAATACAATTGCAACACAAATCATATTGTGATTGAATGTTATTAAAAAATGTCCTTTCCTTTTTAATCTGTAGCTGTTGTAATTTTCTGAGAATGCAATGCAATATAGCTACCTGGAGCTGTTCTGTACACAGAATGTGTACTGACCACACCCCAGAAACATGATTTCCTGATTGTGTGATTGGGTCACCAGATTTCCCAGAAGTCCGCCTAAGATACTAGTCAGATTTCTGGCATCCCCTGCAACAAAAATGTCATTTTTGGTGAGATACTCAAAATAAGAACACGTCTAAGGGGATGCAGGCCCAGCAGCTTTCCTCATTAGAGCCCTGCAGCTGCCACAGCTGATAGATAATTATGAAACCACTCCCATTTGACCCACTCAGCACAGAGGAACATACAATGATTTCTTCAGAATAACAAAAGGTAAGAATCTGCAACAAAGTTTGTTAAAATCCCTGCAATGTACAGAGATCATCCAGAGGGGAATGCTTTTTTCTCAAAATTGGAGTTACGCTTATGCTGGAGCATTCAAAATCGGGAGCAGCTGTCCATTGTAGCCAATCAGCTTCTAACTTTACCTTGTTTAATTAGGCTTTGACAATAAAACCTGGAATCTGATTGATTTCTATGCAGAGCTGCACCAGATTAGGCACACTCCAGTTTTAGTAAAGCCCCACTCATGTTTCATAACCAGTAATAACTCATTCAAACACCTCTGCCTTCTTCAAAAGATCAATTAAAATGGAAGGCGATGTCCTTTCTGTTCATGTTCAGGTCTTCTGCCATTATATGCACACTCAATCTTCGATCCGAGTGTACGAGGGTTCGCACTCTATCCACATTTGGATTCGTCCTTTGCATTTTTAGCTGTCTGCTTCTTGCGCCTTTGTGGACATCTTCCCACACCTCTATAAACCGCCTATGCCATTCAAAAACACTTGACTTCTCCATGGAATGTTCACCATAAAGTTCACTCACACTTTTGCCAATTTTCATGCAAAATTTGATGAGAATCTGCTGCTCCAGATTCCTGTCACCCATTTACCACCAACAGCGCGACGCAAACACGTCTTATTTTTTTTACTACTCCGTAAAGATTGAGTCAATTGGTCTGAGAACCAGATGAGTGCAAGTTAGATCATGTCAGCATATGCTCGATTGTGAGTGACTCACCACCATAGTGCTACGCCGCAGGCATTCCGGGAATTGTCACACCTCATACATTTTAGGTTTATCTATACAAAAAGGTATGCAAAGTCTTACAGCAGGGGTCTTCACATCCCTGCTTTGCTGATTGTAGAGCTATAGCATCTCACAAAAGTGTGTACACACATTTTTTAAATATTATACTGAACAAAATTATAAATGCAACACTTGTTTATGACCCCATTTTTCATGAGCTGAACTCAAGAATCTAAGAAAACCAGGATTCATCCGTGAAGAGAACACCTCTACAAAGTGCCAGACACCATCAAATGTGAGCATTTGCCCACTCAAGTCGGTTACGATGACGAACTGCAGTCAGGTCGAGACCCCGAGGAGGACGACGAACATGCAGATGAGCTTCCCTGAGACAGTTTCTGACAGTTTGTGCAGAAATTCATTGGGTATGCAAACAGATTGTTGCAGCAGCTGTTCGGGTGGCTGGTCTCAGACGATCTTGGAGGTGAAGATGCTGGATGTGGAGGTCCTGGGCTGGTGTGGTTACACGTGGTCTGCGGTCATGAGGCCGGTTGGATGTACTGCCAAATTCTCTGAAATGCCTTTGGAGACGGCTTATGGTAGAGAAATGAACATTCAATTCACGGGCAACAGCTCTGGTGGACATTCCTGCAGTCAGCATGCCAAATGCACGCTCCCTCAAAACTTGCGACATCTGTGGCATTGTGCTGTGTGATAAATTTGCACATTTTAAATTGGCCTTTTACTGTGGACAGCCTAAGGCACCCCTTTGTAATAATCATGCTGTCTAATCAGTATCTTGATGTGCCACACCTGTGAGGTGGATGGATTATCTCGGCAAAGGAGAAGTGTTCACTAACTCACTTACTTTTCATGTGACAACTTCGAAGAAATGACACTTTGCTACAATGTAAAGTAGTGAGTGCACAGCTTGTATAACAGTGTAAATTTGCTGTCCCCTCAAAATAACCCCACACACAGCTATTAATGTCTAAACCGCTGGCAACAAAAGTGAGTACATTCCTAAGGAAAAAATTTTCAAATTGATCCCAAAGTGTCAGTATTTTGTGTGGCCACCATTATTTTCCAGCACTCCTCCATGATGACATCACAGAGCTGGTGGAAGTTAGAGACCTTGTGCTCCTCCACCTTCCGTTTGAAGATGCCCCCATAGATGCTCAATAGGGTTTAGATCTGGAAACAGTCCTTTACCTTTACTCTCAGCTTCTTTAGCAAGGCAGCAGTGGTCTTGAATGTGTGTTTGGGGTTGCTATGTTGGAATGCTGCCCTGCGGCCCAGTCTCCGAAGGGAGGGGATCGTGCTCTGCTTCAGTATGTCACAGTACATGTTGGCATTCATGGTTCCCTCAATGAACTGTAGCTCCCCAGTGTCGGCAGCACTCATGCAGCCCCAAGCCATGACATTCCCACTACCATGCTTCACTGTAAACAAGACACACCTGTCTTTGTACTCCTCACCTGGTTGCTGTCACACACGCTTGACACCATCTGAACCAAATAAGATTATCTTGGTTTCATCAGACCACAGGACATGGTTCCAGTAATCCATGTCCTTAGTCTGCTTGTCTTCAGCAAACTGTTTGTGGGCTTTCTTGTCCATCATCTTTAGAAGAGGCTTCCTTCTGGGACGACAGCCACGCAGACCAATTTGATGCAGTGTGTGGCGTATGATCTGAGCATTAACAGACTGACCTCCCACCACTTCAACCTCTGCAGCAATGCTGGCAGCACTTATACATCTATTTCCCAAAGACAACCTCTGGATATGACACTGAGCACGTGCACTCAACTTCTTTGGTCGACCATGGCGAGGTCTGTTCCGAGTGGAAACTTTCCTGTTAAACCGCTGTATGGTCTTGGCCACCGTGCTGTAGCTCAGTTTCAGGGTCTTGGCAATCTTCTTATAGCCTAGGTCATTTTTATGTAGAGCAACAATTATTTTTTTCATATGCTCAGAGAGTTCTTTTCCATGAGGTACCATGTTGAACTTCCAGTGACTAATATGAGTGAGAGCGATAACACCAAATTTAACACACCTGCTCCCCATTCACACCTGAGACTAAAACTAACAAGTCACATGACACAGAGGAGGGAAAATGGCTAATTGAGCCCAATTTGGACATTTTCACTTAAGGGTGTACACACTTTTGTTGCCAGCAGTTTAGACATTAATGGCTGTGTGTTAAGTTATTTTGAGGGGACAGCAAATTTACACTGTTATACAAGCTGTACACTCACTACTTTACATTGTAGCAAAGTGTCATTGCTTCAGTATTTTCAAATGAAAATATATAATAAAATATTTACAAAAATGTGAGGGGTTTACTTACTTTTGTCTGACTTAGTAGGGGGCATGTTAGGTATTTGGCCTGGAATCTGAGTTAGCATACTTCAACCAGGTTTAAGGCAGAAAATGCATGCACATTGTTGGCACAACATTTTTTATTAGCTCAGCACCTGAACAGTCTGCATGTGTACAGCATGTATGGTCACAATGTTAGTGCATGCAGATGTAAAGAACAGTTTTTTTTATTGTACAGCCAAAATGTTTTACTTTTAGTTTTGGATAAGCAGGAAATGGTTAGTTTATTTTTCCCATCACTTCCTTTCCCTCAGATTTAAAAGCAATAGAAAATCTAGATAAGGTTGTTACTGAAACAGGTGCACCCAGTTTAAGATTTTCACTCATCTGCTCTGGGAACAAGATTTCCATTCACTTTGTTGTTGTTTTTTTGTGTTAATGGTCAAAAGAGGAGGGTTAATCTAACTTGCAGGGATAGAGACAGCAATAAATAGTTATAATCCCAGAAATACAGAAGGGAGCTCCAGACCAAATTGGGATAAAAGAGTCCAATATTATTTTAATTGTCAGTTAAAATGTCATATAAATATTATAGACTTTTTTTTAACAACTTCATATGACTTTTTCTACCAACAATTAAAATTATCTTCAACACTTTCACTCTGCTTTGGTGTGGATTCATTTCTGTATGTCTATGGTTTGAGCTACTGTGGGCTGCCCATTGAGGGAAGCCATGCTGTGTGAGAGCTGCCTCACCCGAGCTATTGAACTTGTTTGAAGTTTTCCTTCATCTGACTACATGTGTCAGTCTAGTTCCCAGCTCCTCTGAGTATTTTGTTTAAGACTTTTAAACTTTTCACAGGACCAAAAACTATTAAAAAAGAAGAAGTAGTAAGACCCTTACATGGGGTGTTAGACCAGAATGTTCCCAAATTTTATTTATTTTTAATTCCACTGTTCCTTTCATTTTTTTTTAACTTATATTTTAGTTTGTAATTAAGAAAGTTACAAACCAAAGCCATTGGGACATTTCCTGCCTGGGCATTACAAAAAAAATTGAAATGCAATTTTTTGTAAATTACAAAAAAGAAGTCAGCTGCACTTGATTCTCATGGCGGCCTTCCCACAGAACAGAGGATCTTCATTATAGATATGGATATAAGAAACATTCAGATTCCACATTCCTGCCTACCCACAACCCTTCAAAATAACCGCATAAAACAATTGTTTTATTAAGTTACAGCAAGGATAATCTACAGATCAGCACAGGCAGTAGATATAAGCCCAAACCACTGCTGGAGCAAGCAATAGGACATACCCTCTATCAGAACTAAGGGAGGAACCACACCAAATCTAGACAATCACATGGCTATAGTACATTCATATCATTAGAGTTGGTCCAGAGGTCCCAATTTCTCTATGCAACCCCTGGATTCATATCTTGCTTTGCAGAAGGGCAGTGTAGTATTAATTAACAACTTCTAGAACTCTAGAGAAATGGCTTCAGAGAAATTCCAAATACAGTGGATTTTCTTGCATAAAACAATTAGAGGAATATAGATGTTCTAGCTGAATGATGCTTCTATACTTAAAGTGTATTTCCAGTAAAATTCTAACTATGCCAAAATCTACTCCCACCCCCATTCTAAGACTATTCTACCTACCCTGCAAAAGGGTAGCCACTATGGTTTGGTCACATGACCAGCTTCTAGCACTGGCTCCATTGTAGAGGAGGCACAGCTGACATCTGCTGCCCCATAGTAAGCCTATGGGTGAAGTCATTACCCAGGCTCTGCAGCCATTGTCGCTGCGTCTGCTCTACACTTAAGCCGGTGCTGAGATCAGATCATATACCGGACCAGAGTGGCTTCAGAATAAGTAAATATAGACATCTTTTCTACAGGGTAGATAGAATAGTCTTAGAATGAAGGTGGGATTGGAAGTAGACTTTAACCGGTTGCCGAACGCCGCAAGTACATATACTGCGGCGGTCAGCCCCGGCCAGGCAAAGTGACGTACCGGTATGTCACTTGCCTGAAAGCCAATAAGGGGCGAGCGCGCCCCTGCTCGCTCACTCTGATCCCCGCGTGTGTGACCGGCGGACTCGATGTCCGTCGGTCACTCGCGATCGTCGGTTACAGAGGGAGAAAGGCAGGCTGCTAATGTAAACAAAGCCGCCTGTCACTCTCCCTTGTGTAACAGCACGGATCATACGGTCCTGCTATGTAGGACCGTTGATCTCTGCTGTTACATGAAAAGCCACATCCCTGCACAGTTAGAAGCACGCCCCTAGGGACACACTTAACCCCTCCTTCTCCAATAAAGTTAACCCCTTCCCCGCCAGTGTCATTTTTACAGTAACAGTGCATATGTATAGCACTGATTACTCTAGTAAACTAGTAATGTCACTGGTACCCCCAAAAGTGTCAAAAATGTCAGTCAAGGGTCCAATCTGTTCGCCGCAATGTCGCATTCCCGCAAAAAAAAGAGCTTTGAGGTTGTCACCTTCTGAAGCCCAGTTCTGCTGCCTCTGTTTTATCAGAATACCGCTACCTATCAGATTTTAGCAGTAAACTCACGTCATATACTGAAACAGACTATTTCACCGTGACCAAGTGAAATAGTCTATTTCACGATATAATCAGTTTGTCGCTGAGCAGTGTGGGGTGTACCAAGATGGCCGTCGCCACCTTCTGCCTGCGGGTTTCTCACTATATTTACTATATTACAATAATAATAGAAATATAATACTGGTATTCAGTCAATAAGGTGAGTTTACTGCTAAAATAAATGTAAAATTAAAGAATTGCGTGAGTGTAAGAAGATGTCCGCCACTGCTTCATGTTGTCACATTAAGAAACTTAGTAGAATGCATGGCGCATGCGCAGTAAGTTGTTCTCGTCCGATTGTAACTTCCGGTTGCAGAATCTGATAGGTAGCGGTATTCTGATAGAACCTCTCCTTTTATGATCCACTTTAGAGGTTTTTATAAATAAAAAAAACTGGGATTTTATATAAAAACCATAATACTTAACCACTTCTGGAACGGAAGGATTTGCCCCTTTAATGACCAGGCCACTTTTTGCGATTCGGCACTGTGTTAATTTATGGGACAATTGCGTGGTCATGCGACGCTGTACCTAAATAAAACTGATGTCCTTTTTATCCCACAAATAGAGCTTTCTTTTGGTGGTATTTGATCACCTATGCGATTTTTATTTTTTGCGCTATAAACAAAAAAAGAGCGACAATTCTGACAAAAACAAATATTTATTTTTTCACATTCTGCAATATAACATTCCCAAAAAAAAAAATTAAAAAATCAAAATGTTTTAACATTTTAGGCCAATTTGTTTTGTGCTACATTTTTTTTTTTTTTACTAAAAATATTGCAAAAAGCGTATTTTGATTGGTTTGCACAAAAGTTATCGCGTCTAGAAACTACAGAAAAGATTTATTTTTTTTCTTACTAGTAATGGCAGCGATCTGCGATTTTTAGCGGGACTGCGACATTGCGGTGGACAGATCGGACCCCTAGCTGACATTTTTGATACTTTTGGGGGGGGGACCAGTGACATTACTACAGTAATCAGTGCTAAAAATATGCACTGTCAGGCCCGTCTTTAACATTAATTGGACCCTGGGCAAGCAATTTAATGGGTAGTCCCACCCCCCCCCCCCCCCCAGCTCCCACCATGCCACCATGCAATTTTGCTCTCCACCTGCTCTGAGAGATACGTACAATAAATAGCAGCTAAACTCAAAATCGGTTTACTGCAGCAGATAAGGCAGCGATTGCTCATTGATTGGTTGCTAGTGGCCACTGCACATCATTACTGCAAAATGATTGGCTGCTAGAGATTACTGCATATTATTACCACTCACTGATAGGTTGCTAGAGGTTACTACATATCAGTACTGTGCTAATTGGTGGCTAGAGGTTACTATACATCATTACTGCTGATTGGTTGCTACAGGTTACTGCACATCATTACTGCTAACTAACTGGTTGCTAGATAGAATATGCTACAAACACACAACAGTCCCCTTGACAAAGTAGAGGTTTTCCTTTGCAGCAGAATGTATTATATGGCAGAAAAGATGGGGTTAATGAAGCCGACAAGGAAAACATTCAAAACAGTACTGTCAATGAGCATAGCAAGCAGATAAGTGATAATTTAGTGGCTAAAGCAGTGAAGATTCAATACAGCAGGGCAAACTAGCTCATTCAGATTGGTAATCACAAAACATACCAGCTGTCCGCTCATCCGTGCCGGCCGACTCATCGGTGTTATGTACATGCGGGGCTGGTAATGTTAACAGCAAGCAGAGGGGCAGAGAAAGGTGATGAAATGGCAAGCACACGTTCTCATTCAGATGTAACTCCTGCCGCCCACCAACTTTCCACTGCTTGTCAGTATGTCTCTCCACTCTGCCAGCTCCCGCTGTCAGCCAAAGACACTGGCGCTTACTAATTCCCTTTCCCTGCATCTGCACTATGTAACAGGGATGGATTGTTAGGATGTTGGGCCCCTCAACATTGACAGGGCCCTGGGGAGGTGCCCCCTTTTGCCCTGCCCTAAAGACGGCCCTGTGCACTGTTACTGTAATAATGACACTGGCAGGGAAGGGGTTAAATGTAAGACTAGGGGAGTGTTTTCTAACTGTGGGGGAAGGGGGGGGGTTGGGCTTTTGAAATAATCACAGACACCTGTGATCCTATATAGAAGGATCACAGAGGCTCTGTGATCATTCCAGAGAGAAAGATCAGCTGTGTTTACAACAGCTGACCGTTCTTCTCTCTCAGCAGGGAGCGATCGCAGGTGGGCGGCGGCAATCTGAGCAGACTGCCCCGTGCATCGGAGTCCCTGCTACCGAGCAGGAGCGCGCCGCTGTAGGCGCGCAACTGATGTACAGTTACATTGGTTCGCGCAGGAGGGGCTGCCTGCCACAGTAAATCTGCAGCGGGCGGTCTGGAACTGGTTAATCAGGATACATTCCACCTTGTACAGCAACGCAGCACAAGAATACACTACAATACAGTTCTAATACCACAATAAATATATTCACTCTACAGTATGATGCCTAACCAGGAAGCAACATCTTTCCAAACCTGGCCTAACAAGGGAGACAATTCTGAGGTGAAGTATATTTCTCAGTGAGTGCAATATACCATAAATGTGGATGCTTTATAGGTCGAGGGAGAGCGGCTTACACCGTGCACCAAATTCTGAGGTGAATCCCATTATCACAAGTTCTCTGATAGTGAGTGCAATATACCATAAATGTGGATGCTTTATAGGTCGAGGGAGAGCGGCTTACACTGTGCACCAAATTCTGAGGTGAATCCCATTATCACACGTTCTCTGATAGTGAGTGCAATACACCATAAATGTGGATGCTTTATAGGTCGAGGGAGAGCGGCTTACACCGTGCACCAAATTCTGAGGTGAATGCCATTATCACACGTTCTCTGATAGTGAGTGCAATACACCATAAATGTGGATGCTTTATAGGTCGAGGGAGAGCGGCTTACACCGTGCACCAAATTCTGAGGTGAATGCCATTATCACACGTTCTCTGATAGTGAGTGCCATACAAATTGGATGTTTTATAGGAGAGCTGCTTACACCGTGCACCAAATTCTGAGGTGAATGCCATTATCACACGTTCTCTGATAGTGAGTGCCATACAAATTGGATGTTTTACAGGAGAGCTGCTTAGACTGAGCACTAAATTCTGAGGTGAATGCCATTATCACACGTTCTCTGATAGTGAGTGCCATACAAATTGGATGTTTTACAGGAGAGCTGCTTATACCGGGCACCAAATTCTGAGGTGAATGCCATTATCACACGTTCTCTGATAGTGAGTGCCATACAAATTGGATGTTTTACAGGAGAGCTGCTTACACCGTGCACCAAATTCTGAGGTGAATGCCATTATCACACGTTCTCTGATAGTGAGTGCCATACAAATTGGATGTTTTACAGGAGAGCTGCTTACACCGAGCACCAAATTCTGAGGTGAATGCCATTATCACACGTTCTCTGATAGTGAGTGCCATACAAATTGGATGTTTTACAGGAGAGCTGCTTACACCGTGCACCAAATTCTGAGGTGAATGCCTTTATCACACGTTCTCTGATAGTGAGTGCCATACAAATTGGATGTTTTACAGGAGAGCGGCTTACACCGTGCACCAAATTCTGAGCTGAATGCCTTTATCACACGTTCTCTGATAGTGAGTGCCATACAAATTGGATGTTTAACAGGAGAGCGGCTTACACCGAGCACCAAATTCTGAGGTGAATCCCATTATCACACGTTCTCTGATAGTGAGTGCCATACAAATTGGATGTTTTACGGAAGAGTGGCTTACACCGTGCACCAAATTCTGAGGTGAATCCCATTATCACACGTTCTCTGATAGTGAGTGCCATACAAATTGGATGTTTTACAGAAGAGCTGCTTACACCGTGCACCAAATTCTGAGGTGAATGCCATTATCACACGTTCTCTGATAGTGAGTGCCATACAAATTGGATGTTTTACAGGAGAGCTGCTTACACCGTGCACCAAATTCTGAGGTGAATGCCTTTATCACACGTTCTCTGATAGTGAGTGCCATACAAATTGGATATTTTACAGGAGAGCGGCTTACACCGTGCACCAAATTCTGAGGTGAATCCCATCATCACACGTTCTCTGATAGTGAGTGCCATACAAATTGGATGTTTTACAGGAGAGCTGCTTACACCGGGCACCAAATTCTGAGGTGAATGCCATTATCACACGTTCTCTGATAGTGAGTGCCATACAAATTGGATGTTTTACAGGAGAGCTGCTTACACCGTGCACCAAATTCTGAGGTGAATGCCATTATCACACGTTCTCTGATAGTGAGTGCCATACAAATTGGATGTTTTACAGGAGAGCTGCTTACACCGAGCACCAAATTCTGAGGTGAATGCCATTATCACACGTTCTCTGATAGTGAGTGCCATACAAATTGGATGTTTTACAGGAGAGCTGCTTACACCGTGCACCAAATTCTGAGGTGAATGCCTTTATCACACGTTCTCTGATAGTGAGTGCCATACAAATTGGATGTTTTACAGGAGAGCGGCTTACACCGTGCACCAAATTCTGAGGTGAATGCCTTTATCACACGTTCTCTGATAGTGAGTGCCATACAAATTGGATGTTTAACAGGAGAGCGGCTTACACCGAGCACCAAATTCTGAGGTGAATCCCATTATCACACGTTCTCTGATAGTGAGTGCCATACAAATTGGATGTTTTACGGAAGAGTGGCTTACACCGTGCACCAAATTCTGAGGTGAATCCCATTATCACACGTTCTCTGATAGTGAGTGCCATACAAATTGGATGTTTTACAGAAGAGCTGCTTACACCGTGCACCAAATTCTGAGGTGAATCCCATTATCACACGTTCTCTGATAGTGAGTGCCATACAAATTGGATGTTTTACGGAAGAGTGGCTTACACCGTGCACCAAATTCTGAGGTGAATCCCATTATCACACGTTCTCTGATAGTAAGTGCCATACAAATTGGATGTTTTACAGAAGAGCTGCTTACACCGTGCACCAAATTCTGAGGTGAATGCCATTATCACACGTTCTCTGATAGTAAGTGCCATACAAATTGGATGTTTTAAAGGAGAGCTGCTTACACCGTGCACCAAATTCTGAGGTGAATGCCTTTATCACACGTTCTCTGATAGTGAGTGCCATACAAATTGGATGTTTTACAGGAGAGCGGCTTACACCGTGCACCAAATTCTGAGGTGAATCCCATCATCACACGTTCTCTGATAGTGAGTGCCATACAAATTGGATGTTTTACAGGAGAGCTGCTTACACCGTGCACCAAATTCTGAGGTGAATGCCATTATCACACGTTCTCTGATAGTGAGTGTCATACAAATTGGATGTTTTACAGGAGAGCTGCATACACCGAGCACCAAATTCTGAGGTGAATGCCATTATCACACGTTCTCTGATAGTGAGTGCCATACAAATTGGATGTTTTATAGGAGAGCTGCTTACACCGAGCACCAAATTCTGAGGTGAATCCCATCATCACACGTTCTCTGATAGTGAGTGCCATACAAATTGGATATTTTACGGAAGAGTGGCTTACACCGTGCACCAAATTCTGAGGTGAATCCCATTATCACACATTCTCTGATAGTGAGTGCAATATACCATAAATGTGAATGCTTTATAGGTTGAGGGAGAGCGGCTTACACCGTGCACCAAATTCTGAGGTGAATCCCATTATCACACGTTCTCTGATAGTGAGTGCCATACAAATTGGATGTTTTACAGAAGAGCTGCTTACACCGTGCACCAAATTCTGAGGTGAATGCCATTATCACACGTTCTCTGATAGTAAGTGCCATACAAATTGGATGTTTTAAAGGAGAGCTGCTTACACCGTGCACCAAATTCTGAGGTGAATGCCTTTATCACACGTTCTCTGATAGTGAGTGCCATACAAATTGGATGTTTTACAGGAGAGCGGCTTACACCGTGCACCAAATTCTGAGGTGAATCCCATCATCACACGTTCTCTGATAGTGAGTGCCATACAAATTGGATGTTTTACAGGAGAGCTGCTTACACCGTGCACCAAATTCTGAGGTGAATGCCATTATCACACGTTCTCTGATAGTGAGTGTCATACAAATTGGATGTTTTACAGGAGAGCTGCATACACCGAGCACCAAATTCTGAGGTGAATGCCATTATCACACGTTCTCTGATAGTGAGTGCCATACAAATTGGATGTTTTATAGGAGAGCTGCTTACACCGAGCACCAAATTCTGAGGTGAATCCCATCATCACACGTTCTCTGATAGTGAGTGCCATACAAATTGGATATTTTACGGAAGAGTGGCTTACACCGTGCACCAAATTCTGAGGTGAATCCCATTATCACACATTCTCTGATAGTGAGTGCAATATACCATAAATGTGAATGCTTTATAGGTTGAGGGAGAGCGGCTTACACCGTGCACCAAATTCTGAGGTGAATCCCATTATCACACGTTCTCTGATAGTGAGTGCCATACAAATTGGATGTTTTACAGGAGAGCTGCTTACACCGTGCACCAAATTCTGAGGTGAATCCCATTATCACACGTTCTCTGATAGTGAGTGCCATACAAATTGGATGTTTTACGGAAGAGTGGCTTACACCGTGCACCAAATTCTGAGGTGAATCCCATTATCACACGTTCTCTGATAGTGAGTGCAATATACCATAAATGTGAATGCTTTATAGGTTGAGGGAGAGCGGCTTACACCGAGCAGCAAATTCTGAGGTGAATGCCATTATCACACGTTCTCTGATAGTGAGTGCCATACAAATTGGATGTTTTACAGGAGAGCTGCTTACACCGTGCACCAAATTCTGAGGTGAATGCCTTTATCACACGTTCTCTGATAGTGAGTGCCATACAAATTGGATGTTTTACAGGAGAGCGGCTTACACCGTGCACCAAATTCTGAGCTGAATGCCTTTATCACACGTTCTCTGATAGTGAGTGCCATACAAATTGGATGTTTAACAGGAGAGCGGCTTACACCGAGCACCAAATTCTGAGGTGAATCCCATTATCACACGTTCTCTGATAGTGAGTGCCATACAAATTGGATGTTTTACGGAAGAGTGGCTTACACCGTGCACCAAATTCTGAGGTGAATCCCATTATCACACGTTCTCTGATAGTGAGTGCCATACAAATTGGATGTTTTACAGAAGAGCTGCTTACACCGTGCACCAAATTCTGAGGTGAATGCCATTATCACACGTTCTCTGATAGTGAGTGCCATACAAATTGGATGTTTTACAGGAGAGCTGCTTACACCGTGCACCAAATTCTGAGGTGAATGCCTTTATCACACGTTCTCTGATAGTGAGTGCCATACAAATTGGATATTTTACAGGAGAGCGGCTTACACCGTGCACCAAATTCTGAGGTGAATCCCATCATCACACGTTCTCTGATAGTGAGTGCCATACAAATTGGATGTTTTACAGGAGAGCTGCTTACACCGGGCACCAAATTCTGAGGTGAATGCCATTATCACACGTTCTCTGATAGTGAGTGCCATACAAATTGGATGTTTTACAGGAGAGCTGCTTACACCGTGCACCAAATTCTGAGGTGAATGCCATTATCACACGTTCTCTGATAGTGAGTGCCATACAAATTGGATGTTTTACAGGAGAGCTGCTTACACCGAGCACCAAATTCTGAGGTGAATGCCATTATCACACGTTCTCTGATAGTGAGTGCCATACAAATTGGATGTTTTACAGGAGAGCTGCTTACACCGTGCACCAAATTCTGAGGTGAATGCCTTTATCACACGTTCTCTGATAGTGAGTGCCATACAAATTGGATGTTTTACAGGAGAGCGGCTTACACCGTGCACCAAATTCTGAGGTGAATGCCTTTATCACACGTTCTCTGATAGTGAGTGCCATACAAATTGGATGTTTAACAGGAGAGCGGCTTACACCGAGCACCAAATTCTGAGGTGAATCCCATTATCACACGTTCTCTGATAGTGAGTGCCATACAAATTGGATGTTTTACAGAAGAGCTGCTTACACCGTGCACCAAATTCTGAGGTGAATGCCATTATCACACGTTCTCTGATAGTAAGTGCCATACAAATTGGATGTTTTAAAGGAGAGCTGCTTACACCGTGCACCAAATTCTGAGGTGAATGCCTTTATCACACGTTCTCTGATAGTGAGTGCCATACAAATTGGATGTTTTACAGGAGAGCGGCTTACACCGTGCACCAAATTCTGAGGTGAATCCCATCATCACACGTTCTCTGATAGTGAGTGCCATACAAATTGGATGTTTTACAGGAGAGCTGCTTACACCGTGCACCAAATTCTGAGGTGAATGCCATTATCACACGTTCTCTGATAGTGAGTGTCATACAAATTGGATGTTTTACAGGAGAGCTGCATACACCGAGCACCAAATTCTGAGGTGAATGCCATTATCACACGTTCTCTGATAGTGAGTGCCATACAAATTGGATGTTTTATAGGAGAGCTGCTTACACCGAGCACCAAATTCTGAGGTGAATCCCATCATCACACGTTCTCTGATAGTGAGTGCCATACAAATTGGATATTTTACGGAAGAGTGGCTTACACCGTGCACCAAATTCTGAGGTGAATCCCATTATCACACATTCTCTGATAGTGAGTGCAATATACCATAAATGTGAATGCTTTATAGGTTGAGGGAGAGCGGCTTACACCGTGCACAAAATTCTGAGGTGAATCCCATTATCACACGTTCTCTGATAGTGAGTGCCATACAAATTGGATGTTTTACAGGAGAGCTCCTTACACCGTGCACCAAATTCTGAGGTGAATGCCATTATCACACGTTCTCTGATAGTGAGTGTCATACAAATTGGATGTTTTACAGGAGAGCTGCTTACACCGTGCACCAAATTCTGAGGTGAATCCCATTATCACACGTTCTCTGATAGTGAGTGCCATACAAATTGGATGTTTTACGGAAGAGTGGCTTACACCGTGCACCAAATTCTGAGGTGAATCCCATTATCACACGTTCTCTGATAGTGAGTGCAATATACCATAAATGTGAATGCTTTATAGGTTGAGGGAGAGCGGCTTACACCGAGCACCAAATTCTGAGGTGAATGCCATTATCACACGTTCTCTGATAGTGAGTGCCATACAAATTGGATGTTTTACAGGAGAGCTGCTTACACCGTGCACAAAATTGTGAGGTGAATGCCTTTATCACACGTTCTCTGATAGTGAGTGCCATACAAATTGGATGTTTTACAGGAGAGCGGCTTACACCGTGCACCAAATTCTGAGGTGAATGCCTTTATCACACGTTCTCTGATAGTGAGTGCCATACAAATTGGATGTTTTACAGGAGAGCGGCTTACACCGAGCACCAAATTCTGAGGTGAATCCCATTATCACACGTTCTCTGATAGTGAGTGCCATACAAATTGGATGTTTTACGGAAGAGTGGCTTACACCGTGCATCAAATTCTGAGGTGAATCCCATTATCACACGTTCTCTGATAGTGAGTGCCATACAAATTGGATGTTTTACAGAAGAGCTGCATACACCGAGCACCAAATTCTGAGGTGAATGCCATTATCACACGTTCTCTGATAGTGAGTGCCATACAAATTGGATGTTTTACAGGAGAGCTGCTTACACCGAGCACTAAATTCTGAGGTGAATCCCATCATCACACGTTCTCTGATAGTGAGTGCCATACAAATTGGATGTTTTACGGAAGAGTGGCTTACACCGTGCACCAAATTCTGAGGTGAATCCCATTATCACACATTCTCTGATAGTGAGTGCAATATACCATAAATGTGAATGCTTTATAGGTTGAGGGAGAGCGGCTTACACCGTGCACCAAATTCTGAGGTGAATCCCATTATCACACGTTCTCTGATAGTGAGTGCCATACAAATTGGATGTTTTACAGGAGAGCTCCTTACACCGTGCACCAAATTCTGAGGTGAATGCCATTATCACACGTTCTCTGATAGTGAGTGCCATACAAATTGGATGTTTTACAGGAGAGCTGCTTACACCGTGTACCAAATTCTGAGGTGAATCCCATTATCACACGTTCTCTGATAGTGAGTGCCATACAAATTGGATGTTTTACGGAAGAGTGGCTTACACCGTGCACCAAATTCTGAGGTGAATCCCATTATCACACGTTCTCTGATAGTGAGTGCAATATACCATAAATGTGAATGCTTTATAGGTTGAGGGAGAGCGGCTTACACCGAGCACCAAATTCTGAGGTGAATCCCATTATCACACGTTCTCTGATAGTGAGTGCAATATACCATAAATGTGAAAGCTTTATAGGTTGAGGGAGAGCGGCTTACACCGAGCACCAAATTCTGAGGTGAATCCCATTATCACACGTTCTCTGATAGTGAGTGCCATACAAATTGGATGTTTTACGGAAGAGTGGCTTACACCGTGCACCAAATTCTGAGGTGAATCCCATTATCACAAGTTCTCTGATAGTGAGTGCCATACAAATTGGATGTTTTACAGGAGAGCTGCTTACACCGTGCACCAAATTCTGAGGTTAATCCCATTATCACACGTTCTCTGATAGTGAGTGTCATACAAATTGGATGTTTTACGGAAGAGTGGCTTACACCGTGCACCAAATTCTGAGGTGAATGCCATTATCACACGTTCTCTGATAGTGAGTGCCATACAAATTGGATGTTTTACAGGAGAGCTGCTTACACCGTGCACCAAATTCTGAGGTGAATCCCATTATCACACGTTCTCTGATAGTGAGTGCCATACAAATTGGATGTTTTACGGAAGAGTGGCTTACACCGAGCACCAAATTCTGAGGTGAATCCCATTATCACACGTTCTCTGATAATGAGTGCAATATACCATAAATGTGAATGCTTTATAGGTTGAGGGAGAGCGGCTTACACCGAGCACCAAATTCTGAGGTGAATCCCATTATTACACGTTCTCTGATAGTGAGTGCCATACAAATTGGATGTTTTACGGAAGAGTGGCTTACACCGTGCACCAAATTCTGAGGTGAATCCCATTATCACACGTTCTCTGATAGTGAGTGCCATACAAATTGGATGTTTTACAGGAGAGCTGCTTACACCGTGCACCAAATTCTGAGGTGAATCCCATTATCACACGTTCTCTGATAGTGAGTGCCATACAAATTGGATGTTTTACGGAAGAGTGGCTTACACCGTGCACCAAATTCTGAGGTGAATGCCATTATCACACGTTCTCTGATAGTGAGTGCCATACAAATTGGATGTTTTACAGGAGAGCTGCTTACACCGTGCACCAAATTCTGAGGTGAATCCCATTATCACACGTTCTCTGATAGTGAGTGCCATACAAATTGGATGTTTTACGGAAGAGTGGCTTACACCGTGCACCAAATTCTGAGGTGAATCCCATTATCACACGTTCTCTGATAGTGAGTGCCATACAAATTGGATGTTTTACAGGAGAGCTGCTTACACCGTGCACCAAATTCTGAGGTGAATCCCATTATCACACGTTCTCTGATAGTGAGTGCCATACAAATTGGATGTTTTACGGAAGAGTGGCTTACACCGTGCACCAAATTCTGAGGTGAATGCCATTATCACACGTTCTCTGATAGTGAGTGCCAAAAGAAATTGGATGTTTTACAGGAGAGCTGCTTACACCGTGCACCAAATTCTGAGGTGAATCCCATTATCACACGTTCTCTGATAGTGAGTGCCATACAAATTGGATATTTTACGGAAGAGTGGCTTACACCGAGCACTAAATTCTGAGGTGAATCCCATTATCACACGTTCTCTGATAGTGAGTGCAATATACCATAAATGTGAATGCTTTATAGGTTGAGGGAGAGCGGCTTACACCGAGCACCAAATTCTGAGGTGAATCCCATTATCACACGTTCTCTGATAGTGAGTGCCATACAAATTGGATGTTTTACGGAAGAGTGGCTTACACCGTGCACCAAATTCTGAGGTGAATCCCATTATTACACGTCCTCTGATAGTGAGTGCCATACAAATTGGATGTTTTACAGGAGAGCTGCTTACACAGTGCACCAAATTCTGAGGTGAATGCCATTATCACACGTTCTCTGATAGTGAGTGCCATACAAATTGGATGTTTTACAGGAGAGCTGCTTACACCGTGCACCAAATTCTGAGGTGAATCCCATTATCACACGTTCTCTGATAGTGAGTGCCATACAAATTGGATGTTTTACGGAAGAGTGGCTTACACCGTGCACCAAATTCTGAGGTGAATCCCATTATCACACGTTCTCTGATAGTGAGTGCAATATACCATAAATGTGAATGCTTTATAGGTTGAGGGAGAGCGGCTTACACAGAGCACCAAATTCTGAGGTGAATCCCATTATCACACGTTCTCTGATAGTGAGTGCCATACAAATTGGATGTTTTACGGAAGAGTGGCTTACACCGAGCACCAAATTCTGAGGTGAATCCCATTATCACACGTTCTCTGATAGTGAGAGCAATATACCATAAATGTGAATGCTTTATAGGTTGAGGGAGAGCGGCTTACACCGAGCACCAAATTCGGAGGTAAATCCCATTATCACACGTTCTCTGATAGTGAGTGCCATACAAATTGGATGTTTTACGGAAGAGTGGCTTACACCGAGCACCAAATTCTGAGGTGAATCCCATTATCACACGTTCTCTGATAGTGAGTGCAATATACCATAAATGTGAATGCTTTATAGGTTGAGGGAGAGCGGCTTACACCGAGCACCAAATTCTGAGGTAAATCCCATTATCACACGTTCTCTGATAGTGAGTGCCATACAAATTGGATGTTTTACGGAAGAGTGGCTTACACCGTGCACCAAATTCTGAGGTGAATCCCATTATCACACGTTCTCTGATAGTGAGTGCCATACAAATTGGATGTTTTACAGGAGAGCTGCTTACACCGTGCACCAAATTCTGAGGTGAATGCCATTATCACACGTTCTCTGATAGTGAGTGCCATACAAATTGGATGTTTTACAGGAGAGCTGCTTACACCGAGCACCAAATTCTGAGGTGAATCCCATTATCACACGTTCTCTGATAGTGAGTGCCATACAAATTGGATGTTTTACGGAAGAGTGGCTTACACCATGCACCAAATTCTGAGGTGAATCCCATTATCACACGTTCTCTGATAGTGAGTGCCATACAAATTGGATGTTTTACAGGAGAGCTGCTTACACCGTGCACCAAATTCTGAGGTGAATCCCATTATCACACGTTCTCTGATAGTGAGTGCCATACAAATTGGATGTTTTACGGAAGAGTGGCTTACACCGTGCACCAAATTCTGAGGTGAATCCCATTATCACACGTTCTCAGATAGTGAGTGCCATACAAATTGGATGTTTTACAGGAGAGCTGCTTACACCGTGCACCAAATTCTGAGGTGAATCCCATTATCACACGTTCTCTGATAGTGAGTGCAATATACCATAAATGTGAATGCTTTATAGGTTGAGGGAGAGCGGCTTACACCGAGCACCAAATTCTGAGGTGAATCCCATTATCACACGTTCTCTGATAGTGAGTGCCATACAAATTGGATGTTTTACGTAAGAGTGGCTTACACCGTGCACCAAATTCTGAGGTGAATGCCATTATCACACGTTCTCTGATAGTGAGTGCCATACAAATTGGATGTTTTACAGGAGAGCTGCTTACACCGTGCACCAAATTCTGAGGTGAATCCCATTATCACACGTTCTCTGATAGTGAGTGCCATACAAATTGGATGTTTTACGGAAGAGTGGCTTACACCGAGCACCAAGTTCTGAGGTGAATCCCATTATCACACGTTCTCTGATAGTGAGTGCAATATACCATAAATGTGAATGCTTTATAGGTTGAGGGAGAGCGGCTTACACCGAGCACCAAATTCTGAGGTGAATCCCATTATCACACATTCTCTGATAGTGAGTGCCATACAAATTGGATGTTTTACGGAAGAGTGGCTTACACCGTGCACCAAATTCTGAGGTGAATCCCATTATCACACGTCCTCTGATAGTGAGTGCCATACAAATTGGATGTTTTACAGGAGAGCTGCTTACACCGTGCACCAAATTCTGAGGTGAATGCCATTATCACACGTTCTCTGATAGTGAGTGCCATACAAATTGGATGTTTTACAGGAGAGCTGCTTACACCGTGCACCAAATTCTGAGGTGAATCCCATTATCACACGTTCTCTGATAGTGAGTGCCATACAAATTGGATGTTTTACGGAAGAGTGGCTTACACAGTGCACCAAATTCTGAGGTGAATCCCATTATCACACGTTCTCTGATAGTGAGTGCAATATACCATAAATGTGAATGCTTTATAGGTTGAGGGAGAGCGGCTTACACCGAGCACCAAATTCTGAGGTGAATCCCATTATCACACGTTCTCTGATAGTGAGTGCCATACAAATTGGATGTTTTACGGAAGAGTGGCTTACACAGTGCACCAAATTCTGAGGTGAATCCCATTATCACACGTTCTCTGATAGTGAGTGCAATATACCATAAATGTGAATGCTTTATAGGTTGAGGGAGAGCGGCTTACACCGAGCACCAAATTCTGAGGTGAATCCCATTATCACACGTTCTCTGATAGTGAGTGCCATACAAATTGGATGTTTTACGGAAGAGTGGCTTACACCATGCACCAAATTCTGAGGTGAATCCCATTATCACACGTTCTCTGATAGTGAGTGCCATACAAATTGGATGTTTTACAGGAGAGCTGCTTACACCGTGCACCAAATTCTGAGGTGAATCCCATTATCACACGTTCTCTGATAGTGAGTGCCATACAAATTGGATGTTTTACGGAAGAGTGGCTTACACCGTGCACCAAATTCTGAGGTGAATCCCATTATCACACGTTCTCTGATAGTGAGTGCCATACAAATTGGATGTTTTACAGGAGAGCTGCTTACACCGTGCACCAAATTCTGAGGTGAATCCCATTATCACACGTTCTCTGATAGTGAGTGCAATATACCATAAATGTGAATGCTTTATAGGTTGAGGGAGAGCGGCTTACACCGAGCACCAAATTCTGAGGTGAATCCCATTATCACACGTTCTCTGATAGTGAGTGCCATACAAATTGGATGTTTTACGTAAGAGTGGCTTACACCGTGCACCAAATTCTGAGGTGAATGCCATTATCACACGTTCTCTGATAGTGAGTGCCATACAAATTGGATGTTTTACAGGAGAGCTGCTTACACCGTGCACCAAATTCTGAGGTGAATCCCATTATCACACGTTCTCTGATAGTGAGTGCCATACAAATTGGATGTTTTACGGAAGAGTGGCTTACACCGAGCACCAAGTTCTGAGGTGAATCCCATTATCACACGTTCTCTGATAGTGAGTGCAATATACCATAAATGTGAATGCTTTATAGGTTGAGGGAGAGCGGCTTACACCGAGCACCAAATTCTGAGGTGAATCCCATTATCACACGTTCTCTGATAGTGAGTGCCATACAAATTGGATGTTTTACTGAAGAGTGGCTTACACCGTGCACCAAATTCTGAGGTGAATCCCATTATCACACGTCCTCTGATAGTGAGTGCCATACAAATTGGATGTTTTACAGGAGAGCTGCTTACACCGTGCACAAAATTGTGAGGTGAATGCCTTTATCACACGTTCTCTGATAGTGAGTGCCATACAAATTGGATGTTTTACAGGAGAGCGGCTTACACCGTGCACCAAATTCTGAGGTGAATGCCTTTATCACACGTTCTCTGATAGTGAGTGCCATACAAATTGGATGTTTTACAGGAGAGCGGCTTACACCGAGCACCAAATTCTGAGGTGAATCCCATTATCACACGTTCTCTGATAGTGAGTGCCATACAAATTGGATGTTTTACGGAAGAGTGGCTTACACCGTGCATCAAATTCTGAGGTGAATCCCATTATCACACGTTCTCTGATAGTGAGTGCCATACAAATTGGATGTTTTACAGAAGAGCTGCATACACCGAGCACCAAATTCTGAGGTGAATGCCATTATCACACGTTCTCTGATAGTGAGTGCCATACAAATTGGATGTTTTACAGGAGAGCTGCTTACACCGAGCACTAAATTCTGAGGTGAATCCCATCATCACACGTTCTCTGATAGTGAGTGCCATACAAATTGGATGTTTTACGGAAGAGTGGCTTACACCGTGCACCAAATTCTGAGGTGAATCCCATTATCACACATTCTCTGATAGTGAGTGCAATATACCATAAATGTGAATGCTTTATAGGTTGAGGGAGAGCGGCTTACACCGTGCACCAAATTCTGAGGTGAATCCCATTATCACACGTTCTCTGATAGTGAGTGCCATACAAATTGGATGTTTTACAGGAGAGCTCCTTACACCGTGCACCAAATTCTGAGGTGAATGCCATTATCACACGTTCTCTGATAGTGAGTGCCATACAAATTGGATGTTTTACAGGAGAGCTGCTTACACCGTGTACCAAATTCTGAGGTGAATCCCATTATCACACGTTCTCTGATAGTGAGTGCCATACAAATTGGATGTTTTACGGAAGAGTGGCTTACACCGTGCACCAAATTCTGAGGTGAATCCCATTATCACACGTTCTCTGATAGTGAGTGCAATATACCATAAATGTGAATGCTTTATAGGTTGAGGGAGAGCGGCTTACACCGAGCACCAAATTCTGAGGTGAATCCCATTATCACACGTTCTCTGATAGTGAGTGCAATATACCATAAATGTGAAAGCTTTATAGGTTGAGGGAGAGCGGCTTACACCGAGCACCAAATTCTGAGGTGAATCCCATTATCACACGTTCTCTGATAGTGAGTGCCATACAAATTGGATGTTTTACGGAAGAGTGGCTTACACCGTGCACCAAATTCTGAGGTGAATCCCATTATCACAAGTTCTCTGATAGTGAGTGCCATACAAATTGGATGTTTTACAGGAGAGCTGCTTACACCGTGCACCAAATTCTGAGGTTAATCCCATTATCACACGTTCTCTGATAGTGAGTGTCATACAAATTGGATGTTTTACGGAAGAGTGGCTTACACCGTGCACCAAATTCTGAGGTGAATGCCATTATCACACGTTCTCTGATAGTGAGTGCCATACAAATTGGATGTTTTACAGGAGAGCTGCTTACACCGTGCACCAAATTCTGAGGTGAATCCCATTATCACACGTTCTCTGATAGTGAGTGCCATACAAATTGGATGTTTTACGGAAGAGTGGCTTACACCGAGCACCAAATTCTGAGGTGAATCCCATTATCACACGTTCTCTGATAATGAGTGCAATATACCATAAATGTGAATGCTTTATAGGTTGAGGGAGAGCGGCTTACACCGAGCACCAAATTCTGAGGTGAATCCCATTATTACACGTTCTCTGATAGTGAGTGCCATACAAATTGGATGTTTTACGGAAGAGTGGCTTACACCGTGCACCAAATTCTGAGGTGAATCCCATTATCACACGTTCTCTGATAGTGAGTGCCATACAAATTGGATGTTTTACAGGAGAGCTGCTTACACCGTGCACCAAATTCTGAGGTGAATCCCATTATCACACGTTCTCTGATAGTGAGTGCCATACAAATTGGATGTTTTACGGAAGAGTGGCTTACACCGTGCACCAAATTCTGAGGTGAATGCCATTATCACACGTTCTCTGATAGTGAGTGCCATACAAATTGGATGTTTTACAGGAGAGCTGCTTACACCGTGCACCAAATTCTGAGGTGAATCCCATTATCACACGTTCTCTGATAGTGAGTGCCATACAAATTGGATGTTTTACGGAAGAGTGGCTTACACCGTGCACCAAATTCTGAGGTGAATCCCATTATCACACGTTCTCTGATAGTGAGTGCCATACAAATTGGATGTTTTACAGGAGAGCTGCTTACACCGTGCACCAAATTCTGAGGTGAATCCCATTATCACACGTTCTCTGATAGTGAGTGCCATACAAATTGGATGTTTTACGGAAGAGTGGCTTACACCGTGCACCAAATTCTGAGGTGAATGCCATTATCACACGTTCTCTGATAGTGAGTGCCAAAAGAAATTGGATGTTTTACAGGAGAGCTGCTTACACCGTGCACCAAATTCTGAGGTGAATCCCATTATCACACGTTCTCTGATAGTGAGTGCCATACAAATTGGATATTTTACGGAAGAGTGGCTTACACCGAGCACTAAATTCTGAGGTGAATCCCATTATCACACGTTCTCTGATAGTGAGTGCAATATACCATAAATGTGAATGCTTTATAGGTTGAGGGAGAGCGGCTTACACCGAGCACCAAATTCTGAGGTGAATCCCATTATCACACGTTCTCTGATAGTGAGTGCCATACAAATTGGATGTTTTACGGAAGAGTGGCTTACACCGTGCACCAAATTCTGAGGTGAATCCCATTATTACACGTCCTCTGATAGTGAGTGCCATACAAATTGGATGTTTTACAGGAGAGCTGCTTACACAGTGCACCAAATTCTGAGGTGAATGCCATTATCACACGTTCTCTGATAGTGAGTGCCATACAAATTGGATGTTTTACAGGAGAGCTGCTTACACCGTGCACCAAATTCTGAGGTGAATCCCATTATCACACGTTCTCTGATAGTGAGTGCCATACAAATTGGATGTTTTACGGAAGAGTGGCTTACACCGTGCACCAAATTCTGAGGTGAATCCCATTATCACACGTTCTCTGATAGTGAGTGCAATATACCATAAATGTGAATGCTTTATAGGTTGAGGGAGAGCGGCTTACACAGAGCACCAAATTCTGAGGTGAATCCCATTATCACACGTTCTCTGATAGTGAGTGCCATACAAATTGGATGTTTTACGGAAGAGTGGCTTACACCGAGCACCAAATTCTGAGGTGAATCCCATTATCACACGTTCTCTGATAGTGAGAGCAATATACCATAAATGTGAATGCTTTATAGGTTGAGGGAGAGCGGCTTACACCGAGCACCAAATTCGGAGGTAAATCCCATTATCACACGTTCTCTGATAGTGAGTGCCATACAAATTGGATGTTTTACGGAAGAGTGGCTTACACCGAGCACCAAATTCTGAGGTGAATCCCATTATCACACGTTCTCTGATAGTGAGTGCAATATACCATAAATGTGAATGCTTTATAGGTTGAGGGAGAGCGGCTTACACCGAGCACCAAATTCTGAGGTAAATCCCATTATCACACGTTCTCTGATAGTGAGTGCCATACAAATTGGATGTTTTACGGAAGAGTGGCTTACACCGTGCACCAAATTCTGAGGTGAATCCCATTATCACACGTTCTCTGATAGTGAGTGCCATACAAATTGGATGTTTTACAGGAGAGCTGCTTACACCGTGCACCAAATTCTGAGGTGAATGCCATTATCACACGTTCTCTGATAGTGAGTGCCATACAAATTGGATGTTTTACAGGAGAGCTGCTTACACCGAGCACCAAATTCTGAGGTGAATCCCATTATCACACGTTCTCTGATAGTGAGTGCCATACAAATTGGATGTTTTACGGAAGAGTGGCTTACACCATGCACCAAATTCTGAGGTGAATCCCATTATCACACGTTCTCTGATAGTGAGTGCCATACAAATTGGATGTTTTACAGGAGAGCTGCTTACACCGTGCACCAAATTCTGAGGTGAATCCCATTATCACACGTTCTCTGATACTGAGTGCCATACAAATTGGATGTTTTACGGAAGAGTGGCTTACACCGTGCACCAAATTCTGAGGTGAATCCCATTATCACACGTTCTCAGATAGTGAGTGCCATACAAATTGGATGTTTTACAGGAGAGCTGCTTACACCGTGCACCAAATTCTGAGGTGAATCCCATTATCACACGTTCTCTGATAGTGAGTGCAATATACCATAAATGTGAATGCTTTATAGGTTGAGGGAGAGCGGCTTACACCGAGCACCAAATTCTGAGGTGAATCCCATTATCACACGTTCTCTGATAGTGAGTGCCATACAAATTGGATGTTTTACGTAAGAGTGGCTTACACCGTGCACCAAATTCTGAGGTGAATGCCATTATCACACGTTCTCTGATAGTGAGTGCCATACAAATTGGATGTTTTACAGGAGAGCTGCTTACACCGTGCACCAAATTCTGAGGTGAATCCCATTATCACACGTTCTCTGATAGTGAGTGCCATACAAATTGGATGTTTTACGGAAGAGTGGCTTACACCGAGCACCAAGTTCTGAGGTGAATCCCATTATCACACGTTCTCTGATAGTGAGTGCAATATACCATAAATGTGAATGCTTTATAGGTTGAGGGAGAGCGGCTTACACCGAGCACCAAATTCTGAGGTGAATCCCATTATCACACATTCTCTGATAGTGAGTGCCATACAAATTGGATGTTTTACGGAAGAGTGGCTTACACCGTGCACCAAATTCTGAGGTGAATCCCATTATCACACGTCCTCTGATAGTGAGTGCCATACAAATTGGATGTTTTACAGGAGAGCTGCTTACACCGTGCACCAAATTCTGAGGTGAATGCCATTATCACACGTTCTCTGATAGTGAGTGCCATACAAATTGGATGTTTTACAGGAGAGCTGCTTACACCGTGCACCAAATTCTGAGGTGAATCCCATTATCACACGTTCTCTGATAGTGAGTGCCATACAAATTGGATGTTTTACGGAAGAGTGGCTTACACAGTGCACCAAATTCTGAGGTGAATCCCATTATCACACGTTCTCTGATAGTGAGTGCAATATACCATAAATGTGAATGCTTTATAGGTTGAGGGAGAGCGGCTTACACCGAGCACCAAATTCTGAGGTGAATCCCATTATCACACGTTCTCTGATAGTGAGTGCCATACAAATTGGATGTTTTACGGAAGAGTGGCTTACACAGTGCACCAAATTCTGAGGTGAATCCCATTATCACACGTTCTCTGATAGTGAGTGCAATATACCATAAATGTGAATGCTTTATAGGTTGAGGGAGAGCGGCTTACACCGAGCACCAAATTCTGAGGTGAATCCCATTATCACACGTTCTCTGATAGTGAGTGCCATACAAATTGGATGTTTTACGGAAGAGTGGCTTACACCATGCACCAAATTCTGAGGTGAATCCCATTATCACACGTTCTCTGATAGTGAGTGCCATACAAATTGGATGTTTTACAGGAGAGCTGCTTACACCGTGCACCAAATTCTGAGGTGAATCCCATTATCACACGTTCTCTGATAGTGAGTGCCATACAAATTGGATGTTTTACGGAAGAGTGGCTTACACCGTGCACCAAATTCTGAGGTGAATCCCATTATCACACGTTCTCTGATAGTGAGTGCCATACAAATTGGATGTTTTACAGGAGAGCTGCTTACACCGTGCACCAAATTCTGAGGTGAATCCCATTATCACACGTTCTCTGATAGTGAGTGCAATATACCATAAATGTGAATGCTTTATAGGTTGAGGGAGAGCGGCTTACACCGAGCACCAAATTCTGAGGTGAATCCCATTATCACACGTTCTCTGATAGTGAGTGCCATACAAATTGGATGTTTTACGTAAGAGTGGCTTACACCGTGCACCAAATTCTGAGGTGAATGCCATTATCACACGTTCTCTGATAGTGAGTGCCATACAAATTGGATGTTTTACAGGAGAGCTGCTTACACCGTGCACCAAATTCTGAGGTGAATCCCATTATCACACGTTCTCTGATAGTGAGTGCCATACAAATTGGATGTTTTACGGAAGAGTGGCTTACACCGAGCACCAAGTTCTGAGGTGAATCCCATTATCACACGTTCTCTGATAGTGAGTGCAATATACCATAAATGTGAATGCTTTATAGGTTGAGGGAGAGCGGCTTACACCGAGCACCAAATTCTGAGGTGAATCCCATTATCACACGTTCTCTGATAGTGAGTGCCATACAAATTGGATGTTTTACGGAAGAGTGGCTTACACCGTGCACCAAATTCTGAGGTGAATCCCATTATCACACGTCCTCTGATAGTGAGTGCCATACAAATTGGATGTTTTACAGGAGAGCTGCTTACACCGTGCACCAAATTCTGAGGTGAATGCCATTATCACACGTTCTCTGATAGTGAGTGCCATACAAATTGGATGTTTTACAGGAGAGCTGCTTACACCGTGCACCAAATTCTGAGGTGAATCCCATTATCACACGTTCTCTGATAGTGAGTGCCATACAAATTGGATGTTTTACGGAAGAGTGGCTTACACAGTGCACCAAATTCTGAGGTGAATCCCATTATCACACGTTCTCTGATAGTGAGTGCAATATACCATAAATGTGAATTCTTTATAGGTTGAGGGAGAGCGGCTTACACCGAGCACCAAATTCTGAGGTGAATCCCATTATCACACGTTCTCTGATAGTGAGTGCCATACAAATTGGATGTTTTACGTAAGAGTGGCTTACACCGTGCACCAAATTCTGAGGTGAATGCCATTATCACACGTTCTCTGATAGTGAGTGCCATACAAATTGGATGTTTTACAGGAGAGCTGCTTACACCGTGCACCAAATTCTGAGGTGAATCCCATTATCACACGTTCTCTGATAGTGAGTGCCATACAAATTGGATGTTTTACGGAAGAGTGGCTTACACCGAGCACCAAGTTCTGAGGTGAATCCCATTATCACACGTTCTCTGATAGTGAGTGCAATATACCATAAATGTGAATGCTTTATAGGTTGAGGGAGAGCGGCTTACACCGAGCACCAAATTCTGAGGTGAATCCCATTATCACACGTTCTCTGATAGTGAGTGCCATACAAATTGGATGTTTTACGGAAGAGTGGCTTACACCGTGCACCAAATTCTGAGGTGAATCCCATTATCACACGTCCTCTGATAGTGAGTGCCATACAAATTGGATGTTTTACAGGAGAGCTGCTTACACCGTGCACCAAATTCTGAGGTGAATGCCATTATCACACGTTCTCTGATAGTGAGTGCCATACAAATTGGATGTTTTACAGGAGAGCTGCTTACACCGTGCACCAAATTCTGAGGTGAATCCCATTATCACACGTTCTCTGATAGTGAGTGCCATACAAATTGGATGTTTTACGGAAGAGTGGCTTACACAGTGCACCAAATTCTGAGGTGAATCCCATTATCACACGTTCTCTGATAGTGAGTGCAATATACCATAAATGTGAATGCTTTATAGCTTGAGGGAGAGCGGCTTACACCGAGCACCAAATTCTGAGGTGAATCCCATTATCACACGTTCTCTGATAGTGAGTGCCATACAAATTGGATGTTTTACGGAAGAGTGGCTTACACAGTGCACCAAATTCTGAGGTGAATCCCATTATCACACGTTCTCTGATAGTGAGTGCAATATACCATAAATGTGAATGCTTTATAGGTTGAGGGAGAGCGGCTTACACCGAGCACCAAATTCTGAGGTGAATCCCATTATCACACGTTCTCTGATAGTGAGTGCCATACAAATTGGATGTTTTACGGAAGAGTGGCTTACACTGTGCACCAAATTCTGAGGTGAATCCCATTATTACACGTTCTCTGATAGTGAGTGCCATACAAATTGGATGTTTTACAGGAGAGCTGCTTACACCGTGCACCAAATTCTGAGGTGAATCCCATTATCACACGTTCTCTGATAGTGAGTGCCATACAAATTGGATGTTTTACGGAAGAGTGGCTTACACCGAGCACCAAGTTCTGAGGTGAATCCCATTATCACACGTTCTCAGATAGTGAGTGCCATACAAATTGGATGTTTTACAGGAGAGCTGCTTACACCGTGCACCAAATTCTGAGGTGAATCCCATTATCACACGTTCTCTGATAGTGAGTGCCATACAAATTGGATGTTTTACGGAAGAGTGGCTTACACAGTGCACCAAATTCTGAGGTGAATCCCATTATCACACGTTCTCTGATAGTGAGTGCAATATACCATAAATGTGAATGCTTTATAGCTTGAGGGAGAGCGGCTTACACCGAGCACCAAATTCTGAGGTGAATCCCATTATCACACGTTCTCTGATAGTGAGTGCCATACAAATTGGATGTTTTACGGAAGAGTGGCTTACACAGTGCACCAAATTCTGAGGTGAATCCCATTATCACACGTTCTCTGATAGTGAGTGCAATATACCATAAATGTGAATGCTTTATAGGTTGAGGGAGAGCGGCTTACACCGAGCACCAAATTCTGAGGTGAATCCCATTATCACACGTTCTCTGATAGTGAGTGCCATACAAATTGGATGTTTTACAGGAGAGCTGCTTACACCGCGCACCATACACTTCTACACTACCGTCACTCACCACATGAATTCGCCATCAAGTACAAGATTCTATACTATATGACCAGGCACCTAAGCCCCTCACACTCGACAACCAACCATCCCACAGCCCTCTTCCGTCTCAGCAAGCCCACCCCCTCCTACTTTAATTCAGAAACCTCGCCCACTCTGCATAATAAACCCCTCCTTCTCGCGTCCTCCCAACACACAGCTGAAGCAGTCAGGCCGGGCTGTTGGCGTTGTTGTCATGGTTACTAAGGTTGGCGAATCACCGCCCACTCCCCGCAAGTACACGCCCCGCTTTACTATAGCAACTTCCGTCCTTCTTCACTTCGTTCTGCCCACCGCGGGAACGCGCCGCGCGCCACCAGACAACTCTGTGGCAATGGGGATTTGCGGCAGCGCGCGCCGCATACCCCACCTACCAGCGGCAAAGATTCCCAGCGATTGGTTAGCGGCGTGAAACCGGTGGCTGATGGGATGGGTAGTTTTCCAGTGACAAGAAGCTGCGCTGTCATAATGTCATGCTCGTTCCCTCATGAGGAACAGTGCACGAGTACCATTGACTGTAGTGTAACTTTGTGTGTGTTCGCCTGGCGTAGCTGCCCCCCGCGCGGCTGGCAGGTGCCCGGTGTGGGGTTAGTAGGAGCAGGCAGGGCAGCCTTGTGTTGAATATAAACTAAAGGAGCCGCTAGAACGGTGAAGAGAACTAGCTGAGGGCACACTGCGCATGCTCGCCATTTTCATGAGGAAGAGTAGGGGGGCTGAATGTTTCCCAAGTGTGTACAACTGGCGCTACCTGTGTGCTGTGTGATGGAGGGAGGTGAGCAGCAGTCATAGCCGGGCTATACGGAGGAGTTGTGCCCTGGCTGAGTACCCCCTCTCCTCCTCCCTTCCAGACACAATCACCTTGTACAACCCCGGGCAGCGAGCAGGCGGGCACAGCTCTGCTCTCCACACACTTTTCTTCTTCATAGCCACCATCGGGCTCGCAGGCTTCATCTTCCTGCCTGCTATATTCTGTCCTCCAGCCCCCACCTCTTTCTCCACCCCCTCTACACACACACACACACCCCACAACCTCCTTCCACTGTCTTCTTCTTCACTGAGTTGTCCAGCAGAAAAGACAAACCGTGCAATCAGCTGCACCGCACTTTGCCCGCCGAACTCCCCCCTGGATGCCAGGCTCAGGTTGATGCCCAGGCACAGGTCTCCTTTGTGTGTCGCGCTCCTGGAGCTGGGGGTGCCTGCCCGGATCTCTTCCTCCTTTCCTCCTCCTCCCGGTACCGGGGAAGCAGGCTGGATCCTGGAGCTGGCAGGAGGCTGCTGCCCGGGGGCTGGACGCTGGATCGCTACAGGATGTTGAACCCTACCAACGGCGATCAGAGCCACATGGTGAACTATGTAGAGGATTACCTGGATTCCATCGAATCCCTGCCCTTCGATCTACAAAGAAATGTCTCTCTGATGAGGGAGATCGATGCCAAATACCAAGGTAAGGTGCTCCAACTTTTATCACCCCCCCCCTTCCTTAGATCTGTCCATGCTGCATTGTGTATGACTCCTCCGTGTACATAGAGGGGACTTTACACACACTTGTGTCATAGGGCGGAACAAAAGGTCCCCTGTTATTGTGGGATCAGCCATGGAAAGTCACCTGGAGATGGGGGGACAGTGATGAGGAGGAGGAGAAGGAGGATTACAGCACTGTACAGGGTGAGATCAGGATGGCTGGAGTAGTAAGTGCAGCTACTAGAGAGAGGAAAAAAAGAGCTGAGGCTGTGCAGTAGTGGTGGGCAGGGTTTCCTCTGCTTCATTTTGTTCATTGTGTTCTTAGCGATCATCTCCCAGTCTTGTTTATCACCCCCCCATCACTTGTTTTATGGAGCCGCAGCCCGATCCCCCCCTCATTGGCCGCAGTGCTCACCCTCTGCATTGTCCTCGGTGGGAAGTTGGGGATGGACATGTCGGGACTTTATGGGGAATGACATTGATGCGTGCGGCGGGCTGACTGACACTTTATCTATGGCTGTGTTTACTGTGCCGGGGCCGCACTGCGCCGATCGCTGCCTCTCCCCCCACCTTCCTCACTTTATGTCTGCACCGTAACGCCATATGTGGCGATATTTCCGAGGACCTGCCATGGCAGAAAAGTGCGGACATTCACATAGGACAGCCGTGCTAAAGCGTGGAAGGTGAAGGCACACTGAGATGGGTAGAGAAGCAGTGATTTGTACGTGTCTTAGGAACCGATAAGAGGAAAATTAAACGAAGAAGAGGAATGCTAGACAAACGCACCCCCTACTTCCTTTCACAGCGCCAGCCGCGCTTTAACCTGGCTAGCTTGCACACTAGCTTTTTATAATGGGGGCCTCGTAAACGTCGTTCTAAATCCCCCACCCCCTCCTGCTTATTGGTTTAAGCTTTGTAGTTTAGCCCGTCCCAGGGACTGCCTATCATGTTATTTGCTGCCTAGTTCGCCCCACCCTTCGCCTCTTAGTTCCGCCCTCCTGGTCTCTCTTTAGTTTGACACCTCTATGTTCATTTAAATCCGTGTGCCCGCCCCGCGTGACCGCATTGGCTGTCAGTCGATCGATGGGAGTTTTCAGGTTTTTTGCTTTCCTAAAAGACAATCTGATCTATTCTAGACACAAATAGAAGGAACGTAGGCAAGTGTTGGGCGGCCATCTTTAATGTGGGAAAGTGATGAAGTGCCATTGAATGTGAATATTATTTTTACAGTCAGCTGTGTGTGTGTAGATCTGCAGGCTTTGTAGCGCCTCGCTGCATTGTATCTCCTTCTGTACACAGTGTGTGCCTATCGTCTCTATGCCTTGGAAGGATGGGAGAAGGAGGCAGGGGCTTTCTGGGGCAGATTGGATGGAGTAGATTATTTTATCTGCTTTGAGGATTGAATGAGTGCTGAGCGATGACATCTTTGTAGTCATTGTTCCCTATGTGCAGACACACGGGGGATCCCAGACAATGCTGGCTCATAGGGATATCCTGGAGGGATCCACACTGCATCCATCTATCTGCAGAAGTTCACAAAGTCATGCGATCGTACATCCTCATGTCACATCTCTGTACATAGCCTTTGTTTACCTTCCTCCATAGGGGTCTGCAGGGGGAACACTTGGGGGATTGATTAAAAACCAATCAGCTTCTAACTTCAGCTTGTTCAATTAAGCTTTGACGATAAAAACCTGAAGCTGATTGGCTTCTATGCAGAGCTGCACCAGATTGTGAGTGCACCGGTTTTAGTAAATCTCTCCCACTGACTGCTACAGTGAAAGTCCATTCTACTGTACACTATTTGTCTATCTATATACTACTCTAATAAAGAGGACCTGTCCCCCTAATGTCTGTATCCATACACTACTCTAATAAAGACAGCCTGCCCCCTAATGTCTGTATTCATACACTTATAAAGAGGACCTGTCCCCTAATGTCTACATCCATACACTACTCCAACCTTTCTCAATCTTTTCAACACAGAGGAACCCTTAAAATAAATTTCTGGTGTCGGGGAACCTTTGCTAAAAATTAAAAATCTACAACTTATGACAGATTGGTGTGACAGTCAGTGGGAAGAAAGCTCCTTACTCTGTCATCATTGGGAAGAATTATCACCTTACAGATAGCTAAAAGGAACAATGGTGTCATTGGAAATCTATCTGAGAGGCAGAAATTGCCTATTGCTCAAGGAACCCCTAGAAACCTCAAGAGGGACCCTGGTTGAGAAACCCCGATCTACTCCAATAAAGAGGCCCTGTCCCCTTATGTCTATACTCATACACTACTCTTAGATACTATTCTTAGATATATTCATATCTTTATTCATACACTACTCTTATAATGAGGACCTGTCCCCTAATGTCTATATTCATACACTTCTATTATAAAGAGGACCTTCCCCCTAATGTCTATATTCATACACTACTCTTATAAAGAGGACCTTCCCTCTAATGTCTATATTCATACACTTCTCTTATAAAGAGGACCTGTCCCCTAATGTCTATATTCATACACTACTCTAATAAAGAGGACCTTCCCCCTAATGTCTATATTCATACACTACTCTAATAAAGAGGACCTTCCCCCTAATGTCTATATTCATACACTACTCTTATAATGAAGACCTGTCCCCTATTTTCTATATTCATACACTACTCTTATAAAGAGGACCCGTCCCCTAATGTCTATATTCATACACTTCTCTTATAAAGAGGACCTTCCCCCCTAATGTCTATATTCATACACTTCTCTTATAAAGAGGACCTTCCCCCTAATGTCTATATTCATACACTACTCTAATAATGAGGACCTTCCCCCTAATGTCTATATTCATACACTACTCCAATAATGAGGACCTTCCCCCTAATGTCTATATTCATACACTTCTCTTATAAAGAGGACCTGTCCCCTAATGTCTATATTCATACACTTCTATTATAAAAAGGACCTGTCCCCTAATGTCTATATTCATACACTACTCTAATAATGAGGACCTTCCCCCTAATGTCTATATTCATACACTACTCTTATAATGAAGACCTGTCCCCTAATGTCTATATTCATACACTTCTATTATAAAGAGGACCTGTCCCGTAATGTCTATATTCATACACTTCTCTTATAAAGAGGACCTGTCCCGTAATGTCTATATTCATACACTTCTCTTATAAAGAGGACCTGTCCCCTATTTTCTATATTCATACACTTCTATTATAAAGAGGACCTTCCCCCTAATGTCTGTATTCATACACTACTCTAATAATGAGGACCTTCCCCCTAATGTCTATATTCATACACTACTCTTTTATAAAGAGGACCTGTCCCCTAATGTCTATATTCATACACTACTCTAATAATGAGGACCTTCCCCCTAATGTCTATATTCATACACTACTCTTATAAAGAGGACCTTCCCCCCCCTAATGTCTATATTCATACACTTCTCTTATAAAGAGGACCTGTCCCCTAATGTCTATATTCATACACTACTCTAATAATGAGGACCTTCCCCCTAATGTCTATATTCATACACTACTCTTATAAAGAGGACCTTCCCCCCCCTAATGTCTATATTCATACACTTCTCTTATAAAGAGGACCTGTCCCCTAATGTCTATATTCATACACTACTCTAATAATGAGGACCTTCCCCCTAATGTCTATATTCATACATTACTCTTATAAAGAGGACCTTCCCCCCCCTAATGTCTATATTCATACACTTCTCTTATAAAGAGGACCTGTCCCCTAATGTCTATATTCATACACTACTCTAATAATGAGGACCTTCCCCCTAATGTCTATATTCATACACTACTCTTATAAAGAGGACCTTCCCCCCCCTAATGTCTATATTCATACACTTCTCTTATAAAGAGGACCTGTCCCCTAATGTCTATATTCATACACTACTCTAATAATGAGGACCTTCCCCCTAATGTCTATATTCATACACTACTCTTATAAAGAGGACCTGTCCCCTAATGTCTATATTCATACACTTCTATTATAAAGAGGACCTGTCCCCTAATGTCTATATTCATACACTACTCTTATAAAGAGGACCTGTCCCCTAATGTCTATATTCATACACTACTCTTATAAAGAGGACCTGTCCCCTAATGTCTATATTCATACACTACTCTTATAAAGAGGACCTGTCCCCTAATGTCTATATTCATACACTACTCTAATAATGAGGACCTTCCCCCTAATGTCTATATTCATACACTACTCTTATAAAGAGGACCTGTCCCCTAATGTCTATATTCATACACTACTCTTATAAAGAGGACCCGTCCCCTAATGTCTATATTCATACACTTCTCTTATCAAGAGGACCTGTCCCCTAATGTCTATATTCATACACTACTCTAATAAAGAGGACCTGTCCCCTAATGTCTATATTCATACACTACTCTAATAAAGAGGACCTGTCCCCTAATGTCTATATTTATACACTTCTCTTATAAAGAGGACCTGTCCCCTAATGTCTATATTCATTAGGGCTGCAACTAACGATTATTTTCATAATCGATTAGTTGGCCGATTATTGCTTCGATTAATCGACTAATCGGATAAAAACCTAAAAAAAAAAAAAAAAAGTGTATAATTTAGTTAATATTCTTGAATATCTATATGCAGTGGTAAATATAACTATCCAGCTATATAGTTGGATATTTAATCCACTCTGAAACAGATATATGTATTATTAGAGGTTTAAATGTGGTACATATCAGACTCCGAGATCAATATTTTTAAAAGACCTAAAACACTTTTTTGCAAATTTTCAGACCGGATTGGTATATAATAATGATAGACTCCCTTATTAATAGTCAGGTAGTTTGATACAAGCTCCCTGTGCCTGCTGTCACTGTTATGCTGGTAATACACAAACTAAATTTTTTTTAGAAAATTTTTAAAAACATTCAATCCAATTTTTCTAACCATCAGTGTATATTGGTGTCCGGTGTCAACCACAGTGACAGGAAAATTTGAAGGAGCAGAATAGAAAACTTCTCGATCAAACAAATATTCAAATAGTGTATGTGGTTTTTGCTCAGAAGTTTTATTCATTTTAAAATTTATTGTTAAAAGCAAGTGGAATTTTCAAACACTCATCCATTCAACAAATTTACAAATCATTTTTGAACAAATATAGATGCAAATATTTTTGTCCAAAAATCCAATACATGTATGGGAAGCAGAAGACCTTTAGTAGCAGCAGCATGCTTTTTTTTTTCATGTGTATGTATATAAAAAAAATATGCCCAGAAGTCGGATATGCAGGATATTTTAACTGGGAGTAAGACATGAAGCTATATGAAGGGTGGAGGGGGGAAAATAACATTTATATATTAAAGTACTACTAAAAGCGGAGACTTTTTTTTTTTTTTTTCATGGATATAATAATTTTAAATACAGTATAATGCACAATACTAATAAACTTTTACTTTAAATGTAATTGTAATGCCTTATATCACCTCTAGTCTATCGGCCTCCACCTTCTCTGGGTTCAGATGCTGATCTTCCCAGCACAGAGCCCTTACAGTGATTGTAAACGTTGGATTCTTTTCTTTTTAACAACAATCTTGTCATACTTATCCTCTGTGTAATGATTTTTCACAGAGCAGCACTGATTCTCCTCTGCTGCCCCCCCCCCCCCCCCATGGCACTTCCAGCCCCTTCTGCCTTCAAAGTGTCCCTATAGGAAGCAGCAAAGTATAGTACTGTACAGAGTGTCCCTATAGCAAGGTTAAAAAACCTCTGCCTTTAGAATCACTTGGTTCCTTCTCTTGCCCAGGACTACATTTCCCATGAGGCATTGCTCCTCACACATTCACAAGTTCTCTGTCATCTACTGACATGTAAGGATGGTTTACTGAGCTGTATGTGCGTTGCACTGTATTTTCTGATATGTAAAAAAATAATGCATTCTGTATGAAGGACAACTAATCGGCTGACGATTAATCGATTACGAAAATAGTTGACAACTATTTTCATAATCGATTAGTTGACGATTATAATCGATTAATCGATTAGTTGTTTCAGCCCTAATATTCATACACTTCTATTACAATGAGGACCTTCCCCCTAATGTCTATATTCATACACTACTCTAATAAAGAGGACCTGTCCCCTAATGTCTATATTCATACACTTCTATTATAAAGAGGACCTTCCCCCTAATGTCTATATTCATACACTACTCTTATAAAGAGGACCTGTCCCCTATTTTCTATATTCATACACTACTCTAATAAAGTGGACCTGTCCCCTAATGTCTATATTCATACACTTCTATTATAAAGAGGACCTTCCCCCTAATGTCTATATTCATACACTACTCTTATAAAGAGGACCTGTCCCCTATTTTCTATATTCATACACTACTCTAATAAAGTGGACCTGTCCCCTAATGTCTATATTCATACATTACTCTTATAAAGAGGACCTTCCCCCTAATGTCTATATTTATACACTTCTCTTATAAAGAGGACCTGTCCCCTAATGTCTATATTCATACACTTCTATTATAAAGAGGACCTGTCCCCTAATGTCTATATTCATACACTACTCTAATAAAGTGGACCTGTCCCCTAATGTCTATATTCATACACTACTCTTTTATAAAGAGGACCTTCCCCCTAATGTCTATATTTATACACTTCTCTTATAAAGAGGACCTGTCCCCTAATGTCTATATTCATACACTTCTCTAATAAAGAGGACCTGTCCCTAATGTCTATATTCATACACTACTCTTATAAAGAGGACCTGTCCCCTAATGTCTATATTCATACACTACTCTTTTATAAAGAGGACCTGTCCCCTAATGTCTATATTCATACACTTCTCTTATAAAGAGGACCTGTCCCTAATGTCTATATTCATACACTACTCTTATAAAGAGGACCTTCCCCCTAATGTCTATATTTATACACTTCTCTTATAAAGAGGACCTGTCCCCTAATGTCTATATTCATACACTTCTCTTATAAAGAGGACATGTCCACTAATGTCTATATTCATACACTTCTCTTATAAAGAGGACCTGTCCCCTAATGTCTATATTCATACACTACTCTAATAAAGAGGACCTGTCCCCTATTTTCTATATTCATACACTACTCTAATAAAGTGGACCTGTCCCCTAATGTCTATATTCATACACTTCTCTTATAAAGAGGACCTGTCCCCTAATGTCTATATTCATACACTACTCTTATAAAGAGGACCTGTCCCCTAATGTCTATATTCATACACTACTCTAATAAAGAGGACCTGTCCCCTAATGTCTATATTCATACACTACTCTAATAAAGAGGACCTGTCCCCTAATGTCTATATTCATACACTACTCTAATAAAGTGGACCTGTCCCCTAATGTCTATATTCATACACTTCTCTTATAAAGAGGACCTGTCCCCTAATGTCTATATTCATACACTACTCTTATAAAGAGGACCTTCCCCCTAATGTCTATATTCATACACTACTCTAATAAAGAGGACCTGTCCCCTAATGTCTATATTCATACACTTCTATTATAAAGAGGACCTGTCCCCTAATGTCTATATTCATACACTACTCTAATAAAGTGGACCTGTCCCCTAATGTCTATATTCATACACTTCTATTATAAAGAGGACCTGTCCCCTAATGTCTATATTCATACACTACTCTTATAAAGAGGACCTTCCCCCTAATGTCTATATTCATACACTTCTCTTATAAAGAGGACATGTCCCCTAATGTCTATATTCATACACTTCTCTTATAAAGAGGACCTGTCCCCTAATGTCTATATTCATACACTTCTATTATAAAGAGGACCTGTCCCTAATGTCTATATTCATACACTACTCTTATAAAGAGAACCTTCCCCCTAATGTCTATATTCATACACTTCTCTTATAAAGAGGACCTGTCCCCTAATGTCTATATTCATACACTTCTATTATAAAGAGGACCTTCCCCCTAATGTCTGTATTCATACACTTCTATTATAAAGAGGACCTGTCCCCTAATGTCTATATTCATACACTACTCTAATAAAGTGGACCTGTCCCCTAATGTCTGTATCTATCTATTACAAACAGAATCTGATTCATGTCAGTTCCCAAAGCAGCGATTTGTATCTCAGACAGTGAGGGAGCTTATTGGTCACTCGTGGTAACTGGAACAGTTTTTTGTTTTTCATCAGAGATTTTCATTTATAACAGCCATGCATCAGAAATCACCCTGAAATCCCCTACAACTGATTGCAGCTTAAAGCAGTTTTAAACTCCAAAGCAATAATTCATTTATTTGCAGCTTTAGTTTTTTTTGTTGGGTCTTCTCTCTTTTATTTTCACATGATGATCTGGCATGTAAGTCTGTTATTTTTTAACAGAACAAGTTCCCCAGCAGAGAATGTAGCAGTTACAGGGTTGAGACAAACCAGTTACCACAGACAGTGTTTACTATGATTGGCTTCTTTTTTCTTTATATAAATCCTTAATCCCAAAAGGAAAAACACTGTTTGCTGTAACTGATTATAAAGTGATCTGCAAGTCCAACAAACCTTCCCCCCCAGACTGACAAGGATGCATGTCTAAAGGTGTGCCCCCTGTGCTTCTTCCTCCAAAGTGGGGGCACTCTAATACAGGAGGTGTGTTGCTAGCTAGATCACCAGGTAAAAACAGAGGGAAAAAACCTAAAAAACAATCTAATGTAACCACCGCAGCCAATGATTGGTAAGCTGCAAAATATAACATTTTTGGGTTTAATACCCCTTTTCTTTCACCCATTTGTTTTTTTTTTTTTGCCATTCAAGTGTAGACCAAAGCAGCAGCAACTAACCTGATCACTGTATAGCAAGTCATGTTGTGCTGATCAGGAAATAATAATGCAAGCAGTGTAACAATGCGGCTGTTTTTTTTTTATTATGTATTCCTTTGGAATTTATAGATCTGAAAGTATTTTTTTCATTATAATTCTTTCTTGCCATGCCATACTTTGATAGAATTTTACATCCAGACTGTACTCTCCTGGTAACTCCTTTATATGTCAGGGTGATATGCTTCTTTAATGAATGACTGCTGCAGGAGCACTCAGTAATGCAGATATTATTTAGGAAGCTTGTCCCTGCTTCCTGAACCTCACTGTTCATCCAGTAACATGATGGGCTCCCTCACAGACCAAAGAGGAGGCTTTGGAGGCAGGAGGGAGAGACACAAAACACCAGCTTCTTATATTAATTTGCTGTTTTTTAAATTAAGCCCACTGGGTTTGAGGCTCTTAGGGCACTGTGGAAAGGGGGACAGACGTGCAGGCATCAGGAGGTACCAGCTCTCGAAAGTAAGCAGTAGTTTTGTTTGATTAATTTAACAGGTAGAGTTAAAGCGGATCTTCACTGTATCTGAGCACCACAAACCAAAAACAGAATTTTAATTTGTTTTTAATGTTCAAAGAAAACTCCCCCATCCATCTATGTCTCCATGCTTTATTTTGTTGAGAAAAACCCCCTAGCATTTTGGGCTGTGGTCATCTTGAGTAAGGGCGGCTGATTCATGTAGCTTTTACTTCCTGGAATACATCTGCCATTAGCTTAAGCGTGCATGCAGGAGAGTGTGCTTAGCTGAGAAAACCCCTCCTCCTCTCCTTCCCTCCTGAAGACCCCTGGGACATAAGACATCATTTGCCTTGGCAAGAAACCAGGAATTCACTGAAATGTAAAAAAAAAAAAAAAAAAGTTTAAAGGAGTTGTAAAGTCCTGCATTAAGATAAAAAGCCTTCTGTGAAAAGCAGCCTCCCCAGCACACCCTAATACTTACCCCAGCCCCATCGATGTCCACGAGTCCCTTGACCATCTGGTCAACAACAATAGACCCCTCCCTCAACAGTAGATCTCTTCCATCAAAAATTGACCCCACAAAAAAATGATCCCCCCCACCAGCATCAGTAGATGCCCTAAGTGACAATAGATCCAACAGCAGCCAGCACGAATAGACCCTTCAGCATACACAAACACTCCTTCTCATTACATACATTCAGTGCTGGAGGTGCCGGAACTGAGTTCCCCCACATTCCTGCTGAAAAAAAGCCCTGTCTCTACTATGTATCCTCTAATGTGAACCACTTTAAGGCCCTGTTCACACTTGAGTGTTTTGTAGCTCGAAGCTCAAAATCTCAAAAAGGCTAAACAAGAAAAAACCTGTTCACATCTGAGCGTCCTGACACTTGTAGCAAAACGCCTAATGCTCAAAAAAGTACATGGGCTACTTTTCAGGCAGAATGGAGCATTTATGTCCCCATGGACTTCAATAGAAATGCCTGAGAAGTGTGACGTGAGCCTTTTTCAAGCATTTTGTTGCGTGTTTTCTGCTCAAACAGCAACTCTCTGCCCCTTTTTCAACATCCCCCCCCCCCCATCCCATGCCTTGAAAAATGCCAGACAAAAGCGGCAAAAAACATGTAAGTCTGCTCCAAAAGAAGCAAAAAAAACTTAAAAAAACACTTGAAAATGTGTTGTGAATGTAGCCTCATCAGGGTTGCATTCTTTCTTCTGACCACCTATGTATGGGGCATTTTTGCCATTGACCCACAATGAAGTGGTTTTAGTAAGGTTTCCCTGGGACATAAGAATGAATTTCTCTGGGGTATAAAGGTTATGAAAGGCTTCACTTTGTCTCTACTATGGTTTAACCAAAATCTTTCTGATTAGCTAAACCTGTTTTTTTAACAAAAAAATATCTAATATGAATTTTTGATCACTAAACCTAAATATAAGCATATACTGTACAAACTTATTTATCTGAACTTCAGAAATATTGACAGTGAGAGCTAGTTTTCTGTTGGATTTGCATTTGGTGGCCTGGCCAGTGGTAAAAGCAATGTCATAAGCTTCTCTACCGAGAGGCGCCTGGCATTTGCTGAAAGAATATACTTCTTCGTAGAAAAGAGTTCACATTTCTGCGCTGAGCATCCCCTGTAAAGAGCTTGCCTGGTGTAAATTAACATGCAGAAATGTTGCTACTTTTCATATGTTTGTAGCAATTTGTCTATACTCTACCTCTTGAACTTCAATAGGGCCATTTTTACCCTCATAGACAAAGTCCTTCTTACTGCAGTGAAATAACAAAAAGAAGCAGCACTATGTTGGGTTGCTCTACTTAATCAGTATCACAGCACTTTAAATATCAACATAGAGGCGTAATACTTTGATGTTTCTCTCTTCTACAGTTTAAAATTTTATCTACTTCAACTGTATTATAAAAGTTTATTTGACCACTTGGCTTGTCAATTACTTATTTTTTTGTTTTATTTTAGTTTTTTCACATATTCTTGTGACTTTGGCTTATTTGTAAATTATTTTACCAATACCATTTGCCAGGATAGAATACGCTTGTTTAACTTTCTATAGGAGCATCTAGCTTCTTTAAAACTATACTAATTCAATTCTTATTGCAGCTTTATGATCCTAGTACATACTTTTAAAACACTATCCTATTTATTATTTTTCTCATGCCATGTCATGACGATTGCTGTATAGATAATTTTTTTGAAGCTAGAGTTCATTCTAGATCCTTTTGTTTTTCCCTTTGACTTATCCTTTTGATATCATTGCAGAGATCCTGAAGGAATTGGATGACTATTACGAAAAGTTCAGACGTGAATCCGATGCAATACAAAAGAGACGACTTTTGCAGTTCATCCAGAGAGCTCTTATTCGGAGTCAAGAGCTGGGTGATGACAAGATCCAAATAGTAAGCCAGATGGTGGAGTTGGTTGAAAACAGAACAAGGCAAGTAGACAGTCATGTAGAACTTTTTGAAACATGCCAAGATTTAAATGACAGTACAAGTAATAGCAGCAAGAGTAACCAGGATAAGTCAAAAAGTGAAACAATCTCTCAGACTGAAAAATCCAGCAATAAGAGATCGAGAAGGCAGAGGAACAATGAGAATCGTGAAAATTCAACTATTAATCATGACCATGATGACCTTACTACAGGAACCCCCAAAGAGAAGAAGCCAAAAACATCAAAGAAGAAAAAGCGATCCAAAGCTAAGGCTGAGAGAGAAGCCTCTCCTGCAGATCTTCCTATAGACCCCAATGAGCCCACCTATTGCCTATGTAATCAAGTGTCCTATGGGGAAATGATTGGCTGTGATAACGAGGAATGCCCAATAGAGTGGTTTCACTTTTCTTGTGTGGGACTCAATCATAAACCAAAAGGTAAATGGTACTGTCCCGAATGCAGAGGTGAAAATGAGAAAACCATGGGCAAAGCACTTGAAAAATCTAAAAAAGACAGGGCATATAATAGGTAGTTTACATAAACTTACCTTGGGGGGATGGGGGGAGGGTAATATGTTGTATTTATTGTCCCAGCACACTTAATGAAGGTAATATGGATTGCAATTTGTATATTTTTCAGTAAGTTTAGGAATGTATCTATTTCCTTTGTAGAGACAGCAATAACATCACTTTTTATATAGCGTTGATTGTCTATAACCCTACCTAGTGAGCTGGTTAAACATCCATGCCATGTATGTCTTCTAAAGCTCAGTGTTCCAGGCCCCACCAATAGCATAAAAGAACTGAAAACCTAGTACTTGTGGTGGATATTTAAGGCACTTCTAAACTTCTTAAAGCACTGTGTCCATCCACTAGTTCTCATACATTTTGTCACTTTGAACTCATCAATATTTTTCACTCTCCATGGCTTATTGTTATATCAGATTATTTTAAATCCTGTATTTGACTTAGTAACCACTGCTATGTTTTTCAGTTCAAACATATTGACCCTGGATAAAGAAGAATCCTGTTGTTTGCCCATAACATTATTATTCCAGCAGTTTAAATTTTGTAGCTTATTTTATAGCGATTCAAATGAATGCATTTTACATGGCAGACGTTTTATACGGTTTCTTGGTCCATAATAAGGGGACCATTTTAAAACTTTTTTTTTTTATTTTTATTTATCTGGCCAGTGGTTTAGTAATTTCAACACACAAATCCAGCTTTATACAGTCACAGGTAATAGTAAAGCAATCCTAATTTGTATAAATGTACATTTCATAAGTGGATTTGCACTTGATGTATTATAATTGGAAATGCTGACAAATGCCACTGTATAAGCAGTGTGCATTTTTCTCTGTATGTATGAAGATTGTACAGCTGTGATACGTAAAATAAATGAAAGCTCTATGGAACATTCTGTGTGTCAGACTGTCTGTTTCCTTGTAGTCCATACACAAATCTCATGGATATAATCTCTAAATCCTATTTTTATATTTGCAGGGTAGTGATATTAGTTAATGCTGTTATTTAGTGGGTCATTTATGGCCAGCTATACTGCTCTCCATTGAGGGCAAACATTTTCAGATCGAAAGAGATGAGCGTAAAGAGACTGTGCCATTCAGTTCATCAAAAATCTTCACATAAAATAATTAAATGTGTGCATTCAAAGTATTTTATGCACATTTATTTTTTTTTCGGCGCAAAAGCCTCCCTTGTGTAGACATCCAAAAGCCGTGAGACTACTGCTGGCACTCTATTTTGGATGTCATGTCAGCAGAGAGGAGGGGCGAAGGAGATGGTGGGTCATCACAGAATGTAATTACATAAGCAACAAAGTAGGATAAAAAGCGCAAACCCAAGCCAAACAAAAAATAATAATTAAAAAAATTAGTTGCATGAATAAAATACAAAAGTCTTAGTTTATTGGCAAGTGAAAACTTCATAGTAGATGATCTAAAACATAATGGATGCTGGCCCCCATGTATAATAGCACAAATGGAAGGAAAGAGTACCTTGAGTGGAGCCAGTGCAGGTGAAAGACAGCTCCAAAATCCCGGGATGGGGATGTGATGGTGGATGGGCAGGACAGCCAGATGGAAGGTAGTGAACCAGATGGGAAGGTTCCGCAATGGAAGAAGGGGGGGGGGCGCCAAGAGAGTAGTCCCCCACTATGGTGAAGAGGCACTGGCCACGTCAAAAGGATATCCCAGCAGCGGCCACAAGGGGCACAGTATCGACCGCTTCCTCCTGCAGGGGAGCCCATGTCGGCGCCCGGAAATGACGTTACCGGATGGGCAAGGCACTGACAAGTGTGTAAGAAGTAAGGGCAAAGGGCAGCCAGCTGCTGTAGAAGAACAAGATAATGCCGACTACATGTTTCAGGGTAAAACCCCTTCTTCAGGTCTAAGAGCTGGCGTGTACAAACTAAAGGGGAAGTTATAAATTTGATTACACTCCCAGAAAGTGAGAGGACCAAGATGAGGAGGACGGAATGAGCTGTGCTAGGCAATTGACCCTTCTGGAATAGTAAAACTTTCTAGCAAGTTCAAAGGCACATTACAAGGAAAAACAAAAATAATTTATGTGAAGGAAAACCCTGCAAGTAAGAAATTAAAATATTTTATTTTTCTGAGTTATTACTGGCCGTCAGTGACAGGGTCTCTTTCAAACACCTTACAAAGCTAAGCAGATTTTAGTTTTATGTCAAGCAGTTACCATTGACTGTGCATATTTTCTAGGGATCAACCAATATTGATTTTTCAGTGCTGATACTGTTTTTCTGGCTACCCTTCAGGCCAAGAGCCGATATTAGGTGCCCATATTCTGTACATTTAAAGTTTTTTTTTTTTTTTTTTGGATTACTTTTATTGCTGTCACAAGGAATGTAAACATCCCTTGTGACAGTAATAGGCAGTGACAGGTACTCTTTATGGAGAGACTTGGGGTCTATAAGACCCCAAACCCCTCTTCTGAACTTAAAAGCATTCAAAATGCCAAGTTTGGCTGTTTTGAAAACTGATTTTTTTTTTTAATCTGCTCCAGTAACCGGAAGTGATGTCATGACGGCTTGGTTTGGGTCTTCTGCCAGCCGGTGGACATGGTCGTTCGGGCCTCCTGAATGGAAGGAAGACCCGAGCGGAGCAGGGGACATGCCCTCCCACTGCTTGTAATAACAGCTTTGCAGCTGCTTATCCGCATTGGTTGTCATTATAAAAAAAGCCGACTGTCGGCTCTAAAAAAAAACGGTACCAGGATGATGCCTGTAGCTGCAAATTAATATCGCCCCACCGATAATCGGTCGATCCCTAATATTTTCACTGTGCAGTGGCATTACTTCACAAAGCACTTATAATGTAATCACAGGTACTGTATTATGAGGTTATGGTTATCTCATTGTATAAACTTTCACAATGACCAGGGCACTAGCTCAAATTGTCATTTCCAACACAAGTTACCCATGTACCAGTTGATAAGCAACATTTTGTCCATAATTTCTATACTATATTCAAGGAATACAAATTGAAATGTAAATAGAGTTCACATTTTCATAATCTGATATAAAGCTCACTGTTTATAGAGCTCAGTAGCTCAGAAACATTTTACAAACATCAATTAGAGCAGTAATTTATCACATTTACCCATTCCATTTTGGTTGGCCAGTCCAGAGTTTTAGCCAGACAAACCACAGCCTCAAAGTGGGCACCATCTGCTCTGCTGTCTCTTTAGTTATCCTATATTGCTCTGAAAATTCATAGTTGCAGATTAAATGTTTATTTGTAAAACAAATATTACATAGTTAAAAAAAAAAAAAGAGTTATAAAACAGCTCAAAATCTACAAAAAATATAGACACAAAAATGTAAATTAAATTTAGCTTATTTCAACCAATGGGGATTTTACCATAACCCTTGGAAACTCAATCTACACAATTACACTCACTCTATTCTCATAGCTGTACATAATTTAATCTATTCTTATTACTATATTGGGCAGATGAATTGTAATTTTTAAACCAATTAACAATTTTAGAACTTTAATCATAAGATATACAGTACTCCATAAAAACTTCCAACAAAGTTGGTATGGTGTATCCCCTCCCTCTCCCTGTTATGGTTCCCCGCCACCATTACTGGCAATTATTAGCTGTGAAAGTGACAGCTGGGAATTGTTATGTACTGTATTACATAGCATGAACAGTAATCAAATGTGACAGCTCCTATGTAAAATAACACTTGTAGGTACCCTGAGCAATGCAGTGTAACAATGCAGTGTTACATTTTATTTACTATTTGATTCATATTTAGAATGTGATCTTTAATCTGCAAAAGTTATTAAAACCTTACCAGCAAAACGTTTTTAAATAAAATGTATTCCTAATTAACCACTTGACCTCCAGGACCACTTGCTCCTTCGTGACCAGGGCATTTTTTGTTATTCAGCACTGTGCTATTTTAACTGGCAATTACTTGGTCATGCAACAATGTATGCAAACTAATTTTATATAATTTTTTTACACAAATAGAGCTTTCTTTTGGTGGCATTTAATCGCCACAGGGCGTTTTTTTTTTTTTTTTTGCTATATAACCGAAAAGGTTGAAAAAATCTTTTTCTCTTAGTCTCTGTAATATCATTTTGCTAACAAATAATTATTCTTTATAAATTGAAGCCAAAATTTAGTCTGCTACATTTCTTTTGTAAAAAAATAACCCAAATATAGTGTAAATAGTCTGTGTCAAATTAGAGGCTACAAACTATGATATATATATATATATATGTGTGTGTGTGTGTGTGTGTGTGTGTGTGTGTGTGTGTGTGTAATAAATAAATAAATATATATATATATGTGCCTTGCAAAAGTATTCGGCCCCCTTGAACTTTGCGACCTTTTGCCACATTTCAGGCTTCAAACATAAAGATATAAAACTGTAATTTTTTGTAAAGAATCAACAACAAGTGGGACACAATCATGAAGTGGAACGAAATTTATTGGATATTTCAAACTTTTTTAACAAATAAAAAACTGAAAAATTGGGCGTGCAAAATTATTCAGCCCCTTTACTTTCAGTGCAGCAAACTCTCTCCAGAAGCTCAGTGAGGATCTCTGGATGATCCAATGTTGACCTAAATGACTAATGATGATAAATAGAATCCACCTGTGTGTAATCAAGTCTCCGTATAAATGCACCTGCACTGTGATAGTCTCAGAGGTCCGTTTAAAGCGCAGAGAGCATCATGAAGAACAAGGAACACACCAGGCAGGTCCGAGATACTGTTGTGGAGAAGTTTAAAGCCGGATTTGGATACAAAAAGATTTCCCAAGCTTTAAACATCCCAAGGAGCACTGTGCAAGCGATAATATTGAAATGGAAGGAGTATCAGACCAATGCAAATCTACGAAGACCTGGCCGTCCCTCTAAACTTTCAGCTCATACAAGGAGGCCCATGATCACTCTGGATGAACTGCAGAGATCTACAGCTGAGGTGGGAGACTCTGTCCATAGGACAACAATCAGTCGTATACTGCACAAATCTGGCCTTTATGGAAGAGTGGCAAGAAGAAAGCCATTTCTTAAAGATATCCATAAAAAGTGTCGTTTAAAGTTTGCCACAAGCCACCTGGGAGACACACTAAACATGTGGAAGAAGGTGCTCTGGTCAGATGAAACCAAAATCAAACTTTTTGGCAACAATGCAAAATGTTATGTTTGGCGTAAAAGCAACACAGCTCATCACCCTGAACACACCATCCCCACTGTCAAACATGGTGGTGGCAGCATCATGGTTTGGGCCTGCTTTTCTTCAGCTTTGACAGGGAAGATGGTTAAAATTGATGGGAAGATGGATGGAGCCAAATACAGGACCATTCTGGAGGAAAACCTGATGTAGTCTGCAAAAGACCAGAGACTGGGACAGAGCTTTGTCTTCCAATAAGACAATGATCCAAAACATAAAGCAAAATCTACAATGGGATGGTTCACAAATAAACATATCCAGGTGTTAGAATGGCCAAGTCAAAGTCCAGACCTGAATCCAATCGAGAATCTGTGGAAAGAACTGAAAACTGCTGTTCACAAACGCTCTCCATCTCCACTGAGCTTGAGCTGTTTTGCAAGGAGGAATGGGCAAAAATGTCAGTCTCTCGATGTGCAAAACTGATAGAGACATACCCCAAGCGACTTACAGCTGTAATCGCAGAAAAAGGTGGCGCTACAAAGTATTAACTTAAGGGGGCTGAATAATTTTGCACGCCCAATTTTTCAGTTTTTTATTTGTTAAAAAAGTTTAAAATATCCAATAAATTTCGTTCCACTTCATGATTGTGTCCCACTTGTTGATACTTCACAAAAAATTACATATTTATATCTTTATGTTTGAAGCCTGAAATGTGGCAAAAGGTCGAAAAGTTCAAGGGGACCGAATACTTTCGCAAGGCACTGTATGTGTATATGTATATATAATATATTTATTTGAAAATTGATCAATCCTGTTGTACTGACTGCCTATCTCATTTCTTGAAACCCTAAAATGTCAGGACAGTACAAATACCCCCAAATGACCCCTTTTTTGAAAGTAGACAGTCCAAGGTATTTGACGTTGTCTTTGTTTTTGTCATAATTATTTTTTTTTCTATGAAGAAATTGAAATACAATTTGTTTTTTTTCACTAACTTTTTTTCACCACAGCGACACTGTACTACTAGAGGGGGTGATCCATTTTTTTACACTCTTATTCTTTATAACAGTGATCACTGTTATAAGCAATAATTTTACCTGAAATTAATGGCTTTCATTCATGATGGCTTGCATATTATTGTGATGCTGCGATCGGCTAGAGCTAATTACTTCGTACAAGGTGCTGTGATTAGCTTAGGTACCATGTGATAGCTGTGGGCCAATCACAACATCACAATGGTAAGCATGCAATCATGAATGGAAGCCGTTCATGACAATTTTGCTTACATTTAATCATGTGATCACTATGATTGGTCATAACAATCACATGTTACCCCATCCGCTCACAGCTGACATCACAAAGCAGCTCCAGGCTGATGTCAAAGAGCAGCTCCAGGCTCTGGAAAGATCCAGACAATAATGTCTGAATCCACCTAAATGACTGTTCAGTAGCAGACTCAACCTCTCGGCATGCCGCTGAAAGCCTGAGCCAGCCACTCTCACCCCCTCTCCAGCTCAGCACTCCGGTGAGCTCTAGAGGGGCAGAGCATAGAGCAGTGAAAGATGCATCACAGCAATACATGTTCAACAATTTACACCAACATGGAAATGGTCTAACCTCCTGATGGCTATTTCTTTATGAATTTGTTGAAACAATGATGCCATACAGGAAAAGTGTTGCAAAAAAAGCAACCATTAAATTTGTTTTACGAGTCAGTACAAAAAATGAAACTGTTGGCAGTGTTTTTTTATGAGTTTGGCACAAGGCTTTCAACTACATGGACACCTTATTTTTATTTTTTAGAATTATAAAATGCAGCTTTTAATTAGGTTTCAGCTTTTGGCAACAAAATGATTAACACTGAAAAACTTTAGCACAGATTTCAGTTACCTGCTGTGTTGTGAACGATGTTTTTACACCAAGTCTTTTAAGGATTGGTTACTCTGTCACCTGCTTTATGATCAGAAATGCCTCCTCTTGCATGCACAACTTTTAAGCCATAAAAAATAGATACAATGACAAAGGCAGACACAAGACTAGGTATTTGTTACCAGAACATGTAAACAGTCAGTGATAAATAAGAAAAAAATATAAACCGGTTTGAGAAGAAAAGATTTGGTCAAATCACTCCAGCACTGGTAAAACCAATGAAGAACACCATCATGATTAAAAAAAAAAATGATAAAGACGAAATTATTAACAAATAAAATGTCTGCACATCACTAAACCTAGAAAAGGTATCAAACTAATAGTGCAAAGTCTACTGAAAAGTTTTGTATTCTTCTTGTCTTCATATATCTTCCACTTGTTGTAGGGTGTAGCTTAGGATTTTGTTATGACCCTCAAACTTGAAGTATCCTTGAAATGTTTTCTTCTATAGCAAAAGGGATAACCAAATGATATCATCTGGCAAACATACTCTCTAAAGGGATCTTCTCCAGGGGAAACCACTGGGGGCTCATTTCTTCACTTTCAACTGGTTCTCCTTTAAAATAATCTGCTCGAAAAACACACGGGTTCCCCCCCCCCTCTAACACCCTGTTAATTAAGAAAAAGATCTATCCCCATGCCGGGGGGAGGATCTGTGATGCGGATACAGCTTGATCCCCCAGGGGGTGTCCGCGGCACGGATTGACTCCCTATGAACATGGTAAAACTTGTTGAAATTCGCCTTTTATTTTTGTAACCGCAATAGGTCTATAGTACGTTCTTCAAACATTCAAAGGGTACGATTCCCACTTCCTTATTGCAATAGTCGTACTTTATATGCCCTTTTTTGTTATATGACTATGTTACTTGTTTAAATTGTATTCGGCTTTATGTAGCCAAAGTTCGATATATGTTATTTACATGTATGCATTTATAAAAATCCAATAAAAAAGATTTGAAAGAAAAACACACGGACATCCAAAATCTCAGTGCTGCCTACAAATTCAAATTTTATCTCACCAATTATCTGTAGTGTGTCAACAGTTAGACCGCTTTCTTCCCAGAGTTCTATTTTTGCAGCTTGTTTAATTATCTCTCCAGTCTGCACTTTTCCACCAAACCCATTCCATCGGCCAACACCAAAACCATGTTTCTTCATGCCCAACAGAATTCTTGGGCTGGACAACGAGGACAAGTGTGAGCAGCTTTGATGTGAACATTTTCTCTATTCAGGTCCAGACTCAGCTCTGATCTCAGTCCACCTGCAAAAGCCTTATTGAGTGGTGCTAATAATTTAAATTGCAAGTTAAAAATAGTGCATGCATCCATACCTCATAAGAGGGTTTGCTTAAAAAAATAAATAAATAAATGAATTTCTGCTTTAATGCATGTAGCACTTCTAAATTCCCTCTTTATGAATCAGATTCTAAATTTAAGATCCAGTAATACAGAAATAAATCCTGATAAGTAAAATTTAAAGATTAACATGTATCCGCGATAGATTTATTTTGTACTAGCTTAATAAAGTTAGCCAGGATTGATCCAAGGTTTTTATACACGTTAATGAACCCATTAATATTCCACAAGAAGGGTCTTTCGTCTTCAAAGAAAGTCTTTGCAGATCTGTACTCAGAGATAATATATTCAAAAGTCAGGAATGGCTAAGCTGCCCCTCTCCTTTAGTCTTCACAAATACTGTTTTCTTTTTTTTTTTTTTTTTTTTTTTTTTTTTTATTATTCTTGGTTGTTTCCCCACTCGTATAAATCCTTTCATGGTATTCAGCTGTTTAAAAATTCCTCAAGGACAATCATCAGAAGGATTTGTATTTAAATATATAGATAGCAATAACCTTTTAATTATTCTGATTCTACCATGTGGATTAAAGCAGGCCATAAACTAGTCGAAACCGAAAATTCTTGTAGATCACTAGGTCATTTGGCTTTCGCATCATTAGTGTGCCAGATGCGATGTGATTTTCATGCTGGAATCGAACGTGCCTGATCCAACATGCTGGATTTTTTTTTTTTATAAGAAGAACTAAACAGATGGTGGCACAATCGTATGCACTATTTTCATTTTTTGATCAACAGAATGTTCAGTTTTCGTCTTGTCTATGGCCAGCCTAAATATTAAAGATCACAGTTTTAATTTAAAAATGTATTTAGCTATATTTATGTTAACATTCAGGTAATTATAAAAAAAATCTCTAATTATATTAAATTGAAGCTGCAGTGTATTTAAAGCGGAGTTCCACCCTGGGAAATTCTTTTTTAATAAAAATACCCCCGGGACAGTCAGGGCTAGTACATTCCACAATGGCTAGCCTCTGATCTGTCCCAGGTTGCACTTGCCTTTTAGAAGAAATACTTACCTTGAAAATGTATTGTCCAGCGCTCCATCAGGTGTGGGCAGCTTGAAGCCAGCGCGATCCTCTTCTGTGTCCTCTTCCGTCTTCTTCGGTCCCACGATGCACTGCACCGGCCCCGCCGTCACTTCCGGTGCTGCAGCGTCATCCCTGCACAGCTTCTGGGCATGCCCAGAAGCTGTTTGGCAAGGTATGACGGCGCCTGCAGCGGAACTGACGTCGGGGCCGGTGCAGGCGCATTGATTCCTGGGAGCGATGACGTTCAGCTCCCAGGAATCAATGCAAGCCAGGAAGTGACGAATCGCCATGGCCGCCGAGGGGAGGAAGAGGAAGTAATGTAAGTATATTTTCTTCTGAACCAGGTAAGTAAAAAAAAAAAAAAAAAAAAAAATTGCGATTATCCATTTGTTTTTCAGGTGACCCGGAGCGAGAAGATGGAGGTAAGTATAATTTTAGGGTGGAACTCCCCTTTAACGGGTAATTTAACCACTTAAGCCCCGAAAGATTTTACCCCCTTCCTGACCAGGGCCTATTTTGCGATTCGGCACTGCGTGAATTTAACGGACAATTGCGGAGTCGTGCGACACCGTACCCAAATGGAATTGATGTCCTTTTTTTTCCCCACAAACAGGGATTTCTTCTGGTGGTATTTGATCACCTGTGCGATTTTTTGATCATGCGCTATAAACAAAAAAAGAGCGACAATTTTGCAAAAATAACAATATTTTTCACATTTTTATATATGAAATTCCCCAAAAAAAATGTAAATGTAAAAATCAAAATTTTTTAACCTTTTAGGCCAATTTGTTTTCTGCTACATATGTTTGGTAAAAAAAAAAATCGCAATAAGCGTATTTTGATTGGTTTGCGCAAAAGTTATTGCGTTTACTAACTAAGGGAAAGATTTTTGTCATTTTTATTTTTTTTTTTAACGAGTAATGGCGGCGATCTGCAATTTATTTTGCGGGACTGCGACATTGCGACGGACAGATCGGACCCTTGACTGACATTTTTGACACTTGAGTACCAGTGACATTACTACAGTAATCAGTGCTATACATGTGCACTGTTACTGTAAAAATTACACTGGCAGGGAAGGGGTTAACTTTATTGGAGACGTGCTTCTAACTGTGCAGGGATGTGGCTGTTTGTGTAACAACAGAGAAATACGATCCTGCATAGCAGGACCGTATGATCTCTGTTCTTACACAGGGGAGAATGACAGGCGGCTTTGTTTACATTAGCCGCCTGCCTTTCTCCCGCTTTAACCAACGATCGCGAGTGACCGGCGGACATTGGTCCGGCCGTCTGAAAGAGCCCTAAGAGTGCATTGTTAGGAATTAATTAATTTGAAAAATATTTGATCTGAAGTCATTTTTTTTTTCTTATTTTCACACTTTAACAAGCTTGCTCTTCTATGTTTTTATTAATTTAAAGAGGAGTTCCACCCCCCCCCCCCCCCAAAATAAATAAATAAATAAAAGTCAGCAGCTAAAAATACTGTAGCTGCTGACTTTTACTATTAGGGAACTTAGCTGTCCAGGCATCCAGCGGTGTCATCACCCAAGCCTATTCTTTAATCAGCTCTCGGGTGCTGGTGCCGCCTTCTTGGCTAAGGGAAACCAGCTTCACGGCTGGTTTCCTACTGCGCATGCGCTAATCGCACACCGCTTTGTTAATGGCCCAGCTGCGGTGGATAGGGGTGGGGGCTTGAACTTCCGGCTCACTTCACCACAGCGAACTGAGCTGGAAGTAGGAGTGGGTACCTGTCCAAAACAGGTACCCGATCCCCCCCAAAGGTGCCAAGTGTGGCAGCAGGGGGGAGGAGGAGGCAGACAAGTGGAGCTTTCCCTCTTGGGTGGAGCTCCTCTTTAGATAGAGGGATTTGTAGATCACTTGATGGAGCTTTCAGTGGCTCGGTGCAATTGAGGTCTATGATGATGGACTTTTGTTTTCTTTTAGCAGGTTTTGCTTTCCCAACTGCCTGAGGCAAACAACCAACTGATGCATAAATTTGCATTATGGGAAGACGCAGTAAAGCACAGCTGTTTGACACTGCAAAGTAAGAAGCCGAGCCTTCATATGTAGTAATGAATCATGACATGTACAAACTATACAAATCAGCATGACTTTTAAAACATTCACCGGGTCTGTCAAACGTAGGGACCAGCAATCTACTGTAGAAGCAGAATATTTATATCTGCTCACAGCTGCTACTCCTAACAGCCACTAGAGGGAGTTTAAGGGAATTTTTGTTGGCTCCATCTAGTGGTGGAACTGAGCAAGCTGCACAAAGCTTTTAGGCAGGCAGTCCCAGTGAATGTTGAAAACTCATGTTTTTCCACAAAACCACATACCCACTGGAAATGACTTTATTTTACTCAAGACGCAGGGACAAGTAAGAACAAGAGTTATGTACTGAAAGGGCATTTATACCACAGCTCTTTTAGACTAGGTTAACCACTTCAGCCCCGGAAGGATGTGCCCCCTTAATGACCAGGCCAACGGATAATTGTGCGACGCTGTACCCAAATAAAATGTATGTCTTTTTTTCCCCACAAATAGAGCATTTTTTTAGTGGTATTTGATCACCTCTGCGGTTTTTGCGGTATAAACAAAAAAAAAACCACTATATTTTTACTTTCTGCTATAAAACATTCCCAATATTTTTTTTTTTAAAATGTCATTATTCTATCAGTTTAGGTCAGTTTAGTTTGTATTCTACTACATATTTTTGGTAAAAAAAATCCCAAAAAGCGTATTTTAATTGGTTTGCGCAAAAGTTATAGCGTTTACAAACTACGGGATAGATTTTTGGACTTTTTATTTATTTATTTTTTTTATTAGTAATGACGGCGATCTGCGATTTTTGCGGCGAACAGATCGGACCCCTAACTGACATTTTTGACACTTTTTGGGGACCAGTGACACTAATACAGTAATCAGTGCTAAATAATATGCACTGTTACTGTATAAATGACACTGGCAGGGAAGGGGTTAATACTGGGGGTTGATCAAAGAGGTTAAATGTATGCCTCTGTGCTTACTGACTGTGTGTGTGTGTGTGTGTGTGTGTGTGTGTGTGTGTGTGTGTGTGTGTGTGTGTGGGGGGGGGTTCTGTGACAGGCACAGACAGATCGCAGTTTCATAAGCAGGTGGGTCTTCTCTCCATTTCCCAGTCGATCGAGGGAGGAAGGCGATCGCCGCCTCTCCTCCCGTGGCCCGCCTCCCGCTGTGTCTAAACCACATGCACGCCAGTCACGTAGTACTACGTGACTGGACGCAGCTGAGCCACCCTGCCGCAGTAAAAAGCTGGCGGGCGGTCGGCAAGTGGTTAACATTTGTGCAACGCGTGTGTTCCTACAGTGCACAAAAAACACGCATCCTTTTGCAGGCGCATGGCCTCATGCACACTGGACATTATGAAAACGCTATTAGCGTTACTGTAGAAAGCTGTAGCTGTAGAATGAATTTTGCAGTAGTGTTTTTTTTTTTTAGCCTTTGCGTTTTCTTTAGCTTTTTTTTAGCAAAACTATACTCTCACAAAAGCTTATGGCTCAAAAACACTCATAAAGTTTTTTAGAGTTGGAGCGTTTTTTAACAGCTGAAAAACTCCTCTTTAAACCCACTAGTTCTGAGGTTTTTCCAGCCAGAAAACGCCCCTGCCAAAAAATGCAGATCAAAGCTTATGTGCGCATGGACATATAGGATAACATGCTGGGGAGTTTACTGGCTGCAGAAAAAAAACCTGAAGCCAAAAACAGCCGCTGTAAAAACGTCCAGTGTGCTTGAGGCCTTAAAGAGGAAGTAAATGGCTTAAATTTTTTATTTTTTTTCTGATCTTCAAAGTAAAGGCATAATGTGCTAGTATGCATCACATGTGAAACTTACCTACAAACGAAGCCCTCGTATTCACTGCTGGAGGCTGCATCCATCTTCACCTGTCTTCTGTCCGGGTCCGCGGACTCCGGTTGTGTGACCGGCCGGAGCCACATGACGTCACTGCCACACATGCACGCGGGAGCTGCTGGTCACGGCACAGGGCTCTGAAGAAACTGCACGGGTGGCATTCCTTTAGAACTCATGTGCCAATGACATTATTGGCTGCATATACAGTACATATCTCCTAAACGTTGCACATTTAGGAGATATTTACAGTACCTATAGGTAAGCCTTATCATAGGCTTACCTATAGGTACAAAGAATCAATGGAAGTTTACTTCCATGCATTAACAAGGTGTGTTGGGGTGCCATTAAAGAGGAACAAAATGTGTGGTAATAAGTTGTAATGCATTTGCAATTAATTGTTTCGCATTTGCAGTGTGTTAGCATTTTTTATGATTTTTTTTACTGAAATGCATTTACATGCATTTGCAGTGCTTTCATGTACATTCACATAAGTGCCAGTACATTTACATGCTGTACTTTTTATAAATGCACATGAAAGCACCACTATGGTGTAAATTAGGCTCATTGAAAAAAATATCAAATCATCACTGAGTGTGGAAACTTCACACTGGACCTCATGCAACTTGGATTCTGTGCCTCGCCACTCTTCCTCCAGACTCTGGGACCTTCATTTACAAATGAAATGCAGATTTTTCCACAGTCCATGATGATTTGGGGAGCAATGTCATCTGGTGTTGGTCCACTGTGTTTTATCAAGTCCAAAGTCAGCGCAGCCCTCTACCAGGGAATTCTAGAGCACTTCATGCTTCCCTCTGCTGACCAGCTTTATAGAGATGCTGATTTCATTTCCCAGCAGGACTTGGCACCTGCCCACACTGCCAAAAGTATCAATACCTGGTTTAATGATCATGGTATCACTGTGCTTAATTGGCCAAAAAACTCGCCTGACCTAAACCCCATAGAGAATCTTTGGGTATTGTCAAGAGGAAGATGAGACACCAGACCCAACAATCCAGATGAGCTGAAGGCCACTATCAAAGCAACCTGGGCTTCCATAACACCTCAGCAGTGCCACAGGCTGGTCGCCTCCATGCCACGCCACATTAATGCAGTAATTCATGCAAAAGGAGCCCTGACAAAGTATTGAGTGCATACTATACTGTATATGGACATACTTTTCAGTAAACCAACATTTCTGCATTAAAAATCCTTTTTCCTGACAGACTCCATGGCAGCATACGTTTGGGTAGGCCCCGCCTCCTCTCCTTCCTCATAGGACCCCACTCCCATAAATCTTTGCTCCCTTTCAGCATCAGTGTTCTTTTTTCGTCCTCCTTATACATACGGTGTTATGTTCCTACTATTTTCAAGTCCTATACCTGAAGCAGATTGGGTCGTGGAGACTCCGATAAGCCCTGGCTATTAGCAGGGTATGGAGGGGCAATGGAAGAGACCCGCAGCAGGATCGCTGTGGTCTGGCCGAGAGAGCCCTGCTGCCGCGGGTGGCCTAATTTTGCCCGGAGACACAGTCCGGTGATGTGCCTCTGGGACCCTTTCTCTGCTTGGGCAGGGTGGTAAGCCCTGTAATGGGACCTTTTTCTTTCATTTTCTATTTCCTGTGCAAACTAATGCTGAGTTTTGTTGTTGGGCTGTTTTACTTACTATCTGCGGCTCTCATGTATTTGTTCCTCCTTGTGTGTCTGTCCGGTGACTCACGGTCACGACCGCGATTGCGGCCGTTACTTCCGGGTTGCGCGGTTCTTCTGCGCATGCGCAGTTGCTGCCGGTCTCTGGACTCGGTGCGCATGCGCGGGGGTGACGCGTGACGTCACTCGCGCATGCGCAGTAGCGATCGGCGGCCGCGAGGCGGCGTATTTAAACTCCTTAGTGTGTCAGAGCTGGTGGGAAGGTCGGCACGTTGTACAGCCTCCCCCAGACTCTGACTGGCATTCTGAAGGTATGTTTTATCTTTTAAAGGCGTTTCTTCTGCATTGTGTTTGACTTGGGGTAAGGTCTAAGTGATATTGTATCCTTTTTACTCAGCTGTGAAGAGTTTCTTTGCCCATCTGTTTAGCAATTATGGACACATCTCCGCCCCCTAGTGGCCAGCCCGCTCATACCAGGTATGTGCTGGGCATTTAGGGGGGGGGAGGGAGGTTTTGTGTGTTTCTCTTTTATATATCTACATGTGTCTGTCTCCAGCTCTTCCAGGTCTGACCACCAGCCTAGCGCACGCAGCGAAGACAGACATTCAAAGTCGCATCACCGGCACTCCTCGTCTAGGTCCAGGCGCAGTTCCCCCCATAATAGGGGACGTGATGGCAATGCTTCTGGTTCCACACATCATGGCCGTTCAGAGCACCCGCATGGAAAGAAATGCTGGGGTTGTAGTACCATAGTAACTGACGGCTCTTCTCTGTGTAAACCCTGTTATACCCAAGCCACGGGTGAAAGGGAGAAGTCGGATCATCATATTGAGGAGGTGGTGCGCAGAGTCCTCAAAGACTCTTTGGCTGAATTACAAAAACCAAGTACTTCTGCAGGACCATCCCGCTCTCCGGAAAGAGATCTTTTGGTTCAGGATCCTTTTGAATCCTCTCAACCCAGCCATCCTTCTATCCTTCCGTCAGAGTCCGAATCTGATTCAGATGACTCCGGTTCAGGATTTGAGTTCGGCCTTGTCTCCCCTCTAGTGAAGGCGGTGAGAGAAGCCCTTGAATGGGAAGATCCGGCTGTCTCCTCCCCAAAACAACGAAAATATTTCAAGCAGCTATGTAAAGACTTTCCATTTTTGGGGGAGTTGGGAGACATAATTACGGAGGAGTGGAGTAAAGTGGAAAGGAAGAATTCTCTGACCACAAAAATGGCGAAGCTGTATCCATTCAAACAAGAAAAGGTGAAGTACCTGGAATCTTCCCCAAGTGTGGATGCAGCTGTGATGCGTTTGGTCAAGCATGTCACCCTTCCAATGGAGGATACAGCCTCTTTTAGAGATCCGTTGGACAGGAGGATCGACGCTGATCTTAAACGAGCGTATCTTTCGGCCGGCATGGCCTGTAAGCCAGCTTTGACTTTGGCTACAATTTCAAAGGCCATGGAAGTCTGGATTAATGCCCTCGAGGGCACGCTTGGAGGAGTTTCGGAAGAAGTGCTCCAGAGCTCCCCAATCCGGGAGCTGAAGATGGCTGCGGGTTTTCTGGGGGAGGCATCTCTAGACACTATTCGCCTTTTGGCCCGAGTTATGCTGGCTTCAGTTACAGCTTAACGCGCCCTTTGGCTTAGGCCTTGGGTGGCTGATGCTGCTTCCAAACAGGCATGGTGCCGAATTCCCTTTGAGGGTTCTTCCCTCTTTGGGAACAAATTGGATGCAGCCATAACCCGGGCCACGGGTGGAAAATCTGGTTTCCTCCCCCAGGATAAACGCCCAGGCGCTTAGAAGCGCTCTTTCCCGAGAAGACAAACTGCCAATCGTGCCAGGGAAGCACGCAGCTACAAACCAGGCAAGTCCTACGGAAGAGGTTGGAAGTCAAGGCAATCCACATTCCAGAAAGGCTCTAAAGGCTCTTCGTCTGGTGACCGAGAGGCCACCAAATCCTTTTGAGGTTGGGCCCGTCCAGGCCTTCCTGGTAGGGGCCAGGCTGCTCCAATTTCGGGAGGTCTGGGCGGCCTCGATCCAGGATCCCTGGGTGTTAAACATCGTGTCTCAGGGACATTCGTGGGCGTTCGACAACGTTCCCAAACCCAGGTTTGTCGCAACCTCACTTCCTCTTTCGGCAGAGAAAAAGAAGATTCTTCTCGCCTACGTGGACTCCTTACTGGTTCAGCAAGCTGTTGTGCCGGTTCCCGAGGCAGAATGAGGGTTGGGAGTCTATTCACCTCTGTTTCTCGTTCAGAAGAAGAACGGCACCTGGCGTCCGGTAATAGACCTCACATATCTCAACAGGTCTATCCGTCAAGAGAGGTTCAAAATGGAGTCCCTAGTCACCATTCAACATTCGATCCTTCCAGGAGATTGGTTGGCATCGATCGATCTAAAAGACGCATACTTCCACGTTCCTGTGGCAAAAGAGTACCATCAGTTTCTCCGGTTTGCTGTAGGTCATGCCCACATGCAATTTACGTGTCTTCCCTTCGGGCTCTCAACTTCGCCTCGCACGTTCTCGAAGACCTTGCTGGCAGTTGTTGCTCTCATCAGGACCAGAGGCATCAGATTGCATCATTATCTGGACGATCTCCTCCTTCTGTCCCAGGACAAGCATCAGTTACTCTTACATCTGGAGCAAGTGACATCTACGCTTCAGGAATTCGGTTGGATTCTGAATTTAGAAAAGAGCCATCTGGTGCCTACGCAGTCGTTGGTGTTTCTCGGGGCACTGTTCAACACGGTGGAGTGCACCATTTCCCTGCCAGAAGAGAAAATTCCTGTAGTCCAGAGCAGGGTGTCTCACGCTCTCGCTGCCTCTCGTCTCACTGCTCGCCAGTGTCTAAAGGTAGTAGGGACGCTTGTTGCCACCTCGCCTATGGTGAAGTGGGCTATGTGGAAGCTGAGACCCTTCCAGAAGGGGTTTCTCCAACAGTGGACGACGGAGAATTTGTCACAGGTTATTCACCTGACTCCATTCATGAAGGGATGCCTTCCCTGGGGGTTACGCCGTACAAATCTGACCAACTGCCACTCAATCGCTCCGATTTCCTGGGTAACGATAACCTCCGATGCCAGCAATACCGGTTGGGGAGCCCACTGTCTGACCGAAGTGGCACAAGGCAGATGGAACTTCCCAGGTCACGGAGTAGTGTCCAACGTTCTAGAGCTTCGGGCAGCCCTCAAAGCACTCCAGGCTTTTCACCATCTAACACAGGGGGCTTCTGTGCTGTTAAGGATGGACAACACCACGGCAGTGGCTTATGTCAAGAGGCAGGGAGGAACACGCAGTATGTCTCTCCTCCAAGAAACAGAACCGATCATGACATGGGCTCAGCATCATCTGGCCAATCTCTCAGCGGTCTTTGTCCCGGGAGTGTTGAATGTGGAGGCAGACTTCCTATCTCGTTTCCAACTAGACAACAACGAGTGGTCCCTCCACCAAGAGGTGTTCAACTGGGTGTCATCTCTGGGGATTTCACCCGAAGTGGATCTGTTTGCGAGTCCACGCAACAGGAAGCTTCGGAAGTACTACACGAGATTCAGAGATCCTCAAGCTTTCGGAGTGGATGCCCTCACGGACAGGTGGAACTTCCAGTCTGCTTATGCCTTTCCACCAGTGCCAATAGTACTCCAATTCCTGCGGAGACTGAAGATGGAGGAAGTAGAGATCGTGGCAATAATCCCCTTCTGGCCCAACAGGCCATGGTTTCCCCTGCTGTCCCTTCTGAGCTTCAGGGATCCAATCCCTCTACCTCTCAGGTCGGACCTTCTGTCTCAGGGTCCTACTCTGCACCCTTGCCCTGCACGGCTGCACCTCAGGGCTTGGTTTTTGAGAGGGGGAGGTTGGAAGCTCTCGGATGTCCAGAGGAGGTGATTCCGACTCTCATGAGTTCAAGAAGGCCCAGCACCAACAGGGTATATGAAAGGATATGGGCCAGGTTCATGAGTCATCAGGCCCAGGGGTCAGGTCCAGTAGGTACGCCTACTGTTCAGCAGATTTTAAGTTTTTTGCAGTCTGGTCTGGATCTGCCCCTCTCGGTTAGTTCTCTCCGGGTGCAAGTATCCGCCATTTCAGCCTTTATCGGAATTCAGTGGGCAAGTCATCATCTGATCCAGCATTTTTTTAGGGGAGCAGTCAGGCTTAGGCCTCAGAGAAGGCCAAGATTCCCAAAATGGGATCTTCCTTTAGTTTTGGACTTTTTTTTTTTCAAAGGATGTTGCTTCCATGTCTATCAAGGATCTTACGTTGAAGACAGCATTTTTGGTGGCCATTTCCTCTGCTAAGAGGGTCTCCGAGATACACAATCTGGGTCACAAAGAACCTTTTTTGACCTTTTTTCAAGACAGGGTGGTCCTTATCCCTATGCTCGGGTCAAATCCAAAAGTGACCTCTGTCTTCCACGAAAATGCTGAGATAGTTCTTCCCACCTTCAGAACTGATGAGAATTCTTCAATCCATCCTCTAGACGTGGGCAACACTCTAAGTCAATATTTGGAGGCCACATCCTCCTTCCGCCAATCGGATTTCCTTTTCGTTCTGCTACATGGCAAAAAGAAGGGAATGCGTGCATCTTCCAGAGCAGTGGCTGCGTGGATCGTTCAGGCTATCCAATGGGCGTATAGAGCAAAGGGCTTGGCTCCTCCAGAGGCGATTACAGCTCACTCTACTAGAAGCGTCGCTACGTCCTGGGCAGCTTCCAAGCACGTCGCACCTGACGTGATCTGCAAGGCAGCATCTTGGTCATCTGTTAATACCTTTCTTTCCCATTATTGTTTTGAGCCTGCTGCTTTATCTTCCGTTAATTTTGGCGTTCAAGTCTTGTCAGTTGACAGTGCCAATTAAAGTTTCTTTGTTCAGCATCTTCCCACCCGGGAGTGTATTGCGAGTTATTTCCCAAACGTATGCTGCCATGGAGTCTGTCAGGAAAACGGAAAATTGATATCAAATACTTACCGTAATTTTCCTTTCCTGATGGACTCCATGGCAGCAGGAGTCCCCTCCCGATTCCTGAGTAGGCTAGTTACAGAACACTGATGCTGAAAGGGAGCAAAGATTTATGGGAGTGGGGTCCTATGAGGTAGGAGAGGAGGCGGGGCCTACCCAAACGTATGCTGCCATGGAGTCCATCAGGAAAGGAAAATTACGGTAAGTATTTGATATCAATTTTCCGTTTTTTTATTGGTCTTATGTAATATTCTAATTTTCTGAGATACTGAACTTTGGGTTTTCACTAGCTGTAAGCCATAATTATGAAAATTAAAAGAAATAAATGCTTGAAATATATCTCTCTGTGTGTAACGCATCTATATAAAATATAAGAGTTTCACTTTTTGAATTGAATTAGTGAAATAAGTTAACTTTTTGATCATATTCTAATTTTATGAGATGCACTTGTATAATGCTGATTTCAGGGTGTGCTGATTTCACTTTTAACACTGGCATGATAGGTCAATTTTACTAATTTCAATAGCTTTCTCATGACAAAAAAAAAAAAAAACAGTCAGGAGGTAACTATTATTTCTACTCTAATTATCACTATACCATTTTTATGTTACATTGCAATACAATACAGGTTACGTGGAGGTGGTGAAATTAGGCAACTCTGTCTTGTGGCATTTTGATAGGATGGGTTTTAACACTTTCATAGGGCCTTTCAAATGGCAACAAAAAAACTTAGCTGGTATTTTCTAAAGATATCCCATAATTGAAACTAAGAAAAAAAAAAAAAAAAAAAAGCCTACACTGCCCTATCTTAAGTTTTTTTTTTCTTTTTTTTAATAATTTTTATTAAATAAAACATTTTCGAAAACATCATAAGGAAATGGATGTTTTAATAAGCCATGAATTTGGGTTGTTGAGACAATACAGTGCATGAGTAATAACATCGTTATTTTACATTTTTTAAATATTTTTTAATGAAATTAAATTACATGAAAATCAGGCCCATCACAATGCGTGTTAAGACTGAAAGAGGCATAGAATGAGCTAATTTTACAGGGGGTAGCGCTAATGGTAAATAATTTGAGTAAGGCTGGCCATACATTATACAATTTTCTAACACAATTTTCTTTTAGATTTACCAAAACCATATAATATGAAGCCAAACCTAAACAAAATCAATTTGTATGCAATCAGGCAGGCCCCTCCACTGCATAATTTAAGGTACATCTGAAAAAAATAGATTAAGAAAATTGTATAAAGTATGGCCAGCTTAAAGAGTAGTTCCAGCTGTGGAAAAAAAAAATAGAAGTCTAAATACTGTAGCTGCTGACATTTTATATATAGACACTTACTTGTCCAGGGAGCCCGCGATGTCAGCACCCCAGATGATTTTTGGATCGGCTGCTGGGTGCTGCTGCCGCCATTCAAACCGGCAATGAAGCCTTTCGGCTTCACAGCTGGCTCCCTACTGCGTATGCACTCAGCATGCTGCACATTCTGATTGGCTCTGCGGCGAGGGAAGGAGAAACTGGATGGAACTTCCGAGGGACAGAGCAGCAGCGCTGTCTCCCAGAAGTGGGGAAGGGTACCAAATGTGGCACCGGAGGGTGGGAGGAAGCAAATGAGCAGAAGTTTCACTTTTGGGTGGAACTACGCTATAACCTTTTGCTGACCGCGCTATAGCTGAATGACAGCTACAGCGCGGTCGCACATATTCTCTTGAAGTTGTCTATTGACGTCCTCCCAGAACCCTTCATTAAAGCATAAAAAATCTGCGCTAAAAAATTGAAACAAATAATAAAAATTACAGATATTCAAAGATCCCTTGATAAAGTCACGTTGTGAGTCACGCAACGCGTCGGAAGGAGCCGGGTGATGTCACTTCCGGTTTTCGGCCGAGACCGGAAGTTCTATTTCTGTTCATCCTACAGCATCTGGGGACCCCGTGGTCTTACCTCTCTTACATCTGCTAATGTGTTTTAATTATAAGTTACCTTATTTTTATTAAATATCTTATGAGACTTATTACACTATAGAGTTATTTATTTGCCTTCCATGAGCTGATCTGCTGTGGTGAAGAAACCATTTTCCAGCTTGGGATTATTATCAATGTGATTTATTCACCTTCATTAAGGTGAGCGGCCATTGCATCTATAGCTGGATTGGTGTATGTTTGACACTTGGGATTGTGCACAGAAGACAAATGTTTGAATACTGTTTATTGTCACCGATTCATTGTGGACTTTGAGCAAGTGTGACACCTTTCTTCACTTATTTGGACTATCACCTGTTTTTTGGGGGGTTTTTTACCCCCTTTATGGAATATTTCACTTTATTATGTGAATTTCTTCAATTAGCATGTTTTATGCACTTTGCTTGATTTTTATTATTCATGCTGATTCATATTTATGATCTTTGAATAACTGTGATTTTTATTATTTGTTTTATTTTTAAGCGCCGATTTTTTATGCTTTAATGAATTGTTGTATGTAGTGACACTACTTAAATTGGCTGCTGTTACCTCTTGTTGTTTTTCATACACAGTTTACACTTTACACCCCTTTTTTTGGTTAGCACATTGGTTCATTACCCTCATTCCCAGAACCCTGCCTCCCTGTGCGCCCCGGAAGTGTGCTTTGGGAGCCCTTTGTGATCAGTGTAAAGGGCCAATCACAGTAGGCCTTTACCATATGATTAGCTGTGTCCAATCACAACCCGTTATCGGAATTCCTCTCCTCATGCTAACCGTGTGAGGAGAGCTGGTAGGCAGCAATCCACACAGGGGCATCTAAATTAATAATCAGGGCACTGATCATCAGTGCCCTGAATATCAGTGCAGCCCCATCAGTGCCACCCATCAGTAAAGCCTCATCAGCACACATCAGTAAAGAAGAACAATTACCCGTTTACAACATTTTATAACAGAAACTAAGAAAAACGTTTTTTTTTCATAATTTTCAGTCTTTTTTCATTTGTTTAGCAAAAAATACAAAACCCAGTGGTAATTAAATACCACCAAAAAAAGTATGTAGTTTGGGTACAGTGTTGCATGAGCGTGCAAGTGTCATTCAAAGTGAAACAGCGCTGAAAGCTGATAATTGGCCTGGGTGAAAGTGCCAGTAGGCAAGTGGTTAAGGCATACAGTCATGGCCAAAAATATTGGTACCCCTGCATTTCTGTCAGATAATGCACCAATTTGACCAGAAAATTGTTGCAATTACAAATGTTTAAGCATTCCCATGTTTATTTATTTGGTTTGTTATTGGTATGACACCATAAAGTGGAGAAACAAAAAGCCAAATTTGACACATTCCATGCAAAACTCCAAAAATGGACTGAACAAAATTATTGGCGACCTCAAGTTAATTTTTGGTAGCCCACACCTTGGAAAAAATAACTGAAAGCAATCACTTCCTGTAATCATCAAAAAGATTCTTATACCTCTCTATTGGTATTTCAGACTACTCTTTTTTCACCAACTGCACCAGGTCTCTCAGATTGGAAGGGCTCCTTTTCCCAACTGCTGTTTTGAGATCACTCCACAGGTGCTCTATGGAATTTAGAGCTGAACTCATTGCTGGCCAGTTCAGTACTCTCCAGGACTTTGTCGTAAACCATTTCTGGGTGCTCTTTGACATTTGTTTTGGGTCATTGTCCTGCTGTAGGACCCATGACCTCCGACGGGGACCCAACTTTCTGACACTGGGCCCTACATTGCACCCCAGAATTCTTTGGTAGTCTTCAGATCTCATAATGCCATCCACATGATCGAGACATCTAGTACCTGAGGCAGCAACCCCGAAACATCAGTGAACCTCCACCATGTTTGACTGTAGGGACTTTTGAGTGTTCTTTTCTTTAAAGGCCTAATTTCTTTTTAAAGGCCTAATTTATTTTTCTGAAAATAGTAGAATCATGGGCTTTACCAAAAAGCTGTAATTTTGTTTCGTCTGTCCACGGTACATTCTCCTAAAAGGATTTTGGCTCCCTCAAGTAAGTTTTGGCAGACTCTTTGATCATTTCTTCTCCTTTGTCCAGGGAGATTAGCTACAGTGCCATGAGGTGTAAACTTCTTGACATTGTTGCACACAGTGGACACAGAAACATTAAGACCTCTGGAGTTAGACTTGTAACCTTGAGATTGTCCATGCTTTTCCACAATTTTTGTTCTCAAATCCTCAGACAATTCTTTGCTGCTCTTTCTCTTCTCCATGCTCCGTGTGGTACACGGAGACACACAACAGAAAGGGTGAGTCAATTTTTCACCATTTCACCTGGTTGCTGGTGTGATTTCCCTATTGTCAGCACCTTTTAACTGATACATGTGAGTTTAATTACAAATTACAGGAGCATCATAAAATCACAGACTTGGAATGCAATTATTTCTTACACTTTTGAGAAGGTGCCAATAATTTTGTCTAGCCCATTGTTTGGAGTTTTGCATGGAATGTGTGAAATTTGTCTTTTTTTGTGTGTCATATCAATACAAACAAAATAAATAAAAATGAGAATACCTAAACATTTGTAATTGCAACAGTTTTCTGGGTGAAGGGGTGAAATTTCTAAAAAAAATGTAGGGGTGCCAATAATTTTGTTCATGACTTTTGCACAGGTGTAGATGTTGGTTGCTGGCAAAAGCCTTAATTATGCTCTCACATTCTGGGTCTTTATTGCAAAGGATTTTTATAAAAAAAATACTTTGCTACTAAAATTATTTAAAAATGTGAAAATTGTGAGAGTGGATACATGTGTGTCAGAAAAATTTAAAAACTTCCAGAAAACCAGTGTGTTCCTACATCTTTTCTGCATTGAAATCCCAACCAGCATTGTTAGCCCTGCCTGCTGGACTATAGAACTCTGTCCCACTCCACATGCATACTCTGATTTCTTTACCAGCAAAATAGTGCTACTGCCTTGACTCCTAAGAGTCTGCCCATGCCTTTGTGCATGAAAGGGGTTCTTTGGACATCTAGCTCTGGGGAAGGGGGGCATGCCTATGTCAATAGGAACTGGGCTCTCAACAGCTGTCTCTGCAAGAATTTTTCAAACCTGGTTATAATGTCACATAGAGTAAGCAAACATTTTCTCACTACTAGAACAAGGTAAAAGAAAAAAACAAATCCCAGTACATGCTCTAGAGGGGCAGAGGAAGGTTGGTGGTAAATTAGGGTAACACCTCGACATACACTTCAGGATGACCCTTTAGGATGGTGAAGTATTCCATAGCCATTGATCTGCTTGCAAGGACCAAAGTATCTTAAAACTGGGAAGTTTCAGACTTTTGACTTATCATGTATTTAGAGTGGTAATCATTTTGTTTAATGTGCGTCAATCACTTCTAAACTTTGCTTGAGTTTCACTGTTATATACTTTTCCAGTCTAAGAGCCAGGATTTTGGAGTAAATATTTAAATCCATGTTTATCAAGGCTATATTGCAGTATCTCTCAAGTGAAGTTAAATCTTTTCCTTTGGCAGCAATATGATGTTTGCCTCAGTCATTTTATCCATGAAAAGAAAATGCAAATCCATTTTATTAATCTGTAAAAAAATATTGAGTCAGCTCTTTGAGTAAAGTCAAATAAAGATAAACTGCATAGCCACATGGACATGGACTTTTTTTTAATAGTGAACAGAATCACTTTACTTGATGAAGTAAAATTCTACACAAAACTAAAAACACTGCTACATTTTAGGCATATCTTGGAAAGTTGAAAGGATAAAAAAAAAGTCTAGGCAGGTTTAGATTTTGGTGGTATATTTCTATTCTAGCTTTTAAATAGCGTTATTATTAATAATTAGATACCAAGTATTACAAATGCACTCCCACTAACTAATCCAACCAGTGCGGTGTATAAGTATTCTTCTTTTGCTAGTTGGCCAAAATATCCAGTTACATTTCTAATGCACATTATTTATCATATGTGTAAAGCCAAAACATTTTTTTTTTCATTTTGGATAGAACCCCTTCTGGGTTTTTATTGCTGTCTGTTTCCCTGCTATGGAGATTCACTCTCACTCTTGGCCCTGGTGACACTGAAACTAAAAGGAAATTCAAAATGTTTGAGTTTTATCGAAGCAGGAGATCAGAGGAAATCTTCCACTAGGTAAACCTGTTCTAGTGAGTACTGGAAAATTGTATACTCATCTGAAATGTTCTTTCCCTGGTGCTTCTTCGTGACAGCATACAATGGATTGTGGCTCTGCTCCCTCAACCTCAGAGGACCAGTTATCTATCATTTTGGAGACCATCAGGCCACACACCATTCTCTTTAGCTGTCACCAAAAGGGTTGGTATTCTGTATGCTGCCAAAAGAATACACCAGGAATGGAAAATTACGGAAAAGGCGAGTATATAATTTTTCAGTTTTCTTGGTGCTTCATGGCAGCATATGATGCAAATTAACTTGCAAAAAAGGGAGGGTACTTGCAAACAAAATTTGGAAATAGAAGAGGCAGAAGAAGCTTGCTCTATGACAGATCTTTCAAAATTGGCCATTGTCAGACACGCCAGAACTATTCTGTAATGTAAGATAAATGTACTCCTCCAACACTACATAGCTGCCTTGTAAATGGCCCCAGGTGACACCCCACAGTATGCTGCCCACAAAGTTGCTGCAGCACTGGTTGAATAAGCCTTTAATTCTTCTGGGATTAAGAAATGCTGACTCAAATAGGGTTTCTGGATCATTTTTACTAGCCAGGAAGCTCATGTTCATATCAAAGCCAGGAGACCTCTTTTTGCTCCACGTTGAATCACAAATATCCTTTCAGAATCTCTACAAGACAATGTAACAAAAAGATAATACTTAGGCACTAGCATTACATCCAATGGATTAGGGTCTGCTGTGGATTTAAGAAAAAAAGGAGGTTCTACATCTTGATTAAAATGGAAAGAGGAAGAATCTTTTGGGATAAACTCTGGCAATAGTTTCAAGACCATTGTCAGGGAATTTTTGTGAGCAGTCTGGCTCGGAGACATGTGCAGCACATGGAACACACATGCACAAAACAATGTACGTGACCATATGTACAGACACGTGAGCACATCCACAATCAATTGTGGGGTCAGATGGCCTATTAAAAGGATGTCGTGTTCCAATGTCAGTGTTGACTGGTCTTCACCTTTATCCTTATTCCTGCATGTGCCCTTTGTATGACTTCCATTGCTGACCCGGCATGCCTCTGACCTAATCTTGGATTCTGCCTATACTTCTGCTCACCCATTCCTGCCCTATGCCCTGCTTACGACTTTGAACTTGCCTATGCCTCCGTACTTTGCTGCCAGACCGCTGCTGACCTTGGCTGCCCCTGTGACAACTCTTCTGTCTCTGATTTGGCTCTACATTACTACTGAGTGCCTGCCTTGGATGTCAGAGACCCTTCTAGATGGCCACAAGGAATACTGTTTTCAGAGTTTTTGACTAAAATAAAGCTGTTTCTGATGAACAGAAAGGAAGCTTATAAAGAGTTGTCAGAGCTATTGAGAGGGAGGTCCCATTTGTGAAAGGAGGGCTTCCTTGGTGATTGATCTTGATCCATGGCTTGATGAATTGAACCACTAACGGCTCTATCACCCATATTATATTTGTAGGGGCCAAGATTGCTGAAATTTGAACCTTAGGTGTGCTAGAACTTAATCCTTTGTCTATGCCAGGGTTTAACCTTTTACCCTAGAGAAACTCTTGGAAAAAAAGTTTGAGAACTTGGAGAACCCCTGAACATTTTCTTCAGATCTACAGCTCACAGAACATTGGATCTGATCAGCGGGCTGTAGATATAACAACAATTTTTGTAGAAATAACATTAAATCAGGGTTGCTCAATCAGGGTTCTGCAAGAAGTCTCTGGTAGGTCCACCACACATCAACATTGTGTCAGATGTATATCCTCCCAACGTTGTTTTCAATGCGCACAGACAGTGAGATGCCTCTTCTGTAGTTTCGGCTCCTGTGAACTCAGATTATGCAGCACCAGTTAATGCATTCACCCAGTGTAAATTTTTGCGTTAAATTTAAATTTAGTTTTAATCAGTCTTTTGACTAAAATGCCATTTTAGTTTTAGTCGCATTTTAGTCATCTGCAATTGTTTTAGTTTTAGTCGTATTTAGTCGACTTAAATCTCCGGTACATTTTAGTCAACTAAAATCATTTTAGTTAACTGAAATCGAATGGGTTTAGTTGAATTGTAATGCATTATTTAACCTCTTTACGACCGCCCGCTGCAGATATTCTGCGGCAGGCAGCCGCTCCCAGGCAAATCGCTGTACATGTATGGCGCTCGCTTTTAGTAGGCTAGGGGGGGAGGCGCGCCGTTGGCGCGCTCCCGCCCCCACTCGTCAGCGAGGAAGCCGATGCAGTGGGCAGGCGGCTCCAATTGCCGTCTGACAGCCACGATCGTTCCTCGCTGTAAACACAGCTGACCGTTCTTCTCCCTGGAATGATCATAGAACCCATGTGATCCTTCTATATAGGATCACATGTCTCTATGATCATTTCAGAAGCCACGCCCCCCACAGTTAGAATCACTCCCCTAGGTTTACGTTTAACCCCTTGATCACCCATAATATTAATCAAGTGTAATTATTACAGTAACAGTGCATATTTTTAGTTCCATCTTAGTTTATTGGAGGTTAGGAAGAATTTTACATAACAGAGCAGGGAAACAAGAGAAAAGCATATGTAAGAGCTAATCATGGCCAACAATAATAGTCTCAAACCACATAACGGAGTCTCAGGACTCAACAGCATAGTGATGACAAACATTGTCAGAAAGCAATCGATCAGTGCAACAATACAACGCATATTGATTTAGCAATGATATCAGTAAGTACGTCATAGAACCCATTGTAGTCTCTACTAGAGGATCATAGGGTACATTTATAAGGCACCTTTGAGAACAAGTATCAGGTAAGGCAACAATGGTAAGCCATAAAATATGAGTTTATAACACAATTCTGACTTTACATGGAGCAAATGTTGGAAAGCCAGACAGAGCTATGGAAAGGCGAGTCTAGAAGTAGGAGAAGGAACAGATAGAGACGGGGGGGGGGCGCACCTCCCGCTATGACTCCGCGATCCTGGGCTCCCCGATCCAGCCATCTGAACAGTGGAACACATCCCATGGGGACCATATGGCAGAGAACCGTTCCTCTCTGCGCCCCCCCCCCCCCCCCGGGCCACCAGACTCTCCTTGTCTCTGATTTTGTCCAACTCAAGTACACGCTCGAGTCTAGAGGGTACATTCACAGTCTTTCAGTGTCTGGGGATCACCGTTCTGGTAGCCGCCAAGAAATACCGAAGGACATCCTTCTTGATTGACTTGAAGGAGCCAGGAATCAGAGACAATAGGGCCAATTCCAGAGTAGCAGAGACAGTGGTTGCCTGGAGCCTGCAGTACAGGGCGATAATCTTGTTCCAGAATCTGTGAATCGAGGGGCATTCCCACCAGATATGGAGGAGCATACCTCTGGACGACATGCACCTCCAACAACTGTCCGACAGGAATGGGTCAAAATATTCGGCCGATGAGGGGCACTTGTACCACCTGGTCAGAAGCTTGAACCCCTTCTCTTGAACCTTAGTGGTGGGGGACAACGCATGGGTCAGGGCAAAACATTTACGCCAGTCAATAGGGGAAAGGTCATGTCCCAACTTTGCCCCAGGCAGCAGTGTAGGAAGGCAGGTCAGGGAGAAGGACCCCAAGGAGCAGAGAGTATAGTTGGGATACAGTGTGAGTGTGGGGATCGTCCTGGAGTAAGAGGGCATCAAAAGTCAAGGGGTCCCCACGGACATTTAAAAGAGAGGGTAGGGTACGCAAATAGGAGAGGACCTGTTGCCGCTGCAACCACCCCGTAAGGTCTCTGGAAGGACAACCAGGGTCCTGGGCCTGCAGCAAGGATGGATCCGCACGTAGAAGTTGGGCCACCTGCCAATGGTCGGTCGCATTCCAGGGTCCAAACCTTGAGCCCGACGCTGTCAGAGGGAAGGGGGGGGGTACCAAAGAAGAGCGTCATGGGGCCCGGGGGTTTGAGAGGCGCCCTACACATTCAGGCTATCCCACACCTGCGGGGCCTGATGGGTTAGGCTACTGAGGGGAGACTGAGGTCTACGGAGGTCTATAGGGGTCCATGGCAGAGCCCGTAGATCAGATGGAGTAAAAAGGCGTTCTATTTGAACCCACAGTTTAGTGGAGGTGTTATGAAACCAGTCCACTACACGCGCCAGCGTCGCCACCCGATGATAGAGGGCAAAGTAAGGAATACCGGCCCCCCCTCTAGACTTTGGAAGAGTAAGCGTCGCAAATTTCAGGCAAGGGCGGTAATGGAGCCACACGAAGTGTGAGAAAGCCCTGCGGAGCTTGTCAAAGAAAGTGTTCGGTATATGGATAGGCAATGCCTGAAAGAGGTATAAAAAGTGAGGGAGAACATCTATTTTCAGGACATTAATTCTCCCAAACCAGGACAACCGTTTCGTGGAGTAGGCAGACAACTCTGATAAAGTCTTAGTCAGGAGGGGTACAAAGTTTTCAGTAAAGAGATGGGACGTATCCAAGGGCAAGTTTATGCCCAGGTAGCGGATAGAGGAAGACCCAGTCTTAAAGGGGTATGAGCTCGAGATGTGCCCAAGAGCCGATCGAGACAAGGAGATATTCAGTGTTTCGGACTGATTCCCCTTAAAGTTACTCATGAGGCCAAAGTCCCAAAACTCGGCCATTATCGCAGGGAGGGACCGATTGGGCGAGGTAACATGAAGCAACAGGTCATCCTCAAACAGCTCCAGCTTGGAATGTATGGAACCCACAGTCACCCCGCTGATAGCGGGATTATTGCGAAGAGCAACGGCTAGGTGTTCCATCATAAGAACATATAATAGCGGGGATAAGGGACACGGCTGACGCGTTCCGTTATGGATGCTAAAGGTAGGAGTCAGGGACCCGTTGACCCGGATTCTAGCGGTCAGAGACCCATAGAGGGCCATAATCTGAGACAGCATAAGTGGGCCGAGACCGATTTATTCTAGGGTCAATCGGAGAAATTGCCAGTCGGCATCTACCGACAGAAGGCACAAGGGAACGTCATGGGTGCAGGCATAATCAATAAGAAAGAGGGACTTCGGGGTATTGTCCCTAGCTTCCCGTCCTTGCGCAGACCCCACCTGATCCAAATGGATAAGCCCTGGCAGCACCGGCTTCAGGCGGGTCGCTAGGATTTTAGCGTAGATTTTGAGGTCTATGCCAATCAGAGAAATAGGCCTATAGTTGGTGCATAATGAGGGATCCTTGCCCGGTTTCTCAATGAGGGAGATGTGGGCCTCCAGCGTCTGAGGGGGAAAATCTGAGCCCTCCGAGATCGAGTTAAAGACTCATGCCAGAAAAGGGGCTAGGAGAGAGCCGAAAGTCTTGTAGAATTTAGGTGTAAAACTGTCCGGGCAGGGGCTTTTGCCAGAGGGGGTCAAGGCTATAGCCACCATCACCTTGTCGTCCGAGATCGGTAATTTCAGGGTCGAAATCACTTTGGGTGCTAGGCAGGGTAAGGCAGTCCTTGAAATATACGAAGCCTTGTCTGCAACAGTGCATATTTTTAGCACAGATTACTGTAGTAGTGTCACTGGTCCCCCCAAAAGTGTCAAAAATGTCAGTCAGCGGTCCGATTTGTCCGCCGCAATGTCGCAGTCTCGCAAAAAATAGCAGATTGCCACCATTACTAGTAAAAAAAAAACTATAAAAATGACATAAATCTTTCCCGTAGTTAGTAGACGCAATAACATTTGCGCAAACCAATCAAAATACGCTTATTGCTAATTTCTTTTATCAAAAACATGTAGCAGAAAACAAATTGGCCTAAAATGTTAAAAAATTTTGATTTTTACATTTTTTTTTTTGTAAATTTTATTTAGTGAAACATGAAGGTATACAATAAGGCATCAAAAGGTATAAAGGAGATACAGTGGTCTAGTAACAAAGTACAAACGTATAAGTAAGGATTTAGCCGTGACCAGAAATAATACATCTTGAGAGATTAGGAATCAAGTAAGCGGACAACCTGGGGTCCACCGCGGTTGTAGGCGTAGAGATCATTATAAAACTAACAGAGTCACTGGACAATGCCAGGAAATCCCCTGCACCCACCCGCATCCATCTCATGGCAGGCCACAGGTACTTGGGGGAGATAACCCGGCAGTCCAAAAGTACCACAGTATCCACCGAGGGGTCTATTACACGTACGCCCCCAAGAGGGGGGAGCAGGGTACATGTCGAGAAGTCGGGCTAAATGATAAGAAAAGGATCAAGGAAATCAATCCCAATCTCCTAGATCTAGCGATAGAGGAGAGTGGGAGAGGGAGAAGGATGGAGAAGGAGAGTCAGATGACTGAAAGAGGTGTTAGAGGGAGGGTAGAAGGGGGGAAGGGGGAAGGGGAAAAGGGGGGGGAGGCCCACCCCACCCCACGCCGCAGTCGTATTTAAGATACAAGCTTAAATCCTTGTATTCTGCCGTAAATGTGAATTCATGCCAGTAGTACCAGCGCTTCAGGAACTTGTCCCTGGTACCGTGCTCAGTCGCAACCAGGTCCTCCATTTCGTTTAGGCAGGTTACTTTTCGCAGCCACATAGCTACCGTAGGTGGCTGAGTCTGTTTCCAAAGCGGGGGATTGCAACTCTTTGCCACTGTGAACAGGAGCGGCACTATCGATTTCCGATAAGACGCTCTCGGGAATTCATGGTGGTGGAGAAGGAAGAGGGCCAGATCCAGGGTAAGGGTGTGATCAGTAAATTTGTGAGCAATGCCAAGCACAGATATCCAAAAGGACCGTAGGCGATCGCAAGACCAGAACACATGCAAATAGGGTTCCAACTCCTCTCCACATCTCCAACAAACATCAGGACAGGCAGGGAACATCCGAAAACTTTAAATTTTTTTTGAGAATGTCATATAGCAGAATGTGAAAAAATATTGTTTTTGTTTTTCAAAATTGTCGCTCTTTTTTTGTTTGTATAGCGCAAAAAATAAAAATCGCACAGGTGACCAAATACCACCAAAAGAAAGCTCTATTTGTGGGGATAAAAAGGACATCAATCTTATTTGGGTACAGCATCGCACAGCCACGCAATTGTCTTTTAAAGTAACGCAGTGCCGAATCGCAAAATAGGGCCTGGTCAGGAAGGGGGCAAATCCTTCCGGTCTTGATTAAGAATTTCTCTAGAATTTCCAAACTCATTATTTATCTCTGGAGTAAAAAGAATTGAATATCATGTTATTATTTATGGTATTATTAAAGGTTTGAGCAAACTACACAGACACTCTGGACAGTGGTCTGAGGAGGCCTGTAATGCAACCAACCTTTTTTGGTACAGGGATCGGTTTTGCAGCAAATAATTTTTCCAGGGACTGGGGGGATGGGGGGTTATGGGCGACGGGTTATTTAGTTGTTCCTTAGCCCCCCTTCACACCACAACCCCCTTTACAGCACAGTCCCCCTTTACATCACAGTTGCCCCTTTAAAGCAGTCCCACTGTGCTGTTACCCATGTTGTGTAAGAATTTATATAGAAAATTTTCATAAGCCTTTGGTTTTTGACTTCTATATAATTGGTTATTATACTGCCATCTTGTGGTTGTTTTGGTTATAGCACCATCCTTTTCTGTTATATTCTTTCTGCCCCTCCCATCTTGTGGCGTATTTCCTCTTAACCATCCTTTCTCCAGCTACTCTTCTTACCCAGAAGCTTGGGTCTGTTCCACCTGGAGACTTTAAAGTGGGGAACTTATACCGGGAGCAATGGAAGCTAGTACAACATCTTGCCAGCTGCTTCTGGAATCATTGAAAGATGGAGTATCTTTCTCTTTTGCAAAGATGATGAAAATGGCAACGTTTGGACCCTAACCTCCAAGTTGGAGATGTTCTGCTTAAAGACCAGCAAGCTGAAAGAATCGAATGGCATATGGGACTTATTGTAAAGACCATTCCTAGTGATGATGGTATGGTACGTAAGGTAGAGGTGAAAGTTGCTAGACAAGGAACCCATTACAGAACTGGTTTTACTCTTGCCTTTTGGAGACTGAACATGCTTACCTGGGTTTGTTGGATCCAGTTTCTACCACAAGTAAAATGTGCCTTGGACTTTAATTGACACTATTTGATGTCTTATTGCAGTTATCGTTGTTGCATATACAGTAAACCCCCGCTCCATCGTGGTTCAGTTTTTGCGGTCCCGGTATATTGCTGTTTTTTTTGTAATGTTATTTTACTATATAAATCATTAAAAATTAAATATTTTTGTGTTTTCCATAGCTCTTGCTATGTCTCTCAGTATCTTTTATGTGTTTAAATGAGTTTCTATTGTTTTAAAAGTGTGTTTAAAGACCTTAAAATGCTTTTACACGTACAGTGACAGTAAAAAAAACATGCCTACAATGCATTTTAATAGGGTTTTTCTATTTCGCGGATATTCACTTTTCGCAGCTGAGTCCGGAACGTAACCCCCGCAATGGAGGGGGGTTTACTGTATATGCAATATATGCGTGTTTTTCCTTTTGTTTTCAAGGCCTTCAAGACAACTGCAAATCGCACCATTGTTTATTTGCATAACTACTGTTATGATGTAACATAGTTGGGAGTGTGCTGCTACACATGTTGTGTGAGAATATAAATAGTTCAATTTTATAAGCCATTGTTTTTTGACTTCTAGGTAGAGTAATTGGTTTTTATACTGCCATCTTGTGGTTATTTTGGTTATAGCATCATTCGTTTCTGTTATATTTTTTCTACCCTTCCCATCTTGTGATGTATTTCCTGTTCTTGCTTCTCTGTCTTGATGGGATAAGAGGTGGCCACATATGCCTAGGTCTTATGCAGTGTTAATTTCGTCGACTAAAACCGACTAAAACGTTTTCGTCGACTAACACAATTCAGATGACTAAAATACGACTAAAACTAAAATGGCATTTTAGTCTTAAGACTAAAATACGACTAAAACTAAAATGGCATTTTAGTCAAAAGACTATAACTAAAACTAAATCGAAATTTGCTACCAAAAATTAACACTGGTGCATGCTCAAAGCATAAATAATAACATATTCGATTTTTCACTCCAGGACCAGCAGTAGTATATAATGAGTTTGGAAATTGTAGAGAAATGCTTAAATAATGCATTACAAATTACAATTGAACTACACCCATTTGATTATAGATGACTAAAATGAGTTTTAGTCGACTAAAATGTAGGACGTTTTAGTCGACTAAAATGTAGGACGTTTTAGTCGACTAAAATGTAGGACGTTTTATTCGACTAAAATATACTGGAGTTTTAGTCGACTAAATACGACTAAAACTAAAACACTTTCAGAAGACTAAAATGGGACTAAAACTAAAATGCCATTTTAGTCCTAAGACTAAGACTAAAACTAAATTGAAATTTGCTGCCAAAATTAACACTGGTCTTATGCAATCTGCTCACATCAGGGAAAACATTACCATGTTTTGACCTGCAAAATACCTTCTTTCAATCATCTGCTACATTTTGTTGTTCACTACACATACTGCTGGCAAAAAAACTACATTGATGGAAAGAAACAGTGTTTTGGTGAGTTCAGTTATCTGATAAAAGCTGTCCGCTGTGATTATATCTGCTTATAAAGGCCAGGCATAGATCTCAGAAAGGGATGAGTCCCTATCAGTGGCGGCTGGTGAAGTTTTAAGATGGGGGGGCGCAAGACCCCGCCCTTCCATTTTGACCCCTCCCATTTCTCAGAAGCCCCACCCCTTATAGACTCCACCCATTTTGCCCCCTGTATTTTGCTTGCGTGAACCAATTCTCCCAATATATCACATATTAAGGGGTCCATCAGTACTAGTATATCCCATAATAGGGAACAGGGGCCCTATTATGGGATATACTGTGAGAGACATCCTATTATGGGATACATGGACTGAGAGTGGCACAAACCCCACAGTACAGACCCCCCCAGCACAAACCCCTCAAGCACAAACCCGCACAAACAACTCAAGCACAAACCCCACAGTACAGGCCCTCTAGCATAAACCCCACAGTACAGGCCCCTAGCACAAACCCCACAGTACATGCCCCCTTCAATATAGTGACCAGTATAAATGTCCCCTTTCAATGTAGTGACCAGCATACATGTCCCCAATGCAGTGACCAGTATACATGTCCCCAATGCAGAGCTATGCGTGCGTGCCTCCAATGCAGTGACCACCAGTGTACATGTCCCCAATGCAGAGATATGCGTGCGTGCCTCCAATGCAGTGACCACCAGTATACATGTCCCCAATGCAGAGCTATGCGTGCGTGCCTCCAGTGCAGCCAGTGACCACCAGTATACATGTCCCCCAATGCAGAGCTATGCGTGCGTGCCTCCAGTGCAGCCAGTGACCACCAGTATACATGTCCCCCAATGCAGAGCTATGCGTGCGTGCCTCCAGTGCAGCCAGTGACCACCAGTATACATGTCCCCCAATGCAGAGCTATGCTTGCGTGCCTCCAGTGCAGCCAGTGACCACAAGTATACATGTCCCCCAATGCAGAGCTATGCGTGCGTGCCTCCAGTGCAGCCAGTGACCACCAGTATACATGTCCCCCAATGCAGAGCTATGCGTGCGTGCCTCCAGTGCAGCCAGTGACCACCAGTATACATGTCCCCCAATGCAGAGCTATGCGTGCGTGCCTCCAGTGCAGCCAGTGACCACCAGTATACATGTCCCCAATGCAGAGCTATGCGTGCGTGCCTCCAGTGCAGCCAGTGACCACCAGTATATATGTCCCCCAATGCAGAGCTATGCGTGCATGCCTCCAGTGACCACCAGTATACATGTCCTCCAATGCAGAGCTATGCGTGCGTGCCTCCAGTGACCACCAGTATACATGTCCCCCAATGCAGAGCTATGCGTGCGTGCCTCCAGTGCAGCCAGTGACCACCAGTATACATGTCCCCCAATGCAGAGCTATGCGTGCGTGCCTCCAGTGACCACCAGTATACATTTCCCCCAATGCAGAGCTATGTGTGTGTGCCTCCAGTGCAGCCAGTGACCACCAGTATACATGTCCCCCAATGCAGAGCTATGCGTGCGTGCCTCCAGTGCAGCCAGTGACCACCAGTATACATGTCCATCAATGGAGAGCTATGCGTGCGTGCCTCCAGTGCAGCCAGTGACCACCAGTATACATGTCCCCCAATGCAGAGCTATGCGTGCGTGCCTCCAGTGCAGCCAGTGACCACCAGTATACATGTCCCCCAATGCAGAGCTATGCGTGCGTGCCTCCAGTGCAGCCAGTGACCACCAGTATACATGTCCCCCAATGCAGAGCTATGCGTGCGTGCCTCCAGTGCAGCCAGTGACCACCAGTATACATGTCCCCAATGCAGAGCTATGCGTGCGTGCCTCCAGTGCAGCCAGTGACCACCAGTATATATGTCCCCCAATGCAGAGCTATGCGTGCATGCCTCCAGTGACCACCAGTATACATGTCCTCCAATGCAGAGCTATGCGTGCGTGCCTCCAGTGACCACCAGTATACATGTCCCCCAATGCAGAGCTATGCGTGCGTGCCTCCAGTGCAGCCAGTGACCACCAGTATACATGTCCCCCAATGCAGAGCTATGCGTGCGTGCCTCCAGTGACCACCAGTATACATTTCCCCCAATGCAGAGCTATGTGTGTGTGCCTCCAGTGCAGCCAGTGACCACCAGTATACATGTCCCCCAATGCAGAGCTATGCGTGCGTGCCTCCAGTGCAGCCAGTGACCACCAGTATACATGTCCATCAATGGAGAGCTATGCGTGCGTGCCTCCAGTGCAGCCAGTGACCACCAGTATACATGTCCCCCAATGCAGAGCTATGCGTGCGTGCCTCCAGTGCAGCCAGTGACCACCAGTATACATGTCCCCCAATGCAGAGCTATGCGTGCGTGCCTCCAGTGCAGCCAGTGACCACCAGTATACATGTCCCCCAATGCAGAGCTATGCGTGCGTGCCTCCAGTGCAGCCAGTGACCACCAGTATACATGTCCCCCAATGCAGAGCTATGCGTGCGTGCCTCCAGTGCAGCCAGTGACCACCAGTATACATGTCCCCAATGCAGAGCTATGCGTGCGTGCCTCCAGTGCAGCCAGTGACCACCAGTATACATGTCCCCCAATGCAGAGCTATGCGTGCATGCCTCCAGTGACCACCAGTATACATGTCCTCCAATGCAGAGCTATGCGTGCGTGCCTCCAGTGACCACCAGTATACATGTCCCCCAATGCAGAGCTATGCGTGCGTGCCTCCAGTGCAGCCAGTGACCACCAGTATACATGTCCCCCAATGCAGAGCTATGCGTGCGTGCCTCCAGTGACCACCAGTATACATTTCCCCCAATGCAGAGCTATGTGTGCGTGCCTCCAGTGCAGCCAGTGACCACCAGTATACATGTCCCCCAATGCAGAGCTATGCGTGCGTGCCTCCAGTGCAGCCAGTGACCACCAGTATACATGTCCCCCAATGCAGAGCTATGCGTGCGTGCCTCCAGTGCAGCCAGTGACCACCAGTATACATGTCCCCCAATGCAGAGCTATGCTTGCGTGCCTCCAGTGCAGCCAGTGACCACCAGTATACATGTCCCCCAATGCAGAGCTATGCGTGCGTGCCTCCAGTGCAGCCAGTGACCACCAGTATACATGTCCCCCAATGCAGAGCTATGCGTGCGTACCTCCAGTGCAGCCAGTGACCACCAGTATACATGTCCCCCAATGCAGAGCTATGCGTGCGTGCCTCCAGTGCAGCCAGTGACCACCAGTATACATGTCCTCAATGCAGAGCTATGCGTGCGTGCCTCCAGTGCAGCCAGTGACCACCATTATACATGTCCCCAATGCAGAGCTATGCGTGCGTGCCTCCAGTGACCACCAGTATACATGTCCCCCAATGCAGAGCTATGCGTGCGTGCCTCCAGTGCAGCCAGTGACCACCAGTATACATGTCCCCGAATGCAGAGCTATGCGTGCGTGCCTCCAGTGACCACCAGTATACATGTCCCCCAATGCAGAGCTATGCGTGCATGCCTCCAGTGCAGCCAGTGACCACCAGTATACATGTCCCCCAATGCAGAGCTATGCGTGCGTGCCTCCAGTGACCACCAGTATACATGTCCCCCAATGCAGAGCTATGCGTGCACGCCTTCAGTACAGCCAGTGACCACCAGTATACATGTCCCCCAATGCAGAGCTATGCGTGCGTGCCTCCAGTGCAGCCAGTGACCACCAGTATACATGTCCCCCAATGCAGAGCTATGCGTGCGTGCCTCCAGTGCAGCCAGCGACCACCAGTATACATGTCCCCCAATGCAGAGCTATGCGTGCTTGCCTCCAGTGCAGCCAGTGACCACCAGTATACATGTCCCCAATGCAGAGCTATGCGTCCCTGCCTCCAGTGCAGCCAGAGACCACCAGTATACATGTCCCCAATGCAGAGCTATGCGTGCGTGCCTCCAGTGACCACCAGTATACATGTCCCCCAATGCAGAGCTATGCGTGCGTGCCTCCAGTGACCACCAGTATACATGTCCCCCAATGCAGAGCTATGCGTGCGTGCCTCCAGTGCAGCCAGTGACCACCAGTATACATGTCCCCCAATGCAGAGCTATGCGTGCGTGCCTCCAGTGACCACCAGTATACATGTCCCCCAATGCAGAGCTATGCGTGCGTGCCTCCAGTGCAGCCAGTGACCACCAGTATACATGTCCCCAATGCAGAGCTATGCGTGCGTGCCTCCAGTGCAGCCAGTGACCACCAGTATACATGTCCCCCAATGCAGAGCTATGCGTGCGTGCTTCCAGTGACCACCAGTATACATGTCCCCCAATGCAGAGCTATGCGTGCGTGCCTCCAGTGCAGCCAGTGACCACCAATATACATGTCCCCCAATGCAGAGCTATGCGTGCGTGCCCGACTGAGAGCAGTGCACTTACCTGTGAGTCACGGCGGCTTCTCCCTCTCCTCTTCTTCGTTCGGCGGCGGGAAGGTGAGCGGTGCTTCTCCCTCTCGGCCTCTTCTGCGGCGGGTGACGGGCGGCGGGAAGGTGACCGGCGCCGGCTTCTTCTCTGGACTAGACTCCTCTTTGGTGGCGGGAAGCTGACCGGGCGGTGATGGTAAGTGACTGATGCACGCACCGGAACCGCCCCCATTGCGACGTCACAATCGGATGTCCTGGATGATGATTGGTCCAGGCTGGAGACTGGACCAATCACAGCCATGATATCACGAAAGTGGGGATGTCCTAGCGCAATGACCTGCGCCCAGGTTACGCCCCCAGAAGGCAGCCAATCGGCGCCTCTTCTGGGTCGTAAACCCCCCCCCATAGCCACCACAGGCCGGCGAACGCAATTTTATTTTAAACTTTTTTTTAGGGGGGGGCGGCGCCCTAGCGCCCCCTATGCACAGGCCGCCACTGCTGAGGACTGACCACGTCCACCTTTACCTATGGACACATATACTGCTGGCCCTCTACAGTGCCATGGGAATGTCTGCCTCTCCTTGTTTGCCTCCCAGCCATGATTAGAAGGTGCTTATAAACAAAATGTAATAAAGATGTTGAAATATGTACATAAGTGCACTTCAATCAATGAAAAGTGGTGTTTTGTGCACTTTAACCTGAGTACTCACTACACAGACACACTCCACGGACACACTACAATATACTGCAGTAAATCTGCACTAATGCACAGAAATGTACTGCGTTAAACGTGTACTAACGCACAGAAATATCTTGCGTTAAATGTTCAGTAATGCACTGAAACATACTGCATTAAACGTGCAGTAACGCACAGAAATATACTGCAGTAAACGTGCACTAACGCACAGAAATATACTGTGTTAAATGTGCAGTAACGCGCACAGAAATATACTGCGCTAAATGGCATGTAACACACTGAAATATACTGCGTTAAATGTGCACTAACGTGCAGAAATATACTGCTTTAAACGTGCAGTAATGCACAGAAATATACTGCGTTAAATGGCACGTAACACACTTAAAAATACTACGTTAAATGTGCACTAACGCACAGAAATATACTGCGTTAAACGGCACGTAATGCACTGAAATATACTGCGTTAAACAAGCAGTACCGCACAGAAATATACTGTTTTAAACGTGCACTAACGCACTGAAATATACTGCGTTAAACATACAAAAAGGCACAGAAATATACTGCATTAAACTTGCACTGATGCACAGAAATATACTGCATTAACCACTTAAGCCCCGGAAGATTTTACCCCCTTCCTGACCAGGGGGTATTTTGCGATTCGGCACTGCGTGACTTTAACGGACAATTGCGCGGTCGTGCGACGAATTTGCAACGAATTTGGCATCCTTTTTTTCCCACAAACAGAGCTTTCTTTTGGTGGTATTTGATCACCTGTGCGATTTTTTGATCATGCGCTATAAACAAAAAAAGAGCGTAAATTTTGCAAAAATAACAATATTTTTCACATTTTTTTATATGAAATTCCCCCCCAAAAAAATGTAAAAATCAAATTTTTTTAACATTTTCGGCCAATTTGTTTGATGCTACCTATGTTTGGTAAAAAAAAAAATCGCAAAAAGCGTATTTTGATTGGTTTGCGCAAAAGTTATCGCGTTTACTAACAAAGGGAAAGATTTTTGTCATTTTTGTTGTTTTTTTTTAACGCATAATGGCGGCGATCTGCGATTTTTATGCGGTACTGCGACATTGCGGCGGACAGATCGGACCCTTGACTGACATTTTTGACACTTTTGGGGTTACCAGTGACATTTCTACAGTAATCAGTGCTATACATATGCACTGTTACTGTAAAAATACACTGGCAGTGAAGGGGTTAACTTTTTTTGAGAGGGAGGGGCTATGTGTGTCCCTAGGGGCGTGATTCTAACTGTGATTGGCTGTGGCTTGAGATGTATGAACAGTGATCAACGGTTCTACATAGTAGAACCGTATGATCATCATTCATACACCGGGGAGAATGACAGGCGGCTTGTTTACACTAGCCGCCTGACTTTCTCCCTCTCCACCCGATGTCCGCCGGTCACACGCGCGGGGGCGTCCGTGACCACGCGGGAGTGGGAGCGCGCCTTCCGGCGGCGCGCGCTCGCTCCCTAGACCCTCACAGGCTAGCGACGTAGACCTACGTCACTTTGCCTGTGAGGGGCTGACCGCCGACGTAGATAGTCGTGCGGCGGTCGGCAAGTGGTTAAACATGCAGTAACTCACTGAAATATACTGCGTTAAACATATACTAATGCACAGAAATATACTGCGTTAAAAGGCATGTAACGCACTGAATTTTACTGTGTTAAACAACACATAACGCACAAAAATATACTTTGTTAAACGTGCACTAAACTATAATTCAGTAAACCTGCCCTGACAAAACAAACTGACACTAAAGTAAAAATGAATGGTCAGGTCACTACACTCACCATGACTGAACTATCACTAGATTCACACTTAAGTAAAAATTAACGTTTAGTACACTAAGGGCTGCTGTTAGAAATCATGGGGCCTCATAGATCCCTTTATCCGCCTACACCCCTGGGCCCCTCTGTTGTCGTAAGGGGCCCAGTGAACTGAATTTAGGCCTGGTAAGGAGCTGGAGTGTGGTCTAGTAAAATCAATTTAATAATTTGGGCAGAAAATGAACAATAAAGCTGCTCTGGCCCCCCTGTTTAGCTGATGAGGCCTGGGCCCAGTACAACAGGACCAATTGTACTGCCTTATCAGCAGCCCTGACTACACTCACACTGACTGAACTATCACTAGATTCACACTAAAGTGACAGTAAAGTAAAAATGAATGGTCGCACTACACTCACACTGACTGAACTATCACTAGATTCACACCAAACTGATATTCTACACTGACAATAGAATCAGAATAGCACACTATAGCACATTAACTCTCTAGTTGCACTGAACAGAGCCCTGTTCTATTGCTCTCCATGCTGATATCACACTACAAATGGCCACAATTGAAAGAATACTTTTATAGTGTGGGGTGGGACTAAGAGCAATGAGCCATTATTGGATAGAGTCATCATTACTTTCTCCATTCTCTCTATTGTTCAAAGCTTTTATTATTTCAGCCAATCAGAGCTTCCAATGCACTGTGCAGCTGCCCAGTGCATTGTGGTCATTCGGCAGGCTGAACAAAGGTTTGAACGCCTCAATAATTCTGGTTTTCGTCGAACGGGCGCATAACCAATGTTCAGCCGGAACTCATGCTCACGCCGAACCTTTTGCCCATCCCTATATTGAAGAGTGAAAAATTATGCATCTGAGTAGCAGAGGCAGGTTACTAAAATGTATGCTGGAACAGTGTCTCTGTCAGCCAGGCAAAGGCAGATTTCTAAGAGAATTCCTACACCGGCTCCCCACAGATTTTGCAGTCAACAGGTCTGCAATGGTAATAGTGGTGATGCACGCAATCTCTGTCTCCAGTGCACCATCTGTCTTGTGCATGGTCTGGTTCACCCCAGAAGTAAGGCAGGTAAAACTTCGAGCACCATTCCAGTACAAAGATGACCAGGATCCAGAGGAGTTCACAGAAATGGTGTAGGTCGCCCAGCATCCAGAGAATGCTTGTGTGCCCTTCATGGGTAGCAGAAAGGCAAAATGAGAACCACCACATGGAAGCTATGTGTTGTTCACAGAGAACATCCAGGAAAGGATGCGGATTCCTTCTGTTGCTTAGGGTTATGCTGGACAGGTCTCGGATTATCTTGACTTCTGCCCTAATGAAGGTGAGTGGTTATTGCTCTCTAGCTTTCTGAATCATCTTCTCCTTTAACTGAAAGATGAGAAAACAGCAGAAGATGTCAGTTGGAGGACCTGTTCCCTTTCTGCATGGTCAAAAGACCCTGTGACTACAGTGCCCACAAGATTTGATCAGGTTCCACTGACTATGGAATGATTAGATTTTGCAAGTTTCTTCAGTTGTGCAGTTGTCTTGGTTATCCAGGCCCTTGACCTGTCTCTGCATGTTGATCAGGTGGGAATTGTGCAGGTATGCCTCAGTTATGATCTTCCATCTTTTCCGCCACTATCTTTTCTCTTGTTCTATTCTGATAACAATTAGAAGCAGAGCCAGCCAGGCAAGCAACAAGACTTTTAAAAGGTAGCCCCAGTAATTTTCTCAGCTAATATTTGCTTCAATACCTACATTTTGCTTTCCACATAGTGAAAAAGCTTTGTGAATCGAGTGTTAATATTGCAAGGGAAGACTCTGGTGTTAATAAAACACATTTGATAACACTTGATTTTACACCTACTGCTTGAAGTATGTGTTAATGCACTTTAATGCATCAAGGCCTGAATTTTGTTTAATTGCAGGCAAACAGCTTAGTACACTGCTGAATAACATATGTTTACTGTTTTAACTATGAAATGATTTTTAATTCTGAATACAAAATGTTGCATAAGATCACACTTTTCTTATGGTCAGAATTGGGGCTCTCTGGATCACCTCCATGCTAACTGGACAGAGGTTATGATAATGCTTTACAAAAGAAGATCAAAGGTTCCACTGGGGGGTTTTTTCACAGCAAATAGGCTATCAAACAAATGTAAATGTATAAAAAAGGTCTTCCACGAAGGTTGTAAAATATGAGCTCTGGTTACAAAGATTCTTGTCATGACCCATCAAACATGCAAAAATAGGCAGGTATACTATACCATCAACCATACAATGGACAATCCTGCCCCAGACAAATGTCCTAATGCGTTTGGACCAAACAAGTCATAGTCTTATTCAAGGGGGACTGTATTATCTGAATGAAAACATATCAAGCCTTATAAGTACATGATATCACAAACAGACCTCAAAATTATCCATGTGGATTTACACAGTATAGTTACCTCCAATAGATGGGAGATGGCGTTAAAACCATTTTTTGGAGATTTTCTTTTGTTATCCCAGACCTCACTTATATCATTCTGACCATCCACATGGCGAGGCCCAATGTAGCTGACTTACTAGGGACCAGGGCCGGTGTTTCCACTAGGCAAACTAGGCAGCCGCCTAGGGCGCATTGCAACCTAGGGGCGTAGCCATGAGTTGGCACTCTCTGTCCATCATGAATGATCCTTGTGAGCTGAGGGGAGGGGGCGGCAGTGGGGGAGGAAGAATGGACAGAGGAAGATGCCAGGTGTCTGGGGCAGTGGCTGAACTACCAGGCCCTGGCTTTCCACCACTGTTGGGAGGGGGGGGCAAGAGGCAGGAAGGGAGCCCACAGGAGTGCTGCCTGCATGATGATCCTCTTTGGCTGGCGCTGAATGGTGTAAACCCTGGGCAGGAAGTAACTCTCTGCACTGAGCTGGTGGGCAGCCGTTCATTTTCCTGGGTCGGTATTAAGCAGGGAGAGGAGGAGAGCTGAACCTGACCCCAAGCTTGGCACTGGAGGGTGGCACCTTTACTGGAGCAGAAACGACGAGGCACTGGAATGGTCTGAGGAGGTTTGGGATTAGCGACGTGTGGAGTTCTCGGACTGCTGCTTCTCCCTTCACCAGGAGCCGGTTGGAGCTGTGGTGAGCACTGTGGTCCAGAAGAGGAGCATCCTAGAAGAAGGAATAAGCAGGATCACAGTGAAGGAGGGCAGAGTGCGGGCCACTCTCTTCATACCGCCCAGTCAGTGTCCCCAGAACAGGGGATCAGGGTCCCTGGGTGTGACATGGAGGTTCCCTGGTGTGAAAGGGAATCAGGGTCACCACGTGTGCCATGGGGGATAGGGGTCACCGGGTGTAACAGGGTTTTGGGGTCACCAGGTGTGCAATGAGGAATTGGGGTCCCTGGGTGTGCCATGGGGGACTGAGGTCCCCAGGTATGACATGGAGGAACATCAGGGTCCCCAGGTGTGACATGGAAAAACATCAGGGTCTCTGGGTATGACATGGAGGAATATGGGGGTCACTGGATATGACAGCATAACATAGAGGAGCCATCAGATCAGGGTCACTGGGTATGACATAGAGGAGTTTTTAACCCCTTCCCTTTTTATTTTGTTGGGAGTGGGGGGCGCAAGTAGCTGCCTAGGGCGTAAAATAGTCTAGCACCGGCCCTGAGCAGAGTTAATAATGAACAAACACCAGAAGACAGAGAAAGATAAAAATCTTCAATTTAGAAATCTGAGTGAAGTATTTTCATTTAAAAAAAATAATTAATATGTGGATAAGAGAAAGAGTAGAAGGAAAAGGGAAGAAGGGAGATGGGGGAAAGTGAAGCTTACCAGGTTTAGCCACTTTTTTAACCACTTCCCGACCACTCGCTGCCTTTTTACTGCGGCAGGGTTTCTCTGCTGCGCAAACCGACGTAGATCTACGTCGGTCGCGCGCGGGAAGCTCCGATTGCCGCCTGACACCCGCGATCGCTCCCCGCTGAGAGAGAAGACTGTATTTACAACAGCCGACCATCCTTCTCCCTGGGATGATTATAGAGCCCATGTGATCCTGCTATATAGGATCACATGTCTCTATGGTCATCTCAGAAGCCGCGCCCCCCCACAGTTAGAATCACTCCCCTAGGGTCACATTTAACCCCTTGATCACCTATACTGTTAACCCCTTCCCTGCCAGTGTCATTATTACAGTAACAGTGCATATTTTTAGCACTGATTACTGTAGTAATGTCACTGGTACCCCCAAAAGTGTCAAAAATGTCAGTTAGGGGTCCGATCTGTCCGCCGCAATGTCGAAGTCCCGCAAAAAATCGCATATCACCGCCGTTACTAGAAAAAAACCACAATAAAAATGACATAAATCTTTCCCGTAGTTAGTAGACGCGATAACTTTTGCGCAAACCAATCAAAATACCCTTATTGTGATTTTTTTTTACCAAAAATATGTAGCAGAAAACAAATTGGCCTAAAATGTTAAAACATTTTGATTTTTAAATTTTTTTTTGAGAATGTCATATAGCAGAATGTGAAAAATATTGTTTGTTTGTTTTTTCAAAATTGTCGCTCTTTTTTTGTTTATAGCGCAAAAAAAAAAAAAAAATCGCACAGGTGATCAAATACCACCAAAAGAAATCTCTATTTGTGGGAAAAAAAGATCGTCAATTATATTTGGGTACAGCCTCGCACAACCGCGAGGCTGTACCCAAATATAATTGAAGTAACGCAGTGCCGAATCACAAAATAGGGCCTGGTCAGGAAGGGGGCATAAATTGCGGACTATTGGGAATTTCCACCAAATATAAAGTAAGGTACCCTTGGTGTCGCACCCTATAAAGCAGAGGGGGGAGATTGAAGGAGAAAAATCTGACAGTCTCACAGGGGTCAGATACCAACGCATTAGAATTTTATGTGCATTCTCTTGTGTCAAAGCAATAATGAAACAGTTACCTACTGCTAACCAAATTTTATGCCATTCCATATTGTCTAGAGATTCTCCTAGGTCATGTTTCCAATCAAGGACATAAGTAGGTTTATTAATGCAAGAAACCTGAGCAGCATATAGGAGAGATATAAGGCCAGGGGAGTGGGGGTTCATTTTGCACAATTTTTTTAAAGGTTTCCAAAGGTTTGGAACAGTCGAGATATTAGAAAAACTATTTTTTTATAAATTCAGTTATCTGAAGTAATTGTGACGATTCCAAAGAACGAAGATGACAATGTTGAAAAAGATAGGGATAAGATTTGACTCTATTTACCAACAAATGGTCATGTACATATTGAGGCGCAATGCAAACTAACGCATTTTTAAGCTCCTAGTAGCTATTATGAACATTTTCTGCTACTAGAAGCTAATAGTGTTATCCTATGTGTCCATGCACACTATATTATTCTAGAAGTATTTTTTAAGTTTCAGCGTTTAGGAGCAGAAAAAAAAATGTTTTTGGGAGTGTTTTACCAGCAGAAAAAAAGCTACAAAAAAGCCCCTAACATCTTTTTTCAAGCTTTTTGTTTTTCTTCATGTACTTTAAAAAATGCTAATAAAACACTAACACTCCTAAAAGCGACTAAATGCTACTAAAACGCTATTACAAGCAGGCAAAAAACAGCTATTATCAGCTTTTCCCATCCATCGTTTTTTTCTAGCGTTTTTTGAGTTTATAAAACACTAGTGTACATGGATCCTTAAAATTTTTGCCATGCCATCAAGTGAAACTCTCAGAATTTTTGAAAGTAGGGGGGAATATAGGGTTGTTTAGAATTCCCGAAAGAGGAATGTGACAGGAAATCAATCAATATATCTTATATAAAATTTAGCATTCATTACCCAGTGAATGTGTGTTAACCCCTAATAATCCAATCCCCACTGCATGCATGTACAGTGGACATTGTAGCAATATCCATTTCATGTATTTTCTGACCCTCTGTTCTTCCTCTGTCCTAAAAACGGCGTCTGACCCTGCAGTTTCAATGTGCCCCCCCCCCCCCCCACCTGAACTGTCAGGATACAGCTGGACAGGGCTGTGCACATGCCGCAGCTATGATACTTTGCTTTGTGGCATTTGTAACTCAGGGCGCAGAGTTTGACAGGTAATACAGCCTCTCACTCTTGCCTGTTGTGTTTAACATGGCTGCAGTGCACATTTACCATTTGGCAATTTAAAAATCAAAGAAAAAAAAAAAAAAAGTGTCAGGAGGTGGTAATATCACTTTTCAAAGGGCAGAAAGAACTGCAACATGTCTGAAAGAACCCTAAAGCATCAAATATTACGTTAAATATACAAATATCTTTATAAACGAGTGAAATTTGCACATTGACCATCCATGTATGTTACTGAAACATGTTTTTATTAAACCAATAATTAAACTAATAAATACCTACTCAATTGTAGTTAAAATTGAGCTCCAGGTATGGCAGTTTTTGCATAGTTACATTGGTGCAGCTTGGGGACAGGGGACACTTGTTCCTTTGATCACTATCTAAGATAGGACTTTCCTTTATAGGGTAAATCCACTTTCATAGGAAAAAAATATTACAAAAAAAAAAAAAAAATGCATATACAATTGCAACGCAAGCCACATTGTAATTTAATGTTATTAAAGGGATTGTTTTAACACTTAATGAATGTGTCAGAAAATATGAATTTGCATATTGAATGTGCAGTGATTGTGCTGGGGAATCTTAGGAAACATTTCTTAACAAAAGAAAAAAAAATGTTGTTTATGGTGTGTTTTTTGCTTTAATAATATTTTTTAAGTTAATAATGATAATTAAATAATAATAATAACAATAATAATACTTGGACCTTGTTGATTGATAACTGTGGTACTGTATATAAGTACTGAAAAGTAAAAAATATAGAATGTAAATATTCTATATACTTACAGTATTCACTGTAGTTAAATGTACATTTTTAGCATTTACTGTACATAAAATCTGTTAGTGGGAAAAGAGAGAAAAAACAAGTTATATTTTATTGTCTGAGCTATCTGTATATTTTGACTTGACTACTGACCACTTGCATAGTCTGAAATTCAATCAGTGAATTTAAAAAAAATACATGAACAAAAAAAAAAGAATATATCAGGTCAGGTTCGAGTGATACATTTTAACAGATACAAGTTGTTCTATTTTTTTAAGCAAATGCCATTTTATGTTTGGCCAGCAAGTGGCAGCATAGTACAATTTAGAATTTTGCTCACTTTCCCTACTACCATGTAAACACTTGGAACATAATAATGTAGCAGGTTTTCCAGGCATTGGGCCTGATGTGGGTCTGCCATGGTTACCGGTGACACCTTTAGCCCATTTAAGCTGAATACCCAAATGTGAGATTGGAGACAATGACCATTCCGGCATCTTTGGTTTGTTTTGTTTATTTGATATTGGGGTCGGGATGGGAGAAGGGAATGTGTGGGATACTCCTCTGGCTCAACTAGGTACAAAAGGGACATCTTGTGGGAAAATGCCTTTCAGCGCTGTCTTGACGCCGGCTGGATGCCGACCAACGCTTGCTGGCGCTTGAAAAACACTGACTTGCCGAACTGTACTTGAACTTGACTTCTGACACTCTGATCAGCTCAAAAGTCCTGGACTGTACTTAGACTTGACTTCTAACGCTCTGGGTAGCTCAAAAGTCCTGCATACAGCTCCCTCCAGTCCTTCCTGACTGAGGTAGCTCCTGTAACTGCTCGTGCCTGGGACACCCGATCCTGCTGACAGGAGGAGAGACATCTTTCTGCTTCCTGCCAAAGATGCTGCGTCATGCGCTCCCCTCAAACTTATACCCACTCACAGAATGCTGTGCGGCAGAATCTGCCTTTCTGGGGTAGATACAGGCCTGAGTGCATCATTGGCTGGGTTTCCTCCACTGCCCAATGAGAACCCTCTCATGGAGCACAGTGGGGAGACTCCCCAGTCTTAACAGCTACACCTGGGAGACATGACAGCCCAGCAGAAAATCATAGCCCTGCTGTTAAGCAGCCAGGGCCCACTATGCTTTACCTAGCACCTACTTTATAGGGTGCTACATCAAGAAACTATCTTTTTTAGAAAGAGGTCAGCCGTGGCAATGTCCATGTTTTCTTTTATTGTGAACACTAAAATGGCACAGATTTTACACTCAAGGAGGCGAACAACGTCGTTCTCGCATAAGCAAGGATTGAGGAAGCGGGAGTGGGTAAGGGTATTTCCCCTAACCGAAATAAAAAATATTGTAACTCCCATTACAGGCTGGGGGGGAGGGTGATAATGAGCGGTATTGCACTTTTTAAAGTGAAATTTCACTTTAAAGCCTAGTAAACACTAACAGTTTTTTTTTTTTAGTTCAACGCAGCGAGCTGAGGGAAATAACTGAGGAACTCAGGATGAGATCCTGTACGAACTATGCAATGTTACTACAGCGATCTCCCCACTGAGCTATTGTGTTCTTGTGTTTTGACAGGGGAACGAACCCCCCTTCCTAACCAGAACACACTGGTCAGCAGTCTCGGACTGGTCATGCACTGATCGGATGCTGATCGGCAGGCCTTTTTCGGTCATGCTCCTTCGTCAGAAGCCGGACATTTGGCCGGCCTCTGTTTGACAAGCTGCCGTACACACAGGTCAAATGTTGGCCTGTTTCAATTGAACCGCCTGATACCACCCGATATTCAGCCCGTGTGTGTACAGGGCTCTAACACAATCATAATCTTTTAGATTGTAAACTTTTACAAACTGGGTCCTGCTAATCCTCTTGTATTCAATTGTATTTTGACTGCAATTTTTCTATTTATTTTGTAAAGGGCTGTGAAAATTGTTGGCACTATATAAATCCTGCATAAAAAAAATCTTCATCATAAAAAATAAGGTTTAACATTCTCTTTTTTTGCATCAGTTTGATAATAGGAGAATAAATGAACATTATATATATATATATATATATATATATATATATATATATATATATATATAGTCTCCCCAAAACACACAGACTCTGGAGGACCTAGATACATATTTGGGGCATCTATGCCCAAACCAGCAATGACTGCTTTAGACTGTGAGAGCAGATGTTAATATAATCAGCTCAAGCAACCTGATGCTGGGGGTCTCCTGCTATAGTCTGTTCATTAAGGTTTTATGTGTTTATTAGGTGTGTCTCTCCCATTGTGCACCTCCTAGGTGTGCATTCCCATTATTAATTGAGTAACCTATTGTTTCTGTCTGTTGGGTAATTTGGCTAACTCTGAGGTTCCTACATGATGGGATTAGCCTTGTGTCAATTATGGTTACTGACCCACTTTAGAAGTCTATAAACATAAAAAAAACTGTATTTCTGTTCAATAAACAGTCATTCCTTTGGTTTTACCTCAACATCTTGTCTGTGTACGATGCTTGGAGTAAAAGGTCTGTTATTAGCTCCCGGTCTGCTGGAAGGGTTTGAGAGATCTGGAGGCTCTGTTTGGCGGAAGCACCCAAGCGGGGTGCCAAGGCATTCCGTCACAAAAACATTGCTATATTAATTAGGGTTGAGCGGACACCTAGATGTCCGTGTTCGACGGGTTCGGCCGAACTTTAAAAAAAAGTCCGGGTCCGTGTCCCGGACTTTTACCGAACTTTTCCCGGACACCGAACCCCATTGAAGTCAATGGGGACCCGAACTTTAAGGCACTAAAATGGCTCTAAAACACCAAAGGAAAGGGCTAGAGTGCTGCAAATGGCAGCAAAACGTAATTAAGAGCATGGCAAGTGCTCTGCAAACAAATGTGGATAGGGAAATAACTTAAAACAACAAAAAAAAACAGAAAAATAAAACAATGTTCTTCTTCATCTCTGAAGGACGAGGCCCATATGGAGTAGGAGGGAGGTTGAGGTGGTGGTGGATGTGGCGGTGACATAGGCGTGCGCACAGGGTGTGCTGGGTGTGCCTGGGCACACCCTAATCACCTAGGGCACATAGCATTGCCAGTGAGGAGATGGGAAAGATCTCCCTGGGACCTGCTCTGCTCTATTTCTCCTTGCCTACAGGTACATGGCCCCGATACATTACTCTCCCTGCTGGCAAACACATGCATGTGTATTTCAACTTTGGGGTGCACACCTTAATGCAATAGGCTGCGCACACCTATGGGCGGTGTAGGTGGAAGCGGCGGTGGAGGAGGACCAGGGCCGGATTAACAGCATCATGGGCTTGGTGCTGAGGATTTTGAAGGGCCTTAAGGGCCGTGCCTTGCCATGCACCCAGAGGAGGAAGGGTGCAGCCATGCATGCCTAATTCAACATGGGATGCTGTCTCTGAAGCCCATAAACACATCCATGCATCGCCAACTGTCCCTCCTTGTCCGGCCTTCACGCTGTGTGGGGAGGTTCTGAGGGTGCTGCCTGGGGAAGCGAGCATAGAAGCCAGACTTCTGTGTTTACAAGTGACAGAAGAGCGGTAACAGTGAATATGGCCAACCCGGGGCCTATATAAAAGGTAGGGGCCTGGAGCTGCAGCTCCAATAGCCCCTACATTAATCTGGCCCTGAGGAGGAGGACGAGGTAGCCAACACTGCTTCTTTTCAAAAATTTTAAATGAGGGTACACCCCAAAAGAGTGAGAAAGAGCAAAAATGGAACAATGGGTGGGTAAGGTCGGTATCCATTGCTATTCTGCATAAGGTACGGAAAAGTCCCGTGGGATCCATGCCTGGTTCATTTTAATGAACGTGAGCTTGTCCACATTGTCTCTGGACAGGCGGCTGCGCTTGTCTGTTATAACGCCCCCAGCCGTGCTAAATACCCGTTCAGATAATACACTGGCTGCAGGGCACGCCAGCACCTCCAAGGCGTAAAGGGCAAGCTCAGGCCATGTGCCCAATTTGGAGACCCAGAAGTTGAAGGGGGCAGACCCGTCATTCACTACATGTAGGCGTGTGCACACATACTGCTCCACCATGTTGGTAAAATGCTGCCTCCTGCTAAGACGTTCCATCTGAGCTGCTGGTGCTGCTGTTTGTTGTGGCGTGCTGACAAAGCTTTTCCACATTTCGGCCATGCTAACCCTGCCTTCTGAGGTGCTGGCGGTGCCCTGGTTGCGTTGGCGACCTCCTCCTCCTCCTCCTCTGCCTTGTGCTTCCACTGTGGCCCCGCTGTCAGATGGGAATGCCAGCAGCATGGCGTCTACCAGCGTGCGCTTGTACTCGCGCATCTTGCGATCGCGCTCCAGTGAGTGAATTAAGGACGGTACGTTGTCCTTGTAACGGGGATCCAGCAGCGTGGCCACCCAGTAATCAGCACAAGTTAGAATGTGGGCAACTCGGCGGTCGTTGTGGAGACACTGCAGCATGTAATCGCTCATGTGTGCCAGGCTGCCCAGAGGCAACGAAAGGCTGTCCTCTGTGGGAGGTGTATCGTCCGTGTCCTCTGTATCCCCCCAGCCACGCACCAGTGATGGCCATGAGCTGGCCTGGGTGCCACCCTGCTGTGAACATGGTTCCATCTCCTCCTCCAGCTCCTCCTCCTCCTCCTCCTCCTCATCCTCCAGAACTGTGCCCCTGCTGGACAATTGCGTCCCTGGCGTTTGCGTGTGCAGGAACCCACCCTCGGAGCCCCTTGCGAATGACTGCCCTGAAAGCCTTGGAAATGTTACCTCTTCATCCTCCTCCTCCTCCTCATCCTGTGCCACATCCTCTTCCATCATCGCCCGAATTGTTTTTTCAAGGAGGCATAGAAGTGGGATAGTTAAGCTGAGAACGGCGTCATTGCCACTGGCCATGTTGGTGGAGTACTCAAAACAGCGCAACAAGGCACACAGGTCTCGCATGGAGGCCCAGTTAAATTAAATAGCGGAATAGAAAATATGATCCAAAAAAAGTGTATGTATATCACACGTACACAACCACACTGGGCCCCAATTACTATTGTTTGTACCCCTAAAAGGCTAGATGAGGAGTAGGGGGAGTATGGAACAGGCAGCACCCTCAAACCTTCAGAAGTATGAGATGAACCCCAACAACTTGGAAAGGTGGATCTCTCTCACACGTACCAACACAGACTATCCCCCAATTTAACTGATCCCCAAAGGTTTTTGATTAAATAGCGGAATAGAAAATATGATCCAAAAAAAGTGTATGTATATCACACGTACACAACCACACTAGGCCCCAATTACTATTGTTTGTACCCCTAAAAGGCTAGGAGTAGGGGGAGTATGGAACAGGCAGCACCCTCAAACCTTCAGAAGTATGAGATGAACCCCAACAACTTGGAAAGGTGGATCTCTCTCACACGTACCAACACAGACTATCCCCCAATTTAACTGATCCCCAAAGGTTTTTGATTAAATAGCGGAATAGAAAATATGATCCAAAAAAAGTGTATGTATATCACACGTACACAACCACACTAGGCCCCAATTACTATTGTTTGTACCCCTAAAAGGCTAGATGAGGAGTAGGGGGGGTATGGAACAGGCAGCACCCTCAAATCTTCAGAAGTATGAGATGAACCCCAAAAACTTGGAAAGGTGGATCTCTCTCACACGTACCAACACAGACTATCCCCCAATTTAACTGATCCCCAAAGGTTTTTGATTAAATAGCGGAATAGAAAATATGATCCAAAAAAAGTGTATGTATATCACACGTACACAACCACACTAGGCCCCAATTACTATTGTTTGTACCCCTAAAAGGCTAGGAGTAGGGGGAGTATGGAACAGGCAGCACCCTCAAACCTTCAGAAGTATGAGATGAACCCCAACAACTTGGAAAGGTGGATCTCTCTCACACGTACCAACACAGACTATCCCCCAATTTAACTGATCCCCAAAGGTTTTTGATTAAATAGCGGAATAGAAAATATGATCCAAAAAAAGTGTATGTATATCACACGTACACAACCACACTAGGCCCCAATTACTATTGTTTGTACCCCTAAAAGGCTAGATGAGGAGTAGGGGGGGTATGGAACAGGCAGCACCCTCAAATCTTCAGAAGTATGAGACGAACCCCAAAAACTTGGAAAGGTGGATCTCTCTCACACGTACCAACACAGACTATCCCCCAATTTAACTGATCCCCAAAGGTTTTTGATTAAATAGCGGAATAGAAAATATGATCCAAAAAAAGTGTATGTATATCACACGTACACAACCACACTAGGCCCCAATTACTATTGTTTGTACCCCTAAAAGGCTAGATGAGGAGTAGGGGGGGTATGGAACAGGCAGCACCCTCAAACCTTCAGAAGTATGAGATGAACCCCAACAACTTGGAAAGGTGGATCTCTCTCACACGTACCAACACAGACTATCCCCCAATTTAACTGATCCCCAAAGGTTTTTGATTAAATAGCGGAATAGAAAATATGATCCAAAAAAAGTGTATGTATATCACACGTACACAACCACACTAGGCCCCAATTACTATTGTTTGTACCCCTAAAAGGCTAGATGAGGAGTAGGGGGGGTATGGAACAGGCAGCACCCTCAAATCTTCAGAAGTATGAGATGAACCCCAAAAACTTGGAAAGGTGGATCTCTCTCACACGTACCAACACAGACTATCCCCCAATTTAACTGATCCCCAAAGGTTTTTGATTAAATAGCGGAATAGAAAATATGATCCAAAAAAAGTGTATGTATATCACACGTACACAACCACACTAGGCCCCAATTACTATTGTTTGTACCCCTAAAAGGCTAGGAGTAGGGGGAGTATGGAACAGGCAGCACCCTCAAACCTTCAGAAGTATGAGATGAACCCCAACAACTTGGAAAGGTGGATCTCTCTCACACGTACCAACACAGACTATCCCCCAATTTAACTGATCCCCAAAGGTTTTTGATTAAATAGCGGAATAGAAAATATGATCCAAAAAAAGTGTATGTATATCACACGTACACAACCACACTAGGCCCCAATTACTATTGTTTGTACCCCTAAAAGGCTAGATGAGGAGTAGGGGGGGTATGGAACAGGCAGCACCCTCAAATCTTCAGAAGTATGAGATGAACCCCAAAAACTTGGAAAGGTGGATCTCTCTCACACGTACCAACACAGACTATCCCCCAATTTAACTGATCCCCAAAGGTTTTTGATTAAATAGCGGAATAGAAAATATGATCCAAAAAAAGTGTATGTATATCACACGTACACAACCACACTAGGCCCCAATTACTATTGTTTGTACCCCTAAAAGGCTAGATGAGGAGTAGGGGGGGTATGGAACAGGCAGCACCCTCAAACCTTCAGAAGTATGAGATGAACCCCAACAACTTGGAAAGGTGGATCTCTCTCACACGTACCAACACAGACTATCCCCCAATTTAACTGATCCCCAAAGGTTTTTGATTAAATAGCGGAATAGAAAATATGATCCAAAAAAAGTGTATGTATATCACACGTACACAACCACACTAGGCCCCAATTACTATTGTTTGTACCCCTAAAAGGCTAGATGAGGAGTAGGGGGGGTATGGAACAGGCAGCACCCTCAAACCTTCAGAAGTATGAGATGAACCCCAACAACTTGGAAAGGTGGATCTCTCTCACACGTACCAACACAGACTATCCCCCAATTTAACTGATCCCCAAAGGTTTTTGATTAAATAGCGGAATAGAAAATATGATCCAAAAAAAGTGTATGTATATCACACGTACACAACCACACTAGGCCCCAATTACTATTGTTTGTACCCCTAAAAGGCTAGGAGTAGGGGGAGTATGGAACAGGCAGCACCCTCAAACCTTCAGAAGTATGAGATGAACCCCAACAACTTGGAAAGGTGGATCTCTCTCACACGTACCAACACAGACTATCCCCCAATTTAACTGATCCCCAAAGGTTTTTGATTAAATAGCGGAATAGAAAATATGATCCAAAAAAAGTGTATGTATATCACACGTACACAACCACACTAGGCCCCAATTACTATTGTTTGTACCCCTAAAAGGCTAGATGAGGAGTAGGGGGGGTATGGAACAGGCAGCACCCTCAAATCTTCAGAAGTATGAGATGAACCCCAAAAACTTGGAAAGGTGGATCTCTCTCACACGTACCAACACAGACTATCCCCCAATTTAACTGATCCCCAAAGGTTTTTGATTAAATAGCGGAATAGAAAATATGATCCAAAAAAAGTGTATGTATATCACACGTACACAACCACACTAGGCCCCAATTACTATTGTTTGTACCCCTAAAAGGCTAGATGAGGAGTAGGGGGGGTATGGAACAGGCAGCACCCTCAAACCTTCAGAAGTATGAGATGAACCCCAACAACTTGGAAAGGTGGATCTCTCTCACACGTACCAACACAGACTATCCCCCAATTTAACTGATCCCCAAAGGTTTTTGATTAAATAGCGGAATAGAAAATATGATCCAAAAAAAGTGTATGTATATCACACGTACACAACCACACTAGGCCCCAATTACTATTGTTTGTACCCCTAAAAGGCTAGATGAGGAGTAGGGGGGGTATGGAACAGGCAGCACCCTCAAACCTTCAGAAGTATGAGATGAACCCCAACAACTTGGAAAGGTGGATCTCTCTCACACGTACCAACACAGACTATCCCCCAATTTAACTGATCCCCAAAGGTTTTTGATTAAATAGCGGAATAGAAAATATGATCCAAAAAAAGTGTATGTATATCACACGTACACAACCACACTAGGCCCCAATTACTATTGTTTGTACCCCTAAAAGGCTAGATGAGGAGTAGGGGGGGTATGGAACAGGCAGCACCCTCAAACCTTCAGAAGTATGAGATGAACCCCAACAACTTGGAAAGGTGGATCTCTCTCACACGTACCAACACAGACTATCCCCCAATTTAACTGATCCCCAAAGGTTTTTGATTAAATAGCGGAATAGAAAATATGATCCAAAAAAAGTGTATGTATATCACACGTACACAACCACACTAGGCCCCAATTACTATTGTTTGTACCCCTAAAAGGCTAGGAGTAGGGGGAGTATGGAACAGGCAGCACCCTCAAACCTTCAGAAGTATGAGATGAACCCCAACAACTTGGAAAGGTGGATCTCTCTCACACGTACCAACACAGACTATCCCCCAATTTAACTGATCCCCAAAGGTTTTTGATTAAATAGCGGAATAGAAAATATGATCCAAAAAAAGTGTATGTATATCACACGTACACAACCACACTAGGCCCCAATTACTATTGTTTGTACCCCTAAAAGGCTAGATGAGGAGTAGGGGGGGTATGGAACAGGCAGCACCCTCAAATCTTCAGAAGTATGAGATGAACCCCAAAAACTTGGAAAGGTGGATCTCTCTCACACGTACCAACACAGACTATCCCCCAATTTAACTGATCCCCAAAGGTTTTTGATTAAATAGCGGAATAGAAAATATGATCCAAAAAAAGTGTATGTATATCACACGTACACAACCACACTAGGCCCCAATTACTATTGTTTGTACCCCTAAAAGGCTAGATGAGGAGTAGGGGGGGTATGGAACAGGCAGCACCCTCAAACCTTCAGAAGTATGAGATGAACCCCAACAACTTGGAAAGGTGGATCTCTCTCACACGTACCAACACAGACTATCCCCCAATTTAACTGATCCCCAAAGGTTTTTGATTAAATAGCGGAATAGAAAATATGATCCAAAAAAAGTGTATGTATATCACACGTACACAACCACACTAGGCCCCAATTACTATTGTTTGTACCCCTAAAAGGCTAGATGAGGAGTAGGGGGGGTATGGAACAGGCAGCACCCTCAAACCTTCAGAAGTATGAGATGAACCCCAACAACTTGGAAAGGTGGATCTCTCTCACACGTACCAACACAGACTATCCCCCAATTTAACTGATCCCCAAAGGTTTTTGATTAAATAGCGGAATAGAAAATATGATCCAAAAAAAGTGTATGTATATCACACGTACACAACCACACTAGGCCCCAATTACTATTGTTTGTACCCCTAAAAGGCTAGATGAGGAGTAGGGGGGGTATGGAACAGGCAGCACCCTCAAACCTTCAGAAGTATGAGATGAACCCCAACAACTTGGAAAGGTGGATCTCTCTCACACGTACCAACACAGACTATCCCCCAATTTAACTGATCCCCAAAGGTTTTTGATTAAATAGCGGAATAGAAAATATGATCCAAAAAAAGTGTATGTATATCACACGTACACAACCACACTAGGCCCCAATTACTATTGTTTGTACCCCTAAAAGGCTAGATGAGGAGTAGGGGGGGTATGGAACAGGCAGCACCCTCAAACCTTCAGAAGTATGAGATGAACCCCAACAACTTGGAAAGGTGGATCTCTCTCACACGTACCAACACAGACTATCCCCCAATTTAACTGATCCCCAAAGGTTTTTGATTAAATAGCGGAATAGAAAATATGATCCAAAAAAAGTGTATGTATATCACACGTACACAACCACACTAGGCCCCAATTACTATTGTTTGTACCCCTAAAAGGCTAGATGAGGAGTAGGGGGGGTATGGAACAGGCAGCACCCTCAAACCTTCAGAAGTATGAGATGAACCCCAACAACTTGGAAAGGTGGATCTCTCTCACACGTACCAACACAGACTATCCCCCAATTTAACTGATCCCCAAAGGTTTTTGATTAAATAGCGGAATAGAAAATATGATCCAAAAAAAGTGTATGTATATCACACGTACACAACCACACTAGGCCCCAATTACTATTGTTTGTACCCCTAAAAAGGCTAGGAGTAGGGGGAGTATGGAACAGGCAGCACCCTCAAACCTTCAGAAGTATGAGATGAACCCCAACAACTTGGAAAGGTGGATCTCTCTCACACGTACCAACACAGACTATCCCCCAATTTAACTGATCCCCAAAGGTTTTTGATTAAATAGCGGAATAGAAAATATGATCCAAAAAAAGTGTATGTATATCACACGTACACAACCACACTAGGCCCCAATTACTATTGTTTGTACCCCTAAAAGGCTAGATGAGGAGTAGGGGGAGTATGGAACAGGCAGCACCCTCAAATCTTCAGAAGTATGAGATTGTGTTCACTGTACCCCACAAAGATTGAGTTCACTGCACCCCACAATGATTGTGTTCACTGCACCCCACAAAGATTGTGTTCACTGCACCTCACAAAGATTGTGTTCACTGTACCCCCCAAAGATTGTGTTCACTGCACCCCACAAAGATTCTGTTCACTGTACCCCACAAAGATTGTGTTCACTGCACCCTAAAAGGATGTTGTTCACTGCACCCCACAAAGATTGTGTTCACTGCACCCTAAAAGGATGTTGTTCACTGCACCCCACAAAGATTGTGTTCACTGCACCTCACAAAGATTGTGTTCACTGTACCCCCCAAAGATTGTGTTCACTGCACCCCACAAAGATTCTGTTCACTGTACCCCACAAAGATTGTGTTCACTGCACCCTAAAAGGATGTTGTTCACTGCACCCTAAAAGGATGTTGTTCACTGCACCCCACAAAGATTGTGTTCACTGCACCCCAAAAAGATTGTGTTCACTGTACCCCCCAAAGATTGTGTTCACTGCACCCCAAAAAGATTGTGTTCACTGCACCCCCCAAAGATTGTGTTCACTGCACCCCACAAAGATTCTGTTCACTGTACCCCACAAAGATTGTGTTCACTGCACCCCAAAAAGATTGTGTTCACTGTACCCCCCCAAAGATTGTGTTCACTGCACCCCACAAAGATTCTGTTCACTGCACCCCAAAAAGGATTTTGATCACTGCACCCCAAAAAGGATGTTGTTCACTGCACCCCAAAAATGATTTTGTTCACTCCACCCCAAAAAGATTGTGTTCACTGCACCCCACAAAGATTGTGTTCACTGCACCCCAAAAAGATTGTGTTCACTGTACCCCCCAAAGATTGTGTTCACTGCACCCCACAAAGATTCTGTTCACTGTACCCCACAAAGATTCTGTTCACTGCACCCCAAAAAGATTGTGTTCACTGCACCCCAAAAAGGATGTTGTTCACTGCACCCCAAAAAGGATGTTGTTCACTCCACCCCAAAAAGATTGCGTTCACTGCACCCCACAAAGATTGTGTTCACTGCACCCCAAAAAGGATTTTGTTCACTGCACCCCAAAAAGGATGTTGTTCACTCCACCCCAAAAAGATTGTGTTCACTGCACCCCAAAAAGATTGTGTTCACTGCACCCCACAAAGGATTTTGTTCACTGCACCCCAAAAAGATTGTGTTCACTGCACCCCAAAAAGGATGTTGTTCACTGCACCCCAAAAAGGATTTTGTTCACTGCACCCCACAAAGGATTTTGTTCACTGCACCCCACAAAGGATTTTGTTCACTGCACCCCACAAAGATTGTGTTCACTGCACACCAAAAAGGATTGTGTTCACTGCACCCCAAAAAGATTTTGTTCACTGCACCCCAAAAAGATTGTGTTCACTGCAGCCCAAAAAGATTGTGTTCACTGCAGCCCAAAAAGATTGTGTTCACTGCAGCTCACACACAGAAAAATGGATGTGGATCACTGACACCTGCCTATCTCCAATCCCACACCACACAGCAATATCGATTGTAGTTTGTAGAACACAGTTTCCCTAAAATTCAGCAGACTCTGTCCCTAACAGGATTGAGAAGAGATCGTAGATCAGGATTGAGTGCAGATTCACCCCACCCCCCACACAGCAATATCGATTGTAGTTTGTAGAAGACACTGACCCTATAATTCAGCAGACTCTATCCCTAAAATGCCTACAACTCGCCCTGCCTAAACACTCCGACCTGTCCCTCAATTCTATCCGGACACAAATGGTTTTTTCCTGCCTATCTTTCCCTAATCAGCAGCCAGCACATTGATGTGTGCTCTGTCCCTTAGCTAAGCAGCAGAATGACGCTGCTGCGGCGGCTGCCTCGAACTTATAAAGACTTGGTCACATGCTTCAGACGGCCAATCACAGCTACTAAGACATTTGCAGGCATGGCTGGGATGGCTTAAGGCACACCAGTTAAACGATTGTTGATTGGCTGTTGAAAGCCCGCCATGAAAAGAGCGCCAAAGCATGCAAAACCCGGAAATAAAACGACCGAACACGGATTTTTACCCGAACATACAGTAAAGTGTCCGTGTCCGTGTTCGGGTAAAAAAAATCCAATTATTCGGTACGAACACGAATAATACAGTCCGTGTTCGCTCAACACTAATATTAATAAATATGAACACATATTTAAAACATTACCGCTGAACTCTAGGCAGATATAAAAGACACAAATAAATACATCAGTAAATGTATTTTGTAAATACTGTACAGGGACTGAGTGTGAGAGGAAAAAGTAACACGAGGAGCCAATTAGTTCATATGCTGTGAAGGAGCATAATTGATAGAAGGAGAAAACAGTGACAGAAAGATGGAATAAAAACAGAGAAAACAGGCGCCTCTGAGTAAGACTGTAAAGATTTAATATTGAAGGATACAATAAAAACTTACATTAAAGTACAGTAAGTAGATGCAAGTAGGGCGATCTGGTGTCCGGGGTCTGCATGGGGCCACCACTTGGGTCAGGAAGATGCCGCTCGTCTTGTGGTCCTGTCCAGCAGGAAGTGATGATGGCATGGGGGGATGAGTCCCAGGGCTGAACCTGCAAGGTGAGCCGCAACGTCTGCCATCTGGGAGTCACCGGTGTGCTCGCAATGCGTTTTAGAGCATACAAACAATGGTGAAATACCAGTGTACGCTCCTTTTTCAGGCCTTCAAAAAGGAGCACCTCAGTGCGTATGCTTCAAAATGCGTCGTAAGCACATCGGTGACTCCCAGATGGCAGACACTGCAGCTCACCTTGCAGTCCAGCCCTTGGACTCATCCCCCCATGCCATTTTAACTTTCTGCTGGACAGGACCACAAGAAGAGCAGCATTTTTCTGACGCAAGTGGCAGCCCCATGCAGACCCAGGACCCAGATCACCCATGTACCTGCATCTACTTACTTTAATGTAAGTTTTTATTGTATCCTGCAACATTAAACCTTTACAGTCTTACTCAGAGGTGCCTGTTTTCTCTTTTTTAATTACATGTTTGGAGACCGCTTCCACTCCCCTCCAGGCTGCCCTGAGCCCAAAGACTGTACTCCATCTTTCTCATGGACAACAAGGGTAGTCTTTAAGACTGTCTTATGGGCATTTATCAGCTTCCATATGCCCTTTGCTTGCGCCACTATGTATCTTTTAATTCATGACAGAAAGACGAACACATCAGCATGCTGTTTCTCCTATCAATGCCCTGTAAATGCTAGGCGCAGCCAGCACAACCTGGGCTGAGAGGAAGTAGGATGAATGAGGCTGGCCATCAGACTGAGGACACCAAGTGGCAGAAAAAAGTACGGCAAGGCGATTTTCTGGATTATTTCAGCAAAATCTGTTTTGATTTTTTTATATTTTATTTGGCTACTCATTTTTACCTTGTTATTTTGAGATTCTAGGTTCCCTGCTGTGCTCTATACTTCAATATACTGACCCCTAAATAAGTACTATGTTCTGCAGTGAAGTGAGGGTCAAAGCAGGAAAAACTGAGCACAGAAGTAGACCAGGAAATCAATATTCCTGGAAGTGTTGGTTTCTGAAGATTCTACAACCAGTTGTTTATCATACTAGTGTAAAGATTCATAGCACAGGCAGTGGGGTAGGTGGGTATCTAAGTTCTTTTTTGCAGGAACAGCTTTTAAGCATTTTAAGTTTTAGTTTTATAGACAGAGATGCTTTAACATACATTCAAAAAAATGTTCACATTAAGCTAATTTCAAACTTGTGTCGGTGGGCTTTTGTTTGCTTCAAACAGGTTTTTTATTCCTTTTTAAGTCTATAAGAATGTAAAACCTGACTGAAGCAGGCCAGTTCTAGGTGATATGCACCTGTGAATAATCTCAGAAGTATCACAAACTGACACTACATGGCCCTTCTTTGACATGTACACCACTAAAACCATTACAAAGACTATGTAGACTCATCTGTTATGGACATACAGAGCTCTTTAAGGAGGTCAAATGCTGATGAATAAGAAAAAAAATCTGTAGTCATTTTCAAATATAGCACTTATCCCATTACAGGAACTGCTTGAGATGATGGGTTCTCTGTTCTGCCGTGACTCTTTAACCTGCTTGGTACCAGGGACATGCAGGGAGGTCAGTGGCTGGTGAGGCACTGGCTAGTATCAGAACCAGATACACACAGGTTACATATTCACAAGTTACGTATTCGATTCTCATTATGTAGGCAATTGCAGTTCTACCAGTTATACTCAGGGCTTTTTGCAGCTGTAACTTGGTGGAACTCAGTTCTACCACCTCTGGCTCAGGCCCTCTGCACCCTGATCACCACTATCACTTGTAAACAGAAAAGTCTCCCAATGGCTCCCACAGATATGATCTTCTGAGCAGCTCTCAATGAGTGCAGGATGGGGACAAGGCAGACTGCAGGTGCCTGGGGTGAAGTGTGGATGCTGACCCACTGAATGATTTCCCTGCAAGTGAGAGAGAAGAGCCACCAACACTCTGTATATAATGCACTCCTGGTATTTAATGCCTCTTTAAGACCCACCCACTGTTTGTGAAATTTGACCACACCCACAATTTAATGCGGTTGCGGTGGGGTGGCGTGGGGGTATTGGGGGGTCGTAGTTGAGTTCCTGCACCTATTTTCTGAGAAAAAAAGCCTTGGTTGTACTCATTTAACCACTTGCCGACTGCACACAGTATATTTACTGTGGCAGTCAGCCCCGGCCAGGCAGAGTGACGTAGATCTACGTCGCTAGCCTGTCACCGGGTTTTGAGCCAATAGCGCCCGCCTCGGCTCGTTCACGGAGGAGTCCGGGCGTGTGACCGGCGGACCCGATGTCCGCCGGTCACACTACGATCGTCCGTAGAGCGGGAGAAAGGCGGAGCGGCTTATGTAAACAAGCCGCCTGTCATTCTCCCCTGTGTAAAAATGGAGATCAGACGGTTCTACTATGTAGAACCATTGATCTCTGTTTTTACACTAGTAGCCATGTCCCACTACAGTTAGAATCACGCCCCTAGGACACACTTAACCCCTCCCTGTCCAATACAGTTAACCCCTTCCCTGCCAGTGTCATTTTTACAGTAACAGTGCATATGTATAGCACTGATTACTGCAGTAATGTCACTGGTACCCCCAAAAGTGTCAAAAATGTCAGTCAAGGGTCCGATCTGTGCGCCGCAATGTCGCAGTACCGCAAAAAAAAAAATCGCAGATCGCCGCCATTACTTGTTAAAATAAAAACACCAAAAATGACAAAAATCTTTGCGCAAACCAATCAAAATACGCTTTTTGCAATTTTTTTTACCAAACATATGTAGCATAAAACAAATTGGCCGAAAATGTTAAAAAATTTAGATTTTTACATTTTTTTGGGGGGGAATTTCATATAAAAAAAAATGTTAAAAATATTGTTATTTTTGCAAAATTTACGCTCTTTTTTTGTTTATAGCGCATGATCAAAAAATCGCACAGGTGATCAAATACCACCAAAAGAAAGCTCTGTTTGTGGGAAAAAAAGGACGTGAAATTTGTTTAGGTACAGTGTCGCACGACCGCGCAATTGTCCGTTAAAGTCACGCAGTAAAAAAAAAAAATCGCAAAAAACCCCCTGGTCAGGAAGGGGGTAAAATCTTCCAGGGCTTAAGTGGTTAACAAAAATATTTACAAACGCTGTCCCTTTAAGATGTTTTTCAGTCACCCTTTTTGTTGATGCTGGAAACAATATTACTAGCCACGATGACAATAAAAATTGTAGAAAAACTAAAATATGTCTATTTATTTTCTGAAACCAGAAATATTACAGTAATATTCAGTAATAAACAAGTAAACAATAAAGGGTTCAGGGTTATGCATTAAAGGTGACATGCAGGAGAATTTAAAACAAACGGTAAAACAGTGAAATAGTCACACTAAAAAGGCAGGGGGCATGGCAGGGTGTGTGTCCTATACCTACATACTTTTGCTAATAAATGTCTCTCATTCCCATCTCAAAAGGTTGGGAGGTATGAATAAACCCTAAAACAGTTTTATCCATTTTATTTTAGTATTTCATTCTTAGCAACAAAGATGTTCCTTTATGATTATGTAGTGGTAAAAAAGAAAATATATAGCAAGTTAGAACCACATAAAATAATCTGAAGTCTATGTTTGTACATGGAGACCAGCAGGTCTAAATCTTCCTGTTTGTGTTATTTTGAGACATACTGTACCACAAAAGGAACAGAGAAATGCCTGAAAGTTACTTTTCTGATCTCATTCCCATTTTTGTGTCATAATAAAGTGAATGCTTAAATGCCCAATTATATGGAATTCCAAAGAGTTCCAGAGTTTCAGTACAATATAAAATGAAAGGTCTGTAGTGGCACAACGATGAATGTCTGTAAAGGGAACAGGGGAACCAAGCAATGAATAGAGAATGCAATTCAGTAGAATTGGAATTTACAAGAAAGAAGTATTTCATTGTATTTGAGCTAATATCCTTTGGAGAGAGCTTTTATTAAATGTTGGGAGTCCAGGGAGCTTTTACGCTTAACAGCAAAGTTCACCTTTTACATAAATTGGCCCATGCAGACAAGGGGCACCAGTAGTTTGAAATACACTCTGCTCAATAGAAGCAGAAATCACTACATCCAAAGTCCTCAATGCAATCAAATTTCTCAAAACAGAAAATCCCTGGTCCTGATGGCTTTTCAGCTCTCTGCCAAAAAAATTCTCAGATTTTCCTATTTTCTAGCTGACTAGGCTGTTTAATTCCTTAGTCACACACTCAGGCAAACAAGTCAAAGACCCTCTAAACCAGGTACAACTAAATGGCGGATGGTGGTCCGAAAACAGACCACATGATAATCCTTACCAGACTGCGGCTCTGCCACTTAGCAGCCTCCTCTCCCGAGTGACTCCATCTTCCCCCGCTACTGCTTTCATCTTTACAAAGCAGGTAGAAGACAGAAGATGTGGCACGTCCAAGCAGAAGGCAGGAGCTGTCCAACTTTTCCAGTTAAAATGCCTGTGATTTGTTGTTAGGGGTGGTCCTAACAAGCAATCATCTGCCTGTTAAATGGAAAGATGGGCAGCTCCCGCCCTCTTCTCGGACATGCGGCATCTTCTAAAAAACATGTGTAAAAAATGGGAGTATCACTTATCCAAGCGCACATGCAAAAAAACAGTTAAGCAGGATTAAAATGTAAAGTTCATATAACAAAAGCTGCTGCTATTAAATCAGTCCATCATTATATTGATCAATGTTAGTTCAAGCATTAGCAGCGCTCCTCCGGTGCCATCAACACTGCATATTTGACAGTTCCTATTAAGGATAGTTCAGGGATGCGCTATGTACAGAATGCAGAGTTCAGGGGCACGCAGCATACAGAGTGCAGAGTTCAGCCTTCTTCCACAGCTGCTTACCTCTGCATCCCCATTCAGATCTCACTTTTACTTCAGCTCTGACATCTGCATGCAACCCCTCCCAATCCACTGCCCCTGGACCCATCTTCTCCCCCCACCTTAAATGTTCCACCAGAGGCGTAACTAGAGCCTTCAGGGCCCCGATGCAAGAAACCATGAAGGGCCCCCCCCAGATCCCTGGCCGGGGCCCTTCCCTTCAAGCCCAGGGCTCTTCCCACTAATCCAGGGACTCTTTACTCTCGTTGCATGGCCTTTTATTGCGGTCCCGCAGCAGGATCCTTTCACAAGTTCTGCAGTGGGCTCCCTTCCTGCAATCTTGGGGCCTCCCCACAGTGGTGAAATGCCAGGGCCCGGTCGCAAGTGTGACTTTTGCAATCCTGGAAGTTCACCCACTGGTTTGCTACTGGGCCCCCTGGAGCATGGGGCCCGGTAGCAATCGCAACCCCTGCAACCCCTGTAGTTACGCCCCTGTGTTCCACCATCTTCCACATGTCTTACTTTTGTTGCTGTATTAAGCTGAAGCACCCAGCTGGCTCAAGTACTTCCCTGCTCACTGTAGGTGCCTCCATCTCTCTCACTTACAGGGAGATCATCCAGTGGGGATGTTGGCATCTGCACTGCACCCCAGGCACCTGAATCTACTTTGTCCCCATCCTGCACATCCTGTAGGAGCAGCTCGGAAGATCAGATCTGTGGAAGCCATTGGTAAACAAGCTGTCACTTGTAATCACAGAAGCCACACTTCTGTATTTACAAGTAAAAGTGGTGAGCAAGGAGCGAAGGGCTTGAGCCAGAGGAGGTGGAACTGAGTTCCACCAAGTTCCATCTGGAAAAAAGCCCCGTTCATATATATTCCACCATTGTGAGTGAATACACAATTATCATAATATAATTATACGGAGTCTTGGATGGGAGGTATTCCCACAGGATGGATTGGATGATCTGGATTCCAATGCAGAAAGGTTAAATATGTTTAATAGGGTAGGTTTGAAACATCAGGAGTTGGTGCTTAAAAGGAAATGGAATGGAAGATTCGCAATCTTTGCCTTAACTTTTGTATTCTCTTTCGTGAAAATACTTTAATAAAAATATTGGAAATGAAAAGGAAACAGAAAAAAAAGTCCAAACTTGAGAACAAAATCACAGAACTACAGTGAAAATTAGACCTCATAAAGGAATCCCAACAAGTTGTACATTTTAGTAAGGATAATAAGAAAAATTTAGAAAAGGTTAATACACCCAAAGTAAAAAAATAAAAAGATATTGGTGGCTTTAGGAAGAATTCTATCTCTTTATGGCAAAATGCATTATGCAATCCAGGAATGCCCAAAAGGGGAGTTGAAGTGACATCTCCCCCTAATAGAATTGAAGTTACAGGTACTCCAGGTAATCAGAGGGGGTATGTATCACAAGGTAATATGCAGGTACCTAGTGGAAGTTTTGGACCACTTACCCAATTACCGGTAAAGAGAGGGACGGGAATTAAAGCCCCCCCCCCCCCCCTCAAAGAGATAGGAATTATCAAACAACCCCTTACCAAAGGGACCACTCTGAGAATAGAGAATATCAAGACTCTTACCCTATATCTACTGCCAATATATGCAAACCACTATATGATTATAGAGGGGACACATCACCACGACCCCCCCCCCCCGTCCTTTTTTAGGGAAAGGAGGGAGAGGATTTCTGAGGAGACGGCGGAATCGCCCTTGGAGAGGACAGCCGTCTGGTCCCCCATACCTGCCCCCCCTTCAAGAGAACAAGGATGGTGGAACCCACCTCATTGGAGAGGTCATATGTTCCCCAAGGAGAGCTAAGGAGAAGTGACGAAGGGGATGTTGAGCAAGGCAAAGGGTCCAGCATAAAAAGAAGGGAAATGGATTAACTGGCATAAATAACCTAGGTAATGTAGAGCTCACAAAAAAGAAAATTAATATACCTAACTTGGGTTTGAAGAGTGCAGGAAATAAAAAACTATTAACAAATTTAAAGTATATATTGATATACACAAATATATAAGGAAAATAAACATGAAAAAAATATTTCTTGGGAAATAGAACTAACACAGACAGCAGGGTGGGTAAAACCACTATTGGTATTGATAGCGGATTGATAAATAGTTATTTAACCCACAGCAGTCTTCCAACCAACATGTGGAAGTATTTAAACAACTAGTTTTGAGAGATGTAGCACCCTCCTAAGTAGGTGCTAGTGAGAGAGTATAGTTTTTGGCTCTGTCTGTCTATCAGAGGAGCATCAGACAAATCTATTTTGTTTTCTGCCTACTAGAGAGCAGGATCTGTGAGCTAGGTCTGCTCAGTGTGCTCAGTATGTGATTCATTGGGTCTAGAGAGTGTTTCACACTGGTCCAACAGGGAGGCATATTGGACAGCGGCAGGAAAGCTGAGCAATGGATACATATGCTTTGATACATAGAGATTAGAGATTGGTAGAGACAGGCTATCTTAGTGCATTCTGGGATACTGTATAAAAGCCAGGAGCACATGTGCTGCAGGGTCCTTGGCTGGTGAGCAGAGTCCCGGAGAGAGGGTCCTCCTCTGTAGTGGTGGCACGTGGTCGCAGGCAGTCGGCCTGGGGATCAAAGGAATGGAACTGAACCCAGAGGTCCAGGAGAACTTACTAAAAGGGGGAGAGACACTGAAGACCCTCGAAAAACAGTATCGCGAGTGCAAAGGATCATGTCAAGGGGCCTGACCTGAGGGGGGCCACCCCAGAGTAGGATAGTCAGAGGACGGGTGTCAGTGTGTCAAGTGTAAGGGAATACTAGGAGAGTATCCTGAAGAGAATTAGTTTGTCAAGTCTTCTGGATAGAGACCTAATCCAAATTTACCTAGTGGCAAGGTGAATCAGCAGCCTGGCTGCATCATCAGACAGGAGTCCTCATATCTTGTGAATAGTTAATCTGGAGTATCCCACTATTCCCTTCTCCCAGACTCATCCCTATTTAAAATAAAACACCAAAAACAACTGCAAACCCCTGGACTGATCATTGACTGAGCCAAGAAGTAAAGTGTTAAATTGTGAATACCAGAGTTGCTAACGGTAACCCAGGGGGACCCGAAGGTGTAATATCCAGCAGTCCTCAAGGGGGGCAGTGGTACAGGGATTTGGAAGGAGTAGTACCAAAAAGAAATAAAAACCCCAGATACATCCAGAAAAGGAATTGAAAATCTAGAGAAAATAAATGATATTATAATCCGCCCAGCTGATAAGGGGAGAGGAGTTGTGATCTTGGACAAGCAATTTTACCATGATCAATTATTAAGTATGCTTTCTCATAATAACACATACATATTGTTGGATAAGGACCCGACTAGTGGGTATAAAAATGAATTAAATAAGTGGAATATGGATATCGGACTAAGGAGTTGCCCAAAAAAGAAAAAAGGTATTTGACACTGAGTTTAAGTTATATCTCTAGCATAAATACATTGCTAAAGATTCATAAAGACCCTGTAAACCCCCAGCAAGGCCTATAGTTAATAGTATTGGATCTATAACAGCTAGGGTAGGCCAATATTTAGACCAATTTTTGCAAATGAGTATTATACGAAAAAAAGCGTATTTAAAAGACACAAAACATTTTCTGCAGTTATTAAAAGAAGTGTCATTGCCGGATAAAGCAAAATATATTTAGTGGCAGCAGATGTGTCATCTTTGTTTACTGTCATTCAGCATGAAGATGCATTGTTAGCCATAAACTGGGCATTTAGCCTAAGCGAGGATCAACCATTCACACAGAGAGTGTTTCTGAGGATGGTATTGGATTTTTGCCTATCGCATAATTATTTTTGGTACAATAATCAATTTTATACCCAGAAAGGGGTGTCGCGATGGGCACGAAATTCGAGCCTAGTCTTGTGAACCTTTCTATGAGTGGGTGGGAGGGTAAATTCATTTTTAATAAAAAAGGGATGGGCTTTTATTTTATGTAGCATTACCCTCACAGGGGCTGCTGAGTATATTTGATTCCTCCACACTCCCTTGACCCTGAGGCACCTCCAACCCGCTAGACACTATTGGTTGTGACATGGTAGTTCAGAGAAACAGCAATGACACTTAAATATCAATGTATCAGTTTGTTTACTGACTTGAGAAGGAGATGAACAGATGTAGTTTCAACACAACAGGAAATATAAGCAATAAGACCAACAGTGGGATTCTGAATCTTTAAGTTCCAAAATCACTGTGAAGCCCAAGACTCAAAATCCCATATAACGATAGTACAAACTATGAATAGATATAACGATATCTAACTGAAAAAATATTTGAATATGTAAGCAGTAGTAATGCAATTTCTCCTATAAAGGTGTGAGAGTGACAATCAAACGTTTGACTCTATATTAACTATCGATAGTACGGGTTAGGTCTAACTAACTCAGCTGCATATATATATCTCAATAGAATACATTTCAATCTTAACTTGAAAGAGTGCACTCTATCACCTATAGGGGGCCCCCTTATCTAAGAATTAAATTAGTCTCTTCCTGACAAGGCCTTGTTAATCTTCGCCGGCAGTAAGAGCTCTAATCATTCCTTGAATGATATTTGTAATCCAAAGGGGAAAAGGGGGTATTTGTAATCCAGGTTCTGCCTCAGGTAAAACCAGTATAGATCGCTATATGTGTAAAGAGGCGGCCTGCCGGATTGCCATGCACTATCCAAGCTCAGGAGTGTCCTATGGCAAACTCTCCGCTATATCAAAGCCTTCCCTATCTCTGTGCTGCGTCACAGGCACATTCTCTCTGTCTATGAGCTGCTGCGCTCACCACAATTGGAATTCTCTCACCCAGTCCTCTGACACTTCTGTCCAGCAGTCCTCCGCACCAGGCCTGTCACTCCTCTGTGGTATCCGCCACCTCTTCCAGGTGTTTCCGCACTGGATCAGTCACTCCTCAGTGACATCCGCCACCTCTCCCAAGTGTATCCCCGCTAGGCCACGGCCTCTGCTCGCTCTTCTCCTTGCAGCGGGTCTTCAGCTCATCCACTCCACACGCAGTCCCCGAGGCAAGTGAGCAAACATCCACCCCGCCCCCTATATGCTCTCCCATAATCCTCTGCGGAACCTGCAGCTCCCTGGGAGTATAGTTCAATCCAACCTACTTTCCACAGTCTTTGTCCTCCTTTTGACTACATCTCCCACAATCCAACACACCACTCTTTCAGGAGAAACCCACAATAAGCAACCAATTTAAAAGAACTGTATGTCAGCCGTAACTATACTGGAAGCGATTTTTCACTAAGCTACATCTAAAAAGATTCATAGATGACCTGTTTTTAATCTGTGTAGGTACTGAAATGTCGTTGAGGGAATTTTTAAGTGAGTTGGACACCAACAATAATAACATAAAATTAGAGTGTCAGTGGAGTAAGGAACACATAAACTACTTAGATGTGAGTGTCCTGAGTCAAGGGAACCAATTAACCATGAAAGCCTTTTTTAAACCAACAGATTGGAACAGATTTTTACCCATTCAGAGTGAACATCACCCTTTGTACCTACGGAACATTCTGAAAGGACAGTTCTTTAGGAGGAGTTGCTCCTCTAAGGCGGATTTTAAAGCACAATCATAAGTAATTAAGGATAGGTTTATTCAAAAAGGTTATAGAGCACAACATCTGAACCAAGTAATACATGAGGTCAGCCAGATTTCACAGGAGGTATGTCTAAGTGATAAAGAAAAACCCATCAATGGGAAACATGAATAGGGGTTCATCACCAATTACCATGCCCAGTATAAAGAGGTGAAGGCTATTTTTAAGAAACACTGGAATGTAGTATGTATGGATAAGACTTCAGGTAAGGTCCTCCCTAGTGATCTGACCTTTAATTATAGGAAAGCCCCCTCGTTTGGGGATAAGGTGATCAAAAAGATTCTGGACCCACTTGTGAGGTTAGCACCACTATTAAGGGTTCAAACCGCTTTAAATCGATGGCCAATAATAGAGAGTTTGGGATTAAAGAGTTCATATCCTGTAACTCCACTCATGTGGAATATGCTCTGGAATGCCCATGTGGGCTGATGTATATCGGCCACACTAAAAGACTTCTAAAGGAAGCGCATTTCAGAGCATATACATATTATTTGTATAGGCTTCAACGATCACAGTGTTTCCTTGCACTTTAGACAAAAACATAAAAGGGACTCATCGGGCCTTACATTTTGGGAGGTGGTTAAAACGTATCCAACATGGAGAGGGGCTAATAGAATGAGGGAATTATCTAGATGTAAAACAAAATGTATCTATTTGACTGACACATTGTGTCCTAGGTGAATGAATGTGGAGCTGAATTTAAATAGCTTCATCAGCGATTTTTAACATTTTTTTTTATCTGCTTTGGTCAGTTTGGGTGTTTTATCAGATTTTATTTTTATTTTGTATTTTACTTAATTAATGTTATACATTTGTGTATGGATATGTGAGGATTAATCCACTGTAACACACATAAGTACAGATATGTATATGTAATGGATGTTACAGTTATTTTAAAGTAATTTGTCCAGTTGAGTAATTAATAGTGTTTATACTGTATTATTGAAGATCATCATCTTGATGCACAGTATTAACAATGAGTCACTCGATACTCAGGAAGCATAAACCCTGGATTGCCACATGCTTTATGATTGCTAGACGAGTCATTCTCCGCCACTGGGTGTCCCCCATCGCTCCAACAGTCTCAGAAGTCAAAACTGATCTGAATGCCCTACTCCATAAGGAAAACCTGGACATGGTTCTTAACAAGACAGATCCTCACAGATTCTGGAGGAAATGGTCAGCCTACTCGGACGTACAAGCCTTCATGCACCTTACACCCAGCCCAATTGGATTTCACCTTGCCCCCAGGTCTAGAGGAGACCCCCCCGCCATAGTTCCATAGTCTACTCTAAATCTTTTACTCCACATGACAGGTCATTTGTATAATTACTGAACTTGCCAGCACTGCTCTCTTTATTATCCCATACCACTCGGACTCCCCAACCCCCCCCCCCCCCCCCCCCAGTTGTACTACTATACTACTATCTTAGTACTCGTGTATGGACTGAAATATGACTACTTTTCTCCCCCTTCCAACCTCCACACGCGAGGGGACGTTTATACTGTTTTAACATGTTGTTGTCATGATACGACTGTGTATCTGCATTACTCTCTCCCCCCCCCCCCCCTCATTGTTCTTGCCTCCTCTCCATGGTGCAATTACGGTTCTATGATGTGATATGGGTCTGTTCTCACCTTTCCAAAGTATGTGTAATTGCACGGCACTGTTGTTAATTTTTCGAGATTTGTTATGCTTTTGAAATACCAATAAATATTTCATTTAAAAAAAAAAACAATGAGTAATGTGATCAGGGTGTAATATCCTTTATGAATGCAGACTTTATGTTTAGTATCAGCTGATCACGGTGAAAACCGGCTCAGAGTGGGCCTTTGGCACGCTCAGGGTTAACTCCTGCGAATGTTACCTTATAAATATGGATAAGCCGTGCCATATGGTCACACCCTCAGATGAAATTGTGATGACGAAACGTGTTAGAGCAGGACTATGCGGCTACCCAGAGTGACATCAGGACGAGTGGTCGGTGAGAAACAGCGGGCAGATGCACTAGTACTTTGAGATTTATCAATGCTGTTTTTTTTATCATCCTTGTAAGTGTGATTTTAAAGGGGAGTTTATTTTTAAATAAATGCCAAATGAGATTACGCTATGGAGTCTGTTTTTGTCTTTGTGTGAGATGAGCGGCGCTGGGAGAAGGATCCGGCTGTGAGTGTGATCTATCTAGGACGGAATGTTGAATGACATAGGGCTTTTTATAATTGGAGTTCTGGTGAGTGCAATATATGTAGGGAGAGGGACCCACGAGTGATGATTCAGGTGTACACATGTTTAGATGTTTCCAATTGTGTATTCACTCACAACGGTGGAATATATATATGAACTTCCCCTAATAGGGACTGTCAAATATGCAGTGTTGATAGCACTGGAGGAGCGGTGCTAATCCTTGAACTAACATTGATTTAAGGCATAAGGTTTATAATGCTGCATCTTCTGTCTTCTACCTGCTTTGTAAGGTAAAGGAGGGTGCATTCACATAAAGGGGACTGGGTTTGCAAAGAAGGAAGGGGCGCTGTAAAGGGGACTGGGATACAAGAAAAGTTGGGGACTGTGAAAGGGAGTGGGTTGCAAGTAAAGGGGGGACAGCTGGAGAAGAGACTGGGATACAAGGATGGAGGCTGTGGAGGGAAATGGTATACAAGGAGGGGGCTGTGGAGGGGACTGGGATACAAGAAGGTGGCTGTGTAGGAGACTGGGATACATGGAAGGGCGGGCTGGGATGCAAGGAGGGGGCTGTGGAGGGGACTGGGATACAAGGAGGGGGGTTGTGGAGGGGACTAGGAAACATGAAAGGAGTTGCTTGGATGCAAGGGTGGGAACTGTGGAGGGGACTGGGATACACTGAAGGAGGGGCTGAGATGTAAGGAGGGGGCTGTAGAGGGAACTGGGATACAAGGAGAGGGGCTGTGGAAGGGACTTGGATACAAGGAGGGGGGCTGTGGAGGGGACTGGGATACACAGAAGGAAGGGCTGGGATGCAAAGAGGGGGCTGTGGAAGGGACTGGGATACAAGGAGAGGGGCTGTGGAGGGCACTGGGATACAAGAAGGAAGCTGTGGAGGAGACTGGGATAGGCGGAAGGAGGGGCTTGGATGCAAGGAGGGGGGCTGTGGAGGGAACTTGGATACAGAGAGGGGGGCTAAGGAAGTGACTGGGATACATGGAAACAGGGGATGGGATGCAAGGGGGGCTGTGGAGGGGACTGGGATAAAAGGAGGGGGGCTGTGGAGGGGACTGGGATACATGGAAGGAGGGTCTGGGATGCAAGGGGGGATGTGGAGGGGATTGGGATACAAGGAGGGGGCTGTAGAGGGGACTAAGGTACACAGTAGGAGGGGCTGAGATATAAGCAGGGGGGCTGTGGAGGGGACTGGAATACATGGAAGGAGGGGCTGGGATGCAAGAAGGGGGACTGTGGAAGGGACTAGGATACAAGGGGGGGGCTGTGGAGGGGACTAGGAAACATGAAAGGAGTGGCTAGGATGCAAGGACAGGGGCTGTGCAGGGCACTGGGATACAAGGAGGGGGGCTGTGGAGGGGACTTGGGATACACAGAAGGAGGGGCTGAGATGCAAGGAGGGGTGCTGTGGAGGGGACTGGAATACAATGAGGGGGGCTGTGGAGGGGACTGGGATAGACAGAGGGAGGGGCTTGGATGCAAGGAGGGGGGCTGTGGAGGGGACTGGGATAAAAGGAGGGGGGCTGAGGAGGGGACTGGGATACATGGAAGGAGGGGCTGGGATACAAGGAGGGGGGCTGGAGAGGGGACAGGGATACAAGGTGGGGGCTGTGGAGGGGACTGGGATACAAGAAGATGGTTGTGGAGGAGACTGGAATACACAGAAGAAGGGGCTTGGATTCAAAGAGGGGGGTTGTGGAGGGGACTGAGATACAAGGAGGGGGGATGTGGAGAGGACTAGAAAACATGAAAGGAGTGGCTGGGATGCAAGGACGGGGCTGTGGAGGGGACTGGGATACAAGGAGGGAAGCTGTGCCGGGAAATTCTATACAAGGAGGGGGCTGTGGAGGGGACTGGGATACAAGAAGGTAGCTGTGTAGGAGACTAGGATACATGGAAGGGTGGGCTGGGATGCAAGGAGGGGGGCTGTGGAGGGGACTGGGACACAAGCAGAGGGGCTGTGGAGGGCCCCTCTCCTTGTATTCCAGTCCCCTCCACAGCCCCCCTCCTTGTATCCAAGTCCCCTCCACAGCCCTCCTCCTTGCATCCAAGCCCCTCCTTCCGTCTATCCCAGTCTCCTCCACAGCCGCCTTCTTGTATCCCAGTATACAAGAAGGCGGCTGTGGAGGAGACTGGGATAGACAGAGGGAGGGGCTTGGATGCAAGGAGAGGGGCTGTGGAGGTGACTGTGATACATGAAGTAGGGGATGGGATGCGGGGGGGGGGGGGGCGTGGAGGGGACTGGGATACATGGAATCAGGGGCTGGGATGCAGGGAGGGGGGGCTGTGGAAGGGACTGGGATACAAGGAGGGGGCCGTGGAGGGGACTAGGATACACAGTAGGAGGGGCTGAGATATAAGGAGGGGGGCTGTGGAGGGGACTGGAATACAAGAAAATGGCTGTGGAGGAGACTTGGATACACAGAAGGAGGGGCCTGGATTCAAAGAGGGGGGCTGTGGAGTGGACTAGGAAACATGAAATGAGTGGCTGGGATGCAAGGATGGGGGCTGTGGGGGGAACTGGGTTACAAGGAGGGAGGATGTGGAGGGGACTGGGATGCACAGAAGGAGGGGCTAAGATGCAAGGAGCGGGGCTGTGGAGGGGACTGGGATACAAGAAGGTGGCTGTGGAGGAGAGTGGGATAGATGGAAGGAGGGTGGCTGTGGAGGGGACTTAGATAAAAGGAGGGGGGCTGTGGAGGTGACTGGGATACATGGAAGAAGGGGCTGGGATGCAAGGAAGGGGGCTGTGGAGGGGACTGGGATGAAAGGAGGGGGGCCATGGAGGGGACTCAGATACATGGAAGGAGGGGCTGGGATGCAAGAAGGGAGGCTATGGAGGGGATTGGGATACATGGAGGAGGCTGTGGAGGGGACTGGAATACACAGAAGGATGGGCTAAGATGCAAAGAGGAGGGCTGTGGAGGGGACTGGGATACAAGAAGATGGCTGTGGAGGAGACTGGGATACACGGAAGGAGGGGCTTGGATTCAAGGAGGGGGATGTGGAGGGGACTGGAATACAAAGAGGGGGACTGTGGAGCTGACTGGAATACATGGAAGGAGGGGCTGGGATGCAAGGAGGGGGGCTGTGGAGGGGACTGGGATATATGGAAGGACGGGCTGGGATTCAAGGAAGGGGCTTTGGAGGGGACTGGGATACAAGAAGATGGCTGTGAAGGAGACTGGAATACACGAGTGGATGGGCTTGGATTCAGGGAGGGGGGATGTGGAGGGGAAGGGAATACAAGAAAATGGCTGTGGAGGAGACTGGGATACATGGAAAGAGGGGCTTGGATTCAATGTGGGGGGCTTTGGAGGGGACTAGGTTCAAGGATGGGGGCTGTGGAGGTGAGTGGGATACATGGAAGGAGGGGCTGGGATGCAAGGAGGGTGGCTGTGGACGGGAATGAGATAAAATGAGGGGGGCTGTGGAGGTGACTGGGATACATGGAAGGAGGGGCTGGGATGCAAGGAGGGGGGCTGGGGAGGGAACTCGTGAAAAGGCATTGGCCTTTTTTGAAAAATTATCCAATATTGGGTCCACTTTTACCATTGAGCCCAGCTGTTGGCTACCGAGGTGTTCGATCTTGAAGGCATTTGGTGGCACCTAATGTTATTACACTCCATCAAACCCTACATTTTTTCAAGAGATTAAAGGTTTTTTCCGTGTCACAAATGTGCGGTATGTAAAATCAGTACATTTAAGAGTAGAAATTTGAGGTCCTTTTAATCATGGCAAACCTCTAAAACCGATGTTATACAACCATTTATGACCTGTAGCACAAAAAATGTAGTGTATATGATTGAATAGATATAGGATGGATCACTGCGCTTACTAAGGAAGAAAAAAAGAGAGGCTGCAGGCACTCCAATACAACAATATTGTTACTAACTTATATACTCCTTATATGTGACGCGTTCAGAAATGATAAAGTCAAATTCCTCCCACTTGTATAACAGTTATTAAAGTGTAAACATTTGAAAAAGTGCTGAGTGCATAAAGTAAACATCAAACCAATATGATATGTATCATCACATAAATCCTTATACTATTCCTAAGTCAGAAAACGTACTATTTGCAGATAAAGATGATGAGTTTGTAAACAGATAAAAAAAAAGTGCTTAGTGCAAAATTGTCAAGGAGCTGAATGCCAATATTCTATCAAATCACTATATTTGATCACTATACCTCTCAATGAGTATTGACCACCTAAACAACTTGGAGACAACTCACACAATGGCAGTGTGGATGTGGTATTTCCACCAAAACAAATGAATAACTTATGTTGAACTGCAATTAAAAAGTCCACTTTGATACCTTTTCTTATGACCTTTTTCTGTGTGATAACCATGAGGGAAGATCAATTCACATATAATTGGCAGGAATATTTTATAAAGTTTTTATGGATCAATGTTTTTTTATCCTATATTTAACTATGGAGGGGGGGGGGGGGGGGCATATGTCTTATGTACATATGTTGTATCTTCATGAGTTCCTGTCTGTCATTCAGGTCTCTGTTTGAAAACGAGGCTTGAGTTCATCAGGTGGTTTTGACAAGTGTTGGACTAAGACTGCGGAAGTGAATATATGCCCGGTGATGATCAGCCTCATTTTGGAGATGAGGCTTGGTCATCTACCATGCTGTTCAACACATTTAGGCGTGCATGATCTTTGTGATAGACGCCCTCGCCTCGTTTTGAAAATAAGGCTTGGTTAGAATGGCGAGATGTTGTCCAGGGCTGGTCTACATTTATGTTGGACATTTGCCCCTCATTTTGAAAATGAGGCTTGGTTGGATATGTACAATGACTGATTTTTATATACATATATATGAGAATAAATATTTATTTTTCGATTTCCCTTCTCAGTTATTTACGTGTCTGCCAATTATTTGTAATAGGTATGCTCATCTTCTATACATAGATCTGGAGCAACTTTTAATTTTAGATTAGACAAGCCTCAGTTTGAAAACGAGGCTTCACTATCCACTCAAACATATACTGACACACATTGAATTTCAAAGCGAGGTGTGGAACACAAGCTGAGATTACCATGTGGATTGATGTTCCCTTAAGGTAATAATCAATTAGGTGTGATTAAATACTGTTAAAGATAATATATATATAAGCGCAAAGGAAGAGAGTTACTCATACCCAAGAAGAAGTCTTTGGAAACTAAACACACGTCGGGTTAAGGGTTACAGTGAACCTTACCACCCTATTGTGCTTGTACCAACTGATTGTGATCACTATGCATTTTTGTTTTTTATCTTCTATACTGTAAGTTTTCTACTGTTAATAAATATATTTATTCATGCGTTATTACACCATGTGGAAGCTTTCTTTTGTTTTCTGAGTACCTGAGTCCTGGGGAAAGGACATATATCTGAGTGAATTTGGCTTACCAGAGGAGAAGGTTACCAGTGATGGTAGTTTCCTATGAGACATTTAACCTACTGCTTGTATGACTCTGTGCCAAAGGCATAAAGAGCCATAAAGACTCTACATGTTTCGGTAAGCGCTCCTGAGTCTATTGTGGTGGCAGCTACACTGGGGGATATTTACCAGTTCTTTCCCTTGGAGATACACTTGGTGTATTTGGTGGACTTCATACACTAGGAGACCAATATTTTCACCTTTTGGACACTCTTTCTTCACTAAGTGGACTTTATAATTGTACTTTAACATAAGTTATTAATTCGTTTTGGTGGAAATACCACATTCACACTGCCATTGTGTGAGCTGTCTCCAAGTTGTGGAGGTGGTCAATACTCATTGAGAGGTACGGTGACCCCCACATTTGATAGAATATTGGCATTCAGCTCCTTGACAATTTTGGACTTTATTATTTCCTATTTTTCACAGTTTGCACTAAGCACTTTTTTTATCTGTTTACAAACTCATCATCTTTATATGCAAATAGGATGTTTTCTGACCCAGGAATAGTATAAGGATTTACAGTATGTGATTATACATATCATATTGGTTTGATGTTTACTTTATGCACTCAGCACTTTTTCAAATGTTTACACTTTAATAACTGCTATAAAAGTGGGAGGAATCTGACTTTATAATTTCTGAGTGCGGCACATATAAGGAGTATATATGATTGAATGCCCATGTGGGTATCAATATGTGGGAAGAACAGTAAGAATGTTACAAACATGACTGAAAGAGCATATTGCTAATATAAAATGTATTTTTTTGGGTCATAGTGTACCTAAACATTATGTGAAATACCACAAAAAAATCCTGAAGGAACAAAATTTATAGCCATTGATAAATTCTCCCCACAATGGAGAGGGAGTTTCATTAGAAGAGAAATCCCGTGTTTGGAGACTAAGTGGATCTATAATTTGAAGACTTACATTTCATTCAACTTGAATGTCAATTGAGATGTAAATAGTTTCATTACTAACAGCTAGGATTGGATACGAACTTTGTATACTATATTGGAAGGTATTAATAAGTAGTATTAGTGGTTTACATACTGTATTACTAAAAGGACAAAGAGATTTTCCCCAGTGGTATTTATAAGGCACCGTTACAATGTATTTGAGACAACATCTATATTATACTTTGAAATATGTTAAATAGTGTAATATATATGCTGTCTCAAATACATTGTAACAGTGCCGTTAAAAATCCCACTGGGAAAAAATCTCTTTGTCCTTTTAGTGATGTGATAGGGATATGACACATGTACTAAACAGACTACAGGCATCACCTTTTTTTGTACATACTGTATTACCTCCTTTTTTTTTTTTGAACGACTTATTGTTGGTGTATATTATTTATGATCATATTTTTAATTTCTATTTTTTATGTTTTGATATACAGTATATTTTCAAAAATGTTGCTTCATTTGAACCAGCTGCTGTAAGGTTTTTTTAATTATCTTCGATATACACTTCTTTAACCACTTTCCCACCGCTCACATTGCTGCTACTGCAGCAATGTGGCTCGTTATCGTCCAGCGACGTAGACCTACGTCGCTGGACTCCTCCCCCTGTAGGCGGCGCTCACGCGCCACCGGAGGCGCGCTCCGGCTGTTTTCAGTCACAGCGGGAGTCGGGCCAGGGGAGGAGCGGCAGCGATCGCCGCCGCTCTTCCCCGATCGTCGGGTAATCGAGTGAGGAGATCCGCCCGCTTGTGTAAACAGAACCGGTATCAGAATAGAGGTACTCACCGAGGCCGAGATGCCGAGAGCGGTTCGCTGTTGCGACTAAGCGCACTCCGCCCCTCTGGAGGTGATACAGAGGGTGGATGGCACAAAGAGGCACAAGCTACCAGCAGGCAGAGTAGAGCTTGCGTGGAGGTCCTGTAGAGCTGGAGCAGAGACTGATCAGGATCCAGCAGTAAAAGTCCGGAGCAGGCTGAGGGTCAAACACAGGTAAGCAGACAATCCAGGTCACAGGCTGAGGGTCAAGGCACTGGAGATAGGAGACAAGACTTGGTCACAAGCAGAGGGTCAAGGCACAGGAGACTGAAGGTAAATCCGGGTCGCAGGCAGAGGGTCAAACACAGGTAAGCAAAAGCAAAGTCCGTAAAACAAGCCAAGGTCGGGTCCAGGAGAAGAGCAGAGCAGGTCAGGGTCAATCCGGGTCACAGCAGGTAAACGATCACACAGGAAACAGGAACTCAGGTACAGGAAGCTGAAAGACAAACCAGCAATTCCTCTGAGCACTTGCTCAGCTTTTATAGGCAGCCAGGAAGTCATGTGGAAGTCATGTGGTGCTTGTCATGTGATGACCAGTCTGGTGCTTGTCATGTGATGACCAGTGAAGGTTTCTCTGACAGTGCCCCCCCCCGAGGGGCCGTCTCTGGACGCCCAAACTGGACATCAACTCCGGGTGATTCACATGAAAAGCTCGGATCAAGCGAGGGGCGTGTATGTTTCTTGAGGGTTCCCAAGAGTTGTTTTCAGGTGGGTACCCCTTCCACTTGATTAGGTATTGGAGAAGTCTACCCCTCTTCCTGCAGTTCAGTATGGCTTCAACCTCAAATTCATTTTCTCCATCCACCTGGACCGGTGGAGGAGGCGGCTCCTCTCTTCCCGGGAAGGGGCTAGGAATCACTGGTTTTAGTAAGGATGCATGAAAGACAGAATGAATCCTGTAAGAGCTGGGTAAGGCCAATTCAAAGGCCACAGGGTTAACCATCCTCTTGATTTTGAACGGCCCTATGAACTTTGGGCCCAACTTCCGTGAGGGAAAAGGTAATTTGAGGTTAGCTGAAGATAACCAAACTTCCTCACCGACCTTGAAAACCGGGTTCTCCTTCCTTCCCCTGTTGTAGTACTTCTTATAGTCATCCTGGGCCTTTTGCATGGTTTCCTGAATCCTTTGAAAGTTCTGTTGGATGGAGGCTATGCGATCTTGGACAGCAGGAACAGATAATTCAGGGGTAGCGTTTGGAAGGAAAGAAGGGTGAAACCCAAAGTTAGACCAGAAGGGCGTTTGGTTGGTGGCTGAATGAACTGAATTATTATACGCAAACTCCGCGTAGGGTAGCAGAGAGGACCAGTCATCCTGAGAGCCAGAAGAGAAACAGCGGAGATACTGCTCCAGAGTTTGGTTCGTTCTCTCTGTCTGGCCATTGCTTTGAGGGTGATACGCAGAGGAGAGACAGACCTTTATTTGTAGTGCTTTACAAAGTTCTTTCCAAAATTGGAGGTGAACTGAACCCCTCTGTCAGAAACAACACTGTTGGGTACTCCATGTAGCCTTATTATTTCTTTGATAAAAATGTTAGCTGTCTCCAAAGCAGAGGGGGTGCCCACCATGGGCAAGAAGTGTGCCATTTTGGAAAGGCGGTCGACCACAACCAGAATGGAGGTGAAACCTTCCGAGGGAGGAAGATCAACAATGAAGTCCATAGAAACTTCAGCCCATGGGCGTTCTGGAATGGGTAAAGGTCTAAGTAATCCCCAAGATTTGGTGTTAGGCACTTTACTGCGCTGGCAAGAAATACAAGAGAGGACATACTCTTTACAGTCCTGCCTCCAACCAGGCCACCAAAAAGAACGGGCAACCAATTCCAAAGTCTTTTGAGTCCCAAAGTGACCAGCCAGTTTATGGTCATGAAGCAACTTTAACGTCATGGGTCTAGCCTCCGGTGGGACAAAAATTCTTCCTTGGGACCAGAACAAGTCATCTCGTTTCTCCAAGGAGGATATTTCTGGGTCAGTACAATGGCTGGATGCCAACTTGATGGTGGTCATAAGATCAGTGTCTGTGAGCAGAAGGAAGTTTTGTGGAGATAAGATGGTGCTAGGTTCCGTTGACTGGGGAGATTCAGGGAACATCCGGGAGAGTGCGTCTGCTTTCCCATTCTTGAGGCCAGGTCTATAAGAGATATGAAAGTTGAACCTAGAAAAGAAGAGGGCCCACCGGGCTTGCCTGGGTCTTAAGCGTTTGGCTGTCCTGAGGTATTCTAGGTTTTTATGATCGGTGAAGATCATGATGGAATGGGAAGCACCCTCCAACAGATATCTCCACTCCTCCAGAGCGAACTTGATGGCCAACAGCTCCCGGTCTCCCACATCATAATTCCTTTCCGGGGAACTTAGTTTCCGAGATGCGAAAGCTACAGGATAGAGGAGAGCCTTGGGGCCCTGTCTCTGGGAGAGGACGTCTACCTCCAACACAAATGGCAGGGCTGGATCCGGATGCCGTAGGATTGGTGCAGAGGTGAACAGGGCTTTGAGCTTGGTAAAAGCTTCCTGGGCCTCTTGGGACCACTGAAAACGACTATGTTGGCGGGTTAGTTGGGTGATGGGTGCAACAATGGATGAGAAGCCAACGATAAACCTCCGGTAAAAATTAGCGAATCCGATAAACCGCTGTACCCCCTTTTTGTCTACTGGAGCCCGCCACTCCTGAATTGCCTTGACCTTCTGTGGATCCATTGCGACCCCGTGGTAGAAATGATAAAGCCTAGGAATTGCACAACAGATTTTTCGAATTCGCATTTCTCTGCTTTAAGGTACAATTTGTGTCTCCTGAGAATTGCAAGGACTGTCTTTACATGAACCCGGTGTAGCTCAATGGTGGCAGAAAAAATAAGAATGTCGTCCAGGTAAACAACTAGGAAATTGTCCAGATATTCTCGAAAGATGTCGTTTACCAGGTGCTGAAATGTGGCCGGGGCGTTACACAACCCAAAGGGCATTACCAAATATTCATAATGTCCAAACCTGGACCTGAAGGCAGTCTTCCATTCGTCTCCAGGCCTGATTCGGATGAGGTTATAGGCACCTCGCAGATCCAACTTGGAGAAGATTCGGGCAGAACGGAAACGCTGAAACAACTCTGGGATAAGTGGAAGAGGATAGCGATTTTTTATCGTTATTTTGTTCAGTTCTCTATAGTCTATGCATGGTCTTAGGGAACCATCTTTCTTTTCCACAAAGAAGAGGCCGGTGAAGATGATGGACGAATGAAACCCTTATCCAAGTTCTCATCAATATACGTTTTAAGAGCCGCTAGTTCAGTCTCTGATAGTGGAAAGATACGGCCAAAGGGTATTTCAGAACCAGGTAGCAAATCAATGGGGCAGTCGTAAGACCGATGAGGTGGTAGGCAATCAGCTTTTTGTTTATCGAAGACATCTCTAAATTCAAGATATACCGGAGGGACGTGCTGGAGATTGTCAGGTGTAGGTGCTACGGTTAAACAGGCGGCTGGAGCTGGAGGAAGGCAATGCTGGGAACAGTAGGGAGAGGAAAATGAGACTTTCTTCTTGTTCCAATTGATGTCAGGTTCATGTGCCTGTAGCCAGGGGAGCCCCAAAATGATGGGGAACATGGGGGAGAAGATGATGTCAAAGCTTAGAAGCTCCTGGTGGCCGGAGTCCGTGGTGACAAGGATGGGCCTTGTCTGTTGTGTGACAAATCCAGAGCGAGGGAGAGACCCATCAGCCAGGTAGACTTGGAGGCCTTGTTCTTTGGTTTGCAGGGGAATGTGCAGTTTTTGGGCCAGTGAAGTGTCTAGAAAACAACTACAGGCTCCGGAATCAATGATTGCTGGTAGATGAACTTCCTTTTCCATTAGCTGTAAGGAGACAGAGAGGGTGACATAAGTCTGGGATAAACCAGGGTTCTGAAAGTTCATAAAAAACTGCGAGCGTGACTTACTGGGTCTCACGGGGCAAGTACGCAGAAAATGTCCAGTTCCCCCACAGTACAGACAGAGATTGGCCTGTCGCCGTCGTTGCTTCTCTTCAGGGGTAAGAGGAGCACGGACCAATCCAAGCTGCATGGGCTCAGCCTCTGGAGCAGAGGTGACAGGAGTCACTGGAAAGGATGGGTGAACGGGAGAAGGTTTAGGGAGCATCCAACTAGGTCGGGGACCCTGGGAGCGCTCAGAGCGCCGCTCGCGCATGCGCCTGTCTAGCTTGGTAGCGGATTGGATTAAATCCTCCAAAGTGGCAGGGGTTTCAATCCTGGCCAACTCATCTTTCAAAGCTTCTGACAGCCCCTGGCGGTACTGGTATTTAAGAGCGGGTTCGTTCCACCCTGTGTCAGCTGACCATTTTCGAAATTCAGCAGTGTAGTCCTCCACTGGTCTCTTTCCTTGGGACAGGGAGTGTAGCACGGCTTCTGCAGTAGCGGTGCGTTGGGGGTCATCATATAGTTGAGACATACTTTCAAAGAAAAGGTCCAAAGAGTTCAGAAGAGAGCTCCTCTGTTCCATCAGGCTGTGGGCCCAGGCCTGCGGCTCTTCGGTCAACAGGGAGATGACAAATCCCACCTTAACTACTTCGGACATAAAAGTCCTGGGCTGAAAGGCTAAGTACAAGGAGCATGCATTTTTGAAGGCCCGGAACTTTTTGCGATCGCCTGAAAAACGCTCCGGTGTGGGAACCCTGGGCTCAGGGGTAGCCATGATCACTGTGGGGCTTGATGCAACTTGAGAAGAGGAGGCTCCGCTGGTGGGCGCAGGGGCTGCGGCTGTTGATGCAGATGACCCTGAAAGTTGCTGGAGACGACCGTCAATCTGGGCATAGCCTTCCTGCAGTTTCTGGACTGCATCAGTGAGGGTTGTGACCTGCTGGCACAGGATCTCAAGAGGAGAACGCGCTCTGTCGGCCTCTGACATGGCTGGTTTGTACTATCAGAATAGAGGTACTCACCGAGGCCGAGATGCCGAGAGCGGTTCGCTGTTGCGACTAAGCGCACTCCGCCCCTCTGGAGGTGATACAGAGGGTGGATGGCACAAAGAGGCACAAGCTACCAGCAGGCAGGGTAGAGCTTGCGTGGAGGTCCTGTAGAGCTGGAGCAGAGACTGATCAGGATCCAGCAGTAAAAGTCCGGAGCAGGCTGAGGGTCAAACACAGGTAAGCAGACAATCCAGGTCACAGGCTGAGGGTCAAGGCACTGGAGATAGGAGACAAGACTTGGTCACAAGCAGAGGGTCAAGGCACAGGAGACTGAAGGTAAATCCGGGTCGCAGGCAGAGGGTCAAACACAGGTAAGCAAAAGCAAAGTCCGTAAAACAAGCCAAGGTCGGGTCCAGGAGAAGAGCAGAGCAGGTCAGGGTCAATCCGGGTCACAGCAGGTAAACGATCACACAGGAAACAGGCACTCAGGTACAGGAAGCTGAAAGACAAACCAGCAATTCCTCTGAGCACTTGCTCAGCTTTTATAGGCAGCCAGGAAGTCATGTGGAAGTCATGTGGTGCTTGTCATGTGATGACCAGTCTGCAGCTGAAGGTTTCTCTGACAACCGGCAGATCTCCTAAGTGACAGGCAGGGACAGATCGCAGTGTTCAGCATAGCTGAACATCCGATCTGTCCTTGTGTCACTCAGTCACCTCCCCCCCCACACGTTAGTAAGCACCAGGCATACATTAACCCCTCCCTCTCCAATAAAATTAACCCCTTCCCTGCCAGTGTCATTTTTACAGTAACAGTGCATATATATAGCACTGATTACTGCAGTAATGTCACTGGTACCCCCAAAAGTGTCAAAAATGTCAGTCAAGGGTCCGATCTGTCCGCCGCAATGTCGCAGTCCCGCAAAAAAAATCGCAGATCGCCGCCATTACGCGTTAAAAAAAAAAACACCAAAAATGACATAAATCTTTCCCTTAGTTAGTAAACGCAATAACTTTTGCGCAAACCAATCAAAATACGCTTATCGTGATTTTTTTTACCAAACATAGGTAGCAGAAAAGAAATTGGCCAAAAATTAAAAAAAAACTAGATTTTTACATTTTTTTGGGGGGGAATTTTATATAAAAAAATGTTTAAAATTTTGTTATTTTTTCAAAATAAACGCTCTTTTTTTGTTTATAGCGCAAAAAGTAAAAATCGCACTGGTGATCAAATACCACCAAAAGAAAGCTCTGTTTGTGGGGAAAAAAAGGACGTAAATTTTGTTTGGATACGGCGTCGCACGACCGCGCAATTGTCAGTTAAATTCGCACAGCGCCGAATCGCAAAAAGTGGCCTGGACATAAGACAGCAAAATCCTCCAGTGGTAAAGTGGTTAACAGAAGATTTTTAGGTTGAGTTTTTTTTTAGCTTGTTTTAATAATTATTGGTATATGTTTTTTATATTATTTTGACCATACAGGCTGATTGATTCGTTTTGTGATTTGGTTTTCCATATAGTGGCCACAAGATGGTGCTGTTGATGGCTGTCGTGTGGTGGCCTCTATTGTTTTCTGTAAATAGAATATGGCGCTGCTAGTGATAGCGTCCGTTACCTGGGTAACTCTTCTCCATGCAGCTTTTTAAGTATTGGATCCATGATGGATGGAATCTAGCCAGTCTCCTGACAGTGTCATTTCCTGATGAAATGTGTAGGGCATGGCAGCAACATGACATCATCATGCACAGTGCCAGTGGGAATTCGGCATTGGATGAACCGCCTGTTTTGACAGACTGGATTTTATCTAATGCACATATTGTGATATGGCCTGTGAGTGCATACTACATTTTAAATAAAAGCTTAGTTTTACGTACTTCACTATGTTTTGCACCTTTTCATTTCTCTACTAATACCAGTACTAATACCCGATAGCAGCTCTGGATATCATTGGAGGCATAGTAGTTTTAGTTCCGACCATTTATAACCTAATGGTCCACAGTATCTGATAAGAGGTCTCTTTACTTTAGTGCATGCATGTGTTGGAGAACACATTTTACTTTAATGTACATAGATCACTCAAAGGGGAATGTTTTTTTTCTTAACAAAAGTGGAGTTACTCTTTAAAGAACTTCATTTCTTTTTTAAAAATTGCTAGTCTTATTAATTGCTTAAATATTGAAATAAAATGTATGTAACAAGCACATTAAAAAAATTAATATAACACTAGGCACACTTCCGCCATCAACTAACAATGTTCAAATCTTATTGCAAGGACAGTGATCCTCTTCCCCGACTCCTTTCCAAGGTGTACACATTACTAATCTCCTCACCAGATCATTTTATTATGTCTGGCCTTACCAAATGGGAGAGGGTTCTTGATAGAACCTTTACACCTAACCAACAACAAAACATCTTGCTTTGAAGTCATCTATATGTACACGCACTCAGGAAACCAATTACAAACTAATAATGCACCGGTATTATACCCCGTTTACTCTATGCAAATACTTTCCGGAGGCTTCGGGTCATTGCTGTAGGTGCCGTGCCGTTTTTGGACTTAAAAAAACGTAAACAGTACTGGTCGGATGTGCAAAAGATTACTTAACAATTCACAGATTTTCCGATACCAGATGATCCTGCCTTCTTCTTGCTCCACTGCTCACAAATTCCTCTTAAGAAATACAACAAATCAGTTATTCGCCATATGGGTAATGCCGCCAAAGCTTGTATTACCTTGTGCTGGAAGGACGCTAATCCTCCTTCCATTGCCATGTGGCTTAATGAGGTCTGCAGCATTAATGCTCTGGAGGACCTTGTACTGACTGCCCAAAACAGGAGAGAGCACTATACTAAAACATGGTCATACTGGAACATGTTTGTATATTCATACAAGGGTAAAGCCCTCTTGGAAAACTATTCTGGAGGTTAAGGTCCTTACATAGTTAGTCAGGTTGAAAAAAGACACAAGCTCATCTGGCTCAACCAATAAAAAAAAAAAAAACAGTAAAGTAAACCCAACCATACAATCCCATATACACAATCCTATACCCGTAGTTGATCCAGAGGAAGGCAAAAAACCCCAGCAAAGCATGATCCAATTTGCTACAGCAGGGGAAAAACATTCCTTCCTGATCCCCCGAGAGGCAATCGGATATTCCCTGGATCAACTTTACCTATAAATATTAGTAGTACCCATTTATATTATGTACACCCAGGAAAAAATCCAGGCCTTTTTTTAAAGCAATCTAGTGAGCTAGCCAGAACCACCTCTGAAGGGAGTCTATTCCACATTTGGACAGCTCTTATGGTACAGAAACCTTTCCGTATTTGGAGACGAAATCTGTTTTCCTCTAGTGGTAAGGAGTGCCCCTTGTCCTCTGTGTTGACCTTAAAGTGAATAACTCAACACCAAGTTCACTATATGGACTCCTTATGTATTTATACATGTTGATCATATTCCCCCTTAACCACTTTACCACCGGAGGATTTTGCTGTCTTCCGTCCAGGCCACTTTTTGCGATTCGGCACTGTGCGACTTCAACTGACAATTGCGCGGTCGTGCGACGCCGTACCCAAACGAAATTTACGTCCTTTTTTTCCCACAAGCAGAGCTTTCTTTTGGTGGTATTTGATCACCTGTGCGATTTTTACTTTTTGCGCTATAAACAAAAAAAGAGCGTTTATTTTAAAAAAATAACAATATTTTTAACATTTTTTTATATGAAATTCCCCCCAAAAAAGATGTAAAAACCATTTTTTTAAAAAATTTTTGGCCAATTTGTTTTCTGCTACCTATGTTTGGTAAAAAAAATCACAATAAGCGTATTTTGATTGGTTTGCGCAAAAGTTATTGCGTTTACTAACAAAGGGAAAGATTTCTGTCATTTTTGGTGTTTTTTTTTTTAACGCGTAATGGCGGCGATCTGCGATTTTTTTTGTGGGACTGCGACATTGCGGCGGACAGATCGGACCCTTGACTGACATTTTTGACACTTTTGGGGTTACCAGTGACATTACTGCAGTAATCAGTGCTATATATATGCACTGTTACTGTAAAAATGACACTGGCAGGGAAGGGGTTAATTTTATTGGAGAGGGAGGGGTTAATGTATGCCTGGTGCTTACTGACGTGTAGGGGGGGAGGTGACTGTGTGAGTCATGGACAGATCGGATGTCCAGCTATGCTGAACAGTCCGATCTGTCACTCCCTGTCACTATGGAGATCCGCCCGCTGTGTTTACACACAGCGGGCGGATCTCCACACTAGATCCCCGGCGATCGGGGCAGAGCAGCGGCAATCGCCGCTGCTCCTCCCCTGGCCCGACTCCTGCTGTGAATGAAAACAGCGGGAGCGAGCCTCCGGCGGCGCGCAAGCGCCGCCCAGAAGGGGGAGTGTCTGACGACGTTAATACTACGTCGTCAGACGATAACGAACCACTTTGCCGCAGTACTATTACCGTACTCGGTCGGCAAGTGGTTAATCTCCTCTTCTCAAGAGAGAATAAATTCAGTTCCTCTAATCTTTTCTCATAGCTGAGCTCTTCCATGCCTCTTATCAGTTTGGTTGCCCTTCTCTGCACTTTCTCCAGTTCCCCGATATCCTTTTTAAGAACTGGTGCCCAAAACTGAACTGGATATTCCAGATGAGGTCCTACTAATGATTTGTACAGGGGCAAAATTATATCTCTCTCTCTGGAGTCCATGCCTCTGTTAATACAAGAAAGTACTTTGCTTGCTTTGGAAACCGCAACTTGGCATTGCATGCTATTATTGAGTTTAGGATCTACCAGAACATCCAGATCCTTCTCTGCTATGGATTCCCCCAGTTCTACTCCCCCCTAGTATGTATGCTGCATGCATATTCTTAGCCCCCAAGTGCATAACTTTACATTTATTAACAGTAAACCTCATTTGCCACATAGTTGCCCAATTAAACAGTGCAGTGAGGTCAGCTTGGAGACATACTGTACAGAAGTTATTCCACTGAAAAGTTTGGTGTCATCTGCAAAGACTGAAATTGTACTTTTAATCCCAGACCCTATATCTTTTATAAAGATATTAAAAAGGAAGGGTCCCAACACTGAACCTTAGGGTACACCACTGATAACTTTACTCCAAGCAAAAAGTTCTGGCGCTACTCCAGGATTGGAAAGTCCTGCAATGTCCCTTCGCAGAGAGTGCACAAAGGTATATATAAAAGTTGTATGTTTGTATATATAGCAGCACTGTTCGCCCAATCCCAAATACAGGACAGCATAAGAATGGACTTAGGAGAAAATGAGGGATGGCGCTCAGATGTGCATATTGCTAGTGAAAGACCCCAATGCAGACTTGGATGGACAGTCTCATAGAAATTTTTATTAAATTGATCCAATGGTTAAAACATAATAAAGGGTTAATCAGAAACAGTCCTACCACTCCTTGAAGCCTCTGTACCTTCTCACCAATAGTATAGGGAGATCCCTGGCATGTTCTTCGGGACCTGGTGACTACTATGGGAAACCGGCTGGCAGATGGAGAAGCGGATTCGGTCGCAGATGATGTCACTGCGTGGGACCGGAAATCCGCTAACGGATGAATGAATACACTTCTGTATACTTCGGATAATGAATTCACTTCTGTGGAGCCTCCCGGTCGCCACAACGACATGTTTCGCTACAATCGTAGCTTTGTCAAGTTACTGAAACTTGACAAAGCTACGATTGTAGCGAAACATGTCGTTGTGGCGACCGGGAGGCTCCACAGAAGTGAATTCATTCAGTCCTCCGTCCTTCCGGGTGACTCCGCAGCCGGCCGTTAGCGGATTTCCGGTCCCACGCAGTGACGTCATCAACGTGCGACTCCCGGTGCTTATGGTAGGCGCCGAGGGAGTTCTACACAGAGGCTCCGGTCTGAGGAAGCGGCCGCATACCAGACCGTCTGAGCCCTCCTGTCTGCGACCGAATCCGCTTCTCCATCTGCCAGCCGGTTTCCCATAGTAGTCACCAGGTCCCGAAGAACATGCCAGGGATCTCCCTATACTATTGGTGAGAAGGTACAGAGGCTTCAAGGAGTGGTAGGACTGTTTCTGATTAATCCTTTATTATGTTTTAACCATTGGATCAATTTAATAAAAATTTCTATGAGACTGTCCATCCAAGTCTGCATTGGGGTCTTTCACTAGCAATATGCACATCTGAGCGCCATCCCTCATTTTATCCTAAGTCCACTGATAACTTTAGACCATTCAGAGTAAGAATCATTAACCACTACTCTCTGCCCTTGCTTGCTTGCTGTGGCACACATGCACCTAAGGCTATCCGTCTGAGTGTACTCCTTCAGATTGCCTACAACAGGCAATCTGCATTACAACAGGCAATACCTTGCATTTTCTTTATCTTGCTTTGTGCTTCCATGATACTTTGGATTACTTCTTTTAAATGTGCGTTATTGCACCAGTTCTGTATTGTTATACTCTGTTGCTAGGATGCTTTATTCCTTTATAAATTCCTTTATAAAATAAAGAATTTGAAAAAAAAAATAATACATTCCATTCAGCCCGGTCAAGGCCAAAATATTGTGGCTAATAATAAGTGAAAAGCTTTCTGCTATTCTGAATGATAAAGTTAAGCGGATTAAGAAAACCTTGTACCCTTGAATAGTTGACATATCTAGAGGAAAATGAATGACCTATCTTGTGCTCTGGACTCATGGGGCAGACAGGCCAGAACTCCTATTCAGATGCCCTTCTTTCAATCATCTATCTTCTTCTTTCTTATCTTTCTCTTTACAGATATCCTTTTTACGTCCAAGGATGTGATGCACAATGTTGAATGTGGGGAATATCGCCAGAGTAATAGATATGCTTACTAGCTTACTAGCAGATCCCCCAAATAAGCTGTTTAGGTACTTATGTTACTTAAGACTTAAGACTTAAGACTTTGTGACTGCATGCATGTAATATTGTGCACAAACGTTTATAACAGTTATTGAACCTCTTTGCAGCTTTTCTTAATATAAAACAATAAAAACTTTTGAAAAAAAAAAATTATATAGTTTAGTTTTTATTTATAAATACAGTATATGCATTTTACTTTATTTTACATAGATCACTCCGAGGGGAAGTTTTTTTCTCTACAAAAGGGGAGTTACTCTTTAACCACTTGACGACCATCTGCTGCACATATACTGCAGCAGCTCGGCTCTACCTCTGTATGTTGTTTTGTGGAATAGCCAGTGTAGGCATGGCTGTGCCTCTTGATTGGCCAGAGGGGGAGCCAATCAGCGGGTCACCCACGATGTCTGCCAGCCACCCACGATGTCCGCCGGCCACCCACGCATACCCCCCATAGAGACAGAATGGCAGTCTGCCTATGTAAACAAAGCAGACTGTGATTCTGTCACAGATGAACACAGGGACCCTGTGTTCCTGCTGTTCAGGAACACAGATCTCTATGTTCATCTAGTGAGTCCATCCCCCACACAGTCAGAAAGCACCCCCTAGGCACACATTTAACCCTTTGATTGTCCCTGGTGTAAACCCCTTCCCTGCCAGTGTCATTAGTGCAGTAACAGTGCATATTTTTAGCACTGATTACTGAAGTAATGTCACTGGTCCCCTCAAAAGTGTCAGTTAGGTGTTCGATCTATCCACCACAATGTCGCAGTCCTAGTAAAAATCGCTGATTGCCGCCTTTACTAGCATAAAAAAAATAAAACATAAAAATGCCATGAATCTATCCCGTAGTTTGTAGACGTGATAACTTTTGCGCAAACCAATGAATATACACTTATTGGGATTTTTTTATACCTAAAATATGTGGCAGAACACATATTGGTCTTAATTATTGATTTAAAATGTATGTAAAGTGCACATTAAAAAAAAAACAATTCGATCTGGTCAAGGCTAAAATATTGTAGATAGTGGTAAGTGAAAAACTTTCTATTTGGTTTCCATTTATACATATACAGTATGTGCATTTTTTCTATTTTTTATTTCTTTGCTTTCACTTTGTCTGCTACCAAAGGTCAAAGAATGACAATGTCAAAGAGTGACACCCTTTCCAAAATATTTTCTGGGCAGTTGACACCTGCCTGGACTGCTGATATATATGCCGTATTTTTCCATCACCAGAAGAGGCAGATGGACATACAGTGACAGAGATCAGTGACATGCTGTAAATGATTTGGGCACAAATTATATAATTGCACATTGTGACCAATTATTTAATAAAGAGAACATCTGCAAACCATAATTACATGTGTAGAATATGGAAGTTTCTGCCTATTCTCTACTCTTGGATAATTGAGCAGAGGTAAATTGTTACAGGGCTTTAACCAGGTACAGGCTGTAAAGAAATTAGTAAATTGAACATAGGGTGATTATGAAAAACGGGTCACCTGCGCCAAGGACCACCTTTATAAGTGAACAACTATTTTTATTTTACTAAGGTAATAGATTGTGTTTTATATGTATGTAGCAGCTTCTAGACCACCTCCTGCTACAGAATTTGACTAAAAAAGAAAGAAAAGGGGGGTGGGACACCTACCCCACAGGTCTGTGCTTGCGAATGGAATTCAAATACCAGGTTTGGTGGTAGGATATGGGCTAAAACCCAGTGGATAATAGAATATAAAAGGGGGCACATTATGTGGCCACTTGTGTGGGATTGTGGCGACCCCTAGCAGCATTAGGTTAGATAGATAAGGGGGTTAAGCTATGCAGGAGTAGGCTTTTATGGGGTTAAAATTATACCTGTGCTCTGCAGCAGGTGTCATCCAATAGGGGCATGAGGAAGGTTCCTGCAGGTATAGCAGAGGCTATATAAGTTTGGTTTGGTCTGGGGTGCATCCTTTTGCACCGAAGAGCAAGAAGAAGAAAGTTCAAGAGGAAGACAGTACAGCATAGTGATTAAGAAGAACTTTCTGTGTACCTTGCTGGCATGGAGGCTCTTCTGAAGCAGCTTATAGAGAAGGCGGAGGGTGCAGGGGGAGAACCCTGGCTGCGGCATTGCCTGAATATCCCTGGGACTGTGGAGCATGGTACCGAAGATGGCCGCCCCACCCCTCACAGACCAGTGTATATGCTGAGCGGCCGGCGGACAGTCCAGGCCGGGAGACCAGAGCGAGGAGAAGTCGGGCCCCTGAGAGGGAGAAGACGCTGGAAGAAGAGCCCGCTCAAGTGACTGCAGGAGAGCCGCCGTGCGTTGTCACTGCGGTGAAGACAGCCCAGGCGCGCCTGTGCCGTGCCTCCAAAAGAAGAAGACGAGCCTCCCCGTCTCCAAGAAAGGGCGGTGGAGGGCGGGCTGAAGGTTTCCAGGGCTCAGAGCAGGAAAGAGGGTGGCTGCCTTCTCCACCTAAGGCTATCCCAGTGAAGGTACAGGCGACACCTGCTGGGGGCATGCCCACATTACAGCAAAGGCTTCCAGGAGCAGCCAGTGATATGCTGAGTGATGCGGAACAGCAGGCAGTGCTGCCCCCAGTGGGTGAGTTAAGTAATGCGCACAATTTGTCTGTTCTAATTAACTCTTTGTCGTCCTTGGTAAATTCTTTTGCACAAATTGCTCCTGTTGTAGCTCCTAATGTGTCTGTCAAGCAGCCTATTTCTTCGTCTATGTTTGTTCAGCAGCAATTGAGCTTTGAGCCTAATTTTTCTCCTGCTGTATCTACTGTCCCCTTTCCTTCTGCTGACAATCTGTTACAGGGGAGTGCTGATATATTAAAGGATGCTAATATATTGCCTTTACATGCATCGTCAGTGGTTAGCGGTGTTCCCGGAGGTGTGCATGAAGAGCGCGATGCCCTGCGAAGTGTCACCTTTGGGCTACCATCTGAGTTTGGGGGTCAAGGAGAAGATCTGGAAGGGAGAGTTCATTGACATATTGTCACTTTTGCCCGCTCACAAAGAGCTGTCGGCTAAGTCGGATAGGAGGGAGAAAGAGCAGGAGGAGGAACGACGCAGGGGGGCCCCCAGATCATTCCATAACTGGCTCCAAGTGTTTTGCATATTCGCTGGTGTAATAGCTGAGAAGCACCCCGAGAAGTGCGGGGGCTTGTTTCAGCATCTAGACCATATCTTGGAGGCTTATAAGAGCTTCGGGGGGTTGGGTTGGTACTATTATGACGAGTCATTTCGTCAAAAACTGTCAGTCCATTCCTCGTTACACTGGGGTATGAAAGATTTTGGCCTTTGGCTGAACCTGATCGCCCCCCAGAGGCAGAATTCTACTAGGCCAGCGACATTGACTACTCAGAATGCAGCTTATCGCAAGGGTTGCTGTTTCGCATTCAATGAAAGCCAGTGTCGCTGGAATGCGGCTTGCCGCTATAAGCACGAGTGTTCGTTTTGCGCGGGCACGCATCCAGCGACTAAGTGCTTTAGGAAAAATGTCAATGTAGGGGCTAGCCAATCACAGAACAATATTTTTCCAAAAAGCCTGCACGCCTGTGAGGCTGGAAAGAATGCGTCCGTGGTTGGACAGATACCCAAACAGGGAGAAGGCTCGTTTTCTCACTGAAGGCTTTGAGGATGGTTTTCCTCTGCCTTCATTTACCGGGGAAGGGTGCCTGGAGGTTAATAATTTAAAATCAGTTGAAAATTTTCCACAGGTGGTTCGGGACAAGATTATTAAAGAGATTGAGCTGGGACGGGTGGCTGGTCCTTTTGAGCATCCGTTTTTTGATAAGTTTCGTATCTCTCCACTAGGGGTGGTTCCCAAAAAAGAGACGGATGAATTCCGTGTTATACATCACCTCTCCTATCCTAAGGGTAGTTCATTGAATGATGATATAGATGGGGAGCTGTGTTCGGTGTCCTATGCTACGTTCGAGGAAGCCATCGCTAAGATAAAGGGTTTTGGTCAGGGTGCATTGCTAGAGAAGGCGGATATAAAGTCCGCCTTTCGGCTGTTACCGGTATCCCCTTTGGCATTTAATTCTTTGGGTTTCCAGCTGGATGGTTTGTTTTTCTTCGATACAAGCCTCCCTATGGGATGTTCATTGTCCTGCTCTTACTTTGAGGCCTTTTCGTCCTTTTTGCATTGGGTGGTATCTGTTAAGTCGGGTAGTGCGGGTGTTCTGCATTACCTGGACGACTTTTTGTTCATGGGTCCATCAGGCTCTGAGGATTGCTTTAACCTGCTCCAGGTGTTTAGAGAGGTGGCTGAGGATTTTGGGGTTCCTTTGGCGGAAGAAAAGACTTGCCTGCCCGCTACGGAGATAATTTTTTTAGGAATTCACATTGATACAAACAGGATGGAGTTCTGCTTGCCGGCGGATAAGGTGGCGAAATTGAGATCTCTGGTGAGGCTTTTTATGTCCAAGAAAAAGGTCCTCCTAAAAGAAATGCAATCGTTCCTTGGTTTGCTGGCGTTCGCGTGCAGAATTATGCCTATGGGCAGGGTCTTTTCAAGGCGTCTTTACCTGTCTACTTCGGGTTTGAAGTCCCCTTTTTCGCATATTAGGTTGACCAGTGAGCTGAAGGATGATTTGTTGGTTTGGTCAGAATTTTTCGACGTTTTCAATGGTCGTTCCTTTTTCCAAGCGGATTTTATTTTTGCCCCGGATTTTCGTTTGTTCACCGATGCGGCGGGTTCTAAAGGCTTTGGGGCCAGCTGGCAGACACATTGGTGCTGTGCAGAATGGCCTGAGTCATGGAAGAGTGGAAAGCTGACGAAAAATGTGGTCCTGCTAGAGCTTTTTCCAATTTTTGTGGCTTTGGAACTGTGGGGAGAGCGCTTCGCGAATAGGCGGATTTTGGTGGAGACTGATAATAAAGGGGTGTTGTTCGCAGTGAACTGCCTATCCTCCAAATCAATATTTGTGATTAGAGTGCTGAGAAGGGTGGTTTTGTTATGTTTACAGCTCAATATTTGGCTTAAGGCTAAACACACCCCGGGTGTCATGAATAATCTGGCCGATGCCTTATCTCGGTTTCAGATGGACCGCTTTCGCCAACTGCTGCCGGAGGCGGACGAGGAGGGTACCGAAATTCCAAGCCAGGTCTGGAAAGTAGTTGGGATCTAGTCGAGAGATCGATAGTGGGATCTGTGGCCTCGAGAACCTGGGCGAGCTATTCCGCTGCCTGGAGGAGCTGGTTGTCTTTCATGGAAGCAAAGGGTCGGATGGATGGTCGTCCGGAGGAGAGTTTTGTTTTGGAGTTTGTAGCGTCGTTAATGCAGCGGCAATTGTCTTACAGTTATGTGAGAAAGACACTTGCGGGCATTTCTTTTTTCTGCCGCTTGAAAGGCTTTCCTGCATGCACGACATATTTTTCAGTACAGCAGGTATTGAAGGGATACAGGAGGGCAGTGGTGGTGGTCGATAACAGGAGACCTATATTGCTTGAGTTATTGGTGGATATTTGCAGTGCGACCTCGACGGTGTGTTACTCTGCTTACGAGGCACTGCTTTTTAGAACGGCCTTTGTATTGGCTTTCTTTGGGGCCCTCCGCATCTCTTAGCTGCTACCCTTATCGAGGAAGGTGGATGGAGGCCTTCTGTACGATCATGTGGTAGTAGGCCGGGAAGGGGTTCATATTTGGTTAAGTCGCTCAAAGGCGGACGTTATGGGAAAGGGTGTGGGAATTGCCCTCAAGGCCCAAAATATGGGGGAAGTGTGCCCTTTATTAATGGTCAAAAAAATTTTGGAAGTGAGACCTAATAGTGGTGGACGTTTTTTGATTCACCAAGACTCTGCTCCTCTCACAAAATACCAGTTTGATTTCGTACTACACAATTGCTTAGAAAGGCTGGGTCTACAGAATTTTAAGTTTTCATCCCATTCCTTCCGGATAGGGGCAGCATCTGAGGCAGCTAGGAAGGGATTTTCAGACACGGTCATACAAAATATGGGAAGGTGGAAATCTAAATGTTTCAAATTATATGTGAGACCTAATTTGTTTCTTTAAAATTCCCTAGGTTGTCAGCAAACAGTATGGATATTAGGTCACTCATTCATTTATTGGGCGAGGAAGAGAGCAGCACAGCGTTCATACAATACGAATTTAGCACTACCTACGGATTTTCAGTTATTTTGGAAAGGAATTAGAGGCCTGCAATGGTATCAATTATATTTTCACCTGTCTAGGTTGTTTCAAGTTTGGCCTCCGCCATCCATAGTGGTAATTCATGCTGGGGGTAATGATCTGGGTAATGTTAGGACTTTGGGCTTATTATTCAGGATAAAAAGTGATTTGCATTTGTTTTCTCTCTCTTCTCCTGGGACGGTGATAGTCTTTTCCGAGATAGTTCCTCGGCTTCCTTGGCTTTCCTCATCACAGAGGAAGGTTATGGACAAAATGAGGAAGAGGGTGAATAGGGCCATGGAGAAGTTTATGCCGTCCATTGGCGGCCTGTCCTATAGGCATGTAGATCTGGAGGGCGGGTTTCAAGGGCTTTATCGTCAGGATGGCATCCACCTTTGGGATGTGGGAATTGACATATTTAACCTTGGATTGCAGTATAGCATTGAAAGGGCCGCGGTGGTGGGGCAGGGCCGTCCTTGATGCTCAAGCCCGGCTGGTGGGGACATTGTATTTTCATAATGGTAATTTATGGTTTATGGTTGCTCGAGTTCTTTAACTGAGCAACTAAAAGTTATTACGGTATTTGAGTGGTTGTTTACAAACAGTTAAATATTTATGATTTAAGTTATATTAAACCAATAAAGTGTGCCGCGGCCTTTTCTTGCCAAACTGTGAGTCAGTGCTATTATTTAGTAGGTTAAGATAGTCTTGCGGGAGTGTGGCCTACAATTCCATATAAAAGGGGGCACATTATGTGGCCACTTGTGTGGGATTGTGGCCACCCCTAGCAGCATTAGGTTAGATAGATAAGGGGGTTAAGCTATGCAGGAGTAGGCTTTTATGGGGTTAAAATTATACCTGTGCTCTGCAGCAGGTGTCAGCCAATAGGGGCATGAGGAAGGTTCCTGCAAGTATAGCAGAGGCTATATAAGTTTGGTTCGGTCTGGGGTGCTTCCTTTTGCACCGAAGAGCAAGAAGAAGAAAGTTCCCCACCCTCCCTCCCTTTGTCGCGAGCACCTTTGTGTGGTTGGGTCACCCTGGTATCCTAGGGGGGACATTGTATTTTCATAATGGTAATTTATGGTTTATGGTTGCTCGAGTTCTTTAACTGAGCAACTAAAAGTTATTACGGTATTTGAGTGGTTGTTTACAAACAGTTAAATATTTATGATTTAAGTTATATTAAACCAATAAAGTGTGCCGCGGCCTTTTCTTGCCAAACTGTGAGTCAGTGCTATTATTTAGTAGGTTAAGATAGTCTTGCGGGAGTGTGGCCTACAATTCCACAGTAATGGTGATTCTGTGTAAATATATTTGTGCCTCTATTGCATGAAACGTGCACGAAACATCACTCAAAATTCTATGTGCTACCTGTGTATGTTACAAAACTAAATAATACGTGCACTTAGTAGAGAAATTATATAAATAGCTAAAGGGCACAAAAAAGAATATACCAAAGAATATAAAGTATTGGGAAAAAGTGAAATGAAGTGCTACCATATTCCCCCACCAATCCTGGTATTTGAATTCCATTTGCAAGTGCAGACCTGAGGGGGTAGGTGTCTCATCCCCCTTTTCTTTCTTTTATAGGGTGATTTTATGTTATATGCATTATTGAATTGGGTCAAAACTAGCTCCTTTGCATGGCTAGCCTGAGAAATATATTTCCTTTACGCTTGATATAAAATAATTGTATTCATGCTGTAAATGTAATCATTTTTCTGTGATTTTAGTGTGGCTGCGACCATGCATGACTATTTACAGATAAAATCCACAAACACTGCTATACAATCTTTATTCAAACATGTTATATGAAAAGTCATGTTCAACTGTTGTCATCATATATCACCAGCAAGGCCAGGAGAACTATAAAAAGCGCAGAAACAGATCTGGAGCATGACTTTGGAAAAAGGCCACTGCGAGGGCCAGATGTCGAAAAGAGATATTATTTGTCAAGAAGTATATAAACACGGATCAAAAAAGTAGATGACAAATTGCTGACATAGAGTACAAAGTATATAAACAAGAAGACAGAACTCAAATTTGGCAGTGTTTATGTACACATAGTGTCATTTAACATCCTAGCTCATGGCAGGGAAAAAAATATCTAATTTCCAAGATACATTTACAATCCAGCTGTGGTAGATGGGTAGAACATTTCAGAAATTACCAAGTGTGAAAACACCCTAACTGACTCTGGGGGGAACTGACTGCAATTGACATTACCAGTGACATTAATACAGTGATCAGTGATAACACTGTACTAATGACACTGTCTGGGAAGGGGTTAACATCTAGGGTGATCAAGGGATTAAATCAGTGCTGTATCTTGGCCTAGGCCAACAAGGCCCAGGCCTAGGGCGGCACTTTACAAGGGGGCAGCAAAAAAGCTGCACCCCACAGAAAAAAAACCCAGCCTGCTCCTGACTCCTGCATAAAAAGGGTCCCCACTGGCTTGCGCTATACTTTTAGTATAGTGCCAGTCTTATGGGACAAATTGGGCCGGAGGGCAGGGTCCAGGAGGCAAATCAGTCCGGCAGCCCCATAAAGCGATCACACTGCTACCTGCTGGTAAGATAAATACCTGCCAGTGAGGACATTCAGACAGATCACAGGCCGCCGACCACACTTTAATACAACTGGCCCGACAGCCGCCAATGCGAAAAACTGTGGCACTGCAGCCTAATGAATAATAAATTAAGGGTTGTAAAAGTTTAGTCAGGCCTAGGGCAGCACAAAACCTAAATACACCACTGGATTAAATGTGTGTCTAACCATGTATAATATGTGTAAAGTGTGATGCTGTGATGCCAGCAAACTCACCTGACCTAAACCCCAAAGAGAATTTGTGTGGGATATTGTCAAGAGGAAGATGAGACACAATGCAGATGAGTGAAAGCCACTATCAAAGAAACGTGGGCTTCCATAACACGTCAGCAGTGCCGCAGCTGATCGCCTCCATGCTACAACACATTGATGCAGTAATTCATGCAAAAGACCAAGTGCATACCATACTGTACATAGACATACTTTTCAATAAGCCAACATTTCTGGACTAAAAATGCTTTTTTTTTTTATTGGACTTATGTTTTATTCTAATTTTCTGAGATACTGAATTTTGAGTTTTCACTAGCTGTAAGCCATAATCATCAAAAGTAAAAGAGAAAGAAATCATTGAAATATATCACTGTGTGTAACATATCTATATAAAATATACAGTATCTCACAAAAGTGAGTACACCCCTCACATTTTTGTAAATATTTTATTATATCTTTTTATGTGACAACTCTGAAGAAATTACACTTTGCTACAATGTAAAGTAGTGAGTGTAAAGCTTGCATAACAGTGTACATTTGCTGCCCCCTCAAAATAACAACACACAGCCATTCATTTCTACACTGCAGGAAACAAAACTGAGTACACCCCTAAGTGAAAATGTCCAAATTGGGCCCAATTAGCCATCCAGCCCCCCCCCCCCCCCCCCCCCGGGTCATGTGACTTGTTGATGTTATAAGGTATATCCCTCTCACTCTCTCATACTGGTCACTGGAAGTTCAACATGGCACCTCATGGCAAAGAACTCTCTGAGGATCTGAAAAAAAGAATTGTTGGTCTACATAAATATGGCATAGGCTATAAGAAGATTGCCAAGACCCTGAAACTGAGCTGGAGAGCTACAGTTCATTGAGGGAACCATGACTGTCAACATGTACTGTGACACTGAAGCAGAGCATGATCCCCTCCCACCCTATTGAGCATCTGTGGGGCATCCTCAAACAGAAGGTCTCTAACATCCACCAGCTACATGATGTCGTCATGGAGGAGTGGAAGAGGACACCAGTGGCAACCTGTGAAGCTCTGGTGAACTCCATGCCCAAGAGGGTTAATGAGGTGCTGGAAAATAATGGTGGCCACACAAAATATTGACACTTTGGGCCCGATTTGGACATTGTCACTAAGGGGTGTATTCACTTTTGTTGCCAGCGGTTTAGACTTTAATGGCTGTGTGTTGAGTTATTTTGAGGGGACAGAAAATTTACACTGTTATACATGCTGTACACTCACTACTTTACATGGTGGCAAAGTGTAATTTCTTCAGTTTTGTCACATTAAAAGATATAATAAAATATTTACAAAAATGTGAGGGGTGTACTCACTTTTGTGAGATACTGTATGTTTCACTTTTTGAATTGAATTACTGAAATAAATAATTGGATTTTTTGTCTTACCGTAAAACCCTTTTCTCTGAAGTTCATTGACGGACGCAGTGTCTGATCTTCATATCAGTAGGGTTATGCTGTCCCCTACAGGAATAAGACACTAGGCAGAAAAAAGTTCTGGCTATGCCTATGGGCAGTCCCAGGGGGTATACCCTCTCTCTTCCTGCTATAGGATGTCAGTTTTGTATCAAAGCAGTGTCAGAGAAAAGAATACCAACCCAACTCAAAATAGAGGGGCAGGTACTGCGTCTGTCAATGAACTTCAGAGAAAAGGATTTTACGGTAAAACGAAAATCCAGTTTTCTCTATCGCTCATTGACGGACACAGTCTCTGATCTTTATATCAGTAGGGACGTCCCAAAGCAGTTCCATAAAATTATTGGTGGGAACAGAAGAAAAATACGTCTAAGAACCCCCTTAAACAGCAGCCTGCAAAACTTTGTGGCCAAAAGAGGCATCTGCAGCACATGCCAGCACATCCAACTTATAAAATTTTGTGAAGGTGTGAACAGAAACACTGGTCTTAGCGCAGACCCCGCCAGGAAGTACATATTGCAGGCCACAGACTCCGCCTTTCTATCCGCTGGATCCTTAAAGAATGGGGAATCCTCCACTGGGATGATGGTAGCTTTATTCAGTCTTGAGACCGGAGGATCCACCGTAGGTGGCACAGTCCACTTCTTTATAAGGCACTCCTCAAAGGGGTTTGTGAGTGCCAAACGTAACCTGCGCCTCAGTCGCAGCTGCGTCCTCCATTTTTAGGGGCTCACGCACAGATACAACCAGTGCATCCACCAGCACCTTTTCATTTGTGGCAGTGGAGGTAGAAATGTCCTCCTCACTATCAGAGGAGACAGGGCGCGAGGTATTCGGCCTGGCAGGGAGACCCGCGTCTGTGGTAGCTGAGTCAGACTCGGAATCTGAAACATCAGATGAAGCAGGGGTAGGTGGGGCATTTTTTAGCACCTCGCCCCTTAAAGGCCACCTCCACCCGGGACACAAATGATTCCAGAGCCGCTGAAATAGCATCTATGGACAGCTGGGAGCCAGAGGGCCCTGTGGCCTCCCTGAGGGGGTCAGGTAGGGACACATGTTCCGCAGGGTCCATGTTGCACCAGTGGAACCCGTCAACAAAAAATGTTAAAAATGTTTTTTCTTTTTTCAAAAATGTCCCACCGCGCTACAGCGCGTCACAGGACGTCAGGCAGTGCGCCCTATGGACCCCCAGCAGAAAGAGAGAGGGAGACTCACCACCCTACACCAAGATGCACCAGGAGGCCCAGAACGTCTGTACAACAGGTGTCAGCAGCGATCTTGATCCAGAAAGAAAGATCAGAAGATCAGCACTCAGGGTATAGGGAGGGGCTCCAACCACAAAAACGCCTCCAGAAACTCCCATTCAGTGATTCTCTATCAGAAAAATCCACCGAAAAATGGCGACGGGTGTACCAAGATGGCCGCTGAGCTTCTGAGAACCCTCATGAGGACCCCCCATCCTCCTGAATGGGATCAATTGGAAGGTGGACCCTGGAGTGACAGGTAGTACTCCCCCCCCGCATGATCATTTGTCCGTCGTCGGCAGCGCACCTCCCCGCCCCCACCTGAAAACTCGGACTCAGCCCCTGGGAGTAGTCACCCACGTCTCAATATCCCCAGTTGTGAGGGGGGGTGAGGGGGGACAGTAGGTGGGGGTGCGTGATAGGACAGAGGGGAACCCGGGATTGTGAGGGTCTGACTGTCTCAGGGAGTGGCTCGCGTCCACCCCAAAATTCACCAGGGGAAGAGGGGGGAACATTTACTCACCATACCAGAACAGGCAGGTGCCATCTCCTGACAGAACCCCTCTCCGCCAAAGTGGGGGGCTGTCAGCCAAATAGGAACGCTGCGACTCTGGCCTTGACCCGGTCGTATGCGACCTGGCGAGACGTTTGACTCACGGGGGGCCAGTCCCCATCAAGTGGGACTATATCATGGCCGACCCAGCGCAGAGCTAAGGCTTGCGTGCGCTCGTTGGCTGGCTGGGGTGACCACTGGATATATACATCCAGCCCGTCGCCCAGATCCAGCATAGTTGCTTGTAGATCTCACAGGAAAAAATCCAGAGAAAAAGCTAACTAAAAAAAAATTATCTAGAAAAAACTTTGCAAGCACCAGAGATCCCAGCAAGGAACTAGGCCCCTTCTCCTGACTAGGCAGAATAAAACTGACATCCTATAGCAGGATGAGAGAGGGTATACCCCCTGGGACTGCCCATAGGCGTAGCCAGAACTTTTTTCTGCCTAGTGTCCTACTCCTGTTAGGGGGCAGCATAACCCTACTGATATGAAAATCAGAGACTGCGTCTGTCAAAGAATGATAGAGAAAAACTTTTTGATGATATTCTAATTTTATGAGCTGCACCTGTATCATGACGTCATTTTTATGCATCCACGATGAAAAAGGCCACTATGGACCAGGGTGTCTTCCACCCAAATTGATGTAACAAAATAGAATTTCACCTGGTGCACCCATTGATGTGCCTCCATCCTTAAATTATTATATCCATACAACCAATTTATTTGTCCTGGGACATTAAATGAGGCACAACATTTACGGCCAATGAATAACTAGTTTCCAACAATGTTGTTTAATAAATGAATTTGTGTATCAGAATGTATCAGAGGTGGCAATTGCAAGTGCTGGCAGTGATCGGAGCTGATCCTGCTGTTTTTAGGGACATTAATATAGTTTTGACTGTGATCAAAATACTTATCCATTTAGGCACTATACTAGTAAAGGTGATTAGCGAGTTATAGTGTGGAGGGAAATCTGGTGCTAACTGACTCTGGCGCTATCTGATGTCGCTAGTGACAGTAATACAGTGAATAAATGCTGTACACTGAAGTAATGACACTGGTGACAGGGCAATCAATGGAGTTAACTGGAAGGCAAGCAAAGCGTTAAATGTGCCTAACAAGGTGTATGCAAATGTACATGTGCTGCTTTTACTCATACGAGTCTGGCTTACTTCTCTCTCTGGAATTGAAAAGATTCAGAGAGGGAAGAACCAGCCATATCCTGTGTCTATGATTGTAAACAAGACACAGGGCTGTGCTGTGATTGGCTAAAGCCGATTAGCAGATTCACAAGCAAAATCATTGGACAGAACCTGCTGACAAAATTAAGCTGTAGTGAATCACAACACAGTTCAGCAGGAGGCGCTTGCATGCGTACCTGAGGTAATACCCCTCTGTAGTTCTGTAGCCAACAAGTTAGAGCCTGTCCTTTTCTATGTAGCCATGGCTTTTGATTTGGTTTTAGCAATTAATACAGCCTCAGTCCATAAATGTATATAGCCAAAACATATTAGGTATATTCATCTAAATCTGCACCTTGCAAATATGCCTCACTCATGATTTCAAAACAGTCCTGCAAGAATGAGGTGGCTTTCAAGTCATTTGGAAGAGTTTTAATAGCTGGTCTTTTCTGCAGATCGGAGATTTGGCAGATATAATCATTATAAGTAAAATGTGATTTGATCAAGAAGTGGTAATAAGGTAACTTTGTATACTCTAGGGATATGTCAGGGTTATTTGGGGAGGTTAAATTTAATAAGAAGAAAATTAAATGTTATATTTTATTTTACATAGAACTTAAGCAGTGGCATCCATTTTTGTCAGGTTACTAAAAGGTTAATTATCCTTTAACAGAAAAGTGCCTGTTCAGGAAATTCTTAAACAGGTTTTACCCCAGACATGCTGTGTTGACCTAAGGTAATAAATAAATAGTCTGTTGACTTTCTTTAAGATAAGGTCTAAGACACTATTCCAAGGTATCTTATCTGTATGTGGAACTAAAAACCTTAGTCAGTATTTTCTATGCTTAAACCCATTTAAAATAAGATTTAAAGACATATATTATAATCTTATATGTAAAGGAATATTAACACTGAAATATATATATATAACTAGCATACATAGATATGTAGAAGACCGTTATATATTATAATTGTTTCATATTTTGCTAACTTCTAACTTTACTGATTTTGATGACTCATCTCTGTATGTCAAGACAGGCTTCAGTAAACATTTCTAAATTGTAAGATGTAGAAAGCATCATAAAATTTTGTTTGACCTTGCTAGACTCCAGAAGGTCTGGATTGTAAGCTATTGGTCAATATAAGGTGCGAAGTTTATTTAAAGATAAATAATGCTGCTATATTGCTACATACTGAACCTAAAGAGCAATGCAATACTGCCATCACTGGTCACTGAATGCTACTACGGTAATTGAAGTCTTGGGTTAAAAAGTAAAATCCAATATATTTTAAATAAGATATGTTAAATATTAGAATGGTGTTATCAAGATTAATCTTTATTCAGATACCTGGTGGATATTAAATGGATTAAATGGACATGTCATAGATGAGAGCATGGTTACATTTTATGTTGTTTTATAATAGTCTTAAATGGAGAAATCTTTATTTAATTTTAATATACTGGTTGACCAAGAGGTGTCACCCTATGACATCACCAGTTAATTAATAAGCTGTTCCAACCAATGGGGATCATGTTACTCCCTCTGGGTTTAACTTATGGTAATTTTAATAGTCCTTTGTTCTATACCATATAAAAGCCCAGATGAGAGAGACACATGACATTTTGCCCAATACACATCACACATACAACACACACGCTACTACAACCATGCATAGACTCATCTACACAGACTCCATTTCGCTCCGCCATGTATCTGAACCTTTGAGGGACGCCAAACTAAACTCCTCCCTAATTTGCCACCATCTTGGAAAAGCAGCCATCTTAAGGAACCTGGTAACAACCATTCTAAGCTAGCGGCCATTTTAAATATGGTAAATATGCCTTGCTAATTATTTGATTATTATTCAATATTGTTTATGTACCTCCTTAAATGTTTTACATTTCATATTCAAGGGTAACGAGAGTACAATCCCAGCCGTATAAACCATATGTAGATTTTTCTCTAAAGAGATGATTTTTGTTTTTATACATTTTTATTAATATTAGATTTAGTGCATATTGGCGTATTAGTCTAACGTTTTGCATAGCCTATTCTCGCTTCATCTGCAGTGAAGTGACTATCAGGATGTGCATTGCGCAGACAATTGTGGTCTGATTATATAGAACATTCATTTATGGTTTCTACTACATCTGGGGAAAATGTAATCTTGCTTTATTTTTACTTTCATTATTGAGCTACAAATCACATTGCATTTATTGTTTGAAGTTTGTATTTTTGTAAAGTTATCTTTTTGTGTCATCTCAAGTTTGATCATTTATCGTGATTACATGTCTCGTGAATAAAACTTTTATATATTCCATACTGTAGACTGTTTTCACTAAAGATTGGTATATGCTTTTAAAAAGAAATTAATCAATAAAAAGAATTCGCTACATATTAATTTATGGATATAAGTCGAGATTCTCCTTCCTCATAGATCTTTGCTTATTATTAACCATAAATAGACACTTATATTCAGAGCAGTATAAACATTCTGACATAATGGAGGCACAGCGAAATATTATTAATGTATTATTAATTTTGACAGATATTTGTATACTTGGTCGACAATGTAATTTGCTCTCATTGGGAAACTCACTTTTTTTTAATAGAATTTACTTTATTCAGCTTTGTGTCTCCAGCTGCAACCAAAATGCCCTCTGAATGCGTATTCTGCTGGATGTCAACAGGATCATGTTTTTTTCCCAGAGCTAGCTTAGCTTTCCGTGTGGGGGCTATATACACAGTAGTGATAATGACCATACAGAACTCACTCAGCATAATAAAAAATAAAAAAAAAAAGTCTACATTTCACTATTTGATATTTCAAGTCCAGCAGGCAATGTGTCTCAGCAATAGCTGTACAAAAGTCATTGTTTACATATGGTAAACATGGGCTCTTCCACCTTTGGACTTAACAGAATCTGCAGGACTGTTTGCTCTATCTGTTGATACCCACATCAGGAATGGAGCCATCCAGCCAAGTCTCTATCACAGCTTGAGTTTGTTGATCATGTTGATGAGTGATCGGGAGTGGCTAAAAATAGGAGTCTGCAAAGTTGGTTTGTTCAGATAAGCTTTTACCTAAACTCAAGACCGGCTCTTACCTGCATGGCCTTCTTTGTTTATCTGGTGAGATAGTAATATTTCCAGTTGCCTTCAGTGAGTGTAGGATCTCTATTGGAATAAAGTTCGGGCTTTTTGGAGTGTGATTCTGGTACTCAGCAATTCCTTATGTCCATATCATATATGTTTTGGCTATTTTTGAAAGCACCACCACCACTGCTATGGAGCCACTGTGCCAGCATGTGCCTCTATAGCAACTGTCAACAGTTAATGTATAAGAAATGAACAGACGCTTAACGTGTCTATATTACAAGGTGCAGAGGGCTAATAAGACACATTAAACCTCCTAAGAGAAACACATAAGATTCATGTCATATTTGGTGTCTATCAAATCTTGGTTTTATTCTATAATCTGTTGGCTGCCAGTTTGTGGAACCTTGTCATCTGGAAGTATTGATGGAATAACTAGCATTCAGAGAGTATTAGCTGGGGCATAACAAAACTAATTATGAGAGCCAGTGACTCTAATTTATCAGAGTGGATTTATGCTGGAGGAATTTTAAGTTTCATTCACTTTTAATCAGTTTTGTTTTAATGTTGCATATCGGCCTTTGTAACATTTTTCTATAAATATTTATTCCACCTTGTTCTTTAAAATGGTCATTTAAAGCCTTACGCCATGTTTTCTGTCACTTTAAAGTGGTTGTAAAAGTTAAAGTTCTTTTTTTTTATCCTTAATGCGTTCTCTGGATTAGGGTTAAAAAAAAAAGGATTTTTGACTTACCATAAAATCCATTTCTCTGATGTTTGACAGACACAGCTCCTGCTCTTTATAACCATTAGGTTATACTGCCCTCTACAGGAGTAGGACACTAGGCAGTCTCAGGAGATATACTCCCTCTCTCTGCTATAGGTACTCAGTTTTGTTACAAGCAGTGTCAGAAGAATTACAACTACACAGGGGAGGGGGTTTACGGTAAGTTAAAAATCCCATTTTCTCTTTTGTTCATTGACGAACACAGCTCCTGATCTTCATAACCAATGGGACGTCCCAAAGAAGTGTTAAACATGAGGATTGGGAACAGTGAAAAAGAAATTGCCATGGCTAACTATAGCCACCAGATAAACAGGAGCTCAAACAAAACAACTGGAGCTCACCTGAAAAACACAATACACCCTCAAAAAAGACCAAGTCCTCTAAACAGCAGCCTGCAAAACCTTGCGGCCAAAGAAAGCATCCGCAGATGGTAACACATCCACTTTATAGGACTTTTTGTAAGTGTGAACCGAAGACCAGGTGGCCGCCTTGCAAACCTGCGTCACTGACGACTGATGACAGAAGGCCCAGGAGGCACTGAGCACCCAAGTAGAGTGTGCCTTGACAGGGAAAGGAGGAACCTTACTCCTAAGGAAATAGGCCTGGATCATGTCTGTCTGATCCATCTGGAAATGGTTGCACAGGAAGTGGACAACCCTTTCTGAGGCCCATCCGTGGGCACAAATAGTGAGTCTGACTTCCTAAAAGACTCCGTAGCTGACTGGTACACCCTAATTGCCCAGACCGCCTCCAAGGCATGCAGGGCAATTTGCTTCGGATTTTTTGGCCTGGGACATAGGGAAGGCAACACAATGTCTTCATTCAAATGAAAATCAGAGACAACTTTTGGAAGGAACGATGGACAAGGACGAAGAACCACTTTATCTCTGTGAAACACCAAGTAAGGTGAACGACAGGATAATGCCATCAGTTCCAACACCCTGCACGCAGAGGTGAGAGCCACCAAGAAGACCACCTACTGGGACAGCGTAAGCAGGGGAATCTCCCGAAAAGTCTCAAAAGAAGGCTTCTGGAGGACTGGGAGCACCAAATTGAGGTCCCAAGGCGACAACAGAGACCGCAATGGAGGGGCCAAGTGCCTAACTCCCTGAAGAAAAGTACGCACCAGGGAGTGTGTGGCTAAGGGCCGTTGAAAGAAGACTGCTAAGGAGCCTTGCCCGTGGGGCTGGAGAAGCCCGCTCTTGGCTTGCCAGACCAGGTTCATTTGGATCCTCCAGAGGAGGTCCTGAAAAGCTTCGAGCCCTTACCAGTCGACCCTGAAGGAAGAAAAAAAAACGGAATTTTTGTAAAATCTTACCTGTAAAATTCCTTTCTCTGAGTCCTCCGACAGTCGCTGCCTCTTCATATTCGTCACAATGGGGGTAATTGACTTCCGCTTCATAGGAGTAGCTAGGCAACAGAATATGTTAATATTAAAGCTTTTAACATATCCCACCCCCAGGGGGTGGTCCCCTCAGGCAATTACCTCCCTGCTTCCTGAATTCCTCTCCAGTTTCAGTAGAATAGCAGTAGAGTATACCAAAAAAAAAACAAAAGAGGGGCGGGGGCGGCGACTGTCTGAGGACTCCGAGAAAGGAATTTTACAGGTAAGATTTTACAAAAATTCCGTTTTCTCTTACGTCCTCCGACAGTCGCCGCCTCTTCATATTCGTCACAATGGGGACGTCCCAAAGCAGTGTAAACATGAGGGGTGGGAAACGTAACCGCGCCTAAGGCAACGCAGCCTCCCATCAGAGAAAGGAACCCTACCAAAGGAAGGAAACCAGCTGGGCAGCATGAAAAAAACTTGCTCAACAGGAGCAACAACCCAGGAAAAAAGCAAACAACCTAGGGATAAAAAAACATATCCCAAACAACCAGGGGTCCAAAGAAACAAGGGACCCTAAGGAACTGCCGCACTAAGAACCTCGCGGCCAAAGGAAGCATCTGCCGATGCCTGAACAACCACTTTGTAGAACTTCGAGAAGGTGCGAACGGACGACCAAGTCGCCGCCTTACACACCTGGGCCACAGAAGCCCGATGATGACAGGCCCAAGACGTACTCAGAGACCTGGTAGAATGCGTCTTCACAGGCACGGGGGGAACTGTCCCCTTCAGAGCATAGGCCTGTTTTAATGGCCTGCCTGAGCCAATTGGCGATGGCGGAAGCCGACGCCGCCATCCCCTGCCGAGGACCTCCCGGCAGAACAAACAAGGCATCCGTCTTGCGAAAAGATCCAGTCGACTTTAGGTAAACCCGAATAACATCCAAGAAGTGCAAATCCAACTCCTTCGGATGTTTAGGCCTCGTACAGAGCGAAGGCAAGACAATGTCCTCAATGAGGTGAAATTCCGAAATCCTCTTCAGAAGGAAGGGTTAGGTCGCAAGACCACCTTATCCAAGTGAACGACCAAATACGGAGACCTGCAGGACAGAGCAGCCAGCTCCGACACCCTGCGAGCAGAAGTGATCGCCACCAAAAAGGCAACCTTTTTGGACAACAAAGACAACGAGATCTCCCTGAACTTTTCAAATGGAGCACGTTGTAATACGGACAGAAACAAGGTTCAAGTCCCAAGGAGGCAGAGGCTCCCTCCTAGGAGGAACCAGGTGTCGCACCCCTTGAACAAAAGTGCTAACCAAGTAGTTAGACGCCACAGGACGCTGAAAAAGCACGGCCAGCTCAGAAATCTGACCCTTGATCGTAGCCAGCGCCAAACGCTGGTCAGCACCCGATTGAAGGAAGGCCAACACCCAAGACACTGAGTATGCGCGAGGGGAACACCCCCTGGACTCACACCAGGCAAAATAGGCCTGCCAAGTACGGCAATAGACCTTCCCCGAGGAAGACTTCCTCGCGTTGATCAAAGTGTGAATGACCTCAGGGGAGAGACCCCTATACTTCAGGACCTCGGTTGCAACGGCCAGGCCGTCAAAGCCAGCGACTGTAAAGCAGGATGGAATATTGGTCCTTGAGACAGAAGATCCTCTCGAAGAGGTAGACGCCATGGAGCGTCGATGACCAGATTTACGAGGTCCGCGTACCAGGACCGGCGAGGCCAGTCCGGCGCCACAAGAATCACCGTGTGCGGTTCCGAGTTCAACCTGCTAAGGAACCTGGCCAGCAGTTGAATCGGTGGAAATGCATACATCAGTCAGTACTGATGCCACGGAGCTACCAACGCGTCTGACGCGTCTGCCCAAGGATCGCGCGTTCTTGTCACGAACCTTCTTACCTTGTTGTTCAGACGAGACGCGAACAGGTCCACATCCGGAAGACCCCACTTCGCGCACAACATCTGGAATACATCCGGGTGAAGGGACCACTCTCCCTGGTCCAGAGACTGACGACTCAAAATCTGCCTGCCAGTTCTCCACCCCCGGAAAGTGAACCGCCGTAATCGCCGGGACGTGCGTCTCGGCCCAAGACAGGATGTCGGCTACTTCCCGAGCCGCTCGGGCACTCCTGGTGCCCCCTTGGTGGTTGATGTAAGCCACCGCCGTGGCATTGTCCGTCTGCACCCGAACCGGACGGCCCTGCAGCCTGTCCGTCCAACGACGCAGGCAGAGATTTATCGCCTGCAATTCCAGAATGGTGATCGGGAGGGAGGACTCTCCCTCCGACCAAGTCCCCTGGGCGGACAGAACACCACCCCAGCCCGACAGGCTGGCATCGGTAGTGACGACCGTCCATAAGAGAGGACGAAAGGACTTGCCCCCCGACACCGTCGAGGACTGGAGCCACCACAGAAGACCCCTTCTGGCGCGAAGACCCAATGAAAACTGGAGATCCAAAGACTGTGGTCGCCCGTCCCACCTGGTCAAGATCTCCGCGTGGAGGCCCCGCGTGTGAAACTGGGCGAAAGGAATCGCCTCAAAGGCCGAGACCATCAATCCAAACATCGCATGCACGTCCAGAGTGACGAGCACGGAGCGTCCCTGAGGGACCCGACTGCTTCCTGAAGAGTCCTGATTTTGTCGTCCGGTAGGAAGACCCTCGCCTGGACCGAGTCCAGAATCATTCCCAGGTAGGGAAGACGAACCGACGGACACAGTGTTGATTTTGAAAAATTTATCATCCAACCGAACTCTTGCAGAGTTTGCATCGTGACAGACAGGTCCTTCGCCAGACCCTGGCTGGTCGTAGACTGAACCAGAATGCCGTCCAGATATCCTAGGACAGAGATGCCTTGGGCTCTCAACAAGGCCAACACCGGTGCAAGCACCTTGGTGAACACCCGTGGAGCCGAAGCGAGACCAAAGGGTAGCGCCACGAATTGGTAATGATCCTTCGCAATGGCGAATCGAAGGTACCTCTGGTGACCTTCGCAAATTGGAATATGAAGGTACGCATCCTTCAAGTCGATGGAGGCCATGCATTCCCCCGGAACCAGGGCAGCCACCACTGACCGCAGGGATTCCATGCGGAACTTACGAACCCGCACAAAGCGGTTCAGAGCCTTTAAGTCCAGAATAGCAAACGTCCCCCCACCCCAGAACTGGGTGAGGGCGCCCCTTCAGGCCACATTGTTCCGGGCAGTGGAGACAGACTGACCGGACTTTTGCTCACCCGTCCCCGGCTTCTTGTGGGAGCCTTGACCTTTGAAAGGCTTGCCCTTATAGTGTGACCCGAAAGGCACGAAAAGACCCCTGAGAGGGCCAAAAGGAAGCATGCTTCTTACCCTGGGGAACCTTAGCCTTGTGGGTTTGTGGCAAGAGCGTGCTCTTACCACCCAAGATCCCTTTAATCAGGGCATCCAAGGGTTCGCCAAAAAAAGGCAAGATCCCGTAAACGGTAGATTAGCCAAGGTTTTGCGCGAAGATTGGTCCACAGACCAACATTTCAGCCAAATCAAGCGGCGTGACAACACCGCCACGCTGTGCACCCGTGCAGCCAACGGGACTAAATCCAAGTCCGCATCACACAAATACATGACACCCTGGTGGATTTGATCCACCATAGCCAGTGTCTCCTGTGATGCGGAGTCAGCTACCAGGATGCGCCGAAGCACCTGCGTCCAATCCGCGACAGCCTGAGCTGCCATAAGAGAGGCAAAAATAGCCTTTAGCATGGAGCCGGTAACCGAATAAGTAAGACGGGCAAGTGACTCCAGCCTCCTAACCGTGGCATCCCGGAACACCCGGGTATCCTCAGCCGGAATCGCAGTGGACTCATTCAAAACCACCACTGCGTGATCCACTGGAGGCGGCACACACCAACGCTCTTCTTAATATTGCGCCATTGTTCTCTAACAGCGCGCTGAAAATCCTCAGTGCAAGGAAAAACCTGCGAAGATGTGCGTCTTCGCTGCGTCCCACAAGAGGCCAAAGCAGTAGGAGCACAAGGCTCATCCTGTAAACGCAGTGTTTGTTTGATAGGAGCAACCAGGCTATCCATGAGTGCAAGCTCTTCAGACGAGCCAGGGGGAGAATTATCAACCCCTTCAATCTCAGCCTCCACCTCGGACCCCAACAGGTCCAGGGACGAACGGGACCCCGATAAGGAAACCCCCGCTATAGCAGCCCCATCACCATCACCCTCTGAATCAGAGGAATTGAGACCCTGGGCCTTTTTGTGGGTTGAGCAGCCACAAGCATGTGCACCTGAGCAGCAAGGTTAGCCACAACAGTAGCCAAATCACTCCCTTCCTGGGAGGCAGCAGCAGTCCCCTGGCCCCCCACCAAAGTGAGAGGAAATTTGCTTTCCTGAGAATCCATGCCCCCAACAAAAAAAAGTGTGTTAACGAAAAAAGGGAGTACTGCCCCTTTAAGAGCGCGGCGAGCGCAGCCCACCGCAACACAAGCACACACTGACCCCCACAGGGATAATACAGAAACTTAGGCAAGGAATACAGGGAGAAAGAAATTAAAGCTGGAGAGACCACTTAGCTGCTGCACCGATCGCTGTAGCTCAGGAAAGGAAGAGATGCAATTGCAGATCGCTCCTATAAGCCTATTGAGGCTCCACAAAAATGGCCGCCGGTGAGGGACAAAAAGTAAAGACAGAGCATGCAGCGCTGACATGTGGCCCGAGCGATCGCCGCCAAAATGGCGGCGTTTGGCGCCAAAAGACCCCGCTCCTGTCTCATAAAGACGGCCAAGCATTGTAGTTATAATAAAAAATGGCGGACCGCCGTAGCGGCCGCCGCATGCATGCACCAACACATGTAATAACAGCATGCTTCATACATCACAGTCTGCCACATAAAGGCGGGCCGCCGTAGCGGCCGCCGCATGTATGCACTAACATGTAATAAAAACATGCCCCCATACATATACAGCCTGTCACACATATCTTCATACCAGTAACACTGAGCAGTGTACAGCAGCCCCCCTCCTTGCAGCCCACAGCAGCATTAGGTCAGACAGGGAGCCCAGCAGTTTGAACAGGCATGCAGGTTACACAGTCCCAGAATGACACCCACCACATAGACAGGTCCCCACAGAAAAGTACACTTACCTCCATGCATGGCGTGGGGAACCCGCACAGGCGAACAAGCCACTGCACATGTGACAGGGAGAGTCGCATCCAGGACGCAGAAAAAACTGGGGTTGAGAAACCGCACAGCGTCCAGTGAGGTAGCCACCTCACCATAGCATCCCTGCAGCGAACAGGGATGGGTCGTTCATTGTGCCAGGAGCATTACCTGACTGAATGCTCGAAGGCAGGCTGGGAAGCCACTGACCCACAACCTGCGACCAGGGGGATCAGCCCGAGACCCAGCCCGCATGATCCTCTTCATCAGAAGACTAACTAAAGCGGACAAAAAGAAACAGCTAAGTAAAGAGAGAGAAAAAACTCAAATAAAAACCAAAAAAGGAAAGAAAGGCTGAGACAGAATGTCCCAGCACAGAAACCTCCAGCCACTCCTGACAAGCTAGACAATGAAACTGGAGAGGAATTCAGGAAGCAGGGAGGTAATTGCCTGAGGGGACCACCCCCTGGGGGTGGGATATGTTAAAAGCTTTAATATTAACATATTCTGTTGCCTAGCTACTCCTATGAAGCGGAAGTCAATTACCCCCATTGTGACGAATATGAAGAGGCGGCGACTGTCGGAGGACGTAAGAGAAACTCCATCTTTAAGGTCTCACGCACAGATACAATCAGTGCTTTCACCAACACCTTTTTGTGCTCAGTTGCAGGATGTGGAGGAATCATCATATCAGAGTATTCCAGGCACGTGGTTGCAGACCCAGCAGTTTGACCCATATCCGTGGCGGCCAAATCAGATTCAGGATCCGATTTGCTAGCCCATTGCCCGAAAGCCACCTCCACCAAGGACACAATGGACTCTAGGACCGCCATCAATGCATGGATGGATGGTTGTAAAATGGAGGGCCCTGCAGCCTCAGAGAGGGGATCAGGTAGGGAGATGTGCTCCATAGACTCCATGAGCCACCAGGGGGACCCCACAAAAAGTGTAAAACACTGGAAAGGAACAACCCCCACTGCGCTGGCAACACCACCCGGTCGCCAGGCACAAAGCGATCCTCAGCAAAGAGGGAGAGGACCCCCACTACTCTCACCACTCAGCAGAAACAGGCACCTACAGCCACCAGAATAATGTGCACTCCACGTGTGGCGATCAGGAGTTGAACAGCACCAGGAGATGAGGAGGGACTCCCACTGCCAAAATTGCCAACCACAGGGCGCCACAGTCATAGCCCTCGCTATTTTCAATGGTAAACCACCACAAAATGGCCGCCAGACTACACAAACATGGCCACCATGCATTGAGCAGGCAAGGCTACAGCAAAGTGGTGGCACCACAAGGCTCCCTGGGACCCAGGAGGGATTCCTAGGCCTCAAGGACAAACCCAGCCAGTACAGGATGCCCTGGCAGGAGCCCCCACCAGGTACAACCCCCCCGCACAGCTGATTGTCCGGTCGCTGGCGGCATACCCCTGCCCGCATAGTACCCTGACCCCCACCCCCGGCATAAGTGGATGGGGGGGGGGGTAGAATGCGAGGACAGATGAAGGGGAGTGCCTTATGGGAAGGAGGGGAACCCGGGGGTCCGACCGGTCTAAAACCCTCCAGGAGGACAAGGGGGACAGCTACTCACCGTACCAGGAACCGGGCGAGGACTGCTCCAGACAGAACCCCTCGCCATCAAAATGGGGTGCTGTCAGCCAGGAGGAATGCTGCGACTCAGGCCAAGACCCAGTCGTATGCGACCTCAAGAGGCATTTAACTCGCAGGCCAGCCCCCGTCCGGAAAATTTGCCAGGACCAGAGATCCCAGCAAGGAACTAGGTCTTTAACCCTGACTAGGCAGAAAAAAACAGAGTACCTATAGCAGAGAGGAGGAGTATACCCCCTGGGACTGCCCATAGGATAGGCCAGACTTTTTTTCTGCCTAGTGTCCTACCCCTGTAGGGGGCAGTATAACCCAACGGTTATGAAGATCAGGAGCTGTGTTAATCAATGAACAAAAGATGAAAAAATATTTTAGGTGCAGCTCCCCCCTACAAATACTTACCTGGGCTCAATCCAGCACTGTACCTAAGAGTGGCAGCGTTGCTCTCTCTCCCACTTCACTGGATTCAATGAGAGCAGCGGGAGCCATTGGCTCCTGCTGCTTTCATAAAAAAATCAAGTGATGAGGGGGAAGGTGTCAGGGCCGAGCCACACTGTGTGTGTAAATACACACACACACACACAGTGTGGCTCAGGATCGAGCATGCGCAAATGCCCCCATAGCAAGCGGAATGGAGTAGGAGCCTGAAGCACCCGCGGGGAATCCCATAAAAGGAGGAACAGGGCTGCCCTGAGCAAAACCACTGCACAGAGCAGGTAAGTATAACATGTCTGTTATGTATTCGATTTTTTAAGGAGACTTTACAATTACTGTAAATAGTTTGTTTGGTCCAAGCCAGCCAAAATTAAAGTGGTTGTAAAGGCACAAGGTCATTTACCTTCATGTGACATTTTCCCTGTCACAGTTTAAGTGACAATTGTTCAGTCATGCAACACCGTACTGAAATTACATTTTTATAAATTTCTTCTCAGATAGAGCTTTTTTTTTGGTGGTAATCACGTTTTTTTTTCTCTATATAGACAAACAAAATAAAAAAACTGTGGAGACTGGAGTGCACATAAAAATTATTTCTTAATAAATGTAGGCCAAAATGCATTCTGCTAAATTTCCTTGGTAAAAATAACCCCAAATCAGTGTATATTATTTATTCAGTTTGAGATAACTCTATAGTTTATATATTTTAAAATTGATCAATCATAATGTACTGATTGCTTTTCTTATTTCTTGACGCCCTACAATGCCACACAAATGCACCCTAAACGACCCCTTTTTTTGGAAAGTAGACAATCCAAGGTATTTAGGAAGAGGCATTGTGAGTCTGACGTTGTAATTTGTCACACTTTTTTCAAAAAAAAAAAAAAAAATAAAGGAATTTTTTTTTTTTTCACAAAGTTGTAATTTAAACAAGTAATGTCTCAGACAGCATATGCATACTTATAATTACACCCCAAAACACCTTCTGATATGCCTTATGAGTATGGGGATATCACATGAGACCTAGATGCATAGAGGGTCCCAAAATCCAAGCAGCAGCTTTATGGGCCATACACACTATAAGATGTTCTGAAGATTTTTTCCTTTAGATTTACCAAAACCATATAATAGGAGGTCAAACCTAAACACTTTCAATTTGTATGCAATCTGGCAGGCCCTTGCACTACATAGAAAAGGTAAATCTGAAGGAAAAATTCTTCAGAAAATCTTATAGTGTGTATGGCCATACAGGCTGTCAAGGAGCATAAAATTACACTTAAATTAGCATCCAATTTCCTGACTATCACATTATTGGAGGCCCTGGATCATCAGGATAATGGAAACACTTGCAAAATTACTACATTTTTGAAAGCAACACTCCAAGGTATTTTACCAAAAGCATAACGAGTCTTTTGAAAACAATTTCCTAACTCAATCACATTTTTGGAGGCCCTGGGTTCAAATCATTGCTTTCACATAATTGGATTATAGAAATCAGCAGAGCTTTCCCTCATTGCAGATCTTCCACTTAGATCTACAGCGACTTCACTTCCAAATGCACTTGTAGTGCAGAGTGGATTTGCCTTTAGTAAATCAACACCTAGGTCAGCATATGGGCAAAGGATCAGTCCAAGCCACAAGCAGAAACATTATCAATAAACAGGAAATTTAGGAGCGCTGATTCTATCTACACTGGTCTGGCGACACTGGCTGGGGATCCGAGCACTGTGACTAGCTGTACTATTAGAGCTTGTTTATATTTGAGGTGAGGGGGGGGGGGGGGCAGTAAAACCTTGGTTTTACTACAACTCAACTGCTACCCCCCTTTAGCTGCAGAAGGAGCAGCTGCGGGTGTATACCTGCTGTGGCTGAGATGCTTTGCCAATCACAGCAGCCCAGAATTAAGCACTGTAATTCGCTGTGCCCAGAGGAACATGCCGCTGTGCTCCCCAGGGAACACGCAAACAAGGGGGGGGATGTACCCTTACTTCCTCCTGAAATAAAAAGAATACGCACGCCACCATATATGTACACTTGCTTCCCACTTGGCCAGTTCGGCTTAAAAAAAAAAAAGGCCCCAACACTATATAGCTTCCCTTTGAGGCCTCATACACCATACAAGATGTGCATATTTTGGCACCCAGGTGAGGCACAGGTGAAGCATACAGTCGAATGCCAGCAGTCTGTCAAAATCAATTACAGGCTGAAATATGGAGCAGCCGTTTACGATTCAGAGCAGTATTTGCATACAGGATGTATCTGCATCTCATACTGAGTCTAAGTACAACTGCATCCAGGGCCATCTCTGGATGAAAAGACAAAACAAAAAAACAGGTCAGTTGTACAGCAAACTTGCCTTTGCATAATTGCAGATTCAAGTACTGAAATGCTTTAAGGCCTTCTGATCAAACAAACAAGTTAAGACTCCTTTCACACTTGTGCGACTTCGGACCCCAAAGTTGCATGATAAGTCGCAGCCCACGTTTCCGGATGAGTACAGTTCTTATTTAAGTGATTTCCGAGTAGTTCCTGCACTACTTTGGTCTGACTTTCATGTGACTTAAGTTCCATAGACCTCAATGTAAACCTTCAAAAGTCACATCAAAGTCGCACCTACGTTATACAGTTGAGATTTTGGTTAAGTGCAAAAATGAAAAACGTGTTAGATAATAATAAAAAAAAAAAAAACACCTAATTTCACGTTTTTAGAACGATCAAAATGCGAATCGGATGAAAATTAAGCAACTGATTTGAATTGTGGGTGAAGAATAGCTGGTTGTTAAGTAACAAGCTGGAAAGCCAGCCGCTGCATCCTTAACCACTTGCCTACAGTGCACTTTCACCCCCTTCCTGCCCAGACCGATTTTCAGCTTTCAGCGCTCTCACACTTTGACTGAGAATTACTCAGTCATGCAACACTGTACCCATACAAAAATGGTGTCCTTTTTTTCACACAAATAGAGCTTTCTTTTGATGGTATTTGATCAATACTGGGTTTTTTATTTTTTGTGCTATAAATAAAAAAACACTGAAAATATAGTGAAAAAACGAATTTTTCTTTGTTTCTGTCATAAAATTTTGCAAATTAGTCATTTTTCTTCACAAATTTTGGCCAAAATTTATACTGCTACTTATCTTTGGTAAAAATAACCCAAGTAAGTGTATATTATTTGGTCTTTGTGAAAGTTATAGAGTCCACAAGTTATGGTGCTATTCATTGAAAATTGATCACACTTGATCACACCTGATGTACTGAAGGCCTATCTCATTTCTTGAGACACTAAAAGGTCAGGAAAGTACAAATACCCCGCAAATGACCCCTTTTTGGAAAGTAGACATTCCAAGGTATTTAATAAGGGGCATGATGAGTTTTTTGAAGTTGTAATTTTTTCCCACAATGCTTTGCAAAATGAAGATTTTTTTTTTTTATTTTTTTTTTTTTTACACATTGCCGTATTAACAGGTTATTTCTCTCACACAGCACATGTATACTTGCAACTACACCCCAAAACACATTCTACTACTCTGCCTGAGTATGGCGATACCACATGTGTGAGACTTTTTCACAGCCTGGCCACATACAGAGGCCTAACATCCGAGTAGCAGCGTCCGGCATTCTAGGAGCACAAATTACACATATCATTTCCTGACAACCTATCGCACTTTTGAAGGCCCTGGAGCACCAGGACAATGGAAACCCCCATAAAATGACCCCATTTTGGAAAGCAAACAGCCCAACGTATAATCTTTGAGGCATAATGAGTCTTTTGAATATGTCATTTTTTTCCACAAGTTTTTGGAAAATGTGGAAAGAAAATGAAAACACATTTTTTTTACACAAAGCTGTCCATTTATGCAATATTTCTAACACATCGCATGTACATAGCAAAACTTGCACCCCAAAATACATTCTGCTATTCCTCCTGAGTATGGCGATACCACATGTGTAACACTTTTTCACAGCCTGGCCACATACATAGGCCTCACATCCAAGTAGCGCTTTACACAAAGTTGTCCATTTATCCACTTTAAGACTGGGCCTATTTTTGACACTTGGTGTTTACAAGCTAAAATAATTTTTTTTGCTAGAAAATACTTTGAACCCCCAAACATTATATATTTTTTTTTAGCAGAGACCCTAGAGAATAAAATGGAGATCGTTGCAATATTTTTTATCACACCATATTTGCGCAGCAGTCTTCCAAATGCGATTTTTTTTGAAAAAAATTCACTTTTTTGAACTAAAAAATAAGAAAACAGTAAATTTAGCCCAATTCTTTTCCATAATATGAAAGATAATGTTACGCCGAGTAATTAAATACCCAACATGTCATGCTTCAAAATTGCGCAGAAAATACAAAGCAAAAAAGGGCGCACCAGCTCTGAGGAAGAGGCACAGCCTCGAAACGCGTCAGCCCTCTGCTTCCAGTAAAGACGTTGATCCTCTGGTAGGAGGCAGGTGTATGGAATTGATGTGCCTGAAACTTCTTGTTTGTTTGTGAGTATTTGATTTTAAACAATTTTATCCAAATAAACTTGCCAAGGATAATGCGCTAGGCTGGTGCGCCCTTTTTTGCTTTGTATTTTCAGTGTCTGGTCGACCACCCTGGTCGTAAGGGGCAGCAAAGCCTAGCCATCATGGATGCCTAATACCAGTACGAGTTCCAGGATTGTAACAGCCTGAGGACCAGGTTCCGAGCGCAGGAAAAGGGAGTGCTGTCCAGCACTTATCTTTTTTGGAATTCAAAATTGCGCATGCTCACAGAATGGCGCCAAACATTGGTACTTAAAAATCCCCATAGGCAACAATTTAAAAATTTCTGCAGGTTACTAGCTTAGAGTTACAGAGGAGGTCTAGGGCTCAAATTATTGCACTCGCTCTAACGATCGCGGCGATACCTCACATGTATGGTTTGAACACCGTTTACATATGTGGGCGGGACTTGCGTATGCGTTTGCTTCTGCGCGCGAGCTAACGGGGACAGGGCGCTTTAATTTTTTTTTTTTTTCCTATTTATTTTATTTATTATTTTTTTATTTTTACACAGTTTAAAAAAAAAAAATGTTTTGATCATTTTTATTCCTATTACAAGGAATGTAAACATCCCTTGTAATAGAAATAGGCATGACAGGTCCTCTTTATTGTGAGATCTGGGGTCAAAAAGACCTCACACCTCACAACTACACTAAAAAAGAAAAAAAAAAAAAAAATTGTTGAAAGAGGGAAAAAAAAAAAGCAAAAAAAAAAAGCGGCCCTTTAAACCGGTTGCTAGGCAACGTCTTTTGACGTAGCTCCGGTCCTCCAAGACCATAGAGTTGAGTGAGGGCCATCTTGCCCTCACTCGACTTCCTGTCTCTGAGGATCCAGGACCGGATAGTTTTCCCCGCTGCCGGCGGGTCCGGTAAGCTGGGAAAACGTCTGGGACGCGGCAGGAGGGGGGGGGCACCTCTTCCCCTGCACCGTAAGGGTAATTCCGCGGCGAATCCGCCACTGGGACCACCCTTATCTGAAAGCCGACCGCCCGCCGTTTCAAAAAATACCAGGGTTATGGGGGCTATCTGCTGCCATAACCCCAGTATTTAGCTTTTAATGGCCGACGCATATAGTCGTTAGGCGGTCAGTAAGTGATTGCATGTATATGGCAAACAGGTGACGATGACTGACGGGGTGACAGGTGACGATGACTGATGGGGTGACAGGTGACGATGACTGATGGGGTGACAGGTGACGATGATTGATGAGGTGACAGGTGATGATGATTGATGAGGTGACAGGTGACGATGATTGATGGGGTGACAGGTGACGATTGATGGGGTGACAGGCGACGATGATTGATGGGGTGACAGATGACGATGATTGATGGGGTGACAGATGACAGTCACTAATGGGGTGACATGTGACGATGATTGATGGGGTGACAAGTGACGATCACTGATGGGGTGTCAAGTGACGATGACTGATGGGGTGACAGGTGACGATGACTGATGGGGTGACAGGTGACGGTGATTGATGGGGTGACAGGTGACGGGCGATGGTCACTGATGGGTGACAGGTGACGGGCGATGGTGCACGGCGGTACTGATGGCAGTCTCTGGTGACCGGTGAACTTTAGGCTACATTCACATGTGAGCGTAGCGATCACGGGCAGAATCACTGCGATTCTGCCCGTGATCCAGAAATCATTGCAAATTGCGGGGCGCCTGTGCGTTGCCCGTGATTTGCAATAGCACCCCAAATGCTGTGCGATGTTGCTGCGATTTCCGCCTGCCGAATCGCGGTAAGATTGCGCAAACAACGCATGACGCTCCAAAGAAACTCTTGTACCTTTTTTGGGTGTCATGCGATGTTTGCGCGATGTTACCGCGATTCGGCAGGCAGAAATGGCGGCAACATCGCACAGCGTTTGGGGTGCTATTGCAAATCAGGGGCAACGCACAGGCGTCCCGCGATTTGCAATGATTTCCGGATCGCGGGCAGAATCGCAGTGATTCTGCCTGCGATCGCTGCGCTCACATGTGAACGTTATGGGTGTCAATTTCTGGGCACTGATGAGGTGACTGTTGGGTGACAGGTGACATTGGGGGGGGGGGGGGGGGCTGAGGACAGTGTGGGGACCTTTATTAGTGTGATTTTTACTTTGTGACATGTGTACAGAGCAGTAACTCACTATTTCTAGCTCTTCTCTCCTCATACTGGAAACTGTATGAGGAGAGAAGAGCTAGTAACACTGAGTTACTGCTCTTTGTTTACATTTTCTGATCGGCTGTGAATGGATTCACAGCCGATCACATAGTAAACAGTCACTGTCAGTGACTGTTTACTACCGCCGGTGACAGCTGTGTTCCTACGGTACACAGTGCCACCGACATGACCGCGCTGCGCGCTCCCGATCGCGCATGCGCGGTCATCTAGTGGGCGCCTTCATTGTGATCGGCTGTGTCATTGGAACACAGCCGATCACGTGGGAAACAGCCACGCCCATTGGCTGTTTCCCCCCCTGCCGGTGACGGGGGGTGTCCCGGGGACACCCCGACACCGGCAGTGCAGGGCGGCGCGCACGCGATCGCGCGCCTGCCCTGCTTAAAGTGCCGCCGTCATATGACGGCGGCCCAGGATAATGGTCGCACCGCTCCGCCGTCATATGACGGCGGGCGGGCGGCAAGCGGTTAAAGTGGTTGTAAAGGCAGAAGGTTTTTTTTTATCTTAATGCATTCTATGCATTAAGATAAAAAAGCTTCTGTGTGCAGCAGCCTCCCTAATACTTACCTGAGCCGCATCTCTATCCAGCGATGTGCACAAGAACCTCAGCCGTCTCCCTCCTGATTGGCCAACTGACTTTGACAGCAGACACAGCCAATCAGGAGAGCGGGCGGGGCTAAACCGAGGCTCTGCGTCTGAATGGACACATGGAGTTGCGGATCTGGTGCCCCATAGCAAGTGGCTTGCTGTGGGGGCACTCCACAGGAGGGGCCAGGACCATGGAAGAGGGACATGAGAAGACGAGGATCTGGGCTGCTCTGTGCAAAACATACTTACCTGCCCTGTGAAGTAAATATTTTTTTTTTGCGTTAAAAAATAACGAAGAGAAGACGAGACTTATCACTTTAACAACGGATAACTCATTAGCTGTCAGTGAGGTTCCCCACGGACAGCCGAATGTAAAATAAAAACAGCCTGGAGTACCCCCCCAGAATCCATACCAGACCCTTATCCGAGCATGCAGCCCGGCAAGTCAGGGAAGGGGCACGAGCATGCGATCCCCTCCCCCCAAGGCACCTTGTCTCCATGTTGATGGGGACAAGGGCCTCTTACCCACAACCCTGGGAAGGGGGCTTATCAGAATCAGGAAGTCCCCTTTAATAAGGGGCCCCCAGATCACGCCCCCCCTGTGAATTAGTATGGGGTACATAGTAAACCTACCCATTCACCAAAAATGTGTAAAAAGTTAATAAACACAGGTTTTTGACAATTCCTTTGTTTTTTTGTATTTTTTAAGAATGTCCCCCAGAAATAGATCCATCGTCAATTATGCTGCCTGCCGCACCGAAAAAAAATAAAAACCTCCGGTCCCCAACGATTGCTCCTGTGGACTGCCTGCTCCTCTGACAGCTCCTAAATACCTAATGGGCGGGGGCTGCCCTATGATACCGCCCCCTTATGAAGTCACTGACCCAGTATGCCATCAGGCAATGACATTACAAGAGGGCGTTGCCACCCAGTGATGTCACTGGGTGACCCTGCCCTTTAGGCATTTAAGAGCGGTCAGATGGAGGAGCAGGCAGTCCGCGGGTGCAATCGTTAGGGTCAGAGGTTTTCTCTCTTTTTCGGTGCGGCATGTTTGACAATGGATCTACATCAGGGGACATTTTTTGTATTTTTTAATAAAGGAATTGTCAAAATCCTGTGTACGGTGTTTATTCACTTTTTACACATTTGGTGAATGGGTAGGGGTACTGTGTACCCTCATACTCATAGGGTGGCCAGGATCTGGGGGCCCCCTTGTTAAAGATTCTGATAAGCCCCCCGCCCGCAGACCCACACAACCACTGCCCGGGGTTGTGGGGAAGAGGTCCTTGTCCCCATTGGGCAAGGTGCTTTGGGGTGGAGGGCAGAGCCCCACTGCCCCCATGTTGAGGGCATGTGGCCTGTTTTGGTTCAGGAGAGGTTTCCCCTTAAAATCCATACCAGACCCGAAGGGCCTGGTATGCATGGGAGTTTTTTTCTTTTTATTGTCGGCATGCTTTTTTTTTTTTTTTTTTTTTAACATTCAGTGGTCAGTGGGGAAACTCACTTACAGCTGATGAGTCATCAGTTGTGAAAGAGGTGGCGGCCGGCCCGCTATTCAACCAGCTATTCTTCACACAGAATTCAAATCAGTTGATCAATTTTAAACTGGTTCAAAATTACGAATGTTCTGAAAATTTGGAATTCATTCGAAAATATAAAAACAACAACAAATTTTCACGCACAAGTCGGACTTATCCAAAGTCGCATCAAAGTCCTGTCAGGTTGCATGAAAATCACACCAATTTTAAAGTTGCACAAGTATGAAAGGAGCCTAAACTTCTTATATGAGAAACGGGTTTTCTGGCTTGGATAGACAAGAAAACACTGCTTCAATATACAACATACCAAAAAGCCACTATAAACAGCATGGTCTCAGCATAATGAATGGTATGAAAATCAATCAATAAATAAATAAAATAAATGTAGCTGAAAAGGTAAGCAGTATCATCTTTGTAGGGTTAGAAACTAGATATGATAAACCCTAAATTCCTGGATAAATGGAACACTGAAAACATGCAAAGCAAACACCAGTAATGCGTTGACAACATTGATTTTTTTTTTTATTTAAAAAAAGCAAAAAAAAAAAAACCAAACAAAAAAAACAAACTGTTAGGGCACATGCATTCCCTTTGCAATGCTGAACTGTAACACCAATGAAAAAAAAACAAAACAGATAAACATAGGTCAGTTTCAAAGCACTATTGCTTATGCCACTGTCTCAGTAAGGATTTCAAGTAACAAAATGTATACAATTCATGGTTCTTAAAGCGATATCAGAAACTCAAATACTGGAATGTGTTAAGACTTTCAGGCCATGGCTATGCTTATTTTTTTTGTTCTACAAGTTAGTATTTATTTTTGAGAATTGTTTTCCCTGCTATGGGGAAAAATATAAAATATATATATATGAATAAAAAGAAGCCATTTAACAAATAACTGGCATCTACCTGGTACTGAGAAAGCGGCAAAATTGGTTTTACACAGCAACACTGCTGCAATGTTGATAAACTATGCATACATAATATACAAAAGGCAAGTGATTTCAAGCTTAACAAAAATACATAAAAGCTGTAACAATTTATGAGGACAATAAACATCCCTCCATGTTGCCCTTTAACAAAAATGCAAACTACATACAGTAATTTATTATTGAAATAGTAGTTCAGAGCTACCAAACATTTTATGACTGCCTGTCTGTGGTGTATAGTATAGAAATAAAGCGGTTATATTTTATTGTGAGGACTGTAAAACAGATATACTTCAAGTCATTACAACATTGCAGGGGCAATAAAAATCCCCGTCAGTAAAAAGGGATTCTTGAAAAACACAGGGTATCTATTACGGAAATAGGAGGACCCTAAAATGTGAATAAGTGAAATTCAAATTCACCTGGTCAAAAAAACAAACCTGTAAACAAAAAGCGCAATTTCTGGTTTTGAAAACCTAGAGTTTTAAATTTTAGAGGGGTTGTTAATTGTAACCCATTTCACTTTCATCCCAAAAAAACTTTACCATGTTTGGTTAACATTTTCTGCACAATGAAATATTAAAAAGGAGTAGACCATGGAATTTGCATATAATATTATGCATCATAGAGACAGTTATGCTGCAAAAAAAAAAAAATTATAAAGCCCATCTGTGCCCAGACAATGAAAATGTATGCATTTACATATTCCTTATATTAAAAGTTATGAATTTATGTAAGCCCTCAACTGAACTTGGTAGCTGCAGGCCCTGTAGGGTAATTCATCCTCAAATATCACAACAGTCACTTCCCAACAACTCAAAAAGGACCTGCTGGGTTACATTAGAAGGCTGACCAGGGAAAGCAACTGGAGAGGAAGCTGCAATTTTAGCACCTCAAACTTTAAAATAATACAGAATACATCTGTAGATTGTGGGATGCAAACCATGGTCTTACATATTGTAACATTGACCAGACATATAGAAGATCTGTAGATCATTTTACAAAAGCCAGTCTCTCTAGCTGTATGACTAGAGAGTTCTAGAACAAAAAGGTAGGTGCTTGAACACATATCCAAGTAAAAAAAAAAAATAAAAAAATAATAAGGAGGATAGGAAGGGGGGAGAACCCACCTTTGGGGAAGCCCACTCAGCTCCACAGGTGAAATGAAGAGAACCTCTAGAAACCCTTTAGTCAGATTGGGAGGGGGTCTGGGGACTGAGCTTGGCCTGCTATAAGGTGTTTGCCATTGTGTGTGTACATTAATTTAATGCCAAAAAACAGGTCTTATTGAAAACAATCAGACTAGGTTCTTGGAATGTGTGAGGTTCTCCATGCTTTCAATCTCTTCCACCTTGTTCAGGGAAAAGTTGAATTGAGGGTGGAGTATGTGATCTGCATGAGGGCTTGTTTTAAAGTCTAGATTAATTCACTGCTTAAATATTTAAATGCTTTAATGTCCATAGTATGGGCACAGGTAAATGTTAAGCTAGCTTAAAAATTATACCAACATCTATCAATTAAAATATACTTAGTACACAAAAAAACGTCTCTATCAACTTTGATTTGAAAGTTGCGTAGCAAGGAAAATTAAAAAAATGGCAAAAAGATAGTCAATTCTGCAACCCATCCTTGTAAAAAAATGGTTGGACTCCAAACTCCACAACCATTAAATAGGTCTCTGCAATTTCCAATATATTTCACGGGGAGTTTTGTATTCTATAAAGGAGTCAGATTGTGAAGTCATCCATCCGCCTCAGCCAATCCGGGGAAGCTTTGTATTAATTCATAAAATCGTCTCAATTTGGTTTTGGGAGTGGGATGGGAAGTTCTCGGCCTGCTGCAGGAATGCAGTACTGTATGTAGCTGAGGCTACATACAATTTATGCAGCTCACACAGCAGGCACATCTCGAAGTGAGGGTAATAATGTTTCAACCAGCTTAATCCAAAAAAAACTATTTAAACTTCACTAAATGATGGAGATCATCATTAATTGTGGCAATGCAAAAGTAAAATGTAGTAAATTACTCTGAATGCTGGATAGTTAAAAACTTTAATAGACATGGCCAAGCATGTACCTGTATATGTATTCTATATTTGCCGATAGGAACATTCCATCATGTGACCTAAGCTTCCCGAGTTTTGCAGGAAAGTTTTTGCAGTGGGCAGATTATACTTAAACTGTTCCATCTATAGCAATGAACTTGCATATGAACACCTAACAGATCTATCCTTCTACATTGCTGTCAGCTGCTTTGGGTATTATTCTAAAGAAGTTACTCCACACTAGAGAAGGTGGTTAAAACTTGACATTTTCTTGTTCATTTGAGATTAGTGGTTAAATTGCAAAGTGTAGGACAGCAACATTTAACACACTTTCATTAACGAGTAGATGGCTAGATAAAAAAAGTAAAATGCCTGTTCGCGGCTAAACATTTGACACATGATAATAATAACCATGTATAAAACTTTCTCAAAAAAGAAAAAAAAAAAAAAAAAAAAAACTTTTTTTTTTTTTTAAGTCAATAGTCTTAAATCATTAAAGATTATTCAAAATATTTTTTTCTTTAATTTACAACTCCAATTCAATGCTGCCTCTGGAGCACTGCATAGCACTACCTAAAATATTTCATTGTTTGGGCCAGCCTTAACTTCGCAGAAATCAACCTTAATGGTTAAAGCAAAACAAAAAACAACATTTTGGGTGATTGAATTTCCAATTAAACAACCCTAAATTAATAGTCAATGTACAGAGTAAAAACTGAAATGTAAGCATGATGCTAAATAAAATTAAAACAGTAAAGATAGCTCAGAATCCTTGATATTGATGAAGTGTGCTTATGAATGTGTGTTTATACTTGTGTTCATCATGGACTGAATCCGAGTGCTCTACAAGACTGCTGTGCTCAGGTAAGCCTTCTGCAGAGTCTCCAAACCCATGGTAATAGCTATACTGCAAGATATCTTCTATACCCTCACCCCAGGAAGGCCTAGAAGCAACACAACTACTTGGACTCCCATTAGTATGCAAAGAACCACAAGAAGATAAATTTACAGCTTCATTCTTATTTTCAATATATGTTGCGCTCCCATCACACTCCTTATTTCCATTTGTGACAGTGTTGTATCCGTTGATCGACTGAAGGCACTTGGGAGGGCTGGTTTCCATTTCACTGAGTGCTGCAAAATGTCCATTACTTGCTGGTCCATTGGTTAACGAACTGAAGTGCATGCTACCATTCATATCTGCATTAAGAAACAAACCTGTCAAATATCTTTTATAAGCTGATCGAAAACCATTGGATTTTAATTTCATAAATTTTCCAATCCTTTAACTTTAGGAACATATTAGGAGACTGCACTCCAGTTCAACATTAGTTCATGTGCACCTGATATCCCATTTACATTTGAGTCTGACTTTATAGCAGTGTAAAATGCAGCAATAAAGTTGCATTAAAGTATTGCAAGTATAGCTCCATTTCCAGTTAACTATAGCCTATAAAATTACAGCCCAATATTGTTCCGGGGGAAGGTGGCAATCCGTAAATGCAGGAGCCCTCAGTGAAGAGCCTTACAGGTCAAAATCTAGATACTGCATTTGTTTTCCTCAGTCAAGTTTACCTTTTGCAATAATATTCCAAGGATGAAAATTCCACTTTAAGAACTGCTCAAACCATAAATCTAGTGGCTGAGATGTTAACTAGCCTTGATTTAATAGGCTACATACAAATACAATTGTGTTCTGAACTCTGCCCTAACTCTACTACTGTTCGCAGGTGGGTAGCACAGTAGATAACATCAGTTCATATTCCAATAACCACCCACCAGTATGTTCAGTGACCGATTTAGAGCACTGCCTGGTCATAACAGATGATACAAGATCCACCCGTTACTATGATTCGGATCATTGACACTACATTTCCTCTTACAAATGCAATTCAGAGTAAAGCATGCATCCTTCTATAATACCAGATTACCACTGTACCAATCGCCATCTAGCTTAAAGCATAACTCCACTTTTGTTGAGGGAAGAAAAAAAAAATTACATTCCCCTCTGGGTAATCTCTGTACATTGCAGGGATTTTAACAAACTTTGCAGATTCCCATCTTTTGTTATTCTGAAGAAATCATTCTTTGTTCTCCTGTGCCAAGTGGGTTAAAAATGGGAGTGGTTTCATAATTATCTAGCAGCTGTTGGGATCTAATGAGGAAATCTGCTGGGCCTGCATCCCTTTAGACATATTCCTATTAGGAGTATTTCACAAAAAGAAAATTGATTTTTGTAAGACCTTACTGTAAAATCCTTTTCTCTGAAGTTAATCGACAGACGCAGCTACATCTTCATTACTAGTAGGGTTATGCTCCTCCCATCAGGAATAGGCACTAGGCACGGAAAAAGCTTAACCACACCTATGGGGGCCATCCCTGCAGGTATAACTCCTCACACTCTGCTATCAATAATAAATCAGTTTAGTTGAAAGCAGTGTTTAGAAGACCAAACCCCATACACTCAGAAATAGAGGGGCATGTGCTGCGTTTGTCAATGAACTTCAGAGAAAAATGATTTTTATGTTAAGTTCTTACAAAACTCCAGTTTTCTCTATCATTCAGACAGACGCGGCTCTATCTTCATTACTAGTAGGGATGTCCCAAAGGAGTATATTTACGAGGGGTGGGAAGACGATGCAAAAAACATAACGCAAGTCCCCCCCCAAAAAAGGCTAAAACCGAGCCAATCAAGTAACATGGAACTCAACCAGGAACAACCGGAGCTCTCCCAGAACAAAATTACACCCTCAAAGAGAAACTACAAAAAAAAAAAAAAAGTTCTCTTTCAAACTGCAGTCTGCAAAACCTTGTGGTCAAAAGAAGCATCCATGGATGCCAACACATCTACTTTGTAGAATTTTTTAAACGTATGCACAGACAACCAAGTTGCTGCCTTGCACACTTGTAGCACTGATGGCAAAACGCCCAAGAGGCACTCAGCGCTCTCGTAGAATGCGCCGTCAGCGGGAAAGGAGATTGTGGTTCCTCTGAATCTTGGTCCTCAGGAACTAACTAGTGGAGAGAAAAAAAATCATAAACTTTCCCTGTTACATCTAAGACCAATGTCCCAGCAGAGCTAGGTCCTAACACTAGGCAGAACAAACTGATTAATGATAGAGTGAGAGGTTATGCCTGCAGGGACAGCCCCTATAGGTGTGGTTAAGCTTTTTAGAAAAGAAAGAAAGGAGGCGCAAATACCTAGTGCATTACCCTTGGACACCTTTAAAATGGCAATGGCATTTTAAAAAAAAAGTTTTAAAGGTGTCCAAGGGTAATGCACTAGGTGTTTGCGCCTCCTTTCTTACTTTCTATTCACTTTTGCTTGGAGTGCCCCACCTGAGAGCAGCACGCCTATTCCCATCGGAGTGAGCGCTTGGGTTGATTCAGTAGTTTGCAATATCGTGGTTAAGCATTTGCCTGCCTAGTGCCTATTCCGGATGGGAGGAGAATAACCTCACTAGTAATGAAGATGGAGCTGCGTCTGTCGAACGTTAGAGAAATTACATTTTTGTTGTAGGGGATACCAGAAATCTGACTTGTATCTTAGGCAGACTTCTGGGAAAATTGGTGAGCCAATCACACAAGCAGGAAATTATGTTTCTGAGGTGTGGTCAGTACACATTCTGTGTACAGAACAGCTCCAGGTAACCATATTGCATTTTCAGAAAATTACAACAGCTGCAGATTGAAAAGGAAAGGTCATTTTTTAATAACATTCACTTACAATATGAATTGTGTCGCAATTGTATACACTAGATTGTTTCTTTATTTGCTACAACAGTGGAGTTACCCTTTAAATCTAAAACATTGACTATAGCAACCAACCTCAGCACTGAAAGGCATCTTCTACATCACTGTGTACTAAAAGGATTGAAAACTATGGACAATCCCTCCATTTTTCCAGCATTATAAATCAAACTGTCAGCTTTCTTCTGTCTTATTAAGAAATGTATATAATATTCCCCTTTAAGCTACATTTGTTTTGGTAGCATACAGAATAAAAACAATATAAAAATAAATGCAAGAATGATTAAGAGCAACTTATATTGTATATATTTATTACAAACTATTTTGAGATAAATATGGAAAGCAGCATTTAGCAACTGGAGTGCAGGCATTTTATACATAGTTACATTGGTCCAGTTCTATATACCATATCTCTGAAATCCTTCTAGAAGTTGGAAATCGCTGTAGTAGGCACCACTAATCCAGTGAACTCCACTAGCTCCCTTGGGCAAGGTAGAGAGCATGATGTCACCCTTACTCTGTCCAATCAAAAAATGCTTTGCATTAAGAAAAAAACGCAAAGCATTATCTGAATGGCTTCACACAAAAAAGGGCAGCGTTGCAACCCAATTAGTACAATCTTGTGTTGCGTTACATATATCGGTGCCCCACTCTGCCAGCCAACACAAAAGAACCGATCAAAAGAGGCAGCAACACTATAAAATGCAGTCCTTAGTCTGTATTCAAGCACTGCAGTACAGTGGTTAAAAATCCAGGAAAAAAAATAAAAGGTTGACCCATTTCAGACTCGGTAGGCTTACTCTTGAGTAAGGCCCGTTGAAGCTAAAAACGCATCAATCTTTTCCTGGATTTTTTACTTCCGTACTTCAGTGCTTGAATAAAAAGACAAAGGCCTGCAGTTTAGCATGTTGCTGGCTCTTTTGATTGAATCTGAATGGTGCCCATGCCAAGCAGCTGACCTTCTGTGCTCACAATGCAGCAGGTCAGACTCTTGGTACAGGACCTGGAAGTTAGTGGAGATCACTGGAGAAGCTGTTCCCACTACAATGATTTCCAACTTCTAGGGGCATCCCACAGGTATGGTATATACACAGTTACATTGGTCCAAGTTGGATCAACTATCTGTGTAAAAATGTCACACCTGGAATTCTTTACCCAAAAAAAAAAAAAAAGGTACCCCTAACCCGTGCATGCTAACTAAAGTGAGTAAAATCTAGAAAATAGCCCTCATCGTAGGAATTAGCATTCTGCAAAAAACAGAAAATTAATTATAGCCTTGATCACTACATCGACAGATACCTACTTGGTACGTGTGCTATATTTTTGAAAAAAAAAAAAAGAAAAAACGGGGGGGGGGGGGGGGGTGTATTGTAAATTTACAGGTTTCTTGTTTAAGTGGTAGCCTAGGCACCTTCCTATTGTAACAAATAGGAAGGGAGGTCGAGGCCTATTTGCGGAGTGCGGTTTATAAACATCACTTCTGAAAAAGCCCTTGGACGGCTAGTATGGCTGTTAATAGCTGATGAACAAAAACATCAGTCACGAATTGTGAGAGCCTACCCCTTCCTCTCAGCAGAGGTCGGCATAACTAAAGAAAGAGTGGTCATTCATTAGTTCCAGAGCACAAGCAGCAGTAGCAGCAGATTAAAGGGGCATTCGATTGCGTTTTTTTTTAACCTTTTTATTTTTTGCCCATCTGAAAGCCTTAACCTTCATCCTCCCACTGTATGTGACCTGTACATTAACCCCTTCAACGCCTCCCTCTGAAAGGATATGCCTTATGCACCATTACCAAACTCCATGTTTGCCTATCTTGATACCAGCAGGTTTCTTAATTTTCAGAATGTTGTGCCAACAAATTAGATCACATTGGGGTGTCCACTTTCTAAAAAATGGCTCATTTTAGGGGTGTATTCTGGTATTTTAGGTTTAACAGCAAAGTAAGGGAAACCGTTAAATGTTTTTTTCCTTCTATAGTTAAAATAAATAATAAAAAAAAAAAAAAAAAAACATCCAGTGGTTATTAACCACTAAAAGAATGCTCGGTCTCAAAAAAAGATATAAGATTAATTTGGGTACATTGACAATTGCATGACTGAGTAATTGTCAAACTACTGCAACAATGAAAAATGGCCTGGTAATTTAGGGCTATATACAGGTTGATATTCAAGTGGTTAAAGGACACCAGTTATGTGAGAAACTTTGGACTGAAAATTCTAACCATTTAAAGTGTTTGTCTGGCTGTCTTTGACTACAATAACTTCCGGGTCACAAACCCATTACAGGAATGCTGTGTGTAATATTACAAATGTGTAGTCATTTTAGAAAACCTTGGCTATGGCAACAATGTTTTCATTAATTGGTTTTAGGCCAAATGTTTCATTTCCATTGGAGCTATATTAGTCTTTCAGAAACATTTTGGGGCTGTTCCTTTTACTGGGTGAATTTAAAAGAATAAATGGCAAACTACTGCCTATCGCAATTCGATTTTAAAACATTAATGTGGCATAGAAATATAAATTGCTGTCACAGGCAGCAAACCACCAGTTTGCTTTAATGAAATTTGTGTCACCATGGCATAGCTAGAGGGTGAATACACATACCCTTTGTGGGTCTCAATGCCATTCTTCAGCATCACTGAGAACTTTACTGTTCAGCGTACTTGGAAACACAAAATCATCTTAAAAAGCCTCAATGCCTTGCTCCTCACCTTTTTAGGTGTCAACATTCTAAATTTCAATGAAATGTTCATTTTGGTGGAGCACAACCTTCTCATTAGGATAAGGATTACAGAGCACATGTACAGGAGGAACAGGGCTTAAACAGTGAAGAATATATTCAAGTAGATACAGTTCAGTGATGACTAGTCCACACAGTGAACTTCTTGATATAACAAATTGGGCACACCAAGGGTAAGAGCACTAAAATTGCATTTCTCCCCAATTCTATGAAAGTAGTATGGCCAACAAAATATAAATATAATCTATTCTATCCTTTTCCTGTCTAACTGCCATGCTGGCCAAGAAAAACAAAACAAGTATTGCTCGATAACACAATTTGTAAAGATGTGTGCCTGGCAACTTTGAACACAACTTGGCTTATTCAAAGCACATCTAAAAAGGTTCTTAAAAGACAGTCCAAACAATTCCCAAAAAATGGTTACTATACGATGCCAAATCTTCAAAGTAAACTTTACCTTCCTAGAGTGTGCCAACTCCTCCACTACGCTCCCATTCTAAGGAACTAAAGTTCAGTGGGAGGGTTTCAGCAACAGAAGCAGTGAATCCAGAAATCACAACCTACATGAGGGTGGCAATGCTACTCTAAATTCTAGAGCAGTGAAGTATCATTGCCACCCCATCAAAGGGATGCATTAAGTGGACTCTACTAGCAGGATTGACATGTATTTGTGGGACTGTGAAAGGGTATGGGGGGGGTGCAACCATACTGTAAAACGCATTTTACAGAATGCCATAGTTTTACTTTAGAGAAATACATTTAAAATGTCTTATAATCTGCATATTAACGTTTACAATAGCCTCCAGAAACCAGGAGTGATGAAACAAACACTAACTGAACAGTGTTTATACATTATACCATTTTTCAGAACCTCCACCAAACAGAACAGGTTATCCAATTTTGTGCCAGTTCATTAAAGTGGCTCTAAAAGGTTGAAGAATTTTAATTTTACATTATTAAAAGCATACTTTGCATTCCCCTTATACTTATCCAAGCCTAATCTCAGGGCTGCTGCTCTCTCCCTCTTCACAGGCTCAAAAAATAAAAAAAAAATCAGTGGGACCCACTGGCTCCAGTCACTTTCAATCACAGCCAGTAAGAAGGGTGCAGAGGGTGGGGGCGGAGCTGCGCTCTGTGTTTCTATGGACAGAGGCATCTGCAGAAGTGCCCACATAGAAAGTGGTGGGGGGAGGGGGTCAGAAGAGCCCAGAAAGGGACCTGAGTAGAGGAGGATCGGGGTGGCTCTGTGCAAAACCATTACACAGAGCAGGCAAGTATATGGAAAAAAAAAAAAAGGAAGGGGGGCGTTTACAATCATTTTGATATGCAACTGCTGGATTTATCGTGGAGAAATACATCCAGGCTTTTACTGCATAGTATATAGTTTAATGGTTCCTAAAGCCAAAACAAGTTCAGACTTTAATCCCAGAAAAAGCAAGATTTCATTTTAGAGAAAGTTACAGGTCAGTTAAAAAGCAGTTGTTGGAAAAAAAAAAAATATATAAATAAATATGCTAAAAGTTAAGACCCATTAAACATGGCAAATTAGAATATCACACTTCAGAAAACAGATTGTGCTTGATAATACTGTTCTCATCCCATGTAATATATATTCCTTCCCAGAGTCTTTATTAGGTATGACAAGATACTACAGTACCAATGGTATAAAACTTTGGATTTCCACCATATCTAAAATGCTGGAAATTACTTAAAAGTAAGCATACTGACTGATACAACGAAAGGGGGTTTGTGTTGCAGATACTGAAAAATTATTAGTATCTGTTGGTCTATTAGATGTGCTCTCTTGAGGTTTCAGATCTTCAATCATCGGTATGTTGCAGCATCTGTCAGAAAACTGCCCAATCCCACCTGATATATCTGAGTGATTTTCTACATGCATGCTGTCGTCATCGTCCATCCTTCCAGTCATGTACTCTGTGCCAAAGCTGTTCGCTAAAAGAAAGAAAAAAAAAGCCTTACAGAAATATGTGCGTTTAGAGAAAAGCATTACTTTATTTTCCCTACATATGAACATACAAACTTTCAGAGATGTGAACATGTGTTTGCATATTTAATCCTGTAAAATTGGGTCCACACATGCCATTTTATTCAACCCAGCAGGATGGAAAAAAAAAAAAAAAAAAAAAAAATTTAAAATAATAAAATTACAGATGGCTGTATCAACACAAGCAGTGTAGGTGCAGCGATCTCCCCCACTGTGCCTTTGTGTTCCGACAGGGGGGTCTCCCCCCCACCAATACACAATGATCAGCGCTTACAGCCTGTCTGCAAGCTCTAATCTTCGTTGGACTTACGAATGAGCTCTCGTAACGGAACTTGTTGTATGTAGGGGGGACTTAGTGTACAGAAGTCAAGAGTTTTATTTGGTGATAGCTACTACACAGTTAAAATCTTAATTGGGGTACACACTATAAGAAAATCGGGCGAACGATCGTCAGATCTTCCACATTGCACAGCAAATCTGAACCGACGAAAGAAAATTCGTACAAAAATTCTCGTACCACAAAGGCTTTTGTTGTTTCCGATCATGCGCAGTCTTTTCTTGTACAACAATCGCACAAAAACGGTACACAATAAAAACGAAAATCTTTCGTTTTTCCCGTACGAGAAAAAATTTAGAGTTTGTCCCTTCGAGAATTTTGGTGAGAAAATTCTTAATCGTCTGTAGAAGGATCTGTATACACTACACTAAAATTTGGACGAAAATGTTCGCCCAATTTTCTTCTAGTGTGTACCAGCCTTTACTCAAGCCAAAGCTTTCTTAGACAGGAGGTGTTGGAACCCCTTCTCAAGTTTTTTTCTGTGCTCAAGTTTTCCCCTCACTTCATACGGATGAGAGGAAATTATGGAAAATATATCGTGTGTGTGTTGTCCAGAAGACTATCAGTTTTTTTCTTGTCCTGGTAGAACAGGAAAAAAAAAAAAATTAGGGAATTTCACCAATAAAGAAAGCCACAACAAACTGACTAAAGTTAAACCTTCTCTCGTTAAAAAAAGAAAGTTTAAGCTTCTATTGGCAATGTTCTAAACTGAAAATATACCTGTACCTTCTGGCCAAGAAACACACAAAATTATTCATGACAACTATAGATATAGGGCTACATTCATACTGCTGTCGACCTGTCAGAGTGAACGCGGCTGCACCTAGCCACTCACAACTGCAGCAGGAACCTGAGATTCCTGCTGCTACAATTCGAATCAGCCTTAATTGCCGGTGTGAATGTCTTTTTTTTGTAGCCAAACAGCAGCCTTAAAGCAAATATTCTTATTGATAAAGTAATTCCCATGCCAATGTATTTCACGGTACTTAGAACTATATGCAGTGCATCCGGAAAGTATTCACAGCGCTTCATTTTTTACACGTTTTGTAATGTTACAGCCTTATTTCTAAAATGGATTAAATTCATTATTTTCCTCAAAATTCTACAAACAGTACCCCATGTGAAAGAAGTTTGTTTGAAATCTTTTCCTTTATTTTTAATAAATTTGCAATCAAAAATCACATGTACATAAGTATTCACAGCCTTTGTTGCAAACTTTGCTAAAGAACCTTTGGCAACAATTATGGCCTCAAGTCTTTTTGAGTATGATGCTACAAGCTTGGCACACCTATTTTTGGGCAGTTTCTCCCATTCTTCTTTGCAGGACCTCAAGCTCCATCAGGTTGGAAGGGGAGCGTCGGAGCACAGCCATTTTCAGATCTCTCCAGAGATGTTCAATCGAGTTAAAGTCTGGGCCACTCAAGGACATTCACAGAGTTTTCCCATAGCCACTGCTTTGTTATCTTGGCTGTGTGCTTAGGAACATTGTCCTGTTGGAAGATGTACATTGCTGCATTCATCTTTCCCACTTGCATCACTGAAGGGATGGTATTGGCCCAGTGAGGAGCGGTGTCTGGTTTCCTCCAGACATGACACTTACCATTCAGGCCAATGAGTTCAATCTTTGCTTCATAAGACCAGAGAATTTTGTTTCTCATGGTCCAAGAGTCCTTCAGGTCCCTTTTCGCAAATTTCAGATGGGTTGTCATGTGACTTTTACGGAGGAGTGGCTTCCGTCTGGTCACTCTACCATACAGGCCTGACTGGTGGAGTGCTGCAGAGATGGTTGTTCTGGAAGGTTCTCCTCTCTCCACCGAGAAACGCTGAAACTCTGTTAAGAGCGACCACCGGGTTCTTGGTCACCTCCCTGACTAAGGCCCTTCTACCCCGATCGCTCAGTTTGGCCGGGCGGCCCACAACTTTCAATTTACGGATGATGGAGGCCACTGTGCTCATTGGGACCTTCAACGCTGCATACATTTTTCTATACCCTTCCCCACATCTATGCCTCAATACAATCCTGTCTGGGAGGTCTACAGACAATTCCTTGGACTTCATGGCTTGGTTTGTGCTCTAACAATCACTATTAACTGTGGGACCTTAGACAGGTGTTTGCCTTTCCAAGTCATGTCCAATCAACTGACTTTACCACAGGTGGACTCCAATCAAGTTGTAGAAACATCAAGGATGATTAGTGGAAACAGAATGCATCTGAGTTAAATTTTGAGTGACATTGCAAAGGCTGTGAATACTTATGTACAGGTTTTTTAACTGGATTTTTGTAAGAACTTACCCTAAAATCCTTTTCTCTATCGTTCGACAGACACAGATCTGCTTAAGTCATAGACTATAGGGTTATGCTCCTCCCACTAGGGATAGGCACTAGGCGGAAAAAAGGCTTGTCCACGCCTATAGGGGCTATCCCAGCAGGTATAACCCCAGGCTTTGCTCTACTTAAACAGTTGTGTTGCAAACAGTGACAGAAAAAGACCCCATAACAAAAAAACTGTATTTTTGACTTACCGTAAAATCCTTTTCTCTTAAGCTCATTGACAGACGCAGACTTCTTGATTAATATCAGTAGGGTTATACTGCCCCCTAGAGTAGGAGGACACAAGGCAGAAAAAAAAGTTCTGGCTACGCCTATGGGCAGTCCCAGGGGGTATACCCTTTCACTTCCTGCTATAGGATGCCAGTTCTGTAACAAAGCAGTGTCGGAGAAAATCATACCAACTCAACTCAAAAACAGAGGGGCGGGTACTGCGTCTGTCAATGAGCTTAAGAGAAAAGGATTTTACGGTAAGTCAAAAATCCAGTTCTCTGTCGCTCATTGACAGACGCAGACTTCTTGATTCATATCAGTAGGGACGTCCCAAAGCAGTGCCATAAATGAGGGGTGGGACAGCAGAAACAAATCCACAAGGCTAAACATAACCCACCAGGTAAAACAGGACTCACCGAAACAATAAGATGAGACCCACCTGAGAAACAGCAACCCGCAAACTTTGTGGCAAAAAGGAGGTGTCCGCAGATGCCAGCACATCAACTTTATAAAACTTTGTAAAAGGTGGGTACAGACGACCAGGTAGTCGCCTCGCCACCCTGAAGTACAGAAGCCGGACAGCGAAAAACCCCCAGAAAGAACTAAGCGCCCGAGCAGAAAGCGCCTTCACAGGGAAAGGAGGAACCTGACCCTATTTAACAATCCTGTACCACCCTCTGCCTGACCCATCTGGAAACAGTAGCAGCAGATGCAGGCAACCCTTTCCCAGGGCCATCCATGAGCACAAAAAAAAGGAACCAGACTTGCAAAAAAAGGCAATAGTTGCCAGGTACACCCAGATTGCCCAAACCACAACCAAAGCATGCATGCAAATTTTCGGTGTGTAGGCTGAGGACACAAGGAGGCAAACAAGACGACTTCTTGCAAATGAAAAAAAACGGAAACCACCTTCGGAAGGAAGGACGGTTCCGGACGAAGTATCCTGTATCCCTATGACCCATCAGATAGGAAGTAACGACAGGACAACGCCACCAGTACCGACACCCTGCACGCAGCAGGAATAGCTACAAAGAAAAAAGGGGGCCAACTTCAGGGACAAAGTGAGCAGGGGAATCCCCTGAAAATTTGCAAAGGGAGGGTTCCGAAGAACAAACAGCACCAAGCAAGGTCCCAAGGTGGTAACGGAGGTCGCACCGGAGAGAGCAGGTGTCGCACCACCTGGATTAAGTATGCACCAGGGAAAAAAGTGGCCAATAGCCTTAGAAATAATATTGCCAAGGCATGACCCTCGATATACGCAAGGCCAACCTTTGATAAACTCCCTGTGGAAAAAAAGCAAACCAATCGAGCCACGGAGCAAGAGCTTGGGGAACCCCAACAGACGCACACCACGCAATACATGACTTCCACGTATGACGATTCATTGTTCCAGAAGTCGCGTTCCTTAGTGTGAGCAGAGTAGGAATGATTGAAGTAGACAATCCCCATTTCTTCAGCACCCGGCATAAACAGCCAAGCAAGCAAAGCCAGCGACCGTAAAACAGGATGGAAAATTGGCCCCTGACAGTAGGTCCTCCCTGAGAGGAATCCCCCAGGGAGCTTCCGCGACCAGCCCAGGTCGGCGTACCAAGCCCAACGAGGTCAGTCTGGAACCACAAGAATGACTGGAATCCTTTCCACCTCCATCCGGCAAGCAGTCACTTGAGAGTAAAGGCATACATCCGCTGATACAGACCCCACGGGCCCACCAGCGGCGTCTACCCGAGAATCCCAGGAGCGGGCCACAACCCGCTGATCCGGGACGCCTAACAGATCCCTATCTGGAGTGCCCCAACTTGGGCACAACTGATGGAACACCTCCGGATGGAGAGACCATTCTCCTAGATCCAAGGTCCGCCGACTGAGGAAATTCACCAGCCCATTTCCCACTCCAGAAAAGGGAACAACGGAGAAAGCTGGAACAAGCATTCCGCCCATCGGATGATGCCGGCCACTTCCAAGGCCGCAGGGGGCAATTAAGGAACCCCCCAGCAAATGACATAAGCCACGGCATTGTCCGATTGAAAGCGCCCTGGACAATCCCATTGTCGTTCGGTCCAGCGAAACAGGAAAGCCTGATCGCTCCCAGTGCCAGCACAGTAAGAGGCCAACCTGGATAATTCCAGGGACCAGATTCCCTGAACAGAAAATCCACAGAGAACCCCTCCCAAACCGGATACACTGACATCCATGGTAACAATAGACCAATAAAGCGAAAAGGAGGGAATACCCTGGAGATAGCACCAGGGACTGAAGCCACCATATCAGTGACTCCCTGGGCACCAGGCTCAGCTGAATCGGATTGTCCAGGGAAATGGGATTATCGTTCCATTTGAGAAGGGTGTCCTTCTGGAGGATTCTCGTGTGGAATGAGCAAAAAGGGACTGCCTCGAAGGTCGACACCATCAGTCCCAGAACACACATACAGGCCCGAAGGGACGACCATTTGCTAGACAGCAAGAGCTGATCGCAGTCCGGAGCTCGTGGAGTGTGTCCGAAGGAAGAAACACCCTGGCTAAGGGCGAGGTCAAGGCAGGCCCAGAACGGCCAGTCACCCAGACCGACAGTCCCCGCTGTCACAACAGCGCCAGAACTAGAGCCAACCACCTATGTGAAGACCTGAGGAGCAGAAGCGAGACCAAAGGGTAACGCCACAAATAGACAATGGGCCACTCCCACTGCAAAGCGCAGAAAACGGTGTCCTGCGCATAGGGGATGTGAAGGCAGGCATCATTGATAGCCATGGAGGCCAGAGTCCAATGCAGGGCGGCCACCACCCTGGGATGGATTCCATCATGAAATTTTGAACCAGCACGAAACAATTCATCTCCTTAAGTCCAGGATTGGACGCTGTCTTGAATCAAGGAGAGCCACGGGTCCAGGAACCGGCAAGTACGTTCCCCCACCCCAGATATGGGTGGGGGTGCACCTTCAGGCCAGTGCCCTTGTCTGCAGGTCTGGAGAGATTGGATTCTTGTTTTTCCAGACCAGGGTCGCTTGGAACCCCCCAAGGGAGCCTTGAAGGACTTTGTCCTCATCGACTGACCCTGAGGGACGAGAGAACTCCCTATGCGCTGAAAAGGGAGGGTCCTCGTCAGCGACGGGGGTCCTCACCCTTCGCAGCCTACGGGAGAAAAAAAAAAAAAGGTACTTTAACCCCCAGTGAGACTTGGAAAAAAGTCAGCCAAGGAAGTCCAAAACAGACTATCCCTAGGGGGAAAGGTCAGTTAAAGCAATCATCCAAGGCTGATCCGCAGACTAACACTCCAGTCACAACATGCGCCAGAAGATCAATGCCCAAAAGGACAAAACGGCCCAGCATGGGAGCAGTGTCCAATGCAGGAGCACAAACAACCGCAGCCCTTGCACCAGTTGGTCCAGCAGCTCCGAAAAAGCAAGGGGGAGTAGCCTCCCCTCCAGGTCACGGCGTAGTAGCATAGCCCATTAAGTCAATGTTTGTGACCCCAGGGCCCCCAGCAACACTAGTCTTAAAGCAGGCCCCACCAGAGAGAACACAGTGCAGGGCACAGATTCCACCCTCCGATCCACCGGATCCTCACAGGATGGAGGAACCTCCACCAGGATCACAGTAGCTCCATACAGTCTGCATACCGGCGGATCCACCGAAGGTGGCACAGTCCACTAGTCAATGCGGGACCCTGCAAAATAATAGCGCCTAGCATTCCCTCAGGCTGGGAGCAGTGTCCAAAACCCCAGAGAAACGTTTTGGATAGTCTTGTTTGAGCATATTGTCCAAGTACGCAGAAAAAGGTAAAACCTTTGCTGATCTGGAAGGCTTGTGGACGACAATGTAGCCTGCGCCTCAGTCGCAGCTGTGTCCTCCAATCCAACAGTATCACGCACAGACACTAATAGTGCGTCCACCATCGCCTTGGCTTGCGAGGCAGCGAAGGCAAAAAAAGGACAGAAGACCCGACAGGGACATCCGTGTCAGCAGCGACTGATGCAGACCCGGAGTCTGAGGCATCAGATGAGGCAGGGGTAGGCGGAGGGTGTTTTTTTAGCACCTTGTCCTTTAAAGGCCACCTCCAGCCAGGACACGAATGATTCCAGGACCACCGAAGTCTATCTATAGCCAGCTAGGAGCCCGGCGGCCCCCTCGAGGGGGTCAGGTGGGGGCTCATGTTCAGCAGGGTCCATGTTACACTAGGGGAATAATTAGCAAATTATGAGAAGTTTTTTTTTTTTTTAAAGAGAGCGTCCTACCGCTCTATAGCACCCCAAGTGGCCAGGCAGCGCACACTAGAGACCCCCCAGCAAAGAGAGACCCCCAAGGCTCACCAACCCACAGCCAGATAGACTAGAATGCCCAGAATGTCGCAGCAGAATAGGCGCAGCCAGAACTTTTTTTTCTGCCTAGTGTCCTACTCCTGTAGGGGGCAGTATAACCCTACTGATATTAATCAAGAAGTCTGCGTCTGTCAATGAGCCACAGAGAAAGTAGAGGGGCAGGTGCTGGGTCTGTCAATGAAATTCAGAGAGAAGGATTTTACGGTAAGTTCTTAAAAAAATCCAGTTCTCTGTCGTTCATGGACAGACGCAGCTCCGCTTAATCAGACTATAGGGATGTCCCAAAGCAGTAAAAACATGAGGGGTGGGAACAAGACAGGAACAAAAAACCTGAATGCCCCAATGGGCAACCAGGTTAAAAAAAAAAACACACACACACACACACACACACACTGGAGCTCCCCCAAAACGATGAACCCGCAAAGAGAAACCAAAAAGGGGGATTCTCTCAAACTGCAGCCTGCAAAATATTGTGGCCAAAAAAGCATCCGCTGATGCCAACACGTCTACCTTGTAGAATTTAGTGAATGTATGCACAGAAGACCAAGTTGCCGCCTTGCAAACTTGTAGCACCGACACCTGATGGCAAAAAGCCCAGGAGGCACTGAGCACTCTAGTAGAATGCACCTTCACCAGAAAAGGAGGAACCTGACACTTTAGTGAATGGGCCTGTACCACCATCTGTTTGATCCATCTGGAAATTGTTGCAGCCAGTCCCTTACGAGGTCCATCCGTAAGGACAAAAAGAGTGTCCGATTTTACAAAGGACGCAGTGGTCTCCAAGTAAACCCCGGTAGCCTGGACCACATCCAACGAACGTAAAGCATACTCCTTAAGATGCTGAGGTTTAGGACAAATGGAAGGCGGTACAATGTCTTCATGTCAATGAAAATCATAAACCACTTAGGAAGGAACGACTGATTAGGTCGAAGTACCACCTTATCTCTGTGCGTCGCCATTATTCAGCCACAATAAAGTGAAACAAGTCAGGACAAGGGAAAACTTTACCCGATTTGCGATATTTGCAGGAACCAAAAGACGCCTGCATACCTGACGCTGTGGGTTCATCTGCCATTTTAAGAGTTTCCACCAAGGTGCTTTCTCACGCCACAGCTGAGGACGACCGGTCCTCTTCGCTGTCAGAACATGAAGACACCGACCCCTCAGGGTGGTCTGGGGCAACCATATCTGTGTCAGAATCCGAAGATTCTGCAGATGGAGGGGAGGACGGGGGACGTTTGCGGCTAGCAGCACCAGAACAAACCGACTGCACTTTTGACTTCAGGCTTTGCAGAAAAACTGCAATCTCTGGCTGCAACTGCCAGCCGGAGGGTCCCGCACTCATTTCCAGGGGGTCTGCAGGTGATATTTTTTCCTAGGACTCCATTTGCAAAAAAAAATAAATAAATAAAAAAAAAAACAAAAAACTTTTGTGCAATGTCCCTTTAAGACCGGGAAAACGCAGTCTCGCCGTTATTACTGCAGACCCCCAAAACCTGAGCAATGTATAAATATAGCAGAGCAGGAGAGGAAAAGCCTAAAAAGGGGACCCCGTGAAACTTTACAAGAGCCCAGATAAAATCGTGCAGTCCTGGCAAGTGTCAAAAATGAAAGTAACACAGAAGAGCAGGAAGAGGAAGCAACTCTGCCACAAGCATAGAAAAAAAATAGAAATATGTGCTGCATGCCAGTCCCGCCCCCAGACCACAAGAAAATGGATGCTATACATTCTCAATGGGGAATCCTAGAAAATGGCTGCCCATAAAAACTACTGTGAACACAGAGGTCATGAACCACGGCAAAATGGCGAACCCCATGCGGTTTCTGGGACCCCCAGAACAAAAAGGCAACTAAGTCCTCATTCAAGGACCACCCCCAGACGATCCATCCCCCTCAAATATGTCCCGAAAAACTGGCCGCATTATTAGCCCCCCCCCCAGGTGAAAACCCACTGGGGGAGAAGCAAGGGTTACGCCAGATTAGATTTCCAGGAAGCCAGGGAACCGGAGGGAGCCCCTAAGGTCCGACCATTCCAGGGAGGGGCCCAAGCCCACCCTGCGACCTTCAGGGGTTTTGGGGGGACATTTTACTCACCATATCATGATACAAGGCAGGTGCCATTCCGAAACAGATCACCTCCCACCCGGGATGGGGGTGCTGTTAGCAAGGCCTAGTTCTGGACTATAACCTGCTCACGCTCGCAGACCAGGCTAGGCCACCTTAAGGATCTAGATTATCTAGTGCGAATACCAGCCGGCTGTTGCTTGTAGTTCCTCTGGATCTTGGTCCTCAGGAAAAAACTAGAAAAAAAAAAAAAAAAACACCACAAAAACACTTGCCCTGTTACAGCCAAGACCGGAGTCCCAGCAGGGAACTAGGTCCTATCCCTCTCACTAGGCCCTATCCCTCTCACTAGGCAGAACAAACTGTTTGAGTATAGAAGAGCTTGAGGGGTTATGCCTGCTGGGAAAGCCCCTATAGGCGTGGCCAAGTTTTTTTCCCCCCACCTAGTGCCTATCCCTAGTTGGGGAAGCATAACCCTATAGTCTATGATTAAGCAAAGCTGCGTCTGCCGATGAGCAATAGAGGAAAGGCAGTTTTCCATATAGAAAATGGCCACAGATTCCTGCCAGGTGTTACTGTTGTAAGTTATGCGAGCCGTGATGCTTCTCTCTGCCTTGGCAGTCAATACACGGTTAACCTTGCAGACTCTGCTTACAACCATCCTCCTCTTTCCTGCTCTGAGCTGATGGCAGAGAAATCAGCATTCTTTCATGCTCTCCGTGCTGTGTCTGTCAGGCACATAACAGAGAACTGTGCTAACAAGGGACTTGCGCTCCTTTTGTTAATCAGGAGCAGCCTCTTCTACATGTTTTTATCTTTCGAAGAGTGATGCATGCATGCTGTTTGCTACGTTTTTATCTTTCGGAGAGTGATGCATGCATGCTGCTTGCATCACTGTTAATTAATTCCTCCTATAAGGTACAGTATACTAATGTGCTCTGAACTTTCCTAACTTCACTGTTAGCACACATCTCTCTGGTGATTGTAAGCTGCTGCATAGCACATTGCATGCTAGCTCAAAAAGGCCACACACCACTCCACCAAAAGAAATATTACTGCAAAGACGTGACAGTTACCATCATTCAAGAGATGAAAGAGAGAGAAACCAAATTATGTCTTTTACACCCAAGGCTACCCCGAGGGAAAAAACAAAAAACAAAAGGGGGGGGAATTCAAACTGCTCACAGTGCCTTTAGTGTAGATAGGAAATAGGTTTCTGAAAAATAGGTTTTTTGGATCTTTACATTGGAAATGAGTAGTAGTTTTCTGCCACCATCCCAAGAGTGTAGTTTGTCGATTTGTGGTGCCTCAAGTCAGGTGTGGGATTTTAAGGGCAGGAGTAAGAGAGGTACAAGGTAATAGTGCAAATTATAGATAAAATTTATTTACATGCATAGGTTATATACAAAAATTCGAGTGAACTAATGGGTAAAGTCCCATTGTGCTGGTGAAGAGGAAGTAATGAAGTGTGTATTACACGTGATAATAAGTGACTTGAACATAAATAGTAGATGGTCCTGCTCTGCTGTTCCTCGTATCAAAAGATAGGGGTAGATGCAGAGAAAGGGCCTGATCGGTATTCCGACATGTTTCGGCCTTTATCAAGGATATGTTTTACCGATTCTAGAATTGATAGAAATAAATTGACAGTAATAGCAATGTATACTGTAGGTCAGATTTGGATATATACAAAATGTGGTTTGACATACATGTTTTTTTGTCCACTTCCTGAAATATTGCCTCCCCAGAACTAAGTTCCCGGAGACACTCTGGGGAGGCAATATTTCAGGAAGTGGACAAAAAACATGTATGTCAAACCACATTTTGTATATATCCAAATCTGACCTACAGTATACATTGCTATTACTGACAATTTATTTCTATCAATTCTAGAATCGGTAAACATATCCTTGATAAAGGCCGCAACATGTCGGAATACCGATCAGGCCCTTTCTCTGCATCTACCCCTATCTTTTGATACGAGAAACAGCAGAGCAGGACCATCTACTATTTATGTTCAAGTCACTTATTATCACGTGTAATACACACTTCATTACTTCCTCTTCACCAGCACAATGGGACTTTACCCATTAGTTCACTCGAATTTTTGTATATAACCTATACATGTAAATAAATTTTATCTATAATTTGCACTATTACCTTGTACCTCTCTTACTCCTGCCCTTAAAATCCCATACCTGACTTGAGGCACCACAAATCAACAAAGGAAATAGGTTTCTGTACAGTGTAGCATACAAACATATTGCTTACCTTCAGTTCTCAGCTTCTTAACAACAGATGCCTCCAAATCATGGAATGACCTTTTACGATGGTTTATTCCTCCATTAAGGTGATTAGATGCATTCTGTGAAACTCCATTTAAGGAGTTAGTGCAATAGAAACCGTTGAGCTGACTGTTCTGGAGGTTAAGGAGGAATTGAGCACACTCTGTAAAGCCCTGGGAGTGCGCAAGGTCAGCCGCTGTCAAGCCACTGGCATTCTTAAAGCTGTGTAACAAAGAACTGAATTAGATACACCATATTGTAAAGAGAAAGCCCTCAGTTCTCTAACTATCTGAAGGCTAAGCAGGCATACAAACTTTCTGCAAACGTCTACGATCTTCTTTGCTTCCAGAGAGGCCCTTTACTGTATATATGGAGGCCTTCCCAGCAGTAAAAAAGGACGTTGCTCGTTTTAAAATACAAATTTCTACTGTCATCAACAATCCTAACTCTTCACAGAAATATCTTCCTCTCTAATCACCTATTAATACTACAGAAAAGGTCTGCAAGATGCTTGAAGTTCCTAATTTTACAGTGAACTCCATAGCAGAAATTAAAGTACTACAATACTTTGTCTACAACTGAAAATTACTACTAAAAGAAAACAAAAATGATAAAGCTTTATGCACATTTATAGATTGTCTGTGGCATTTTCATATTTTAACTTAGTTACACTAGTAAATAACGGGAATATTTCCTAGTTAGTTCCACAAAAAATGCAAATCCCACTGGCTGAAACTACCAACTGTGAAATGGCATCAAGAGGATGAAAATCAGGATATTGGGTGTATTTAGTATTTAAATTGCAAGAATAGCAATTTTGAGAACATATATAATGAAAACAATTTAACACAAGGTATAAAAATATAACAAAAGCTGATAGAGATTAAAGCGTTTGTTACCCCAACACTTCATATTCCTGATTTGTGCCTGCTGTACCATGTACTTTATGAGAAAGTATCCTGCTATTTTCCTTTAGGTGAAATCCCTGGTGTTCCTGCTAGTCCCCTTGCTTTCCTGTTAAAAGCTGACCACACTAAGCAGGAGAGCACACCATGATCAATGATCAGTTCTCTAGTTACGCTGGGAACTCTGTGTACTCTCCTCCAATGATCAGACTAGTCCGGGGGCATGTCACAGCACAGCCATTCACTGGGAAGCTCTGTGTGCTGCTTTTCTCCTCCCCCTAGCTCTTATGCAGCTGAGAACAGAGAGGGAATGTGATCACTAAGGGGGGGGGGGGGTAGTGTATTTAGAATGTTTTAATACTTATACAAAAATGTTTAGCGTTTCATTTCCATTTTAAACTGAAATGGGTTGTTTTACAAGGTGATCATTTACAATCACTTTAAGTCAAACAAGAAAATGAATATAATGTGTGTTGGTATAGTCTCTACATTATATAGGGATTAAAAAAAGGTGAATGTGGGACTTCACCAATTTGACAGTACAAAACAGTGTTCTAAAGCAGCCTTTTTCAACCAGGGTGCCCATGAGGATCCACCCTGGGATGCCTTGAGGTTTCTTCAGGGGTGCCTTGGCAAAATGCCTGAAAAATACCCAAAAACTGCATACAAGCTGGCCTGTGGATGAAGCCTGGCTTTTAGTTAGACAAAGCCACAGGTTTTCATTGTGCACCATTACAATCTTCCAGCTGCTGGCATCCTAGTGACCAATGGCATCATCAGTTAATAAGGAGGAAGTCAGTCGCCTGCAAAGCATCCTTGTTTGACCCTCCCCATCAGTGTTGGGGGTCACATCAGCTGAGCGATGGAGAAAAACTGAGGGAGAAGAGAAACATTGGCATACTAGTCGGTACCAATTTGCAAAAGTGTATTTGCTTTGGAAGAATAAATCACCTCCAACGTTGGTGTCCTACTCTGTTGCTGCATTATGCATTGTTAGAATAGCTTTTACATTTTAGAATGGGGTGCCTCAAGACTTTTCATCAATTTTTAAAGGGTGCCTCGAGATTGTCCATCATTTTTAAAAGATGCCTTGACTGAAAAATGTGGAGAAAAACTGTTCTAAAGCACCAAATAATGTATTTAGTTTAACATAGTCCATTGTAGCTGGATCTCAGATGTAGCCATTGACAGTGGTTTTAAAATTCAACCTTTTGTGTATATAGTTTTTTTTTGGCCTCTTTTTTTTTTTTTTTACAGATTGGGAATACATAGGGGCTTCACTACTGCTGATTTGAAGTTGATTGCTTGCAAAAGGTCAGGGGAGAATCAAGAATAGATGGGAGTGTAAAGCACAGATGAAGCAATGACTAAATACAAAGATGCACGGCAAGCAATTGACATGGGGCTTTCAGAAGTCTGTGCAATAATCCTATCAATCATCTTCAATGTACACACCCATCTTCCACAAAAAGGTTTTCAAATATTTTATTTACTTTGGTCTTTTAGTGTTACTTGCAGTGAAAGCAACATAAAAAGGGAAAAATAAAATTAAAAATTAGCTCATAGCTCCAGAGTGTATCAAACACTTCCAGTGCATTTATACTATTCATTATGAATGAAGTAGTAAGGAAATGAACAAAGCAGACTGAAATCCCAAATCTCTAAAGAAAGGGACAAGTATTTTATTGGTTAGGGAGACAAGTTGTACAAATCCTGCTGATGTAGAGATCTTTGTACTTTCTGAATCTGTTTAAAGCATTAGTTCTCCTTTCAAAAAGATGTATGCAAAGCCCGAGATGTGAAAAAGAGCCAAAAAAATAACAGGGAATGGGAATCTAGCTGTGCTTGCTTCAGTTTCTAAGTAGGTCTCGTCACAATAGAGAAGCTACTGAACTGGATTTACAAGTTATGATCAAAAGCTTTAAAAACCTTTTGCAGGGCTTTCCAGGACTGGAAGCTATAGGTGATAGGATTTCACTCCCTAAAGCGGAACAAGTCTCTCAACATTAACCATTTTTAATCCTTCCGCAGCTATGATTAGTAAATCTAAAAAGAAAGGTTATATTTTTATTATATGTTCTTGGTTTTAACTTTCTCCCCCCCCCCCCCCCCCCCGCCCAATACATCCCCGGAATCTCCACCTGTATTTTTTTTCCTGTGATGGAGGGGAGGAGGCTCTCTCTCAGATAAGCACATCCTCCTATGTGTGTGCCTGAACTAACGGCAGCTAGATTCTAGTAAGTTAATAGTACATGAAATATTCTAATGCCCATGGAAGGGGGTTTTTCAAAGTGATTTCTCAATGAAAAGCATGGAGACATGGAAGTATGGGTGAGTTTTGTTTTTTTTGTTTTTTTAATGGTGTTTTTAGTGCTCAGATAGTTTATGTTCCCTTTAAGAAGAAATTCAGTATACAACATAGGCTACTTTGGCCAGGGGGTGATAAAATATGAATACTGTAACTATACAATGATTTTGGATCAGAATTCAAAAAAGGTAAAGAGAATATAAAAAAAAAAAAACCTCTCTGGCCTCCAAACACATTCAGCGAGTTGCCCATGCCATGTCCACCTCAATTCCAGTTTTGTGTAATTATCCTAAAATATGTTGTAACCAGATTGTACAAGCCCCAACAGCCTTCATTCTGTGCAACCACCCTCTTCAAGCACTCCTGTAATCCTTCCAGAAACATACAAATTAAAAAAAGTTAAACATCTCATACCTTGATCATACCAAATTTTTAAATTTGGGCAGTCTTGGGTTGAGCACAGCTTGTGTGTCAACTACTGTATATGCTTTAACATCAATGGTTTTCTGAAATTCTTGGGAACTGGAACAGGTTGCAAACTATTAAAACATTCTGGCAGGTTTGGTGGTGTTCACAGTACAAAGCCAGAATGAACAGGAGGCAATGGGCAGGTATAGATAAAAATTTTTATTTAAGTGGTTAAATGATAAAATGGTTAACCATTACGCTTCTTAGCAGATGCACAAAATTTTATGTATGTGCTGCTATACAAGAAGCTTATAGTAATGGTAAGATTCATAAATAAATCTATCCAGGGTGAATAACCATTAGGTTTGCCATAGTTTTGGATACTAAAAAAAAAAAAAAATAGTCCCCCAGAATAATAAACAAAAAAAACTTAACATATCTGAGGAGCAGAGCAACTGACAGGCTAGCAATTATCTTTACAGCAAAACCTAGATTTGAAAACCACGAGAAAAAAAAAAAAAAAAAAAAAAGTCAGCTTTCAGCACGACTAGATCACAGTGCAGTAAACTACACAGAAGGGGGTAAGGAATTGGAATTCCCTAGAGAAATATACAATGACTTACATGGATGGACATGTTAAAGAAATGAAGCCAGTAGGATTACAGAATAAGGGGAACTAACTGCTCTCCTAGGAGCACTCCTTGGAAGGTGTTCTTAATTCAATTTTAAAACATTTCATCTCAAACACAAAGATAACAATTAAAATTAGAACGCAAAATCTAAAAAAAAAACAAAAAAAAAAAACACTAATTTGGATTTAGGACATTGTTTTAATAAATGGTACTTCAACCACTGCAAAAGTTTACAATGCCATCAGACAATTTACCTTGGTAACTGTCACATCCTCATCCTCTCAAAATAAACATTAACTATCCTCCTCTTAACTATTGTTAGTTAAAAATATGGCAGATTCTTTATATTAGGGTAACATGCATGCAAATCTAAAAATTCTATAACTGAATTCCTAAAGTAGCATTAAAACCAATCACCGCAACAAATACCTCAACAGTATGCCTTGTGTGCAGAAAGGAAGCGATACTGAACACTCATTGCCACAACTGTAAGGTTTTCGGAGAAGCACCTGTGGCAGTTTCAGCAGTTTCTATTTGGGATGCTCCCCTTTCTAGGATTACTTGAAAAAATCAAGTCAATTCGAATTACGTAGCTGTAAAACATTGACATGTGTAGTTTTTACAGTTTTAAAAATACGTCTAATTAATTTAAAGAGGGACATGGCAGATTACAGAAAAATAAACAGGTAACTGATCATGTAAGGGATCACATATCTGCAGCCAACATTTAAAATTTTAGTTACATCTACATACACCCAAAAAAGTGTGCTGGAGCCCATGTCATAGATATTATTTATATTTAAATTCAACTGATCAGTCTAAAAGTTTATTTTAAAAACCCATTTATTATAGGGATTTTTGCTCCAGAAGAATTATCAGCTAGGTTTACATGATCTCTAAAAGGGAATGGGTAGAGTATGGCAACAAAAACTAGTAACTGTACTAAGACATCACATTATCAGAGTAAAATATGAAAACTGTCTGTGCAGTTTGACAGTCAAATGGAATTAGCGACCATGTTTTAATTCTATACCAATGCTGCAAAACACACAACTTCTGTCATTACATTCCTAGAACACTGAATATCTGCTGAAACAAAAGTCAATAATAAAATTACTAAACTTCAGGAGAAAAGCCATTTGCAAATGTAGTAATAGCCAAAAGAAAAGGACAATTTAAAAAAAAAAAAAAGGAAGCTTTTACGACTATAGCCCTTGCATCATTAAGTGACAAAGCGATGCCACAATAGGGGATGGAAACAGTACAAATACATTAGAATAAGGACAAACGGCTGAGAATTATAAACTATTTAAATACTAGGTTTAATAAAATGGGGTTAAAAAAAAAAAAAAAAGGGAGATGGGCCAAAGCTGGCATCTTAGAGGTTGGGCTGATATCCAACATCAGTTTACAACAGATTAGCCCTTTGAAATATAGGTATGGATGATTACTGGTGACTAAGTTTTATAACCTTTATATCACCTAAAGGAAAAGACATAGGCTTCATTCACATGGCATTTAACTCACAGCTGCAGCAAGAATCCAGTGTATTCCTGGGTCTGGATTCATAGCTGGAGGCAGATCAGATGCAGATGTATAAAATTAATAAAAGGGCTGACAGTGGCTGTAGCTGTCTGGATAAAAATTGCACATGGACCCAATCACCTGCAGCTAGGGACAGAGGATGGCTCCTGAATGAAGGCTTTCTTGCTGTACCTGTAACAAATCCCAATTGAATAAGGCCTTCTTGCTGTACCTGTGACAAATCACAAATTGAATGAGGCCTTAGCCTTAGCAGCCCTTCTGGACAAGAGCTATATACTTAAACAGGCATTTTCATCAAGTGTAATTAATACACAGTACAATTTGCACTGTGCCTGCATAAACTAAAAACAATGAGCAACTATTAGAAGGGGTGTGCATAAAAGCAATTTCCAAGTAGAAAATGGATTAAACTTGGAAAGCAACAATATGGGATTTAGAAGAAACGGCTGCTGAACAATGTAACTAACGGAAATGCAACCGTTGTTTATGAGGGCCCCAGGGCTCTTAGGTTCAGTCATGTGATAGGATTTCACAAGTAGTGGTGTCCCCCTTGATAACATGCAATAGATGAATAGGTTTGTGTAAAAAACAAAAAAACGGAACCCCCCCGTTATGATTACGCAACTGGTCAGCAAAGGCTCATAAAATCTCTACAGGTACAGAGGGGGGGGGGGGGGGGGGAATCTTAATTTTGGGTGTCTAGCTTATACCTTTGTATTTTCAGTTAATTTAGTCATAATTATAAAGTTCTTTAAGGTGCTAAATAACTAATAAAAACTATAGAAGAGAATGTGGCTCATTTAAATCTTTAGCATATATCATATATGGGACAGTTTTCAGACAAAAAGCTAGGATAAATGGGACATCAAATGCTTAATGCACCAGTGTAAACTGTACATAAAGAAAAGGAGATAACTTATTATGAGCAAGAAAAAAAAGGTGCTATAACAGACATTTTAGAAGATGAAAATAACTCGCATCTTACCCAAATCACTATTGGAAACTCAGAGCATGTCCTCTGAAAAAGCAGAGTACTAAAAGGTGAGGCAAGAAGGACCATCAGATCTCGATGCAAACTAAGGTCCAATGAGACAAACTTCATTAGGTGATGTGCTAGAATTCACTGATATATTTTATTAGTACAGCACTTTCTAAATGGGATGAAAGGTACAAAGTAGGCAGCAATGAGATGCACCTTTAGCTCTAAAAATTGTAAAATAGTTAGGGCAAAGCCAGGCTAGCAAAAACGGCAAAACATTTCAGAGAGAACACTGCAACAGTGGCAAATTTATAAAATCTGGTCAGTTTATCCTAATGCAAGATCTAGGGAATTCAGTGCAGACAGATTTTAGACCTCTGGTTAGGGCTGCTGCAGCCTTTTTTTCCCCATTTTCACACAGAATGATGTACATGTGCTATGCAACCTCTCTTTGTGGGCTCAGAGAGAGAGAGAAGTGCAAGATGTCATTAACATGCTAGCTTCTGCAGACTAAGATTCTAAGCCATTCAGGAGACGGCCATGAGTTTTAGACTATGTGGCACTCACATAAACAAGGTGAACATCTGAGAGGTAGGCCCTGATCCTTTCAATACATTTAAGGTTATTCCTCTTTTCAATTAAGTGCCAAGAAATACTGAAGTAAAGAATACGCAGATATGCAGCGAAGTGTGCACTGCCAAAAGGCTTAAAACAGTAACAGAAGGGGGGGGGTTGGGTGATAACGCCATATGTGCTGCTCTTGTGAAAATGTTCACCAGGTTAAAGAAGCCACACGATAAAGAATTTATCAGCTGCAAAATAACTGCATCTTAAAATCGTAGCTGACCTGGATACTGATTTCATATAAAAAAGCTGCACCCATTTCATGTCAATTCAAAGGATATTACTTTTGACAGCAACACTTAAAAGGGGAGGAGTATTCATGCCTACACAATATGCCAAATAACACTAATTGCAACAAAATGTCTATGCACTTGTGTTTACACATCCGTTTAGGCACTGTAAATCAATTACCTACATATTAGGATGTATTTTTTCTGCAGGGGAGGGACATATGCACTACAGTTAATTTTATTAGTGCTTTAAAGGAATATGCTTCTTTCAATTTGAAAAACACAAAACATGGTCACTAAAGCCATGTGGTATTTTCATAAAAATAATTATATTTTGTTTTAATCTGCAGCAAGCCATATTGAAAATTATGAATAAGATCCATATTGCTTAGAAGGCACAGCTTGTTTTAACAAGGCAATGCAGTATTTCTTGGCAGGATCTTTATTTTTGTTCTTACCATACCATGACCTTCCTCCACCAAACCATGGTGTTCAAGGGCTAACATACCTGTCAAGTTGAATAAATAGCTCTACATTTTAGGCAAATTCCGAGCTAGGCAAGAGCAAACAGCTGTATGTTCAATGGATATCTGGCTCTGTGCCTTTGGCCTTTTGTCTAGTGTCATTACGTCAAGAATGACTCATTGTGACCCTTTAAGGGTGCTATAAAACCAGTGGCTCCTAATTCAGATGACCATGTGGTCACCAAAGCATTCTTTCCACGGTACCAGCCACTAAGCATAAAAAAGCACTAAGACCTGTGTAATTGACATCTAAATGCCTTCTCTAATGCCATACTTGCAGTTATGAAAGTAAAATACAACTAGTTTTAAAAGTAGCAGTAGTTTTTATACTTAATAGATCTACTTAAATATGGTGAACTTGGTGACAAGTATATGACTATGTGGAGCACATGGTTCAACTAATTAAGGTAGACCCATGGTCCCCCCCCCCCCCCCCATTTAAAAATGTGTGCTGCAGCACTTAAGTGCATCTGCATTTAAAGGTTTCTCTCCCCTGGCAAAGTTCTGAACAACTGTTGAATCCTGCCCCAGTTAACTCCGCCCAAGGCAGCTTTTTGTGATGGGATAGGAACAATGTTACATTGCTCCTGAATCAGAGTATGTAACTCTTATATAGGCTTTGCCTCCTTGCACATTAGGATGACAAAACGTAAGGGGGTTGTGGCTATAAGCATTGTCACTACTGATTCACAAACCCATAGCTTGTCAGTCAACACCTGGCCACATCCAGCCCTGCCCATTAATTTCTGGATTGACAGCACTACCTTTGTTTCTGAAACCCTCCCACTGCGAGCTGCAGTTTTCCTAATATGAAAACAAATGGAGGATTTGTCTCAGTCAGGTGAAGGTAAACTAGGTTTTTTGTTCACATTATGAAGCTTGCACATAAACACAGTGACTAGATTTGGTACTTGTTTAGACTGTCATACAGGTGCGTTTATTTGTACCTTAAAAGCAAGAACATTTACAAAACAAACCAAGAATAAAAGATATCCTCATTTCCTTTTCATTTTTGTTTTGCAGCATTACAAAGAAAGAAAACATGGATTTGAATTGGAGTCAAATTCCACTCCAGGGTTTACAAGTTGTATGAACAGAGAAAACGATTTCTGAACCTTCAAGACAAAATGGTTAAAAATGTAAACCAAGCATACAAAAATACAACAATTATTATAATTCAGCAACATGTTATTGATAACCGTTTTGGCATATGAGACTACAGTGGGCAAAATTATTATTCGATTACCTGCAGAATTTGTAGGTTTGCCCACTTACAAAGAAATAAATGGATCATTTTTATCATTAGGTGTATTTTAAATTATAGAAACAGAATATTAACCAAAAATCCAGAACACACACGATACAAAAGTTATAAATGGAGTTGCAGTTCAGTGAGGAAAAACTTAATTTTTGTAAAATCTTACCGTAAAATTCCTTTCTCTGAGTCCTCTGACAGTCGCCGCCCACTCATTCAGTCTTCACCAATGGTATTGACCTCTTATCCATAGGAGCAAGCTAGGCATAAGACTTGTTGAAAACAAAGTCATTTACATAGACACACCTATGCGGGCTGTCCCACTGGTCCAACACCCCCCTGCTATCAGCCATCCCAACTCAGTTTGGTAGCAAGCAGTTAAATCTAAGAACCCCAAATAGAGGGACAGGGGCAGCGACTGTCAGAGGACCCAGAGAAAGGCATTTTACGGTAAGATTTTACCCGTTCCTTAATCAAATAGGCCTGTACAATCGTCTGTCTGATCCATGCTGAAATGGTTGCCGCAGACGCAGCCATGCCCTTCCGAGGTCCCTCAGGAAGCACAAAAAGAGAATCCGACTTCCGAAAAGGATTCCGTGGACGACAGGTAAACCCTGATCGCCCTGACAACATCCAAGGAATGCAAGGCAAACTCCCTAGGATGTTTAGGATTCGCACAAAGCGAAGGCAAAACAATGTCCTCATTAAGATTAAAATCAGAAACCACCTTTGGAAGGAAGGACTGGTTAGGTTGTAGGACCACCAGGTAAGGGGAGCGGCAAGACAAGGCCGCCAATTCCAACACTCTGCGGGCAGAAGTGATCGCCACTAGAAAAGCAACCTTTTTTTGACAGCAGAGGCAAAGAAATTTCCCTGATGTTTTCAAAGGGAGGACGTTGCAGAACGGACAGAACCAAGTTCAAGTCCCAAGGAGGTAGAGGCGCGCCGCCTAGGAGGGGCCAAATGACGTACACCTTGAACAAAAGGTGCGAATCAAAAAGTTAGACGCCAAGGGGCGCTGGAAAAGGATGGCCAGTGCTGACAACTGGCCCTTAATCATGGTCAACGCGAGGCGCTGGTCCACACCAGTTTGCAGGAAAAGCCAACACCCTCGCCACCGAGTAGGAACGAGGAGGGAACCCCCTGGATTCACACCAGGCAAATTAAGCCTTCCAGGTACGGTAATAGATCTTACCAGACAAGGCTTTCCTGTCTCTCAGGACCTGGCTTTCAACAGCCACACCGTTAAAGCCAGCGACTGTAAAGCAGGATGGAAGATCGGTCCCTGAGACAGTAGATCGTCTCGCAACGGTAGCCGCCATGGAGGCTCGACGGCCAGTTGAATGATGTCCGCGCACCAGGACCGGCGCGGCCAGTCCGGGGCCACCAGAATCACCAACTTCGGTTCCGAGACCAACCTGCGAAGGAACCTGAACAACTGAATCGGGGGAAAGGCATATATCATACGATACCGGTGCCAAGGCACCACCAGCGCATCAGAGGCGTCTGCCAGAGGATTGCGCGTTCTTGACACGAACTTTCCCACCTTGTTGTTTAGCCGGGACGCGAACAGATCCATATCTGGGGATCCCCATTTTGCACACAGCATCTGAAACACCTCCGGGTGCAGGGACCATACCCCCTGGTCCAGGGTCTGGCGGCTCAGATAATCGGCCTGCCAATTCTCCACACCCGGAATGTGAACTGCAGAAATCGCCGGGACGCGAGTCTCGGCCCAAGACAGAATACTGGTCACTTATTGGGCCGCCCGGGCACTCCTGGTGCCCCCTTGGTGATTGATGTAAGCCACCACAGTGGCATTGTCTGTCTGCACCCGTACAGGGCGCCCCTGAAGACGATCAAAACCAATAGAGCAGGCACAGCCTGATCGCTCTCAATTCTAAGATGTTTATCGGTAGGGAGGATTCCTCCTCCGACCAAGTGCCCTGGGCAGACAGGGTGCCCAGAACACCACCCCAGCCCAACAGGCTGGCATCCGTGGTAATCACCGTCCACAGCAAAGGCCGGAGGGATTTTCCCTCCGCTACAGCCGGAGACTGGAGCCACCACAGAAGATCCACTCTGGTTTGGTGACTCAGACACCCTCCGGTCCAAGGACTGAGGGAGCCTGTCCCATCTGGCCAGTATCTCTGCCTGGAGAGACCGTGTGTGAAACTGCAAACGGTATAGCCTCGAAAGCTGACACCATCAACCCTAGGGACCGCATACAGGTCCTTGAGCGACAAGGACTCGTTGTCCCTGAGGGACCTGACCTCATCCTGCAGGGTCTGGAGCTTGTCCTCTGGTAGAAACACCTTCGCTTGGGCCGGAGTCCAGGAAAATCCCCAGATATGGGAGACGAACCGAAGGAGACAAAGTCGACTTCTGAAAGTTGATGGTCCAGCCGAACTCCTGGAGCGTCTGAACTATCGTGGACAGATCGCGCAGCAGGCTCTGACTGGCACTCGACCTTAACAGGAGATCGTTCAGATATCCCAAAATCGCGATGCCCTGAGCCCGTAACAGGCCCAGAATAGGAGCCAGTACTTTGGTGAACACCCTTGGAGCCTCCGATGACCCTCGAATATGGGGATGTGCAAATACGCATCCTTCAGGTCGATAGAAGCCAGGAAATCTCCCGGACTCAAAGAGGCCACCACCGAGCGGAGCGAGTCCATGCGGAATTTCTGAACGCGCACAAAGAGGTTAAGAGCTTTCAAGTCCAGAATCGGACGCACCTTGACCTCCTTTCTGGGCACAGTGAACAGATTCGAGTAAAACCCCCGAAATCTGTCCCGATGTGGCACCGGGACGATTACCCAGCGAGAAGCGAGAAGATCCTGCACCGCCTGATGAAGATCCTGCAACCGATCTGGGGTCAAATGAAGATTTGAGGGAAAGATTCTGTCCGCTGGTCGTGAAAGGAATTCGATCTTGTAACCGGATCGAATGATTTCCTGAACCCACCTTTCCGGAATCCAGAGCAACCAAGGTTCGAGAAAACCACACAAACGTCCCCCCACCCCTGGAACGGGTGAGGGCGCCCCTTTAGGCAGTGGCGGACTGGGCCGCCGCACCAGCCTGGGCGGCTTTTGGCTTGCCCGCCCAGGGCTTTCTCTGGCCACCATGGTCCTTGAAGGGTTTCCCCTTGTCCTGTGCTTTGAAGGCACGAAAGGACCCCTGATTTGGTTTAAAAGGATGGGCCCCCGCTTACCGCGGAAGAACTTACCCCTAGGATTCTGGGGCAGCAGAGTGCTCTTGCCCCCAGTGACTCCTTTAACCAATTCGTCCAGGGATTCCCCAAAAAGACGAATCCCCGCATAAGGGATGTCAGGACACCGTCTTCCTAGAAGTCTGGTCAGCCAACCAGCTCTTTAGCCAAATCAAGCGACGGTTAAGGACCGCGACACCAGACAGACGCGCTGCTAACGGGGCCTCATCCAAGGCCACGTCACACAGATACATAACCGCTTGATTAATCTGGTCCACCAGCTCCAAAGTAGTAGGGGGGGGAGTAGAATCAGCCACGAGGGTGCGTCTAAGCACCTTGGTCCAATCTGCCACCGCTTGAGACACCATGACTGAGGCAAAAATAGGTTTCAGCATAGAACCTGCCACCATACAAGCATGGCAGGCACGAGATTCCAGCCTCCTATCCGTAGGGTCCCTAAACACCGGAGAATCCTTGGTGGGAACCAGAAAGAAGAGGGGAGAAGCGCTCTAAGTGCAGACAATTTATTGCAGATAACAAGGCAGGTGATATACACTCACTAGACATGAAGACTGAAAAGCTGTATGTGTCAAAGCAATCCTGCAGCCATCCTCTGGAGGGTGTCCTCTGGTCACAGGAAGCCGTATGCAGTACTGTCACTGGTGGTGGGAACCAGAGTGGCCCTGTTCAATCTGGACACAGTGTGATCCACTTTAGGGGCCACAGACCAGCGCAATTCAGTAGGAGACGCAAAGGGGTAACGAAATTGAAACCGTTTAGGCACCACAAAATTTGCGCTTCAAATTGCGCCATTGTTCATTCACAGTTTTGTGAAACTCAGCAGGGCAAGAAAACACCTGTGCCGCCTTTCGGGATCTGCGGGTACCAAAGGAGGACCGCTTGCCCAGAGGATTGGGCTCATCCTCTAAATGTAGTGCATCTTTCACGGCAGTAATAAGCGCAGCCATAGCAGCGTGCTAGCCGGCCGTCCCGGGGGGGGGGGGGGGGGGGGGGGGGGGGGGGAATCATCCCCCTCCTCATCCTCCGCCTCCCCTTCAGACTGGGAGGAAGGAGACCCTTCATCAAGGGGTACAATATCTACGGCAACCCATGTCAGACTCAGAATCAGAGGAGTGAGAAAACCTCAGCCTTTTCCTAGAATCCCGTTCAGCCATCAAAAGATCCACTTTGGACGCTAAAGTCGCAAGTGCAGCAGTAAGTGTAGAAGATTCAGAGGAGCCTGAATCATCCACCAAGGCTGGGGGAAATTTGCTGTCCTGGGACTACATAAGAAAAAAGTTTATATGGTGCTGGCCCTTTAAGTCGCACGGCGATCCCACCTCAGTACACCGCTATTAAGGATTAACACTGAAAAACCCCTCAGGCAGGAATAAAGCTGATAGCCAGAGATATTCCCCACAAAACAGCAAAGACAGACCCCACAAGTGTTACCACGCTTGCCTGATGATCTCCTCTGTATGAGAAAGGAAGTGATGTCACACCGCAGGAGGCTGAACTGGATTCAGGCTAAGGGAAAATGGTTGCCCATAGAAAGCAATGGGAGGCTCCGGGAAAATGGTCGCCGACATGTGCACAGCCGAAAACACATTGCCACACACAAGATGGCGCCGGAAAGCGCCAAAACTCACTACATACATCGCTGCAGAAATGCCCATAGTGAAGCCAAGCAGCTGCCCACACCAAAAATAGCGGACCCGCGGTTTTTAACCCCGCAGCAGCCACACATGTCTGCACCCAAACACACAAAAATAGTGTCACTCAGGACAGGGACCCCCACAACCCCCCCCCCCCAATAACGTCCCAGACGCGATAGAGCCCCCGCAGGGACCGGGAGTAAGGGAGCCCCGAACACACAGACATGAGGGGATACCACAGAAACAGCAGACTGCCATCCCCAGACAGAGGCCCCACACAGAATGTACTTACTGTACCCGATGGCGTGGGCGCCTCTCATCGACGGGAAGCCTCCCACCCCAGGCAAAAAACGCAGGGCGCTAGCAACGCACGAAAGCGCGGTTGAGACGTCCAAGCGAGGTGGCCACCTCACGGGCTTTCATCCCTGAGGACAGGGACAGGTAGTTTGCGAGGCCAGGGCGTACGCATAGCCTGCTAAACGCTCAATGGCGGGCTGGGATTCCATAAGGCCCTCGACCAGTGCGACTCCCAGCTCCGCAAAGCCGTCATCATCCGAAGATCCGACTAACTAAACGCTGACAAATAAATAGCTAGTAGTGCAAAGAAAACACATTGCAGAAAATAAAACCATAAAATAGAAGAAAAGGCTGAGACCGTAGCCCCAGCACAGGGAAGCCTATCTTACTACTTAACTAGGCAGAAGACAAACTGAGTTGGGATGGCTGATAGCAGGGGGGTATTGGACTAGTGGGACAGCCCCCATAGGTGTGTCTATGTAAATTACTTTAACAAGTCTTATGCCTAGCTTGCTCCTATGGATAAGAAGTCAATGCCCATTGGTGAAGACTGAATGAGTGGGCGCTAACTGTCAGAGGACGTAAGAGAAATAAGTATTTGATCCCCAAGCAAAAGAGGACTTAGTAATTGTTGGAGAAACCCTTGTTGGCAAGCACAGCGGTTAAGACGTTCCTTGTAGTTGGTTACCAGGTTTGCACACATCTCTGGAGGGATTTTGGTCCACTCTTCTTTACAGATCTTCTCTAAATCCTTAAGGTTTCTTGGCAAATCAAAGTTTCAGCTCCCTCCATAAATTTTCTATAGGGTTAAGGTGTGGAGACTTGCTAGGCCACGCCATGACCTTAATGTGCTTCTTCGTGAGCCACTCCTTTGTTGCCTTGGCAGTATGTTTTGGGTCATTGTCATGCTGGAAGACCCATCTTCAGTGTTGTGGCTGAGGGAAGAAGGTTCTCATCCAAGATTTTACAATACATGGCCCCGTCCATTGACCCTTCATTGTGGCAAAGTTAGCCTGTACCTTTGGCAGAGAAACAGCCCCAAAGCACGTTTCCACCTCTGTGCTTCACTGTAGTGATGGTGTTCTTAGGGTCCTAGTCAGCATTTGTCTTCCTCCAAACACGAAAAGTGAAATTAACGCCAAAGAACTCAATTTTGGCCTTTGGCCATAGAATTTTCTCCCCATCCTTCACATAATCATTTAGATGTCCATTGGCAAACTTCAGACGGGCCTTTGAGGAGGGGGACCTTGCGGGCGCTGCAGGATTTCAATCCATGGCAGCGTGTTTTACTAATGGTTTATTTGGTGACTGGTCCCAACTGCCTTGAGATAATTCACAAGCTCCTCCTGTGTAGTTCTTGGCTGATCTCTCACTTTTCTCATGATCATCCTTACCCCATGAGGCGAAATCTTGAATGGAGCTCCAGACTGAGGGCGATTGAGGTTATTTTGGATTTCTTTGATTAGTAAATAATCGCTCCAACAGTTTTCTTCTCACCAAGCTTCTTGCTGATGGTCTTGTAGCCCATTACAGCCTTGTGTAGGTCTACAATCTTGTCCCCGACGTCCTTTGACAGCTCTTTGGTCTTGCCCATGATGGTGGGTTTGAATTGAAGAATCTGTGGGCAGGTGTCTTATGGGCAGGTGTCTTACACACATAACGAGTTGTCGTTTGGTGCACCTTTTTATATTGACAGGACTAATTGTGTATCACATGAGCACATACTGTAGCCAGTTTGTGGGAGCCAGAATTATTGTTGGTTAGTAGGGGGATCAAATACTTATTTTACTCACTGAACTGCAACTTAAATTTATAACATTTGCATCATGTGTTTTTCTGAATATTTTGTTGATATTCTGTCTCTATTATTTAAAATACTCTTATGATAAAAATTATAGACCCTTAATGTCTTTGTACGTGGCAAATGTACAAAATCTGCAGGGGATCAAATAATTATATTCCCCACTATAGGTTTGCCAGCTATAGTTAATGTTAAAAGCAACATGCATTATATAGAACTACAGGTGTGGATTTATAGATTGTTTGGACTACATACATCCCAAGATAAGTCCATTTTTTTTTTTAAGTGGTATAAAAATTTATATGTGTAGTGTTGAACTATTATATGCAATGCAGAATAGAGAAGAAAAACAAAAAAGGCACATACTCTATCTGCCCTCCATTGGACACAAGGGCCTTAAGGCAGTCCATACTACCAGCCCTTGCCGCTTTGTGTACAGGGGTCTCACCTACGTAGTCCTAGAAAACAGAAAAAAAATATGTCAAAATTAACATTCAAAAGGAAATTTAGCTATAAATAGGACAAGCTTATTATTAGGTACACCAATAACTATTTTTTTTTTTTTTTTTTAAAAACTATTAATTTAGATATTGTTTGAGGATTTTGTGGTAGGACGTGCAGATATATACTTGCGATCACTTACCACCTTGTTAAAAATGTTAACTGTTGCTCTATAGCAGTGGTCTCTAAATTGCATCCCGGGGGCCAAATGTAGCCCTTTATCTGGCCCTTGAGCCACTATTCCACCAACTTACACCAATGATGGGGCACAATTCCCCCTACTGACACCATCAATGGTGTACTATTCTCATTGAAAACAATGGGGCACTATTCTAAAACCGATGAGGCACTGATGCTAGATAATTTTCTACTCCCACTGGTCACAGTCTGTCCCCCCTAAAGTCTGAAGGACAGTAAACCGACTGCTTGGAAAGTTTGAAGACCTCTGCTATATAGCAGCCATTTGCAACCTAGTGTTCATTGAGTAACAGACTTCACTTTTGACAGTGCCTGCAAAATTCTAGGGACATTGCTACTTGTCAGAGTCAGCGGCATGACACCAGTGATCTTTTCAGCTATCTGCAAGAATGGCATTCTGACCACCACTAGTCGGGGGATTTCAACTGTTGACCTATATAAAAGGGCCTTTTTTCCTCACTTACCCCCTATGAATTGGTTTTAGCGGGGATTCCCTATGACAATGAAATCCAGGATTAATCTTACGCAGTAACTCTTTCAGGACAGCCCCTGAGACAACACTTGCTTCACTGGACAGGAAATACACTTATCATGGAGGTCCTCCAGGCCTTCAACCTCAGGTGATCCGAGAACAGGACAGATCTAAATATTAGAACATATCACAAGCATAACACAACACAGTGCAGGAATCCAGTTCTGCAAGACTGCTGGAAAGAGTTACCGGTAAGAAACTCAGGATTTCTCCCAGTCATCTTCAAGGACAGCCCCTAAAAAGATAAACAAGGACTTACCAGGCTATGGTGGGGATAACTGCCTGGAGGACCTTCTTATCAAAGGCCTGATAGTAAATTCAGCCAATGACATTTAAAGTGGTTATAAAGCCTTAAGATTTTTATTACCTAAAATCCTGTTGCAGAAGATTTCCCCTAGACCACCCCCCATACTTACCTGAGCCTGATCTCAATCCAGCAATGTGCAAAAGAGCAGCAGCTCTCCCAGCATGGTCTCTGGGCTCCTGCTCCTATCCAATTCTATGACCAGGGATTGGGGGCGAGTCCCGCTGTCAATAGACGCAGACAGGGCAACTCGGGAGCGAGCCCCCGAGTGCCCCCATAGAAAACAGCTTTGAGCACCAGCAAGGAAAAAAAAAAATGCCAAGAGGAGGATCGGCGCTGCTCTGTGCAAAACTATTAGGTGTGTGTGTGTGTATATATTATACATATATATTTTATATATATATATATATATACATATATATATATATACATATATATATATATACATATATATATATATACATATATATATATATACATATATATATACATATATATATACATACATATATATATACATACATATATATATACATACATATATATATATATACACATATATATATATATATATATATATATATATATATATATATATATATATATATATATATATATATATATATATATATATATATATATATATATATATATATACATATACATACATATACATATACATACACACACACACACACACACACATACATACATACACACACACATACACAGTATCTCACAAAAGTGAGTACACCCCTCACATTTTTGTCAATATTTTATTATATCTTTTCATGTGACAACACTGAAGAAATGACATTTTGCTACAATGTAAAGTAGTGAGTGTACAGCTTGCATAACAGTGTAAAAATTTGCTGCCCCCTCAAAATACCTCAACACCGCCATTAAGGTCTAAACCACTGGCAACAAAAGCGAGTACACCCCTAAGTAAAAATGTCCAAATTGGGCCCAAAGTGTCAATATTTTGTGTGGCCACCGTTATTTTCCAGCACTGCCTTAACCTTCTTAGGCATGGAGTTCACCAGTTTCACAAGTTGCCACTGGAGTCCTCTTCCACAAGGACACCAGGGAGCTGGTGGATGTTAGAGACCATGCGATTCTCCACCTTCTGTTTGAGGAAGCCCCACAGATGCTCAATAGGATTTAGGTCTGGAGACATGCTTGGCTAATCCATCACCTTTACCCTCAGCTTCTTTAGCAAGGCAGTGGTCGTCTTGGAGGTATGTTTGGGGTCATTATGTTGGAATACTGCCCAGCCGCCCAGTCTCTGAAGGGGGGGGGGGGGGTCATGCTCTGCTTCAGTAGGTCACAGTACATGTTGGCATTCATGGTCCCTCAAAGGAACTGTAGCTCCTCAGTGCCGGCAGCACTCATGCAGCCCCAGAGCAAGACACTTCCACCACCATGCTTGACTGTAGGCAAGACACTTGTCTGTACTCATCACCTGGTTTCTGCTACACGCTTGACACCATCTGAACCAAAAAAAGTTTATCTTGGTCTCATCAGACCACAGGACATGGTTCCAGTAATCCCATGTCCTTAGTCTGCTTGTCTTCAGCAAACTTTTTGCAGGCTTTCTTGTGCATCATCTTTAGATGAGGCTTCCTTCTAGGATGACAGCCATGCAGACCAATTTGATGCAGTGTGCGGCGTATAGTGTGAGCACTGACAGGCTGACCCCCACCCCTTCAACCTCTGCAGCATTGCTGGCAGCACTCTTAAGTCTATTTCCCAAAGACAACCTCTGGATATGACACTGACCACGTGCACTTAACCCATTTGGTTGACCATAATGAGTCTGTTCTGAGTGAAACCTGTCCTGTTAAACCACTGTATGGTCTTGGCAATCTTATTATAGACTAGGCCATCTTAATGTAGAGCAACAATTCTTTTTTCAGATCCTCAGTTTTGCCATGAGGTGCCATGTTGAATTGAAAAAGTATCTAATATTCAGGGGGGGTTCTAAGTAATTTTCTAGAAAAAAAAAAAAATATTTCTACATGTAGAAGCAAAGTGTCAGAATAGACTTGGGAAGGAGGTGGTTAAACTGTCATTTTCTGTGTCAGCCAAGTGCATCCTGAATTTCTGGTTTCGGTACCAAAATTTCCATTCGGTGCATCTCCAATAGATGTCAATTTGCTGACGAAACGCATCAAGTTGGTACGCACGCCGCTATGCCCAACCCCGCTGGTGAACCGCACGCCGTGATCCCACTTCCGGGTACGGCGCCTTCACACACAAATACGGCAATACGCCGCGAGGCGGAATAGTGTTTGCAAAAGGGGTAAGAGCTGCCTTTTTCTCACAGCAGAGACTGTAATTTTTCTTGAAGTTTAACCACTATTTTGGAGTGTTTTTTCCCTCACAAAGTGTATGGTTTACGGTTTTTGGCTCATATAGCTTTTAAGTTTGGAGTGTTTTTAAAGCTTGGAGCAGGGGCGTAACTACAGGGGTTGCAATCGCTACCGGGCCCCATGCTCCAGGGGGCCCGGTAGCAAACCAGTGGGTGAACTTCCAGGATCGCAAAGGTCACACTTGCGACCGGACCCTGGCATTGCACCACTGTGGGGAGGCCCCAAGATTGCAGGAAGGGGGCCCACAAGATTGCAGGAAGGGGGCCCACTGCAGAACTTGTGAAAGAATCCTGCTGCGGGACCGTAATAAAAGGCCATGCAACGAGTGTAAAGAGCCCCAGGATTAGTGGGAAGAGCCCTGGGCTTGAAGGTAAGGGCCCCGGCCAGGGGTCTGGGGGGCCCTTCATGGTTTCTTGCATCAGGGCCCTGAAGGTTCTAGTTACGCCTCTGGCTTGGAGTGTTTTATAATCATGTTTTAAATAGAGTAATTTTAACACTGCACTATGAGGAGCACTTTGCTTTTATTTTATATTGAGCCACAAAGCACACTCTAAAGAGAGAGTTCCCATCTCACTGTGAACCACGAGTGATATCCGGCATACCCTTGAGGCACGGAGGAACCGGGACACAACAAATACTAAGAACAGTTTGATTCCCACTGGCGTATGCCACTAGGAATCTATAACATCTGGTAAGTGAGTCTTCTTACCACAAATATCACAGCCAGGTGACCGGTGAAGGGTTACAGCATTGATATTGGAGCACAAAGAATTATATGAAGGACTTTTGCACCACGGCACTTTTTCTCTATCCATACGCTTTTGTGGAAACAATAGCCCACGTGTAATACTAAGGACTGTTTTGACATATATTGCCAAGTTTATGCCATATAAATGTAAAAGTTTTTTGTATCTTGTATGATACATGATACTAGCCAGTTTTCTATGCACAGTATATGCACTATTTTAAGCTCACTGTATGCACTTTACCTTTGAAAGAAAGCGATCATATAGACGCAAATAATAAAAAAAGGAGCATAATAGATATTGGGGTCATTCTCAGTATCCATATACACTAGGGGGATAGCGCAGTTACACACCTACTAATTTAAAATTACCTTCTGGTTATTTTTGACTTGCAGCTTCCCTAAATATACATTATATATACCAGAGGTGCGAGTGAAATCACATACACACAAGAGTCAATTAAGCCTTACAGCATCAAGGAAAGCAAAGAGCGTTTCTTAGAAATATATATTTGGATAGACTGGGGAAAAGGAAAAAAAAAACTCTGGTTACGCATTTTATTCCTGTTGCCTCTCCTGCCTCACAGGATTATAGTTAGAGGGACAAGAAATGAGAAGAAATCTTCAAAAAATAAAAAAAAACGGAATTTTTGTAAAATCTTACCTGTAAAATTCCTTTCTCTGAGTCCTCCGACAGTCGCCGCCTCTCCATATTCGTCACTATGGGGTTATTGACCTTTGCTCCGTAGGAGTAGCTAGGCAACAGAATATGTCAATATTAAAGCTTTTAGCATATCCCACCCCCAGGGGGTGGTCCCCTCAGTCAATACCCTCCTGCTTCCTGTATCCATACCTCAGTTTCAGTAGAATAGCAGTAGAGTACATAAACAAACCCCAAAAGAGGGGCGGGGGCGGCGACTGTCGGAGGACTCAGAGAAAGGAATTTTACAGGTAAGATTTTACAAAAATTCCGTTTTCTCTTACGTCCTCCGACGGTCGCCGCCTCTCCATATTCGTCACTATGGGGACGTCCCAAAGCAGTGCATACATGAGGGGTGGGAAAGCAGCCGCGCCTAAGGCAACGCAGTACCCACAGCAGAAAAAAAAGGAACCTTACCAAAGGAAGGAAACCAGCTGGGCAGCATGAAAAAAAAAAAAAAAAAAAAAAAAAAAAAAAAAACTTTGCTCAACAGGAGCAACAACCCAGGAAAAACAAATATCCCAGGGATAAAAACATCCCAAACAGCCAAGGGCCCAAAAATAAGGGACCCTAAGGCACTGCCGCGCTAAGAACCTTGCGGCCAAAAGCAGCATCTGCCGATGCCTGAACATCCACTTTGTAGAACTTTGAGAAGGTGTGAACGGACGACCAAGTCGCCGCCTTACACACCTGGGCCACAGAAGCCCGATGATGACAGGCCCAAGACGTACTCAGAGATCTGGTAGAGTGCGCCTTCACAGGCATAGGAGGAACTTTTCCCTTCAAAACATATGCCTGTTCAATAGTCTGTCTGATCCATTTGGCGATGGTAGAAGCCGACGCCGCCAAGCCCTTCCGAGGTCCCTCTGGAAGGACAAATAGAGAATCCGTCTTGCGAAAGGATTTAGTCGATGACAGGTAAACCCTGATCGCCCGAACATCATCCAAGGAGTGTAAATCCACCTCCTTCGGATGTCTAGGCTTCGTGCAAAGTGAAGGCAATACAATGTCCTCATTGAGATGAAATTCCGAGATCCTTTTCGGGAGAAAAGAAGGGTTAGGTCGCAAGACCACCTTATCCAAGTGAATCACCAAATACGGAGACCTGCAGGACAAAGCTGCCAGCTCCCACACTCTGCGAGCCGAAGTGATCGCCACCAAAAAAGCGACCTTCTTGGACAACAGAGGCAACGAGAGCTCCCTGATCTTTTCAAAGGGAGCATGTTGCAACACGGACAGAACAAGATTCAAGTCCCATGGAGGCAAAGGCTCCCTCCTAGGAGGGACCAGGTGTCGCACCCCTTGAACAAAAAGGTGCTAACCAAAGAATTAGACGCCACAGGGCGTTGAAAGAGAACGGCCAGCGCAGAAATCTGACCCTTAATCGTGGCCAACGCCAAACGCTGGTCCACACCCGTTTGAAGGAAAGACAACACCCTAGACACCGAGTATGAGCGAGGGGAAAACCCCCTGGACTCACACCAGGCAAAATAGGCCTTCCAAGTACGGTAGTAAACCTTCCCCGAAGAAGTCTTTCTAGCGTTGATCAAAGTGTGAATGACCTCCGAGGAGAGACCCCTATCCCTCAGGACCTTGGTTTCAACAGCCAGGCCGTCAAAGGCAGCGACTGTAAAGCAGGATGGAATATCGGTCCTTGAGACAGAAGATCTTCTCGAAGAGGCAGACGCCATGGAGCGTCGACCGCCAGATTCACAAGGTCTGCGTACCAAGACCGGCGAGGCCAGTCTGACGCCACCAGAATCACCGTGAGCGGTTCCGAGGACAACCTGCGAAGGAACCTGGATAGTAGCTGAATTGGTGGGAATGCATACATCAGTCGATACTGATGCCACGGAGCCACTAACGCGTCCGACACGTCTGCCCGAGGATCGCGCGTCCTTGCCACGAACCTTCCCACCTTGTTGTTCAGACGAGACGCGAACAGGTCTACATCTGGAAGACCCCACTTCGCGCACAACATCTGGAAGACATCCGGGTGGAGTGACCATTCCCCCTGGTCCAGGGTCTGGCGACTCAGATAATCCGCCTGCCAGTTCTCCACCCCCGGAATGTGAACTGCCGTGATCGCCGGGACGTGCGTCTCGGCCCAAGATAGAATGTCGGCCACCTCCCGAGCCGCTCAGGCACTCCTGGTGCCCCCTTGGTGGTTGATGTAGGCCACCGCTGTGGCATTGTCCGTCTGCACCCGAACCGGACGGCCCTGAAGCCTGTCCGTCCAACATCGAAGGCAGAGATTTATCGCCCGCAATTCCAGAATGTTGATAGGAAGGAAGGATTCCCCCTCCGACCAAGTACCCTGGGTGGACAGAACGCCCAGAACACCACCCCAGCCCGACAGGCTGGCATCCGTGGTGATCACCGTCCACGAAAGAGGGCGATAAGACTTGCCCCCCGACACCGCCGGGGACTGTAGCCACCACAGAAGATCCCTTCTGGTGCGAGGACTCAACGAGATCTGAAGATCCAGAGATTGTGGTCGCCCGTCCCACCTGGACAGGATCTCCGCTTGGAGACCCCTCGTGTGAAACTGGGCAAAGGGAATCGCCTCGAAAGCAGAGACCATCAATCCCAGACACCTCATGCCCGTCCGGAGGGACGAGCACGGAACGTCCCGGAGGGACCTGACTTCTTCCTGAAGTGTCCTGAGCTTGTCTTCCGGCAGGAAGACCTTCGCCTGAACAGAGTCCAGGATCATTCCCAGGTAGGGAAGACGAACCGACGGGCACAGCGTCAATTTTGGAAAGTTTATCGTCCAACCAAACTCCTGTAGAGTTTGCATCGTGACTGACAGGTCTTTCACCAGACCCTGACTGGTCGCAGACCGAACCAAAATGTCGTCCAGATACCCCAGGACCGAGATGCCCTGGGCTCTCAAAGCCAGAACCGGTGCAAGCACCTTGGTGAACACCCGCGGAGCCGAAGCGAGACCAAAAAGGCAGCGCCACGAATTGATAATGATCCTCCGCAATGGCGAATCGAAGGTACCTCTGGTGACCCTCGAAAATGGGGATGTGAAGGTACGCATCCTTCAAATCGATGGATGCCATGAATTCTCCCGGAACTAGAGCAGCCACCACCGAGCGCAAGGATTCCATGCGGAACTTGGGAACCCGCACAAAGCAGTTCAGAGCTTTTAAGTCCAGAATTGGACGTACCTTGCCCTCCTTTCTGGGCACAGTGAACAGATTTGAATAAAACCCCCGAAATCTGTCCCGATGAGGCACCGGAACCACCACTCCCTGAACCCGCAGGTCCCGCACCGCCAGGTGCAGATCTCGCAAACGCTCCGGAAACAGTTGAAGATTTGAGGGAAAAAATCTGCTCGCCGGCCGAGAGAGAAACTCGATCTTGTAACCGGACCGAACGATCTCCTGAACCCACCTGTCACGAACGCGGGCCAGCCAGGGTTGAAGAAAACTGAGCAAACGTCCCCCCACCCCAGAACTGGGTGAGGGCGCCCCTTCAGGCCGCATTGTTATATGCAGCGGACCCGGACTGGCCGGACTTCTGCTTACCTGTCCACGGCTTCTTTTGGGAGCCTTGACCTTTGAAAGGTCTGCCCTTATAGTGCGACCGAAAGGCACAAAAAGGACCCCTGAGAGGGTCTAAATGAAGCATGCTTCTTACCTTGAGCAACCTTAGCCTTGCGAGACTGGGGCAAGAGCGTGCTCTTACCCCCAGTGATCCCCTTTATCAGCGTATCCAAGGAGTCGCCAAAAAGGCGAGATCCCGTATAGGGTAGATTAGCTAAAGTTTTGCGAGAAGATTGGTCCACAGACCAACATTTCAGCCAAATCAAGCGGCGTGTCAACACCGCCACGCTGTGCACACGTGCAGCCAAAGGGACTATATCTAAGTCCGCATCACACAAATACATGACACCCTGATGAATTTGATCCACCATAGCCAACGTTGTCGGCGGGGCAGAATCAGCCACCAGGACGCGCCTGAGCACCTGCGTCCAATCCGCAACAGCCTGAGCTGCCATAAGGGAAGCAAAAATAGCTTTTAGCATGGAACCGGTAACCAAGTATGGCGGGCAAGAGACTCCAGTCTCCTGTCCGTGGGATCCCGGGAAAACCGGGGTATCCTCCGCCGGAATCGCAGTAGATTTATTCAAAACCGCCACCGCGTGATCCACCGGAGGCGGCACACACCAACGTTCATCAGTGGCGGGTGTGAAGGGATAACGCAGCTTGAACCTACTTGGCACAGCAAAAGGCTTCTTTATATTGCGCCATTGTTCACTAACAGCGATGATTTGCGTCTCCGCTGCGTCCCATAAGAGGCCAGGACGGCAGGAGGACATGGTTCATCCTGCAAATGCAGTGTTTGTTTGATAGAAGCAACCAATTCATCCATGATTGCCAACTCTTCAGACGAGCCAGGGGGGGAATCATCAACCCCTTCAACCTCTGCCTCCCCTTCCGACCCTACAAGGTCCAGGGACGAACGGGACCCCGATAAGGGGACCCCAGCCATAGCAGCCCCATCACCCTCTGAATCAGAGGAAATTGAAACTCTGGGCCGTTTTGTCGATTGAGCAGCCACAAGCATCTGCACCTGAGCAGCTAGGTTAGCCACAATGGTAGCCAAATCGCCCCCCTCGGGGGAAGCAGCAGACCCTTGGCCCCCCACTAAAGTGGGAGGAAATTTGCTTTCCTGAGAATCCATGCCCCAAAATTTTGCAGGAAAAAAGGGGTACTGCCCCTTTAAGATCGCGGCGAGCGTAGCCCACCGCACACACCGACCCCCACAGGGAGAAGTACAAAACTTAGGCAAGGAATACAGGAATAAGGAAGGTAAACCTGGAGAGATCACTCAGGCTGCTGCATCGATCGCTGTTCTCAGGGCAAAGGAAGTGATGCAATACAGACCGCTCCTATAAAGCCTATGGAAGGCTCCACAAACATGGCGGCCGGTGGGGGACTGCAAAGGCAGAGCATGCAGCGCTGACATGTGGCCTGAGCGATCGCCGCCAAAAACGCCGCTCTCCTCATACAGTAATGGCCATCATACGCCTGCAGTAATAATAAAAAAAATGGCGGACCGCAGCAGCGGCCGCCGCATGTATGCACAAACATGTCTCACATCATGGCCCACAGCATACAGCATGTCACACAGAAAAACACACAGCCTGTAACACAGAACAGTGCAGGATAGCCCCCCTCCTTGCAGCCCACAGAAGGCAGCAAACCAGACAGGGAGCCCAATAGTGTGTACAGAAATGCAGGGTTACACAGTGCCAGACTGACACCCACTAAACAGACAGGTCCCCACACAGAGTACACTTACCTTCTGAATGGAGTGGGGAGCCTGCACAAGCGATCAAGCCGCTGCACAGAGGACAGGGAGAGTCGCAGCCAGGACGCAGTAGAACTGCGGTGCGAAACCGCATGGCGTCCAGTGAGGTAGCCACCTCACCGCAGCATCCCTGCAGCAAACAGGGATGGGTCATTCACACATGCCAGGAAAAAACCTGACTGAACGCTCGATGGCAGGCTGGGAAGCCACTGGCCCACAACCTGCGACCAGGGGGGCCAGCCCGCACGATCCTCTTCATCAGAAGAACTAACTAATGCTGAAAAAATTAACAGCTAAGAGAGAGAAACACTCAAATAAAATCAAAAAGAAGATAAAGGCTGAGACAAAAAGCCCCAGCACAGAAACAGCCTGCTACTCCTGATAGCTAGACAATGAAACTGAGGTATGGATACAGGAAGCAGGAGGGTATTGACTGAGGGGACCACCCCCTGGGGGTGGGATATGCTAAAAGCTTTAATATTGACATATTCTGTTGCCTAGCTACTCCTACGGAGCAAAGGTCAATAACCCCATAGTGACGAATATGGAGAGGCGGCGACTGTCGGAGGACGTAAGAGAAAATAAATTTTATCAGAAAACAGATGGCCTGTCTAAAGATTAACATAAATAAGCGTTTGGGCAAACTTGGAAACAAAAAAACGGCAGATTGTAATCCAGTTATAGGCAGGACACATTTCTCATACAAAGCTTGCTATATGAACGTAATAAAAAAAAAAAAAAAAAAAAAAAAAGTGTGTACCAGGCTTGACACTTACCAAAGTCCTCACGTGATCTAGTACTGTTCCCACCTGTAGCAGCACCCTCCACCCCCACCAAACACACACGCTTTGCTGAGGCAGCGGGAGCCATTGGCTGTGACAAAGGAGCGGGGGATGGGGCAGAGACACACTGTCTGTGCCACAAGAGGAAGCGGCTTCTTCTGGTGGCATATAGAGGAGCCATGAATGCCAACAGGGGGACCCTAGATGTAGAGGAGGATCCAAGCTGCTCTGCGCTTCCCTTGCATTGAGCAGGTCAAATATAATAGGTTTTTTTATCAGGAGGAAAAAAAAAAAACAACAAAACCTTTACAATTAATCACTTTAATGTATGCTTCTTAGGCTGGCTATGATCATAAAAACAGTTGGAAGGGATCACATAATGCCAAAAATCATATTCAACTGAGGACAGTTGCCATCCATACAAACATTCAAATTTGAAGGGGTGAATATCCAATATATACTTCCAATATATTTGTGAACTCTCTATTTCTATATACCACACATGGTCTTACCTGTTTATTTACATTAGCACCTGCTTGAATAAGCCACATTAGGCAGTGAGGATGCCCTCCAAAAGCAGCAATGTGCGCTGGCGTTTGAGCAAACCGAGTTGTGCTGGCATTTACAGAGCAACCTGCCCCAACCAGCTGGACCAGACACTCCAACTGTGAAAATAAAGGACAGTATTAATTCAGTTAGAAACCTGGTTTTCAAAGCTCCATGATCAGAACATCTGTACCATCATAAAGGAATCCATACGCAAACCGAATGTTCACTAAATGGGTACAGCGACAAGTGTACTCTGTTTTACATCAAACAGCCTGCAATAAGCACCATTTCTTCACGATTAACATTATCGAAGTCTTGTACCTGTGAACCATGCAATTATTCCCCGACTCCAAAGGTGGGGGTACGCAGATCAATATTCAGCTGGCTTAGCAAGAATCAGCTGAATGTGCGTGGCCCTCCCTGTTCAACAGAAGTCAACCGGTAGATAGACTTCCGTCAGATGACCACACAGGAAAACCTATCAGCACCTGCAGCCCCCACTGTCAGAATACAATGCCGCAGCGAGGATTCCTCCCTTGTGTGGATAGGGGAAAACTTTTGTTGGCCGATTCTCTCTCTCCAACACTGTATAATATTTATCATGCATGCCTAGCCTAATTCTACTGCTTTATTCAAGTAAAAAGGTATTGCACCTAAAGTCAGAATGACAAAAAAATGATTGCCTAAAAAACAAGTTCATGTTTTGCATCACATTACATCCGTATTTAGGGTATAACATGTAACATGCTCCAGCACATGATATTCTCACCCCCCTGATCATCCTCCTTAACAGCGGCAGGGGATCCTTTCCCAGCACCCTCTGTCACATTTTTAAAAACAGCACTCTGCGTGCACAGCCACACCATTCATTCAAAGGACTCTTTAAATAATGGGACACCGCTCCTGAGCTTCATAACCATTGGGTTATAATGCCCCCTACAGGAGTAGGACACTAGGCAGAAAAAGAATCCGGCTACCCCTATGGGCAGTCCCAGGGGGGTATACTCCCTCTTTCTGCTGCTATAGGTACTCAATTTAGTGACAAGCAGTGTCAGAAGAATTACAACTCCAGAGAGAGTGGTGGGTCTTGTGTCCTTCAATAAACATCAGAGAAATGGATTTTACGGTAAGTCAAAGTCCCATTTTCTCCTTCGTTCATTCATGGACACAGCTCCTTGATTTTAATAAACATGAGGGATTGATACCGCAAAAAAAAAAAAAAAAAAAAGAAAAAAATTCCCCAAGGCTAAACAGTAGCCAACCAGGCAAGAGGAGCTCAACCAAAACTGTAGCCCACCTGAAAAAAAAAAAAAAAAAAAAAATACACCCTCAAAGAGGATCAAGTCCTTTAAAAAACGTCAGCCTGCAAAAGCTTGCGACCAAAAAGTATCCGCAGATGCCAACACATCCACTTTATAGAACTTTGTGAAAGTGTGCACCGATAACCAGGTGGCCGCCTTGCAAACCTGTGTCACTAACACCTGATGACAGAAGGCCAAGGAGGCACTAAGCGCATCTTAAATAGGGAAAGAAGGAACCTGACCCTTGATGAAATAGGCCTGAATAACCGTCTGATCTGATCCCTCTGAAAATGGTCACAGAGGAAGCAGATAACCCCTTCCGAGGTCCATCCGCGAGCACAAATAGGGAGTCTGACTTCCTGAAAGACTTCGTAGCTGCCAAGTACACCCTAAATTGCACGGACCACATCCAAGGCATACAAGGCAATTTCCTTCAGGATGTTTAGTCCTGAGACACAGGGAAGGCAACACAATGTCTTCATTCAAATGAAAAATCAGAGACAACCTTTAGGAGGAACAACGGACAGGGGCAAAGAATCACCTCATCTCTTAATCACCAGGCAAGGTGAACGACAGGATAACACCGCCAGTTCGACACCCTGCACACAGAAGTGATAGCCACCAAAAAGGCCATCTTCTGGGACAGCTTTGCAGGGGAATCTCCCGAACATTCTCAAAGAGGCCTCTGGAGGACAGAGCACTAAATTGAGGTCCCAAGGCGGCAACAGAAACCGCACTGGGGAGGTGTCAATTGCCTAAGTCACTGAAGAAAAGTACGCACCAGGGAGTATGTGGCCAAGGGCTGTTAAAATAAGACTACTAAGGCCGACACCTGACCCTTAATAGTACTCAAGGCCATTTTCTGCTCAACCCACCGTTGGAAGGTCTAAATCCAAGCCACCGAACAAGAACGAGGCTGAACCCCAAGAGACTCACACCACGCAATGTACATCTTCCACATACGACGGTAGATCTTCCTAGAAAAAAGGTTTCCTAGCCTTTAACAACATTAGAAACACTGACTCAGGTAAACCTCTATCCATTAGCACCTGGCGCTCAGCAGCCAAGTCATTAAAGCCAGCGACTGTAAAGCAGGATGGAAGATTTGTCCTTGGGACAGTAAATCCTCCCTGAGAGGAAGCTTCCAAGGAACATCGGTGACCAGCCGCACCAGATCGGCATACCAAGCCTGGCGAGGCCAGTCCGGGGCCACCAAGATGACCGGAATCCCTTCTACCTCGATCCTGCATAGAAGTCTTGGCAGAAGCTTGAGAGGAGGGAAGGCATAAGTCAGATGTGCCTCCGGTGGGGCATCCCTAAGAAAATGCCTCTGGATGAAGGGACCCCTCCCCTTGATCCAACGCCTGCTGACTGAGGTAATACGTCTGCCAGGCACGTATATGTATACAAATCGTTCTGCCCACCTTGGAATGATGTCTACCTCCACAGCCACCACGACACTTCTTGTGCCCCCCCTTGGTGATTGACATAAGCCATGACCGTAGCATGGTCGATTGAATACGCACTGGGTATCCCCGAAGACGATCCGTCCAATGGTTCAGACAGTCTGATCACTGGAAGTTCCAAGACATTGATCGGTAGACTGGTCTCTTCCAGTGTCTAGATCCCCTGAGCAGAATGTTTGCCGAGGACGCCTCCCTAGCCGGACAGGTTGGCATGCGTGGGTGGTGACCACTGTCCAATACAAGAAGAAGGATTTGCCCAGGCGAAGCGCCGGAGAACGAAGCCACCATATTCAGGGACACCTTCGTTCTCCGACTCAGCCGCATCCGATTGTCCAGAGACTGCGGAATTTTGTCCCATTTGGCCAGAATCTCCCTTTGCAGGGACCTCGTACGGAACTATGCAAACAGAACTGCCTCGAAGGTCCCGCATGCAAGTCCGGAGGTATGAATATCTTCTGGACAGCAGGAGATGAATTGTAGCTTGCAGTTTCTGGAGTTTGTCCAGAGGAAGAAGCACTCTGGCTAGGAGACTCTGCTCACAGAAGGGAGGTCGTCCAAGTAGCCCTGTACCCAGATCCCCCATTGGCATAACAAAGCTAGCACCGGTGCTAACACTTGTGAAGACCCGAGGAGCAATGGCGAGACCAAAAGTTAACCCTACAAACTGATAATTGCTCCTCCCCCACGGCAAAGTGGAGGAAGCACTGGTGACCGGCACATATTGGAATGTGAAGGTAAGCATCCTTGATGTTGATAGAGGCAAGAAAATCCCCCTGGCACAGGAATGCCACCACCATGGGAATGGACTCCATTCTGAACCTGCACAAAGCAGACAAGTGCCTTGAGGTTCAGGATTGGATGCACCTTGCCTTCCTTCCAGGGAACAGTAAACCTGTTTGAGTAAAAACCTTGAAAACGTTCCAATGTTAGAACTGAAACAATCACCCCTTGAAGTAACAAGTCTTGCACCGCCCCAAGAAATCCCCTAAACGATCTGGGGACAAGCGTAGGATGGAAGGGAAGAATCTTTTCTGAGGAGAAGATCGAAAAAAGCCTGAAAACGTTCCAAAGTCGGAATCGGGACAATGAACCCTTGAAGTAACAGGTCTTGTACCACCCCAAAACAGACCCTATAAGTGGTCCTGGGACAGGTGCAGATTGGAAGGAAAGAACCTTGCCAGGGGAAAAGAGCGAAACCCGATCTTGTAGCCGGACCAAATTATTTTGTGGACCCACTTGTCTTGTACCAGGGAAGTCCACAGGTCCGTAAACCAGCAAAGACGTCCCCCCCCTACCCAGATACAGGTGAGGGCGCACCTTCATGCTGAAGGAGCCTTGTCCACAGGTCTGGAGAAGCCCGCTCTCGGCTTGCCAGACCAGGTTTGTTTGGATCCTCCAGGAGGCCCTGAAAGGCTCCGCACCCTTGCCAGTCAACCCTGAGGGACAAAAAAAAAAAAAAAAAAACAAAAAAAAAAAAAAAACCTTCCTATGAGCCGAGGAGGGCCCACGTCTAGGACGAGGTTCCTTGCTCCTAGTAGCTTGCGGAAGAAAGGTACTCTTCTCCCCCCTGTGAGACCTTTAATGATATCATCCAGGGTAGCTCCAAACAGGTGATCCCCTTGAAAGGGGAGATCAGTCAAGGTCTTTTTAGAAGTCTGGTCTACAGACCAGCATTTGAGCCAAAAGACACTGAAGAATCACTGCCGAAACAGAGCAGTGTAACTAGGGGAGCCGCATCCAAAGAGGCATAAACTCAGCCCCTGGACCAGCTGGTCTGCCAGCTCAGCAAAGGCGGGGGGAGCTTTTCTCTCTCCAGGTCACGGCGTAAAAGCTTAGCCCACTCGTCAGGGCAATGGTGAATACCGGCCTCAATGCCAAACCAGCCAGAGTGTACATATTGCGGGCCACAGCCTGCGCCTTCCTGTCAGCCGGATCCTTAAAGGCCGGGTACTCTTCAACCGGAATTATGGTCGCCTTGTTCAATCCGTAAACCAGAGGGTCCACCACCAGTCGAACAATCCACTTCTTAATAAGGGACTCCTCATAGGGGTAACGCCTAATAAATAGGACACTTTGGTCACTTTTGGTCGTCCCAACTCTTTGGAGACAATTCTGTCAAAATAGGCAGGAAAACACAACACAAAACCTTTTGACGTCGTCACAAAACAAGAGCCATACCACTCTGCCATCATTTGTCGATTTGTAGCTGCTGACTTTTAATTTTTTACCACAGCTGGAACTCCTCTAATTTCTGAACTGATTTGTGTAGGTTTCTTTGTATGTATGGATTGCATGGGTTGTTACCAACATGTGGTAAAAATATTATGTAAATAGCACCTTTAGAAATAGAATTTACCTAGAAAAATGCTGACGTGTTCAATACTTATTTTATCCAGTGTATATTACACAGCAGTATTAATGTGTCTATCTGCCTGGAGTTCAGCTTCAAAGCTTCATAAAAGCATAGCATATGCTTGCTGTACACATTGCTCTTCTGACAAACGCACACCTAAGTGACCCCCCTCCTCACACTAACTAGAACTGTCAATATTTTAAAACCATTAACCTTCCTAGCGGTATTCCCAAGTGTGGCTAGGGGTTAATATTCAGTGCCAAAAGGGGTAACCCCCAGCCACACTCGGGAATGATACTGACCTTCCCTGCGATCCCCCGTCGTCCTCCTGCTGCTCTCTCGCTGTGTTCGGCCGATGCCGGCACCTTTTTTCGGTTTCCTTCCCTGCGAGCGCTGCATCGCAGGGGGTAGAACCAGCAGGCGATTTAAAAAAAAAAAAAAAATGGCATGATCTGTTAGGATTACAATTTTGTATCAAGCCATTTCACCTAGAGGCTTTTCCAGTGCCCCGCCTGTACTTTTTGCGGTACTTTGTCCCTGGAAAATTGATAACGTCCATGGCTTCCAAAAAGTGTTCTTTTAGCTCAAAAACGCTCTTGGGCAAACTGGAAAACAGAGGATGAATCGGAAATATTTGAAGAAGTGAGCGATAGCAATTTGTGGGAAAATTCGTCATCAGGTACTGAAAGTGACAACAGCGACGATTCTGCGACTAAGCTCAGCGATGTGCGAACTTGGTGCTCTATTGACTGCGATACGGATCAGGCAGCACCCCCAAAATGCTCATTTACTGAAGCAGCTGGTATGAAAGTTGACAACCCCTGGGCATACCTACAATTATTCCTGACCGATGAGGTTATGAAAAATAGTTACCAAGACAAACCGGTACAAAGAGCAACAATGCGCTACGCATCGGAAGTTTGCAAGATGCAGAAAGTGGGAACCAGTGACCAAAGATGACATTTGGAAATTTCTGGGCCTAATAATTCTTCAGGGAGTGGTGGTATTGGAAAACCAATACATTACTTTCCACTCTATTCTTTGGCACGGTCATGTCAGAGTACAGATTTTCCCTCATAATGAAATATCTCCACTTCGAAAACAATAAAAAATCTGATGAAATTTATTAGATTATAATTTATGGTTTTGCGTTTCAAACTTTATCATACCCGGGCGGTCTACTAGACTCTTGTTTGGACAGATTTCAGTGAGTTATTCCTAAGGCCCCGTTCACATAGGGGCGATGCTACTTCGCACCGCGACCTCCGAGGTCGCAGTGCGGGCAGCGCGCCGCGACCTTGGAGCGGCCGCCACGGACTTCATAACATTGAAGTCTATGGCGGTCGCCTCCTGGTCGCCCCAAAGAAGCTCCGGACCCTTTTTCTAGGTCGGAGCGACTTGTGTCGCTCCTATTAGAACGGGTCCGCAGCTTCCCTATGGGAGGCGACCTGCGGCGACCTGTGAAGCGAACAGGTCGCCTCACGGGTCGCTCTAGTGTGAACCGGGACTAAGAATCACAGGCCTAAAATATAAAACAACATATTTCCATGTAAAACAATGTACCGCTTTTAGAACAAAAAGTCGGACATAATCAGACCGCCAGGGAGGTTAAAGCAGAGTTCCACCTAAAAAACAAAAAAATACCCCCGGGACAGTCAGGGCTAGTGCATTCCACAATCAATGGATAGCCTCTGAACTGTCCCGGGTTGCACTTACCTGCAAGAAGAAATACTTACCTTGAAAATGTCTTCTCCAGCGCTGCCATATCAGGTGTGAGCAGCTTGAAGCCAGCGCGATCCTCTTCTGCGTCCTCTTCGGTCCCACGATGCACTACGCCCGCCCCGCTGTCACTTCCGGGTCTGCAGCGTCATCCCTGCACAGCTTATGGGCATACCCAGAAGCTGTTTAGCAAGGTATGACGGCGCTTGTACCGGAACTGACGTCGGGGCCGGTGCAGGCGCATTGATTCCTGGGAGCGATGACGTTCAGCTAACAGGAATAATTGCAAGCCAGGAAGTGACGAATCGCCATGGCCGCCAAGGTGAGGAAGAGGAAGTAAGGTAAGTATATTTTCTTCTAAACAAGGTAAGTAAAAAAAAAAAAAAAAATTGCGATTATCCATTTGTTTTTCAGGTGACCCGGACCAAGAAGAAGGAACGAACTTTCATTTTCGGGTTGAACTCCGCTTTAAGGGCTTGTTCAGACATGCGGCACCTCTGAAAATTGATCCATGGTGGATGGCTTTTCAGAAGATAGTTGACAGGTAGATGGGGTAGGGGGGCTATATTTCACCTCCTCGCAGACTGTTTTAACCCTCAAATGGCTGCCTCATTAATTTAAAGTCTCACTAAAGACAAAAACTTTTTTGTTGTTTTGGATTGAGTGAAGAGAAATTGGAACCAGTCAGGCTTTATTGCCCAGTAGGCTGGATTCACACTAATGTGTTTTTTCATGCTTTTTGCAGAAATGCATTTCATTTTTTTTTTTTTTAACATGGGTTCTTCTAAAAGGAAAAAAAAAAAAAAAAAATCGAAAGAAAGTTTTATAGTGTGTATCCAGCTTAACCACTTTGCCACTGAGTACCGTAGTACTACTGCGGCAAAGTGGCTCGTTATCGTCTGACGATGTAGACCTACGTCGTCAAGACACTCCCCCTTGTGGGCGGCGCTGCGCGCCGCCGGAGGCTCGCTCCCGCTGTATTCAGTCACAGCGGGAGTCGGGCCAGGGGAGGAGCAGCGGCGATCGCCGCGGCTCTGCCCCAATCGTCGGGGATCTAGTGTGGAGATCCGCCCGCCTGTGTAAACACAAGCGGGCGGATCTCACAAGTGACAGGGAGTGACAGATCGGAGTGTTCAGCATAGCTGAACACTCCAATCTGTCCCTGGCTCACACAGTCACCTCCCCCCCCACACGTCAGTAAGCACCAGGCATACATTAACCCCTCCCTCTCCAATAAAATTAACCCCTTCCCTGCCAGTGTCATTTTTACAGTAACAGTGCATATTTATAGCACTGATTACTGCAGTAATGTCACTGGTACCCCCAAAAGTGTCAAAAATGTCAGTCAAGGGTCCGATCTGTCCGCCGCAATGTCGCAGTCCCGCAAAAAAAAAAAAAAAAAAAAAAAAAAAAAAAAAAAAAAAAAAAAAAAAAATCGCAGATCGCCGCCATTGCGCGTTAAAAAAAAAAAAAAAAAACACCAAAAATGACAGAAATCTTTCCCTTTGTTAGTAAACGCGATAACTTTTGCGCAAACCAATCAAAATACGCTTATTGTGAATTTTTTTTACCAAACATAGGTAGCAGAAAACAAATTGGCCAAAAATTTTAAAAAAATTTTGATTTTTACATCTTTTTTGGGAGGAATTTCATATAAAAAAAATGTGAAAAATATTGTTGTTTTTTCAAAATTTACGCTCTTTTTTGTTTATAGCGCAAAAAGTAAAAATCGCACAGGTGATCAAATACCACCAAAAGAAAGCTCTGTTTGTGGGGAAAAAAAAAGGACGTAAATTTCGTTTGGGTATGGCGTCGCACGACCGCACAATTGTCAGTTAAAGTCGCACAGCGCCGAATCGCAAAAAGTGGCCCAGACGTAAGACAGCAAAATGCTCTAGTGGTAAAGTGGTTAAAGCTGGATACACACTATACAATTGTCTTTAGATTTTTTGCTTTCGATTTACCAAAACCATACAATATGAGGTCAAACCTAAACACTTAATTTGTATGCCATCAGGCAGGCCCTTATACTACATAGTTGAAGGTAAATCTACCAACAAAAGTTGTATAGTGTGTATCCAGCTTTAGGGCCCTTTCACACGGGCGGACCAATCGGGTCCACCTGTCAGTTTTTCAGGCAGATCGTCTCCTCGATGGAACAGCAGGAGTCAACAGACATGTGTCAATTTATACCCACCAACATCCACTCCTGTCTGCAGATCCGTTCCCCATCAGTCTGGCAGATTGAAGCTGATTGAAGTTAGGAGTAAACATACAGGCGGTCCGTTTATATCTGACTGCCTATAAATGAGAGCAGGCTGTAAACGCTCTGCATAAACAGGAATGAACATGGACCAGCCAACAGATTCCCCACTGAGCAAGGTGGGGCGATGCCTTATGCCCCGTACACGCGTGCAGATTATCTGAAGACTTTTGTCTGCAGACTTACCAAAACCATATAATATGAGGTCAAACCTAAACACTTTCAATTTGTATGCAATCCGGCAGGCCCTTGCACTACATAGAAAAGTTAAGTCTGCAGACAAAAGTCTGCAGATAATCTGCACGTGTGTATGGGGCATTAGGGAAATTCGCTACCTCTATTTGTCTTGTGTATCATGATCAAAAAAAGTGAAACCTTAAGAAAAAACACAAAAATTTTAAGTTGACACTAGAACAGTAAGAGGTGAATTCTTCCAAAGGGGACACCCATCACTTTCTGTCTTGGCAAAGGGACAGGAAGTGAAGGGAAATCTCCCCAATAGGATACAGATTACAGAAAAAAAAAAAAAAAACACGAACCGGGATTATAAACCTCCCTTATTCTATCCAAAAATGGAAACAAAAAAGGAAGAGGTTTCCCTTTAGTGACACTTTTAATGGGTTTGCGTTTCACAACAGTACTATCTGCCGAAATTGATCGGGCTTGATTTTTGCCACAGCTCGTATACAGTGCTTCATATTGAAAATCCTACCCTACTGAACCTTATTCACCCCCTTGATGTATTTAAAGGTTTCAAATCACGTCTCTCCTTTCCCTTCTTTCCTCCAGACTGCACATCATACACAGCACAGCATCCTTGTTTGCCCCTCTCTGTCAGCAATCGGGTCACATTAGCTGAGTGAGGGAGAGAAAAACGGAGGAAGAAGAGAAACATTGGAATACTAGTCAGTACCAGCGTGCAAACGTGTTTTAGCTTGGGAAGCATAAAACCATCTAATCTTGGTTGTTCTATGTGTGTGGATGTTGATGCATTATGTAAAACTATAACATTTTAGAATAGGGTGCCTGTAGAAGTGAAAAATATTTAAGGGTGCCTGTACTAATAAAAAAAAAAAAAAGTTGAAAAACATTTCTATAGAGCAGGGGTCTCCAAACCTTTAAACAATTGCCAGTTTACGGTCCATTAGGCTTTAGGGTGCCGGACTATAGCAAATGTGAATCGAAAATGTCCCAGCATCAGTGGGAGTAAACATTGCCCCATCATTGGTTTTAACAGGAGGTATAGGGTCACATTGTTGGTTTTTGAAGGAGGCATAGTTCTACGTGGTTGGCATCAATAGGAGGAATAGCTCCCCTATGACACGGCGTCAGTGGGATGACACGGCGCCAGTGGGAGGAATAGCTCCCCCTATGACACGGCGCCAGTGGGAGGAATAGCTCCCCCTATGACACGGCGCCAGTGGGAGGAATAGCTCCCCCTATGACACGGCGCCAGTGGGAGGAATAGCTACCCCTATGACACGGCGCCAGTGGGAGGAATAGCTACCCCTATGACACGGCGCCAGTGGGAGGAATAGCTACCCCTATGACACGGCGCCAGTGGGAGGAATAGCTACCCCTATGACACGGCGCCAGTGGGAGGAATAGCTACCCCTATGACACGGCGCCAGTGGGAGGAATAGCTACCCCTATGACACGGCGCCAGTGGGAGGAATAGCTACCCCTATGACACGGCGTCAGTGGGAGGAATAGCTACCCCTATGACACGGCGTCAGTGGGAGGAATAGCTACCCCTATGACACGGCGTCAGTGGGAGGAATAGCTACCCCTATGACACGGCGTCAGTGGGAGGAATAGCTCCCCTATGACACGGCGTCAGTGGGAGGAATAGCTCCCCTATGACACGGCGTCAGTGGGAGGAATAGCTCCCCTATGACACGGCGTCAGTGGGAGGAATAGCTCCCCTATGACACGGCGTCAGTGGGAGGAATAGCTCCCCTATGACACGGCGTCAGTGGGAGGAATAGCTCCCCTATGACACGGCGTCAGTGGGAGGAATAGCTCCCCTATGACACGGCGTCAGTGGGAGGAATAGCTCCCCTATTACACGGGGTCAGTGGGAGGAATAGCTCCCCTATTACACGGGGTCAGTGGGAGGAATAGCTCCCCTATTACACGGGGTCAGTGGGAGGAATAGCTCCCCTATTACACGGGGTCAGTGGGAGGAATAGCTCCCCTATTACACGGGGTCAGTGGGAGGAATAGCTCCCCTATTAATGGGGTCAGTGGGAGGAATAGCTCCCCTATTAATGGGGTCAGTGGGAGGAATAGCTCCCCTATTACACGGCGTTAGTGGGAGGAATAGCGTCCCAAGGGCTGGATAGAGGCAAGCAAAGGGCTGCAGTTTGGAGAAAACTGCTGAAGAGGGTTATGCTTTGTTCAGATTTCACGTCTGAGGTTTACAACCACTTTAAAAACAATGAAATCCACAAGAATAACCTTCCAAATTTAGATCAGATTCAATCACACAGTCATTCAGCCAGGGCAGAAAATGATTGATCATGTGGAACAGATTGGCAGAACTGAGATACTTTTGTTATCATTTAGATAAGATTACATAGTGGAAACGAGGAAGCAGCCACTAACTTGCAATCATAGCTTATCTAAATCCACTTCCCCAGAAGTGTGGACGATTGATAGAATGGGTTGCGAACTATTGATTAATTTGAAAAAAACATTGATCATTTATTGAAGTGTGTAAGATCCACATATTTGTGTGATAATTGCAGTCTGGCTGTAAAAGAATGCAAAATATCTGATTAAAAAAAAAAGAAAATGCAAAATTGTCTTACATTTGTCATGCTACCTATCACAGATCAGAGTAAAACCCCACATCAACACAAACATAGAACGATCTTATGGAAATTGTGGTGAGAAGCAAAGCTTTCAGAGATCCTAGGGACATAGACAACCCTATAATAAAGCGTCTACACTTCCAGCTAGCCATGACTATGCCCATTACTCAGCGTTAGTAAAGGAGAGTTATTCTGCGCAGTCACTAGATTATAAATATAGCGCTGACCGAACTACAGGGACTTCATATGAACTATCTGCATGCCTCTTCCCATTCCCAGCCGTTGCTTCTTTACACCTCACCCTCTAATAAGCATGCCCCTCCCAATCTCCTCTGAAAACCCCACCCTCTCCCCTTGTGCTTACCATGCTCCACCCTAATCTCCTGCCCCACCGCCTGAAACCCCACCCTCTTATTAGCATGTCCCTCCTAATCTCCCCTGAAAACCTCACCCTCTCCCCTTGTGCTTACCATGCTCCACCCTAATCTCCTGCTTCACCGCCTGAAACCCCACCCTCTTATTAGCATGTCCCTCCTAATCTACCCTGAAAACCCCACCCTCTCCCCTTGTGCTTACCATGCTCCACCCTAATCTCCTGCCTCACCGCCTGAAACCCCACCCTCTGATTAGGAGGCCCTCCCACGAAAACCCCACCCTCTCCCCTAGTGCTTGCCACGTCCCTCCCCCTCTCCATTTTCCAATGCCTGAACATCCAGCCCACTGGATTGAAAAGCCCCTCCCTATCTCCGCTATGTGCTCGTCTCTCTCGCCCCTCCCCAGTCATTAGCATACCACTCCCACCCTACTTCTGGACCTCCTGTCTTTGTCTCCGATCCTCGAGCCGTTCGCCCCGCCCTCTCCACTATCGTGTAGCAGCCGAATAAAATGGCGCCAGCTCCGCCCTCTTTCCATCTCTTCATTGATGTGCCAGAAGCCCGAGTGCCCACACCCGCTGCCCGCCTTTCCCGTTCAGTCACCTTCCCGAAGTGTGCTGCCCAATGTATGGGCGTCCAGCCGTAACACGAGTCTTCCTTGCCGAGCTGCTGAGCGGTGTTCCCGGGCGGCCCTTGCAGGAGGGAGCGGAGGCAGTGAAGGTCTCCATCCCGGCAGGCTCGGTGAAGAGGGAAACGCAGGTTCAATACCTCCTCACTGGAGAAACCGGCCTCTGAGCACACTGACATGACTGCAAGCACCCGCGCACACGCACACATACACACACCAGGGCTAGGGGTGGGGTTAAGCTATGCCCGCCTCCTATTGGCTCACTGCCGGGGCGGGGACACACCCAGCATGGCAATGTATACAGTATACTGTCACATGGCAATGTGTACATTCCCGCCTATAGGAGATAAGAGTGTGTTGGGGTTGCCACCTCAGGTTCCGTGGCTGATAGTGTGGTAATTAAACTCACTCGGTGCATTATATCAGCCTCAGCACCTGTGTAATTCATATGTGTCCTGGATTAAAGAGATGAAACGGCAACCCCAGCGTGTGTACACATACAGTATACTGAAAGTAAATAGTATGTTTGTTTCAAAAAATGGATAAAGGGGTACCACATCCCTATAATGTATACTATGAGAGTATCCCAAAGTTAACCCACAGCTAAAGCCTAAGATGCAAAGGCAGGTGCTCGGGTATGAAGGAAGAAATAGAGCGGAATATGAAAGAAAGCAGAAGCAAAGGATGAAAGTAAAAATAGAAATAAAAAAGAGAGAGAAAAAAAGGGAGAAAGGAAAAGGGGAGGAGGAGAAAATTTAAAGGATAAGACGAGGGAAACAGAAGAGAGGGTGAAAAAGTAGAAAAGACCAAAGGGTCAGAAAAGATAGTGGGAGGGCTGATGGGACTTTATGGGTACCAAATAGATCAATAAGGTAAGAATTACGTTAAAAGCATGAAATATTTATTAATGGTACATATTAAAAACAAAATAAACAGTACAAGTGATGATATTCATATTGGTCTAACATGTACAAAACTGGATATGTGAGGCCATATAAGACACAAGGCATAAAGGTATACAGATAATTCGGTCAAATGAGGAACATCAAACCAATCCCCAAAGGGATTGGTTTGATGTTCCTCATTTGACCGAATTATCTGTATACCTTTATCATAGTTGTCAACATTTGAAAAAAATTTCCAGGGACACTTTGCAGCACAGCTATCAATTACTTACCACACCCACTTCCCCAAAGCTCCGCCCACTCCACATAATTAATCTCAGCCTACTTATCAGATTATAGGGTCTACTTCATAAAGAGAGAATTACAGGAAATTGAAAACTTAAAGCCAAAGTATCAGAGTTGGAATAATTCTCCCATTCAGCTGCACTACTTCTGCCTAAAGTTTAAAATTCTCATCACAATTCCCTGCAATTCTAAAGTGTGAAATGTGCTCAGGTGTGACCATAGAAAAAATGTAATATGGAAATATAAATAAAGTGCAAGGTGTAAATAAGTATGATTATACTATCTGGTATAATTAGGTTTTATCGTACTTATTTACACCTAATACTTTATTTAGATTTACATATTCCATTTTTTCTATGGTCACACCTGAGCACATTTCACACTTTATTCACCTGTCTTTGAATTCAGCCCTCTGTAGGGTGATAATTTTCATTTACATAAAACAATGTAGCATCCTTTCCTTCACCCAGTCCATACCAGTATAGATACTAACACATTACCCAGTCCATACCAGTATAGATCCTAACACATTACCCAGTCCATACCAGTATAGATCCTAACACATTCCCCAGTCCATACCAGTATAGATCCTAAAACATTACCCAGTCCATATTATCCTAACACATACCAAGTCCATACCAGTATAGATATCCAGCATGAGATTTTTCCCATTGAGGATTGAAGTCTGTTTTCATTTTTTTGAGCAATATATATATATATATATATATATATATATATATATATATATACAGTGGGTACAAGTATTCAGACCCCCTTAAATTTTTCACTCTTTGTTATATTGCAGCCATTTGCTAAAATCATTTAGGTTCATTCTTCTTCCTCATGAATGTACACATAGCACCCCATACTGACAGAAAAACACAGAATTGTTGACATTGTTGCAGATTTATTAAAAAAGAAAAACTGAAATATCACATGGTCCTAAGTATTCAGACCCTTTGCTGTGACACTCATATATTTAACTCAGGTGCTTTCCATTTCTTCTGATCATCCTTGAGATGGTTCTACATCTTCATTTGAGTCCAGCTGTGTTTGATTATACTGATTGGACTTGATTAGGAAAGCCACACACCTGTCTATATAAGACCTTCCAGATCACAATGCATGTCAGAGCAAATGAGAATCATGAGGTCAAAGGAACTGCCTGAAGAGCTCAGAGACAGAATTGTGGCAAGGCACAGATCTGGCCAAGGTTACAAAAAGATTTCTGCTGCACTTAAGGTTCCTAAGAGCACAGTGGCCTCCATAATCCTCAAATGGAAGACGTTTGGGACGACCAGAACCCTTCCTAGAGCTTGCCGTCCGGCCAAACTGAGCTATCGGGGGAGAAGAGCCTTGGTGAGAGAGGTAAAGAAGAACCCAAAGATCACTGTGGCTGAGCTCCAGAGATGCAGTCAGGAGATGGGAGAAAGTTGTAGAAAGTCAACCATCACTGCAGCCCTCCACCAGTCGGGGCTTTATGGCAGAGTGGCCCGACGGAAGCCTCTCCTCAGTGTAAGACACATGAAAGCCCGCATGGAGTTTGCTAAAAAACACCTGAAGGACTCCAAGATGGTGAGAAATAAGATTCTCTGGTCTGATGAGACCAAAATAGAACTTTTTGGCCTTAATTCTAAGCGGTATGTGTGGAGAAAACCAGGCACTGCTCATCACCTGTCCAATACAGTCCCAACAGTAAAGCATGGTGGTGGCAGCATCATGCTGTGGGGGTGTTTTTCAGCTGCAGGGACAGGACGACTGATTGCAATCGAGGGAAAGATGAATGCGGCCAAGTGCAGGGATATCCTGAACAAAAACCTTCTCCAGAGTGCTCTGGACCTCAGACTGGGCCAAAGGTTTACCTTCCAACAAGACAATGACCCTAAGCACACAGCTAAAATAACGAAGGAGTGGCTTCACAACAACTCCGTGGCTGTTCTTGAATGGCCCAGCCAGAGCCCTGACTTAAACCCAATTGAGCATCTCTGGAGAGACCTAAAAATGGCTGTCCACCAACGTTTACCATCCAACCTGACAGAACTGGAGAGGATCTGCAAGGAGGAATGGCAGAGGATCCCCAAATCCAGGTGTGAAAGACTTGTTGCATCTTTCCCAAAAAGACTCCTGGCTGTATTAGATCAAAAGGGGGCTTCTACTAAATACTGAGCAAAGGGTCTGAATACTTAGGACCATGTGATATTTCAGTTTTTCTTTTTTAATAAATCTGCAACAATGTCAACAATTCTGTGTTTTTCTGTCAGTATGGGGTGCTATGTGTACATTCATGAGGAAGAAGAATGAACCTAAATGATTTTAGCAAATGGCTGCAATATAACAAAGAGTGAAAAATTTAAGGGGGTCTGAATACTTTCCGTACCCACTGTATATATGCACACACATACACATACACGGATATGTACACACATTTATCTAGAGCTAGAAAACTATATATATGTATCAATTAACAGGTGTATAAATTATATCTATAAAAAAAACATTATTGATAGTAGTAATTAATGGAGTGTGAGGCCTCAAGCTTGTCGGAAGGTGCTCTGCCTCCCCCTGCTGGCGGATTTTGGAAAGTGCACCATGCTGACACCCTGCCTTCGGTGACACGTTAAATTTGCGACAGGCGGGAAGAGTGAGCGGGCACAGAGAGAGAGAGACAACCTGCTGCCAGAACTATAACTCCTAGCTGGGGTGAGAGCGACACTGTGTGGCACAAAATTAAAAAAAAAAAATTTCTTTTTTTTTTTTTTTTGTGATTTACGTTGTCCCTGATTAACAGGGACACTGTAAAATACCCGGGACAGGCTCCTATTTGCCGGGATTGTCCCGGGAAAAACGGGACAGTTGGCAGGTATGCTTTATGCCTTGTGTCTTATATGGCCTCACATATCCAGTTTTGTACATGTTAGACCAATATGAATATCATCACTTGTACTGTTTATTTTGTTTTTAATATGTACCATTAATAAATACTTCATGCTTTTAACGTAATTCTTACCTTATTGATCTATTTGGTACCCATAAAGTCCCATCAGCCCTCCCACTATCTTTTCTGACCCTTTGGTCTTTTCTACTTTTTCACCCTCTCTTCTGTTTCCCTCGTCTTATCCTTTAAATTTTCTCCTCCTCCCCTTTTCCTTTCTCCCTTTTTTTCTCTCTCTTTTTTATTTCTATTTTTACTTTCATCCTTTGCTTCTGCTTTCTTTCATATTCCGCTCTATTTCTTCCTTCATACCCGAGCACCTGCCTTTGCATCTTAGGCTTTAGCTGTGGGTTAACTTTGGGATACTCTCCCAGTATTCATAGTATACATACAGTATACTGTCACATGATGGCAATGTGTACATTCCCACCTATAGAAGATCAGTGTGTGTACAGTATACTGTCACATGATGGCAATGTGTACATTCCCACCTATAGAAGATCAGTGTGTATACAGTATACTGTCACATGATGGCAATGTGTACATTCCCACCTATAGAAGATCAGTGTGTGTACAGTATACTGTCACATGATGGCAATGTGTACATTCCCACCTATAGAAGATCTGTGCCATCATGTGACAGTATACTGTACACACACAGATCTTCTATAGGTGGGAATGTACACATTGCCATCATGTGACAGTATACTGTACACACACTGATCTTCTATAGGTGGGAATGTACACATTGCCATCATGTGACAGTATACTGTACACACAATGTGTACATCCCCACCTATAGAAGATTGGTGTGTGTACAGTATACTGTCACATGGAAATGTGTACATTCCCACCTATAGAAGATCGGTGTGTGTACAGTATACTGTCACATGATGGCAATGTGTACATTCCCACCTATAGAAGATCAGTGTGTGTACAGTATACTGTCACATGATGGCAATGTGTACATCCCCACCTATAGAAGATCGGTGTGTGTACAGTATACTGTCACATGATGGCAATGTGTACATTCCCACCTATAGAAGATCAGTGTGTGTACAGTATACTGTCACATGATGGCAATGTGTACATTCCCACCTATAGAAGATCTGTGTGTGTACAGTATACTGTCACATGATGGCAATGTGTACATCCCCACCTATAGAAGATTGGTGTGTGTACAGTATACTGTCACATGATGGCAATGTGTACATTCCCACCTATAGAAGATCAGTGTGTGTACAGTATACTGTCACATGATGGCAATGTGTACATTCCCACCTATAGAAGATCAGTGTGTGTACAGTATACTGTCACATGATAGCAATGTGTACATCCCCACCTATAGAAGATTGGTGTGTGTACAGTATACTGTCACATGGAAATGTGTACATTCCCACCTATAGAAGATCAGTGTGTGTACAGTATACTGTTACATGATGGCAATGTGTACATTCCCACCTATAGAAGATCTGTGTGTGTACAGTATACTGTCACATGATGGCAATGTGTACATCCCCACCTATAGAAGATCGGTGTGTGTACAGTATACTGTCACATGATGGCAATGTGTACATCCCCACCTATAGAAGATCGGTGTGTGTACAGTATACTGTCACATGATGGCAATGTGTACATTCCCACCTATAGAAGATCGGTGTGTGTACAGTATACTGTCACATGATGGCAATGTGTACATCCCCACCTATAGAAGATCTGTGTGTGTGTACAGTATACTGTCACATGGAAATGTGTACATTCCCAGCTATAGAAGATCAGTGTGTGTAAAGTATACTGTCACATGGCAATGTGTATACTCTACTCCCACATTACATTCCCCCATATACAAGATCAGTGTGTACAGTATACAGTCACATGGCAATGTGTACACTCTGCACCCATATTACATTACCTTCTACAGAAGATCGGTGTGTGTACAGTCACGTGGCAATATATACACTGTACTCCCATGTTACATTCCCTCTTATAGAGGATCAGTATGCGTACAGTATACTGTCACATAGCAGTATATACACTCTGCACCCGTATCATTCCTGTCTATAGGAGATCAGCGTGTGTGCATTATACTGTCACATGCCAATGCATGTACAAACCCAAATCCAAAAAAGTTGGGACACTGTACAAATTGTGAGTAAAAAAGGAATGGACTAATTTACATATCTCATAAACTTATATTTTATTCACAATATAATATAGATAACATATCAAATGTTTAAAGTGAGACATTTTGAAATCTCATGCCAAATATTGGCTCATTTTGGATTTCATGAGAGCTACACATTCCAAAAAAGTTGGGACAGGTAGCAATAAGAGGCCGGAAAAGTTAAATGTACATATAAGGAACAGCTGGAGGTGGCAATTTACAACTCATTAGGTCAATTGGCAACATGATTGGGTATAAAAAGAGCCTCTCAGAGTGGCAGTGTCTCTCAGAAGTCAAGATGGGCAGAGGATCACCAATTCCCCCAATGCTACGGTGAAAAATAGTGGAGCAATATCAGAAAGGAGTTTCTCAGAGAAAAATTGCAAAGAGTTTGAAGTTATCATCATCTACAGCGCATAATATCATCCAAAGATTCAGAGAATCTGAAACAATCTCTGTGCGTAAGGGTCAAGGCCGGAAAACCATACTGGATGCCCGTGATCTTCGGGCCCTTAGACGGCACTGCATCACATACAGGAATGCTACTGTAATGGAAATCACAACATGGGCTCAGGAATACTTCCAGAAAACATTGTCAGTGAACACAATCCACCGTACCATTCGCCGTTGCCAGCAAAAACTCTATAGGCCAAAAAAGAAGCCATATCTAAACATGATCCAGAAGTGCAGGTGTTTTCTCTGGGCCAAGGCTCATTTAAAATGGACTGTGGCAAAGTGGAAAACTGTTCTGTGGTCAGACAAATCAAAATTTTAAGTTCTTTTTGGAAAACTGGGATGCCAGGTCATCTGGACTAAAGAGGACAAGGACAACCCAAGTTGTTCTCAGCGCTCAGTTCAGAAGCCTGCATCTCTGATGGTATGGGGTTGCATGAGTGCATGTGGCATGGGCAGCTTACACATCTGAAAAGGCACCATCAATGCTGAAAGGTATATCCAAGTTCTAGAACAACATATGCTCCCATCCAGATGTTGTCTCTTGCAGGGAAGACCTTGCATTTTCCAACATGACAATGCCAGGCCACATTCTGCATCAATTACAACATCATGGCTGCGTAGAAGAAGGATCCGGGTACTGAAATGGCCAGCCTGCAGTCCAGATCTTTCACCCATAGTAAAGATTTGGCGCATTATAAAGAGGAAGATGCAACAAAGAAGACCTAAGACAGATGAACAACTAAAAACCTGTATTAGACAAGAATTGGACAACATTCCGATTCCTAAACTTGGGCAACTTGTCTCTTCAGTCCCCAGACATTTGCAGACTGTTATAAAATGAAGAGGGGATGCCACACAGTGGTAAACATGGCCTTGTCCCAACTTTTTTGAGATGTGTAGATGCCATAACATTTTAAATACATTTATTTTCCCCTTAAAATGATACATTTTCTCAGTTTAAACATTTGATATGTCATCTATGTTGTATTCTGAATAAAATATTGAAATTTGAAACTTCCACATCATTGCATTCTGTTTTTATTCACAATTTGTACAGTGTCCCAACTTTTTTGGAATCGGGTTTGTACTCTGCACCCATAATCAGTGTTGGTAGTAACTGCGTTTAAGTAAATGACGTTACTTAACGCAGTTACTTTTGAGGGTAACGAGTAATCTAACTGAATACTCGTTCCCTCCCTGTAACGCAATTGCTGGTACTTTCGGCTGCGTTACCACAATTACATCTACCGCCACTAGATGGCAGTAGATGCAATTGTAATTCCCCCTCTCCTGTATGACTGCCGTCCGCGGTCCTGGGGAGAGAAGAGGAGGAGATGACTCAGACGAGAGTGTGGCAGTGAAGGAGTTGCCCGGATCCGCCCCGCCCCGTTGCTCATGGTTGAGGCTGGACGGGGCAGTGATCGGCGTGTCCCAGAGGCAGTGTGCTGTGTGTGGAGGGACGGAAAATATCGGCAGTACAAGGGCCAGCATATCATTTCACCCTGAAGACTGAGGACATCTTGTGGCAGAAAATACTTACTACTGGGGACAGGGGCTCAGAGGAGATTGGTGCCTTTGATATACGTCTGCACTACGGAGGACCCACATTCGCCTGGACAGTGGAGGAGATCTGTGACCTCTTGCCTCAGGGAGTCCATCATCCATTCATCCTGAGAGAGGATTGTTAGAGCCTTTTGGATTACACACACGCACTCTTTGGTGTGTATTGAGGTAAGCGGCCACTACACACTTTCAGTGTTATTGGACTTTCGGTTTATTGATTTCATATTCTTCACTGGCACTACATATATATTGATTTAGATGTTGTCACGCTTATTATGGATTCACATTGTTTGGTATACAGCACTATTTGATTCACACCATTTTCAGCTATATCAACAGCAGTTTTACATTGGGTTCACATACACAATTGGATTTAAGTGATCTTTAGTTTTTTTTCAGCAGTTCTTTAATTGTGTTTTTTTTCACTAGCACATTTCATTCTACAACTCACTTACTTGAATCAGCGCCAATCTTGTTCACTATACACAGAGAGCACAGCGCGCCAGGCCCAGGAGGAGGACATATGTCATGGTCTTACCTTCTTGCTGTTCTCCTTCGTTTGACATGTGCTGGCGGCCATCTTGGTTTCTGGGTTTCTTGTAGCCTCCCACCCTGCGGCTCCTCCTTCCCACTGGGAGGAGCTGGATACCTAGCTCATATATATAGGAGGTCTGTGGCTTCAGTTCCCTGCTTGGTCCTCCTGTGTTCACATGCTACTAAGACTGCTGCTACTTCTGGTTCCTGTTCCTGGCTTCGTCTGACTACCCTGCTGGTTCCTGATCCTGGCTTCGTCTGACTACCCTGCTGGTTCCTGATCCTGGCTTCGTCTGACTACCCTGCTGGTTCCTGCCCCCTGGCTTCGCAAAGACTCTGCATCGGTTTCGCCATCCGTTTGGACTCTTGCTTTATAGCTTGTTTTTCAATAAAGCTTTCTTATTTTCACTTATCTGTTGTTGTACGTCTGGTTCATGGTTCCGTGACATTAGGACCAAGCCATGAATTCTGACGGTACAGGGCCATCCTCGCTACCCACGCTGGTTGCCAGACTTGATCAGCAGGATCACCTGTTGGGTCGGTTCGCTGTGGTGTTGCAAACCCTGCTTGAACGCACGGTACCACAGGCCACGAATTCTGACGGTGCAGGGCCATCCTCACTACCCACGCTGGTTGCCAGACTTGATCAGCAGGATCACCTGTTGGGTCAGTCCGCCGTGGCGTTGCAAACCCTGCTTGAACGCACGGTTCATTTCGCTCCCGTTGCCGATGGGTCGGTTGTCGCTCCTGGGTCCGCTCCTACTGCCGCTCCGGTTGTTGCGCCAGAGTCTACCCCGACACCTGTTGTTGCGCCTGCGGGGTTTCGGGGTATGTCCGGTTCTGCCCCCCTTCCACAGCGCTTTGGGGGAGAGCCAACTCAGTGCCGAGGTTTCCTTAACCAGGTGGGCATTTATTTCGAGTTGCTGCCACATGCCTTTCCTACTGAGAGATCAAAGGTGGGCTTCTTAATCTCGCTGCTCTCGGACAAGGCCTTGGCCTGGGCCAGCCCTTTATGGGAGAACAACAATCCGGTGGTTGCCGAGTTTTCCGGTTTTGTTGCTTCTCTTCGGAAGGTATTCGATGTGCCGGCTCGTGCTGCCTCTGCTGCGAAGCTCCTTATGTCCATCAGACAGGGTTCACGATCCGTAGCTGAATACGCCATTGAGTTTCGTACCCTGGCAGCAGAGGTGGGCTGGAATAATGAGGCTCTGGTCGCTGCTTTCTCTCATGGTCTCTCGGATGCCTTGAAGGATGAGGTTGCAGCTAAGGACCTACCAGTGGAGCTCGAGTCTCTTATTTCTTTCCTGATTTTGATTGACACCAGACTCAGGGAGAGACCTTCCTTTAAGGAGAGTCTGCGGAGGCCTCCCAACAGATTGGCGCCTACCTTTGTTGTCCCACCCGTGCCTCCCTCTCCTCCCACGCCTCCTGGGGATGACTTGTCTGGGGGTGAACCCATGCAGCTGGGGTTTGCTCGCCTGTCCGAGGGGGAGAGGGTACTCCGGAGACGCGAGGGCCGATGCATGTACTGTGGTCTCGGTGGGCATTTTCGGTTGGCATGTCCGAACCGTCCAGGGAAACGCTCGCACCTGAGATCCTGTCGGGGGCAGATCTTGGGTGGAGTCTCCTCGTCCCCGGTTTCCCGTGTTGACAAACCACTGATCACTGTTGTCCTTTCCTGGGTCGGGGGCTCGGTGACGACCCAGGCGTTGGTGGACTCTGGTGCTGGTGGTTTGTTCATTGATAGTGTGTTCGCTGCCGCCAATTCCATTCCTCTGCAGGCTCGAGGTTCTCCTCTGGCTCTTGAGGCGATAGACGGCAGACCCCTTCTGCCGCCACACGTGACTCATGAGACCCTTCCAGTGGGGTTAGCCATTGGTGCCGTCCACAGAGAGTCGGTCTGCTTCCAGGTTATTTCCACACTACTCAGTGGTCTTGGGGTACCCCTGGCTCCAGAAGCATAATCCGATTTTCGATTGGAGATCGGCCGAGATCCTCTCGTGGTCACCGCAGTGTGGGGCTAGTTGCATCCATGGGCCTGTCAAGTTGCTGTGTACTTCCTCGGACTCTCTGTTGCCCCCTGAATACGAGGAGTACCGGGATGTATTCGATAAGGTGCGCGCGGTTGCCCTACCTCCGCACCGCCCATACGATTGTGCCATCGAGTTACAATCTGGTGCCGTTCCTCCTCGTGGCAAAGTCTATCCACTGTCGGTAGCGGAGAATGAGGCCATGGAGGAGTACGTGAGGGAGGCGCTTTCACGTGGACACATTCGCAAATCCTCGTCCCCGGCAGGGGCTGGATTTTTCTTTGTGAAAAAGAAGGGCGGTGAGTTGAGGCCTTGCATCGATTACAGGGGTCTCAATCGCATCACGATCAAGAACGCTTACCCGATACCCTTGATTTCCGAGCTGTTCGATCGCCTTAAAGGGGCCACGGTCTTTACCAAACTCGACCTGAGGGCGGCATATAACCTCGTAAGGATCAAGGCGGGCGATGAGTGGAAGACCGCGTTTAACACCAGGACCGGTCATTATGAATCCTTGGTTATGCCCTTTGGGCTGTGCAATGCGCCCGCAGTCTTTCAGGAATTCATCAACGATGTTTTCCGTGACCTGTTGCAGCAGTGTGTGGTGGTCTACCTGGATGACATCTTGGTATATTCTGAGTCCATGGAGACCCACATTCTGGATGTCAAACGAGTGTTGCAACGGTTACGAGAGAACAAGCTGTTCGGTAAGCTTGAGAAATGCGAATTTCACCGATCCCAGGTAACCTTCTTAGGTTACATCATTTCCGCTGAGGGGTTCTCCATGGATCCTGAGAAGGTTTCGGCTGTCTTACAGTGGCCCCAGCCCAGTGGTCTTCGCTCCCTGCAGCGCTTTTTGGGCTTCGCCAATTATTATCGGAAGTTCATCAGGGACTTTTCCATGCTAGCCAAGCCTCTCACGGATCTGACCAGGAAGGGCAGTAATTCCCAGGTCTGGCCGCCCGAGGCCATCCGAGCTTTTGAGGCTCTAAAGTCCGCCTTTGTGTCGGCTCCGATTCTGTCGCATCCCAACCCTGGGTTGCCCTTTGTCCTCGAGGTGGACGCGTCTGAGACGGGAGTAGGCGCCCTTCTGTCTCAGCGTAGAACACCAGAGGGTCCTCTGCTTCCTTGTGGGTTTTACTCCCGGAGACTGTCTTCCGCGGAGTGCAACTACCAGATTGGTGACAGGGAGTTATTGGCCATCGTGCAGGCTCTTAAAGAATGGAGGCACTTGCTCGAGGGTTCGGTGGTTCCGGTCCTCATCCTGACGGACCACAAGAATCTGACCTACCTCTCTGAGGCCAAGAGATTGACACCACGTCAGGCCAGATGGGCTCTGTTCTTGTCACGTTTTAATTACGTGGTCTCCTACCTACCCGGTTCCAAGAACATCAGGGCTGATGCCTTATCACGGCAGTACTCCGACCTGTCCAGGGAGGATTCGATTCCGACTTCGGTCATACCTCCGAATCAGATCCTGGCTGCCATTCGCACCAGCCTGACCTCTCCCCTGGGTGAGCAGATTTTGGCGGCTCAATCTGGTGCTCCCTCTGGGAGACCCAACGGCAGATGTTTTGTGCCTGAGGAGTTGCGCACTCGGTTGTTGCGAACCTACCATAACTCCAAGACCGCGGGGCATCCTGGAAAGAATCAGCTGTCCTGGGCTGTTTCACGTCTGTTCTGGTGGCCTTCCCTACGTTCCGACATCGCCGCATATGTAGCGGCATGCTCCGTTTGTGCCCAGAGTAAGTCCCCTCGGCACCTTCCGTTGGGCCTTCTGCAACCCTTAGCCTCCGGGGAGCGCCCATGGTCACACCTTGGGATGGATTTCATTGTGGACCTCCCTGCATCCCGAGGCCATACGGTCATTCTCATGATTGTGGATCGGTTTTCCAAAATGTGTCACTGTGTTCCTCTCAAGAAGTTACCCTCTGCACAGGAGTTGGCCACGATTTTTGCCAGGGAGGTCTTCCGGTTGCACGGTTTGCCCAAGGAGATTGTGTCGGATCGGGGGAGTCAGTTTGTGTCCAGGTTCTGGCGCGCCTTTTGCTCCCAGTTGGGGATTCATCTCTCCTTCTCCTCGGCCTACCACCCTCAGTCCAATGGGGCCGCAGAACGTTCCAATCAGGCCTTGGAGCAATTCCTTCGTTGCTATGTCTCCGATCACCAAGACAATTGGGTTGACCTCCTGCCTTGGGCTGAGTTTGCCAGGAACACGGCGGTGAACTCTTCCTCTGGGACGTCTCCCTTCATGGCCAACTATGGGTTCCAACCTGCCGTGTTACCGGAGGTATTCTCTCCCCAGGATATTCCGGCTGTGGAGGATCACCTTTCCGTCCTACGTGCTTCTTGGGTACAGATCCAGAAGTCCCTTGAGGTCTCTGCGCAGCGCCAGAGACTCCAGGCTGATCGCAGACGAGCGCCTGCTCCTTCCTACCAGGCCGGAGACCGTGTATGGTTGTCCACCCGCAACCTCAACCTTCGAGTGCCCACTCCCAAGCTGGCGCCTCGCTTTGTTGGTCCCTTCCGAGTGCTTCGCAGGGTAAACCCGGTAGCCTATGCCCTTGCGCTTCCTCCTGGCATGCGGATCTCCAACGTGTTTCATGTCTCCCTGTTGAAGCCTCTGGTGTGTAATCGTTTCACTTCCTCGGTTCCTCGGCCTCGTCCGGTCCGAGTGGGCAATCGTGAGGAGTATGAGGTGAGCAATATCCTGGACTCACGCCTGGTCCGCGGTCGGGTGCAGTTTTTGGTTCATTGGCGTGGTTATGGTCCAGAGGAGCGTTCCTGGGTTCCCTCCGCAGATGTCCATGCTCCTGCCTTGCTCCAAGCCTTCCACGCACGCTTCCCTCAGAAACCGTTCTTTACTCCGCGGAGGAGGGGCCCTTGAGGGGGAGGTACTGTCATGGTCTTACCTTCTTGCTGTTCTCCTTCGTTTGACATGTGCTGGCGGCCATCTTGGTTTCTGGGTTTCTTGTAGCCTCCCACCCTGCGGCTCCTCCTTCCCACTGGGAGGAGCTGGATACCTAGCTCATATATATAGGAGGTCTGTGGCTTCAGTTCCCTGCTTGGTCCTCCTGTGTTCACATGCTACTAAGACTGCTGCTACTTCTGGTTCCTGTTCCTGGCTTCGTCTGACTACCCTGCTGGTTCCTGATCCTGGCTTCGTCTGACTACCCTGCTGGTTCCTGCCCCCTGGCTTCGCAAAGACTCTGCATCGGTTTCGCCATCCGTTTGGACTCTTGCTTTATAGCTTGTTTTTCAATAAAGCTTTCTTATTTTCACTTATCTGTTGTTGTACGTCTGGTTCATGGTTCCGTGACAACATAGAGCATGCGGCGGTGACCAGGACTCCACCAGGGCAGCAGGAAGTCCACCACCAGTCCACCAACGCACACCAGCCCAGAAGAGAGAGAGGCACCGACAGTCAGGCCTGAGGCCTGGAGGAGGACGGAGCCAGACGGACCCAGACAGTGTGCCAGTGCCTGTCAGGCCACACCACCACCACCAGCCAGCCCAGCACAGCACAGCAGGTACGAAAAAAAAAACCTCACAGTCAGTCACAGACAGTCAGGACTCCCACCACCACCACCAGTGTGCCACACCACCACCACCACCAGTGTTCCACACCACCAGTGTGCCACACCGCCACCACCCCCACCAGTGTGCCACACCGCCACCACCCCCACCAGTGTGCCACACCGCCACCACCAGTGTTCCACACCACCACCACCAGTGTGCCACACCACCACCAGTGTGCCACACCACCACCACCAGTGTTCCACACCGCCACCACCAGTGGGCCATGTCACCACCAGTGTGCCACACTACCGACAGTGTGCCACGCCACCACCAGTGTGCCAGTGCCACCCACGCCACCACCAGTATGCCAAGCCACCACCAGTGTGCCACCCACTCCACCACCAGTGTGCCACGCCACCACCAGCCAGGCAGCCATCACCAGCAGCAGCCGGTGTTGGGTTCAAATAAATACCAATTGTTCTAAAATACTGTATATAGTGTTTTTATTCTTCAATCAGTTAATATAAACATCTTTGCTATAAAAATGTTATAGAACGCAATTGCATTTTGGAATATTAAAAAAAAAAAGTCAGTTACTTTGCTGAGTAACTAATTACTTTTTCAATGTGGTAACTGAGTCAGTAACTCAATTACTTTTTGGGAAAAGTAATTTGTAACTGTAACTAATTACTTTTTTAAACTAAGATGAGCAACACTGCCCATAATACTACCCACTACCCACTACTATGTCCCAATTTACATTAATTTTACTGTTTGGATGCGGATGCATGGAACACCTGGGCATCCTGTGTAGGCAAAACATGGCCCTTTTACACAGGTGTACGCTTAAGTACTCATGTCTGAACGAGGCCTTAGGCTGGCCATACAATATACAATTTTCATGTACAAATTTCCTTTAGATTTAACAAAACCTTATAATATGAGATCAAACCTAAACAATTTCAATGTGTATGCAATGAGGCAGGCACTTGCACTACAAGGGATGCACTACTGTAGGATTTTGGATTTCCTCTCTCTTTCTTCCACAGTGACAATGACAACCAGGACAAATAAGGAGGGTGAATTTCTGCAGTGGAGAGGCAGACAGCAATAAACACTGTACAGAGAGGTTCAGAGTTCAAAAAGGTATGGGTTTTGGGACTTTTGACTTTTAAAGTGCTCAGACATGTAATGACACAATTTTTTTAAAAATAAAAATGTAAACCTTTGCTTATCAAAAAGGTAATAAAAACATTCTATACAACCAAATGTTCAGTATGTAAAAGTAGTATCATTCACTGCGCTTTTGTTTCCAACCAGTTTCGCCGTTTCGGCTTCCTCAGGGAAACCAAAACAAAATTTTACGATTGGATAAACAGAAATACAATGAAAATCAAATATATACATAGATACAGTATATAAGAGTTCCAAATACAAAAGAAACCCCACAAAAAACTGAGCTAATTAACCATGCAGAGGTTCCTAGAATGATAGCTCCATACCTGTTGGCTGTATAGAACAAATTAAATCAGATTGATAATGAAAGTGAGTCAGTGTCACCCAGGACCACGCATATCAGTGGAATTAGGGAAAAACATAAACAGCATAAAGCATAAACAGTATTTTGATAAATACATTGGTAGAAAAGTGGTACCCTGGGGGTTGCGGATGCAAATCTTTCCTAAAATCAAAAAAGTGGAACCTCAGGTAAAGGAAGCATGGGAAACTAATTTGCAATTGTGCTCTTTGACTATGATGCAAATTCTAAGACATCAGTATGACATTAATGATGTGGACAAGGAAATACATAGTTGGCAGGAAGAACATAAGGCCATATTCTCTTTCCCAGGGTACTTTGATAGAGATAAAAAAATTTAAAAAACATTTCACTAAATATGCTACAGATCTTATAAAATCCAAGTGGAGTACATTTTTGAGAGATAAAAATACATATGATGGTGAACATGCATACAAATGGTCCCAGGAGGGCTTTCGGCTCTGTAGGGGACATTTAAACTTTGACTTACCTGAAACTAACTTTGATGGCATTGAATCTGATTTGTCTTTTCTGTTTTCAGTTTCCTTTGCACAAATAGGTCCATATCTGGAAGGATCCACTACAGCATCTAAGTAAGGAAAAAATGAAAGGGAGAACCTCTTACCCAGGCACCCCAAGAAGACACACATTCCAGATAAGGACATATCAGCATGCTCGAATCATACGTATAATCGCACCACACTGAACACACATATCACTACTATCTCCCAAAGTAATGCTCTTGCACTATCCTCAGCATCCACGCACAATTTCGCACTTTCAAAGTCAGTCACCCCAAGCAATTAGAAGGCGAGTGAATTTGGTTCCACTGCCTCTAATGCATAACCGGATGTACGCACAGCACCTATTTTTTGTACAGTCAATAACACAGATCCAAAATGAGCACCGGTCACTACTACACCCACACCCTCAAAATCATTGGTTCAGCCCCCAAGGTAGTTTTGCCCAACCCCTAAAGAGAGGAGGGTCAGGAACAATATAAAATCATTAATTTGTCATCCTATTCATTATCAGAATACGAGGCCGAGGTTTTGAAGCTCGGCCTCACCGTCTGTCTGGATCAGGAAGCTGATAAGTTTGAACTTGTTAAGGACTTGCATCTGTTTACCAGACACCTTATGTATAAGATCTTATATGATAAAAGTTCCAATGAGTTGGACACCCCTACTTAAGACAATTCACTTTTGGAGAAAACCACTTTAGAAGATCTACGAGCACTCCTAGATCTCATGGATCTATGGGAGGAGGGTCATCCTGGGGATGAACCTGGGATTGGAGATATTGGTCTCCTCTCCCCGGGTCACACCCTGATGGACAATCCTGCCTTTGCCTCACCTCTGTCTTATAAATCTAAACCTTACCAGTCCTACAAGGCAATCCTAGCATCTGGGCCTTTGTAATCCAGGTAGCTAACGCCATTGAAACTACTAACTGGAAGTCAGGACTGTAATGATGTCGTGCCCAGAGTACCCTAAAAGCTGTCGCGAGCAACCAGCCTTGTCCCCACGGGCAGCCATCTTGTTCAGTGACACAGGCAGCATTCCAGTTTAAGCTATAGCAGCAGATGTGTACTCAGCAGAGATATTTCCTTCCCCCCTCTCTCTCACTCAAAAGAGTGCCTTATCTCCAAACACATCCTGGCTGGCAGGTTGTAAAGTCTTATCTGCCCTTCTAGCAGGAGTTGGGTCTCCGAGGACAGCATGGGGTCTGAGCAGATGTCCAGTGAAGCTGCCTTGTAAAGTCCCCAAGCCAAATTGTTAATTTACATCTCACAATCCATGCTCACGTCATAACTGTTTACCTGAACATAACATATTAACAAAAAGTAGACATTTGAATGCAAGATAAAATACCGATCAAATTAAGATCCAACATGAACACCTTCGTGCCTAGGAAAGACAAGCTAGCTATCAGATGCCTTACAGGTCAGAGGTTATTCCGAGATAACCCATGTTTAGTGTCTATGGAAAGCCAATTCAAGCATGTAACCGTTACATAACTCAAGATATGAGTGCTTTTAATAATCTGTCAAACTGGGCCAAGTACTTCTGGTGACACCCCCTGGGGGGTCAGAGAAAAAGGACAGGAACTGAGAGAGAGTCAGTTCTCATCCTACCATCCAAGCCATAACATCGCTCAAAGGGAACCAATCATACCTTTTTCAGCTTCTGAAACTAAGGTAATACCAGGACCCTTTTAATGCAAGTATTTTCATTCTTTATTCTCATATTTCTAAATTGCTGTATTGTGTCTCTATTTGTTTGTAACCCATTTTTCTGTAAATATTTTTATCTGCACCAATCTTAACCTTTTTTATAATTAAACCTTATTTTGAAAAGTGTTAATTTTGTCTCTAAGCTCTTAAACGCAAACTGACCCAAAGGAACCTGTCTCCTGAAAGTGCGCTACTGTTTAGGCTAACCTATCTGGAACATTCTTGTCTGAGGTGACAGTGTGTGTTACAGACGGTTATTCTAAAGTCATAATTGATATTTGTAAAATCACAAGCGTCCTCTAGGCTCATTATAACGTAGAGGTAATGGCAGAGAAAGGGTTAATTGTTTAATTAGCCTGGTGACAATTGTTCTCAGTCTGCTGGCATCTAGATTGTGGTCCTGCAAGCTGGACAATCTGTGTGCCGGGTGCAGATGAGAGTGGCATTGTTACGCAAGTGACGGCAGGGTGTGAGATTGCTTGGTCTTTGGTCACGAGGTGGATGAGAAGGCCAGGGGTCTGATACCCACCACCGTCACAAGGACCTTCACGTAATCTATCCCCTACTTATAGGCAAGCCATTAGATCTTTAGAAAATAGTCAACATATTGTTATCAAACCCTCAGACAAGGGTCGGAATTTGGTAATTATGAACATGGAGGGGGGTTGGGAGTGTGAGCTTTTTTTCTGATGATGAACAAATAGATGTATTGAATACTATAATATCATGGTATCGCTATATAGATGATGTTTTTATGATATGGGCAGGATCAAGAAATTATTTCATATAATTCTTGAAGAATATGGAACATACATATTATACATACAATCTGAAATTCACTTATAATTTCCACCAAGAGAGGATCACCTTTCTTGATGTGGAGATCTTCATCAATGAGGCGGACCTTCTCTGCTCCAGACTATATAGAGAACCATCAGCCGGTAATACGGTATTAAATGCGACGAGCTCACATCCTAAGCCCTTAGTTAAAAGTATTCCCTATAGACAGTTTTTGAGGATTAAATGCAATTGTGCCACAGATATGGATTTTTAGAGAGAGGCCAATGCTCTACAAAGCTGTCTATTAGAACATGACTATAGTAAAACTAGCCTTAAGAAACAAGAGTTAAGCCCAAGATAGGTTATCCCTTATCTATAAGCCCAGGATAACTACACAATCTACCACAACTAGAATTGTGACTAGATATAGCAGACAACATCAAAAGGTTAAAACTATATATAGTACATTTTGGTATCTTCTGACTTTGTATCAGAAGATCCAATCATACATCAAATTATACCCTGAAATAACCTATAAGCGTTCCAGATCACTTAGGGACAGCTTAGTAACAAGCCACCATTCAATTAATGTCCGGAGGGGTCTTTTTCATGTGGAAGATGCAATTACTGTTCCCTTATTATGAAGAGCAAAGACATCTTGCTTCCCTGTAATACGCTATGGACACCAAAACATAGGACAACCTGTCAAACAGTAGGTGTGGTATATATTATGAAATGCAAATGTAACACGTTCTATACAGTAAAAACCAAGCATCCTTTTTTTTTTTTTTTTTTTTTTTTTTAAGAATCAGGGGCCGTGTGTCCCTAAATACCAAGAAAAAGATGGAAACACCTATCAGCAGACATGTAGTACTTTACCATCAATTTGATATTAATTCCATTAGCTTTTATCCGCTAGAACCTGTCCCTGAATATGAGAGGGGGGGGGGGGTTACATAGACAGGAGATTATTACAAATTGAGACCCAGTGGATATATTCTTTACAGGCTACCAAATATCCTGGATTAAACAAAGGAATTAGCTATAAACCCTTCCTATAACTACCAACCCTAGACTTACTTTGTTTAGGAGATGTCAGTTTTATACCACCCCTTCCTTATCTATCAGAGTACAGACTGTCTACTCTATCTTGAGTATACCTGCTAAATTTTGAATATTGATGTAATATGTTTATATTTACCTTTTGTGAATTTATGGTTAATGTTGTAACATATATGCAATTTGTGTGGTTTTTAACTACTTGCCGCCCGCCCGCCGTCAATTGACGGCGGGACGGTGCGACCATTGTTCTGGGAAGATGTCATATGACTGTAACGTTCATGCGTTTTTGTTAGTGGATGGATTTACAGCTGCAGAATTATTACACTTAGTAGCCTTGTAGAGATTCTGTTGAACAAACATATCCAACTCTCAGGACTTCATCACAGTGCACAGCCTGTTATGCAATATACATATACTCAATCAGATGTTTAATGGAGGGATAGAATATATGAGAATGTATAGATGAGAGACAGGCTATTGTATGGTGAGCACTAAGAGTAGTATTAGGAGAGTTGCAGGTGATGGTAAAGCAGATAGGTTCTGATGTCAAGTATAGTGCAGATGGTAAGAGGACACAGATGGAGTATACTTAGACAGAGTAACCTAGTGCAAGGATAGTTGAAGGTAGTCCCAAGAGCTAACTGTCTATGCAGATGATAGGGAATAGATAGATACAGATAGTCCTGGTAATTGCAGTAGATGACAGTAGGAGATTGGTTAGTAAGGAATCCCCTGTGGGGTACTTATCACTTAGATAGGTTAGTAGTAACAGTGTCCTTTAGAGAGAGGTGATCCCGTAGCGAGATACGGATCAGCAGCGAGGTTCCGGCTTCAGTTCAGCAAAGGGAAATGTCAGCAGCTCCGACTTCACAGGAGAAGGTGCGGTGAACATGTGGTTTGAACGAGCAATGAGTGAGAGAAAGCCAGCGATTGAAATAGCCGCTCATAGCGGCGCTCAGCAATGATGTCATCCGGTCTTAAAGGTGTATGCGTCTCTTGGATAACAAGATGGGACGCAATTTAGTAAGAGAGAAATATGGAACAAGGGTACCAGAGGTACCAGAACATTACAGTACCCCCCCCCCCCTTAAGGCCGGCTCCGGAAGGCCTCTAGAACTGGTTTTTCTGGATATTTCGAGTGGAAATTGCGAATCAGTCTAGGGGCATGTATATCGGAGATCTCCACCTTCCACTTGTACAGGAGGTGGAGGTGAGATAGTAGGCCTTATTCCTTGGTTAGGAACATGGGGCTTCAGTAGCGACACATGGAAGATGGGATGTATCTTGAGGTCCGTTGGTAATGTGAATTGTACTGCAGCTTTTCCAATAAGCTTCTCTATTGGGAAAGGTCCCAGAAATAGAGGTCCAAGTTTTTTACTAGGGATTTTTAATCTCAGATTTTTTTGTAGAAAGCCAAACAAGATCCCCAATGGCATATTGGGGAGAGGGTTTCCTACGGAGGTCGTAGTACTTCTTTTGTTGGCTATGAGCATGGGATATGGTATTGTTGAGTAATCCCAGAGAATCCTTTATCTGGGCAAGATAATCAGATGCCACTGGATTACTTGATGGCAAGATACGTGGAGGAAGGAGTGTGGGATGAAACCCATAATTTAGGTAAAATGGACTTTGTTTAGTAGTGCTATGAGTCGCGTTGTTATAGGCGAATTCCGCTAGCGGGAGGAGATCTGCCCAATCGTCCTGTAGATACGAAGTATAGCAACGCAGATACTGTTCAATGCACTGGTTAACTCTCTCTGTCTGTCCGTTGGTCTGAGGGTGGTAGGGAGAAGTAAGTTTACGCTCTATTCATAGTATCTGACATAGAGCTAGCCAATACTTTGAGATGAATTGTGAACCACGGTCAGACAGCAGTGTTTTTGGAATACCATGTAACTTAAAGACATGTTTCACAAGCAATTCCGCTGTTTGTTTGGATGAAGGTAGTTTTCGGATAGGAGTGAAATGTGCCATCTTGGTCAGATGGTCCACTGACACCAAGATGGTGTTGAATCCTTTGGAAGGTGGTAGTTCCACTATGAAGTCTAAGGATACCACTTCCCACGGAACCTGGGGTATCGGTAAACTACAAAGTAACCCCGATGGTTTCGTGTTGTCAATTTTAGACCTTGCACAGATATCACAAGATGAAACAAACTTTTTTACGGTTGTCTTCATGTCTGGCCACCAAAACTGCCTAGTAAGTAGATTGAAAGTTTTAGTCATACCCATATGTCCTGCCATAGGTACATCATGCGACAATTCCAAGATCTTGGTTCGCATAGTAGGGGGTATGTATAATTTATCGTTGTAGTAGAGGAAGCCTTCTGTGTCAGTAGTTAGTTGTGGTGGAGGTGAGTCCAGTCCTATGCTGTGCAAAATCTCTTCCTTCAGGGAGCGAACGACACCGATAATACGTTCAAGTGGTATTATAGGAACTGAGGGAACCTCGGTACAATCTTTCTCGGCTAGTCGTGAAAGTGCATCTGCTTTTTTATTTTTGTCTGCGGGCGTGTAAGTCACTAAAAAATTAAATCTCAGAAAGAATAACGACCACCGTACCTGCCGGTGCGAAAGAGTTCTATTAGTCTGAAGGTATTGAAGGTTTTTGTGATCAGTATATATCAGGATTGGCAATTGAGTGCCCTCAAGTAGATGTCGCCAATTCTCTAACGCCAGTTTTATGGCTAGTAACTCCTTCTCACCTACTGGGTAGTTCACCTCGGGGCTGCTTAATGACTTTGAGAAGAAAGCAACTGGGTGTAGAGGTGAGGTGTTTGTTGGTCGTTGTGAGAGAACTGCTCCTACTGCCATATTTGACGCATCTACCTCCAAGATGTATTGAAGGGATGGGTCTGGATGGCATAGTATGGGGGCAGTAGTAAAGCTTGATTTCAGCAGACAGAATTCTCCATTTGCTTCTGTTGACCAATTAAATGGTTTCTTCGTGCTTGTGAGTTGTGTGAGAGGTTTCACAATCGCAGAGAAGTTCTTAATGAATTTCCTATAGTAGTTAGAGAATCCTAGGAACCTTTGTAATGCTTTGCGAGTGGTTGGCACAGGCCAATCCAGAATGCAGGATATTTTGCTCATGTCCATTTTGATTCAATTTTTAGATATAATATATCCTAGGAATAGTACTTCCTCTTTATGAAACAAACATTTTTTTGATTTAACATATAAGTTATGTGCAAGTAGCCTTGACAACACAAGTCTCACATGTTTTATGTGCTCAGGTAAGGAATGAGAATAGATAAGTATATCGTCCAAATATACTACAACACAAACATCAAGCAAGTCTCTGAATATCTCATTTATAAACCGTTGGAAGGCTGCGGGAGCATTACATAGCCCAAATGGCATTACAAGGTACTCAAACAGTCCGTATCTGGTTCTGAATGCCGTCTTCCATTCATCCCCTTTACGGATTCAAATTAAATTGTATGCCCCTTTTAGGTCCAATTTTGAAAAGAAAGAAGCTCCACGCACCTGTTCGATAAGTTCAGGAATAAGAGGTAAAGGATAACGATCCTTTATTGTAATGGCATTTAATTGTCTGAAATCAATGATAGGCCTAAGGCTAGAATCCTTATTGCGGACAAAGAAGAGTCCAGCAGCAGTGGAGGAAGTAGAAGGTCGGATGAATCCTTTTGCCAAGTTCTCATCCAGATACTCCTTAAGATGAGAGAGTTCATCCTGTGAGAGAGGATAAACATGTCCGAAAGGCAACTTGCTGTTAGGGAGTAGATCGATACAACAATCATAGTCCCTATGGGGAGGTAGCATTTGAGCGTTTTTCTCAAGGAAAACCTCCGATAAATCCTGATAACACTTGGGTATAATGTCATCCGGCACTACAGACAGGATCCTATCATATGTGGGGAGATTACACGTCGTTTCACAATAGTGAGAAGAGAAGGCTAGCGTTCTTGTTTTCCAATCGATGATTGGTTGATGTATGTGTAACCAGGGAAGTCCCAAAATGATTGAAAAATGTGGTGAAGTTAATACATCAAAGGTGGTGGTCTCCACATGAGACTCGTCAGCAGTTACAAGGAGTACCTGTGTCTGACTGGTGATAGGACCAGAGGATATAGGGGTACCGTTAATAAAACTAACGGAGACAGGTTTGGGTTTTGAAACAATAGGTATTTTATTAAGGGAGACAAAACAAATGTCAATGTAGTTTCCACAAGATCCTGTGTCGATCATAGCCTTGGTGGTGATCCTAGTTTGGTCCCACTGCAATGTTAAATGAACAAAAAGATAAGGATTAGAAAAGGAAGTTGTGAGTCCCCCTAGCAAGACATTTGAACACTCACCCTCTTTTCTGCGGACAAGGGGACAGCCGCTTATCAAATGATTCGGGGATGCGCAGTACATGCAAAGATGTTCGGTTTTCCTCCTGGCACGTTCAGAAAGGGTCAGAGGTGGGCGTATCATTCCTACTTCCATAGGAGTAGGGTCAGCAGGCAACATCCGAGAAGGACTGGAAAATGGTGAGCCCATCTTCTCAGCCTTTCTTTCTCGTAATCGTCTGTCAATATTGATACTGGTCTGTATCAGTCCCTCTAGAGTGCCAGGTAAATCCGCTCGGGCGAGCTCGTCTTTAACGGCCTCAGATAGGCCGAGTCTAAACTGCGTTCGCAAAGATGTGTCGTTCCACCCTGAATCAGGGGACCATCTTTTAAAATTTGCCACGAAATCTTCAACAGGTCTCCTTCCTTGTTTTAAGGCCCGTGTCAGCGGTACTCTGCTTATTAGGGTCTTCATATAAACTAGCAAGTTACATAGTTACATAGTTACATAGTTAGTGAGGTTGAAAAAAGACATCAGTCCATCCAGTTCAACCTATGATGTGTGTGTGTGTTTGCTTTTAGCCGTACATTGTATACCCCTGTATGTTGTGGTCTTTAAGGTGTCCATCTAACAGTTTTTTGAAACTATCAATGCTCCCTGCTGATACGACTGCTTGTGGAAGAGAATTCCACATCCTTACCGCTCTTACAGTGAAGAACCCCTTACGCACTTTAAGGTTAAACCGCCTTTCCTCTAGTTTTAGTGAGTGGCCACGTGTCTTATTGTATCTCCTTTCTCTGAATAGTTTGTTCCTTATGCTCGGGTCGCCAGTACAGTATTTGTACATTGATATCATATCCCCCCTCAATCGTCTCTTCTCCAGAGAGAATAAGTTCAGGGCTTGTAGTCTTTCTTCATAGCTGATGTCCTCCATCCCCCTAATTATTTTTGTTGCCCTTCTCTGGATTTTCTCCAGTTCCAGCACATCCTTTCTGAGGACCGGTGCCCAGAACTGGACAGCATACTCCAGATGTGGCCGGACCAGAGTCTTGTAGAGCGGGAGAATAATCTCTTTATTTCTGGAGTGAATCCCCTTTTTTATACATCCCAGTATTCTGTTGGCTTTGCTTGCTGCGGCCTGGCATTGCATGCCACTGCCAAGCCTGTTGTCTACCAGTACCCCTAAGTCCTTTTCCATCCTAGACTCACCCAGAGGTTCCCCCCCTAGCGAGTAGCTTGCTTTCTGGTTTCTGGCCCCCAAGTGCATTACTATACATTTTTCAACATTAAATCTCATCTGCCATGTAGTTGCCCACTCCGTTATTTTGTTCAGGTCCGCTTGCAAGGTTTCCACATCCTGCATAGAAGATATTGGCATGCCTAATTTAGTATCATCCGCAAATACTGAGATTGTACTAGATGTCCCCTCCTCTAGATCATTTATGAATAAATTAAACAGGATTGGTCCCAGGACAGAACCCTGGGGGACCCCACTTTCCACACCCGCCCAATCCGAGTACTCCCCATTAATCACCACCCTCTGTACTCTCCCCTGGAGCCAGTTCTCTATCCAGGTACTCACCTTATGGTCCATACCTATCTTCCTTAGTTTGTACAGTAAGCGTTTGTGGGGAACGGTGTCAAAGGCCTTTGCAAAGTCCAGATACACCACATCCACAGGCTTACCTTTATCTAGGTGGCAGCTCACTTCATCATAGAAGGTTAATAGATTGGTTTGGCACGAACGATTTTTCATGAATCCGTGCTGATTAATACTTATAATACCGTTTTCATTACTAAAGTCTTGTATGTGGTCCCTTAACATCCCCTCCAATATTTTGCAGACTACAGATGTTAGGCTGATCGGCCTATAGTTACCCGGGATATATCTCGGCCCCTTTTTAAATATTGGTACCACGTTGGCTTTTTTCCAATCAGCTGGCACCATACCCGTCTGTAAACTATCCTTAAAGATCAAGAATAATGGTCTGGCAATCACCTGGCTGAGCTCTTTAAGAACCCTCGGGTGCAAGCCATCCGGTCCCGGGGATTTATTTATGTTAAGCTTCTCTAGTTTAGCTCTAAGTCTATCTTCTGTTAGCCATGGCGGCACTTCCTGAGGTGTATTATTTAGTTCGGCCTTACAAGCTGGGTTCGTGTAGACCCCCGATTCCTTTGTGAAGACTGAAGAAAAGAAATTATTTAACACTTCCGCCTTTTCTCTGTCCTCAGTGGCCATTTTTCCTTTATCATCTTTTATGGGGCCAATGTGTTCTGGCCTCGCTTTCTTACTGTTTATATACTTAAAGAACTTCTTGGGGTTCTTTTTACTCTCCTCCGCTATATGTCTCTCGTGTTCTATTTTAGCCGCCCTGATTTCATCTTTACATTTCTTATTACACTCTTTATAATGCTTAAATGCTGCCACTGACCCCTCAGTCTTGTATTTTTTGAAGGCCTTTTCTTTAGCTCTAATATACATTTTTATGTTGGAGTTTAGCCACCCAGGGTTTAGTTTTGTTCTTTTAAATTTATTTCCCAGTGGAATGCACTGGCCCACCCCCTTGTTAAGTATGCTCTTGAAGCACTCCCATTTTTCCTCCGTGTTCTTTGTTCCCAGGGTTCTATCCCATTTTATATTTTCTAGCAGTGAGCGCAGTTTAGGGAAATTGGCTCTTTTGAAATTCAGCGTCTTAATATTACCCTTGTGTTTCCTATTACTGTAATTAATACTGAAACCAATTGACCTATGGTCACTGCTCCCTAAGTTTTCCCGTATTTCTATATCCGTGAGCAGGTCTGCATTGTTGGTAATCAGTAGGTCAAGTACCGCATTGTTTCTTGTCGGTGCATTCACCATCTGACCCATGAAATTGTCCTGCAAAATATTTAGGAACTGCCTAGCCTTGGCTGAGTGCGCGGTTCCTTCTGCCCAGTCTATATCCGGATAATTAAAGTCCCCCATTATAATGACATTTCCCATCCTTGCTGCCAATCCTATCTGTAACATGAGGTCCGCCTCCCCCTCCTCACTCTGGTTGGGGGGCCTATAGCATACGCCCAATATTACCTTCCCCACCGTGCCTTCCCTTTGAAGCTCTACCCATAGGGATTCTGCCTCGTCCATAGCTCCATTATTAATATCATCCCTCATATTTACCTGTATACTGTTCTTAATATACAGACATACCCCTCCCCCTTTTTTACCCTCTCTATCCCTGCGATAAAGGGAATACCCCTGAATGGTCGCCATCCAATCATGAGAGCTGTCGAACCAAGTCTCAGTTATCCCCACAAAATCTAAGTCCTCCTCAAACATCAGCAGCTCCAGCTCTCCCATCTTGTTGGCCAGGCTTCTGGCATTGGTATACAAGCCTCGTAATTTAGATCGGTTACATTTATCCTCATTTGATGTTTTTAGGCTGCTCTCTTGATTTTTCCCCGTACCCACCCTGGGTTTAGGAGCTCCGAACACCCTACCGCTAATGCCCCCATTTCTGCCCTCTGAATCTTGCTTTCCACTGGCTAATTCTACATCTGTACCCTCCCCCCCATTCCCTAGTTTAAAAGCCCCTCTAACTTTTCGGCCATCCTCGCACCCAGTACGGCTGCACCCACCCCATTTAGGTGCAATCCGTCCCTACCAAAGAGCCGGTGACCGACTGAGAAGTCGGCCCAGTTCTCCAGGAACCCGAAACCCTCCATACTACACCAGCTCCTCAGCCACTCGTTAACTTCCCTAATCTCCCGCTGCCTCTCTGGTGTGGCTCGAGGTACAGGTAGTATTTCGGAAAATACTACCTTGGAGGTCCTAGTCCTCAACTTAGCGCCTAAGTCCCTGAAATCGTTTAGGACTCTCCGTCTTCCTCTGCCTATGTCATTGGTACCCACGTGTACCATGACAGCTGGGTCTTCCCCAGCCCCACCCAGTAATCTGTCCACCCGATCCGCGATGTGCCGAACCCGAGCGCCCGGCAAACAACAGACTGTTCGGCGCACACGGTCTATGTCACAGATTACACTGTCTGCCCTTCTAATAATTGAGTCCCCTACCACCAGCACCTGTCTTTCCTTTCCCTTTCTCCCGGCCTCACTGGAGGAGTTCTTCCCCTGGCAGCTAGGGGCGTCACTCTGCTCCAGCAATGCTGGTCCCTGACTGGTTTCCCCAGCATCACTCAACGGGGCGAATCTGTTGGGGTGCTCCAGCCCAGGATCAGCCTCCTTGCCTTGTTCCCTTCTACCCCTCCTAACTGTCACCCCTCTACTCTGCTCTGATGCCTGTACTTCCGATACTCCGCCCACCTCTGTGCAGACCCCTGCCTGCACCTGACTGGTACAATCCTGGCTCTCCTCCAGTATGGACATTCGTCTCAGTGTTGCCAGCTGCTTCCCTAGATTCAGGACCTGAGCTTCCAGGGAAGCAACGTGCTTACATTTTGCGCATTTGTATTCGCCCTCGATCACCTGTCCGAGGAACGCATACATATCACAAGATGTACACCGAGTCGCATCTCCACACCCGCCGGGCATTGTACCTACTAATCTAATCTAATGGGGATTCAGCGATTTAAGTCTATCCTATGTGGCTATTTCCTGGCTTCCTAACGCTACCTTCTCACCCTGTGGTATTCCGCTTCACTCACTTGACACTCAGTTGCACAACACTCACAATCTCACAGCCCGGTCAGTCGCACAACACTCCCAGTCGCACCACCCGGTCAGACGCACAGCCCGGTCAGACGCACAACACTAAGTCGCACAGCCCGGTCAGATGCACAACACTGAGTCGCACAGCCCGGTCAGACCCACAACACTGAGTCGCACAGCCCGGTCAGACGCACAACACTGAGTCGCACAGCCCGGTCAGACGCACAACACTGAGTCGCACAGCCTGGTCAGACGCACAACACCGAGTCGCACAGCCCGGTCAGACGCACAACACTCTCAGTCGCACAGCCCGGTCAGACGCACAACACTCTCAGTCGCACAGCCCGGTCAGACGCACAACACTGGGTCACACAGCCCGGTCAGACGCACAACACTAAGTCGCACAGCCCGGTCAGACGCACAACACTGAGTCGCACAGCCCGGTCAGACGCACAACACTGAGTCGCACAGCCCGGTCAGACGCACAACACTCTCAGTCGCACAGACTGGTCAGACGCACAACACTCTCAGTCGCACAGCCCGGTCAGACGCACAACACTCTCAGTCGCACAGCCCGGTCAGACGCACAACACTCTCAGTCACGCAGCCCGGTCAGACGCACAACACTGGGTCACACAGCCCGGTCAGACGCACAACACTGAGTCGCACAGCCCGGTCAGACGCACAACACTGAGTCGCACAGCCCGGTCAGACGCACAACACTCTCAGTCGCACAGCCTGGTCAGACGCACAACACTCTCAGTCGCACAGCCCGGTCAGACGCACAACACTCTCAGTCGCACAGCCCTGTCAGATGCACAACACTCTCAGTCGCACAGCCCGGTCAGTCGCACAACACTGAGTCGCACAGCCCGGTCAGACGCACAACACTGAGTTGCACAGCCGGTCAGACGCACAACACTCAGTCGCACAGCCCGGTCAGACGCACAACACTCAGTCGCACAGCCTGGTCAGATGCACAACACTGAGTCGCACAGCCCGGTCAGACTCAGTCGCACAGCCTGGTCAGATGCACAACACTCAGTCGCACAGCCAGGTCAGACGCACAACTCTCAGTCGCACAGCCCGGTCAGACGCACAACTCTCAGTCGCACAGCCCGGTCAGACGCACAACAGTCGCACAGCCCGGTCAGACGCACAACAGTCGCACAGCCCGGTCAGACGCACAACAGTCGCACAGCCCGGTCAGACGCACAACAGTCGCACAGCCTGGTCAGACGCACAACAGTCGCACAGCCCGGTCAGACGCACAACAGTCGCACAGCCCGGTCAGACGCACAGCTCTCAGTCGCACAGCCCGGCCAGTCGCACCACTCCCAGAACACTCAGGTAGCAACAGGTACTCCCAGACACTCAGGTACTACACTACACCCTCAGTCACTGTTCAATCTCAGTCACCAGTCTTACTTACCTAGTGTGTGTCCCTTTAAGCCTGTCACTAGCAGTTCCTGGCTGTGATTCCTCCCTCAGTCGGTTAGTCTCCTCTCAGCACCCCGCTTCCCTCGGTCACTTCCCGGCCAGCTAGTCTCCTCTGCTCCTCTCTGAGGGGGGGGGTTCCCGCACCGCTCGCTGCAAGGGACAGTTTACTGTACGCCGCCCTCAACAAGGGGGGGGGGGTTACCGCACCGCTCGCCGCCCGCTCTTACAAGGGGGGGGGTTACCGCCGCCCGCTCTTACCTCGGTGGGGGGGGGCCTCTTAGCACCGGACGCCGCCGCCGCAACAATGGAAAGGGGGGGTTACCGTTCCGCTCACCGCCCGTTTCCTTTCTGGGGGGGGGGGGGTTCTCGCCCGGACGCCGCCGCTCCTCTGAGGGGGGTGGGGGGGGACTCACACACCCGGTCTGTCACACCCCGCTCCTCTCACTCGCACACAGACACTGATCCCGTGCGCTCTGCTCTGCTCTGCTCCACAGCACCACCTGCCGGCCTCCTCTGTGCATAGGAAGCAAGTTGTGCTAGGAATAAAGGGTAAGAATTAAGGAGTGGATCATCCTTTTCAAAGAGAGCATCTGCCCAGGCCCGGGGTTCACCCGTTAAATAGGAGCTGAAGGTACAAACCTTAATTTGGTCAGTGGTGTAGGTTAGAGGTTATAACAAAAAAAGCAATCGACATGCGTTTTTAAATTCACGAAATTTGCTCCGATCACCAGAAAACACTAGAGGAGGGTTTATCTTAGGCTCACGGGGCTGAGCAGCAGAAAGCTGTGTGAGACGGCTAACCTGCTGTCTCAAGGTCTGATTTTCGTTTTGTACCTCTGTAAGCGCAAGGATCAATGCATCTACTTGCTGTTTTAATTGTAGTACATGAGTGGGTAATTCTGCTGAATCCATATTTTTTTTTAAGGCTCGTTCAATCTGTAACGTTCATGCGTTTTTGTTAGTGGATGGATTTACAGCTGCAGAATTATTACACTCAGTAGCCTTGTAGAGATTCTGTTGAACAAACATATCCAACTCTCAGGACTTCATCACAGTGCACAGCCTGTTATGCAATATACATATACTCAGACTTGTATAAAGTACTCGAAATTTCTACTTGAGTAAAAGTACAAGTGCTCGATCAAAAAATTACTTGAGTAGAAGTGGAAGTGCTCGCAGAAAAAGTTACTTAAGTAGAAGTACTAAAGTATTCAACATTTTTTTTACTTAAGTATTGCAAGTAGTTTTTTCAAAAAATTTGCTACTTAAGTACTAAAAGTAAAAAGTACCAGTAGTTTTGAAAAAAAATTTCTACTCAAGTACTGAAAGTAGAAGTAGAAGTACTGTGTTATGTAGTTATTAAAGAAAGAAGTCAAAAGTATGAATATCATATTGTTTTTATTATTTCAAATGATTTATTCAAATGATTAACCTGTGTTTGTTAGTAGTTTCTTGATGCACTTTAAGCGCTGTAGCACCATTTATTTGTTTGTTTCATATTTTCTTTTTATTGGAAAGATTTGGTATAGCAGCTTTTATTATACACAGCCTTTATTTTCGTATGCGCTGATTTACAAATGACATTATACACATTTTTTTGAGCTTTATGCAACCTGCCATCTACTGTTCTGGCAGTGGTAATTTTTTTAAAAGTAACGAGTAACTATGCAGCACAAAAAAAAAATACTTGAGTAGAAGTATCGAAATCATCAAAAAAATGTAGTGAAGTAAAAGTAGAAGTAGGAGAAAAAAATTCTACTCTAGGAAAGTACAGATACCGCATTTCGGTACTTAAGTACAGTACTTAAGTAGTTCTACTTCGTTACTATACATCTCTGCATATACTCAATGAGATGTTTAATGGAGGGATAGAATATATGAGAATGTATAGATGAGAGACAGGCTATTGTATGGTGAGCACTAAGAGTAGTATTAGGAGAGTTGCAGGTGATGGTAAAGCAGATAGGTTCTGATGTCAAGTATAGTGCAGATGGTAAGAGGACACAGATGGAGTATACTTAGACAGAGTAACCTAGTGCAAGGATAGTTGAAGGTAGTCCCAAGAGCTAACTGTCTATGCAGATGATAGGGAATAGATAGATACAGATAGTCCTGGTAATTGCAGTAGATGACAGTAGGAGATTGGTTAGTAAGGAATCCCCTGTGGGGTACTTATCACTTAGATAGGTTAGTAGTAACAGTGTCCTTTAGAGAGAGGTGATCCCGTAGCGAGATACGGATCAGCAGCGAGGTTCCGGCTTCAGTTCAGCAAAGGGAAATGTCAGCAGCTCCGACTTCACAGGAGAAGGTGCGGTGAACATGTGGTTTGAACGAGCAATGAGTGAGAGAAAGCCGGCGATTGAAATAGCCGCTCATAGCGGTGCTCAGCAATGATGTCATCCGGTCTTAAAGGTGTATGCGTCTCTTGGATAACAAGATGGGACGCAATTTAGTAAGAGAGAAATATGGAACAAGGGTACCAGAGGTACCAGAACATTACAATGACGTGATCCCAGAAAAGCAGGGCAGGCACGCGATCGTGTGCGCGCCGCCCTGCACTGCCGGTGTCGGGGTGTCCCCGGGACACCCCCCCCCCGTCACCGGCAGGGGGGAAACAGCCAATGGGCTTGGCTGTTTCTCACGTGATCGGCTGTGTTTCAATGACACAGCCGATCACAATACAGCAGCCCGGAAGATGACCGCACATGCGCGATTGGGAGCGCGCAGCGCGCTCATGTCGGTGGCGCTGTGTTCCGTAGGACCACAGCGTGATCGGCTTTGAATCCATTCACAGCCGATCACAAAATGTAAACAAAGAGCAGTAACTCACTGTTACTAGCTCTTCTCCCCTCATACAGTTTCCAGTGTGAGGAGAGCAGAGCTAGAAATAGTGAGTTACTGCTCTGTACACATGTCAAATGTAAAAGCACACAAATAAAGGTCCCCACACAGTCCTCAGCCCCCCCCCCCAATTGCACCTGTCACCCAACAGTCACCTCATCAGTGCCCAGAAATTGACACCCATAAGGCTACGTTCACATGTGAGCGTAGCGATCGCGGGCAGAATCACATTGATTCTGCCCGCGATCCGGAAATCATTGCAAATTGCGGGACGTCTGTGCGTTGCCCGTGATTTGCAATAGCACCCCAAAGGCTGTGCGATGCCGCGATTTCCACCTGCCGAATCGCGGTAACATCGCGCAAACAACGCATGATGCCCAAAAAAGGTACAAGAGCTTCTTTGGGGCGTCATGCGTTGTTTGCGTGATGTTACCTCGGTTCGGCAGGCGGAAATCGCAGCAACATCGCACAGCGTTTGGGGTGCTATTGCAAATCACAGGCAACGCACAGGCGTCCCACGATTTGCAATGATTTCTGGATCGCGGGCAGAATCGCAGTGATTCTGCCCGCGATCGCTACGCTCACATGTGGACATAGCCTAAAGTGCACCTGTCACCAGAGACTGCCATCAGTACCGCCGTGCACCATCGCCTGTCACCTGTCACCCATCAGTGACCATCGCCCGTCACCTGTCACCCCATCAATCACCGTCACCTGTCACCCCATCAGTCATCGTCATCTGTCACCCTATCAATCATCGTCACTTGTCACCCCATCAGCGATCGTCACTTGTCACCCCATCAATCATCGTCACTTGTCACCCCGTCAGTGATTGTCATCTGTCACCCCATCAATCATCGTCACTTGTCACCTCATCAATCATCGTCACCTGTCACCTCATCAATCATCGTCACCTGTCTCCGCATCAGTCATCGTCACCTGTCACCCCATCAGTCATCGTCACCTGTCACCCCATCAGTCATCGTCACCTGTCACCCCATCAGTCATTGTCACCTGTCACCCCATCAGTCATCGTCACCTGTCACCCCATCAGTTATCGTCACCTGTCACCCCATCAGTCATCGTCACCTGTTTGCCATATACATGCAATCACTTACCGACCGCCTAACGACTATATGCGTCGGCCATTAAAAGCTAAATACTGGGGTTATGGCAGCAGATAGCTTGTTAATGCAGGTCTAACTTATAGATTGCTGGCCTCTTACCTCCTCTGCGGGAGATCCGGTTTGCGGATTTTTTTCCCTAAATCCACTGATGTGCGTGGTCCTGAGTGACAGACTCACTTTCATTATGAATCTGATTTAATTTGCTCTATACAGCCAAACAGGTATGGCTCTATCATTATAGGGCTCTCTTCTGTCAGCCGATCAGTGGGTCCTGGCCATAAATCATTAGCCAGGACCCACTGATCGGTTTAGGCTGCAGTGAATAACAGCTCCGGGTTTCCGGATGCACACGTGCATGCACGAACGGACCCAGAAGAAAGCCCCGAAGTACAGGTATATTATGGTGTCTTTACAAGCTGCCCTGCCTCAGCATATGTACTGTGGCGGGTCGGCAAATGGTTAGGGCAACGGATGATGTATGCACAGAAGAAGCAGCGGCTGGGGTTAGGGTTTTTTTTTATTTTAACCACTTGCCGACCAGTCACATTGACTGTACTGCGGCAAAGTGGTTCGTTATCGTCCAGCGACGTAGACCTACGTCGCTGGACTCCTCCCCCTGTAGGCGCGCTCCCGCAGTTTTCAGTCATAGCGGGAGTCGGCCAGGGGAGGAGCGGCGGCGATCACCGCTGCTCTTCCCCGATCGTCGGGGAATCTAGTTTGGAGATCCGCCCGCTTGTGTAAACAGAGCGGGCGGATCTCCTCAGTGACAAGAAGTGACAGATTGCAGTGTTCAGCATAGCTGAACCTGCGATCTGTCCCTTTGTCACTCAGTCACCCCCCCCCCCCACACGTTAGTAAGCACCAGGCATACATTAACCCCTCCCTCTGCAATAAAATTAACCCCTTCTCTGCCAGTGTCATTTTTACAGTAACAGTGCATATATATAGCACTGATTACTGCAGTAATGTCACTTGTACCCCCAAAAGTGTCAAAAATAACAGTCCAGGGTCCGATCTGTCCGCTGCAATGTCGCAGTCCCGCAAAAAAAATTGCAGATCGCCGGCCATTACGCGTTAAAAAAAACACCAAAAATGACAGAAATCTTTCCCTTAGTAAACGCAATAACTTTTGCGCAAACCAATCAAAATACGCTTATTGTGATTTTTTTTACCAAACATAGGTAGCAGAAAACAAATTGGCCAAAAATTTAAAAAAATTTTGATTTTTACATTTTTTTTGGGGGGGGGGGGGGATTTCATATAAAAAAATGTTAAAAATATTGTTATTTTTTCAAAATAAACGCTCTTTTTTTGTTTATAGTGCAAAAAGTAAAAATCGCACAGGTGATCAAATACCACCAAAAGAAAGCTCTGTTTGTGGCAAAAAAAAAAGGACATAAATTTCGTTTGGGTATGGCGTCACACGACCGCGCAATTGTCAGTTAAAGTGGCACAGCGCCGAAGCGCAAAAAGTGGCCTGGGCGTAAGACAGCAAAATCCTCCGGTGGTAAAGTGGTTAATTATAGGTTTACAATAACATGTATTTTTTTTTAATATAAATTCATTATGTATTTATATATTTATTTTCTATAATGTTGTGGATGCCATTCTACTTAGGTTAAAAATAAACTATAACTTTTTTATAATCATATTTTTAAAAGACCAGGTCTTGGAAAATGTACTGTACCTTTTAAAAATGGAAAGAAAACAATATTAACTTATCAGTGCAAAAATGTGTACTTATACCAGCAGTCAAGAAACTCCTAAAATAGTTTGCTATCTACAGATCCACACCCAAGCCAATCCCATATTATGGTAACCCTGGATAGTTATACAGTCAAACAAACTTCACTGGTGCAAATATTTCTTTTAGGCTAGGTTCACGTCTATTGCCTGTGGGGTTGATGCAGTTTTTTGTTTTGTTTTTGCTGCTCGGTTTTAACAAGTGTTGAATGCGCTTTCATGCTTCCTGTGTTTTTTGATAGAAGGAGGAGACTGGTTGCTATACACAAAACCCTACCAAGAATGCATGAACATGCATTTTTTAATGCGGTTCCATTAAAGTCTATGGAGGCAAAAACATACCGTTCTGCATGTAAAAAATTCCCTGCACTTTTCCAAAAAATGCATTGCAGGAAACTTTTAAGATGTCAACAGGACCAATAGGAAACAATGTTAAATGGATTATAGTGTGCTTTTGCAGACCTTCAAAGGCAAAAAATGCATATATGTGAACCTAGCCTTTTGCATTAACAACAGAAGAGAAAGGCAACATGCTGTATAACTCATTATATTAAAATGGAATTCCGGTGTAATGATCCCCTCCCCTAACACCTTTCTAAACTGTGTAAAGGCCCGTACACACGTACCGATCGTCGGCATACAAACGTCGGTGGACGAAGGATCTGCCGATTGTACGCGTGTTAGTATGGTGCCTCCGACAGATGTCTGCGCACAATCCGCGGACAAAAGTCTTTCGTGCAAACATGAAAATATTTGTATGCCGACACCAGAACGGACGATTGTTCGCCTGTCAGTACACAATTCGGCCGACAGACCGCAGATTTGCAAGACTGGGCATGCTCAGAAAATAGAAAACACAGGGAAAGTTAACCATTACATGACATCACTTCTGCAGTCGGCGGACAAAATTCTTGTGCTGTCCTTGTGCTGTCTTTGCACTTTTCAGCAGACACCGACATCCCGGGGAGAAAAGAGGAACATTTGTAAGCCGACCATCGGTACGTGTGTACGGGGCTTAAGAAAGATGTATGTACTTACCTATTTTCAGGCCTCTCTGCTCCGGTCATGTGATCTAGATCCCCTCTCTCAGCCAGCACCACTGCAAGGGAGAGGAGGAGGCATCAACAACAGATGGGCCATTGAAGCCTATGGGTGACATCACTGCTCCAGGCTTTACTAGCTGTTGTTGAGTGTGCTCTCTTCTCCCCTGCATCCGCTGCTGGCTTACACAGGGGAGATCATGTGACTGAAGTGGGCTGAAAATAGGTACATATATACATCTTTCTTACACAGGTTAGTAAGCATAGGTGTTATAAGGGGACAGTTTTAAAGTAGTTAAGGTTATCCAGGAAATCTACTTTAAAGTGTTTGTTACCCCAGAATTTCATATTCCTGATATGATCCTGCTGTACCACGTACTTATATAAAAAAAAAGTCTCCTCTTTGTATTGCTTCCTTTGTGTGAAATCCCTGGTGTTTCTGCCAGTCCCTCTGCTTTCCTATTAAAAAAAACTGACCACACTAAGCAGGAGAGTGTGGTCAGTTCTATAACTATGCTGAGAACCTAACCTGCTCTCCTTCAATGATCAGACTTGCCTTGTATTGCTGTTTTCCTCCCCCAGCTCTTATGCAGCTGAAAACAGAAGGTATGTGAGCACGTATAAAAAAGGGAATAAAATATATTTATAATGATTTTTTATATCTATACACAAATGTTTTGTCTATAATTTCTATTTTAAACTGAATGGGTTATTTTACAAGGTGTCGGTTTTTCCTTCATAAAACCCAGTACAGCAGTTTATTCAAATGAATGGGCTGCCATGCCCATACAAACGTGGCTTGCAGCGACACATAGATGTGAACCTAGCATTAGGTCTCATTCACCCCTGAGTAATTTGAAGCATGATTTGAAGCTTCACCAGAAGTGCTTTAATAATCAACAATTTCCATATTATTCAATAGTAAAACCTAATGATATTGCTGCTTGAAGCTCGTCACACAAAAAAGTACATAAGCTTTTGGGGCAAAGTTGCACATTTTGGCTCCAATATATTTCCATGGGCTCAATTACTATTTACATAGTAGACTTTAAAAACGGTGGCCCTATCTACAATTTCTTTAAAGAGGTTGTAATCCCGAGAAAACAAAAAAACTGTAAGACAAAGGCATAATGAGCTAGTATGCATCGCATACTAGCTCATTATGAAAAACCTTAGAACGAAGCCCTCCAGTGGTGCCCGCACACGATTGAGACAGTTGACATCTTCCCCAGTGTTTCTTCCGGGTTTGCGGGCTCTGGCGCTGTGATCGTCTGAACCTGTAATGATGTCACTCCCGCGCATGCACGCGGGACCCGCCGTTTACAGCATGGGCTCTGAAGGTTTGGCACAGTAAACTGGACCATCAGAGCGCATGCGCCGATGACATCATCAGCTGCATGCACTCTGAATATCTCCTAAACTGTGCAAGTATAGGAGATAATTAAAAAAAAAAAAAAAAGACATTTAATCTTTAACAACCTCCCGCCTGCCGTATAGGGAAATGATGGCGGGCGGGATTCTCCTCACATTCTGGGACAATGTCATATGACAGAGCCCCAGTGTCACTGCTCTCGCGTGCCCTTGGGGGTGCTGCGATTAGGGTGCGACATGTCTGAGGGAAACCCAAATCTTAGTAAAGAGCTGATGATGCGGCTCTTTACCTATGTGATCAGCTGTGTCCAATCACAGCCGGTCACATTTAAACGTAGAAGTGCTGTTTATCGGCTCTCCTCGCCTCACGCTGACAGAGTGTGAGGCGAGGAGAGCCAAACAGTAACATCTCCTCGCAGGGGAGACTGTATAGGTAATCAGGGCAGTGATCATCAGTTCCCTGATTACAGTGCAGCTCCAACAGTGCCCAGCAAGTGATGCCAGTCTGTGCCCATCAGTGGCACCAATCAGTGCCCATCAGTGACACCAATCAGTGCCCGTCAGTGACAGCAATCAGTGCTGCATTTCAGTGCCCATCAGTGCTGCCTATCAATGCCCATTAGTGCCACCTATCAGTGCCCATCAGTGCCACATATCAGTGCCACCTATTAGCGCCCATCAGTGTGGCATATTAGTGCTTCCTCATCAGTGCTTCCTAATCAGTGCCGCCTCGTCAGCGCTCATCAGTGAAGGAAAAAAAAATATTTATTTACAAAATGTTCTGACAGAAACTAAGAAAAACATCTCATTTCCTTTTTTTTTAGCAAAAAAGAAAAAAAAAACAGTGGTGAGTAAATACCTCCAAAAAAGGTCTATTTGTGTGAAACAAATGATGAAAATTATATTTGGGTGCAACATTGCATGACCGTGCAATTGTAATTCAAAGTGTAAGAGCGCTGAAAGATGAAAATTAGACTGAACAGGAAGGGGATGAAAGTGCCCTGTATTGAAGCGGGTAAAGTAGCATGGGCAGTCACATTCCTCAAAACCACTTAGAACTTTATGACAAGTAACCAAGACATGGTTCCAGACAAAAAACCTTTAGGGTGCTTTAACGCTAGAACCCAGTGCTGAAAACCTACATTCAGTGCACATTTCCTGCACTGCAATTAAAAATGCACTGGGTGTGTGATTTGCTGCGGGTGTCAATGTTATCCTAATGACACCCCAAATGCATATTGCAAACGCAGTGTGTTTGCCTGGACCAGATCACATGGTGCCGCATTACCATGCAATCCAGTTACAGGGTGTTTTTAAACGTACTGCATACAATACTTTTTGGTTTGATCCAGTGCAATTTCAGCCTCCTCAAATGAATGGGCTGAAAATCGCACTACACTGAATTGCACAGGAACCCAGAGTGCTTTCCAATTGTACACAATGAATGGCTTTGTTTCATGCCATTTATTTTGTACTATTGTGATGAGCTATGTGATTGGTCACAATGATCACATGGTACAGACAGGGCTAATCACAACCCATCTGTACCATGTGATTAGCTGTGGCCAATCACAGCTAATCACAATAGTAAGCAGTGAATGAATAGTTTTCATTTAGTAAAAAATGTTGCTTATAACTGTAAATTAACAGTTATAAGCAATCATAATGTGTTAAAAAAACTCCCTAGAATAGTACAATGTTACTACGGTAACACGGAATTACTCTCGTCACTGTATGTAAATAATTTGTAAAAATTTCTTTAAAAATTATGAATTTTCTTTTCTATACTGTCACCAGTCAGTGTCCCTGACCACCGCCACACTAGTTCAATGATGACACTAGTCACAGTATGTAAAAAATGTTTTAATAAATAGTGAAAAAAAACTTTTTTAAATCCTTCATTTTCCAAAAAATGTTGACTTCAAAAACTTTCCATACCTCTTACTAAATACCTTGGACTGTCTACTTTCATAAAAAGGGGAAATTTAGGGGAATTGTTCGGGCCTCAAGAAATTAGATAGGCCATCAGTACATCAGGGTTCATCAATTTTCAGATATACTGTGTACACCATTGTTTGTGGCCTCTATAACTTCTCTACAGTCTAAATAATATACACTGATTTGGGTTATTTTCACTACAGAAATGTAGCAGTATACATTTTGGCCTAAATTTATGAAGAAAGATTATTTATTTGCAAAACATTCTAACAGAAACAAAAAAATATGTTTTTTTTTTTTAATTAAAAATTTTCATTTTTTTCAGTTTATTAAGCAAATAATAAAAAAACAGTTGTGACAAAATACAACCGGAAGAAAGCTCTATTTGTGTGAAAAAAAAAATTCATATGGGTACAGTGGTGCATGACTGCTCAATTGCCTTTCAAAGTACGACAGCGCTGAAAGCTGAAAATTGGCCTGGGCAGGATGGGGATAAACGTATATTGAAGAGGTTAAATAACAATTTCACAAATTGTTACCTTTTCTTCCATTCCCACACCATAGCCCCCTTAATTTGGTAAACTATGCCAGGTTCACACTTCCAATGGTTGTGGTCACCTGTAAAAATCTAGGGCTGCCTACTTCTGCACGCTAATGAACATGAACAGAATGTGCCCTACTGCAGGAGCAACAGCCAATTCATGCCTACTGGTCTTATTCAAAGCTCACACTTTCACACATTGCACACAGTACATGCTGATTCTTTCACACTGTATATTCATTCTCACATTCACTAAATAAACACTCTCACATCTCTATCTTTCCTGAAGGTTTACACATTTTTTCCTGGCAGAGCACAGCAATGGAAGGAAGTGGAGTCAGGGTGGGATGGAGCCATCAAAGAACATCAAGCAGTTTCCTGCTTCTCCATAGATAGCTGAAGAGGAGAGCCAAGTGGAAGGTCCCTGGAAGAAACTACTTAAAGTGGTGTTCCAGCCTCCCCTTTCCCCCTCCAAAAATTAAAAGTCAGCAGCTACACATACTGTAGCTGCTGACTTTTAATATTAGGACACTTACCTGTCCTGGAGTGCAGCAATGTCGGCAATGCATCTGATGTTTCCATCAGCTGTCGGGTGCTGCCGCCGCCATTGCCGGTGATGGAACCCAGCAGTGAAGCCTTGCGGCTTCACGGGCGGGTCCCTGATGCATATGCGCAAAGCGCGCTGCGCATTCAGATAGGCTCGGCGGGGAGGGGCAAACTTCCAAGGGTCAGCGCCGTGGTGCCGTCTCCCAGGAGTGGGGAAGGGTACCTGTCAAAAACAGGTACCCGTTCCCCCCTCCCCCCTGAAAGGTGCCAAATGTGGCACCGAAGAGGGGGGGGGGGGAGCAAATGAGCGGAAATTCCACTTTTGGGTGGAACTCCGCTTTAATAAGACTTTTAAAGCCTGGTATACCCCACTAGTTGTTTGTTGCTTTTCATTAAAAAAAATGCCACTGTAATAACGATCCGACATTAGTGCAGCCATCTCCCCATCTGTTCTTTTGTGTTCTGACAGGGGGAAGGCCCCCCGCCAGAACTCTCCAGTCAGCGCTCTTAGCCATTGGCTGAGAGCGCTAATCGGGAGCCGGTCGGCTGCTGGTTTTCCAGCATGCTTGTATAACAGAAGCCAGCTTCTGTCATATCGGCTGCCATACACATGGGCCAAATATCAGCCGCTTTATATTGAACCGGCTAATGTCTCCCGACGTTCATCCTGTGTATACTAGGCTTAAAGTGGTTGTAAAGTCTCTTTTTAAAAAAAAAATAAATAAAAAACATGTTATACTTACCTCCTCTGTGCAGTTGGTTTTGCACAGGGCAGCCTGGGGCCTCCTCTTCTCGGGTCCCTCATCACTGCTCCTGGCCCTTCTCTCCTGTCTATTTCAAGCTGCTTGTTGTGGGGGCACCCAAGCCGAGCTGCAGCTCCGGGTGTCCTTTCAGACACGGAGCTTCAGTTCGGCCTGCCCCCTCTCTTTCCTGATTGACTAATCGACTTTGATTGACAGCCGTGGGGGCCAATGGCGCTGTGGCTGTGTCTTAGCCAATCAGGAGGGAGAGGCCCGGATGGCCAAAGGACTCGTGAACATCGCTGGATAGAGATGGGGCTCAGGTAAATAATAGGAGGTGCTGGGGAGGCTGCTGCACACAGAAAGCTTTTTATCTTAATGCATAGAATGCATTAGGATAAAAAACATTCTGACTTTTGTAGCACCCTACAGGTAGGTGCTAGGTAAATATATAGTGGGCCTTGTCTGCCTAACAGCGGGGCTGGGATTTAATAGTCAGGGTGTCATGGTTTCCAGGTGTGCCTGCTGAGAAGGGAGTCTCCCCACTGCATCCTGTGAGAGGCTTCTCATAGGGCGGTGGAGGAAACCCAATTAGAGGACACATCCAGGCTTGTAACTACCCCAGGAGGCAGATTATGCCGCAAAGGATTCTGGTAGTGTGTATAAGTTTGGGGGTGGCACATGACACAATGTCTTTGGCGGGAGCAGAGTCCAGGAAGGAGAGTGTGGCGGTCTCTCCTCCTGTCTGAGGAAGGTGGATGTCTCAAGCTAAGGGGATCCGGTGTGCCGAGAGCCTGTGGAGAGAGAGAGTGGTCCAGTCCCAGGAAAGCCTACACAGGTCGTGAGTACTGAGGATTGCCCCTGGGGGTCTGCCTGAAGTTAGAGGGGATCACTCCAGGAGAAGTTCTGGGATCAAGTGTCAGCAAGCTGTAAAGGGGGTACCTAGGTTGAGGACACTGAAGCTACAGAGGGGGTACATATTCAGTGGACCCTGCAGAGTTCAAGGCAAAGGGGGCACCTGCAGTTGGGCCCTGAGTGTGTCAGTTGCAAGTACAGCTATACAGAGTTCTACTTCATACTACCTCAAGCTAGTCAAAGCGAGGGACAGTATTCATTGACTTCTACAGCACAACAGTGTCAGGAGTTTTACAGTTCTCAGTCCTGGATCTTCTGGACTGATAATCGAGGATTCAGCACTTCTGTGTTCTACAGGATATATATAGCATTAGTGAGCATTGGCTGGCACCGGCTGGCGTCAAGGAAGCGTCAACAGGCATTCTTCAGGAGTAAAGTCCCACATGTAATTACTTCAAGCCTCAAGGAGTATCCCACTCATTCCCTTCTCCCATCCCCTTTAAATCAAATAAAAACCACAAACAAAGATGCCGGAGTTGTCGCTGCTACAGTTGTCGCACCCAGGGTCACAGCTTACATGGGCTGGAGAGAGTACCAGTACTAATGGCAGACCCACATCAGGCCATAAGCCTGGAAACCTTGCTACACTTTACAACTCCACCACTTCTGGACCGGAAGGAATTACCCCCTTAATGACCAGGCCATTTTTTGCAAAACGGCACTGTGTTAGTTTAAAGCGGAGTTCCGGGCACAGATCTCATTTTTTGCTGAACATACCCCCGGGACAGTCAGGGCTAGCACATTCCACAATGGCTAGCCTCTGATCTGTCCCGGTTCGCACTTACCTGCAAGAAGAAATACTTACTTTGAAAATTTCTTCCACAGCGTTTCCATCTCTCTTGTGGGCAGCTGAAGCCGGCGCGGTCCTCTTCGGTGTCTTCTTCCGCATCTTCTTCTCCCAGAATGCGCCGCACCGGCCCCTCTCGTCACTTCCAGTGCGGCGCCGCATTCCTAAACAGCTTCTGGGCATGCCCAGAAGCTGTTTAGCAGGGGAATGCGGCGTCGCCCGGAAGTGACGTGCGGGGCCGGTGCCGTCGCATTGATTCCTGGGAGCGATGACGTTCAGCTCCCAGGAATCATCGCGAGGCAGGAAGTGACGGGGTGAGCCGCGGCGCTGGAGGAGGAAGTACCCTGAGGTGAGTATTTACGATCTTCGATTACAAGGTGAGTGTACAAAAAAAAAAAAAAAATAACTATCCAATTCCTTTTCAGGTTATGTGTAGCTAGCGGAGGGGCACAAAAAAAAAATACCGATTTTGTGCCCGGAACTCCGCTTTAACTTACAATTGCGCAGTCATGTGACGCTGTATCCTAAAAAAAATTTCCCCACATATAGAGCTTTCTTTTGATGGTATTTGATCATTTCTGCGATTTTTATTTTTTGTGCTATAAACTAAAAAAGAGCGACAATTCTGAAGAAAAAAAAAAAAACCAACAATATTTTTTACTTTCTGCTATAAAAACATTTCCAATAAAAAAAAAATAAAAATACATTTTTTTTTATCATTTTAGGCCAATTTGTATTCTGCTACATATTTTTGGTAAAATAATTCCAAAAAGTGTATATTGACAGGATTCCTGTGTTCATAACTGACAGAACAGCGGTCTGCCATGTTTACAGACCACCGTTCTGTCTCCACGGGGAGCGATTGCAGGTTCCCGGTGGCAATCGCGGTCACCCGACCCGCTGATTAGCTTCCCCTGTGGCAAATGGGCACGTGTGCGTGCCCCCGCTAGTGGTCCCACAAAGCGTTGTACAGGTACTTCGTTTCGCGTGACAGAGCCGACCTGCTTTATGGCGGCTGGTCGGCAAGCGGTTAAGAAAGTATTTTGTTAGAAATGCTTATGAATCCATGTTACATGATGTATACCATAACAAAGAAGATGTGTAGTAAGTAGGTTTAACTACATTCTGTAATATAGTCGTTAGTATATTTTGTTTGCCGAATAAAATATTCAGTTCTTGTAAGTTAGCCACATCCTTTTCCATTTCCTCTCCATGTGCACTGCACACCCTGTTCATATTTAAAGTTAATCTTTAAAGAGACAAAATCCTAAAGCTTAGTTGCAAAAGGTGGGTAAACGTAAGATTATGGTATAGTATATTAAAGTAATGGTAAGACCAAAATAACAATTTTTTTTCTCTCAAGTTTGAAACAGTTGTAAATATAATATGCAAAAGTTAGGCTGGTAGTGAACTCCTAAATCAAAATGTACACCTGAGTATAAAAATGCTTTGCAAACACCCTTAATTCTACCCTGTAGTTCTAGGTCACGCGTCCAAATGGCTTGGGCAGTGGGCAATACCAGCCATAAATTATACCGACAATCACCGCCGTCTGATGGGTAGATAAGAGTGTTTGATTGACAGTAGCTCCTCCTTTCAATGCCATTCCCGGCAGGGCAGACTGATCCTGTCCACATTTGGACCTGAAAAAACCAAATAAGCCACAGACTTGTGGTGTTGTGCATGCGCACAAGCAGGGGCAATGCTGCAGAAAATCGATAACCCTGCAGATTGTTGCTACTGTTAACAGCAAGAGTAAGACATTGGCAGATCAAAAGGCAATTCTTATCAAAAATCAATGTATTAAAAGAAAAGGTAAACCATGATTTAAAAAATATATTGTAGGGATTTAATCTTTTTTTTTTTTTTTTTGTTAACTGACACTTGAATGCAGTATTTGGCTGATGAAGCTACTCTGACTAAAGCCACTGGCTACATTCTGATGAGCGGTTAGGGAGGATAGTTTGCTGTGTGGGTGCAGTAAAGTAGATTTGATTGACACCCCCCCCCCCTCCCCTCTTCTATGTATTTGCTAGCAGGAAGTGATTGGTGTTCAAAAATAACTGTAAATAACTGCCAACATGCATAGGTGTTGCAAAATCTAAAGATCTACTGTATACACAATATATTGTGTCTGGCCTCCTTAAAGCAGCAACTGTTACTTTTGTTGGGTACACTGTGCTAAGCACACTGTAAACCACGTAACTGTTGTCCTGATTCCACTTATAGTCATTTTAAAAAGGGAATATAACATAAGCTATATAATATCAGTTTAGCTTTATCCCTACAAAGGCTGCTGGATTTTTTTTGAGTCCTTTCTCACTCCCAGGCTACAGGAATTTTTGCAACTTTCATGCAGACTCAGAAATCAGTCCAGGGGATGTTTGTTTTGTTTTTGTTTATTAAGGGGGTTAAAACTTGGATAGGGGGGTGGAAACATGTGATGCCCCAAATTGTAGCAATTACCTTTACAAAGCTGTCCTCCCATAAGATTGTTGCTACAGCAAGTGGATGGCCAAAGTTCCAAACTGCTGAATACAGATGCTACTCCGCAGAGAAATGCTAACGCAGCTGGCTGCTGTTGAATGCCCAGCTAGAGGTGTAGGGTGGCTTTCTTGGCGGCAAACTGTCACCTCCAGTTATGGACACATAAAAGTATTGCATCTTGCTGTCCCTCCTCTGTCTAAGCTTGGGGGTGGGAAGAATGAACTGGACCCTGGACTCTGCTCTAACATGGGCAGGCTCCAGAATATTTCTGACCTGTCACCCCACCTTCTAGGCCTTACCCACTCAGTCTTAGTCTCTGTTTCTCCACCCTCTAAGTTCTAGAACTATCTAGCAAGTTCCAGAAGCCAGAGGAAGGTAATAGAGACCCAGCCCTTGGAGCTCTGCCATCTAACACTTAACAAATTAATCCCGGCTCCTCTGCCTACAGAGGGGCCCAGCTAAATTATCCTACTCTGTACACTGAAGGTGCTACACCAGTATGCTGGAAGCTGCAGCTGAAATTACAACCTGTGTGATATTTCCATCATTATATTGCATTTTCAAATATTACAAAAGTGTTAAAGCACTATTATCCACTGGGCACTTTTACCCCCTTCCTGCCCAGGCCAATTTTCAGCTTTCAGCGCTGTAACACTTTGAATGACAATCATGCAACACTGCCCAAACAAAAGTTTTATCATTATATTTCACACAAATAGAGCTTTATTTTGGTGGTATCTAATTACCATGAGGTTTTTTTTTTGCTAAATAAACGAATAAAGGCCGAAAATTTAGAAAACATTTTCTCATCATTTGTTATAAAGCGTTTGAAACAGCTAATTTTTTTCCTTCACTGATGTGCACTGATGAAGCAGCACTGATAGGCGGCACTGATGGGTGGCACTGGAAGGGGGCACTGGTAGGTGACACTGATGAGGAGGCACTGATAAGCACTGATTGGCAGCACTGGTGGGCATTGATTGGCAGCAGTGGTTGGCACGGATTGGCAGCACTCGTGGGTAGTGTTGGGACTGCACTGATAATCAGGACACTGATAATCAGTGCCCTGATTATCAGTGTACATGTCCCTTTTGCAGGAATTCGGTCATCAGTTCTCTACAAGGGGTAGTTTGGTGCCTCAGACCAAGAAGTGGGACTTTAAGGGCAAGTGATTCTGTACACAGTTTATACGTAAAATCAAAAGGGTATTTTATTGATACCTTTTGAAGCATATATTCAGTTGTTTCAAAGGAAGAAACTTATAATAGTAAAAATAATAATAATCATCATCATAATGTGCGTTGGTGTTGGGTTATAGACCCAAGGTGCGTAAGTAGGAAAGTAGGTTCAGAAAGGTTTCCGTGACAAGTGTAAATCTGGTGACTTATTTTTGGATGTTTATCTCTGTTTCTCCAGGCTTGAGTGCTTGGAAGTGTGTTCACAGAGGTCATCCGGTATTGTCCGATGCGTTTCGGCTACAGTGTAGCCTTTTTCAAGGATTTTTTTATCACCAAGTCTGTAGAAGTAGTGATAAAATATCTATTATTATCTGTACATGTCATATTTATTTATAACATAATCTAATAATAGAGACAAAAAAGTACATACATTTTTGCCTATTCGTGTGTGCTTCCCTTTGTCTGGTAGGACTCGCAAAAGGAACCAAATGGATGCGACCTGGAGGGTATACGTGGATATTTGTAATTGTAGGGTTATAGGAAGTATTTGAATAGTGATTCAGAAGTCATTTTTTTGAAAACTCACACTGTGTGTTGCAGAATCACATTTGTAATGGTGCTCCACGTTATTGTGGGAGTTTCTAGGGGTTTGGTTTGTTTCTAGAAATAGAATTCTAGATGCTCTAATAGGGCGATGGAAAGGGTGGTCCCGGGGCGCAGAGCAGTGTGCCCAGAGCCCACCCATTGTGTGACAATAGCGAATGAAAATTTGCTATTGTCACACCGATCCTCCTCCTGGCCAATCAGGAAACCGGTCTAATACCAGCTTCCTGATTGGCCGCATGGCAAACCCCATGCCATTGGCCGAGGAGGAGGCGGGAGCGGGAGGACCAGAGAAGACGCGCCGCCGGAGTGAGAAGAAGCTGCCCGCCGAAGCCGTCACCGGAGTGAGAAGAAGCCGCCTGCCGAAGCCTCGCTGGAGTGAGAAGAAGCCGCCCGCCGAAGCCTCGCTGGAGTGAGAAGAAGCCGCCCGCCGAAGCCGTAGAAGCAGGAGTGAGAAGAAGCCGCCCGCCAGGAGTCTGGGACTGAAGACAACAGGCTGCTCCAGGTAAGTGCACTGGTCGGGGGGGTGGCACACTGCATTAAAAGGGGCACGCACGCTGAACTCTGCATTGATTGGGGCACGGCACGGCACAATGTTCATTGCATTGAAGGGGGCACGCACGCTGAACTCTGCATTGAAGGGGGCACAGCACAATGTTCATTGCATTGAAGGGGGCACGTACGCTGAACTCTGCATTGAAGGGGGAATGGCACAATGTTCATTGCATTGAAGGGGGCACAGCACAATGTTCATTGCATTGAAGGGGGCACAGCACAATGTTCATTGCATTGCATTGCATTGCATTGAAGGGGACACGCACGCTGATCTCTGCATTGAAGGGGGCATGTACGCTGGTCTCTGCATTGAAAGGGGGCATGTACGCTGGTCACTGCATTGAAGGGAACATGTACGCTGGTCTCTGCATTGAAAGGGGGCATGTATGCTGGTCAATGCATTGAAGGGGGCAAGTACGCTGGTCTCTGCATTGAAAGGGGGCAAGTACGCTGGTCACTGCATTGAAGGGGGCATGTACGCTCGTCACTGCATTGAAGGGGGCATGTACGCTGGTCTCTGCATTGAAAGGGGGCATGTACGCTGGCCTCTGCATTGAAAGGGGGCATGTACGCTGGTCTCTGCATTGAAGGGGGCATGTACGCTGGTCTCTGCATTGAAAGGGGGCATGTATGCTGGTCACTGCATTGAAAGGGGGCATGTACGCTGGTCTCTGCATTGAAAGGGGGCATATACCATCTCCTGTACCATGACCTGTGACATGCCTGTACCATGACCTGTGACACGCCTGTACCATGACCTGTGCCATGCCTATACCATCACCTGTGCCATGCCCTTACCATGACCTGTGCCATGCCCTTACCATCTCCTGTACCATGACCTGTGACATGCCTGTACCATGACCTGTGACATGCCTGTACCATCACCTGTGCCATGCCTGTACCATCACCTGTACCATCATCTGTGACATGGCTGTACCATGACCTGTGACATGCCTGTACCATGACCTGTGCCATGCCTATACCATGACCTGTGCCATGCCCTTACGATGACCTGTGCCATGCCTATACCATCTCCTGTACCATCACCTGTGCCATGCCTGTACCATGCCTATACCTTAACCTGTGCCATGCCTGTACCATGACCTTAAATTCACGCAATTTTTTACCGCGTTTTTTGCCGCAAAGCAATACCTATTTGTCATGGTCTTACCTTCTTGCTGTTCTCCTTCGTTTGACATGTGCTGGCGGCCATCTTGGTTTCTGGGTTTCTTGTAGCCTCCCACCCTGCGGCTCCTCCTTCCCACTGGGAGGAGCTGGATGCCTAGCTCATATATATAGGAGGTCTGTGGCTTCAGTTCCTTGCTTGGTCCTCCTGTGTTCACATGCTTCTAAGACTGCTGCTGCTTCTGGTCCCTGATCCTGGCTTCGTCTGACTACCCTGCTGGTTCCTGATCCTGGCTTTGTCTGACTACCCTGCTGGTTCCTGATCCTGGCTTCGTCTGACTACCCTGCTGGTTCCTGATCCTGGCTTCGTCTGACTACCCTGCTGGTTCCTGATTCCGGCTTCGTCTGACTTCCCTCCTGGTTCCTGACCTCTGGCTTCGCAAGGACTCTGCCTCGGTTTCGCCATCCGTTTGGACTTTTGCTTTACAGCTTGATTTTCAATAAAGCCTTCTTATTTTCACTTATCTGTTGTTGTACATCTGGTTCATGGTTCCGTGACATTAGGACCAAGCCATGAATTCTGACGGTACAGGGCCATCCTCGCTACCCACGCTGGTTGCCAGACTTGATCAGCAGGATCACCTGTTGGGTCGGTTCGCCGTGGCGTTGCAAACCCTGCTTGAACGCACGGCTCATTTCGCTCCCGTTGCCGATGGGTCGGTTGTCGCTCCTGGGCCCGCTCCTACTGCCGCTCCGGTTGTTGCGCCAGAGTCTACCCCGACACCTGTTGTTGCGCCTGCGGTGTTTTGGGGTATGACCGGTTCTGCCCCCCTTCCACAGCGCTTTGGGGGAGAGCCAACTCAGTGCCGAGGTTTCCTTAACCAGGTGGGCATTTATTTCGAGTTGCTGCCACATGCCTTTCCTACTGAGAGATCAAAGGTGGGCTTCTTAATTTCGCTGCTCTCGGACAAGGCCTTGGCCTGGGCCAGCCCTTTATGGGAGAACAACAATCCGGCGGTTGCCGAGTTTTCCGGTTTTGTTGCTTCTCTTCGGAGGGTATTCGATGTGCCGGCTCGTGCTGCCTCTGCTGCGAAGCTCCTTATGTCCATCAGACAGGGTTCACGATCCGTAGCTGAATACGCCATTGAGTTTCGTACCCTGGCAGCAGAGGTGGGCTGGAATAATGAGGCTCTGGTCGCTGCTTTCTCTCATGGTCTCTTGGATGCCTTGAAGGATGAGGTTGCAGCTAAGGACCTACCAGTGGAGCTCGAGTCTCTTATTTCTTTCTTGATTTTGATTGACACCAGACTCAGGGAGAGACCTTCCTTTAAGGAGAGTCTGCGGAGGCCTCCTAACAGATTGGCGCCTACCTTTGCTGTCCCACCCGTGCCTCCCTCTCCTCCCACGCCTCCTGGGGTTGACTTGGCTGGGGGTGAACCCATGCAGCTGGGCTTTGCTCGCCTGTCCGAGGGGGAGAGGGTACTCCGAAGACGCGAGGGTCGATGCATGTACTGTGGTCTCGGTGGGCATTTTCGGTTGGCATGTCCGAACCATCCGGGAAACGCTCGCACCTGAGATCCTGTCGGGGGCAGATCTTGGGTGGAGTCTCCTCGTCCCCGGTTTCCCGTGTTGACAAACCACTGATCACTGTTGTCCTCTCCTGGGTCGGGGGCTCAGTGACGACCCAGGCGTTGGTGGACTCTGGTGCTGGTGGTTTGTTCATTGATAGTGTGTTCGCTGCCGCCAATTCCATTCCTCTGCAGGCCCGAGGTTCTCCACTGGCTCTTGAGGCGATAGACGGCAGACCCCTTCTGCCGCCACACGTGACTCATGAGACCCTTCCAGTGGGGATAGCCATTGGTGCCGTTCACAGAGAGTCGGTCTGCTTCCAGGTTATTTTGTCTCCACACTACTCGGTGGTCTTGGGGTACCCCTGGCTCCAGAAGCATAATCCGACTTTCGATTGGAGATCGGCCGAGATCCTCTCGTGGTCACCGCAGTGTGGGGCTAGTTGCATCCATGGGCCTGTCAAGTTGCTGTGTACTTCCTCGGACTCTCTGTTGCCTCCTGAATACGAGGAGTACCGGGATGTATTCGATAAGGTGCGCGTGGTTGCCCTACCTCCGCACCGCCCATACGATTGTGCCATCGAGTTACAACCTGGTGCCGTTCCTCCTCGTGGCAAGGTCTATCCACTGTCGGTAGCGGAGAATGAGGCCATGGAGGAGTACGTGAAGGAGGCGCTTTCACGCGGACACATTCGCAAATCCTCGTCCCCAGGAGGGGCTGGATTTTTCTTTGTGAAAAAGAAGGGCGGTGAGTTGAGGCCTTGCATCGATTACAGGGGTCTCAATCGCATCACGATCAAGAACGCTTACCTGATACCCTTGATTTCCGAGCTGTTCGATCGCCTTAAAGGGGCCACGGTCTTTACCAAACTCGACCTGAGGGCGGCATATAACCTCGTAAGGATCAAGGCGGGCGATGAGTGGAAGACCGCGTTTAACACCAGGACCGGTCATTATGAATCCTTGGTTATGCCCTTTGGGTTGTGCAATGCGCCCGCAGTCTTTCAGGAATTCATTAACGATGTTTTCCGTGACCTGTTGCAGCAGTGTGTGGTGGTCTATTTGGATGACATCTTGGTATATTCTGAATCCATGGAGACCCACATTCTGGATGTCAGACGAGTGTTGCAACGGTTACGAGAGAACAAGCTGTTTGGTAAGCTTGAGAAATGCGAATTTCACCAATCCCAGGTAACCTTCTTAGGTTACATCATTTCCGCTGAGGGGTTCTCCATGGATCCTGAGAAGGTTTCGGCTGTCTTACAGTGGCCCCAGCCCAGTGGTCTTCGCTCCCTGCAGCGCTTTTTGGGCTTCGCCAATTATTATCGGAAGTTCATCAGGGACTTTTCCATGCTAGCCAAGCCTCTCACGGATCTGACCAGGAAGGGCAGTAATTCCCAGGTCTGGCCGCTCGAGGCCATCCAAGCTTTTGAGGCTCTAAAGTCCGCCTTTGTGTCGGCTCCGATTCTGTCGCATCCCAACCCTGGGTTGCCCTTTGTCCTCGAGGTGGACGCGTCTGAGACGGGAGTAGGCGCCCTTCTGTCTCAGCGTAGAACACCAGAGGGTCCTCTGCTTCCTTGTGGGTTTTACTCCCGGAAACTGTCTTCCGCGGAGTGCAACTATCAGATTGGTGACAGGGAGTTATTGGCCATCGTGCAGGCCCTTAAAGAATGGAGGCACTTGCTCGAGGGTTCGGTGGTTCCGGTCCTCATCCTGACGGACCACAAGAATCTGACCTACCTTTCTGAGGCCAAGAGATTGACACCACGTCAGGCCAGATGGGCTCTGTTCTTGTCACGTTTTAATTACGTGGTCTCCTACCTACCCGGTTCCAAGAACATCAGGGCGGATGCCTTATCACGGCAGTACTCCGACCTGTCCAGGGAGGAGTCGATTCCGACTTCGGTCATACCTCCGAATCAGATCCTGGCCGCCATTCGCACCAGCCTGACCTCTCCCCTGGGGGAGCAGATTTTGGCGGCTCAATCTGGTGCTCCCTCTGGGAGACCCAACGGCAGATGTTTTGTGCCTGAGGAGTTGCGCACTCGGTTGTTGCGAACCTACCATAACTCCAAGACCGCGGGGCATCCTGGAAAGAATCAGCTGTCCTGGGCTGTTTCACGTCTGTTCTGGTGGCCTTCCCTACGTTCCGACATCGCCGCATATGTAGCGGCATGCTCCGTTTGTGCCCAGAGTAAGTCCCCTCGGCACCTTCAGTTGGGCCTTCTGCAACCCATAGCCACCGGGGAGCGCCCATGGTCACACCTGGGGATGGATTTCATTGTGGACCTCCCTGCATCCCGAGGCCATACGGTCATTCTCATGATTGTGGATCGATTTTCCAAAATGTGCCACTGTGTTCCTCTCAAGAAGTTACCCTCTGCACAGGAGTTGGCCACGATTTTTGCCAGGGAGGTCTTCCGGTTGCACGGTTTGCCCAAGGAGATTGTGTCGGATCGGGGGAGTCAGTTTGTGTCCAGGTTCTGGCGCGCCTTTTGCTCCCAGTTGGGGATTCATCTCTCCTTCTCCTCGGCCTACCACCCTCAGTCCAATGGGGCCGCAGAACGATCCAATCAGGCCTTGGAGCAATTCCTTCGTTGCTATGTCTCCGATCACCAAGACAATTGGGTTGACCTCCTGCCTTGGGCTGAGTTTGCCAGGAACACGGCGGTGAACTCTTCCTCTGGGACGTCTCCCTTCATGGCCAATTATGGGTTCCAACCTGCCGTGTTACCGGAGGTATTCTCTCCCCAGGATATTCCGGCTGTGGAGGATCACCTTTCCGTCCTACGTGCTTCTTGGGTACAGATCCAGAAGTCCCTTGAGGTCTCTGCGCAGCGCCAGAGACTCCAGGCTGATCGCAGACGAGCGCCTGCTCCTTCCTACCAGGCCGGAGACCGTGTATGGTTGTCCACCCGCAACCTCAACCTTCGAGTGCCCACTCCCAAGCTGGCGCCTCGCTTTGTTGGTCCCTTCCGAGTGCTTCGCAGGGTAAACCCGGTAGCCTATGCCCTTGCGCTTCCTCCTGGCATGCGGATCTCCAACGTGTTTCATGTCTCCCTGTTGAAGCCACTGGTGTGTAATTGTTTCACTTCCTCGGTTCCTCGGCCCCGTCCGGTCCAAGTGGGCAATCGTGAGGAGTATGAGGTGAGCAATATCCTGGACTCACGCCTGGTCCGCGGTCGGGTGCAGTTTTTGGTTCATTGGCGTGGTTATGGTCCAGAGGAGCGTTCCTGGGTTCCCTCCGCAGATGTCCATGCTCCTGCCTTGCTCCGAGCCTTCCACGCACGCTTCCCTCAGAAACCGTTCTTTACTCCGCGGAGGAGGGGCCCTTGAGGGGGAGGTACTGTCATGGTCTTACCTTCTTGCTGTTCTCCTTCGTTTGACATGTGCTGGCGGCCATCTTGGTTTCTGGGTTTCTTGTAGCCTCCCACCCTGCGGCTCCTCCTTCCCACTGGGAGGAGCTGGATGCCTAGCTCATATATATAGGAGGTCTGTGGCTTCAGTTCCTTGCTTGGTCCTCCTGTGTTCACATGCTTCTAAGACTGCTGCTGCTTCTGGTCCCTGATCCTGGCTTCGTCTGACTACCCTGCTGGTTCCTGATCCTGGCTTCGTCTGACTACCCTGCTGGTTCCTGATCCTGGCTTCGTCTGACTACCCTGCTGGTTCCTGATTCCGGCTTCGTCTGACTTCCCTCCTGGTTCCTGACCTCTGGCTTCGCAAGGACTCTGCCTCGGTTTCGCCATCCGTTTGGACTTTTGCTTTACAGCTTGATTTTCAATAAAGCCTTCTTATTTTCACTTATCTGTTGTTGTACGTCTGGTTCATGGTTCCGTGACACTATTACATTTTTCTTTTTGCGCCCCCCTCCCCCCAAACATTTTGAACACCAGCTGCCACTGGGTTCAACCAGTTATTAAATCCAAGGGTTCACATACTTTTTCCACCTGCACTGTGAATGTTTACATGGTGTGTTCAATAAAAACATGGCAACATTTCATTCTTTGTGTGTCATTAGTTTAAGCAGACTGTGATTGTCTATTGTGACTTAGATGATCATCAGATCACATTTTATGACCAATTTGTGCAGAAATCCATATCATTCCAAAGGGTTCACATACTGTATATATATATATATATATATATATATATACTCCAGGGGATCAAGGGGCCAGCTCACACAGAGAGTTACAGTAAAGGGAGTGCGGTGTAGAGAACCCTGAAGAATAGGGACAAAGGGGGTGCCAGGAAGGGCCCTGAAGAGTGTTCTACAGTACAGTACAGCTTATCTAAATACTTCTTCACTGAATAGTCAAGGTGAAGCAGCGGCCTTGCCGCATTCAGTTATTCAGCAGTCCCAGCAAATTCTGCATAGTTATTCAAGTCAGAGTATCCCACTCATCCCTTCTCCTACCCAAGTTCTCAAATAAAACCACAAAAAAAACAAAACCCCTAGACTGTTTTCTGACTGAGCCAAGTACTTTGAACATGCTTTATTGTCAAGTTGTTGCTAAGGGTAACCCAGGGGAATCCTTAACCAGCAGCTCCCAAGGGAGTAGTACTACAATAACATTCTAGAGTATATTCAAATTTCCATCATAAAAACTGAGGCAGCGGATTTTGTGAAAATTATAATTTGTGTTATTCTCAAAACTTTTGGCCACGGCTGTACATATAGGTTAGCCTTGCAGGGCAACAAGGTGTATGTAGGAGATATACAGTAATGGTAATACATTTACAAAAGAATCAAAGGTGTCAGCGGTACACATTAATTTATAGCATAACAATCCTTGACTAGAGTTACGTAGGTTATCACATCAGTATTATTTTTAGAATACCAAGTCGACCAACCTTGCCAAGCTACTTCAAAGGTCCTAGGTGAATCAGGTCGATAGGCTTTAAGCTTTTTAAATGAATAGGGCAACCCTTTTTTAAAGTGGTTGTAAAAGTAACTTTTTTTTTTAAAAACAAACATATCATACAGGTTTGCACAGAGCAGCCCCAATCCTCTTCTTGCATCCTCCACTGGCGCTGCTGGCTCTCCCCCCCTTCCCAGTGCCCCATAGCAAGCCACTTGCTATGGGGGCACTTGTGTGGGCTTGATTCCGAGCCTGGCTGTCTGTGTCCATTGAAATACACAGCACTGCTCAGAAATGCATCCCGCTCTCACCTCACAGGCTGTGATTGACAACAGCAGGAGCCAATGGCTCCCACTGCTGCCTCCATGTCCAGTGAGGAGAGAGAAAGGAGAGAGTCACTCCTCATGGGCACAGCACTGGATGGAGATCAGGTTCAGGTAATTATATGGGGGGGGGAGACACAGAAGGTTTTTTTTACCTATTAAGGTAAAAAAAACTTTTAATCTATTAAGGTAAAAAAACTTTTGCCACTTTACTGTTTTGGAAAGAGCAAGGGAAGGTGTACAATCCCTGTCAGGTTTTTATTTCTTTGTGTGTAGCTATTTGGGAAATTCACCATACTTTATAAATGCATTGTGTAATATGGGGAACCCTGGTTCACCAACTGGCCACAGCCACGGAAGCTCTGCAAACAAAGTCTCAGACGGTTCACAATTCCTCGAAGCTGTGAGCCATTCCACTCCACCGCACAGACAGGTCCTGTCTCCTTCCTGCTCCTTTTCAAGCTTCCTTTGCAGGTGAGTTAACCCTTTTGGGACCAATGTCCCTGTTTGGAGGCTCTTCCCCACCCTCTCCGAGTCTTCAAATTCCAGGTTCCAAATGATGACTTATCAATCCTGAGAGAACCACCAATCAGTCCAACTGGACCACTCCAGGACCCCTCACCTTGCATGGGTGAGAACCTCTGAGTACTCACAAATGTCTCTTATTGTCCAGCTTAAAAGGAAGCACAACCCAAACAATTTTGGGGACACATACCTCCAGTCCAGGACACATCTCTGGAATCCTGTACAGTTGTTAGACATTAGCTGAAGACTAATCCACCTTTTCATTGTCATTGCCCTTCTAGCCTACCAATTCAGGGCAGTGTTTACACTTGTGATATTCTCAGCGGCCCTCTGAAAACTCTCATGTTTGCCAAGTCCATCCATAGAAAATATTGGCTACCCTAAAAGCATGCATTAAGCTGGAGATAGGCCATGGCCTTTTCTTCTAATAGCTGTCCTTGCCACATGCACTGAGATGGAGGTATGTAATTATTCTCTATGGCAGGGCCCAACACATACTTGACATCTTAAAAACTGTTGCTACAATTGCACACTTTTTCTATCTTTATTATATATCAAATTTATTTTTATTCCAATTTATTTTATTTTGCTTTATTTAACTTTCTCTACCTTTTTACTCAGTTATATTGAGTATGGACAACATTTAAAACTGTTCATTGATGCCCATACAATAAATATGTTAAGAGTATGACCTAATATTAAATAGATTGTATATACTGTTTTTATCCGGTATATGTTTTGTTTGATATACTCTTGTAACCTCTTATTTGTAAATCTTGTCCAGAAAATAATAAAAAATTTTGAAAAAAAAAAAAGAAAATTGCAAAATGCAAACACTGCCCAAACCTAGGCACAACCCAAATTCAGTCCTGGGAACTGAAGTGGCTGGGGCTTTAAACATCAGCAGCTCCACTCTGCATAACCAGGTACATAACCTGCTATGTACATTTACTATTAGGGTCCTTTCACATGGGCTTTAGTTTTGCTCAGTGGGGATCGATCCACTGATCTCCGCTGAGCAGCCGGATGACAAGTCTGTCTCCGCTCACTGTGCTGAGACGGACCTGTCAGATCCCCACTCTCCTCTATGGGAGATTGGGTGAAAACGGACTGCCTTGTCTGTTTTCATCAAATCCTATCCGATCCTCCAGACGGATGGATCGGATAGCAGTGGGTGTCAGTGGACATGTCACCGCTGAAATCCGCTGCTCCATAAGGATGCATGGAGCATCCGATCAGGTCCACCTAGAAAACGGACAGGCGGACCTGATCGGAAAGCCCATGTGAAAGGGCCCTTACTGACATCAATAAACATTTAATAAACACTATTAGCAAGAAATGTCATAGGGGTTTCATGGTGCAAAAAACACAATCAATATCTTTGTGTAAAATTCCAACATTTTATTAGAAAATAATTAAAAAGTGGAATTCGATAAAATGCAATGATCTCTGCATATATGGCAAGCAATAATTCCAGATTGTGCAATCTTTCTCAACATGTTTCACTGTGAATAGAGCTTCTTCAGGAGTAATGAATATTGCTTTTCCTATGCCTATAAAAAACAACAAGTTGAATATTTATCCTTTATAAAACATTCAATGATTTATTTATGCATGAAATACTCAGAAAAAAGGTTGCTCACATGCATCGGTCTGTGTCTGAAAGGATCTTACTCTGGAGGGACAGAATAGTACCCACAGGTCCACTTGATAGGAGAAAACCATCATTTTTTGAACTGGTAATTTACTGTACAACAACAATAGTGGCCAAACAGCCACATCACATGTAGGAGCCATTCCTTTTAACCAAGGCAAATCACTGTGTACAGGTGAGCATTAGTGAATCCTAAGGAGTAAAGGGATCCAAGTTTTAATCTGGTGGGAAACAAAAATATAAAGCTAATATTTGCAGAGAGAATATAATGATTCTTCCTACAAACTATCAAATGTGCTTTAACTAGTAGAAAACCCTATGACACTTCTTGCTAATTTTGTTAAAAAAAAAAAAAAATTAAGGGTGAGGTGCAAAAGTAATAATATATGATGGTTTTATTGATACATCCAATTTAAGTTTATTTCAATATTTAATTAACACAGATGAATCTGTTTTTTCTATTCACTAATTGAAATCAACACCCAGAAGCCAAGGTAATCATGAATTGATGGTTTATTAATTAGTTTATTATTTATTGATACATATTTGTTGTGAATACCATTCAATCATCATTTAATGTGTGATAAGTAGTTCATATGAGCGCTGTCAGTTAGATTGTTTTTCATTCCATTATTTTTGTAGATCATTTACACAGCTGCTTTTTGGGGTAGTTTTGGGGTTATTCGCAGATAAAGGGTCAGCACAGGATTATTGGTTTACAGCTACTAACATCAATGGAATATTTCTGTTTTATTCCTGCATTTACGTTTTAATAGCTTTTCTCCATTTGAAGAAAAATATGCCTTTACAAATATACCATTCTTTTTATGACCTAAGCACAGAGTCCTAACAGCTATGTCATTTCTCAAATGTGCAATTGGTTATAAAAGCTGGCATCCATCTCAGACTGACCTTTTTATTTTTACTGCTGTGAGCTTGTGCTAAATTTAGAAATTAGGCTATGATGTAATTCCTGCAGAATAATAAGCAGACTGCATTTCCCCACTTCGCCAGAAGAGGGCCAAAGCACTGCTCTCTTCTCTTAATAAAAACGGTGCCTTGGATTATGATTACACCGAGTAACTGCATAGAAAAATGACAGAATAACATTACAATGTCTATAGTAGCTCATATGTACACAAATAAGATCTCTATTGCAGATAAAAATATTCATTCTATAGTACATATATATTTGGCTGCAGGTGTAACAGTAATTTGGGCACATTACCAGAAAGCAAGCTTTTCAAAATAAACAACATTTGCAGAAAGCAGGATTTTTACTTTTCATATAAGAATAAGGCCTCTTTCACACAGTGCTCCGTTTTTTTTCTCCGCTCCGGCACTTTTTTCTTTTTTTTCACGGACACAGATGACACTTGTGTCATCCGCTAAGTATGTCCGCATATCATCCCATCCGCTTGCGGATGATATATGGACATAATGTATGTCTATGGGGATTGCGGATGTCAGCGGATGACACCGCTGACATCCGATTTTGCATCTGTCCCGTTTTTTAAACGGAAGAAAAATAGGGTTCTGTTCCGTTCTAAAAAACAGAACTGAACTGAAAGGACGCAAATCGGATGTCAGTGGATGGTCATCCGCTGACATCCGCAATCCCATTGACATGCATTATGTCCGTATATCAACCGCAAACGGATGGGGTGATATATGGACATACGGAGCGGCCGTGTGAAAGAGGCCTAAAGGTTTGTTATAGAATAAAAATTGCAGGGAACGTGCACAACAGTATTACATCCTCTGAAATCCATAAAATGAATAGGGATTCCCTTTGCACACACCTGTTTGTGTTAATAAAATGAATATGAATACAACCAGAAAATATTATATATAACCACAGATGAGATGCTACCAATAACCTATAAGTGTACCACAGACTTCAAACTTTTACTATATACAATTGGGTACAGTGCAGCGCCAAATCATCAGATTTTTCAATCTGAAAACCATATCTCCCTAATAGAGTTGGGCCAAACCCCCCCCGGTTCGCGCCTGAACTCTCACACATGGCAAAAGTTCAGACACTAAATATAGTGCCTGGAAAGGTCCCCATAGTCTACCTGTAAAGTGGCTCATCTGTACCATGCATAGAACCTGCTGCAGCAAAACTCACATTTATAAAGAAATAAAGAAAAAACATTTCAACTTTAACTTCAACAATCCCATTGCTGGCAATACAAAAAATGTAAAAAAAAATGGCAAGGGTCCCCCCCCAAATTCATACCAGATCCTTATCCGAGCATGCAGCCTAGCAAGATGTTTTTTTTTTTCATTCAGATGTCAGCGGGGAACCTGTCGTTAAGAACACCGCAGCTGGATTCCCGGCCCACTCCTTAACAACCAGCTGTTCACTGTGCCCTGAGTGGGCAAAGCTTTGCCCAATTAGGGCTTAGAATACACTGTGCAGCATGCAGTGTTGGGTGCTCGGCGAAGGAACATCCCGCCGTGCGCCTCGCAAATTCAGGTGTTCGCTGAATGGGTGTACAAGCGATGTTCGGGTTCAACTTTTGCTTGGTTTGAACTGTTTGCCCCACTCACTCCCTAATGCAAGCAACTAAATCTAAATCTAAAGCCAAAACTAGGTAAGAGTTATAACATTTCTTGTTATTGCTTTCTGGGCCCTTACTGGGGAGCTTCACTCTCTATGATTGTCCAGGTAACCACTGTCACAAGGACATAAAGTGAGAGAAATAGCTGTGAGGACTTATTCACACATGTGGTGACTGGAAATATATCTGCACTGGATAAACACCAGCCACTGCTATGGCATGTGTTCTATGTGCCCTGGTCACACTGCAACACAGCAGAGAGGCGCAGTGCAGACAGCATTTTACTGCAAAGGCACCACATTTCATCACACAGCAACTAGTGTCACTTCTCACATGTCAAAGAAAGTCTATATTAAAAGGTAAAAAAAAAAAAAAAAAGTAAACAGTGCTAAGCATCGCACTGCCCCATCGCCACAGCTCACTGTAACTATAAACTGTCTACAGCGTACACTCTAAAAAGTGGCAAATATACACACTAATTAAATATATTTCATTTAGTAAAAATGGTTGCTTATAACAGTAATAATTAACTGCTATAAGCAACCATAGTGTGTTTAAAAAAAAAAACCCTGATCGACTCCCACAAAAAATGACAAAAATTACAACTTTAAAAAAAGCACCATTCCCCTTACTAAATACCTTGGACTGTCTACTTTCCAAAAATGGGTCATTTGGGGGATATTTGTACTGTTCTGGTGTTTCCAGGCCTCAAGAAATGAAGCCATCAGCACATCAGGATTGATCAATTTTCACATATAGATTGTGGACTCTATAACTTTCCTACAAACTAAATTTATGAAGAAAGATTATTTGCAAAATTTAATTGGATTTTATTTAAATGAAGAAAAACTTGTTTTTTCAAAGTTTTTGACCTTTTTTTTTAGCATAAAGGGACTTTTTGTAATTACAAAAAATATATCAGACAGCCAGAATGTAGCTGGTCCTGAGCCTTTCAAGCTTATAACACTGTTATGGACACATGTCTCCTGCTATTTCTTTACTCTTGATACTCACAGGCTCTATTTTGATTGCCAAAAGGGCCTATTATGATTTTTCCTTTTGTCCACTAGGAATGTAATTTCGAGGTGCTGGAAGACTCTAAGCTGGTCCATTAAAAGAAATGATGGCATAATATCACAGCAGGTAAATGGAAATTAAAAAAGTGGCACTGCCTGGGGGACAAACTAAAAGTGTATCAAAACAGTAGGTGAAAGTATGTGAAAATGCAAACTCCTTAAAAAAACTCTAATGAAAGTGCATGGGGTCTGATAAATGTCAGTAATAAATAATATAAATATACAGTAAACAATTAAAGCACAAATCCATAAAGTGCTCATGTGCAAAATGAGTAGCAATAACAAATATATTAAGAAATATGTGTAAAAATATATTCCACATAAAAAAGTGTGCAAAGAAAAAATGATTTCAATCAATAAATAAGTCCATAACCTCGAATAAAAAATCCATCAGAAGGAAAAATAAATAAATAAAAAAAACGAAATAACTAAGTGCCAGTGATTTCCAATCTTCAGTGATATGCCGTGACTGTGGGTACATTAATGCTTCCCCTCTCTCCCAGATCCACACTCACCAGAAAGAAGAACCACTACTAGGTTAAAAAGCATCATGCCTAGTAGTAAAGACCTCTGATATAGACCATAAACGTCAATCTCTTAGGTACTTAATGTCAGTAAGTTACCACAGGTACGCAGAAATGGAAACAAATGTCTCATAGTGTAAATCCGTTAGGAAATATATTATTTATCCCGAACAACTCAAAAACAAACGAGGAACAACAAGCTGGTTAAAAGAATGCTAGTTCCGGGAATGCCGTGCGTTCTATGGACAGGAAGTGCGCAAGCGGAAATGGCGTAATGGCGCTCTACGTGTTTCGTCGATGTGACGTCATCAGGAGCGGCCCTGGGAAAATATTTTTTTCATAATATCACGGCAGGTAATCTACTTATATTGCATTTTCGACCATCTGGAATGTTTTCAAGATTTTTATGAGCTTTAATATCCTTATCTCCTGAACGATCGTATTGTGGATAATAGCAGGTATTCAGTTTCCCTGGTTGAGTTACCCACCCCTGTCTCCCTTTTTTTCTCCCCTACATTCCTTTATGCTTTCATCTCCTTGTCTCTTCTCTTTTATCTTATTTCTTATCTCTTCCTTACTTCTTGTTCCATGGCCAGGCTTTAGTACAAATGCCTCCGAATAGAACTTGGGCATGTTTTGTGATGTTTTTTTTCAATGGGTGAAGGTCAGCTTTAACAAATCCCTCATATTATGTATCTATCCAGGGCTGCATACGACATCTGCAATGCACCCCGTCACTCGGTGATGCAATGCCCAAAACCTATTGTGGTAAAACTCTTGATACCCCACTGCATGACATTTTTGTCCTCTGTGCCATATTCCCAAAGACACTATGAAGGAAGGAATGCTTTTCTGAAATGTTTGTAAAACCAATAAAACTTTTATTCTGTGAAAAATAAAACATACAGCAGTAACACAACTCTGATCTCTGTCTCAGAAGGTGAAGTTAATCCCACTGTCCACCAACCTTCACCTTTCATTTTATTTGTTTGAACTCATAGTAAATTCTGTCACAGAAGATGAAAAAGTAAACTGAAAATTACATTTTTTAAAAAATATTTTTACAGAACCCTCCATGACAACAGATTTCTCTCTGTATTGTGTAAAATTTAATTTAAAGACATTTTTGGATCCCGACCATGTTTTTTCAGTATACAAGGACAAGGCAGGGCCTTTTATTCTTTATACTGTTTTTCAAAACTGATGGGCAGAAACAATACCCTCAATAATGATGTCGTAAAGGATTGCTAGAAAACAAATTGCCAGTAAAATTAACTCTCAGTTTTCTTTAAAACTACGTCTGTGAAAAGAATAATTTATGAAAAATAAATACTCAAGACAAAGAAACACCTGCGGCTATAGCAGCCTTCTGTAACTTGAAATGAATACTAGAAAACAAAAGTCATGAATTAATGCTTTTCACCTGAAACAGTGGGTGTTTTTTTTCCTTTTTGTTAAACAGTCAATGGAGAGCCGGCAATACTTCCTGAAGATCAAGCTTTTTGTAAATGTGATATTGAACTGTTCTGCTGCTCAAGGAATATAAAGTTTCTCATTGCAATGGATTATAAGTCATCTGAAACCATTCATGTGTAGCACCAGCTGAAAGACTGAGTGGATAAGTGATGATGTCTCGGCTCTGCCAATAAAGAAAATCAGATAATAGCCGGCTGAAACCTAAAGTACTTGAAGTATGCTTCAAAAGGAAAATTAATAATTACATTATTGTACAGCAAACAATAAGACAAAAAGGCCAATGTATTTTACATGTATGTCCTCTTGTTTTTGCAAAATTTTTTTTAGTACTCAAGGAATAGTAATAGGGGTTTTTGGGATGATGTCATTGGCATATTAAAGAACACTATCATTTCTGTCCAGAAGAACCATGCTGAAACTTGTTTGAGGGGGTAGGGTGGGGTTTTGGTTCCTTAAGTGACAACATGATTTACACTTGATCATTTTTGAGCTTTATTTTATTATTGTGCATAATACAGAAAATATGTATTGCCTTTACTAATGCTTTTATATTAAAAAATATATTGGCATTATTACATGTAGCACCCTCCTAGGTAGGTGCTAGTGAGAGTATAGTTTTGGCTCTGTCTGCCTATCAGAGGAGCAGCAGGGAAATCTATATTGCTTTCTGCCTACCAGAGAGCAGGGTCTGTGAGTTAGGTCGGCTCAGTGTGTGATTCATTGAGTCTAGATAAGTGTTTCCTCACTGGTCCAATAGGGAGGCATGTTGGACAGTGGGAGGAAACCTGACCAATGAGTACACATGCCTTGATACAGTCCCAGTGATTGGTAGAGACTGGCTGTCTCGGTGCATTATGGGATACTGTATAAAAGCCAGAAGCACATGTGCTGCGGGGTCTTTGGCTGGTGAGCAGAGTCCCAGGGAGAGGGTGGGGGCTGCCTCCTCCTCTGTAGCAGTGGGATGCGGTCACAGGCAGTTGGCCTGGGGACCAGAGGAAAGGAACTGAACTCAGAGGTCCAGGAGAACTGACTGGAGGGGTAGAGACACTGGAGACCCTCGAAAAACAGTATTGTGAGTACAGGGGATCGTGTCTAGGGGCCTGACCTGAGGGGGGCAATCCCGGTGTAAGATAGTCAGAGGACGGGTGTCAGTCTGTCAGTAAAAGGGGATACTAGGCAGGTATCCCGAAGATAATCTACCTAAGTCGTCTGAACCAGTGGTGTATTTAGGTTTGGTGCTGCCCTAGGCCTGACTAAACTTGTGCAGCCCCTAATTTAAATATGACCCATCTCTTCCTGTAAAGGCCACACCCCTTCCTGTTTATGACCCGCCCTGTCATCTGTAAACCACAGACCACAACCAGTCTATCAGTGCCCATCAGTCCAGCCTCATCAGTTCCCATAAGTTCAGCCTCATTAGTGCAGCATATCAGGGCGGCCTCATCAGTGGCCATCAGTGCAGCCCGATCAGTGGCCACCAGTGCAGCCTATCAGTGCATCATATCAGTGGCCATCAGTGCAGCCTCATCAGTGGCCATTAGTGAAGCCTATTAGTGCCCATCAGTACCGGCAGGTAGCAGTGTGACCGCTTTATGGGGGTGCCAGACTGATTTGCCCCATAGGACTGGCACTATACTAAAAGTGTAGCGCAAGCCGGTGGGGGGCCTTTTCGTGCGAGAGCCAGGAGGAAGCTGTTTTTTTTTTCCATGTGGGGTGCAGCTTTTTTGCTGCCCCCCTGCAAAGTGCTGCCCTAGGCCTGGGCCTTGTTGGCCTAGGCCAAGATACAGCACTGGTCTGAACAGAGACTTGACCTAAATTCATCTACTGGCAAAGAGATTTTGCAGCCTGGCTGCATCTCCAGATAGGAGTCCTCATCCATTGTGAATAGTTCGATTTAGAGTATCTCACTCTTCCCTTCTCCCATCCCTATTTAAAATAAAACACCAAAAACAACTGCATACCCCGGGACTGATCATTGACTGAGCCAAAGAAGTAAAGTGTTAATCTGTGAATGCCAATGTTGCTAACGGTAACCCAGGGGAACCCAAGAGTGTGTTATCCAGCAGTCCTCAAGGGGGTAATGCTACATACACATTGGGGGAGATTTACAAAAAATAGTGCACACAGAATATGGTGCAGGTCTGCCTAGTAACCAGTCAGCTTCTAGGTTTTATTGTCAAAGCTTAGTTGAACAAGCTGAAGTTAGGCTGGCCATACACTATACAATTTTCTTATTCAATTTCCTTTAGATTTACCTTAATCTATGTAGGGCAAGGGCCTGCCTGACTGCATACAAATTGAAAGTGTTTAGGTTTGACCCTATATTACATGGTTTTGGTAAATCTAAAGGAAAGTTGAACAAGAAAATTGTATAGTGTATGGCCAGCCTTAGAAGCTGATTGGTTTATAGCCACGGCTGGACCAGATTCTGTGTGCACTGATTGTAGTAAAACGCCCACATTATGTACTGGCCTACAGAAAAATATTCATGCTGACCCACACTGAAAGGAAAAGTATATGCATATGTGAAATAAGCATGCTCATAAATTCCTTTGCTAAAGGCAAATAGATTGTGCACTTTGCAAGTGCGGTTGCACTTATTTTCCCCAGAGCTTAGTAAATGTGGTAAAGCTTTGCTGTGATCCATCATCCAGTGCAGGCAAAATGCTGTTTTTTTTTTTTTTCCTTGCATCTGATTGGGTGTTATATAGAAAGTGCAGCTTTACCACATTTACATTTACTAAGGAAAATGGGTGCAACAGCACGTGCAATTTGAACAGTCTATTTGCCTTTAGTAAATCCACCCCTATGTGTATATGCATGGGAAACAGTTACACTGTACTCTAATTTACCATGCTTTTTATTGGCCATATTTTGTCAACAGTTTACTGCTGTTTGTGCGCTTTCTTGGGAGATTTGTTCTTACTTCCTGTCAATTTGATATGTGTCACAAAGAATAGAAAGTGCGCAGAAAACTTATCACACAGCAGGGTCACAGATTTTATACTCTATCAAAGCTATACAAAGTTGCCTGGTTTTGAGCTATATGCAGACGCTGGACTTTATTCAAATTATTAGAAAATAATTATTTTGTATATATGGGTGCCATTTTGGGGGGGGGGGGGGGGGAGAGTCCAACTTCAATGCTAAAGAGCATGTCGCCTGGAGTCCAGGGCCATCTTACCGAATGGGCATGCTGGGCAGTTGGCCCGGGGCCACACTTGCCTGGGGGGGCCCCACCTGCCCAGCGACCCACCCCTGATGCATACTAGCTCATTATGCCTTTGTCTTGCAGGGTTTTTTTTTTTTTTTTGGAGTATACTACCGCTTTAAATCGCGCATTGCTGGCAAAAAAACATTATTTAGGGTTACAGAACCACTGTAATACAAAATAACTACATATCTATTGAATGTATTAAAAGGGTTCCTAAATTCATTATATCTGGTCTCCCACAGTACACAGAACATGAAAATGCAATTATTTTAGTAAATTTAAACTGCTAAATACCTTTTCTCTTCAGCAGTATATAGCAGTCTTGTGACTTCTATGAGTGTCTAAATTAAAGCTTGTAGGAGGAGTTTTCATTATCCTCTAAGCCCCGGTTCACACTACTGCGTGTGCGGGGTTCGCATGTCATGTCGGAGCGCACTGCTCCGACATGACATGCGATCAGCTGTGCGGCGCGAGTTTAGCCATACAGTTTGTATGGCTAAATTCGCATCGCACCCGCAGCAAACACGCACAGGAGGCATTTTTGCTGCCGCATCAGGATCGGATCGCACAGCGGTTCACACTTGTGCGATCCGATCCTGTGCGAACTGCACGATCGCACTGCGATATGCGATCAAACTGGGGGTGTCGTTAAGATTACATTGACACCCCCAGCGGATCGCATATGGCAGTGTGAACTGCCGGGGGTGCGTGTGCAATGCGGGAACAGGCTGCGAATTCGCAGCCTTCCCGCATCGCAATAGTGTGAACCGAGCCTTACTGTCCTATGAGGCTGCCGCACCCCTGACCCTCTTTCTGCACAGTGCTGATTGGCCCTGTGCTGATCACATGCACCCTCCCAAGAAAAAAAAAACTCTATAGCAATACACACTAAACTAAGCATGTGCAGAGTGATTCCAAAGGCTCTGTTCTATCAGAAGATGTGTTGGGACTGTGGAAAAAGGAAAGAATCAGAAAAGACAGGATCAAACAGCCTTTTTACACAATGTGGAGGATTAATCCCTTAGATTCCACAGTAAGTATAGCAAGCATGCTTTACTACTTATACAGACTGACTTTACTGTTGTGTGTTTAGTAACACTTTAGGCATTCATAACTGTCTTGCAATATCCATGTTAAAGAATCGAATTTCCAAAATGACAAGCAATAATTACTAAAAAAAATAAGGCTGGGAATAATAAAAGGAAAAAACAGCTTAAGGATATTTCCTGCTAGTATAACAGCTGGCTCTAGAAACAGTAAAATTAGTCAACTAATAAGTGACAAAGCGTCAGCAGGAGGCCGAAAATAGTGCAGAGAACTTGGATCTTATTCTTGTGACTCATAAGAACCACCTCTTCCTTCTCTGGGAAGAAATGTATTTCCCCTAAGTCCTTTATATAAAGACATAGCAGACGGCAAGGCAGATTTTATTGTTTATTTATGTAGCACCAGAATACTGCTCTACTGTTTTAAAGAATTTCTTTCATGCACATCAGTTTCTGCTCAGCCGTCCCATGGGGTAAAACAAAATCACTCTTGGATGCGTGAGAAAACATATAACAGTTGGGGCTGGGCAATGTACTTTCTAATGATAGACTATGGACTGCAATTGAGTCTTTGGGCACCAAGCTTTCCAGTGGGAACAGGCAAAGGTACAACCTACTGCAGGGGTATCAAACCCAATTTTATTGCGGGCCACATCAGCATTAAGGTTGTCCTCAAAGGGCCGGTTGTATCTATAAGACTATATAAATTTGTATAGGAACTCAACCCCCCCGCCGAACCGAATGGTGGGTGTGGCCAAATTGCACAGTGGGAGGATCTTAAGGGGGCAATAAATACCAGGAATGCGTTATGTGTGGAGCCTAGGGATGTGGTATGTATAGAGTACAGGGTTGAGAAGTGCACTACATATCGAGTGCACTGTTTAGGAGTGTGCTACGCACAGTGTGTAGGGTTCAGGTCTCTTTCACATGCTGTCCACATCTCACTTCAACCACTCCTCGTCTCAGACCTCTGCACCACTCTCCCTGATCCCCCATCTCTGCAAACATCTCTCTCCTACCCTCATCTCCCCCCCCCCCCCCCCCAAATGCTTTCTCGCCTACCCGGCCCAGCTCTAGCATCTCCCAGACAGAGTAGGTGGCACCGCCTTTGTCTCTCTAACTTGGAAGGAGATCAGCTGGAGGTGGTGAGCCATGTTCCGGCTGAAAAAAAGCCCTGGGTGCGAGGGCCACATGAAATGGCCTGGTGGGCCAGATTCGGTCTTGTGTTTGACACATGTGATCTACTGGGAAGCAGAGCTTAGGCAATATAGTCTGTTTTGGTTTCTAGCCATCTAGGCAATTCTATGGTAGCTTGGTGGCTTTAGCTTTCGACCACAATAGTGTAATTGTTTCTAGCAACTAAATGACTGAAAAGTATTCCTAAGCAAAATCTTTTTGGATATATTGGGTTATATAATATATTATATATTTCGGATATATAAACTTTTATTGCTATCCATGTCCTAGCTGTAGATATTCATCCCTCTATTTGTATAGGTGACCGCTGTCACAAAGAAAGAAAGTGAGGGAAATCCAACATTTTAGAGAAAGAAGAGATAAGGGGACATCTCTGTTGTAATGATTAAGCACACATTGTAGTGTGTGAAACGCGTCTAACTTGTCACTATTGTCACATTGGGATGTCCAGTCAATAAACCTGGAATTTGACCTCATCTGGAGTGCAGCTGTTCCTTTTTCTTTATTGATTATCCACTGAGGCGAGCCGGGGGTTGCACCGCTGTGTCGTCAGGCTTTCATACCACCTTGAGCAGTAAGTTTCTTTCTTTTGATTGAAATCTTCCAGTGTAGATATCTGTTAACGGGTCAACTGTCTAAAAAGAGAAACGGAGAAATCACCTCCTAGTGAAAAATTTTCTCTAACTTCACGTTACATCTCTGGGCAGAAAGTGAAGGGAAATCTACCTAATAATACATAAGCAGCAAAACCCCCCAAAAAAACCTGGCAGGGATTTTAACCCTATCCAAAAGTAAAAAACATTTTGGCTATACATACACTTAAATGCTGAAGTCCAAGCAGATATAAAAGGCACAAACTAATGCAGTTCTGTAATTCTTAATACAACATTAACCACTTCTGGACAGGAAGGTTTTACCCCCTTAATGACCAGGCCATTTTTTGCAAAACGGCACTGCGTTACTTTAACTGACAATTGCACAGTCATGCGACTCTGTACCCAAATAACATTCATGTCCTTTTTTTCCCACAAATAGAGATTTCCTTTGGTGGTATTTGATCACCTCTGCGATTTTTATTTTTTGCACTATAAACAAAAAAAGAGCGACAATTCTGAAAAAAAGAAACCCCAATATTTTTTACTTTCTGCTATAAAACATTCCCAATAAAAAAAAAAATTAAAAATCAAAGTTTTTAATCATTTTAGGCCAATATGTATTCTGCTACATATTTTTGGTAAAAGAAAAAATCCTAATAGGTGTATATTGATTGGTTTGCGCAAAATTTATCAGGTCCACAATCGAGGGGAAAATGTATGTCATTTTTATTTATTTATTTATTACTAGTAATGGCAGCGATCAGTGATTTTTAGCGGGACTGTGACATTGCGGCGGACAGCAGTGGCATCTTAAGAGCATTACAGGCCCCCGGGCAATGCAGTGCACTGGGGCCCCGCCTACACAATCACCCACCAGAATAAAAATGCAAATTATCGATAAGGTGATATTTATTGCTACAGCAGTGCCAGACTAATGACAGCTCCCAAGTTCGCGGCTGGATCCAGTGAACACACACATGGACGGGAGTCAGACTTGACTGTCCTGTGTGCGCCTGTACCCGTGGAGGCGGACAGGCATTCCTGCAGTTGTGGGCTCCCCCTTCACGGCCCAAGTGGCCTGACAGTAGCACAGGGCCGACATGCGCTTGCCACCTGCTAAGTTTGCCGGAGGGATGCACATGGGAATCAGGACTAATGCTTGGCTGGGGCTGGGTCACTGGGCAAGTGGGGCCCCCCAGGCAAGTGGGGCCCCTGGGCAACTGCCCAGCGTGCCCATTCGGTAAGATGGCCCTGGCGGACAGATCTGACACCTAACTGACATTTTTGACACTTTTGGGGGGACCAGTGACAATACTACAATAATCAGTGCTAAAAATATGCACTGTTATCGTACTAATGACACAGACAGGGAAGGGGATAACACCAAGGGCGATCAAAGGGTTAAATGTGTCCCTAGGGGTGCTTTCTAACTGTGTGAAGGATGGGCTTGCTGGATGAATACAGAGACCTGTGTTCCTAAATAGGAGGAACACAGGATTCCTGTGTTCAATACTGACAGAACATCAGCAGACCAATGTTCAGTCTCCACGGAGAGTGATCGCGGATGGCTGGCGGACATCACGACCACCAGATCCCCTGATTGGCTCCCCCGCGCGTGCCCCCACTAGTTATCGCACGAAACGACGTACAGCTATGTCGTTTCATGGGGTAATGACGTCCTGCCGCAGTATAAGTACGACGGCTGGTCGGCAAGTGTATTTTTAAGCCGAAGCAATGTTATTACTTAGATGTAACCTGGTATCAGCTTCTTGCTGTAACCTGTACACCAGAGATTAAACGAGTAGAGACAGTAAGATCCAGGCCGCTCATTCAGACACAAAAGCACTCCCAGTGCAAACACGTCTACAGCTGCCCGCATGGCTTGTGGGCCCCTGTTGCTTACAGCAACTCTGTTTGGCCGTTGGGAGAGAATATCTTTTCGGTTGTGCAGCTGTAAATCAGAATCCTCCTGGCCTCCGTCGCTTGCCAGGTTCCTTCTAAGGCCTTATTGCCAGGTGCGGGTTCAGTTGTTGGCAGTGCCATGGCCAATCGCGGTCCGACTTTGGCTTCTCCTTTCTCTAAGCTTTCCAACACCAGGTAGAAGGCATTGAGCTGTGCGCTGGAGAAGAAACACTCTGCCGGGCGGCTTAAAGGGGCTACATGTATTTATGATTATATAGCATATTTTGTCATTTTTGGAGAATTGACTTAACCACTTGCCAACCGCCGCAAGTACATATACTGTGGCGGTCAGCCCCTCACAGGCAAAGTGACATATATATACGTCACTAGCCTGTGAGGCTCTGGGGAGCGAGCGAGCGCGCGCCGCTGGAGGCGCGCTCCTGCGCGGTCACGGATCCCCCGCGCGTGTGACCGGCGGACCCAATGTCCGCCGGTCACTCGGCGATCGTCGGGGGAGAGGGAGAAAGGCAGGCGGCTAGTGTAAACAAGCCGCCTGTCATTCTCCCCTGTGTAGAAACACTGATCATACGGTTCTACTATGTAGGACCGTTGATCATTGTTCCTACAGCTCAAGCCACAGCCAATCATAGTTAGAATCACGCCCCTAGGGACACACACCACTTCTCCCTCTCAAATAAAGTTAACCCCTTCACTGCCAGTGTAATTTTACAGTAACAGTGCATATGTATAGCACTGATTACTGTAGAAATGTCACTGGTAACCCCAAAAGTGTCAAAAATGTCAGTCAAGGGTCCGATCTGTCCGCCGCAATGTCGCAGTACCGCAAAAAAACATCGCAGATCGCCGCCATTGCGCGTTAAAAAAAAAAACAACAAAAATGACAAAAATCTTTTCCTCTTGTTAGTAAATGCGATAACTTTTGCGCAAACCAATCAAAATACGCTTTTTGCGATTTTTTTTACCAAACATATGTAGCATAAAACAAATTGGCCCGAAAATGTTAAAAAATTTTGATTTTTAAATTTTTTTGGGGGGAATTTCATATAAAAAAATGTGAAAAATATTGTTATTTTTGCAAAATTGACGCTCTTTTTTTGTTTATAGCGCATAAACAAAAAATAGCACAGGTGATCAAATACCACCAAAAGAAAGCTCTGTTTGTGGGAAAAAAAGGACGTCAAATTCGTTTAGGTACGGCGTCGCACGACCGCGCAATTGTCCGTTAAAGTCACGCAGTGCCGAATCGCAAAATAGGCCCTGGTCAGGAAGGGGGTAAAATGTTCCGGGGCTTAAGTGGTTAACTATTTTGCAAATTTACATCAAGGCACCAAGGTGATTTACCACCTACAGTTCATAAAGACAATGAAAGCTTATGCAAAACAAACCAAAAGGTTTTAGTTAAAGTGATTGTAAATTCTCATTTCTTTTTAACATTTTTTTTTAAATAAACATGTTATACTTACCTGTCCTGTGTAATGGTTTTGCACAGAGCAGCCCGGATCCTTGTGCTTGCTATGGGGGCACCTGAGCCGAGCCACAGCTCCCTGTGTCCATTCAGACACGGAGCCCCCTTTCTCTCCTCATTGGTTTTCTGACTTTGATTGACAGCAGTTGGAGCCAATGGTGCCACGTTGCTGTCTCAGCCAATGAGGAGAGGAGTCCCGGGCAGCTGAGACTCTGCTGCAGCATAGCTGGATTTAGAGGGACCTCAGGTAAGGATTAGGGGGGCTGTTGCACACAGAAGGCTTTTTATCTTAAAGAGGTTGTAAACCTCAGAAAAAAAAACCCTGAAAGACAAAGGCATAATGAGCATCGCATACTAGCTTACTATGAAATACTTAACTTAGAACAAAGCCCCCGTAACCGGTAACACATGTTCAGCTGTCTTACTTCCAGGTTCAAGCCATCTGGCCATCTGATTGGCTGAAGCCACAATTACGCCACCCCCGCGCATGCGCACAGGAGCTGCCGTTCACTGCATAGGGCTCTGAAGGTATGGCATGGGCGACCGTTCCTTCAGAGCGCATGCGCAGATAACATCATTGGCTGCATGCAATGTAAATATTTCCTAAACTGTGCAAGTTTAGGAGATGTTTACAGTACCTATAGGTAAGCCTTATTATAGGCTTACCTATAGGTACAAACACTACCTGGGGGTTTACAACATCTTTAATGCATAAAATGCATTAAGATACAAAAACTTCCTGCCGTTACAACCACTTTAAACTTGGGCTCCAGTGCCGGTATCTTTGTTTTCAGGAGATACAGTATGTGTATTGTGTAAGGACACCTGATTTGTTTTATTTTGTGACTTATTGGGGGGAGATTACTAAGAATGGAGCTGCCAGAATCTGCAGCTGCTGTGCATGGCAACCAATCAACTTCAAGCTTTCATTTTCAAAGCTTAACTGAACAAGCTGAAGTTAGAAGATGATTGGCTACTATGCACAACTTCTCCAGATTCTGTGTGCACCAGTTTCTGTAAATCTCCTACATTATGTACTGGTTTACAGCAACATATTCATGCTGACCCATACTGAAAGGAAAACTCTATGCATATGTGAGATAAGTATGCTCATAAATTCCTTTGAGGTGGATTTACTAAAGGCAAATAGCTTGGGCACTTTGCAAGTGTGGTTGCACTTATTTTCCCCAGAGTTTAGTAAATGTGGTAACACTCTGCTGAGTTCCATCATCCAAAAATAAGGTGTGCAAAGGTGCAAAGACTAAACCAGCCTGCATTTATCCAATAGTATTTGTTTGTAGATTGCCAATGCTAAACTATTCTCAAGGTACATTTGTTGACTTAAAGATAAGGGTGGCGCTTGTCTAAAATAATGCTTTATGCCTCTCATAAACTAAAAATTCAGTCATGTATGATTTTTAAAATAAATAATGCAGCGTGAAAGTAAATGTATATCATCTGTATATATAATGGCATCAATGTGTATTGATCACTAGTGAAGAGGTTAACATGTCCAGTGCACAGTATTTCTCCATACCAATAAATAAAATGTATCAATTTCACAGTGATGATAACCTATTGATAATATTTTCACAGCATGTTTCCAGAGTCAGTATGTACACAACCCAGGAGTAAATCAGTCTATAGCAGTGGTCTCCAAACTCTGGCCTGGGGCTGGATTCGGCACATTGCTGGCTTTTAGCCGGTCCTTGGGGCACTGTTCTTCTCACTGATACGAGACACTATTCCTCCGACTGACACCAATTATGGGGCACTATTCCTCCAACTGACACCGGTGATGGGGTACTATTTGTCCCACTGACACCAGCAATGGGGTACTATTTCTCACACTGACACCAGCAATGGGGTACTATTCCTCCAACTGACACCAGCAATGGGGTACTATTGCTCCCACTGACACTAACGATGGGTGACTATTCCTTCCACTGACACCAGCAATGGGGTACTATTGCTCCCACTGACACTAATGATGGGTGACTATTCCTCCCACTGACACCAGCAATGGGGTACTATTGCTCCCACTGACACTAACGATGGGTGACTATTCCTCCCACTTACATGAACGTCCATCTGTACTATAAAGTCTATACAGTAAACTGGCTCTTTGTTTAGAAAGTTTGGAGACCCCTGGTCTACAGTACTGGTGTCCACAGTTTACGGGCAAGATTGCTAGAATGGGTAAGAAATCAAGAGAAATGCCCCAGCCTGTCACTTTGATTGTAATGATATAATACACCATAATTATTTATAATATTCAAAATGTTTAGTTTATAAAACTGGCAGTCTCTCTATGAACAGTGCATCCAGAAAGTATTCACAGCGCTTCACTTTTTCCACATTTTTTTATGTTACAGCCTTATTCCAAAGTTGATTAACTTAATTATTTTTCTCAAAATTCTACAAGCAATACCCCATAATGACAACGTAAAAGAAATTTGTTTGAAATCTTTGCAAATGTATTAAAAAAAAAAAAAAAAAAAAAAAAAGAAAATCACATATACATAAGTATTTACAGCCTTTGCCATGACACTCAAAACTGAGCTCAGATGCATTCTGTTTTCACTGATCAGCCTTGAGATTTTTCGACAACTTGATTGGAGTCCACCTGTGGTAAATTCAGCTGATTGGACATGATTTGGAAAGGCACACAACTCTCTATCTAAGGTCCCACAGTTAACAGTGCATGTCAGAGCAAAAAACAAGCCTTGGGAATTGTCTGTAGACCTCTGATACAAGATTGCATGGAGGCACAGATCTAAAAAAGAGTACAGAAAGATTTCTGCAGCATTGAAGGTCTCAATGAGCACAGTGGCCTCCATCATCTGTAAATGGAAGAAGTTTGGAATCCCAGGACTCTTCCTAGAGTGAGCCGGCCAAACTAGTCAGGGAGGTGACAAAGAACCCGATGGTCGCTCTGACAGAGCTTCAGCGTTTTTCTGTGAAGGGAGGGGAAACTTCCAGAAGAACAGCCATCTCTGCAGCACTCCATCAATCAGGCCTGTATGGCAAAGTAGCCAGACATAAGCCACTCCTCTGTAAAAGGCACATGATTGCCTGCCTGGAGTTTGCCAAAAGGTATCTGAAGGACTCTCAGACCATGAGAAACAAAATTCTCTGGTCTGATGAAACAAAGATTGAACTCTTTGGCCTTAATGGCAAGCGTCATGTCTGGACGAAACCAGGCAGCGCTCATCACCTGGCCAATGCCATCCCTACAGTGAAGCATGGTGGTGGCAGCATCATGCTGTGGGAATGTTTTCCAGCAGCAGGAACTGGGAGACTAGTCAAGATCAAGGGAAAGATAAATGCAGCAATGTACAGAGCCCAGACTTGAACCCAATTGACCGGAAGGTTTACCCCCTTAATGACCAGACCATTTTTTTGTGATTAAAATAAAATAAAAACAGTGCTGCGCTTAAAACATTAAAACTAGTTAAATTAATCTAACATGAAAAGTGCCACATATAAACATTTCAATCATAAAGTGCAAAATCAACTAAAGTGCACGGTGAAAAAAATGTGCAAAATAGCAAAATATAATTCACTGTATATTTCCATATAACTCTAAATGTCAATTAAATATAAAAGTACAAAGTCTACATATTGTAAAATGAATAATATCCATATCAGAAGTGGAATCCGTATCCAAAAGGAGAAGTATTCAGTGTTCCAGAGTGAAAAGGAATCACCACAAGTGCATCAATCACCGTAAGGAGAAATCAGGAGCGCTTCCCAGAATTTGTGGACTCTACTGCCAATAGCAGAGTCATACAGGCAGTAGGCTTAAAGCCTTAATATGACTCTTAGTTATCTGCGCCTCTTCCTATCTCTAAGGTGCCCGGAAGAAGTGGAATACATAGGCCACAAAACATGTTGGCACTTCATGCACCTTTTATCCGTTATACATTATTGATGTCCCTGTATGTATTATGTTTTTATGGGCCCCATGTCTGTTCATGGCCCTACATACTATGAGGTTGTTTATATATGACTGTGGATACTAAATTAATGCATTTTTGTACTTTTCTAAAAAGTTATTGATATGGTTGTTCTTTCATTAGGGAGTCACCATCTAAAATATGTGAGGTTAGATTAAAGAGAAAGTAAACCCACAAAAAAAAACCCTGTAAGACAAAGGCAAAGACAAAGACAAAGACAAAGGCATAATGAGCTAGTATGCATCGCATACTAGCTCATTATGAAATACTTACCTTAGAACGAAGCCCCCCACATGTTCGGCCGTCCTGCTTCCTGGTTCGCGTCCTCCGGCCATCTGATTGGCCGGAGGCGCGAGGACATCATTCCTGCACATGCACGTGGGAGCCGCCGTTTACGGCACAGGGCTCTGAAGGAACAGCACGGGTGACCCTTCCTTCAGAGCGCATGCGCCGATAACGTCATTGGCTGCATTAAAAGTAAATATCTCCTAAATGGTGCAAGTTTAGGAGATATTTACAGTACCTATAGGTAAGTCTTACCCATATAAGGTAAGGCTTACCCATAGGTACAAGTTATAAGAGAGGGTTTACAACCTCTTCCTTTCTGTTTTTTAATATGTAGCTATAAGGCTTCTTTCTCCCAAATCTTTCTGACTCTATTACCATAAGACACAAAATCCCAATCCACCTTTTACTATATGAACCATAAAGATGAATGTCACATCTCTCCACAGTACCGTGACCCTATGTTTTACTTTTGGTTTCTGTTTTCAGCTATAAAAGGCTGGACACCCAGTACAATGTAAACACTGATGTAGCCAGGAGAGCAGGATACAGTATACAGTATTTATAGGTGATCAGCTTAAGCAACGTTTGACCACTAGGTGGTGCTTCATTTTCACTTTGCAAGTTGCAATTGACTTTGCACTGTTTGTTCAACAGAATTTGAATTTCTTAAATTTTTTTTTAAATAAATAAAAAAATGTATTAATAAATAAATAAACACCTCTCCTTCATTACTACACCAACTTCAATCATCTATTCTTGAACTGTAATTTGTCAGTTAGTATAAATTGTTCAAACAGAAAATTTGAAATGGAATTTGCATCATAATTTTCTCATTCATTTTCATGAGCGGCACTGAATACAGATGGTTGTTACCACTTAAAACAGTGATTATGCCACCCCCTCCCATCCCTTTGCAGCCTCTAATAGTAGTCATGTAGGGCTAAAAATTGTAGCTCTGTGGAGGGGACTACTTTATTTCCCCTTTGTTCATTTACAATATATCTTTCGTTTAGTTTTCTGTGCTCAATCTGGGATGTGGAGGTAATCATACTCTTTCTTCCAGAACATCACCTGATTATTTCCCTTGCCTATTTATTGTACTGTGTCTGGGTGTGCCCAGACCCTCTCCATAACATAACAGGCACAGCAAGGCAAGGCGTATTTTTTTTTTTGCTACTTTCCCTCCCCTATACACCTCTGCATCCCTTAAAAATACTTTTGCAAGTTTGATTTTGACTTTAACTATGGGCGGCACAGGGAGTGTCACTTGTTGGCTCATAGCAGATTTTTGATGAATTCTGAAATAGAATCGGGGTGGTGTAGGGACATGCAGAATCAATATAAATTCCATGTGGTTTAAACACAATATGTGTAGCATTCACGATTAGTTAAGGAGACTAAATCAGCGTATGCTACATAGAGGGTTATCGGAATGCTTTGAGAGAGGATTTTCACAAGAAATAGTGTTTAAGGGATGATTCAGTTGTTTTTGCCTTGAAGTACGCAATAAAAAAGTTTCAAGTGCTGTGAGGACTTTATTTCTGTATAGCGAGTCTAAACATTGTATGTGTAGTACTTGCTATCATGCACAATCGCTGCAATGCCTAATCCAGGCAAAGTACAAGTTTGTTTTACCCCCCCCCCCCCCCCCCCCCGAGCCTGCAATCTTTTTAAAAGAGTAAGGCCCCTTTCACACGGAGCGGACCGTATTGCGATCCGCTCCGGCCCTTTTTTTTTTTTTCACAGTCCGTATGTCCTCATATCATCCCATCCGTTTGCGGATGATATACAGACATAATGTATGTCTATGTGATTGCGGATGTCAGCGGATGACACCGCTGACATCCGATTTTGCGTCCGTCCCGTTTTTTAAACGGAAGAAAAAAAAGGGTTCTGTTCCGTTCCAAAAAACGGAATAGAACTGAAAGGACGCAAATCGGATGTCAGCGGATGGTCATCCCCTGACATCCGCAATCCCATTGACATGCACTATGTCCGTATATCACCCGCAAACAGATGGGGTGATATACGGACATACGGAACACCTGTGTGAAAGGGGGGTTTTAAAAACTCATACTTATCTAGGTGGACGCAGCAGTGGTAGGATTCTGCATCTGTCCCCCCCAAACCTAACACTGAGAACCGAATGACCAAAGACTGCTGATCGCTTGGTTCTCAGTGCTCCGTGAGCAGAGAGATGGTGATCTGCACCTCCCCCCCCTATACCCGCACTGACTGGAGCACTGGGCTGTGGAGGGGAGGGAGTGGCTGGTTCAGACTCTCAGCGGCTCACTAATGCCTCGTTTCCACTGAGCGGATCGGTTCGGTACGGTACGCTAATTTGAGTGTTTCCATTATGAAAGTGGCGCATACAACCGAACCAAACCGCACCATTCCTGGTCCTGCTTCAGATGTAGGGCCATAGGAAATGGAACGGTACGGTTAGGGCGGAGCTACTGGCGTCACACGATAGATTCCACTGATTGGCGGACAGGAAAACTTCAATGCTCACGTCAAATGAAAGAGCAAAACAAACACCTCAATTGGTGTAAACCCTGCATGGTCCCTGGTGGCTCGACTTGCAGTGGAAACGCTAACCTGAATAGACCATTCTAACCCTTCCAAACTATACCGACCCAAACCGTTCCGCTCAGTGGAAACGAGGCATAAGAGGCTGAGTCAGGTGCCAGGACAGAGCTGTGGGTGGATCCTGACCATATTGTCACAATCTTGCCCCAGCCTGGGCCCCCTCTGTGACGTCAGCCGACAGCAGGTTTCAGCCTGCTCTCTGCTGAAAACGGGTCACAGGGGTGCAGAACAAACTGCACTCCTGTGATCCACAAGAGAAGTACAGCCAAACAAGCTTTGGCTTTACTTCTCCTTTAACCAATTGCTGACTGCCAGCAGACTGTCCCGTGAAACAACATAACTGTTCTGCTAGTGGGGGCGCGTGCGCACGGCCGGAGGCTTGCTTACACGCCCATTAGCTACCGGGCACCTGCAATCGCTCCCCGTGGATACAGAAGGGCGGTCTGCCATTGTAAACATGGCAGACCGCTGTTCTGTCAGTAATGAACACAGAGATCCTGTGTTCCTCTTATTTAGGAACACAGGTCTCTGTGTTCACACAGCAAGCCCACACAGTTAGAAAGCAGCCCCTAGGGAAATATTTAACCCTTTGATCGCCCTTGGTGTTAACCCCTTCCCTGCCAGTGTCATTATTACAGTAACAGGGCATATTTTTAGCACTGATTACTGTAGTAATGTCACTGGTCCCCCCAAAAGTGTCAAAAATGTCAGTTAGGTGTCCGATCTGTCCGACACAAAGTCACGGTCCCGCTAAAAAATAGCTGATCCCAGCCGTTACTAGTAAAAAAAATAAAAATGTCATAAATCTTTCCCCTAGGTTTTAAACGCGATAACTTTTGCGCAAACCAATCAATACACACTTATTGGGATTTTTTTTTTACCAATAATATGTAGCAGAATACAAATTGGCCTAAAATGATGAGAAAAAATTAGATTTTCACATTTTTTTTTTTTTTATTGGGAATGTTCTATAGCAGAAAGTAAAAAATATTGTTTTCATTTCAGAATTGTCGATGTTTTTTTGTGTCTAGTGCAAAAAATAAAAATCGCAGAGGTGATCAAATAACACCAAAAGAAAGCTCTATTTGTGGGAAAAAAAGGACATTGATTTTATTCGGGTACAGCGCGCAATTGTCAGTTAAAATATTGCAGTGCTGAATCACAAAGAATGGCCTGGTCATTAAGGGGGCAAAACCTTCCGATCCAGATGTGGTTAATATTGTTGCCCAACAGGATGCTCTGTGCTGGGGTTATTGTAAGGATGGAAGGATTTGCTTAAGTGCAAGGAAACCAGTGCAGACATGTGCACCATAGCTCTGTGCATAGGATAACTGTTGGATGTGCATTAGCAAGTAAGCAAATGTGTTTTAGTGTGCTCGTGCACAAAAATGAGCATGCACGCTCAGCACTGGCATTGGCACTTATGCCTCGTTTCCACTGAGCGGTTCGGTTCGGTACGGTACGCTAATTTGAGTGTTTCCATTATGAAAGTGGCCCATACAACCGAACCAAACCGCACCATTCCTGGTCCTCCTTCAGATGTAGGGCCATAGGAAATGGTACGGTACGGTTAGGGCGGAGCTACTGGCGTCACAACATAGATTCCACTGATTGGCGGACAGGAAAACTTCAATGCTCACGTCAAATGAAAGAGCAAAGCAAACACCTTATTTGGTGTAAACGCTGCATGGCCCCTGGTGGCTCGACTTGCAGTGGAAACGCTCACCTGAATAGACCGGACCATTCTAACCCTTCCAAACTGTACCGACCCGAACCGTTCCGCTCAGTGGAAACGAGGCATTATTAGTGGCCTATATAAACGGAAGCACTGCAGAAGGAATTTGCTAAGTGGTCTGCAGATTGTCTCTGCTTACCTGCAACCTAAACTCCTAATTCTGTCTCTCTGTGTTTGATTTGGCATGCCCACCAACCTTCCTCTGGACTTCTGCCTCTTCACTGTGTGTGCCTTCTCAACTTTTCTTACTGCCTTCTGTCTTGTACTTTGTTTGCCCAGCTGTTACTGTCTTTGACTTGCTTCCTGGACTGCTTTTGTTTCCTGATTTTTCTATGTTGCTGATCCTGATCTCAATTTGTGCCCTGGCTCTGCCTCTGCTTCCTGATATGTAGTGTACATTTTGACATCAAATTTCTAGTTTCAGTCTGCCCCGGTTGACACATATGCAATGCGGGAACTAGGGCGATGACAGTGCCAGGTTCCTGCACACTCACAGGCAGTTCACACTGCCCTCTGTAAACTGCTACGGGTGTCAATATAAAGTAAATAACACCCCCAGATCAGTTCGCAGATCACAGTGCAAACTGTGAATTCGGACAAGAATCGGATTGCATGGGTGTGAACTGTTTTTGTGCGAATCCAATGCGAGTTCAGCCATACGACTGTATGGCTGAATGCACATTGCACAGACATCGCATGTGATCTGCACTGCATTGCCCTGCGAATCACATGCAATGTCTGACATCGCAGTAGTGTGAACCCAGGCTCTCAGTTCTTTTTCCATTTTAAAGCAGAGTTCCGGCCTATTTTGCAACTTTAGTGATTACTGGAGTGCTCGCTATGCTGATCAACAATTAGGCATTTTCAATTTTTTTCGGGGGTCCCTTACCTTATTTTCAGGGCATTTTTGATTGTACTTCTTCCTTCCCCCCCCTCTGTGGCCATGGCCACCGACATCACTTCCGCCTTTGCATTGCATCCTGGGAGCTGTTTGTCATCACTCCCAGGAGGCTGGAATCAGGAAGAACTCCCAGAACACTCCCTGGATTTAGGAAGAAGGACACAGCAGATTACACTGCGGCTTCAGATGCCCACATCCAAGATGGCCATGCTCAGACAGCATTTTTAAAAGTAAGATGTTGACTAAAATCCAATACTGTACACCTTGTAAGTATGAGAATAGCGGTTCTGTAAAGGGCAAAGGATTAGTATTATAGGGGTATTTTTAGTTAAAAAAGGTATTCGAGGCTGGAACTCCGCTTTAATTTTAGCAGCGTTTTAGTCAAATGAATTATTTTAGTTTTAGTCGTATTTTAGTCGAATAAAACCTCCAGTACATTTTAGTCTACTAAAATCAAATGGGTTTAGTTAAAATGTAATGCAGTATTTAAGCATTTATCTGCCAAATAGATAGATAGAATTGCTATACTCATTTAAAACTCCTGCAGTAAAAATCTAATAACATAATAATTTATGGTATTAAGGTTTGAACATGCACTACAGACACATATTTAGCCGTTTTTGAAAAACAGAAGTGCAACTTAAATAAAAAATAAGCAAAAAACGATTGATTCTATTGGCTGTAATACCATTGCACATCTTACCTGAATATATTACCAACATTAAATATTAAGAAAAAAAAAAAGAAAAGCCTTTTTCTAATTTTTTTACTTACAGCAGCTTAGTAGATGCCCCAACTTATTTTTATGTGGTGGTGCAATACATGTTTAAACTTTAAAGGAGAAGTACAACCAAAGCTCTTTTGGCCTGTGGATCACTGGAGTGCAGTTCATTCTACACTCCTGTGACCCGTTTTCACTATGACATAATGACCACATGCATACTGGAGGATTTACTGACAAATAATTTCAGTCTGTGAAGGAACAGTGTCATCTTTGGGCTGCAGCATGATCTGTCATGCCATCTTTTTAACACTGTAATTATCAGATACATTTGCATAAAAAAAAAATCATTAATTAAAAAATATATAATAAAATATAAAACAGTTTTGTTAACATTTTTGTCCATTGTCAGCCTATAAAAAAGCAAGGTTCCCAGTGTACCAAAAAAAAAAAAAAGCTAAAAATGTTCTTAAAAAATATATAAAAATGATTAAGGTATGAAAATTAGCCATAAAGTTATTGTGAAGTTAAAGCAGTTCTGAAGGATGAAGGTTTTTTTTTTTAACCTTAACCTCATGCTGACCGCCCTACGTACATATACTCTGGGCTGGCGGGTCTTCTGCACAAAACCCCATACAGGTACGTGATTTTGCGCTTCAGGGTTTGCGGTGTGCTCGAGCACCACCAGCGATCAGCTCCCACTGTGATTGGACACAGCAGGAGCAAATCAGCGAGTCCGGCAGGCCCGATGGCCACCAAGTCCCACTGATTGTTCCAGAGAGAGGCAAAATGGCAGTCTGCCTATGTAAACAAGGCAGATTGCCGTTCTGTGACAAGGGAAGAGAGAGATCCTGTGTTTCTGCTAAGCATGAACACAGATCTCTGTCTTCCCACAGTCAAAGCACCCCCCACACAGGTAGAAAGCACTCCCTAGGAACACATTTAACCCTTTGATTGCCCCTGATGTTAACTCCTTCCCTGCCAGTGTCATTAATACAGTGACAGTGCTTATTTTTTTAGCACTTAACACTGTAGTAGTATCACTGATCCCCAAAAAAGTGTCAAAAGTGTCAGATTTGTAAACCGCAATGTCACAGTCCCGCTATAAGTCACTGATTGCCACCATTACTGTTAAAAAAAAAAAAAAAAATTTCCTTAAAAATATCTCATAGTTTGTAGAGGCTATAACTTTTGCGCAAACCAATCAATATACACTTATTGGGATTTTATTACCAAAAATATGTAGCAGAATTCATATTGGCCTAAATTGATGAAAAAATTTGATTTTTTAAATTTTTTTTTATTGGTTATGTTTTATAGCAGAAAGTAAAAAAATATAGTTTTTTTTTTTTAAATTTTTGGTCTTTTTTGTTTATAGCGCAAAAAAAAAAAAAAAAAAAAAAAAGAAAATGCAGAGGTGATCAAATACCACCAAAAGAAAGCTATATTTGTGAGGAAAAGAGGACATCCATTTTTTTGTACAGCTTTGCACTGCCGCACAATTGTCAGGTTGTCAGGTAAAGTAATGCAGTGCCATATCACAAAAAATGGCCTGGTCCTGAAGGGGGGCAAACCTTCCGAAGCTGAAGTGGTAATGCATTCTTCGCATTAAGGTAAAAAAAAAAAAACCTTCTGTGTGCAGTTACATATACCACCCCCCCAGCCCCTCTTATACTTACCTGATCCCAATCCTGATCCAGCACTGTACAGGAGAGCAGTAGCTCTCTCCCTCCTCATAGGCTTAAAGACAGCAGCGGGAACCATTGGCCAGGATTCTGCATGTGCTGAATACACCCACCAGTACAAATGCATGGCCTAACACAACAGTGCTTGAGTGCGCATGGCATTTCTCTCCAAGCGTGCCACTTTCACATATAGGGGGAAATGCCATACACGCATGCACAGGTGAATACAGGAACAATCTACATTTACCCAATCATGGCCGCATATGCCATTCACTTATATTGGTGGCCGTATGTGGCATGTAGGGTTTCCCAGGAAAGCACCGGGAATATTACACATCAGCACACAGCAGCTGCTAGGTGTCCAATTGCAAGATAAAGACAAGTGATGTCATTCTGCTGGCTCTGTCCCAGCATTGGTATCATATGTATAAAGATCCAATTAAAGCACACATAGGGTTTGATTTACTAAAGCTAGAGAGTGCAGCTCTGCATAGAAACCAATCAGCTTCCAGGACTTTTTTTTAAAGCTTAAAGTAGATGTTCACCATAATACTAAAATCTATAAATCTACTGGCATCCACAATCTAAAGCCTCGTACACACGCGTCAAAAATCGGCAGGGAATTTTCGTTCGACGACCGAAAAAAATCTGGGGTGCAGGCTATAAAATTTTTGTTGGCCGATTTTCGTGCAGTCAGTACAGATTTTGGCAGACAAAAATCTGATGAGCAAGACTAGGCATGCTCAGAGAAGAAAAAACACACGGAAAGTTAACCATCACATGACATCACTTCTGAAGTAGAATTTTGTCGGGCGAGAAAATTCGTTTGCAGTCTAGGCACATTCCAACCAACAGACATAACTCTGGACAAAAGACAGACGATCGGTTGGCCGATAATCGTTGCGTGTGTACGAGGCTTAAGACTAACCTATCTAGCCCTGTAAAGAAGAAATCAGTATACATACCTTTTCTGAAGCCGATCCGGTCCGGTCCTATGCTGAGCTGTCAGCGGTGGCTTCTCTGTGGGGGCAGGTGCAGAGGAGGCAGCCGACAACGGAAGCCCCATAGTAAGTCTATGGGTGACGTCACTTCCCATGCATTTACCAGCCATCGTCAGCTGTCTCCTCTGCAGAGCTTCCACCGCTGGAGACCAGATTGGATCGGCTTCAAAAAAGGTATGTATAGCGATTTCTTCTTTACAGGGCAATTTAACGCTCCATTCACACTTGTACGACTCCAAAGTTGCACCGACTTTGGAGTTCAACTTTGACGCATCTTTGGATGGGTGCAACTTGGATATGCCTTTGGCTTTTACCAGTGATAATGCACACAAGTTGCATTGTATAACGATCAGGTATGACTTTCATGCAACTTCTGAGGGATAATATTGAAGTCTATGGCCCTCAAGTTGCATGAACGTCGGACCAAAGTAGTGCATGATCTACTTTGGAGTTTCTGCAACTTTAAGTCGTGCATATATGGATGGGTATCATTGGAAAACATGGGGAACAACTTGTCATGCAACTTTGATGTCCAAGGTTGCATGACAAGCCGCACAAGTGTGAATGGAGCCTAAATTAGTCTAATAGCCCATACACACTATAAGAAAATCGGGCGAACATTTTAGTCCGAGGAATGATTGTACGATTTTCCGATTTTGACATTCTGAATGAAAATTTACGAAGGGACAAACGCCCAAAATTTTCTCCTATGGGAACAGAACGATTTTCGTTGAATATGTACCTTGTTTATACGAGAAATAGCAGCTAAGAAATACTGCGCATGATCAGAAACAACAAATACCAAAAAAAAAAAGCCTTTGTCGTATGGGAATTTTCATACATTATTTCTATCCTTCGTTCAGACTTGCTGTGAAACATCGAGGAAAACCGGCCAATCGTTCGCCTGATTTTCTCATAGTGTAAACGGGGCATTCGATTGTGAATGCCAGTAAATTTAGAGATTTTAGTATTAGGGTGAACTTCCACTTTAATGAACAAGCTATAGTTAGAAGCTGATTGGCTACCATGCAGAGCTGCACCAGATTTTGCAATCTCCAGTTTTAATAAATCAACTATATTGGGTAACCACAAAAACTTCAAGTAAATTCATTAATCACAAACAACAATGTATAAAGACTGTGAATAATCACAAACAACAATGTATAAAGACTGTGAATAATCACAAACAACAATGTATAAAGAGTGTGAATAATCACAAACAACAATGTATAAAGAGTGTGTGAATAATCACAAACAACAATGTATAAAGACTGTGAATAATCACAAACAACAATGTATAAAGACTGTGAATAATCACAAACAACAATGTATAAAGACTGTGAATAATCACAAAAAACAATGTATAAAGACTGTGAATAATCACAAACAACAATGTATACAGAGTGTGAATAATCACAAACAACAATGTATAAAGACTGTGAATAATCACAAACAACAATGTATAAAGAGTGTGTGAATAATCACAAACAACAATGTATAAAGAGTGTGAATAATCACAAACAACAATGTATAAAGAGTGTGTGAATAATCACAAACAACAATGTATAAAGAGTGTGAATAATCACAAACAACAATGTATAAAGAGTGTGTGAATAATCACAAACAACAATGTATAAAGACTGTGAATAATCACAAACAACAATGTATAAAGACTGTGAATAATCACAAACAACAATGTATAAAGACTGTGAATAATCACAAAAAACAATGTATAAAGACTGTGAATAATCACAAACAACAATGTATACAGAGTGTGAATAATCACAAACAACAATGTATAAAGACTGTGAATAATCACAAACAACAATGTATAAAGAGTGTGAATAATCACAAACAACAATGTATAAAGACTGTGAATAATCAAAAACAACAATGTATAAAGACTGTGAATAATCACAAACAACAATATATAAAGACTGTGAATAATCAAAAACAACAATGTATAAAGACTGTGAATAATCACAAACAACAATGTATACAAACTGTGTATAAACACAAGCAACAATGTGTCTATCCATAAAATATTCATGAAAAATAAAATCTCTTAACCAATTCTTGACCACCCGCCGCCTTTTTACTGCGGCAGGGTGGCTCTCCTACGCAAACCGACGTAGGTCTTCGTTGGTTGCGTGCGGGAAGCTAGGGGGCGAGCGCGCGCCGCCGCCGGCGCATTTGCGCCCCCACTCGGCAGCGGGGAAGCCGATGCATGTGTTAGGCGGCTCCGATTGCCACCTGACACCCACAATTGCTCCCTTCTGAGAGAGAAGGACGGACAGCTGTTGTAAACATAGCCAACCATTCTTCTCCCTGGAATGGTCATAGAGCCCATGTGATCCTTCTATATAGGATCACGTGTCTCTATGGTAATTTCAGAAGCCACGCCCCCCACAGTTAGAATCACTCCCCTAGGCTTACATTTAATTTCTTGATCACCCACAGGGTTATCCCCTTCCCTGCCAGTGTCATTATTACAGTAAAGTGCATATTTTTAGCACTGATTACTGTAATGTCACTGGTCCCCCCAAAAGTGTCAAAAATGTCAGTTAGGGGTCTGATCAGTCCGCCGCAATGTCGCAGTCCCGCAAAAAAATCGCAGATTGCCGCCATTACTAGTAATTACATAAATCTTTCCCGTAGTTAGTAGATGCGATAACGTTTGCGCAAACCAATCAAAATACGCTTATTGCGATTTTTTTTTTACCAAAAACATGTAGCAGAAAACAAATTGGCCTAAAATGTTAAAAAATTTTGATTTTTAAATGTTTTTTTTTTTTTTGGGAATGTTATATAGTAGAATGTGAAAAATATTGTTTTTTTTTTTCAAAATTGACGCTCTTTTTTTGATTATAGCGCAAAAAATAAAAAATCGCACAGGTGATCAAATACCACCAAAAGAAAGCTCCATTTGTGGGAAAAAAAGGACGTTGTTTGGGTACAGCATCACACGACCGCACAATTGTCCATTAACCTCCCTGGCGGTATTCCTGAGTGTGGCTCGGGGTGGAATTTCAGTGCCATTAGCGGTAACCCCGAGCCACACTCGGGGTACCGCCAGGGAGAATCGCTGGATCCTGGAAGAGGTTACCTACCTTGTCCCAGGAAACCCGCAATGTATTCCTGCAGCATACGGCGGCTGGATCTTCCGCCTGATGCTCTGTTTCCCCCGACTTCCGTTCCCTACGAGCGTCACCTCGCAGGGGGGTGGAACCAGCGGCAAATTAGAAAAGTAAAACACACAAACACACTGAAATATTGTAATCCTATTGGATTACATTATTAAATAAAATAAATTGACATTAGTTTGCCCCCAGTGCCCTTACCTGCAGTTTTACTGTACTTTATATATATATATATATATATATATACATACATATATATATATATATATATATATATATATATAAAGTACAGTAAAACTGCAGGTAAGGGCACTGGGGGCAAACTAATGTCAATTTATTTTATTTAATAATGTAATCCAATAGGATTACAATATTTCAGTGTGTTTGTGTGTTTTACTTTTCTAATTTGCCGCTGGTTCCACCCCCCTGCGAGGTGACGCTCGTAGGGAACGGAAGTCGGGGGAAACAGAGCATCAGGCGGAAGATCCAGCCGCCGTATGCTGCAGGAATACATTGCGGGTTTCCTGGGACAAGGTAGGTAACCTCTTCCAGGATCCAGCGATTCTCCCTGGCGGTACCCCGAGTGTGGCTCGGGGTTACCGCTAATGGCACTGAAATTCCACCCCGAGCCACACTCAGGAATACCGCCAGGGAGGTTAATGGACAATTGTGCGGTCGTGTGATGCTGTACCCAAACAACGTCCTTTTTTTCCCACAAATGGAGCTTTCTTTTGGTGGTATTATATATGTATATATATATATGTATACGTATATATATATATATAATATATATATATATATATATATATATATATATATATATATATATATATGTGTATATATATATAAAATATATGTATACGTATATATACTGTATATATATATATATGTATATATATATATATATATATATATATATATATATATATCCTTTAACTATTTTATAGTTATTTATTATATTATAATTTATGTTTTTGTGTTTCAAACTTTATCATACCTGAGATGTTATAAAGATGAACGCACAGAAAAAAAATCATATGTAAATAGTTGGTTTGGGCTGCTCATTCTTAAGAATTACATGCAAAATAATTGTACCGCTTTCAGCACCTAAAATCGCAATCAATCATACCGCCAAGGAGGTTAAAGTAACTCAGTGCCGAATCTCAAAATAGGGTCTGGTCATTAAGGGGGCAAATCCTTTCGGTCTTAAAGCGGAGTTCCGGGCACAGAAACCATTTTTCAACAAACATACCCCCGGGACAGTCAGGGCTAGTACATTCCACAATGGCTAGCCTCTGATCTGTCCCGGTTCGCACTTACCTTTTAGAAGAAATACTCACTTTTAAAACTTCTTCTCCAGCGTTGCCATCTCTGTTGTGGGCAGCTGAAGCCAGCGCGATCCTCTTCGGCGTCCTCTTCCGCGTCTTTTTGTCCCAGAATGCGCCTGCACTGGCCCCTCTCGTCACTTCCGGTGCGGCGCTGCATTCCTCCACAGCTTCTGGGCATGCCCAGAAGCTGTTTAGCAGGGAATGCGGCTTCGCCCTGGAAGTGACGAGCGGGGCCGGTGCCGTCGCATTGATTCCTGGGAGCGATGACGTTTAGCTCCCAGGAATCATCGCAAGACAGGAAGTGACATCGGAGCCGCGGCACCGAGGGAGGAAGTAGAGAATAGGTGAGTATATTCAATCTCCAATTACAAGGTGAGTGAAAAAAAAATGCCTAACTATCCAATTCCTTTTCAGGTGAGGGAGACCAAGCGGATGGGCACAAAAAAAAAGTTTGTTTTTGTGCCCGGAACTCCGCTTTAAAGTGGTTGAATAGTAACAAAAAAGTAACAAACGAATGTGATTATACACACATTTTTGCTGTGGTTATACTGTGGTTTCTATTGCTTTCAATAGGAAGGTGCATTTTACGTGCAGGTTTTTTTTTTTTTTTTGCTCCCCAAACATGCTCTAAAGTTGCTGCAAGCAGGATTTTTTTTCACATTCATTGATTTTAAAGAGAAGCATTTTTCTTGAGCTTTTCAGACCCGTTTTTTTTTTTTTTTACTGTAAAATCCCCTGGAAAACTCCTTAGTGTGAAAGGGCCTGCATCCCTTTAGAAGTAATGAATTATCTCAACCAAAATGAAATTCTTATTGCAGAGAATGCCTTAAATGTTATTTGTATTTTAGTGCCGACGTCTGGGAAAAACAGTTAGCCAATCACAAAAGCAGGAAATGACATTTCAGGGGTGTTCTACCAACAGTGCACAGAAGACCTATAGGTTGTCACATTGTATTGGATTTAGCAGAAAATGACAGTGCTGCAGATCATAAAGGTCATTTGTATTAACTTTAAATGAGAATATTAGTTGTGTACATGGTTAATTTTGACATAAAATTTAGATTTTGTTTTAGTTATAGTCTTTTGACTAAAATGCCATTTTAGTTTTAGTCATATTTTATCCTTTTGAGTAAAAATTCATTTTAGTTTCATAATTTAGTCATCTGAATTGTTTTAGTTTTAGTCATATTTTAGTTGACAAAAATAGTATTCATTTAGCCGATGAAAATATTTTAGTCAACGAAATGAACACTGCTTGTGTAGTAATTGTTTATGCTATATTTTTTATTATACTATTTTTTTTCCCCACGAAAGTGGAATTACCCTTTATTTAGGGCACTCAATATAAAGTGCAGTAAAAACAATGGCATTGCCAATAACTTTTTTTTTTGGGGGGGGGGGGGGGGGGACCATTTGCAAGTCTGTTTTCTTTGGTTTCTGATCTCTGACAGCAAAGGACCAGAATACTAATGAATTAAAGGAAAAAAGACCAACGAGGGGGAAGGAAAATAATATTGCAGGAAAGAGAAATCCACCTACTTTTTGACATGAGGTGCGACAAACACCATGCATGACATTTCCCTCTAAATGCTCAGAGGGTGCCAAAGGTATTTTAGGAATCAAACATCACCCTGGATGAACTCCGGAGTAAAAATAAAAATAAAACATTCCCATGCAGTGGGGCTGCGTCCACAATGCATGGGTTTACTGCTTGTTATTGTCTAGGGGTGAGGAGAGCGGAGACATACTTACCTAATCCTAAGACTGGTCCCTACCTCTCCTGCCCTCCACACACTAGCATTCTTGTGCATGGACCGTGTTAGCTCAATCTTGTCAGGAGGCAATTACAAGATGATTTACGGCCCCTCAGTCCTAACTCCCCCTGTGTAGTGAATTCTCCGTTTTCTGGCCAGGAGATGCGACGACACATAGCAACTTAAGCTTAGCGTAGACACATCTGATTTAGTTCAAGTTGGCTCACACATTTAAAGGAAATTTAAGCGGCAAAACCCAGTTTAAACCAGTTACAATTCATGGGTCAACTTAACAATAGAACATATCTCCACAAAAACAATACATGAGAAGGCCCTTGTGTTCCCCATACATCTCTGTCAATGTGGGGTCTCTCGTGTCTGAAATTATGTTTGAGGAACAGCCGCTCCGTCTGTGTTCAGCTGTCTGATGTGTTAATGTAAGCAATTGTCAATTGTGTTCAGGTGTTGTCTGTAATCTCTATGCGAAGCCTAACTTGTTAAGTGTCCAAATGAATGAATGAAAGGTGTTTAATGTGTAAAACACCTATCAATGTCTGTCGTCTATATGCAAAAATACAACTGCCAAGTGTCAAAGGATGTATGAATGAGGTGTGTTAGTCTGACTCGTTAATGTCAGTGCAAGGGACCACATTCCATTGGAAAGTGGGCATGAGCTGGATTATGAAATATATGTATTATGAAATATAATATTTCAGTAAGGCGCATTGATACACTCTTTCAGACTGTTTCTCACTTCATTGTGCCCATAGACCAGCTCTGGACATGAGGTAAGCAGGAACAGTCCACTACTGGACATGGGGGAGTTCTGTTTTCCAGGGGAACAAAGGATCAGGTAAGTATAAGCTTTCTGTGCACCCCTGAACAAATCGACCACTTAACACATGCAGTGCGGGCACAGCAACACTGCATGGGAAAAAAATAAATTCCCCCAGAGTTCTGCTTTAAATATCCTAACTACTATTCAAATCAGTAGCATGAATATGCAAGTTATTACAATGTGATCGTAAGAAATTAGCTATTAGAGTGACCTCCAACCAGTACCTGATAAACTAGCTAGAATTTGACCCATGGGTGGCCATATCCTCTTGCACCAAAATCCTTTGAATTTAAAATTGAAGGAGCAGGACTGAAAATTGTCAGGCAAACAGCAGCTACACCCAGTCAGATGCAGCCACTGTTCAGGTATTCTGAAAACTGTGGGTGTCAGCTCTCAGAATACAATATCAGAAAGGGAGATTCCTCCATCCACACTGTTTGACGTCGATGGGGGAATTTACTGTATATATTTCTCTCATTCATGTATGGGGCAGAACAAGAGAAATCAGCTGATAAGAGGAGTAGAGGCAAAACTATATTTACTCACAAGCCTAGAATTCTATGTACTGGAATATGTCAACCTCTAGCTCCATGGGTGCTTAGCCTGTGAAGAAAGGACCACATGCAGCCCTTTGGTGCTTACTGTGTAGCCCCCAGGCCCCATCAACTCTTTCCTTGGCTAGGTACCTAACCAGGACCAATAACAAAAAATATGAATACAGTATTCTGGTTTATTTTATTCCTTTCATATTTTCTTGCTTATTTGTTTTTAATTTTCTGTATTATTATCTCTTTGACTATTTTATACACAAATCCTTCTTCAAGGGGAATATCAAATAATCTCCTTTAGCATGTTTGAAGTCTCTGACCCTCTCCTGTAACATACTTGTAGTCTCTGGCTATCACCTATAATGTGTCCTCAGTCTCTGACCATCCCCTTTAGCATATCCTCAGTCTCTGAGCATCCATTGTAGCATGTCCTCAGTCTCTGACCATCCCTTGTAGCATGTCCTCAGTCTCTGACTATCCCCTGTAGCGAGTCCTCAGTCTCTGACCATCCCTTGTAGCATGTCCTCAGTCTATGATCATCCCTTGTACTATATCCTCTATCAATGACCATCTTCTGTAGCATGTCCTCAGTCTATGACCATACCTTGTCTTATGTCCTCAGTCTATGACCATACCTTGTCTTATGTCCTCAGTCTATGACCATCTCCTGTAGCATGCCCTAAGTCTATGACCATCCCTTGTCCTCAGTCTCTGGATACACCTGTAGCATATCCTCAGTCTCTGGCCACCCCTGTAGCATGTCCTCAGTCTCTGGCCACTCCTGTAGCATATTCTCAGTCTCTGACCATCTCCTTTAGGAAGTCCTCAGTCTCTGGCCATCTCCTTTAGCATGTCCCCAGTCTCTGATCATCTCCTTTAGCATGTCCCCAGTCTCTGGCCACCCCCTGTAGCATGTCCTCAGTCTCTGGTCATCCCCTGTAGCATGTTCTCAGTCTCTGGTCACCCCCTGTAGCATGTCCTCAGTCTCTGTCCACCCCTGTAGCATGTCCTCAGTCTCTGGCCAACTCCTTTAGCATGTCTTCTTTCTCTGGTCACCCCCTGCAGCATGCCCTCAGTCTCTTACCACCACTGTAGCATGTCCTCAGTCTCTGGCAAAATCTGTAGCATGTGCCCAGCCTCTGGCCACCCCTGTAGCATGTGCCCAGTGTCTGACCATCTCTTTTAGCATATCCTCAGTCTCTGGCCACCCCTGTAGCATGTCCTCAGTCTCTGACTACCCCCATGTAGCATTCCCTCAGTCTCTGGCCACCCTGGTGTAGCATGTACTCAGTCTCTGGCCACCCCTTTAGCATGTCCTCAGTCTCTGGCCACCCCTGTAGCATGTCCTCAGTCTCTGGCCACCCCTGTAGCATGCTCTCAGTCTCTGGCCACCCCTGTAGCATGCCCACAGTCTCTGGCCACCCCTGTAGCATGTCCTCAGTCTCTGGCCACCCCTGTAGCATGTCCTCAGTCTCTGGCCACCCCTGTAGCATGCCCTCAGTTTATGACTACCCCTGTAGCATGTCCTCAGTCTCTGGCCACTCCTGTAGCATGTCCTCAGTCTCTGGCCACCCCTGTAGCATGTCCTCAGTCTCTGGCCACCCCTGTAGCATGTCCTCAGTCTCTGGCCACCCCTGTAGCATGTCCTCAGTCTCTGGCCACTCCTGTAGCATGCCCTCAGCCTCTGGCCATCCCTGTATCATGTCCTCAGTCTCTGGCTACCCCTGTAGCATGCCCTTAGTCTCTGACTACCCTTGTAGCATGTCCTCAGTCTCTGGCCACCCCTGTAGCATGTCCTCAGTCTCTGGCCACCCCTGTAGCATGTCCTCAGTCTCTGGCCACTCCTGTAGCATGTCTTCAGTCTCTGGCCACCCCTGTAGCATGCCCACAGTCTCTGGCCACCCCTGTAGCATGCCCACAGTCTCTGGCCACTCCTGTAGCATGTCCTCAGTCTCTGGCCACCCCTGTAGCATGCCCACAGTCTCTGGCCACCCCTGTAGCATGCCCACAGTCTCTGGCCACCCCTGTAGCATGCCCTCAGTCTCTGGCCACCCCTGTAGCATGCCCACAGTCTCTGGCCACCCCTGTAGCATGCCCACAGTCTCTGGCCACTCCTGTAGCATGTCCTCAGTCTCTGGCCACCCCTGTAGCATGCCCACAGTCTCTGGCCACCCCTGTAGCATGCCCACAGTCTCTGGCCACCCCTGTAGCATGCCCTCAGTCTCTGGCCACCCCTGTAGCATGCCCACAGTCTCTGGCCACCCCTGTAGCATGCCCACAGTCTCTGGCCACCCCTGTAGCATGCACACAGTCTCTGGCCACCCCTGTAGCATGTCCTCAGTCTCTGGCCACCCCTGTAGCATGTCCTCAGTCTCTGGCCACCCCTGTAGCATGCCCTCAGTCTCTGGCCACCCCTGTAGCATGCCCACAGTCTCTGGCCACCCCTGTAGCATGCCCACAGTCTCTGGCCACCCCTGTAGCATGCACACAGTCTCTGGCCACCCCTGTAGCATGTCCTCAGTCTCTGGCCACCCCTGTAGCATGTCCTCAGTCTCTGGCCACCCCTGTAGCATGCCCTCAGTTTATGACTACCCCTGTAGCATGTCCTCAGTCTCTGGCCACTCCTGTAGCATGTCCTCAGTCTCTGGCCACCCCTGTAGCATGTCCTCAGTCTCTGGCCACCCCTGTAGCATGTCCTCAGTCTCTGGCCACCACCGTAGCATGTCCTCAGTCTCTGGCCACTCCTGTAGCATGCCCTCAGTCTCTGGCCACCCCTGTAGCATGTCCTCAGTCTCTGGCTACCCCTGTAGCATGCCCTTAGTCTCTGACTACCCCTGTAGCATGTCCTCAGTCTCTGGCCACCCCTGTAGCATGTCCTCAGTCTCTGGCCACCCCTGTAGCATGTCCTCAGTCTCTGGCCACCCCTGTAGCATGTCCTCAGTCTCTGGCCACTCCTGTAGCATGTCTTCAGTCTCTGGCCACCCCTGTAGCATGCCCACAGTCTCTGGCCACCCCTGTAGCATGTCCTTAGTCTCTGGCCACTCCTGTAGCATGTCCTCAGTCTCTGGCCACCCCTGTAGCATGCCCTCAGTCTCTGGCCACCCCTGTAGCATGCCCTCAGTCTCTGGCCACCCTGTAGCATGTACTCAGTCTCTGGCCACCCCTGTAGCATGCCCTCAGTCTCTGGCCACCCCTGTAGCATGCCCTCAGTCTCTGGCCACCCCTGTAGCATGCCCACAGTCTCTGGCCACCCTGTAGCATGTACTCAGTCTCTGGCCACCCCTGTAGCATGTCCTCAGTCTCTGGCCACCCCTGTAGCATGTCCTCAGTCTCTGGCCACCCCTGTAGCATGCCCTCAGTTTATGACTAACCCTGTAGCATACAGTGAATATTATATGGTGATGCCAGGGGCCACACTTGATCCAGCCTGATTACCCCGAAGATTGATGGAGAGGAGAGGAGAGTTTGGTTTCATTGACAAAGGAGGAGAGTGCAGCCAGTAGTGAGCTGTAGAGTGAGGCGGCACTGCAGGTTGTGTGTGCAATGAGAAGACACTTTGACAGGCTGCCAGGGAGGGAGGGAGGGAGGCGAGCGATGAAAGAAAGAGGGGGGAAGAGGAAGAGCCAGGAATAGGAGGAGGAGGGGGGCTGAGGGAGCGGACCTGCTGCATTTCCTACAGCATCGAGGCGTCATCATCTGCATCTACCCAAGAAAGGAGGGATCAGCCCCAGCAGCGGCAGCAGAGCCGGAGCCCAATGTGACATCCCAGGCAGCGTTATAGTCGTCTATAGATAGAGGGGGGAAGGGGCTAGATTTGGGGGCCCCTGTCCCCCCCCCTCCCCAGCTATGAATTCAGCGGAGCAGACCGTAACATGGCTCATCACATTGGGGGTGCTGGAGTCCCCCAAGAAGACGATCTCAGACCCGGAGGGTTTCCTGCAGGCTTCTCTGAAGGATGGAGTGGTGCTGTGCAGGCTGCTGGAGAGGCTTCTACCGGGCACTATAGACAAGGTAATGGTAACCCTGCTGTGACAGCTGGGCCGCACCGCAGCACGAACACTGTTATAGGGACAGCTGGGGATGGAGGAGGGGCCCCCCACTATAGACACACACAGGGTAACCTTTACTAGCACGATCTCTGATCTCCTTACAACACAATGGAGCTCATCATTATATATGGCAGTGCCTATGGGAGAGGAGTGATCAGCCCCTTGTATAGGGGGGCATGGGGGTGCTGCATGCTTGTCCTGAGGGGGGGGGGGGGGTGACAGCTGGGCTCAGCTCTTTGTCACTGGGAGCGCTCCACTCTGTGTGCTCGCCCAGATCCTACTGGACGACAGCTGCGCCGCAGCCAATCACAAGCAGGGAGGGCACTAGAGCGTCACGTGACTCTTGTCATCACAGCAAGCACTGGTGTCTTCAATGCTCTTTTCACACAACACTCATCTGCTCAGCTCAACTTGTTTGCTCCATTCACACCTGAGCCAAGCGATTTACCAGCGTTTTTCCAGCCATTGTTTAACCACTTCAGCCCCGGAAGGATTTTCCCCCTTTCTGACCAGGCCCTATTTTGCGATTCGGCACTGCGTTAATTTAACAGACAATTGCGCGGTTGTGCAACGCTGTACCCAAACAAAATTTACGTCCTATTTTTCCCGCAAATAGAGTTTTCTTTTGGTGGTATTTGATCACCTGTGCGATTTTTCATTTTTGCGTTCTAAACAAAAAGAGTGACAATTTTGAAAAAAAAAAAAAAATAATAATATTTTTCACATTTTGCTATATAACATTCCCAAAAAAAATAAAAAATTTAAAAGTCAAAATTTTTTAACATTTTAGGCCAATTTGTTTTCTGCTACATATTTTTGGTAAAAAAAAAAAAAAAAATCGCAATAAGCATATTTTGATCGGCTTGCGCAAACGTTATCGCGTCTACTAACTACGGGAAAGATTTATGTCATTTTTATTGTTTTTTTTTACTGCGACTTTTTTTTAGCGGGACTGCGACATTGCGGCGGACAGATCGGACCCCTAACTGACATTTTTGACACTTTTGAGGGGACCAGTGACATTACTACAGTAATCAGCGCTAAAAATATGCACTGTTACTGTAATAATGACATTGTCAGGGAAGGGGTTAACCCAGGGGCAATGAAAGGGTTAAATGTGTACCTAGGGGCGTGTTTCTAACGGTATGGGGGCGGGGCTTGTGAAATGATCATAGAGACCTGTGATCCTAAATAGAAGGATCACAGCAGCTCTGGGATCATTCTAGGTAGAAGGACGGTTAGCTGTGTTTACAACAGCTGACCACCCTTCTCTCTCAGCGGGGAACAATCGCAGGTGTCAGGCAGCAATCAGAGTCGCCTGCCCTGTGCATGGGAGTCCCCACTGCCGACTGGTGGCGGAAGCGCGGCGCGCTTGCCTCCTAGCTGCAGCCGTGCGACCGACGTATACCTATGGTGGTTTGCGCAGGAGGGCAAGGCTGTCACAGTATAATTGCGCGGGCGGTCCTTAAGGCTGGGTTCACAAAGGTGCGGCTTTTGGTTTTGGGACCCGGTGTGTTTCTGTTCATCGGTTCAGGTGCGATTCATCTCCGAATATTTGCCTGAATTCACACCTGAACCGGACCCAAAAATTCACAGGACCCGTTGGGAAACCGCGGACATGTGTGAGCCGGTCACACTCCCCATCCAATTCGCACATATGTGAACCCAGCCTATAGGCCTCTTAGATTGTAAGCTCTAACGAGCAGGGCCATCTGATTCCTACTGTATTTAAGTATATTGTATTTGTACTGTCTACCCTCAAGTTGTAAAGCGCTGCATAAACTATCAGCGCTTTATAAATCCTATATACAGTGATAATAATATAGGCCAGTTCCCACCATAGAAATGCAGTCTGCATGCTTTTCTGCATGCATATTTTTGGTACATTCCAGTGCGTTCCAGTGCATTTTCCCCCTTTTTTTTCTTAACCTTAATTAAGGACGTGTGTCCCAGTGTGTTTTTGGTGCAATTAGGGCTAGTTCACACCAAAGAAATGCAGTCCAGATGCGTTCCAGGTGCTTTTCTGCATGCGTGTTTTTGATGCGTTCCAGTGCCTTTATGATGCCTTTTATGGAATCCAGTGAATTCCCCCCCCCCTATTTTTTCTCAACCTTAGAGGAGAACGGGTGTTCTAGTGCCTTTATGTGTGTTATTATGGATCGGGTCCAGTGCAGGACCTGTGTTCTAGTGCGTTTTTGGTGCGTTTAGGGAGGTCCGTGCATTTTTTATGCGTTTTACTGCGTTCCAGTACAGTGCAGAAAAAATGCACCATGTTCAGGCCAGTTCACACCACATGCAGTCCAGTGTGTTTTTTTTTTTTTTCTGCATTTAAAACACATGGAAAGTAGGTTATATGGTTTCCAATGGCATAGTTCACAACAGTACGGTCAGTTCCAGGGCTTTCCAGTTCCAGAAAAAAAAAGTAGAACATGCTGTATTTTTCCTGCACTGAACTGTATTGGAACGCCGTAAAACGCACTGGAACACATCAAAAATGCATCGGACCCCAGTACAGTGGAAAAAAAGCAAAAAAATAAGAAAAAAAGCATCTGGAATGCATCGGAAATGCATCGAAAATGTGCCAAAAATGCGTTCAAAACATGCATGTAGAAACGCATCCAGAACGGATCTGGAGTGCGTTTTTGTGATGTGAACCAGCCCTTCTACTGGAATGCCCTGGAACTGACTGCACTGGTGTGAACTATGCCATTGAATACCATATAACCTATTATCCATGCGTTTTTGATGCGCTTTGGACTGCATGTGGTGTGAACTGGCCCTAAAAGTGTTTCTTGCAGCTTTTTCCAAGCATTTTTAAAGCGTATCAGAAGTGTATTAAAGCATTTTACAGCTTCAGCCATTTTTGTTTAGCCATTAGAGAGGGGGGGGGGGAGAGGGAGAGGAAATTAGGGGTGGAGAGCTGCTATTTATGCAGAAAACAATCGTAAAATGCTCAAGTCAGGCGTTTTTTGTTTAGCCAATAGAAAGCACTAGGGGGGGAGAGGGAGAGGAAATTAGGGGTAGAGAGCTGCTGTTTGAGCAGAAAACGTTCGTAAAATGCTCAAGTCAGATGTTTCTATTAAAATCTATGGGGCCAAAAACGCTTGTAATCTGCCAAAAAAGAAGCTCATGTACTTTTTTGAGCGACAGGCGTTTTACTTCAGGTGACAGAACGCTCATATGAGGGGCCATTGAAATAGGATTTGGCTTGTTGAGCATTTTAGAGCTTCAAAGTTCAAGCAGAAAATCGCTCAGGTGTGAACAGGGCCTTCTGCACACTGTACACTTCTCCTAAACGCCTTTCCTCCTGGCAGTGGCGTTTTGGCAGAAAAAATGCTTGACGTCAAGCACTTGCCCATTAATTAATTTAATTGGACAGAATAAATTTAATATTTTGTGTGGCCACCATTATTTTCCAGCACTGCCTTAACCCTCTTGGGCATGGAGTTCACCAGAGCTTCACAGGTTGCCACTGAAGTCGTCTACCACTCCTCCATGATGACCTCACAAGGCTGGTGGATGTTAGAGACCTTGCTCTCCTCCACCTTCTGTTTTGAGGATGCCCCACAGACGCTCAATAGGGTTTAGGTCTGAAGACATGCTTGGCCAGTTCATCACCTTAACCCTCAGCTTCTTTAGCAAGGCAGTGGTTGTCTTAGAGGTGTGTTTGGGGTCGTTATGTTGAAATACTGCCCTGCAGCCCAGTTTCCGAAAAGAGGGGAATCATGCTCTGCTTTAGTATGTCACAGTACATGTTGGCATTCATGGTTCCCTCGATGAACTGTAGCTCACCAGTGCCTGCAGCACTCATGCAGCCCCAGACCATGACACTGGTGTGTCCAGTAGAGGTGTGGTTAAAAGGTCAAAAGAACATTGCATCACTTCCCATACTGGCACAAAAAATAGTGTTTGGAAGCACGATTTTCGAATCACATTGATGGTACACTCGCATACTCGCGAGCGCCGCTTTCGTTTATCGATTGACGGATCGTTGGAAATTTGCATCGTGTATGGCCTGCCTTTGTTGGTTCCCCCCTCCAGGGTCAGTTAGTGTCAGACTGTCTGCCGCAATATTGCAGTCCTATTGCACTGCCATTAGTAGTATAAGAAAAACAAAAAATAAAATTCCGGTTTTTATGGTTTGTAGGCACTTTAACTTCTACATAAGCCAATCAATATACACCTATTGGGATTTATTTTTACCAAAAGCATGTAGCAGAATACATTTTGGCCAAAATGTATGAAGAAATTAGATTTTTGTATTTTTTTTATTGGATATGTTTTTTTAACCACTTGCCGACCGCCGCCCGACTATATACGGCGGCGGTCAGCCCCTCCCAGGCAAAGTGACGTACCGGTACGTCACTAGCCTGGGAGCGAATAGGGGGCAAGCGCGCGCCGCCGGAGGCGCGCTCCCGCCCCCGCTCGTACCCGAAGAAGCCGGCGCGTGTGACCGGCGGACCCGATGTCCGCCGGTCACTCGCGATCGTCGGGTGGAGAGAGAGAAAGGCAGGCGGCTAATGTAAACACAGCCGCCTGTCATTCTTCCCTGTGTAAAAGAACAGATCACTTGGTCCTGCTATGTAGGACCGTTGATCTGTGCTGTTACACACACAGCCACATTCAATCACAGTAAGAAACACGCCCCTAGGGACACACTTAACCCCTCCCTCTCCAATAAAGTTAACCCCTTCCCTCCCAGTGTCATTTTTGCAGTAACAGTGCAAATGTATAGCACTGATTACTGTAGTAATGTCACTGGTAACCCCAAAAGTGTCAAAAATGTCAGTCAAGAGTCCGATCTGTCTGCCGCAATGTCGCCGTTCCTGCAAAAAAAAAAAAAAAAATGCAGATCGTCGCCATTACTCGTTAAAAAAAAAAACCATTAAAAATTACAAAAATCTTTCCCCTAGTTAGTAAACGCAATAACTTTTGCGCAAACCAATCAAAATACGCTTTTTGTGGTTTTTTTTTTACCAAACATATGTAGCAGAAAACAAATTGACCTAAAATGTTAAAAAATTTAGATTTTTACATTTTTTTTTGGGGAATTTCATATAAAAAAATGTGAAAAATATTGTTATTTTTGCAAAATTGTCGCTATTTTTTTGTTTATAGCGCATGCTCAAAAAATCGCACAGGTGATCAAATACCACCAAAAGAAAGCTTGGTTTGTGGGAAAAAAAAGACGTCAATTTCATTTGGGTACAGCATCGCACAACCGCGCAATTGTCCGTTTAAAGTCACGCAGTGCCGAATCGCAAAATAGGCCCTGGTCAGGAAGGGGGTAAAATCTTCCGGGGCTTAAGTGGTTAAAAGTTCCAAAAGAGCAATCTTAAACTTGTTACAAAACATATATACTGGCACTCTGTCCCTCTGCGTTGGGGGTACAACTCTGTTTTGCCTTCTGTGAAATGATTGTAACCCGGGCGAGGACAGTGAAACCTCCGCTCTGCTGCCAAACTGAAGATACAGCGGCAGGATACAGCGGCAGGACCGGTGCCCTCCAACCATGGCGACTGGCCATTAGAAGTTACCATGGAGGAGCTGCCACGCCAAGGCGGGAGCCAAAATATGCCAAGTATCAGATAATAGAAAAACTCGCCCTTCCTGTAAGGGTAGTGGGGTGAACAATCCACCTCCTCACAATGAAAAAAGGTGGGTAAGGGAGAAGAAAAACTCAACGTACTCTAACAATGAGTAGAGACAAATGTGTTCCGTATATGTTTCTGTGCCCTTGCTAGGTGAGTCGGGGGGCTCCCCTATCAATGAAATGAAGAAAGAAAAAGAAAAATCACATAGGCTTGGTGGTTCGTTTATGAGGGGTCTACAAGCGCAAGCAATGCGATGTCTAAACTGGAGGAGACTGAATGTGTCCCTGCTTCCACGGTGCCCAGATAGATTCAAAGTGGTCTCGCCTGCCATGATTGCAGTCACCCTCTTGACCCATTCCTCATGGTTAGGTACTTGTGCACTCTTCCAGGTGTATGCATTTAAATGAGAGTACTTTAGCTGTGTATTATACACAGGATCTTCTGCTAGCTCTGCCTGTGTTCTGTGTTCAACCTGTGTTCTGTGAGGAAAATACGTATATGCCCGTGTTAATGAGCCCTAATTGATATCGTAATGTACATGCAAATGGCAATAATAAATAACTGATCATCTATTCAGAATATTGATGGCAGAATGCAAATAATGGTACATAAAGACATAAGTGCCTGCATTTACACAACATTCAACAGCATTTAGGCCCCTTTCACTCTAGTGCGACTTGTCCCACGATTTTGGACCGCAAAATCGCATGACAAGTCGTTTTCCATTATTTTCAATGAGCCCCATTCATATCAGTGCGTTTTGAAGTATACATGCGCAAAGTCCATGGGGCCAAAACACGCAATCCTTCCCTAAAGAAGCATATGTACTTCTTTGGCAAGAGACAGCACATAGCTCTGCTGTGAAAATGGGCCCCATAGAATAAAATGGAAATCTTGTTGTGGAATGTTGTCATGCTTCTGAAAATGGGCAATCAATCGTTTAGGGGTTAACAGGGTTCTCACAGTATGATTTGTTTTTTTAGGCCTTGTTCATACCTGAGCATTTTTCAGCTTGTAAAACACTCATCTCTGAAGTCTTAAAACGCCCAACAAGCAAAATCCCAATTATTTTAATGGCCCCTGTTCACATATGAGTGTTTTGTCACCTGAAGCAAAACACCTGAAGCTCACAAAAGTACATGAGCTTCTTTTTTGGCAGATTACAGGCATTTTTGTTAGATGTCAATGCCTGCCTCTAAACACCTGCAAAAAACGCCTGAAAAAATTGCCTGAAAAACGCCTAAAAAACGCCTGAAGTGAATGGAGCCTTATAGTTTCTTGTGAGTCTTTCAATACATTGGAACATAGCTTAATGCTATTGGATAATACAAAATTAGAATGACCCATATTTGTGGAGTTTTAAAACTATTTGTTGGTTTTATATGATTTCTTTATCATGTTCTTTGATTCCTGAACTTAGGACCCATTTACACTGTTAGGTTTTATTGCATGTGATGCAACGCACAAGAGTAGATGTGCTCAGCTTTCCCATAATAAAAATAGCACTTTCTCCCATATCAGTGTTGCAGTGCGTTTTGAAAAATAAATTTTTTTTGTGTGCATTGGGAGGCGCATAGAAGTTAAAGGCTGTGCCAAAACAAATATACCATGCGTTTTATGCATTGGCAACATGTAATAATAAGCTTTGGTCAATATATTTTAACGCTATCCACTCCAAATTCTAAGCTTTAAAATGCACTGAAAATGCTCATCAACCCGCGTCAAAGCCCACAGGAAATGCACATTGGCGCATAACAAAGCACCAATGCTTTGCTCCAAAAAATACACCTCTAGGAATACGCATAGATTTAAGCCCCTTTCACACTTATGCGACGCAATTTTACCGCGATTTTGCGGCGCGATTTTGACGAGACTTTGCCGTTATTTTGACGCGATTTTGAAAGCAATGGCTATGGCTATGGCTCAAAACGCAATCAAATCGTGGCAAAGTAGTGCAGGTACTACTTTGAAGTCGGTGCGACTTCAAAACACACTGATATGAATGGGGCTCATTGAAAATAATGGAAAACGACTTGTCATGCGATTTTGCGGTCCAAAATCGCGGGACAATTCGCACTAGTGTGAAAGGGGCCTTAAATAGGTCCTCAATTATTGTTGATCTAGTTAATACTGTACATAGCAATATTAACCTTGAGGCAGGTGGGCCTTAATGCCCATGTGTTTTTGTGGGGCACACTCAATCGGCACCCCCAGAACTGTGACCGGGTTGTCACCGACAGGTTATGCTCAACTACTTACCACCAGATGCTGGTATGGTAGGACAGGCTCCCAATTATGTATACCTTCCATTTTTCTGAGCTGGGAACAAGGGACACCTATTGGCAAAAGTATGTAGGCACAGGACACACCCCTTGCCACACCCCTATAAAGGAGAATTATTTACAAAAAATTATTGGTTAATCCCACAAGTGCTTTTTTTTAAACCAAAATTAATCCTTTATATTGGCTTTTAAAAATTGCAAATGCAGCAATTTAAGTATTGGATGAAAGGTTTACCACTGTAAGGCTCGATTCACATTAGGGCGACTTATCAGACGACTTAGTCGTCTGACAAGTCGCACTCCATTCAGTGCAATGGAACTGTTCTAATTAAAGCGACTCAAGTCGCTCCGACTTAGAAAAAGGTTCCTGCACTATTTGGGGGCGACTTCGGAGCTGCTTGCATTGACTTCTATTTAAGAAGTTGTTTGCAAGCTGCACTTAGGTCGGGCTGTACGGGCGGCTTTAGAGTCGGCGACTTTGAAGCCGCCTCCAGTGTGAAACGAGCCTTGCTAGATAAATAGTTCATTTTATATACAACGATATAGATCAGACCAAAATGAGGGACAAATGAGGAGGAAAGAGGGACAGAGGTGCTTAGCTCCATTTCGGGGACAGTCCCTCGAAATCGGGGACAGTTGGGAGCTATGCGATTATGTCATCAATTTGCAGCCAAATAAAGTGAGTGAGTGGAGACTTTCTTACCAGCCTTCGGCATCATTGGCCTTTTAAAGGGCTGGCTCTTGCAAGGGATTAGCCTTTATTTATATTTATTAAGGCTTAATTCACACTATGGGGTTTATTTATTAAAGGCAAATCCACTCTGCACTACAAGTGCACTTGGAAGTGCAGTCGCTGTAGATCTGAGGGGGATATGCAAGGAAAATAAAAAACAGCATTTTTGCTTGCACATGATTGAATGATAGAAATCAGCAGAGCTTCCCCTCATTTCAGATCTTCCTCTCAGATCTACAGCGACTGCACTTTGCAATGCACTTGTAGTGCACAGTGGATTTGCCTTTAGTAAATAAATCCCTGTGTTGTGTTTACTGTAGTGTAAAACGCTGATCACTGCTAGGACACACAGAAAACTATTTTATCGCAGCACACTGTACAGGATCGCAAAGTCACTGCACAGCAGTGCAGCGCATCTTGCTGCTGCACAGCGACATAATTGAAGTTTTCCTTTGTACACTTCAAATAAAGTTTGTTAAAAAAAAAAAAAAAGGAGCTGTGCAATGCTGTGAATCGCTCTCCACACCGCCCCCTACTGTATGGCTCCTGGAGAGGTAAAGTGCTCCGGTTTGTTCCAGTGTGAATTCAGCCTGCGTTTTATACAGAGTGGGACATTACTCAAGGCCCGTACACACGTACCGATCGTCGGCATACAAACGTCGGTGGACGAAGGATCTGCCGATTGTACGCGTGTTAGTATGGTGCCTCCGACAGATGTCTGCGCACAATCCGCGGACAAAAGTCTTTCTTGCAAACATGAAAATATTTGTATGCCGACACCAGAACGGACGATTGTTCGCCTGTCAGTACACAATTCGGCCGACAGACCGCAGATTTGCAAGACTGGGCATGCTCAGAAAATAGAAAACACAGGGAAAGTTAACCATTACATGACATCACTTCTGCAGTCGGCGGACAAAATTCTTGTGCTGTCCTTGTGCTGTCTTTGCACTTTTCAGCAGACACCGACATCCCGGGGAGAAAAGAGGAACATTTGTATGCCGACCATCGGTACGTGTGTACGGGGCTTTAGGCTACAATGTATCTGCTACACAGGGAGACACAGTGATTGGGGTTAAAGGTCACAGGGAAGTGACACAGGAATTCAAAGTAAGATCACTATTGTTGCCTAGTCAGCATTTCTAACCACTTCTTATATTTTGAGGACTGTCTTCAGGAGCGAAGTGGATAAAGAGAAAATAAACAGAGGATTCCACTCTCACTGTGATTTTCCATGATGTATCTTACATGAACGCAGATCTAAGGCAGCGTTTACACCTGAGCGCCGCGTTTATGCGTGTCGTTTTTGCACATTTTGTTGTGCATTTTGTTGTGCGTGTTTAGGTGCGTTTTGTTACAGCGTTTGAGTGTCTGCCCTTATTGTATTAGCCTATAGAGAGCAGTATCATCTGTGACATCACTTGTTGTGTGGAAATAGTAGCCTAAAAATGCGCATTTGCGCACTCACCAGTGCAATGGAATGGCAGGAAGGAGTTAAGATGAATATATTATACAATAAACTCTAAGCCCCCGTTCACACTGGGGCGACCTGTGAGGCGACCTGGTCGCCTCACAGGTCGCCGCAGGTCGCCTCCCATAGGGAAGCTGCGGACCCGTTCTGATAGGAGCGACACAAGTCGCTCCGACTCAGAAAAAGGGTCCGGAGCTTCTTTGGGGTGACCAGGAGGCGACCGCCATAGACTTCAATGTTACGAAGTCCGTGGCGGCCGCTCCGAGGTAGCGGCGCGCTGCTCGCACCGTGACCTCGGAGGTCGCGGTGTGAAGTAGCGTTGCCCCAGTGTGAATGGGGGCTTATTTGTCATACAATTAAAACAATAAATAATAAATAAATAAATAATTAAGTAAATAAATAAGGCAACTCAGACAAATGGTTTGGATGTATAAGGCTCCATTCACACCTGGGCGTTTTTGAGCGTTTTTCAGCTCCAAAAACGCTAAAAAAATGTTCCAAAACGCCCAACAAGTAAAACCCCATTCATTTAAATGGCTCCTGTTCACATCTGAGCGTTTTAACGCCTGAAGCAAAACGCCTGTAGCTGAAAAAAGTACATGAGCTTCTTTTTGGGCTGATTACCAGCGTTTTTGATAGATGTCAAAGCCTGCCTCCAAAAACGCCTGAAAATCATGGTAAAAAACGCTACGCTCAAGTGTGAATGCAGCCTAAAGGCTGCGGCTGTTTATTCAGGCTACGTTCACATGTTAGCATAGTCGACCGCAGGCAGAATCACTGCGATTCTGCCTGTGATCCGGAAATCATTGCAAATTGCGGGACGCCTGTGTGTTGCTGTTGATTTGCAATGGCACCCCAAACGCTGTGCGATGTTGCAGCGATTTCCACCTGCCGAATCATGGTAACATTGCGCAAACAAAATCGCGGGTTGCATGACGCCCCAAAGAAGCTCTTGTTCCTTTTTTGGGCGCCATGCGACCCACGATTTTGTTTGCGTGATGTTACCGCGATTCGGCAGTCAGAAATCGCGGCAACATCGCACAACGTTTGGGGTTCCATTGCAAATCAACAGCAACACACAGGCGTCCCGCGATTTGCAATGATTTCCGGATCGCGGGCAGAATCGCGGTGTTCTGCCCGCGATCCGCTACGCTAACACGTGAACGTAGCCTAACTGGTAGCGAAACATAAATAAAATCACCAAATATAATTAACATCACAACCACAACCTAGTCATGAACAACTCAGGTTGTACCATAAATATATCCACATAAACATACCATCCTTCAACCAACAAATCGTCCCCCTCTGCAAAGCAGAGGTGACCCAACCAGTTAATATTGTAGCCGCAACAAACCAAGGAGAGAGAGGGAGGGGAACGCTGGGTATGAGATATCCTGAGGGATTGAGCCCCTGAGCACGGAACCCTGCCTAAAAAGCCCCAAACTCAGGTACTGGTGGGCTCCTAGGGCGGGAGAGGGAAGGCGGGAAGGGGCCTCATTTGCTGCTAAATTTAGTAAGGATTAATAACGGCCTAGCTACCTAGCCTAAGCTGCCCAGATACGGGAAAAGAGCGGGATCTTCAGAGCGGGAAGGGGGCTAGGGAGGCTGAGGGAGTCAAAAGGTCATTACCTCAGCTTTAAACTACCTAACAATATGGCTGAATGAAAGCTAATGGGTCCCTATTCCCTTCCGCCATCCCATGTGAAAGTGGGGGCTATAGGAGCCCCCCTTTCGCATATTCCATGGCACTCAAAACTCCTTAAAACGCATCAATCTGCCCACATCGAGCTACAAAAGTAGCTCCAAAACTTTCAGCTGCAGGCCTTTTCGAGTGGAGATGTAAAACATCACCATAGAGATGCATAGATTTTTTTGGAGCTTCAAACTTCACGCTACAAAACGCTCAGGTGTGATCCAGATCCAAGGCCCCTTTCACGTGGGTGGTCCGATTGGGTCCGTCTGTCAGTTTTTCAGACAAACCTGATTGGACGAATAAACGAATATGTGTCCATTTCCACCCGCCGACATCTAATCTGATCCGCTAAAAACAGACAGATGGTGATCCGTTCCCCGCGCGCTTAGTGGATGGAATGGAAGTTGGGTGTACACGGACAGGCGGCCTGTTTACATCTGACCGCCCATAGAGGAGAGGGGGGTCTCTGTATGGCCCGGATAGTTGTTGTTTGCCGTCGTCCCGTGATACAATGCTAAGGTTTGTTTGGGTGCCTCAAACCCAGAGATTGGGACTTTAAGGGCAAGGTGAAACGATTTTTTGTAAAAAGTAAACACTTTATTTTGAACTATTTACAATATAATACAATTTACAAGTTAAATGGGTAGTCCCATTAGTGAGCATTTAGTGACATGGGTGAAGGTCGATGTTAAAAGGTGAGAAGAAGGTGTGAAAGTATGTGACAGGTGAAAAGAGTGACTTTGTCAGACTTTTATTCTCTCTGTTGTTCCATAAGCAGGGAACTGTGTTCAGAGAGGGGTCTGTTGTGTTATCCTACGCGTTTTGGCCAGAAATGGCCTTTTTCAAGGATTAGTCACCAAGTCTATGAATGACAATAATAGTAGACATAATATTAGTATTGATGTGTACATACAATACTGTTATAGAGTGATATAAATTTTGATGTGTTACATACATCTTATTTAATAGTCCATTCCATGCATGTATGTATGCCTATTCCATTGTTTAGATTGCAACAGGAACTCCAGCTGCTCCCATATGGAGGATATGATAGTGGTGTATTCTTGGATCTCCTGGCGGGAGGAGAAAGAAGAAAAAAATAAATAAAAAAAAGGAGGAGAGGAGAGCAGGCTACTCGACATAGGAGGAGCGCACATGGAGCAGCCATCTGTCTGCTAAGTGGGGATCAGTGGACAGACTCCTGGCAGAGTCTGCCCCGTGTGAAAGGGGCCTAATGGAAAATGCAGACCTGTTAGAATCATTTCTAAATACAACTTGTTTGAGTTTTCACCTACTTTCTTTGCAGTGCAAGAAAAGCTAATTTGCATCGTAGCATCTGGTACACTGAAAAGAATTGTCTTCCTCCACTACATCATGCTAACTGACAGCGCAGCTAACAGAACAATATAGGGGAGGCACCAATTGTGTTGTGGGATCTGGCTTTGGATCTGCTCAGCTTTGACATCAGAAGAATAGCAAGGGATGTCATTTTTTTTCATTCTTCCTGTCTGATTGTTCGAGGCAGGAATTCCATGGGGGCTCTGTGTGTATATAGGAAAGCCACATGGACAATGGGGAATATTTATAACAAGCAGATATATTAAGGCTCCATTCACACCTGAGCGTATCATTTTCAGACGTTTTTTCGGGCGTTTTTCAGGCGTTTCTTTCAGGTGTTTGGAGGCAGGCATTGACAGTTAACAAAAACGCTGGTAATCTGCCAAAGAGTCTCATGTATTTTTTTGAACTTCAGGCATTTTGCTTCAAGTGACAAAACGCTCATATGTGTACAGGGGCCATTGAAATGAATGGGATTTTGCTTGTTGGGTGTTTTGAGAATTCAGAAATGAGCATTTTAGCTGAAAAACACTCAGGTGTGAACAGGGCCTTAAACCTAGTACACACGCAACGATTATCGGCCGACCGATCATCCGTCTTTTGTCCAGAGTGGTGCTTTGTTGGTTGGAATGTGCCTAGACTGCACACAAATTTTCTCACCCGACAAAATTCTACTTCTGAAGTGATGTCAAGTGTTGGTTTACTTTCTTTGTGTTCTTTCTTCTCTGAGCATGCCCAGTCTTGCTCATTAGATTTTTCACTGTCGAAATCTGTACTGACTGACGGAAAATCAGTCGTGTTTTGACGGCCAACAAAAATTTTATAGCCTGCACACCAGATTTTTTTCGGCCGAAAAGTCGGAGTCTGTTGTCGGAAGCATCATACTAACAAGCCGAAAATCGTCAGATCGGTCGTTGGACGAAAATTCACTGCCAATTTTTGACGCATGTGTACGAGGCTTTAGGCATCTCCCATGGCCTAGATTTATCTTTTTTTATTGTCCATTCACCTGACATGTTTAGAGAGGTTATAATCTCCCTAGGCAGCTGGTGCAGAGGGTGGACAGCGGTTGGGGGGGGGCCTCTCCACAAAAGTCCCTGGCCCTTCATGAGCTCAGCTAGAGAAAGAGACTTCATACTGCGCATTCTCGGAGATAGCCGCTACTGAACACAGCTGGACTGGGGAGAGCGCACTGCCCTGGAGTGCCCGCTGTCAGGCGCATTACTGTAATATTTAGGCAGTGCTGCAGAGGGGGATGAAGGGTCAGTTGTCTTTTTGGAGAGGTCCCCTCAACAGCTGCATCTGTAATGAATGGGAGGAGGTGGACCATTAACAAGAAGAGGAACAATGGTATGTTCTACTCAGAGAATACAGAACTGCTCAGGGAAAAAATCCTACAGAACCTGTACTTAACCACTTCCTATCCGGGCCAATTCTGACACTTCGCACCTACATGTAAAAATAGACTTTTTTTTTTGCTGGAAAATCACCCCAAACATTATATATATATATATATATATATTTTTTTTTAGCAGAGGCCCTATAGAATAAAATGATGGGCATTCTAATTTTTTATGTCACGCGGTCTTTGTGTAGCAGTTTTTTAACCACTTTACCACTAGAGGATTTTGTTGTCTTACGTCTGAGCCACTTTTTGCGATTCGGCACTGTGCGACTTTAACTGACAATAGCGCGGTCGTGCGACGCCATACCCAAACAAAATTTACGTCCTTTTTTTCCACAAACAGAGCTTTCTTTTGGTGGTATTTGATCACCTCTACGATTTTTACTTTTTGCGCTATAAACAAAAAAAGAGCATAAATTTTGAAAAAATAACAATATTTTTCACATTTTTTATATGAAATGCCCCCCAAAAAAAATGTAAAAATCAAAATTTTTTTAAATTTTTGGCCAATTTGTTTTATGCTACCTATCTTTGGTAAAAAAAATCACAACAAGCGTATTTTGATTGGTTTGCGCAAAAGTTATTGCGTTTACTAACTAAGGGAAAGATTTCTGTCATTTTTGGTGTTTTTTTTTTAACGAGTAATGGCGGCGATCTGCGATTTTTTTTTTTTTTTGCGGGACTGCGACATTGTGGCGGACAGATCGGACCCTTGACTGACATTTTTGACACTTTTGGGGGTACCAGTGACATTACTACAGTAATCAGTGCTATATATATGCACTTTTACTGTAAAAATGACACTAGCAGGGAAGAGGTTAATTTTTTTGGAGAGGGAGGGGTTAATGTATGCCTGGTGCTTACTAACGTGTGTGGGGGGAGGTGACTGTGTGACACAAGGACAGATCTGAACCCTGCAATCTAACCCTGCTTGTCACTTAGGAGATCCGCCCGCTTGTGTTTACACAAGCAGGCGGATCTCCACACTCGATTCCCCTGGCCCGACTCCCGCTGTGACTGAAAACAGCGGGGGCGAGCCTCCAGCGGCGCGCCCCCGCTGTTTACTGTTTACGTAGGTATACGTCGCCAGACGATAACGAGCCACTTTGCCGCAGTAGTGCTCGAGTGAGCAGACGGCAAGTGGTTAAACAAAGTTGTTTTGGAAAAAAAAAACACTTTAATGAATTAACAAAACACAATATTTACCCCAATTTTTTTTGTATAATGTGAAAGATGATGTTGCGCTCAGTAAATAGATACCTAACATGTCACCCCCCCCCACTCCTTCCGCTACCCGCAGAAGAGATTGAGTGGCTATTTAGCAACTTAAAGCAGAGTTCCAGCCTAACACACTCACCTGTCCAACGGTCCAGCGATGCGGCCGCTCGAAGCCTCGCTTTTCTCCCTCTCTGCTCTCCGGCGCCGGCATCACTGGTGTGGGCACCCGGCTGTGACAGTTTGCGGCTTCACAGCCAGGTACGCACTGCGCATGCGTGAGTTGCGCTATGCGTCATGATTGGCCGGCAATCTTCTGGGACCTCTGACATGTCCCAGAAGATTGCAGAGAGGGAGGGGGAGAGGAGAACTTCCGCTCAGGGTGCTGCGGCGCTCCGAGCGGAAGTGGGAGCGGGTACCTGTCAAAACTAGGTACCCGCTCCCCCCCCCCAAAAAAATTACATGCCAAATGTGGCATGTCAGGGGGTTAGCATTGCCTAAAGCGGAAGTTCCACTTTTGGGTGGAACTCCGCTTTAAATCACTTCTGCATGTTAGGGAATAGCTGGCTGAAAAATGTAAAACTGGGATAATGCCTGTGGGTGCAGGCATCATCCTGGTATACCTGCCGCAACCCAAGGATGTCCGTGGACATCCTACGGTCAACAAGTAGGTAAAGTTGGCGTTCAGCCTAAAACTAACTCTAAATCTACTGGCAGCCCCAATCCAAGACTAATCTATCTAACCCTGTAAAGCATAAATCGCTATACATACTTTTTCTGCAGCCTCTCCGATCCGGTCCCATGCTGAGCTGTCAGCGGTGGCTTCTCTGTGGAGGTGGGTGCAGAAGAGGCAGCCGACAATGGACGCTCCATAATAACTCTGTGTGTGACGTTACTTCCCCGGTATTTCCCAACTGTTGTCGGCTGTCTCTTCCACACAGCATCTGCTGCTTAATACCGGACTGGATAAACTGCAGAAAAGGCATGCATAGCGATTTTAGCTTTACGGGGTTAGATAGATTAGTCTTCGAATGTGGCTGCCAGTGGGGTTTGGAATTAGTTTTAGGCTGAACTTCCACTTTAAACTTTAATTCAAGTTATAGCGAGTAGGAAATCCAGATGTGTGGTGAATAATGGCAAACATTACCCCATCAAGCGAATATGCATTTTAAACCCCAGTGGATGAAGGTGAACAACTCAGTAGTGGGTATTAACTAACAGTGGGTAAAATGGTCATTCACAGCTTTTTAAATACGCCCAAAAGTTTTGCTATGAAATAGCAGATACCATAGTGTCAGCTACCTGTGTTAGAACAGGATCCTTAGAGCACTTCCAATAAAAGATCCTACTTTTTAGGTAGGCTCACATTTTTTATCTGCACCCCACAATGTACTGCTTGGTTCTTGAGCTACCTATTGCCAGGCCTCAGCCTTGATACCTTAAAGGGCCATTAAGTAGTGGCTGTTCACAAATGGATTTTGAAGAATAAGGATATCGCTTAAGACTTTAAAACGTATATAAATGCAAATTCTATCCTAAATTTCAGCTTCCAGTCAGCACAGATGGTTTGAATAATATACTGATTTATATATCTCTCTATGACTTGACATAGACATGAGAGGTGTTGGCAGGTACAACCTGATCATCGTTTGACACCTATGACAGCTGACACCTTCATAGACATGAATTCTCAGCTCAGCCGTGGTTCTTTCCATATAGAGTGGTAGGCGAGCCGACACGGTCAATCAGAAGAAAGCTTTAGTGATTGGTATAGGTTTTATAACCTGTTTGATTAACATTCAATCTGATTTCCATTCCCAGTTGGTTGACAGACATTTCCCCCGTTACACTATGAAATGGGATGTTTTTTAATGTGATTATGATGCAACATCTAGCGAAAGAGGGCTTTTATTATATTTTTTAGCATCTGATCTCTCAACTATCTTTATATTACCACTCATCAAAAATATTAGTGCTTGACATGCATTTTAGTGCAAACGTGATGTCATAAATAATAATTTTGGGAGGGAGTCAGACGTGGGAACATGACAAAACACATTTATTTAACCACTTGCTGACCAGTCACTGGGACTGTACTGCGGCAAAGTGGCTCGATTCCGTCCAGCGACGTAGACCTACGTCGCTGGACTCCTCCCCTTCTGGGCGGCGCTGCCGGAGTCGGGCCAGGGGAGGAGCAGCGGCGATCGCCGCCGCTCTTCCCCGATCGTCGGGGAATCGAGTCTGGAGATCCGCCTGCTTGTGTAAACACAAGCGGGCGGATCTCCTAAGTGACAAACAGAGACAGATTGCAGTGTTCAGCATAGCTGAACCCTGGATCTGTCCTTGTGTCACACAGTCACCTCCCCCCACACACGTTAGTAAGCACCAGGCATACATTAACCCCTCCCTCTCCAATAAAGTTAACCCCTTCCCTGCCAGTGTCATTTTTACAGTAACAGTGCATATATATAGCACTGATTACTGCAGTAATGTCACTGGTACCCCCAAAAGTGTCAAAAATGTCAGCCAAGGGTCCAATCTGTCCGCCGCAATGTCACAGTCCCGTAAAAAAAAATCGCAGATCGGCGCCATTACTCGTTAAAAAAAAAAACACCAAAAATGACAGAAATCTTTCCCTTAGATAGTAAACGCAATAACTTTTGCTCAAACCAATCAAAATATGCTTATTGTGATTTTATTTACCAAACATAGGTAGCAGAAAACAAATTGGCCAAAAATTGAAAAAAAATTTGATTTTTACATTTTTTTGGGGGGAATTTCATATAAAAAAATGTGAAAAATATTGTTATTTTTTCAAAATTTATGCTCTTTTTTTTGTTTATAGCGCAAAAAGTAAAAATCGCACAGGTGATCAAATACCACTAAAAGAAAGCTCTGTTTGTGGGGGAAAAAAGGACGTAAATTTGTTTGGGTAGGGCATCGCACGACCGCACAATTGTCAGTTAAATTCGCACAGTGCCGAATCGCAAAAAGTGGCCTGGACATAAGACAGCAAAATCCTCTAGTGGTAAAGTTTAAAATCCACACTGCCAGTGCTGTAATTAGTAGTTAAAGTGGAGCATGCTAGTCTCATATGGAAAGTGAAGAGGTTACTTTCATACGAAAATTCCCGTACGACAGAATTCAACTTCAGAAGTGATGTCATGTGTTGAATTGTTTTGTGTGTGTTCTTTCGTCTTTGAGCATGCCTAGTCTTGCTCTTACGATTTTTTTCGGACTAGAACTGTATAAATTAGATGAAAATCACACGTGTTGATGTACGATAAAAATTTTATAGCCTGCACATCCAGATTTTGTCGTCTGGAAATCTGTAATCGGCTGTCGAAAGCACTATACTAACACTCCGAAAAACAATCACAGGCGTCCTGCGATTTGCAATGATTTCCGGATCGCGGGCAGAATCACAGTGATTCTGCCCGCGATCCGCTACGCTAACATGTGAACGTAGCCTAAAAGAATAGAATATGTGTATAATATGGAGTATTTGGGTAGTAGAGATGAGGAACAGGTTGAGAATTTCTCTAATAAATGGAGGCAATGGACAAACACTTTAAAAAGACTAATAAATATATAGAGGTTTGGGTGGATAAAGGATAGATTGAGTTAAAGGAGATGACGGTGAAGTGAAGCACAACAACGGGTACAAGAGGTATAAGGGGGGGGGGGGCGATAGGTTGGGGGGGAAGGAGGAGGGCAGTTTAGTAAATTGAGAAGTATTTATAAATGTTTTAGATCTGTTTTGTATATTCTGGATTGGAAATTTAATAAAATTTATATAAAAAAAAAAATGCTTGTTAGGTCAAGGGGCATCTTAAGTGAATGTATTACTTACTTTTCACCCACCCCACTCTGGCAGGACTTGGCACTACACTCTTCTCTCCTCTGATCTGGGCTGTGGTTGGTTCCTTGACGTAATCACTTAAATTAAACACATTTAAAACTCCCTGCCCCCCACCCAGTGTGACAATGCTGCTGTCTGCTGTGCCTCCTATGATCATTTCTCCAGAGCTGTGTCTCACTAATATGTTACTGGCTAGATCATCAAGTATTCACAAAGGGGAAAAAGCCAAAGAAAAGAAAAAAGATGCAGCCACTATCTAATGATTGGATAGCTGCAATAATACATTTTTCGTTTTGGGTAAATACCTCAATACAGGGCACTTAAACCCCCTTCCTTCCCAGACCAATTTTCAGCTTTTAGCGCTGTTGCAATTTGAATGACAATTGCGCGGTCATGCAACACTGTACCTAAACCAAATTTGTGTCATTTTTTCCCCACAAATAGAGCTTTCTTTTGGTGGTATTTGATCACCGTCAGGTTTTTTCTTTTTTGGTGCACAAATAAAAAAAGACTGAAAAGTTTGAAAAAAAAAAAAAGGTTTTTTTGTTTAGGTTATAAAATTTTGTAAATATATATGTTTTTTCCTGCACTGATGAGCACTGATGATGCCGCACTGACAGGCACTGATGGGGTGGCACTGATGGGGTGGCACTGATGGGGTGGCACTGATGGGGTGGCACTGATGGGGTGGCACTGATGGGCACTGATATGTGGCACTGATAGATAGCACTGATATGCAGCATTGGTGGGCACTGATAGGCAGCGCTGATGGGCACTGATAGGCAGCACTGATGGACACTGATTGGGGGCACTGATGGGCACTGATAGGTGGCACTGATGGGGGGCACTGATGGGCACTGATAGGCAGCACTGGTGGGCAATAATGGGCACTGGTGGGCGGCACTGATAGATGGCAATAACGGCACTGGTGGGCAGCACTGATAGATGGCATTGGTGGGCAACACTGATAGGGAGGGCACTGGGGGGCTCTCTGAGCCCTGCTTGCCATCCCTGGTGGCCATAGTGGGCATCCCTGGTGGTCATGGGTGGGCATTCCTGGTGGCTTAGTGGCACCCCTCCCCCCCCCCAGGGCTGCACTGGTAATCAATGTTCTGATTACCAGCACAGACCCCCCCTGTGATCAGTGAGTAATTAGAAATACTCACTGATCACCCCGGCAGCAGCACCGATCATCTCTCTTCTCCTCACTGACAGGATCTGTCAGGAGGAGAAGAGATCGAAGCCGTTACAACGGCTCTATTTACATTACATGACGGCTGTGATTGGACACAGCCGTCATGTGATCAGGAGGGCCAATCACAGGGCCCTCCTGCCGAATGACGTTGCTCTGTGTCCGAGGGACACAGGCACATCGAGATCGCGCCGCTTGCGCGTGCCCGCGGTGGCGCGATCTCTCTCCTTCTGAAGGACGTTCCGGAATGTCCATTCAGAAGGACGAGACTCCCGCCTGGCCGTATATGTACTATGGCCCGGGTGGGAGGTAGTTAATACCACTTTAACCCTGCATTGGACATGGAGGAGGTAGGTATGCAGGCATGATCGGTGTTGCAGGAGAGGTTGCATTGATGGAGGAGTGAGGAGTAAGGTAAACATTACTCCTTATTCTTGTACCCAGAGTTGGGCTTTAAGATAATTAACAGTTCCTACATACACAGGTCTGGCCTGCATAAGTAAGAAAGCACATTAAACATTATATAAACATTATATGTCCAGTGTAAATTTCCCAGGGAGCTGCAAGTGCTGCGTATAGCCTGCCATACAAGTCAATGGCTGTACGCCATTACGTCTTTGCAGTGACATTTATTCGCACAGCGCATTACGCCCAGCGTATTACCCTAACACAAAACTTCTATTTTTATGCAATACGTTGGATTATTGTTTGTGTGCATAAACCCAAATAGTTAATTACAGTTTCAGTGATTTTTGTTTAGATTGCTTCCATAATGGTTACAAAGAAAAAACACGCTGAAAAATAAACGTAATAACGCTCACTGTTGATGCCCTACGCATGTATAATGCACATTTAAATCCTTACTAGCATTTTAGTAAGGCAGTGATTATTGGAAACTCGGGGATCAGAAAACAAAACATGCGTTTAAAGGAAATTTTATTCCTATTTTCACTTAAGAATCATGTGATCTATAGTATGTAAATCAACTGTTTCTCTTTACATGTCATCTCTTTTGATTGATGACAGTCTGAGAGCACTGTAAGTATTATTATTACTAGAAATGACTCACGGATCTTTTCTTGACCGACACTAGTTCTAAGTAGATTATAGTTTCATTCAACATGATGAATTGATGTGTGCCTGGGGGCATCATTTCAGACTGTCCAATCTCATTGGCAGTGTCATTGATAAAAGGACATTCAAAAATAGATCTGCTTTTTCAAAAGGTCAAATATTAAAAAAATATTTTTTCTTGCAGTGTTATTCACATTTTAACCTCACAGCATATATTTTGGGGTTATTAAAACATGACAATAGAAGCCGCTTAAGACTTCATTAATCCAATGCAGTAACATGATTTTTCACAAAGTAAATTCAATTCTCAAGGTCGGCATTAAAAAATATCCCTATATGTGTAGCTTTCTGTATGCAGAGTCAGACTTTGGTGGGGTAGGGGGATTGCTTAGAACATTCAAGGTACGACACACATCTGTTAGGCAGTGGTACCATCTATAGCAGGGATCCTCAAACTTTTTAAACAGGGGGCCAGTTCACGGTCCCTCAGACACTGTTGGGGGCCGGACTATAGTTTGAAAAAAAAATGAACAAATTCCAATGCGCATATTTTATTTGCAGTGCACAAAAAAACAATACAATATTTATTATTTTATATATATAAATATATATGCCCCCTTTCAATGCCAGAGTGACCACAGCGTGCCCCCTTTCAATGCAGAGTGACCACATCGTGCCCCCTTTCAATGCCAGAGTGACCACAGCGTGCCCCCTTTCAATGCCAGAGTGACCCCAGCGTGCCCCCTTTCAATGCCAGAGTGACCCCAGCATGCCCCCTTTCAATGCAGAGTGACCACAGCGTGCCCCCTTTCAATGCCAGAGTGACTACAACGTGCCCCCTTTCAATGCCAGAGTGACCAAAGCGTGCCCCCTTTCAATTCCAGAGTGACCACAGCGTGCCCCCTTTCAATGCCAGAGTGACCACAGCGTGCCCCCTTTCAATGCAGAGTGACCACATCGTGCCCCCTTTCAATGCCAGAGTGACCACAGCGTGCCCCCTTTCAATGCCAGAGTGACCCCAGCGTGCCCCCTTTCAATGCCAGAGTGACCCCAGCATGCCCCCTTTCAATGCAGAGTGACCACAGCGTGCCCCCTTTCAATGCCAGAGTGACTACAACGTGCCCCCTTTCAATGCCAGAGTGACCAAAGCGTGCCCCCTTTCAATTCCAGAGTGACCACAGCGTGCCCCCTTTCAATGCCAGAGTGACCCCAGCGTGCCCCCTTTCAATGCCAGAGTGACCCCAGCGTGCCCCCTTTCAATGCCAGAGTGACCCCAGCGTGCCCCCTTTCAATGCCAGAGTGACCCCAGCGTGCCCCCTTTCAATGCCAGAGTGACCCCAGCTTTCCCCTCTTTCAATGCCAAAGTGACCACAGCGTGCTCCCTTTCAATGCCAGAGCGACCACAGCGTGCCCCCTTTCAATGCAAAGCGACCACAGCGTGCCCCCTTTCAATGCCAGAGTGACCACAGCGTGCCCCCTTTCAATGCCAGAGTGACCCCAGCATGCCCCCTTTCAATGCCAGAGTGACCACAGCGTGCCCCCTTTCAATGCCAGAGTGACCACAGCGTGCCCCCTTTCAATGCCAGAGTGACCACAGCGTGCCCCCTTTCAATGCCAGAGTGACTACAGCGCGCCCCCTTTCAATGCAAAGTGACCACAGCGTGCCCCCTTTCAATGTCAGAGTGACCACAGCGTGTCCCCTTTCAATGCAAAGCGACCAGCGTGCAGAGACTGCCAGAGAGAACAGTGCACTTAACTGCAGTGGCGGGTGGCTTCTCCTCAGTCCCCCGCGTCTTCTCGAGTCCTCCCGCCTCCTCCTCGGCCAATGGCATGGCTTCGCCTTTTGGCCAATCTGATTGGCCAGGAGGAGGATCCATGTGACAATAGGGAATTTTCATTTGCTATTGTCACACAAATGGGTGGGCTAGGGCGCAGTGCTCTGCGCCCCGGGTCCACCCTTTTCTGAAGCATATTACAGCTTCAGTGAGTGACCGACAGTCAGCCCTATGCCGATCCTGGCCTGCGGGCCGGGTTCAGGATCCTGGTGGGCCACATGTAGCCCGCGGGCCGTAGTTTGAGGACCCCTGATCTATAGTTTTCATCTGTATTATGTACTGACCAGGGGTGTCCAAAACTATGGCCCTTCAGCTGTTCAGGAACTACAATTCCCATCATGCCTAGTTATGTCTGTGAATGTCAGAGATTTACAATGCCTCATGGGATGTGTAGTTCCGCAACAGCTGGAGGGTCGTAGTTTGGACACCCCTGATTGTACTCCTATTGTGATTAGGACAGCAGAGAGAAGAGGTCATATTGTTTTCAGTTACATAAAAAAGAGGCAGCTTTTTCTCTAAAGCGGCATTAAACGTTCCAAGTTTTTTAAATGACTGCATTCTAACCAACCAGGGGAACATTCTCCAGTACATTATTCACAGTGTAGATGTGTGCAAACTAGTGATCGACCGATATCGTTTTTTCATTGCCGATACCGATACTGATATTTTGGTCATCGCGTATCGGTATCAGCCGATATTTTTGTACTTTTAAAATTTTTTTTTTCGTCTCCAAATACGGAAAGGTTTCTTCACAGTAAGAGCTGTGAAAATGTGTTCAGAGGTAATTCTGGCTAGCTCACTAGATTAATTTAAAAAAGGTCTGGATTCTTTCCTGGGTGTACATAATATAACTGGGTACTAATATTTATAGGTAAAGTTGATCCAGGCAATATCCGATTGCCTCTCGGGGGATCAGGAAGGAATTTTTCCCCTGCTGTAGCAAATTGGACCATGCTTTGCTGGGGTTTTTTCGCCTTCCTCTGGATCAACTGTTGTGGGTATAGGATTGTGCAGGCCTCGACAAACCCCGGGCGCCAGGTCGCATTTGCGACTAGAATTAGCGACCTGGTGCCTGGGGTGCCCTGCAGAAGGTGTCCTGTCATTTTTGCACGGACTTACGCGCACGGAGTGCACGGACTTCCTCGCCGTCCGAAAATTGAGGCCCCGGCTTTTTGGCCTACTTGAGGTGAGAGAAGCTTCCAATGGGGAACTGGCGCCGTCTTGTGGTGGCCGGGAGTAATGACTGTTGTAATGACTGTTTCCACTGCCTGTTTGTTCTCAATGCATTACCATCTCCCTGTCCAGTTAGTTACCTTTGACAGGGAGTGTGGTTATTATTATTAATTTAATTTATTTTTTAAATGTAAAAAAAAAAAAATAATAATATTTTTTTCTTTTTTTGAATTATTAAAAAAATAAATATTTCTTTTTTTTCCAATTATTATTAAAAAATTATATATATATATATATATATATATATATATATATATATATATATATATATATTTTTTTTTTTTCCTCATCGCCATGCCACAGCCGAAGGCCTCTTTCACACGGGCTGTCTGAACAGGTCCGCCTGTCAGTTTTTCAGGCAGACCTGATCAGACCCTTCATTCTCCTCTATGGAGCAGTAATCTCCCGCCATCTGATCCTGTCAGCCAAAAGCAGATGGATGGTGGTTCTATTTTCTATCCATCCTGTGGATCGGATCAGATGGCATCGGATGGAAAGAGACAGACAGTCTGTTTTCATCCAATTGCGCTATAGAGGAGAGTGGGGTTCTAGTCGTATTTATGTGTAAATTTAGTATCCGTTTTATTAAATAAAGCTTGGTTGTTAGTTTAAAAAAAAAAAAAAAACTGGCTCCTAACTTTTTTAGCTTGCTCCTAGATTTCAGGAAAATTTGTCAAGCCCTGGGATTGTGTATATGGAATTTAATGGTTGCTTTTTTTTTTTTTTTTTTACTGTTTTTTGTTTTTTATTGCTTGAGCCAGATGGACTTGTGTTTTTTTTCAACCGGACTAACTATGTAACTTTGTAACTAATGAAAGAAATAGGGCAGGGGCGTTTTTGCATTATTTTCATACATTGAGGTGTAGTGAGAGCCCATTAAAAAGGAATAGGCTGCCTTGATGCAATGTGATTTCACACCCATAAAGGTGTAAACACGCTCTAGGGGATGTTGTCCCTATCTGCACTAAAAACTGCCACGGAGTAGCTGTTGAATTTATAAATAATATACAGTATATCAAGACGTATTTACTGAAGGGAAGAGGGGAAAAAAATGTTACCCCCTGCCACGTTCGATGGGCAGTACCGCTGTCAGACATGACCCAATAAAGCTAATGCAATGAACGCAATGGCGGGCTGTGGCGCAGGCTTTTAGGAGTTAAAACAGGTGCTGAGGAGGCAACCTATTGCCTCCCAGCCGCCTGTCAACCACCCTCTCAAAAGCAATCCACTGTCTGGGAGACAACGAGGGCTGCCGCCAGTGTAAACAGACCCTTAAGGCCCATACACACTTGACAGAAATCGGACGAAATATCCTCTGATTTTTCTCTCTCATGCTCAGCGTTCATTACCGTTTTTAGTTGACAGTGCATAATGTTCACAAAATTTCTCGTCCAATTTTTTTCGGGTCGTCAGCAACTTCAGATTATGTGCGGTCTTTCGTATCCAATTTTTCGCGTACTGCATACACATTAAACGAAAATTGGTCGTCTGGGGACGGACGATAAACATTTTGGTGTTTGTCCCTCCGTTTTTTTTCATTGAAAATGTCGGCATCGAAAGTTGTGTACACAATAGCCGAAAATCGTACGATTTTACCTCGGATGGGAATTTTCGGCAGATTTTCTACTATTATGTACCCCACTTTAGTAAGGTTTTTGTAAGTTCTCAATGGGAAGTCATTTAGGTACAAGAGGTAACTGACTGGGTTGTTGCCAAGGTCCATATAACATTTTATAATTAAATAGCAGAAATATTTTTAGAGGTATTTTTTTTCAGGGATAACTGAACAGTGACAAAGGGCAGAGGGTTCCAAAGAAGAAATATATAGCTGTGAGCAATGGATACTTACGTGCAAAATGATAAAATGGTAAGATCCTGCAACATTTGTAATATTTCTAGATGTGCCATGAAGTGTGGCGTTATGGCAGCTACATTGTGTCCCTGAGTTGCTTGAAATGTTTCCTGTCTTGTAGTGACATGCTAGACAGGTTGTACACCATAAACACAATGATTGGATTGGAGGGGGGATTGTCAATCATCTTGGATTTTTATGCTGGTCATATACCCATTTTTTATAGGAATAGCGGTAGTACACTCTTAAAGTAGAACTATAGGCAAAACTTTTTTCCTAATGCCTCTATGGCAGCATACATGTAATAGTAGCCCCCCCTACTTCCACCCACAGGACCAGTGCATAGCTATAAAAAGGTATCACCTACACAACAGCTTTAAAGGGTTGGGTTCAGATGCAAGTTTTTCATAGAAAAATACAAAATTAGTATTGCCTCCCTTCGCCTGGGAGACTTTCTTGCTTGGTGGGAATCAAAGATAATTAATGTTCCCATCTGGGGGTGGGCTTGGGCATGTTCGGGGTCTTGGCGGGCGGTGGGGCATTACCCAGTCCACAGCTACACGGGCCGGGGATGTTTCCCTGCCTGTGGTTGGCGGTGTGCGGTGTAAGCGTCTTGGTGGGATTGGGTGGGTTTATTGGGGCTGGGGTCCCACGTGTGCCTGGGCCCATCTCTATTCCCATCCCTTAGGCTCTGTTCACATGTAGGCGTTTTGGGGCGTTTTTGGGGAGTTTTTCTGCTGTAGGATCAGCTCTCAAAACGCCCAACAAGACAAATCCTATTCATTTCAATGGCCCCTGTTCACATCTGAGCGTTTTGACGCTGCGAGCAAAACGCCCAACGCTCAAAAAAGTACATGAGCTTCTTTTTGGGCAGATTACAGGCGTTTTCCATTGGCCTCTATTCAATCTAAAAACGCCTGCACAAAAAACACCTGTAAAAACGCCTGTAAATCGCGGTAAAAATCGCGCGAAAACGCTACGCTCAGGTGTGAATGTAGCCTTAAGCAATTTCTGTGCCTTGTTTTTGGACCCATGCAAGTTTACAGTCTTGCTGTTGTCATGGCATCAAGAGCCTGTGTGCCTTTGTTTGCCTATCCCATAGTGAGATTGCTTTGTCCGACTTTGGTAAAGTACTCCTTCAATAAACCCAGATCAATGATGGCACACTTGAAAATAGTTATTAGCTAGCAAAAGTAGCTGTACCTAGTTCCTTTAGAAACCAACAATGGTAGAAGGCTCCAGAGCACAATCACCTTACGGTTCCTAAAGTTAGTTAAAAGCTCCCGCTATATGGCCCGGGCTGCAACCCCTGAAAGTAATTACTGTACGTTCCCCTACCAGAATCCGACACCGTATGCAGAGATGTCAGACAACATGACAGGCAGAGGAGCCAATCCGGTTCCATTTTGGCACATTTATTCAGCATTATTGATGGGCTAAGCAGTGGTGTATTTTGGTTTTGTGCTGCCCTAGGCAAGACTAAAATTGGGCACCCCCCTCCCCCACCTATGTAACTTTGCCCCACTTCTTCTTTTTTAATGGATGTGGCTCCCTCCAAAATTGAAGGACTACAAGTCCCAGCATGAACCCCTGAGATCTCACGAGAGAGGGGGTAGGTGAGGGAGAGAGAGAGAGGGAGATGGGTGAGGGGGGGTTGAGAGAGAGGGGGGATGAGAGAGCAAGAAAGGGGGGATGAGAGAGAGAGACAGAGAGAGGGGGATGAGAGAATGAGAGAGCGAGAGGGGGGATGAGAGAGAGAGAGAGAGAGAGAGAGAGAGAGAGGGGGGATGAGAGAGAGAGAGAGAGAGAGAGGGGGTGAGAGAGAGAGAGAGAGAGAGAGAGAAGAGGGGTGAGAGAGAGAGAGAGAAGAGGGGTGAGAGAGAGAGAGAGAGGGGGGGTGAGAGAATGGGAGAGCGAGAGGGGGATGAGAGAGAGAGAGAGCGAGAGGGGGGATGAGAGCGAGAGCGAGAGGGGGGATGAGAGAGAGAGGGAGGGTGAGAGAGAGAGAGAGAGAGAGAGAGAGAGAAGAGGGATGAGAGAGAGAGAAGAGGGATGAGAGAGAGAGAAGAGGGGAGAGAGAGAGAAGAGGGGTGAGAGAGAGGGGGGATGAGAGTGAGAGAGAGGGGGTTGAGAGAGAGGGGGGAATGAGAGAGGTGGCTCTAGCAACCAGTGGTCAATAGAGACTCAGGTGGAGGAGGGGCAGTTTCTTTGCTGCCCCCCTGCAAAGTGCCGCCCTAGGCCTGGGCCTTGTTGGCCTGGGCCAAAATACAGCACTGGGGCTAAGTAGTCCTCACTACACCTGTCTTTGGCTGGAAGCCAGTAGCTTACTCACTTCTTATGATGGACCTTGCTGAAGCTTCCCACCACGATAGCTGGTTATTGATATTTCACACGTATGCTGCCATGGAGGCACCAGGAAAACAGAAAATTGGATACTTACGTAATTTTATTTTCCTGGTGCCTATCCATATCAGCATACCAAAGCCACCCAGTTTGTTCCTAGCGATGTATGGGAAATGGGCTGATGTGTGGGTGTTAACATTTTATAGTCTTGTGGGCGGAAGTAGGCGGGGCTACTATGACATGTATGCTGCCATAGATAGGCACCAGGAAAAGAAAATCACAGTAAGCATGATGCATTTTTTTTTTTTTGTATAGAGTAATGGAGGGTTATAACTCCTATCAGATTTTTTTTCGCCATCTCTGTCCTATTGCAGAGATTTCCCTTCACTTCCTTTCCCATAGCCAAACACGAAGTGAGAGAAAATCTCTGTAAATCAAGGGAATTCCTTGGGGAGATTGCTTCATTCAACTCCTTTGTGTGGATGGGGGGATCAGTTTGTTTTGTTTTGTCCAACCCGCTGCTTGAATGCACAATGCGTTTTTGATGCATTTCCAGGGCGTTTTGTGGGTGCATGACTTCCAGCATGGACCTGTGAAACATGGACATGTGATTGAAAAAAACACACCAAAAACACAACTGCGGTGCATTGTGACATGCTTTCCATTCATTTCAACAGGGAGCTGCATTTTTGGTGCAGTTTTGAATTGCACACCAAAGGTGCAGCATGCACACCTTTTTAAAACACACCGCACCAGCAGTGCTGTGGTGTTAAGAGTCCTATAGGAGTTAAAGTAAAATACTTTTATTACGTATTTAGCAAGGTAAAAACGTAGCAAAAACACATCAGTGTCAAAGGAACCAGCAATTGTTTCCATGAAATGTGTATCACTTGGAAATCAAAATCCCCGAAGGGTTTGACAATTTAGCTCCTGTTCACACAACTTGTCATGCGATTTGACAGATCAAGGTCACATGACAAATTGCACCCTAGTTCTGGCTATGGATTTGTTCATATTGGTGCAACTCTGACTTGCACCGATTTTGAAAAGGTTCCTGCACTATTTTTGGCGCTTCCATGTGCATGTTCTTTTCCCTCCCTAGCTGTCCTCTCCCCCCCCCCCCCCCCGATCGGCTGCATCACTGATTGACAGGACTATCTGCATTAAAAAGTATGCAGCTATCGGCTTGTAGTCTTCAATGAACTACCATTGTTTCTAGTAATCTATGATGCATTGTTTATTATAATGTATGATTCATTGTTTCGATTAATCTATGATCCATTGTTTCTAGTAATCTATGATCCATTGTTTATCGTAATATATGATCAATTATTTATCCTAAGGTATGAGCCATTATTTATTGTAATGTATGACCCATTGTTTAGCATAACATATCCCCCATTGTTTATCGTAATGTATGAACCATTGTTTATAGTAATCTAGGATCCATTGTTTATCATGACATATGACCCATTGTTTATCATAATGTAGGATCCATTGTTTATCGTATCATAGATCCATTGTTTATAGTGATCTAGGATCAATTGTTTATGGTGATCTATGACCCATTGATTATAGTGATCTAGGATCAATTGGATATAGTGATCTAGGATCCATTGTTTATCATAAAATATGATCCATTGTTATAGTGATCTATGACCCATTGTTTATAGTGATCTTGGATCCATTGTTTATCATAAAATATGATTCATTGTTATAGTGATCTATGATCCATTGTTCATAGTGATCTAGGATCCATTGTTTATCATAAAATATGATCCATTGTTATAGTGATCTATGATCCATTGTTTATAGTGATCTAGGACCCATTGTTTATCATATTATATGATCCATTGTTATAGTGATCTATGACCCATTGTTTATAGTGATCTTGGATCCATTGTTTATCATAAAATATGATTCATTGATATAGTGATCTATGATCCATTGTTTATAGTGATCTAGGACCCATTGTTTATCATATTATATGATCCATTGTTTATAGTGATCTATGATCCATTGTTTATAGTAATCTGTTGCTTATACTAATCAATGATCCATTGTTTCTCATAGCCTATGACCAATTATTGTATTGTAAGGTATGATCCAATGTTGTAATACTGTAATGTAGGATCCCATGTTTGAACTCTTGTCACATGTATGCACATGATTACATGAATGGAATTGAGAATGGTACGTTTTGCTGGATGATAAGATGGTGATATCCTGCAATCTCAGTGACTCTTCCAGTTGCTGTCCCCGTGTTGCTCCTCGGGATGCTGTCTCGTGCAGCGATAAGGAAGATGACCAATGGTGTGTGTATGTGTGTTGCGGCAGTGATGGGGTTAATGCGGACGCTCGGTGATTGGTCGGGCTGGTTGTCTCCTCCAGTGATTCCCGAGTCAGGTAGAATTGCAGCTCTGCCCCCGGCACCGCATTGGGGGAGCCGGGCTCTTCCTAACACGTCATTTCCTGAGCTGGGATTCGCTTCCTGGTAGGATTAAAGCAGAAGGTGCAGACATTATAGGAGGGGGCAGAGTATAGTGTATATACTGTATATACTGAGCGCACTGTATATGTCTGACTCTGTGTGTCCCCACAGGTGTACCCGGAGCCGCGCACAGAGGCCGAGTGCCTGGGAAACATCAGGGAGTTCCTGAAGGGCTGCAGCGCATTCAACCTGGAAGTGAGTCTGTCCTCTTCACTCTCTCCTCATACAAGTCAGTGACACAGGGCTCCCAGCTGGCATGTTGTCCCTCAGTTCACCCCGACCCTGCTGTAGAAATCACTGCTCCTTCACTATAGCAGCATTCTTCATCATTTTCCAGCTGGGGCACCCTCAGAGCACACATGTATTTCACAAAGCATTCCTTTCAAAGAGTTGGCAAACATGCAGGAAAAGTATGGCAGGCGCACATTTTACAATTGTGCCACACCAAACTGCATGGTATCGCTGTACTATAGTTTTTGGTGGCCACTAATGCACCCACATTTGCTGAATGCATGGGGGAGGGGGGCATTAGGAATAATGTTACTTCTCAGTGTATTTCAGGTACAGTAAGTGGTGTGAATCTGTTAGTAAATGTATGCATCTCAGGGTACCCAGGTACCCCAGACTATAATGTCAGATACTTCAATGTTACTACTCAATGGCAAGCCTGAGACCATGCACACAACTGCCTCGAGAAATTAAACTTCACATCAGAGGTCTCTCTCTCCCTCCCCCCTGTCATCGGAGGTCTCTCTCTCCCTCCCCCTTGTCATCGGAGGTCTCTCTCTCCCTCCCCCCCGTCATCGGAGGTCTCTCTCTCCCTCCCCCCCGTCATCGGAGGTCTCTCTCTCCCTCCCCCCCGTCATCGGAGGTCTCTCTCTCCCTCCCCCCTGTCATCGGAGGTCTCTCTCTCCCTCCCCCCTGTCATCGGAGGTCTCTCTCTCCCTCCCCCCCGTCATCGGAGGTCTCTCTCTCCCTCCCCCCCCCATCATCGGAGGTCTCTCTCTCCCTCCCCCCGTCATCGGAGGTCTCTCTCTCCCTCCCCCCCCGTCATCAGAGGTCTCTCTCTCCCTCCCCCCCGTCATCAGAGGTCTCTCTCTCCCTCCCCCCCTGTCATCAGAGGTCTCTCTCTTCCCTCCCCCCCCTGTCATCAGAGGTCTCTCTCTTCCCTCCCCCCCCTGTCATCAGAGGTCTCTCTCTTCCCTCCCCCCCTGTCATCAGAGGTCTCTCTCTTCCCTCCCCCCCTGTCATCAGAGGTCTCTCTCTTCCCCTCCCCCCCTGTCATCAGAGGTCTCTCTCTTCCCTCCCCCCCTGTCATCAGAGGTCTCTCTCTTCCCTCCCCCCCTGTCATCAGAGGTCTCTCTCTTCCCTCCCCCCCTGTCATCAGAGGTCTCTCTCTTCCCTCCCCCCCTGTCATCAGAGGTCTCTCTCTTCCCTCCCCCCCTGTCATCAGAGGTCTCTCTCTTCCCTCCCCCCCTGTCATCAGAGGTCTCTCTCTTCCCCCCCCCTGTCATCAGAGGTCTCTCTCTTCCCCCCCCCCTGTCATCAGAGGTCTCTCTCTTCCCCCCCCCCCTGTCATCAGAGGTCTCTCTCTTCCCCCCCCCCTGTCATCAGAGGTCTCTCTCTTCCCCCCCTGTCATCAGAGGTCTCTCTCTCCCCCCCCCTGTCATCAGAGGTCTCTCTCTTCCCCCCCCCCGTCATCAGAGGTCTCTCTCTTCCCCCCCCTGTCATCAGAGGTCTCTCTCTTCCCCCCCCCATGTCATCAGAGGTCTCTCTCTTCCCCCCCCCCTGTCATCAGAGGTCTCTCTCTCCCCCCCCCTGTCATCAGAGGTCTCTCTCTTCCCCCCCCCTGTCATCAGAGGTCTCTCTCTTCCCCCCCCCTGTCATCAGAGGTCTCTCTCTTCCCCCCCCCCTGTCATCAGAGGTCTCTCTCTTCCCCCCCCCCCCCTGTCATCAGAGGTCTCTCTCTTCCCCCCCCCCTGTCATCAGAGGTCTCTCTCTTCCCCCCCCCTGTCATCAGAGGTCTCTCTCTTCCCCCCCCCTGTCATCAGAGGTCTCTCTCTTCCCCCCCCTGTCATCAGAGGTCTCTCTCTTCCCCCCCCTGTCATCAGAGGTCTCTCTCTTCCCCCCCCCTGTCATCAGAGGTCTCTCTCTTCCCCCCCCCTGTCATCAGAGGTCTCTCTCTTCCCCCCCCCTGTCATCAGAGGTCTCTCTCTTCCCCCCCCCTGTCATCAGAGGTCTCTCTCTTCCCCCCCCCTGTCATCAGAGGTCTCTCTCTCCCCCCCCCTGTCATCAGAGGTCTCTCTTCCCCCCCCCCTGTCATCAGAGGTCTCTCTCTCCCCCCCCCCCCCCTGTCATCAGAGGTCTCTCTCTCCCCCCCCTGTCATCAGAGGTCTCTCTCTCTCCCCCCCCTGTCATCAGAGGTCTCTCTCTCCCCCCCCCTGTCATCAGAGGTCTCTCTTCTCTCCCCCCCCTGTCATCGGAGGTTCTCTTCTCTCTCTCTCTCCCCCCCTGTCATCAGAGGTCTCTCCTCTCTCCCTCTCTCTCCCCCCTGTCATCAGAGATCTCTCGCTCTCTCTCCCCCCCTGTCATCGGAGGTCTCTCGCTCTCTCCCTCTCCCCCTGTCATCAGAGGTCTCTCCCTCTCTCTCCCCCTGTCATCAGAGGTCTCTCTCTCCCCCCTTTTTTTCCCCCCCCCTGTCATCAGAGGTCTCTCTCCCCCCCCCCCCTGTCATCAGAGGTCTCTCTCTCTCCCCCCTGTCATCAGAGGTCTCTCTCTCTCCCCCACCCTGTCGTCAGGGGTGTCTCTTCTCTCCCCTCCGTCATCAGGGGTGTCTCTTCTCTCTCCCCCCCCCATCATCAGAGGTCTTCTCCCCCCCCGAATCATCAGAAATCTCTCGCTCTCTCTCCCCCTGTCATCGGAGGTCTCTCGCTCTCTCTCTCCCCGTCATCGGAGGTCTCTCGCTCTCTCTCTCCCCCGTCATCGGAGGTCTCTCGCTCTCTCTCTCCCCCGTCATCGGAGGTCTCTCGCTCTCTCGCTCTCTCTCCCCCGGTCATCAGAGGTCTCTCGCTCT